>NC_137153.1:40904128-42195150 GCF_951394435.1 Stenella coeruleoalba
GTGTGTGTGTGTGTGTGTGTGTGTGTGTGTGTAAATAAGAACATTAAAAAGAAGTCCATCAGCTGCCTGATAGAGAAATATGAGTGACAAAGGTGATAAATCATGTCACACACCCAAGGGACAACTAATTTCCTGCCCAAACTCTTCTGGCCTATTGTGCTCACCTGTTCCCTGAATATGAAATCTTCCCAGCACAGTTTGATTTCTCCCCTGTCAGTACAGCAACTCATCTTTAACACCACCCCCAGAAAGGGCCTCTTTCTGGAAACTGAAAATAGTCATTCATGACTGGTTTTACAGAAGGGTTATTAATAAATTCAACATATGGTATCATAAATTTAATAAACCTGATGTAGTTAAGAATTCACTTTGGTTAACTTCTAGTCTAGTGCTGTCCAGTAAAAATACAAGGTGAGCCACACATGCAATTTAAAATTTGCTAGTAACCGCATTTTAAAAGACATAAAGAAACAGGTGAAATTAACTTTAATAATATATTTTATTTAATCCAGCATCTCAAAAATATTATCATTTTAAAGTAGTTACTATGAAAGGTATTAATATAAAGTATATTAATGAGATAATATCTTACATTATTTTTGTGCTAAGTTTGAAACCCATTGTATATTGGCACCCACAGCACACCTCAATTCAGACTAGCCAGACTAGCCACATGTCCTTTTTTTTTTTTTCCACTTTTTTTTTTTTTTTTTTTTTGCGGTACGCGGGCCTCTCACCACCGTGGCCTCTCCCGTTGCGTAGCACAGGCTCCGGACGCGCAGGCTCAGCGGCCATGGCTCATGGGCCCAGCCGCTCCGCGGCATGTGGGATCCTCCCGGACCGGGGCACGAACCCGTGTCCCCTGCATTGGCAGGCAGACTCTCAACCACTGCGCCACCAGGGAAGCCCCACATGTCCTTTTTTTTTAATTTTTATTGGAGTATAATTAATTGACAATGTTGTGTTAGTTTCAGGTATACAGAAAAGTGATTCAGGGATATAGATATAGATATAGATATAGATATATCAATTCTTTTTCAGATTCTTTTCCCATATAGGTTGTTACAGAATATTGAGTAGAGTTCCCTGTGCTATACAGTAAGTCCTTATTAGTTATCTACTTTATATATAGTAGTGTGTATATGTTAATCCTATCCTCCTAATTTATCACTTCCCCCCATGTTTCCCCTCTGGTAACCGTAAGTTTGATTTCGAGATCTGTGAGTCTCTTTCTGTTTGTAAATAATTTCATTTGTATCATTTTTTTATTAGATTCCACATAGAAGTGATATCATATATTTGTCTTTCTCTGTCTGGCTTACTTCACTTAGTATGACAATCTCTAGGTCCATTCATGTTGCTGCAAATGGCATTATTTAGTTCTTTTTTACGGCTGAGTAATATTCCATTGTGTATATGTACCACATCTTCTTCATCCATTCCTCTGTCAGTGGACATTTAGGTTGCTTCCATGTCTTGGCTATTGTAAACAGTGCTGCAGTGAACACTGGCGTGCATGTATCTTTTCAAATTATCATTTTCTCCCGCAGACTAGCCACGTTTCAAGTGCTCCATATCCACCTGTGGCTCGCAGCTTCCATATTGAATAGCTCAGATCTAGTCTCAAAATTAAGAATAACTCAGGTGTGACATATAATACTAAAACTCATTTCTTGGGACTTCCCTGGTGGTCCAGTGGTAAAGAATCCACCTTCAAATGCAGGGAATGCGGGTTCAATCCCCAGTCAAGGAACTAAGATCCCACATGCTGCGGGACAACTAAGCCCGCGCGCCACAACTACTGAGCTCATGCACCTCAACTAGAGAGCCTATGTGCCGCAAACTACAGAGCCCACATGCCCTGGAGCCTGCGTGCCACAACTAGAGAGAAACCCGAGCAGACCGTATGCTGTAACGAAACAAACAAGATCCCACATGCCTCAACAAAGATTCTGTGTGCCAGGCTTCCCTAGTGGCGCAGTGGGTGACAGTCCACCTGCCGATGCAGGGGACACGGGTTCATGCCCCGGTCCGGGAAGATCCCACATGCCACGGAGCGGCTGGGCCCGTGAGCCGTGGCCGCTGAGCCTGTGCGTCCGGAGCCTGTGCTCCGCAACAGGAGAGGCCACAACAGCGAGAGGCCCACTTACCGCAAAAAAAAAAAAAAAGATCCTGTGTGCCGCAACTAAGACCCGATGCAGCCTAAATAAATAAAATAAATAGTAAAAATAATTTTAAAACTCATTTCTCAAGTTTTAGAAGAAACTGAGGAGATGAAAGTCCATTTTCTGCTGACTATAGTAAAATTTGTAATGGTGGCAGTGTTCCAAATTCCTCAAATATCTAGAATGCATGAAATGTGATGAAAGTATTCTCTGATCCACATGTAGTAAACAACAAAAGCTTAAAAAAAAAAAAACCAACTTTTTTCTGTGTTGAGGAAACATCTCTGACTGTGGCCAGGGAACAATTTAACAAGGGCTGTGAGCTAAATGCATTTAGGAGACAGACAAGTCACATAAATTCGTGGGAACCAGCATGTTGTGTGTAAGACATCAGGGAGTGTCAGCAACTGTGCCAAATTGGAAAGTGCATACTCTGTCTAGACATGCTCAAGTTGAAAACCTGCATAAATACCATGTGTGTCCAACGAAACCCATCTGTGAACCAAATTTGGCCTGTTTGCAACACCTAACTCAGTGGGACCAAAAAAGGGAGCATCATAAAGGAAAGGCTTGTTTTATTCCCTGAGTGGAGGATTCTGTCTCCCTGGTTACACTGCCAAAAACAATATTTTCTCCTCCCAACGATAGAGGCTTTTGTGATGTAAACATGTATCTCACTTAAAGTTGCCTTTGGAAGTTCAGTCTTCGGGATTTTCAAGAAACAGGAAGACTATTAGACATAAATAACTAAGATTCATAAGTAAGATTCATTAGCATGACATGGCATGATGTGTACAAATATCCTTGCTTGCTCTCCAGACATGGACTGGAGTGTTATGAGGCCACTGTAAGAACACGAGCCTGACTTGGTCACAGCTATGAAGTCAAGAGCAGCGTGAGTGCTGGAGGCCTAGTTACTGGTATTCTGCTCCTGCTGACCAGCCAGGCAGCATTCACTGCATAGCTGTGCTATTCAAGGCAAGGCATCCTTTGCCTACTTTCAACCTTGCTCTAACTAGAAGCACTCTTTTAAAGATAAGGAATATTCTAAAAGAGTAATTAAAAAGAAAAATCTTAAATCAGCTGTCTTAGAACAATGTTTTTAGTTCTGAAAAATCTTAGAATATGTGATACTATGTGCATTCCAACAGTTATATTTGCCTTTTGGAAGGATTACCTAAAAGGTAATTGAACACATTTCACCTAAGAGCACAAATGTGTGACAGAAGTATCTTCAATAAGAGAAAGTGATTCTCTTTTGAAAACTCACAGTACCTTCTTCTGAGTGTTCATGAGATCACTCCTTTTGATGGAGTGACTAATCTGGATGTTGTCATCATAGCAAAAAGAGCAGCTTCCTAATTCTCTTCAATTAGGAGGAAATAGTTTGAACATTTTCAGGCTCATTCTTTTTAGGGAGTGTATTAGTTTACTTGGGCTGCCATAACAAAATACCACAGACTGCATGGCTTAAACAACAGAAATTAATTTTCTCATGGTCCTGGAGGCTAGAAGTCCAAGATCAAGGTGCTGGCAAGGTTGGATTATTCTAAGGCCTCTATCCTTGGCTTGCAGATGGACACCTTCTAGATGCCTCTTCTCATGATTTGTCCTTCTGTGCTCGTGTGCCCCTGGGGTCTCTCCCTCTTCTTATAAGGACATCAATCATATTTGATTAGGGTTCACCCTAACAGCCTCATCTTAACTTAGTCACCCTTTTACAGGCCCTATCTCTAAACACCATTACCTCCTGAGGTACTGATGGTTAGGGCTTCGACATATGAATTTTGGAGGGACACAATTCAGTCCATAACTGGAAGTATCATTTCTTGCTAACAAAAATAGCTAACATTCATTCAGCAATTCTTACATGTTATTAGCCATAATAAGCACTTTACAAGTTTTAACTCATTTCATCCTCATAACAACCCCATGAGCTAGATACTTTTATAATCTCTATTCTGCAGATACAAAGACTGGGCAGAGAGAACATAAGTAACTTGCCCTAGGCCTCATGTCTAGCAAGTGGCAGAGCAAGGGTATGAAGACAGATATCTTGGCTACAGAACCCAAGCACTTAGCCACTTTATAACAAATAGATAGAAATTTTTTTTGCAGCAGAAAAATCTGCTATTCCAAATTGGTTAACAATGGTTCAGTATTCTGTCATGGACTAAATCGTGTTTCCTAAAATTCATATGTTGAAGCCTGTACTCCTAATGTGACTATATTTGGGGAAAAGGCCTTTAAAGAGGTAATTAAGGTTAAAGGAAGTCAGAAGAATGGGGCCCTAATCCAACAGGACTAATGTCCTTACCAGAAGAGGAAGAGACATGTGCACAGAGAAAGGCCGTCTGAGGAAAGCAAGAAGGCAGCCTTCTGCAAGCCAAGGAGAGAGGCCTCAGGAGAAACCAAACCTGCTGACACCTTGATCTTGGACTTCCAGCCTCCAGACTGTGAGAAAATTAATTACTGTTGTCTAAGCCATTCAGTCTGTGGCATCTTGTTATGGCAGCCCGAGCTGACCAGGACACTATTTTAATCCCTTTGTCAAGAGCTAGTGTACAAAGAGTCTATGATTAATACAGACAACCTATAAGATTTTGGTGACAAGAGATTGTCAAGTCAGTAAAATTTTTGGTGAAGTGGGCTTCTGACAACACTGGACCCTGGAGGTAGAAACATTTTACAGAAAGCCCTGGGTTCTGCTTTCCATACCCAGGTAAGATGTGGGCTTCTAGATTCTGTATTTGGATTAAGAGCTATGAGAACCTGATGTTTGTAAATATCATGAAAATTGAAGCACTTGGGCTTCCCTCGTGGGGCAGTGGTTAAGAAACCGCCTGTCAATGCAGGGGACACAGGTTCGAGCCCTGGACCACGAAGATCACACATGCCGTGGAGCAACTAAGCCCATGTGCCACAACTACTGAGCCTGCGCTCTAGAGCCCACGGGCCACAAGTACTGAAGCCCGCGTGCCACAATTACTGAAGCCCGCACGCTCTAGAGCCCGTGCTCTGCAACAAGAGAAGCCACCACAATGAGAAGCCCGTGCACTGCAACGAAGAGTAGCCCCCGCTCGCCACAACTAGAGAAAGCCCGCGCGCAGCAATGAAGACCCAACTCAGTCAAAATTAAATAAATAAATAAATAAATAAATAATCAAAGCGTATCAATTGGGAGTGAAGGATAAAAGGAATATAAAAAAGAGATTGAGAATGTCAACAAAAAGGCAGTGGAAAAATAAGAATTGAGCTTTTCAGGCTTGGTGAGAGCCTACCTCATAGGAACCAGATGCCTCAACCACCCCATCCTGTTAGGGACTCTGGGGTCCAAGGTAAGCCATGATGAAGTCAATTGCATCTGTTTTCACCCAATGTGATGACCTCACTTCTAATAAGATCTATAATCCTTTGCTGGTTAATTTGGACACTTACTCCAAAACTTCAAATGCTTGTGGATGTGCACGCCCCACAGAACTGAACTGAGAGTGTTTGTGTGTTTTAAGCAATTATTTATTTAAGCAAATTTAAGGAAATATTTAAGCAAATATTTAAGCAATTATTAGAAATCAAAAGATGAATATTTGAAAAATAAAAAACAAAGTTGCACAACCTGCTGTGAGATAAAAAAATGTGATATACATTATCATCTATAAACTTCTAATATCTTGGATTTGGGGGGCAAATTTTTATGATGAGGATCTGTTATTTTTGTCTAAACAGTTTAGTAACCTGACTCCCATTGAAAGAATAAATAAACTAGAGAAAGACCCAGAGTAGACCACACCAAAAGATGCGGCCTTAAGTAAGAAAGCATCCATTCAATGCATTTATTCAGTGACATTTGTTAGCAGCCTGTTATGTGCCTCTGTGCCAGGTACTGGAGAGCCTGAGTTGAATAAGACATGGGAAATAGAGAAAAAACAAACAGAAAAGAAAGAAAGTGAACTCCTAAGATATGGCAGTAAGGGCAGCAAATCCTAGGAGTAATAGAAATAGCTTGACATTGAGGTACTTGGAAAGGAAGTCCTTGCAAACTGTTTAATAGCACAAATTAACAGAGAGAGAGCAGACGGCTGGGCTTGCCAAACACAGAGGACAACATGAAATATTTAGGAAGAAAATCAATCCAGACAAAAAGAGAAAAATGGGCTGGGACACATCTAACCCTGCAGCCTTGAAAACTTTACCAGTTTGGGGGCAAAAAAGGATTGGCATGCTTACTTTGTTATTCACACTTGAGTTAATTACCTAGAGATCTCTGCAGTGAGTTCTATAGGTTTCTTTCAGTTGCTCTGTAAATCTCTGTTGTGTTTTGAACAAAGCAATAATTTGCTTTCATTTAAGATCTTGTGACCCCAAAGAACACTGTATTGCTTATTTCAGAAGTAAGTAAATCCCAGGTATGTCTTACCAATTTGCACACCTCCAATGTGAGCGTGCATATAAGGGGTGGCAACTGACTGGGTGGTATTAGGTGTGCGTGCAAAGAAACCATGAACTGTAAGTGAGAGTGCATGTGTTGTGTCGTGTGGTCAGATATAATAATGTTTTGAATGGTGCTGACAAGTCATGAGTCACTGGGTACACCCGGGAAGATAATAACTTTCTGGAGGCAAGAAATCACTTGGGGGAGAAAACTGCTTCTGCCTTTGCCTTGCTGATTAATTTGCTACAAAGGCAGGCACATTATCCAGCCCAGAGGTCAGGCAGCTGTGCGTGCCCCACTCTACCTTTTGAGGAGATAGTAAATGACCACAAGGCTGGTTGACATCAGGGACTAGTCAAGAAAACAAGTTCCAGGGCCTCTGGGACCAGCACTCTGTTGCCTCATTCCCCAAAGCTCATGTCTGGCATGACAGCACAGCCCTGAAGTAAGTTATGGCTCTGGAGAAAGCCCTGATGTTGAAATACTGGGGAAAGATTCTGACTGACCTGCAGAAAAAAAAATGGAACAAACTAGAGATACAATAGGAGCCTGATATCTCTGCCTCTAGAAGAACAAGTTTATTATATCTGTAAAAAGACAAAAAGTAATTATTTAATCAACTGCCCCTATAACCAGTGTTTTGTTTGTTTGGTTTGGTTTTATTCTTTTGGACCTAACAAAAGCTACATCATATTCACACCAATAGCAGTAGTCATAAACTGGGCAGGGAAGACAAATAGAGTGTGAAGGAGGTTTCCTGCCTGCATCCCCTCCCGTTCACCCCCTCCCCACCACTGAGACTCACGGCTCTAAACGAAGCAGAGTTAAACTTTTCTTAAGGAACCTCTCCATCCAACAGAGTCTGACTCTTAACTGTCAGATACATTTAATTCTATGCATTTAACAGAGGGCTTGATACAGGTGCTGTGTGAGCTGAGGAAAGGCACTCTGGGGATGTGAGGAAACAGCCTGCGGGGGGGTGGGTGCCCTGAGAAAGGGAAGCTCAGAGTCTGAAAGAAGCTCAGGAAAGAGGGAGGTTTTCTGAAGCTTGGAAAGGAAGGAACAAACTCCTCAGTGCCACAGCACATTAGGAAGCCAATAGATGGATTTTGACTGGACTAGCTAATATAAGACATGGCCAGAATTAGCTAAGACTTGAGAGCATGTACCACTTCAAGTGGAGGACTCCCCACAGAACAACCAAGGCGTCTTTCATCAAGAACCGTTTTACCATGATTTGCCTCCTCAGTTTAGAATTTTTTAACAGTTAAAATTAATGGTTGAAATTTAAAACTTCTGCTCTGTAAAAGACAAAGTCAAGAGAAGAAGAAAACAAGCTACAGACAGGGAGAAGATATTTGCAAAAGACACATCTGATAAAGGACAGCTATCCAAAATACACAAAGAATTCCTAAAACTCACTAATAAGAAAACAAACAGGCCAATTAAAAAATGAGCCAAAGGCCTTAATAGACACTTCATCAAAGAAGATATACAGATGGCAAATAAACATAGGAAGAGATGCTCCACATAATATGTCATCAGAGAAACGCAAATTAAAACAATGACATACCACTACACACCTGTTAGAATGGCCAAAATCCAGAACACTGACAACACCAAAAGCAGACAAGGATAGGGAGCAACAGGAACTCTCATACAAAATTGGTGGGAATGCAAGAGTTCTGAAGATTGGTTACACAACAATGTGAATGTACTTAATGCTACTGAATTTTACACTTAAAAATGGTTAAGATGTAAATTTTATATTATGTATATTTTACCATAATTGTTTTGAAAAGCTAATGATATAAATCCCATCCTCTCTGTTCAGTCCTCTCATCCCTTCTCACCCAAACTTGACCTCACAACATGAAGATTTTGTCCTCTGTTCCTCAGAAGAGATCTCTACTCTGATACCAACTTCTAGTTTAAAGTAGGAAAAAACAGAACACATGAAATTGTCACCCATGCTGTGCAGCTCAGGCCCAGGCACGGAAACTTTTTTCTTTTTTTTAACCACATGGGCCAGTTGTGTTTTATCAACAGGATACCACAAAGGCCAGTGACAAAACCAGACTGAACCAGCTACCTCCAAGATGGCAGGCAAAGTGGACTAAGGGTCACCACTTTTCTTGCCTTGATTTATCTCTGTGTTTCTATACCATCTCCTGAGAGCTGAAGGACACTTGCCTGATCTATCTCTGTGTTTGTTTCAAAAGTACCTGGTGTTTGGCAGAGGTGCTTTGCAGCTGTCCTGTGAGAGATACATGCTTTGAGAGATATGCAGTGGTCAGCCCCCCAGAGCAGGCTCTGACTTGACCACAGGAAGGTGCCTGCACAGATGAAACCTGGAGGTATCAAGAGTTACCTTTGCTCCATTACCGTGCTAAGATCTCTGCCCGAAGCAGGGATTTGTACTCTGCTAGGCACAATTCATGCCGTGTGGAAGACTGCGCATGCCCCAGCTGCCCTTGGAAATCTCCACCCTTTTGCTAGAGCCTGATGACCTGTCTGCCTCCTAACCCTTGGAATTCCCTTACTCTCTTCCTCCGGGGAGAAGGTGCCTTTAGAGCATGAGTTCCCCTTCTCCATTCTCTGGCCATAGAATTAAAGACTGTCTGGCTTGTACCACACTCAGTTTCATGAACCCAGGCAGGAAAGAACTCCCTGACCAAGAAAAGGGGGGGCTTCAGTTCAGCTAGGGCTCCAAGAGGGGGGCCTCACATCTAATTTGGTAACAAAATCATCCTCTATCATTTTATAGACTAACTTAATGCAAGAAATTAAAGTTATTCTAGAAGCTTCTCCCCTCATTTACTTCACCACCCTCAGGAAAATATGCCCCCATAGAACCTTTACTGCAAGCTCTTGGATTACGTCCTTCCCCCCTTCTCTTTTGCCCAACCATCTCTTTTAAATCTTACCAGTGACCTTATGGTGAAAAGCAAAGGACACAATGAGTTCTAAAAGGCTGACAAATGCATGCTTTTCTGAAGCTCAAGTAAAATTATGCTTCTACAGCCCAAAGACACTCCAGCTCCCTGTGGTTCAGGGCTTCACAGACACACATTCTCAGAAACTTAGTCCATTTTTAAAAAGCAATTAAAAATATTTTTAAAATTTGTTCTCCTCATTTCTGTCCTCCCCATCAAAAACTTTTTTAGAGCTTTTCTAATATAAATCTTATCACTTCTCCTGCTGCTTCTGCTCTCTTGTGCTCAGATTTATAAAAGAAGGCCCAGCATGGAAGGGAGGCAGAGGAAATCGTCTAGTGGCCAAGGCCCAAGTGTTCCTTTTTTGGGCAGATAGAGTGTCCCTATAAAACCTGGCTGGCAGGTCTGAGTCTAAGAAAAGAGATACATATAGGGAAATGAATACAAATATTTAAGTTACATAGTTCCCATGATATAACTTTTAGATGAGATTTATATTTAAACTGTAGCAATTCTATTTCCCAGAAAGTGTGGCTTTTAAAATGAAAGCCCAGATGAGTTTGATCAAAGGCGTTTTCAACAGAGCAAGGTTTGACATTTCTCATCCCACACAGAGAAAATGAATAGTGTAGTCTTCATTCGTGGAAACCACGATTTCCGGCACTTGCTCCTTTGGAGTCTTACCATCTCATTGCAATAGCGCACAGCCTCCTCCATGCATCTGAGGAGAGGAGAAAACCTCTTTCCCTGACACACCCAAAGGGGCAAGAAAAAAGTACTATCAACACCTCACCTGCTGGAGGAGAAGCCAGCTGCCTCCCAGTGCTCTGTAAGAAATACTGGCTAAAAAAAAATTTTTTTTAATAAATTTAATTTCCTTTGAAGTGGCTATTTGATCTCATTTCATACATTGAAATAATTCCTGAGAAGATGATGTCTGCCACCTCTCATTCCTAGCTCTCCAAACCTCCCTCTCAGCCTCTTCCTATACACTCTGGTTATTGTAAACAGCTTACACTCCCTAAACCAGGGAGTAGCAACCTGCGTGCCACAAATGTATTGCATTGCCCCAGGGTGCCTTGCAAATGTTACATTTGTCTCAAGAGTTATCACTTGCTAAAAGTTGGGAAGCACTGTCCTTTACATATTGTTTCTGGACTCAGCTGCCCTAGAAATGTGGAAAACCTTTTATCTGTGTAATTTATACCCATTCTTTCAGATTCAGCTCTGGGTATCTGACTTCTTCCTCCAGGAAGCCTGCCCTAAGCTGACCTAACCCACAATTTGGTGTAGGTTAGGTACTTCTCTACACTCTGAAATACCCTCTGCACCTAGATTCCATATCCACAGTGTAGTGTTATACATAGCCACTAAGAAGTAGTTCCCCCACTATGTCCTGCTTTGAGGGCAAAGTCCTCATAACTGTTGTTATTCTACCCTTAAATGAAGTTAGTCCGAATTTTTCAGTAAGTTCTGTTAACCATCTCTATCTAGGGCAAGTCTCTTTACCCTTCAAGGCCCCACTACGATTAACCTTGGTGATAACCCCCCTGCCCGATCTCAGCTCCAGCAAAAGTGCTTTGTGTGGACTTCCCCGGTGGCGCAGTGGTTAAGAATCCACCTGCCAATGCAGGGGACACAGGTTCGAGCCCTGGTCCGGGAAGATTCCACATGCCTCAGAGTAACTAAGCCCTAGTGCGTCACAACTACTGAGCCTGCGCTCTAGAGCCCCCAAGCCACAACTACTGAAGCCTGAGCACCTAGAGCCCGTGCTCCGGAACAAGAGAAGCCACCGCAATGAGAAATCCACTCACTGCAACAAAGAGTAGCCCCTGCTCGCCACAACTAGAGAAAGTCGGCACGCAGCAACGAAGACCCAACACAGCCAAAAATTAATTAATTAATTTTTTTTTAAAGAGTGCTTTGTGCATGTTCCATCATAGCCCTGCCTGCACCATGTTCTGGTCTGACGTACCCATCTTTTCCGTCTCACTAGACTGCAACCTTATTGGCACTAGGACTACGTCTGATTTGTATATTTGTATGTCCAATACTAGTATTGCCTGAACAGAGACATTCTCTGTTCCCTCAATGAATACCCTGTCTCCCAAGAACAACCATACTTCTAGCTAAATTGTCAGAGTAAAGACATGTCAACATTTTTACTTCCTTTATAGACCCTAAAGTAAAAATTAAAAAAAAGCTTTTGGCTCCATGCTGTAAACCAGTGGTTCTTGACCTTAGGATGCATCAATGTCACCTGCAGAACTTGTCAAAATGGATTGCTGGGCCCCATGCCCAGAGATTTTAGTTCATTGGTCTTGGATGGGGCCCAAGAATTTGCCTTTCTAACAAGCCTCCAGGTGATGCTGATTTTGCAAGTCCACGATTTAGATTTTGAGTAATCCTGTGCAAAATCCAAGCCATCAGATAACCCAAGCAGATCTCTGCCAGGTCTTACCTAACACAAACCTCTGATCCTGGACTGAATGAATAATCTTAAAGAGAAATGTACCATATAGTGCTTATATGTTCTGGGCCAAAAGGAAAAAGCTCTCCTTGTTTTGCATCTAGCATTTTTATCAGTTTTTGTTGCTGTCATTTTTATAAGATGGTCCGAAGGGAAGTAACAGTCAGTAAATACCTACCATGAGAGACAGCCGATATTGAGGTTAAGGACACAGTCCTGGAGCCAGACTCCCTGCTACCAAATCCTGGCTCAATCTCTGTGCTTCAGCCTACTCTTCTGTAGATTAGGAATAATGACAGCCCTCCCTTTTGTGGTTGCTGTGAAGCTTCAATGAATTCACAGATGTAACGTGCTTAGCACAGTATCTGGCATATAGTAAATTCTCCAAAAGCATTAGTTTTCATCGCTGTTAGTACTCTTAAACATTACTGTGTTTACACACAATATCAATTTAATCTTCACTACAGCTTGCCTAAGTTCATACAATTAAAAAGAGCTAAAACTGGGATAGAAATCAAGGTTTGATTCCAAAATTCATGTTTCTCTTTCTATTCATTCATATACTTGAAAGGTTATTAGAAGGCAATTTCCTGAGTCCCATCTGACTGCCCAGATTCTTATCCCAGTCCATGGTGGACCCAGAAATCTGCATTTTAAACTAGCATCTCAGTTTCTAAACTCTAAATCTGATGCTAGTGGTCTAGGGATCTTTTCCATATACTACCTTGCAGTATGGACATGAGGATTAGTGAGAACAAGTATAGGACTGGGCTTTAGAAACTAAGTGCTAAGCAAATGTCTGTTATTATGAAAATAAATTGTTTTTCTTCAAATGTTAAAGCTATATCAAAATAAGAAAAAAATGTGTTAGAACACAGTTGAAAACTAAAAGCTGTTGCTCTAATTTGACCAGGTAAATGAAACCTAAAAATTCTCTGGAATAAAATGATTTAACAAAGATTGAAAACTCTGTTTCTGGAGTCAGTTTGGTTCCCAGTTCTATTTCTTATTACCAATGTGAGCTCAGGCAACTTATTTCACCCCTCTGAACTTCAATTTGCTCATTTGTAAATAAAAATACCTACCTCATAGGACTGTTGCAAATACTAAATGAAATAATGCATGTAAAGTACTTAGCACTGTGTCTGGAATAGAATATATACTCAGTAAGTTGTGTCATGATTATTCTTATTAATGTCGACAGTTACAGGAGTTGCACAGAAAAAGGATTATTTGACAACACCACAGCTATAACCACTGGCATAAAATGGTTTTTTAAATAGGGAGCTTAACGGTATTTTACAAATTTTAAAGAATATTTAGGAAATTTGAGTGCTCACCATCATCCCTAACCTATGTGTGTAAATTTCAGCATCACCATATCTTTATAATATTTGGAGAAATGTGAGAGTGTGTCCACTAAAGATTCCCTTCCCGAAAGAGTTCTTCGTGGTCCCCAGAGCCTGAGGAAGAAACGGACGCTGGCACTTGCTCAGTAATTGCAGAGAAATGAGAAATCTTCTCAGAAAGTTTTTCCACTCACTGTGGAGTTCTCCTCATTAAACAGCTCCTTCCCAAGATCACCATCACAAACTCATACATTCTAAAATGCTTCATAGACCTTTGGAAAGAGCCTGCAGCCCACCCACCTCCAGTGTCTGTCTTGGGATACAGGGAAAGAACAGGAATAAGCAAGATAACTCATTGCACCTGTTTGGTTAACACTGCCCGTAAGCAAATTCTGAACCCGTGAGTGTATGTGTGTATGTTTCTTTGGAAAACAGAAATGTGGAGGTTAAAATTAATTCTAAATGCTTCAAAAGCATGAGTTGAAGTCACCTAAACACTATACTGCTGCTGGCATGTCATCAACATGATTTGGCTTGAAATAATTCTTAGAAAACACTCCACTGCAGAAAGAACAGAAATGTACTATCCCCAAAGAAAAGACAAGGAATTGCTTTGTGAGATTAGTCCATTTGTCAAGTGAGTGAGTTGGGCTGCTCACTGTGTACGAAGGCCACTGTCAGCCCTAGTGTAGAATTCTAAGATTCTATGTATTCATATAGATGCACACACACATATGTATACATAGACATATGTAAAACATAAATTTTAATTGGTTCCAAGCATATGATAAATAGTGTAATACTATTTAAAACTCACCAGAACAGATGAACTGGTTTGCAAGGCAGAAATGGAGACAACAGATGTAGAGAACAAACGTATGGACCCCAAGGGGGGAAAGCGGGGGTGGGGGGGATGAATTGGGAGATTGGGAGTACCATATATACACTAATATGTATAAAATAAATAACTAATAAGGGCCTGATGTATATAAATAAATAAATAAATAAAATTCAAATTTAATTAATTAATTAAAATAAAACTCACCAGGGGCTTCCCTGGTGGCACAGTGGTTGGGAGTCCGCCTGCCGATGCGGGGGACAAGGGTTCGTGCCCCAGTCCAGGAAGATCCCACATGCCGCGAAGTGGCTGGGCCCGTGAGCCATGGCCACTGAGCCTGCGCGTCCGGAGCCTGTGCTCTGCAACGGGAGAGGCCACAACAGTGAGAGGCCCGCATACCGCAAATAAATGAATGAATGAATGAATAAATAAATAAATAAATAAATAAAACTCACCAGAATTCTCCATCCTTAGCATTAAGCTTATGATAAACACAGAAATTTCCTACCAAATGGAAAAAGGAAGTTTTTCAAAAGTAAAACCACGCCCAAGGAGCATCACAGGATTTTGTTAGGTTAAATGTTAGATTAAAATCCTGCTAGTAGGGACTTCCCTGGTGGAGCAGTGGTTAAGAATCCGCCTGCCAGTGCAGGGGACACGGGTTCGAGCCCTGGTCGGGGCAAATCCCACATGCCGTGGAGGAACTAAGCCCATGCACCACAACTACTGAGCCTACTCTCTAGAGCCCATGAGCCACAGCTACTGAGCCTGAGTGCCACAACTACTGAAGCCCGTGTGCCTAGAGCCCGTGCTCTGCAGCAAGAGAAGCCACCAATGAGAAGCCCGGGAACTGCAACAAAGAGTAGCCCCCCGCTCTCTGCAACTAGAGAAAAGCCCGTACACAGCAACAAAGACCCAAGGCAGCCAAAAATATAAATAAATAAATAAATTTTTTAAAAAAATCCTTTAAATGCTGCCATAGTGAAACTTGGAAAATGTTACTCGATTTTCAATTAAATTTAATACGCCATGTGATTTATTTACTTAATTTTATATATAGATTTTGTTGTGGTTTTTTTTGCTGTTTGTTTTTAAGGAAATGTCCCTCACCTGAAATCACACACAATGTAAAATTGGAAGTGTCAATGGAACAAAAAGAGGAGGAAGGCTCCAAGTCTTTTTTCCAAAAAGACAAGGAAAAACCATTAATCCTTCAATCTCAGGTTATCATAAATTCGTAAAGCCCCCTCCTCTTCCTCCTAGGCCGACAAACCCAATCCCACCCTCTGTCTCCATTCGGTATGTAAAAGCATTTTTTCTTTTTAGCCAATGAGAGGGGCTGGGTAAGTGCCTGGGTGGAGGTCAGGTCTCTCCGGCACCGCTCAGCCTGAGGCCGGGAAGCTTCTCCCTCCTTCTTCCCCTTCACTGATCCGTAACGTCAGAAGAAGGGTCTGCCCAGAGTAACTTGCACCCGGGCGGAACAGGCACGTTAAGGCTCCGAAAGGGCAGGAAAAGAGAAGCGCTCTAACTGGAGCACTGGAGACCTTGTTTTGCCCTCAAGAAGCGAAAACTGCCAGGCCTAATTCCTGTGGTTTCCAGGTGTCGTGGGTTTCCAAGCTCACAGAACATCGCCCTCTTTATAGTGGTTTGCAGACAGTCCCTGACTGGTGCAGGTCAGTTTCCCGGTTCACAGCGCTTCCTGTCTAAGGAAAGGTTTAGGACCCGCACCAGCCAAGAGACTTCCAATTAGCCCCGTGAAGTTTCCGTGCTCTGTGGTCATCAACTGTGTCAACCACTCCCCTGCCCAACCTAGCTCCCCCTTAATGGGGTGTGAGAGGAGGAGCTAGACAATAATGTTACTACTATTTTCATTTTTTAATTAACCCAGGAGAAATACAAAATAAAGTAAACCTTTTGCGGGTGGGGAGTGGAATGAATTCCCAAGGCAGATATTATCGTGACCTTTTTTTCAGTGATCTGCACCGAGGTTCTGACCTCTACAGATGCCTAAGCATTTGCTGCCAGAGATATTTTTTCTGGGAAAAAAAGGAAGGAAGGAAAGAAGGAAGAAAGGAACCTACAAAACAAATACAAGTTAGCTGTAGCCTCTCTTAGCAGATGAATAGCACAGATATCTTTGTTTATATTTTTGCACATTTTCCCATGAAACCTCTCATAGCCCTCTCTGCCCACCCCCTCACCCACTTCTCAGCAAACAAAACATTTCAGCAAGGATGTGAGAAAGAACAGTCATTTCTTAATGTGGGAAACCGGTTGTATTTACGAACATGCGCAGTTCATTGTTGCCCTGGGGGATGCTTGTGTCTGAACTGTTTAATGAGAGCGAACCAGGTCTTTGGGCAGGACTGACTTGGAAGCAAATAAAACTTGAGCTCTGTGTGTACACAGGAGAGAATGTTAAAGAAAACATGTACTATTGTGGATTTGGGACCTTCCTTTCAGTTCTGATTATCCACACCTTGTGTTTTCTGGAATGTTTGATACATTGGTGGTCTGCACTTGCAAGATTAAATGTTATTAAATGTTAGCACTGGAAGGGACCCAAGAAGGTCATCCATTGAGTCAATCTTCTCATCTTTGCAGGGAACAGAGACCCTGAGATGTTGTGACTTGGAACTAAATTCAAAAGATATAAACAACCCTTGAAGACAGGGGAAGCCTGGAAGGCAACGTTCAGGTCTAACCAGCACGTAGAAGGACCCCCATGTAAAATCCTCTAGGCAGCCATCCTTCCACAGGGATGAGGTTACCCAAGAGGCCTAAGTCTGCATAAAGCACTGCACTTGGGAGTCCTTCCCTCATCCTTTCTTCTTCCCTGCTTCCTGAACCCTAGCCCTTCAGTTTTCTAATAAGTCCTGTCTGGGTGAGAGTAGAGGACTAAAGGAACAGGATACAGGCTGTCTCATATGCACCAAATGCACAATGTCCACTTCGGCTAAACCCTCTTAAATTGCAAGAGGCAGCAAGCTTTATTTGAGTGTTAATAACATATGTGGCCCTGGTAAGAAGAGAGGCTATGAGAAAGAGGAATGGCGCTCAAATCAAAGCAAAAGCCAGCTGCTCCTTCCTATCTCTCTGTAAGCATAAACCAGCACATAAGTAGTCTCTGTTTGGAGGCACAAGGGGAAGTCAGGGAGAAAACACAAAAGGGGAGGCCTCTCAGATGGAGTTCTATTTATTTTAATTAAATTTATTTATTTATTTTTGGCTGCATTGGGTCTTCGTTGCGGTGCGCGGGCTTGTCATTGAGGTGGCTTCTCTTGTTGCGGTGCATGGGCTCTAGGCGCATAGGCTTCAGTAGTTGTGGCACGTGGGCTCAGTAGTTGTGGCTCACGGGCTCTAGAACACAGGCTCAGTAGTTGTGGTGCACGGGCTTAGTTGCTCTACGGCATGTGGGATCTTCCCGGCCCAGGGCTCAAACCCGTGTCCCCTGCATTGGCAGGCGGATTCTTAACCACTGCACCACCAGGGAAGCCCTATTTATTTTTTTTTACAAGGGTTAAAGGGCTTCTTTTGAAAGGCAAGCCTGGAATTTAAACCACTACCCCAAATAAGACATGACATTATCTGCAGACATCGCCTAATCCTCCATTGTGAAATTAACATTCATCTAAAAGAAGAGAGTTTCCTCTTTAAAGAACCAACCTTTAAAAAAATGTTTAAAATTTAGATGATTTTAGTTTCACCAATGAGAAAAATTAGAACTTGTTGGGGAAAAAAAAAAAGTTTGTTTCAACAGATTTTTTGGTCTTCTCTGCTAAGATTTTTGGTTCAGAAATTTGGACTCCTGCTGCATTAGAAATCTTTGGCTTTTGAGACGCCAAACAATGTTTACCAGATCTGGAGCTGAGAGTGACGTTTCTTCTCAAATGAGGCTACGGTTTCTCAGCCTACAACATCCCAGTTTCCAACACAGGCTGTCTGATTCTTCATGTTTTCCCAATGAAGCTGGCTATGTAAGGCACAGTTTAAAGGACAATACTCTTATAGTTTGTACTACCTCAAACTGATGATTACATTTCATTTAGAAATGTAATTCATTTATTCACTTCTTAAAATCTTTGAGTGTGCTGATGGGCAAAGTAGAAATGAGTCAAATTTCCTTGTACGTCACATCAGTTCTCTGTTAATTTACGCTCTGAAAAAATTAAGAATAATAAACTTTCATCTAAGCACCCTCAAATGTTACATCGTAGGGCAATTACAAAGCAGAGGGATTAATCAATCATGTGAATCAGATGCAAAGATTACAAAAAGTTCAAAATGAATAATGTTCTATTCTGGAAGAAAACCTGTTTCTTTTGAGCATCACAGCCATGAAGTGGTACATTTCTGATTTAGTTAATAAGAGCCCAATTATATTTGAAATGTAGATTAATTCTCCTAAAAGCATTGATCAATTTGGCAAGGACACCTCAATAATAATGCGGTCTCTTTATTGCTTCCATAGTAAGATTGTGCCCCCATAACCGTAATCAGCTTATTGATACAAATACCTCTTTCCTTCAGTTGATTCAAATAGAACATTTCATAGGTACTTTCAGCTGATGGGATGGTAAATAATTTTTAGACTAAAAGTTGAAGTGGATTGATTAGAAGCAATTTTTTCTGTTTTCCACAATAAAAAGATGAACTACATGGTTCGCCAAGCCAATTTGTAGAGCAACCTCTCCTCTCTAATTGCTGCCACACTAATGTAGTAGAAGCCGAGCGCTAGGAAGTAGATAAATCCATTTACCCAGCCATGACATTTAAGTAGCAAACACAAGTACTGGATTTTTCCATTACCCTTCATTTCAGCCTTGCTACGTTCCACCTGTGACCCTTATGCGATGAGGGCAATATGCTTTCATACAATTTGGTAAGTATAAGAAAGGTCCACTTCAAAATGTTTGAGAGCAGACTAAAATCATTTTTTAGAAAAGCATAATTAAGTCCATAACCAACCTCACTAATTTCTGATAATGTATTGCAAAACCAAATTATTTGATAAACACTCTAATAAATGTACATCATGCCTGAGGGAGGAAATTGCATATTTTCTCTGTCACAGATAACACAGTCTTTGTCACCAATAATCCCAAACTTGAATAGTGCTTTTATTTCATATAAGACTTTATTTCAACAACAGGAAGCAGGCAAGTTCTCCAAAAACACCCTGTGTTCCTTTGTTGTATATCTTACCACAGAGAAATGGGAACGCATCTTCAAATAGATTCCATGTTGAAATGCGTATCAAAGAAAAAACTCTGTATCTTTATTTTTCACAACTCTCCTAAGACATTTTAGTCTCAGCCAAAGTTTCTTTAGGTAAGTTATCATTGAATGGGTACAGAGAAGCTCCCAGGGATGTGTCCTTCTGGAAAATCATCTCCATACTTCCTGGCACAGGGAATAGTACTTGGAAAGCAGTAGATGGCCCATGAATGTTTGCTGAATGATGAATGTTTACAGGGCCCTTGGACTCTTAGGGTGGGGAAAAAACCAAAGCAATAGTTTTAAACAAAGCAAAGTAAGTCAGTTTTATTTTGTTTTCTTTTTTTCCCCAAAGGACTTATTCTTGTCCTCCAAAAAAGAAATAAAGAATATTTAGGATTTTTACCTCCAATTGAAATTTCTTCAGTAATTCATCAACACTACACCTGAAGCCAAAGCATTCGCTTCAGAGTTGAATTCAGAAGCTGATTCCAAAAAAATCAACCTCAAATATAGCATCTTCTGCTTCAAACAACTCCGTGCAATACCGCAAAAATAGAGGACAGTCCTTGGAGGATATGCTATCTGAAAGCTAAAAGCTTTACCCTTTTCTTTATTTCTGTTGTTTACTTAAATTGCTTGGTAAAAGATTTATCCACCAGTTCTTCCTGGTGTAAATTTAATAGCCCAGATATTAAAACCATCAAGTTCGAGGTTAGAGAGGAAAATGCCAACCTTGCTTCTTAATGACAGCAGCCCACCCAAAGATGCTTAAACACCATCAACAGTATCCTTGATGCTTTAACAAGGGTACTTAAAAAGCAATTAAGTATGCCAATCTCAGGCTGAAAACAATTTTAAAATAACACATGCATTAAGTCCCTGCTTCTTGACAAAGTAGTGATTTGCACTACATGATTTAGATACTGTGCATCGTTACAGCCATTTCCACAAAGCAGGGAAGTGCGTGCTAAGGAAGATTCATGCTATTGTAAGTTCGGTTCTTTCTCCCCCGTTAAAAAACAAAACTGCATACAATCAACTCTAACAATTTTGAGTAACTACCAAAAACCTCACCACTATAGGATACATTGATATTAGCTAAGAGCTAAAACTTAATATTTATTGGCCTTTGACTATTAAGATACAGGAAGTTGGAGGATAGAAGGCAGCAGGATGGAAAAAAGCGGTGTAGGTAAAGACTTTGCACTAAGGAACTTTCCTCCAAGAGGGTACATTTGAGTTGAAGTTGTGCCAAAGGTCACAGATGGTGTCAAACACTATTACATCCTCAGCAACCGTAACTGGGGAGGATGGGTGGTAGCTAAGTTCAGGACATTGAACTGGGAGAACAATGACAAGATGGACCACCTGGACAGCTGAGCCTACACAGTAGCGTGGATTGTAAGACCCTCCAAGAGGTACTTCCCATCCTAGGGCTGAGGCGCAGCCCATGGCTGATTGAGGGAGATCCATTTAGCAGCGGATAGTACAAGGCAAGGAATGCGATGGTGAACAGGAAGGAGCAACTCTAGGTAAGGAGTTCCACAGCCAGGTCCTTTGGTCAAGCCAAGACCATGCGGATATAAAGGTATCTGAAGACTTTACACTTTTCTGGAACCAGTGTGTCTGGGCAATCATCAAAGGTTTGGGGTTCCACTTGTTTTCTCAAAACTGTCCTGGTAAGATGATTACAACCCCTTTCTCAGATGGGAGAATTTGACATCAACAAAGCTGCCTTCTTTCCTGTTCAATGTAGACAGTGCTTCAGGCTCTGACAGCCACTTTAAAAATGCCCAGATGTTTTTAATAGAAAGCAGTCATAGCTGCATAGCTTATCGTCAACAAAATCAGAGGCAATAGGGTGAAGGTGTTAGGAACACAGGCAGTGGGGCCACAAAAACTGGGTTCCACCACGTACTAGCTGTGTGACTTTGGGCAAGATAATTAATCTCTCTGAGCCTGATCTGTAAAATTAGGACAACAAGTAATTTGAGGATTAAATGAGGTAAGCCATGTTAAGAATTTAGCACATTCCTTGACACTGTGGGCCATCCAGGAGTGATTACTGTTGTTGTTATCATCAGACAGCAAAATGCTACACTGGACAAGAGCTAGAATCATATTTGGGCCTCAAAAGGCATAATCCTCCCAGTGTGAGCCACAGCTATTTTTCCACCTCAAAATCTGCTTTGGAATATAGCAAGGACAAAATAAATAATTGACTAAATGTTGAATCTTCTGATTCTGAGCATTTTTCATTTTCCTGTGGCCTCTGCCCATGTTCCAACTATTTCTAGATTGCTCTCCTTAGAAGCAGTTTGGTATGTACTCTAGAGAAGTATTTGGTTTTTTTTGTTTTTTTTGTTTTTTAACATCTTTATTGGGGTACAATTGCTTTACAATGGTGTGTTAGTTTCTGCTCCATAACAAAGTGAATGAGTCATACATAAACATATGTTCCCATATGTCTTCCCTCTTGCGTCTGAAGTATTTGTTTTAATACAAGTTCAAACCAAATGTAATTAGTAAAACAAGCTTCTGGGAGAAAAAAATTGTACTGTGCATTCCAATGCCAGTTTTCAAATTATTCATTTGGTTGATGCCTCTCATGTAGGTAATTAAGAAATAACTGCACCCTGAGTGTAGACAGTAAGAAATTAAAATGTGTATGTTGTCCACTCTAATGAGACAATACCTACCCCGTAAGGAAAAAGTCACTCTACTTGGAATGCTCATAATTACTTTAACCTGAGTCATTCCCACTGTTAAGTTATTAAATTCCTAAATGCTGGTTCTATCAAAATGTGTTTTTTCTCAAAGTAAGGTGATATACAACTGGGGCCTTGAAGGAAAGGTAAGTTTTGCATAGGAAAATAAATATAGAGAAGGAAAGAAGATCAGAGGCAGAAAGAAAAGGAAGAGTAGAAGATGGAGAGGGAGAAGGTTAGATGGTGGTCAGGCCTGATGGTGGCTATAGGTCCCAGATCCCCAACCAGGAAAGGTAGCAGGCTATTCATCATGCATCCTTTTACAAGTAGCTGTACCTGGCTCCTGAACAATGCTGAATAATATCTAGGGGCTGCACATCAAAATAAAATAAGTCCCAGACAACCAGATACCAGAAAGAGATTATTTCTTGAATGGCCCCTGAGATTCCAGGTTTAGGGACAGTTCTATGATAATTATCCAAGAAGCTGAATACAAGTTTCCCCACTCTCCGAAAGTAAAGATTTCCTATCAAAACTTTCGTAAGCAGAAATGGTGTAAAGCAAGAATCAATTACCTTAAGACACATCTTGCTGACAGGGATGCACAAAATAAATGGAGATAAAGCACAGATGCTCACAGACACAAAGCGATGGCAGCTTGAAGCTGAGAGGCAGAGTGTAGTTCCTGGGGAAGGAGCTTGTGGTGCTACTCTCGCTGCTTGAGATGGGGTACATGCTGCCTCTATAATGGCTCACTGCAAAAAAACACTGATGCTATTTTCGCTTTTCACCAGTTTTTGTAAAAGCAAAAATACTCCTCAGATTTCTTTTAGTTAACAAAAACAGGTACTAATGTAGGTCTTTTGTAAAAGTGACGTGGCACAAAGCGAACTTCTGAAAAGCAAGGGATACCTGTATGTATTATTATTATGGACCCTGAATACTTCATTCTCTTAGACTTTCTTTGATCTGGGATCTTGGTTTGTGTCCAACTGCCAAGGGGTTTAGGTAAAAGTGAAAGGGAGCTTCCTTACACCTACTGAAGAGGGAGCTGGAGTAGTAGGTGGACTAGGAGAGTGAGGAAAATGGGAATTTGAAGGCTGTCTAAGTTTCAGTGCCCAGGGAAAAGGCTCTTTCCGTTGCACATTATTTTAATAAGTTTAGAAAAATGGTTGTGTTTCAACAAAGCACTGTGGAAACATACAGTACCCTTTCTCAATCATGGTACATACAAGTAGAGAGGACATTTGTTTTTAAATGTCCAGTCACATAAATTAACTGGAGCTCCAGACTTTTGAAGGAAAACTAGACTGGATTTAAATAATTGAAGACAAGCAGAGAAAACATCTTAATAAAACTTCATAATTTGACTCGCAGTTCCTTGAGCCATTAGTGCTTACTCTTATTAGGTACATGA
The DNA here is from genome assembly GCF_951394435.1 of Stenella coeruleoalba. Classification (NCBI taxonomy): domain Eukaryota; kingdom Metazoa; phylum Chordata; class Mammalia; order Artiodactyla; family Delphinidae; genus Stenella; species Stenella coeruleoalba. The sequence continues at coordinate 40,927,664 of NC_137153.1, forward strand.
TTACCAAGTGATTGGTGAGTATCAGTTAATAACCTGAACATTTATAGGGCCTTTTTATCTAGCTGAAAGCTGACTGTTTATTAGAACTACTTTCATCCATCTTCCCCAGCCTGAATTGCCCATTCATCCTCTGTTATTTTCTTTTTAAAATATTATTTTTATATTACAGTGCATGGCCCCAAAATGCCATACATTTGTATGGTGCACTTCACAGAGAACTTTCACAATAACTATTGAATCTATATTATTTAGCTTCAATTTTAAATTAAATCTGTCACTGTAAATCCCTAGAAGATAGTGGTCGAATTTATGTAAATTCTCTTGATACAGTTCATAATCAATAATACTTTTGATGATGATGCTTTTTTTTAGGTAAAGATATATCTGATTTTTAAAATGTACCATAAGCAAAGCCTTTTCAACTCTGTTTACAACATAAATTTAACCACACAGGAAAGAGTAGTTAATATTAATGAGGAAGATGAATGAACCAGGCCAAGGCAGCCAAGACTGCTCAATATTTGAAATTCTATACTTTACATTTGTTAACAAGTTTAATTAATTTGGTGAATAAGTGAGCTGTGGGCAAGTCACTTACTAGTTCTCTGAAACCAATTTGCCTTGAAATTATTAAGAGATGTTTAATTGATTTAACTTGAACTAAGAGGACAAGGCTGAAACACTTTGCATCAAAACAGAAGCTTCACTAAAATGATTTGATGTACCCTGAGCCCTATAATCTGAAAAGAAGATGAACAAAAGCACATTAACCCTAACTGCCTGGTCCAGAAAGCCTCCTGAATGAGATGGGACCAACCAAGGAACTCTGATTTGGCTGCTGCTGCTGTCACCTTACATAACTTTACATGTTATTTCTGCAAACACTTAATAGCTATACCAAAGACCAATTCCCCCAAATGGGTACAAATCCAAAACAATTTTCATTTCTTTATTGTACCAACTAACAGACTGAGTGTATTTCTTACATGAAATATAATTGTTATCATCATTTATATTTTATATTTTATTTAATTTTAATGGCAATATATTCACAAGGTACAGGAATCAAATAATATATAAAAATATACAGTAAGGGGCTTCCCTGGTGCCACAGTGGTTGAGAGTCCGCCTGCCAATGCAGGGGATACGGGTTCGTGCCCCGGTCCGGGAAGATCCCACATGCTGCGGAGCGGCTGGGCCTGTGAACCATGGCCGCTGAACCTGCGCGTCCGGAGCCTGTGCTCCGCAACAGGAGAGGCCGCAACAGTGAGAGGTCCGCATACCGCAAAAAATAAAAATAAAAATAAATAAATATATATATATATACAGTAAGAAGTGTCACACTCACCCCAGTTCCCATCACCACTCCAACAGGTAATCACTTTTATTCATTTCTTCTAATCATTTTAGAGTTTCTTTGGATCTAGAAGCAAACATGAACATGTATTTTTATTTCCTTTTCTTTTTTCCACAAAAGGTTGCATGTTATATAGTCCGCTCTACACTTTTTTTTTTAACTTAACAATGCAGTTTATCCTGGAGATCTTTTCATATCAATTTTTCTTTGGTTTTTGTTTTGTTTTTAACGGCTGTATGCTATTCAATTGTATGAATATGCCATAGTTGGGTTTTTTTTTGTAAACTATGTCCTTGTTGATTTACATTTGGGTTGTTTCCAATCTTTTGCTACTGCAAACAGTGCTTCAGTGAGTAACCTTGTTCATTCATTGCAATTTTTATTCTAAGGCCATGCTTGTGAATGTTTTAATCATCACAGCCATTTTATATATTACCATTTCATAACAATTAAGCATGGCTAAATAGATGCAGCCATGGGAACATAATAAGAACCAGAAGAAACAAGCACCTTTATGCTGTGACCTACATCTTATGTATCAGATGCTAGATGCAAATTACCAACCTCATTAAGGGCTAGAGTCCTCATATTCATTATTTCCCCTTTTGACAAAAAATTTTTTTTTAATTTTTAAGAATTCATGGTTCAGGCTCTGTTCCAAGCACTGGAGATACTACAGTAAATAAAGGAAGCAAAGTCCTAATTTTATGGTACTTATACCCTAGTAGAGAGATGCAGAAATTTTATAAATAAATACATAGCAGCAGCCTTTCTCTCTCACAAAAACCAGAGGAGACCAGGTACAGGTTAAAATTTAGAAGGCCCTGGTGAGTAAATTTCCCTTCATGTCCATAGTTTAGAAAGAGACAAGCAGTTGCCATTAAACCTCTGGCTTCCCTAGAGCTGTGACTCATATATTTTTTAATTATTTGTGGACAAATTTTATCTTGCCTGTTTATGGTCACACTCCCAATTGAGAAAACTCCATATTATAGAAATGTTGATTCTCAAAATTAATCTATACAAATATAATGCAATTCCACTCAAAACCTCAACAGGATTTTTCGTAGAACTTGGCCAACTGATTTTAAAGTTCACCTTGCCCTACCTGATATGAAACATACTATAAAGCTACAATAATTAAAACAGTATGCTACTGGTGAAGAAACATCGATGGGCAAGGATAGAAAGTCTATAAACATTTTAATATGTACAAGAGAATTTAATACTAAATGGACTGAAACTGCTGTTTTTAGAGATCACAAATGACTGAAAATTGCCAACTGTGTATGGTACAGTCAAAGGTACAATAACATTTTACATAGGGTAACATTTTACATAGATAAAAGACAAATTAGCCCCCAAAATCGACTGGCCATTTTGGGAGAGGGGTAATTTGGTTAGATTCTTATCTCATACCAAGCATAAGAATAAATTATTTTATCAATTGTATTAACAATGTAGATATTAGAAGTATATACAGAAATATATATTAGTTAAAGTATTTAGTGGCTGTAACAGATAAATCCCCAAATCTCAGCAGCTTAAAAGTCACGTAAAAGTCAAAACACATGTTTCTGATTGTGTAGCTCCTCTCCAAGAGGTGATTCCAATCCTAGCACTTTCCATATTGTGGTTCCACCATCTTCAAAATGTAGCTCCCCATTTCTCCCTGGGGGTTATATTCCTTACAGACAACCAAAAGGAAAAATAGTATAAAAGATGGCACAGGCAAGTCACGGAAAATGGCACACATTCCGTTAGCCTCTGTCCACATTCTGTCAGCCAGAACTCAATAGCACAGCCACACCCCGTTGAAAGGAAGGTTGGAATATGAAGTCTGGCTATGTGCTCAGAAGGAAAAGAGCAAGAGTTGACCGAACAGCTAGGCTGTGTCCACTTCATCTATACATTTTTATGTGGAGGAAAACTAGGAGCATATGTTTGTGGGCTTGTGGTAAAGAAGATTTTCTTAGGCCAAAAGTGAAAAAATGAAAGATTGGCAGACTTGACTTCATAAAGCAGAAAAACCTAACCATAAAAGACACCATAAGCAAAGTTTAAAGGACAAATGAGAAACAGGAAGAAAATATTTATAACATATAAAGCAAAAGATTAATGTTGCAGAATACAAAAGTTACAAATGGCCAATAAATATGTGAAAAAGTGCTCAATCTCACTAGAAATCAGTGAAATTCTACTTTAAAACGAGGAAAGGATATTTTTTTACCCATCAGATTTGTAAAAAATCTCTAAATGTTTAAAATATCCAGCAATTCCTCTTCTAAATATCTATCTTAGAGAAATGCTTCCCAAAATGTTCAAAGTAAAATGAAGAATTTTGTTGTATCATTTACAATAATAAAAAATTGGAAATTACATAAATGTTCATAAAGAAAAGAATGGTTAAATAAACTTCACTACATCAATATAATGGAATATTATGCAGTAATTTTTTATGTAGATATAGACACACAACATGGAAAATTCTCCAAATATACAGTAAGTGAAAAAATAAGTCACGGAAAAATATATACAACATGGTCCTAATTTTGCATATATATGTATATGATTCCTATATGAATATTTAACTGTAAATGTGTGGAAAATAAAATATTAAATATCCTGAAGTATACACACAAACCTGATAAGTGTTTTTTCCTGATAAGTGTTTTTTCCCTTCCCCCAACAGGAGGGAAGATTAAAGGGGATATTTTTCTTATATAATCTGTTTTCTTTGAATTTTATTAGAACTATATAATGTATTACTTGTTTTTTTGTTAATTTAAAAAATATTTTATTTTCTTTTATATTATAAAATACTATACACAAAAATTTGCTAAAACTAGAGCAATATAACTGAACATGCTTGTTTATATTTTTATTGAGATATAATTGACATATAACATGAGCTTCCAATGTATAACATAATAATTTGGTATTTTTATATATTGCAAAATAATCAAAATAAGTCTAGTTAATATCCCTCACCATACTTGGTTAAAATTTTTTTCTTGTGATGAGACTTTTTAAAAAAACTTTTAAAATTGAAGTATAGTTGATTTACAATGCCGTGTTAGTTTCAGGTATACAGCACAGTGATTCAGTTAGACCCATATATATATATTTTTCAGTTTCTTTTCCCTTATAGGTTATTATAAAATATTGACTATAGTTTCCTGTGTTCTACAATAGATCCTTGTTGGTTATCTATTTTATATATAATAGTGTGTATATGTTAATCCCATCTTCCTAATATATCCCTCCCCCATAGCCATAAATTTCTCTGGATATATGCCCAGGAGTAGGATTGCAGGATCATATGGTAACTCTAATTTTAGTTTTTTAAGGAATCTCCACACCGTTATCCATAGTGGCTATACCAGTTTACATTCCCACCAATAGTGTAGGAGTGTTCCTTTTTCTCCATATCCTCTCCAGCATTTATTATTTGTAGACTTTTTGATGATGACCATTCTGACCAGAGTGAGGTGATACCTCATTGCAGTTTTGATTTGCATTTCTCTAATAATTAGTGATGTTGAGCATTTTTTCATGTGCCTGTTGGCCATCTATATGCCTTCTTTGGAGAAATATCTATTTAGGTCTTCTGCCCATTTTTTGATTGGGTTCTTTGTTTTTTTGATATTGAGCTTGTACGATCCATTTGTACATTTGGAAATTAATCCCTTGTTGGTTGCATCATTTGCAAATTGCATCATTTGCAAATATTTTCTCCCGTTCTTAGGTTCTCTTTTCATTTTGTTTATGGTTTCCTTTGCTATGCAAAACTTTTAAGTTTAATTTGGTTCCATTTGTTTGTTTGTTTGTTTTGAACTTTGTTTTATTTTTTGTATACAGCAAGTTCTTATTAGTTATCTATTTTGTATATATTAGTGTATATATGTCAATCCCAAGCTCCCAGTTCATCCCACACCACCACCACCCTTGCCCCCACTTCCCCCCTTGGTGTCCATACGCTTGTTCTCTACATCTGTGTCTCTATTCCTGCCCTGCAAACCAGTTCATCTGTACCATTTTTCTAGATTCCACATATATGCGTTAATATACGATATTTGTTTTTCTCTTTCTGACTAACTTTACTCCCTATGACCGTCTCTAGGTCCATCCACATCTCTACAAATGACCCAATTTCATTCCTTTTTATGGCTGGGTAATATTGCATTGTACATATGTACCACATCTTCTTTATTCATTCGTCTGTTGGTGGGCATTTAGGTTGCTTCCATGACCTGGCTATTGTAAATAGTGCTGCAATGAACATTGGGGTGCATGTGTCTTTTTGAATTATGGTTTTCTCTGGGTATACGCCCAGTAGTGGGATTGCTGGGTCATATGGTAATTCTATTTTTAGTTTTTAAGGAACCTCCATACTGTTCTCCATAGTGGCTGTATCAACTTACATTCCCACCAACAGTGCAAGAGGGTTCCCTTTTCTCCACACCCTCTCCAGCACTTGTTTGTAGATTTTCTGATGATGCCCATTCTGACTGGTGTGAGGTGATACCTCATTGTAGTTTTGATTTGCATTTCTCTAATAATTAGTGACGTTGAGCAGCTTTTCATGTGCCTCTTGGCCATCTGTATGTCTTCTTTGGAGAAATGTCTATTTAGGTCTTCTGCTCATTTTTTGATTGGGTTGTTTGTTTTTTTTAATATTGAGCGGCATGTGCTGTTTATATAGTTTGGAAATTAATCCTTTGTCCGTTGATTCGCTTGCAAATATTTTCTCCCATTCTGAGAGCTGTCTTTTCATCTTATTTATAGTTTCCTTTGCTGTGCAAAAGCTTTTAAGTTTGATTAGGTCCCATTTGTTTATTTTTATTTCTGTTACTCTAGGAGACAGATCCAAAAACTTATTGCTGCGATTTATGTCAAAGAGTGTTCTGTCTATGTCTTCCTCCAGGAGTTTTATAGTATCCAATCTTACATTGTGATGGAACATTTTAGGAAGTGCAAAATAATAATTTGACTCTGGTTTCTTATTCCACATGTAAGGAACTTGGAAGTTGCCACTCCCTTCTAACAAGTAAAAAGCAGAACAGACTGAAACATAAATAACTCTTCTAGTATTTCTAAGAAAGATGAGGACACAGAGCAAATAGCTACCCACAAGACTGGAGACACAGACAGGTGAATACAGGGTGTCACCGCTTACCAGAGGAGACTCATAAGTGGAAACCTCTAAAAGAACGGTGCCAGGTAAGAAAATCTGAACTGTAATTGACAAGTTGCTATAGGCTAGGTATGGACAAGTCTGAGAGTAAAACATCAGGGGACCCAACCACAGGGGGACTTTTGTAAGATTTACCCCAGAAGCTCTACCAGGTCCTCACAGTAAATTAAGAGGAAAATCCCCTCATGCTCTGGCAATGGGAAGGAAATAGGAACCATATTGAAATATGCCAGGGACTTCCCTGGTGGTCCAGTGGTTAAGACTCCACACTCTCAATGCAGGGGGCCCGGGTTCAATCCCTGGTCACGGAACTAGATCCCACATGCTGCAACTAAGAGCACACATGCCGCAACTAAAAGATCCCGCATGCCACAACAAAGATCCCGCACACAGCAACGAAGATCCCGCATGCTGCAACTAAGACCCAGTGCAGCCAAATAAATAAATATTTTTTAAAAAAGAAAAAGGAAAAAGAAATATGCCAGAACAGTTTGTTCTTCTTAACAAGGCCTGCTCTCAGGGGAAACTTAGTTAATCAGAATCTAACCTGTTGGAGTATTATCACCTTTCTGAGTTAGCTCTAGCCTTCCACATGGGAGAAGAGAAATACCCAACTCCAGCCCACCTCAAACTACAGAAAATCAAAGCTAAAGGAAAAAGTCCTGAAAGAAGCCAGAGGGGGGAAAAAGAAACACCTTACTTACAGAGGGGAAATGATAAGAATTAAACCCGATTTCTCAGAAACCAGGCAAGCAAGAAGAGAGTGGAGTGAAATATTTAAAGTGTTGAGAGAGAAAAGTCACCAACCTAAAATTCTGTACCCTGCAAAATTATCCTTCAGACATGAAGGAGAAATAAAGACTTTCTTAGACAAGCAGAAATTGAGAAAATGTGTTGCTAGCAGACCTGACTCGCAAGAAATGTTAAAAGCTTTTTAGAGAGAAAAAAAATATGTCAGAAACTCTGATCTACATAAAGTAAGGAAGAGCACTGAAGAAGGAAAAGTGAAAGTAAAATAGAAACTATATTATTGAGGTATAATTGAACATTAGTTTCATGTATACAGTGTAATGATTTGTTATTTGTATATATTGCAAAATGATCACCACAGTAAGTCCAGTTAACATTCATCCCTATCATGATGAGAACTTTCAAGATCCACTCTCCCAGCTACCTTCAAATATGCAATATAGTATTATTAACTATAGTCAGCATTCTGTACATTACATCCCCATGACTTATTCATTTTATAACTGGAAATTTGTACCTTTTGATCCCCTTCACCCATTTTTATTATTCTTAATTGATCTAACTGAATAATAATAGCAAAAGTGTATTCAGTTATGTATATTTATATGCTTGTATATGCCTATATATATTCATATATATGTATGTATGTATATATGTGTGTGTATATATATATAGATGTATATATGAATGACAGCAATGATACTAGGGATAGGAGGAAAGAATTAATATTATTTTGTTATTATAAGGTACTCAACCTACCTATAAATGGGAATAGTGTTATCTGAAAGTGGATATGAATTAGTTGTAAATGTATATTGCAAACTCTAGGGAAACCACTAAAGAAAAATAAAAAAAGAAGTATAACTGATATGCTAAGAAGGAAGAGGAAATGTAATCATATAAAATGCTCAATTAAAACCACAAAAAGCAGAAAAAAGAGTGGAAGACAAAAATGGGAACATATAAAAAACAGTAACAAATATGGTAGTCATTAATCCAAATATACCAATAATCACTTCGAATACCAATAGCCTAAATGCACCAATTAAAAAATAGGAATTGTCAGAGTGGATCAATCACCTACCCAACTATATGTTGTCTACAAGAAATCCACTCTAAATATAAAGACACATACAGATTAAAAGTACTTGAATGGGGCTTCCCTGGTGGCGCAGTGGTTGAGAGTCCGCCTGCCGATGCAGGGGACACGGGTTCGTGCCCCAGTCTGGGAAGATCCCACATGCCGTGGAGCGGCTGGGCCCATGAGCCATGGCTGCTGAGCCTGCGTGTCTGGAGCCTGTGCTCCGCAACGGGAGAGGCCCGCATACCGCAAAAAAAAAAAAAAAAAAGTACTTGAATGGAGAAAAATATACCAGGCTAACACTAATCAAAATAAAGCAGGAGTGGTTATCTTAATGTCAGACAGAGCAGACTTCAAAGTAGAGAGTTATCAGGGAACTTCCCTGGTGGTGCAGTGGTTAAGAATTCGCCTGCCAATGCAGGGGACACAGGTTCAATCCTTGGTCTGGGAAGATCCCACATGCCAAGGAGCAACTAAACCCATGTGCCACAACTACTGAGCCTGCTCTCTAGAGCCCGCGAGCCACAACTACTGAGCCCGCACGCCACAACTACTGAAGCCGTGTGCCCTAGAGCCCATACTCCACAACAACAGAAGCCACCACAGTGAGAAGCCCATACACCGCAACGAAGAGTAGCCCCCACTTGCTGCACTAGAGGAAGCCCGCACGCAGCGACGAAGACCCAACGCAGCCAAAAAATAAAATAAAAATAAAGTCACGAGGGATAAAGAAGGGCATTACATAACAAGATAGGAGTCAATTCTCCAACAACATATAACAATTCTTAACATGTATGTACCTAAAACAGAGCTGAAACTCTATGAGGCAAAAACTGATAGAACTGCGAGGAGAAATAGATGAATCCACTATCACAGTTGGAGGCTTCAACACCCCTCAGAAATAGACAGATCCAGTAGGCAGAAAATCAGTAAGGATGTAGTTAAACTCAACCATACTGTTAATCAACTGGATATAATTGACCTCTATAGACTACTTCTTGCAACAACAGCAGGACACACACATTTTTCTCAAGCTCACATAGAGCATTCACCAAAACAGACCACATTCTGGGCCATAAAACACATCTTAACAAATTTAAAAGAACAGAAATCATATAATGTCTGTTCTCAGACCACACTGGAATTAAACTAGAAATTAATAACAGAAATATACCTGGAAAATCCCAAAATACATGGAGGTTAAACAACACTCTTCTAAATAGCACATAGGTCAAGGAAGAAATCTCAAGAGAAATTTTAAAATATTTTGAACTACATGAAAAAGAAAACAAAAATAATCAAAATCTGTAGGATGCAGCAAAAGCACTGCTTAGGGGGAAATTTATAGCATTGAATACACATATTAGAAAAAAAGAAACATCTAAAATCAGCAATCTAGTTTCCAACTGTGAAAACTACAAAAAGAAGAGTAAATTAAATCCACAGTAAGCACAAGAAAAGAAATAATAAAAATTGGAGTAAAGAATCAATGAAATTGAAAACAAGATATCAACAGAGAAAATCAACAAAACCAAAAGGTAAAATTGAAAAGATCAGTAAAATTGATAAGCCTCTTGCCAGGTTAACTAAGAAAAGAAAAGCGGGGGCGGGGGATACAAATTACCAATATTTGAAATGAAAGAGGGGACATTACTACAGACCCCATGGAAAAAGATATTAAAGGAATAATATGAACAACTCTATGCCCACAACTTTGATAACTTAGCTGAAATGAATCAATTCCTTGAAAGACACAATTTGCTAAAGCTCACACAAGAAGAAATAGATGATCTGACAGGCCTGTATCTATTAAAGAAGTTGAATCCATAATAAATAACCTTCCAAAAAAGAAAACACCAGGACCAGATGGATTCACTGATGAATTCTACCAAACATTTAAGGAAGAAATTATACTAACTCTCTATAATTTCTTTCAGATGATAAAAGCAGAAGGAATGCTTCCTAACTCATTCTATGAGGCCAACATTACCCTAAAACCAAAACCAGACAAAGACATTACAAGAAAAGAAAACCACAAACCAATATCCCTCATGAAAATAAATGCAAAAATCTCCAACGAAATATTAGCAAATCAAATCCAAAAAAGTATAAAAATAATTCTGTACCACAATACCAATTCTGATGTGCAGGTTTTACCCCCACACCAAGCTATTCTCTGACAGCTGGGAGTCCTACAGTTCAACTCAATTCTAAGACAACTCAATTCTGACACTATCTACCCAGGGATAGCATCAGATTCCACAAGTTAAGAGTTCAGTCCCACAATACTGCCTCCACTTCAGATGACAACTGTGAGTCCAGATTGTGACCTGTGCTTCCAACAGACAGACTATAAATAAGTTTCCCATGACCCCTTTCTTGGATTTGATTAATTTGCTAAAGTAGCTCACAGACCTCAGGAAACCAGTTTACTAACTAGATTATCAGTTTATTACAAAGGATATAACTCATGAACAGCCAGATGGAAGAGATACATAGGGCAAGGTATGGGGAAGAGGCAAAGAACTTCCATGCTCTCTGAGCACACCACTCTTCCTAATTCTCCACATGTTTACAATCCAGAAGCTCTCCAAACCCCCTCTTTTTGGGTTTTATGGAGGCTTCATTATACAAACATGGTTGATTAAATCATTGGTCATTGGTGATTGAACTCAATCTCCAGCCCCTCTCTCCTCTCCAGAGGTCTGAAGGGTGGGACTGAAAATTCCAACCCTCTGATCACATGGTTGCTTTCCTCAGCAACAAACCCCCACCCATCCTTAGGTGATTTCCAAAAGTGACCTCATTAACATAACAAAAGTCACCCTTATCACTCTCATCACCTAGGAAATTCTGAAGGTTTTAGGATTTCTGTGGCAGAATAGGGACTAAGACCAAATATATATTTCCTATAAATCATAATATCATAACCACCAAGTAGGACTTATCCCAGGTATGCAAGTCTGATCCAACATTTGAAAATCAGTTAATGTAATCCATCACACCAACAGACTAAAAAAAAAAAAAAGAAAAGAAAAACCACATGATTAAATCAATAGATGTAGAAAATAATTTGATAAAATCTAAACCCATTCATGACAAAAACTCTCAGTAAGCTAGGAATAGAGGGAAACTTCCTCAAGTGGATAAAGATTATCTGTTAAAAAAAAAACTACACCTAATATTGTTAGGTAGCTAGTCAGACATGAGTGGGTCCTGCTGCATTCTGGAAGGGCTCTCATCTTTCCCTCCCCAACCTGGACACTGGTAATCAGAACATGCCCAGAAATCTTCCTTTTTCTAGTCAAGGACCACCACTTAATTTCCAGCCTTATCAGGACTAAGCAAGATAAAACCACCAACACAGATTGGTACAGGTGCACCAAGACCTAAAAGGTGACTCAAGGTAACCCGGGCCAATAATGCCATATTTACGGTATCCCCACCACCACCAGTTGCCCCCATGGTTTTGCTTGGGTGCTTATGCATAAGCACCTGCCCACTAAGGGAAAGGTTATATTGATAAAACCTAAAACTGTCAATCAACTTGTCAGTCAGATGACATAGGATGTGGGGAGGGACTGCCACCACTCTAAAAAACCCAACCCTACCCTCACTGCAGGGCTTCTTCTGGTTTCCAGACAGCCCATTCTCATCCTTTCTCGAGAGCATACTTTCGCTTTGCTCAATAAAACTCTTGCTGCTTAAAACTGCTCTACAACTCTCTACTGAATTCTTTCCCTCGAGAGGACAAGAACCAAAGAATTGCCATTTCACTGGTAAAAATATCATGCTTAATGATGAGAAACTCAAAGCTTTCCCACTAAGATCAGGTACAAGACAAAAATATCCCCTCTCACCACTCCTTTTCAACATTGTACTGGAAGTCCTTGTTAATGTAGTAAGACAAGAAAAGGGAGTAAAAGGTATACAGATTGGAAAGAAAGATATAAAACTGTCTTTGTTTACAGATGACATGATCACCTGTGTAGAAAATCTGAAGGAATCAACCAAAAACTCCTGGAACTGATGAGTAATTAGAGCAAGGTTGCAGGATACAAAATTAATAGATAAAAGCCAATCATTTTCCTATATACCAGCAATAAGCAAGTATAATTTCAAATTAAAAACACAATACCATTAATATTAGCACCCCCAAAATAATATTCTTAGGTATAAATCTAACAAAATATGTATAAGATCTATATGATAAAAAATACAAAATTCTCATGAACAAAATCAAAGAACTAAATAGAGAGAGAGATTCCACATTCATGGATTGGAAGACAATATTGTCAAGATGTCAGTTCTTTACAACCTGATTTACAGACTCAATGCAATTCTAATAAAAATCCCAGCAAGTCATTTTATGGATATCAACAAACTGATTCTAAAGTTTACATGAAGAGGCAAAAGACATAGAATAGCCAACACAATATTGAAGAAGAGCAAAATTGGAGGACTGATGCTACTCAACTTTACTTACTGTAAAACTACAGTAATCAGGACAGTGTGGAACTGGCAAAAGAATATATAACTAGATCAATGGAACAGAATAGGGAGCCCAGAACTAGAACCACATTTAAAAAAAAAATTGAATCAAGACTTCACACCCTTCAAAAAATTAACTTAAAATGGATCATAGACCTAAATTTTAAATGCAAAACTCTAAAATTCTTAGATGATAATACAGGAGAAAACCTAAATGACCGTGGGTATGGTTGATGCCTTTTTGGATATAGCACCATTAGCATGATCCACAAAAGAAATCATTGATGAGGGACTTCATTCAAATGAAAAACTTCTGCAAAAGACAATGTCAATAGAATGAGGAGACCAGCTAAAGGCTGAGAGAAAATATTTGAGAAAGACACATCCAGTAAAGGATTACTATCCAAAATACACAAAGAACACTTAAAACTCCACAATAAGAAAACAGCTCAACTAAAAAATGGGCTAAAGAGGGGCTTCCCTGGTGGCGCTAGTGGTTGAGAGTCCGCCTGCCGATGCAGGGGATGCGGGTTCGTGCCCCGGTCCGGGAGGATCCCACATGCCGCAGAGCGGCTGGGCCCGTGAGCCATGGCCGCTGAGCCTGCGCGTCAGGAGCCTGTGCTCCGCAGCGGGAGAGGCCACAACAGTGAGAGGCCCGCATATAACAAAAAAAAAAAAAAAAAAAATGGGCTAAAGAACTTAAACAGACACCTCATCAAGGAACATATACAGATGAAAAATAAACATATGAAAAGCTGTTCCACATCATATGTAATTAGGGAATGCAAAGTAAACAACAATGAGATATACTATGTACCTGTTAGAATGGCTAAAATCTGGAACACTGAGAACACTAAATGCTGGTGAGTTTGTGGAGCAATAGGAACTGTCACAAATTGCCGGTGGGAATGCAAAATGGTAAGCCACTTCGGAAGACAGTTAGGTGGTTTTTTTACAAAACTAAAAATACTTTTACCATATGATCCACAATCACACTCCTTGGTATTTACCTGCACAAAAACCTGCACATAGACATGTGTAGCAGCTTTATTCATAATTGGCGAAACTTGGAAGCAACCAAGATGTCCTTCAGTAGGTGATTGGATAAACTGTGTTACATCCAGACAATAGAATATCATTCAGCACTAAAAGAAATAAGCTATTGAGCCATGAAAAGAAGTGGAGGAAAATTAAATACATATTACTAAGTGAAAGAAGCCAATATGAAAAGGCTACATACTGCATGATTCCAACTATATGACATTCTGAAAAAGGCAAAACTATGGAGATAGTGGAAAGACCAGTGGTTGCCAAGGGTTGGAGGAAGGGAGGGATGAATAGGCAGAGCACAGAGGATTTTAGGGCAGTGAAACTACTCTGTGTGGTATTATAATGGTAAATACAATTGTCCGAACCCATAGAGTGAACAACACCAATGAACCCTAATGTAAACTATGGATGTTGGATGATAATGATGTGTCAGTGTAAGTTTATCAGTTGTAACAAATGTACCACTTTGGTAATGGGGAAGGCTATGTGTATGTGGGAACAGGGAGTTTATAGAAAATCTCTGTATATGCCCCTCAATTTTGCTGTCAATCTAAACTGCTCAAAAAATAAAGGTTTAAAGAAAAATGAACAATTCAAAATAATTATGTAACTTGCATACATATTTTACAAAAGACAAAAGGCAGACTGGGAAAAATATTTGTAACATGTTAAATGTGATTAATATTGTTCATATGCAAAGAACACCTATACATCAATAAAGAAAGAAGCTCAATAGAAAAATCAGTAATATATTAGAATAAAAACTCACAAGATGAGAAGTGTAAATGGAGGGACTTCCCTGGCAGTCCAGTGGTTAAGACTTCGCCTTCCAATGCAGGGGGTGCGGGTTCAATCCCTGGTCGGGGAGCTAAGACCCCACATGCCCCACGGCCAAAAAAACCAAAACATAAAACAGAAGCAATATTGTAACAAATTCAATAAAGACTTAAAAAATTATCCACATCAAAAAAATCTTTAAAAAAAAGTATAAATGGAAAATAACTGTAGTTTATGAAAAAATACTCAGCCCCATGAGTCATAAGAAAAATGACTTCCCAAGTTAAGGCTTCCCAAACCATACTGTCCAGCGGCCTGACTGAAATCATGCCACCAAGGATCCCATAGGAAGAGATGGAAACTTGGGGCCATCAGAATATGTTTAAAGAAATGGTCTCCCAAGAAATTAGGATTTACGAAGAAGGAGGTGAGAGGAAGCAGCCAGAAGCAGCTTCAGGAGTAAGATGTCAGAGAGGGCAGGGGCTAACGAGACAAGCCCTTATGTATGTTAGCTAATATTTCTGGCTCCATTTTGTTGATTCTACCCTTGTTTTTCTTTCTTCTTTCACTCCCAGTTTGGTTTTCATAGGCTGCTTTGTTGTATCTTATTAATCTTGTAAACTGCCTTCCAAGCCTTGAATATTTTTTTGAATAGATAATCAAGTGAATGGATAATTTACTCATCAACTGGTGAAATGAATGAGTGGTTGAACAACTGAATTGTTCTGACTGTTTTCAAGAAGAGAAGTTTCCTCAAAGTGATTGGTGGGATGGAAATGTCATACATTCTGAGAAAGAACTGCTTTAGCATCACTGGACAATAACCTAGACCTCAGATTCCCAGAGAAAAGGATGCATGAGGATTAAGAGTTATACCAGTTGTTTAAAGGAGTACTGGCCCTGTGTCAGCAGCACTCACAGCCCTGTTAAAATATATGTTGTGACTGAAAGTGTAGGAAAAGAGCAAGTTATAGTTAGGATAAGTTAACTGCTATAGCAAATAAGCCGCCAAATGTATAATGGCTCAAACTCAATAGAAGTCTATTTCTTGCTCATGAAACAGGACTGAGCAAGTGAGCACGTTGGCCAAATAGTCATTCAGGGAGCCCAAGCTGATGGAGGTGCTGCCGTATTCAACAGGTGGCTTCTAAGTTTGCCCTGGGAGTCAACTCATTCTAACAAGCCAGAAGGAGAAAAGAGAAAGGAACTTGTGGGAAATTTAGATGGACCAAGCCTGGAAGGAGGACATATCAGCTTCAGATAAAACTCAGGCACATGACCACACCTAACTAAAAGGGAGGCAGGGAAACACAGTCTAGCTGTGTGCCCAGAATGAAGAGGAGAACGTGGATTTGGGTGAGCCCCTAGTATTTCCTGTCACAGATCATTAGCAGACCTAAAGTCAGACTTGAGTAAAGAACCTCAATAAATTCCAAGCTCTGCACTGTGGTTCCCATTCTCAGGAGACTGGGAACATGTGCCAAACACCTGTTCAAGAGTTACTTTGGTAATAAGTTGCGGATGAGGACTCTACTTCCCGAAATTCCACTTACCAGAGGCTTTCTCAGGGAACTCTCCCATCCCAGTATAGAAAGGCAAAGAAAGCCCGTCCCTGCAATGTATTTTAAGAGAGACACTGTGGCATCAAGCAAAAATCAGAGATGGAAGGTTGACTCTACTTGTAAATAGGGGAGATTTTTTTGTGCAGCCTTGTGGATTCATGGAGAGAATGTCATGCTGATGTCAGTCTTTGTTAAACCACCAATCAATCTCTTGCAGAAACACATTTTTTTAAAAAAATATTATTTCTATTGTTCACTTGTGCTTGCTCTGATAAGGCTATTTCCAGAGAGTGGGAAAAATAAAAGAACAGCTGTACCACATCTCTTAACCATGAACCCTAGTAGGCACACATTTTGCTAAAAAGAAGAAATCAATTTTTAGTTTCACAAGAGAAAAATAAAGCCCATTTAAAAGGAAATATTAAGGATGCCTATTTAAATGCAAATTGAACTACAGCATTTATATGTGTCAATTAAAATCCCTCAAAGAATTTTCTTGAAATATTAGCATTTGCTTAGGTGAAATTTTTGTTTTAAAGAAAGAGACTCACAATTAAGAGTTGCTCTGAATTTCATGGCACTTTTTAAAAAAGTAAATCATTGTTAGTTCTGGTAACATTAGACTTAAGGAATTGATATAGTCTCAGCATGAAAAACATGATGACTCCTTTGCCCATCCAAGAAAGGTCATACCCATGATTTTGCCCTTGCTTGCACCCTGTCAGAAGAAGCAAGGTAAGCAGTGACTATTGATACCCATAACACAACCTAAGAATAATAAAAAGCTAACATTCACTGAGTATCTACTGCCTGTGCCAGGCATTTTTTATTTCACATTATGTCAGGTGGTCTCCAGCATCACCCAGAGAGAGAAGTGGGTAAATGTTATTATCCTATTTTAACAGACGAGGAAACCAAGTATCAGAGAAGTAGCAACTTACCCTCAGTCTCACAACTAATAAGTCGTAAATCCAGAATTCATAGTCAAGTGTGTGTTATTCCAAAGCCCATACTTCTAATTACTCTTCTAAGATGGTTCACGTATGTCTAGCTCAGTCTCTTCCCAGTCAGATGCTTTTCCCATTCTGTATGGAGGTCAAGACTCCTTGGGCTGCTCTTGCAAGCTGTGTGTCTTTTTCAATGCAGTAATAGCAGCCACCGACCCTGTTAAGAAATTCTGTGTAGTGGCTGGCATCATATCATTTGCTTGGCCTGCCATTTGAGTCTGTCAATCTCCTCTTCCAGTCAAGGAAGGCTCCCATGTTATTACACACAGGGACATGATTAGCCTTACTGGATGTAAAAGGAATCATGGCAGGATTCAAGGAAAGTCTACCCACCAGCACCCACTACTTTCCTCTCCCCACAACTTTCCTACAACTGTTCACTGACCCCAGAAATTCCTTTAATAGATGATCAGGTCTTTAGTCCACAATTATAGAGTAGAGTGATGGTAGAGCAGATGTGATGTAAGGGAAGCAAATTACCTTAAATTTATACCAAAAAAAACCAAACAAACAAACCTGACAATAGCAGATATTTTTCCAGATAATATTTTTATGTGAGAAGAGGAGAAAGGTTGGCAAATAATACAACAGAATATTTGCTGCCACTGCCCTTTTCCCAGGCCACGACAGACATCACTAATAGAACCCAGCACAATTTCCCTCTGAACATAACAATCCTCTCAGCATTGCACTCTAATAATAGTTGATACATATGACTGGACCCAATTTATCCACCCCAGGTATAAAAGGATGCAGGAATCCTTCTGCATGAAAAAGTGAGTGTTCTAGGGCCACTGAAGTTGGCAAAGGCTGTGGAAAGGAGAGGCTGGGATCTCCATGACATATTTAACTGACTTCCCAATTTTGCCTTCAATCTATTAGTATCCCAAGAGTCCTAACACTGCTCATGAAAGGCATCATTGAATAGAATATTAAACTATGTTCAAATAACCCAAAAAAAGGAAGGAAAGGGAAACAGAGGAATAAAAATCAGAGGGGAAAAACAGAACACAAATAATAACATGGTACATCCAAATCCAAGTATATCAATAATTACATTAAATGTTCTAAATACATTGATTAAAAGACAGATTGCCAGATGGACAATGGATTTAGAAAGAATAAAAACATGAGATTATATTCTGTCTACAAGAAATTCACCTCAAATATAATGACATAGGTAGGTTAAAGTGAAAAAAAAGAAAACAATATACTTTATGAAAATTTTTGCTAAAATACAAAACAAAATATTAGCAAATGGAATCCAGCAGCATATATAAAAAAAACTATGCACCTTAACTTGTTCAACATGCAAAAATTCACTGTAATCCATGATTATAATAGTCTAAAGAAGAAGAACCACATGATCCTATCAATTTATGTCAAAAGAAATCATTTGAAAAAATTCAGTATTCATTCATGACAAAAACTCTCAGCAACTGAAATAGAATGGAACTTCATCAACCTAATAAAAGGTACTGTTACAGGCTGAATTGTGTCCCTTGCAAAATTCATAATTGGAAGCCCTAACCCCCAGTACCTCAGGACGTGACTGTATTTGGAGATAGGCCTGCCGCCTCAAAGGTGACAGGCCGTGATCTTATAGTGTTTAGTACTCTGCGTTGTGGAGATAGGGCCTTTAAAGAGGTGATTATGTTAAAGTGAAGATTAGGGTAGGCCCTAATCCAATCTGGATGGTGTGTTTATAAAAGGAGATTTGGACACACAAAGAGACACCAGGGATGTGCACACAGAGGAAAGACCATGTGAGGGCACAAAAAGAAGGCAGTCAAGCCAAGGAGAGAGGTCACAGAAGAAACCAAATCTACTGACACCTTGATCTTAGGCTTCCAGCTTCCAGAACTGTGAGAAATGAATTTCTGTTGTTTAAGCCACCCAGTGGGTGGTACTCTGTTATGGCAGCCCTAGCAAACCAACACAAGATATCTACAAAATAATACAGGTACCTATAACTAACATCATATTTAAGGATGAAAGACTGAGTAGTCCCCCAGCCCCCATCCCAAGATCAGGAACAAGGCAAGAATGTGTGCTCTCCTACTCTAGTGTGAACAAGCAAATGAAGAGGAGAGACCGTGATTTATCAAGATAATCTATTCCATAGATGTTATCTCATCCCCTCACCTCAATACCCCGCACCAGACCAACTCCAGCACCGACACACAAACACACACACAGACACAAATCATACCTATTATCTGAATGTCTTTGTTAAAACTAATTTTCAACCAAATTATCAAAATAGTTGCCTCAATTTGCTTTGAGTGTACAGAGGCAGTCTTGGGCATAATGAGAAGAGGAAGCAGGGAATCAAATTAACAGCAAAATTATGAGATCTGCAAAAAGGGAAATTTTTTAAAGAAAAAAGAATTTTAATGTGCTCATGTATGAAAATTGCCACCCACACACCCCTGCCATGTTGTGGAGGATCAGGGTACATTTCTAACAGCATTATGTTCTCTGGTCGTAATGTAATTATCTGTATCACAATTAAAGAAGAATAAAATATGATAGTTTAAAAAGCATAAAGCTTCTTAGAAACTTCAGTTTCTGACAGTTTATTTGGAGGTTTATTTTCTCCCCACATATAATGTATCTGAGCCATTTCGAACTATATCTACCAAGTCCCACTTCGTACCTACTCTTGCAAGAAAAGGATCTCACGCAAAATGTGAAAATTCCAACTGGAGACATTACACGTAGGGTACTTAAGCTATGATAGAGGAGATCTACAGCTATATGTTGCCCTAGATGGACATGGGGAAGGTAGTTAAAAAGAAAATAAGGATTGTGTTCTGAGGTTGTGTTTTCCCCTGAGGCTCTTTAAATAATGCCTTTACCTGTTCCCCATTTTCCAATTGTCTTCTCCAGTGCTGTGGCCATAATTTAACAGTATTATGTGCTGTCACTTCTGCGTTAGTAAACACCAGGACTTGCTGAGTAATTACAGAATAACCTCATAATGAAATGCAGTGAAGAATTCTAATTACATTTTAATGTTGCTTAACAACTATTCTACTTTAAAATGAGAATTTTCCAGCCATGTATCCTAATGAGTTATCAGAATGCATTACCCCCCAAAAAAAATGTACAAATGAGAAGGTAAACATAGACTATTACCACCAGTGGGCATGTGTGTGGGAATATTTATATTCAAAGTTAATATACTACATTAAAAATTATTAAAATAAAAAAGCACATCAAAATGCTGCAACAACTAAAGGGTAGGATTTTTTTTTTTTTGAAAGCTCATATTTCACTTTGAAGGAGGAAAAATGCTAAATTACTCTCCAACGCAGGAGAATACAGTTAAAGCTGTCTTCTTCTGAATGTAGGACAAATACAAGTTAAACTGAGAACGTCCACACCTTCTTATAAAAACACAGCGCTACAAGAAAACTATGTGATCTAGGAAACAAGGCTTTCCATTTACTTTATTCTTTAAAAATCTGCCAAGAAGAAGTACTCCTCCCATATTCTATTGTTCTACTGTCTTCATCTGCCACAACATCCTTCTAAGCACTTACGTAAACCCCTTAGATGCTGACCTAGGTAGACATGATGAAAACCTGTTACACATTTCTCTTTTCATACCACAGGAAGAACGTCACAATCCTCCCTCTTCCCTTACATTGCCATAATAAACAGGTCCAATCCATTTTGTTTTCAGAAGAGACCGATCCCCTGACTCTTCCATCATTACCTACTAAAATCTTCTCTAGTTCCTCCTCACACTTCTGTCAAACCATTTAAATTGCTGCTTCTACTCATAAGGCCTAATTAATGCCCTTTCAGGTATAAAATTTTAAAATGCAATTACGTTGAGCCCAGTGAGGTCATTGCCTACAGAATTCTGCAAAATATGCTCCAGTTTTGCACTTCCTATCAGCTTATGCAGAGCTAACATAAGTATTGCCATTGACAAATTTGAAGCCTTTATTTCCATTATCCAAGCTCCTGTGTTATTAGGGATATGCGACCCTGAGGCCTGGATATCTCCTTCCATGCAAGCACCTACCCCACACTCACAGGAGAAGTTGTTGATGCTGCTATTAACGAAGGTATTTGTTTACAGGTGACACTAACAAGATATGTTGGGACCTTTTCTTCCCTGCCTATGTCAAATAAGTAGAAGAGATGACATCTCTTAGCTTTTCTGGGATTCTCTTTGGTCAAGTCTATGAATGCAACAAGGCTAGAAGCTCTGAGAACTTGTACTAAGCAGCCTACACACCTGAGAGGAGAGAGGGAAGGAGAGGAGACACCTGCGGCCTCACTCAGAACATCTCATGTTCATTCCCATAACTTTGCAGTGCTACAGGGGCTGGACAGGGAACTTTCTATCTGTGTGCAGGGAACTGTCTGTGTCATACAAAACCAACATGGCAATGAACTTTGCTCAGTCATCATCACTAGGCAGTTTTCAGGGGCATAGTGCTTCAGGACACAAGCTTTGGAGTCAGGCTTGAATTTGAATCTCAGTTCTGCTGCTTGCTAGTTGCACTACCTTGAGCAATTTGCTTAGCCTCTCTGAGCCTCCATTTCATCATTTATAAATTAAGACTAATAATGCTCACCTGACAAGATTATTGTAAGAAATAAATGAGCAATATATGATAAGTGCTTGGCATGGTGGCTGATTCAAATACTCAGCTAGTGGTAGCTACCATGATCGCTACTACTGCCCCTATTAGTGCTGCCCCACAAGTAGCAACATCTCCTGGCTTCTGTAATAACAATGACATTCTTCCCAAGAAAAGCTTTCAAGTGATCCTTGCCTCTTACCCCTCCCTCAGTCCCCACATTAAAGAAAATCACCAAATCTTATCAATTCATCCTCTCCTTTGCACTTCCATTGTCACTCCTCTGGTTCACACCTCAGTACTTCTCACCTGGACCTTCACTCCATAAATGTTTATTAAAGCACTTACCATGTGCTGGGTGTGATGGAAATTACAGATGTGTAATACCTCAAAATATACTTAAAATCTGGAGGTGGGGTGGGAAAACACAGACATTTAGACAGGTAACTAGAATGTGAGGCCAAATGAAAAACAATAGAGGACTTCCCTGGTGGTGCAGTGGTTAAGAATCTGCCTGCCAATGCAGGGGACACGGGTTCGAGCCCTGGTCAGGGAAGATCCCACATGCCGTGGAGCAACTAAGCCCGTGCACCACAACTACTGAGCCCGTGTGCCACAACTACTGAGCCTGCGCTCTAGAGCCCACGAGCCACAACTACTGAGCCCATGTGCCACAACTACTGAAGCCCGCGTGCCTAGAGCCCATGCTCTGCAACAAGAGAAGCCACTGCAATGAGAAGCCCACGCACAGCAACAAAGAGTAGCCCCCGCTCACCGCAACAAGAAAAAGCCCACGCGCAGCAACGAAGACCCAATGCAGCCAAAATAATAATAATAATAATTAATTAATTAGAAAACAATAGAATATATAGGAAAGTTTCACACATATGTGAGTCAATAAAAAATAAATAAATAAATACATAGGAAGGTTTCATGGAAGCATTACCCCTTGAGATGAAACTTGAACAATGAATAAAAAGGAAAAATAAAAGACATTTCAGTCTAAGAAAACAGCATAGGCAAATGCAAGGCTGCAGGAAATACATCCTGTGGAGAGAATGCTGAGTTATACGATGAGACTAGAGGATGGGGTGGGAAGGACAGAGCAGCAGCTGAGATGGAAGCGCTCGGGGGGGGGGGGACCATTCAAAAGGCAAAAGCATAGGAGTCAGGCAGCTCTCCTTCAAATTCTGCCTCCACTCCTAAAGGCCATGTGGCCATGAACAAATTTTTTATCCTCCCTGATACTCAGTTTCCTCATTTGTAAAATATAGTCAACAAAATACCTACTTTGTACAGTTCTTGTGAGGATTAAAGGAGATAATATATGTAGAGTACTCTGCACAAAACCTAAAATATAGCAAGGACTGGACAGTAGTTATGTTTCACAGGAGGCTGTTATGGATTGAATGTTTGTGAACCCCCAAAAATTCGTATGTTGAAACTCCAGCCCTCAATGTGGCTATACTGGGGATGGCCCTTTAAGGAATTAAGGTTAAATGAGATCATAGGTGTGGGGTGCTGATCCAATAAGACTAGAGAGTCCTTTAAGAAGAGACATCAAAGAGCTTGCTCTCTCTCCACTACCTCCCCACATGCAGGCACCAAGGAAACCACGTGAGGACATAGGCAGCTGTCTGCAAGCCAGGAAAAGAGTCCTCACCAGAAACTGAACCACCTAGAACCTTGATCTTGAACTTCTGGCCTACAGGACTATGTGAAAATAAATTTCTGTTGTTTAAGCCCCCCAATCTACGGTATTTTGTTATGGGGCCTGAACTGACTACCACAGGGGCCCTGAATACCATTTTAAGTGGTTGGTTCTTTATTCTGTGGGCAGTGGAGAAGAATTAAACATTTCTGAGGAGACAAGAATCACACTGAGATATGACTATCTGAGAGCTGAAGACTGATGGGAAGATCCTCTTCACTGACCTCCTGCGTCCTGTCTGCCCTGTTCCATCCATTTGTGACAACCACTAGATGACCAATAGCCCCAATATTGCTTGGACAAGCTACTCAAAAATTTGACCTAGGGAGGGAATTCCCTGGCAGTCCAGTGGTTAGGACTCCATGCTTTTGCTGCCAAGGGCATGGGTTCAATCCCTGGTCAGGGAACTAAGGTCCCATAAGCCACCACAACCCGAGCTGAGCGGCCTAAAAAAAAAAAAAATTGACCTAGGGAATAAAGCCTAAATCGTCTAGCTTGTTATTCAAGGCCCTCTGGGATTTGAATCAGCATCCCCACCCCTTTCACTAACCTACTACTTTCCTTAGCTGGGAAGATCAGACGCTGGGTTCTGCCACGTTTGTGCTTCTATTCAAGCTGTTCTTCCAGCACGAGTACCCATTCCCACTGTTCTCAGTCAAAATCTAATTCATCCTTTAAGGCTACTCCCCTAGGATGCCTCCCCTCCTTTGAACTCCTGTTGTTTGTACCGCTGGTATATCACAGTAATCAACATCTTATATTCTAATTAATTAATTAACAAAATTTATTCATTATAAATTATAACTTAGATCAATTTATATCTCCTCTACTAGACTATAAGGATTTCAGGCCAATTTTTGTGGCCTTCACATTACATAGCACATTACATGTCTCCTAAGGCAGGAGACAGCAAAGCTAGGCTTGCATAAAGGAAGGGGAGAGAGAGAGAGAGAGACAGAGAAAAGGGATTTGGGGGAGCAGACGTGTCCAAGGGGCAACAGGAGTCACTTGATGTGAGTGTGCATTGTGAGCTTGACTTCAATCCCTTCTCCCCACCAAATCCCTATAGAGTCTCCATCACGCATTACCCTCCCATGTAACAGAATTCTGAGCAGTGCAGAGTGAGGCACTGGATTGGAAAGATGCTTATTAGGTGGCAATAATCATAATCATAGCTAATATCTGTGGAAGGTGTATCTGATGTCAGGCATTGGGCTTTTCAGTACTGTATACTATGTTCTTTTTTGTTACCGAAACACGTCTTTCTGTCAGTATAATGTTGTTATTTGGGTGTTTTTTTAAGACTGAAATCTCATTCTGAGATTTATCCAGAGAATTACATGCTACATTAAAATAAGGACTCTAGTCAAGGACCATTCATTTAGAAAGTTTTCTAACCATATCCCTCCCCTATTTAAGACCCACAGTCAATGATCTGTTGTTTTAATTCCCACTTTTTTGGCTTATAATGAGGCCAAGCAACTTTTCTTATGTCATTAGTCATTTATACTTGTCCCACCAGTCTGTCAAAGTCACTGGCAACGACCAGCAGAGAGTGTGGGAGGGGGACTTGGGGAGACTGGTGCAAGGAGGGAGCTCCCAGGAACACCCGCAGCCCTTGGCTTGGAATCTGGCTCCTGTTTCTCCCAGGCCTTGATTCCAACCCCTCTCCCCTCCCCTCCTCTCCCCTCCTCTCCTCTCCTCTCCCCTCCCCTCCCCTCCTCTCCTCTCCTCTCCTCTCCCCTCCCCTCCTATCCTCCCCTCCCCTCTCCTCTCTTCCTCCAAGGCCAGCCCCCACCTCTCTTAGGACATTTTATTTTAACTAAAAACTTCCCACCAATTCAACCTGGAGATACTTAAGCCAGAGGACAAAAGATCCACAGTCGCAATCCTGGCCCACTCACATGTGAAACGCACCTGGGGACAAAGTTTATTTAACCAGAGATTTCTGGTTACATGAAATAAATATACAAATTACCAATATTATCAATTGGCTTTGATGTTTGCAGTTATCAGCCAGGCCCCTTGCTGAGAACTTTATCTGAATTATCTATTTTGGTCCTCATGGCACAGCGGGGGCAGGGTAGGGGGAGGAGGTACTGAATAATTACTATATCATTGAGCAATAGGAAAGGATAAGCAGGCACTTGTCTTTAGATGACCCAGGACACTGAGAGTTCTGTTTTAGTTTTGATAAAAGGAAAATAAATTTTGCTATTCACACTCATCCAGCTTAAGAGAGAAAGGAGTCTCACTTCTTATTTTAATCAATATGTCACTGATTGAAAGGAGCCTCAAAGGCCTTTAGCACCAACAAAGCACAATTCCTGGGAACTTGAGAATGACAGTGAGGCTGGCACTGTGGGCCTGATGCAGGAAGCCACGGGGCACTGAAAGCTTATGTACCGTATCACATCTCACACCCTGCCTGGCGAAGGCAGCTGTTCTTTCTAGGCCAAATTCCAGTCTGAATCTGGCATTCATTTTTGCTATAGTGTTAAAGGTAAATAAAACTGCTCCCAGTAATACAATCAGTTTCCCACTTTTTAAAAGCTTCATTGTTCTTATTGCAAAAGCAAATAAACCACTTACTCACTATTGCACGCACACCTGTAGTTTCTTACTGCGAGCTCCTCTAGCCCTCTGCCCTCCAGCTTTCCCTGGCTGCAGGAGTGAGCTCACCACTGCACGGGGTGAGACTAAGCTGGAGGATGTAAGCCAACCACTCCCCCCAGAAAAATGGGAGATGGAGAGTGAATAACCCAGCCTGCTCAAGCCCCCACGTGGGACAATCTGAGGTGTGTTCTGCATGGTCTTCAGAGGCCCACAGCAGGACTGGGCCCCGGTTGTCCCCATCAGCTCTGGATTGGTTTCCTTCCTTTCCCTCTCATGTCCCCTCTCTCTTTTGGAGCTTCCTGGGATCACTTCCCAGATAAACTATTGGTACATAAATACCCATATGCATCTGAGGAAGCCCAACTTAAGACAACATCCATGAATTAGTCAGCTCAGGCTGCCATAACAAAGTACCACAGACTGGGTGGTTTAAGCAACAGAAATTTATTTTCTCACAATTCCAGAGGCTAGAAGTTCAAGATCAAAGTGTCAGCAGGGTTGGTTTCTTCTGAGGCCTCTTCTGAGGACATCTTCTCCCTGTGTCTTCACGTGGTCTTTCCTCTGTGTGTCTGTGTCCTAATCTCCTCTTCTTAAAGGACATCAGTCATACTGGACTAGGGCCCATCTCTATGACCTAATTAATTTAATTACCTCTTTAAAGGCCTATCTCCAAATACAGTCACATTTTGAGGTACTGAGTGTTAGGACTTCAAAATATGAATTTGGGGGGTGAGAAAGACACAATTCAGCCCATAACAGCACATTAAAACTAAAACAAAAATAAGTAAGTATATAAAGTTAAAACATGTGAGCCAAAATCCAACCTCCAACCTCCTCCAAAGAAAAAAGAAGAGAAAGAAAAGAAAAAACCTATTTTGTTTATCCTCCAGGCTCTTTCTCTCTGTGTAGCTGGAATGACATTATAATGATAAACTCAGGTGTAAAGACAACATCAATTTCCTTATTTTCTCTAATTCAATTTAAATAAGAACCCTAGAAAATTCAATCTCAACTGGTCCTAGATTCTTTTCCTTTCTTTAAGTCACCCAAGAATCACAACATGAACAGTCCTCATCTTCAGTCCACTATGGTCATTGTTTCTATCTCCAGGTCCAGCTTCTCAAAGACAGGCAGCTTCCATGCTAGGCTTGGGACACTAGATTCTCAGGGCCTCAGTATCCAGGATCTAGTCTTGCAGATGCATCCACTTCCGTTTGAGGTCCTGCTGAAACCGTGCAACTCAGATGAGACTTGAACCCACGGGCCGGGATTCAAGCCCAGCCAGAACCCAGATTGGGACTTGAACCCCATGGTCTTTTCATTGAAATCACATACCTGGTCTCAGGACTTAATGAAGCTCAGGTTCTTGATGTCTCGTCACGGAAAGAATTCAGTGAGAGACAAAGTGATAAGTAAGAAGTGGATTTATTTAGAGAGAAACACACTCCACAGACAGAATGTGGGCCATCTCAGAAGGCAAGAGGCCCTGAAATATGGAGTGGTTAGTTTTTATGCACTGGGTAATTTCATAGGCTAACGAGTGGGAGGATTATTCCAACTATTTCAGGGAAGGGGCAGGGATTTCCAGGAATTGGGCCACCGTCCACTTTTGGACTTTTTATGGTTGTTCTCAGAACTGTCATGGTGCTGGTGGGTGTGTCATTTAGCATGCTAATGTATTACAATGAGCATATAATGAGGTTCAAGGCCCACTGGAAGTCAAATCTTCTACCACCTTGGACCTAGTTGGTTCTAGCCAGTTTTTGTCATGTCCTATGGCTAGTCATTTTTTTAAAGGTTGCGACCTGCCCCCTCCCCTCCTGTCTCACTACCATCTCCCCAGGCCACAGGCCCCTCTGCCAGGAGGCAGTAGAGAAAGAGCAGCAATTAAGAGGACGGGCCAGGAGGTTGGGCCACTGGGGGCTCAGTCCTGATGGTTTGCTATGCTTTGCTAGTTATGTGACCTTGGGCAAGGTGCTTCCCTCTCATGGTTCAGTTTCCTCATTTGAAAAGTTTTGAATAAAACTAATCTCTGTTTAGAAAGACAAATACTATATGATTTCACTTACATGTGGAATCTAAAAAAACAAATGAACAAACATAACAAAACAGAAACAGATATAGATACAGAGAACAAATAGGTGGTTGCCAGAGGGGAGAGGAGTGGGGAGAGGAAAGAAATAGGTGAGGGAGATTAAGAGGTCCAAACTTCCAGTTGCAAAATAAATGAGTCACGGATATGAAACAGTACAGTGTGGGGAATACAGTCATAACTATGTAATATATTTTTATGGTAACTGATGTAACTAGACTTATTGTGGTGATTATTTTGAAATGTATAGAAATATTGAATCACTATGTTGTAACAGGAACTAATATAGTGTTGTAGGTCAATTATACTTCAAAAACAAACAAACTCATTGAAAAAAAGATCAGATTTGTGGTTACCAGTGGCACGGGGTTAGGGGAGAGGGAATTGCGTGAAGGCAGTCAAAAGCTACAAACTTCCAGATAAAAGATAAATAAGTATTAGGGATATAACGTGCAACATGATAAATATAATTAACACCGCTGTATGTAATATATGAAAGTTGTTAAAAATGTAAATCCTAAGAGTTCTTATCACAAGGAAAATAGTTTTTTCTATTTCTTTAATTTTGTATCTATATGAGATGATGGATGTTCACTAAACTTGTGAAATCATTTCATGATGTATGTAAGTCAAATCACTATGCTGTACACAAACTTATGTCCATTTTGTGGATGACCACTTTGTTTATAAAGGCTGGGTCAGACGATGATTTCTGAGGTTGTTTCCAGTCTAATAAGTGCAAAGAAGCAAAGATGTTATCAACTCCTTAGATGTTAATTTTACAATTTAGTAGCTGGTAAGAAAGTGAGACCACACATGAGAAAAGTAACAACTCTAGCAGTACTGTGGAAGGTGAGACAGAAGATAACTTTGGGGAAGATAACTCAATTCTGTCCTCATATCTCCACACAGAATAGACCCTGCCCTCCTGCCCTGCTTCCCACACTGTACGCTATGGTCACACCTTAAATTATCTATTGAACTTGTTTGCATGTTTTTTTGTCTTACTGGACACCAAAGTTCCTTGAGAGACTGAGTCCTATCCATCATTAAATAACCTGGGACAGAGACTTCCCTGGTGGCACAGGGGTTAAGAATCTGCCTGCCGGGCTTTCCTGGTGGTTCAGTGGTTAAGAATTGCCTGCCAATGCAGGGGACATAGGTCCGAGCCCTGGTCCAGGAAGATCCCACATGTTGTGGAGCAACTAAGCCTGTGCATCCCAACTACTGAGCCTGTGCCCTAGAGCCCTCATGCCTAGAGCCCATGCTCCTCAACAAGAGAAGCCACTGCAATGAGAAGCCCACACACAGCAAAAAAGAGTATCCCCCGCTCGCCACAACTAGAGAAAACCTGTGCGCAGCAATGAAAACCCAACACAGCCAAACATTAATTAATTAATTAATTAAAAAAAAAAAAAGAATCTGCCTTCCAATGCAGGGACACAGGTTATATCCCTAGTCTGGGAAGATCCCATGTGCCGCAGAGCAACTAAACCCGTGTGCCACAACTACTGAGCCTGCCCTCTAGAGCCCGCGAGCCACAACTACTGAGCCCGCACACCACAACTACTGAAGCCCACGTGCCTAGAGCCCATGCCCTGCAACAAAGAGAAACCACCGCAGTGAGAAGCCTGCGCACCGCAACGAAGAAACCTCCGCTCTCTGCAACTAGAGAAAGCCCGCACGCAGCAATGAACACCCAATGCTGCCAAAAATAAATTAAATAAAATAAATACATTTATTAAATAAATAAATAAAGAGTGTTTGTTCCTTTTAAAAATAAATAAATAAATAAATGTCCTGGGACAGACAGATCAGGTATTTTTAAATTATTGGTTGATTAATTGAACAAATGAATGATTAACTGAACACTTTTTTCTTCTATATTTAATTCACAATACATTTTGCTACTGAAAGCAGCTTACCTCCAGTGTTTATCATGAGTATCTTGAAAAAAAACAGTATGTAATGATGGTATCTTTCACAATAATCAAACTAATCCTATTAGTGATAGAATTACTGATTACTGACACCCTTTCACCCCCTTGAAGTTTTGCATTTATGGCAAATCTACACTACAGCTTTCCGTTTGAATCATGCAAGATCTAGCTGCACCATTATTACATTGTAGCCATTTCTCAGACAGGTGTGGCTCTGTTGCTTCAAACTATATATCTAATCTGACAGAGGATTTCTTTACCCTGTGTCTTGTGTCTCTGAGATTTTCCAATGCTTTTGTTGGATCTGGCCAACATTTATTAAGTACACGCTAAATATTTTGTATGAATGCCAGTTTTGTTGAATATTTAGGACTAATGAGAACATCAAAGTGGTATTATATAATTTCTGCCTTCAAGGAATTTCTGGTCTACTGAAAGAGCTAAGACTTGTATAGACATGAAAAGATAACTAATACTGGATCTTACGTAAAGCAGTACATTTAATAGGCCAAATGAGTGGCATAGAAATTAAATGACAATACCCTTGATTATCATTATCTTACTTGTCTTTCCCATTATTCTGTGAGTGCTTTGAGGATATATTATTTGTAAACTCAGCATCTGCTTTTCAAGAGACATCTGATTTTTAACAAGCTTCCCAGGTAATTCTAATTTACAATGAAGGTTAAGAATCAGTATTGTGGACAATAGGGAGGGATGGAGGGGTTTGAAGCAAGAAGATGTCATGATAGAAGTATCTGATGAAGATTCATCTAGCAGAGTGCAAGATGGAGCAGAGCACAGAGAAACTGGAGATCAAAGATACAGAATGAAAGCTGCTGCATTTCTCCACTCTTGAGATAATGAAAACCAGAAACACTAGGAATAGCATAAAGGGAAAGGAAGGGATGGACATGAAAAGCACTAAGCAGGAGGAATCATCAAACTTGGTGACTGAGTGTTTGCTAGAGAAGAAGAATGAAAAATAACTTCAATATTTCTAACTTAAGGAACTTGAATAATAATAACAGCTAACGTGTAATAATCACTGCGGTGGTCACTATGGCCAGGCTACCTCAACAACCATGCCCAACCCTCTTCTTTTGCGCTCATCTCTCATTAGAGGCTAGAAACTAGATGGTCTCTTTCCTGGCCTCTTCCACAGACAAGGGTGGACCTCTGACTTATTCTTGGCAATCAGATGTAGGGAGAAGTCCTTTGTGAGGCTCCTGGGAAAGCTGTTGTTTTCCTGATGAAAGGGACAGTGGATGCTGACCCTGCCTTTCTCCCTTCTTCTTTCCTTGAATGCAGATGTGACACCTGGACTTGCAACACCTGGTGACCACAATGTGATAACCATGGAGATGAAAAGCCAGCATGCTAAAGATGGCAGAGGGGAAGGCAGGAAGAAGTGGGGTCTTTGGTGGACCACTGAACTGCTGCACCAAACCTGGAACTACCCACCTCTAGAATTCTAGTTATGAAAGATAATTAAATATGTTTTATTTGCCTACCATACCATTAACTGCTGTTCTGTTATTTGCAACGTAACACACCCAAACTGATACAAACACTGACTATGCGCCAGGCACT
This sequence comes from Stenella coeruleoalba, assembly GCF_951394435.1. Classification (NCBI taxonomy): domain Eukaryota; kingdom Metazoa; phylum Chordata; class Mammalia; order Artiodactyla; family Delphinidae; genus Stenella; species Stenella coeruleoalba. Next base: position 40,959,492 of record NC_137153.1, read on the forward strand.
GGTCTAAGCACTTTAACCCAATGCTTCCAACAACTTGATGAGGAATGTGTTATTATTAGCCCAATTATACAGATGAGGTAATTAAGGCATCAAAAAAGTCAAATAATTTGGCCAAGGCCACACACCTAATAAGCAGCACAGCAGGGAATTGAACCCAGGCAGTCAGCCTCCCAAGCCCTCACTCTTAACCACTACGTATCTAGTCTCTCAATATTGGTGAGAGCATAGATAGAAATAAATGTTGGGAACAGGTGTCAACAGCTGGAATTCCAAGTGGAAATGTCCATCAGGCAGTTAGAAATGCCAAGTCTGAAGCACAAGAATATAAAAGACCTTATTTAGAACGAGGAGCTATCTGCATTGAAATAAGAGTTGATTTAGTAACTCCAAAAGTTCCAAATTCTCTCCTATCTACAAGGTGAGCTGAGCTGAACAGAACCATATATGTAGCAACCCTAGCTTGGCCGGAATAGTGATGCTTTGTTGACAAAATGCCTTTGACTATCCAAAAGCGGGCTCCCTTGTTAGTGCAGCATTTAGGTTCTGGCTTATGAGTTCATTGTTTAAAGGAATGTTGTTAAGTGTAACTCTTGACTTCTTAATGCCAGAGAAGATTGTTGGCTGTGTGTGGCAATTTCCCAGTGCAGGCCAATGCAGAACATGACCCCAATCTTCCAGAGAGCTGCCAGTTTGCAAGGCTGGCCTGACCCAGCAAAATTACCTGGAATCTGGAATAGGGCTTCCAGGGCTGCTGACTGTTCTATCACCTTCAACAACAGGGCAGCCTGTTCTCAGAAAAGAGAATGAATGTTGTTTACCTTCATACCACTGAGGTTCAGAGTAAAAGATGTTTGTGAGAGTGGGAAAAAGAGGAGGAAATAGGTGACATTCATTCCAAATAATGGTAATAAGAGCTTGCACTTATTGAGTCCTGGCTCTGTGTTGAGTGAGCGCCTTTGGTGCATTATCTCACTCAAAACACGGTAATTTCTGGTCTGTTTCTATTTTAACAGAATCACAAAATGTCCAGAGAAAATTGTTGTTAATCACTGATAGTACCTTGGCACTTGCCAATCATTTTTTGTTGTTGTTGTTTTCCATCTTTCCTCAAAGGCCTAATAAAGGTCAGCTGGAACACTCTATTGATGCCCATGACCCAGCAATAATTCTCATACAAGGCTGACAGCTAGGAAAATAGATCAGTCCTGTGGAAAACAAATTGGCCTGCCTGAGAGATCTCAGAGGCCACGTATATGAAAAAGATACATCTATGAACTTCCTATTGCCAACTTTGAAAGGTTGGTATTTACATGGTCCTAGAAATGGAGCCAACCTAATCCTTACTGATCCAACATAAGGTTATAAATGCTCTGCTGTATTGGAAAAGAACTAAAGAAGGGAAAGATGTCTATTGCACAATCCAGGTATTGGTCAGAATGTGTTGTCCTTTCCTTGATGATCAGCTTCAGTTCTGATCTAGATGTTCTGATCCTCATCACAAATCACAGAGGACACTGGAACAATTTTACTATCATTAAATGCTTAAACGATGTTACAATCACTTAAGCAACTAGAGTATGCATATTAAACCTTTAATTTATAATCCTTTTGCCAAAGCACTTCTGTTAGAATTTAATATTTCTCTGGACTCACACTTCAAGTCCACTCATTACAATTAATTCCAATCTACCTAATCAAGGATGCATGTCTTTACTTATTCTCCCTAAAAGTAACAGAGATTACAAATGGATGGATTTCATTACTGTTCACGATTGTGGTCAGTTGTTCTCAGGTCCTCGGTCTGGAAACATTTCCCACCGGGACGCTATTTGGAAGCTAAACAACCATAGATTTAGCTGCTAACAACAATAACAAAAAGGAGACAGGAAAAAAATACACATCACACTTATTACAGAGATAAGAATGAGAGAGGCTGAATCACCATTGAAGGGGTCAGTAGTCCAAGGCCACTCATGCCTCATGATTGGCAGCTGCAAAGGGTTCCCTTTGCCAAGCCCACTGTTCAGAGGGCAAGAGGTCAGAAAAGCAGTGACAGTGCCTTGGAGAAGTGGCTCATCCAGCATTAGTGGCTAAATCCAGGAACACTGGAAAAACACCTGCAGGTGGCATCTAATCTAGTATTTAAAAGCACACAGGGAAGCAACTAGCAAGTCCTCACAATTCTGCAAAAGTTGATTTTTTTTGGTCTCAAAAGAGAATGAAGGAGAAATGAATTCCCCCCTAGACTTCAAACTCCAAGATACACACCTAGTGGAGTACTAGGTGCACAATAGGAGAGTAATAAATGTTTGTTGGAACTGAAATTAACTGACATGTCCTATCACTGAATCTGCATAACTACCTGACAAAATAGGTACTGTTGTCCCCATTTTACTGTGAAGAAATTGAGAAAGAATAGTTTGGTAACTTGTTAAAAAGGAATAAAGCCAGGACACAAACTCAGGTCTTTGCGGCCCCAAAGCTAATGTTCTTTCCATTGTGTCGTGATGCTGCAAACCACCTGCTTTGCTAAATTAAGAAAAGAACTCCTGCATCTCTTCTTTTTTTTAATTAATAATTGTTTATTTTTGGCTGCATTGGGTCTTCGTTGCTGCACGCGAGCTTTCTCTAGTTGCAGCGAGCCGGGGCTACTCTTAGTTGTGTCGTGGGCTTCTCATTGCTGTGGCTTCTCGTTGCAGAGCACAGGCTCTAGGTGCGCGGGCTTCAGTAGTTGTGGCACGCGGGCTCAGTAATTGTGGCTTGTGGGCTCTAGAGTGCAGGCTCAATAGTTGTGGCGCACGAGCTTAGTTGCTCCACGGATCTTCCCGGACCAGGGCTCGAACCCATGTCCCCTGCACTGAGAGGCAAATTCTTAACCACTTGTGCCACCAGGGAAGTCCCCTGCATCTTTCCTAATTATAACTTTTATAAGACTATTCTATATATGTAAAATCCCCTTTTATTCAGGTCTCCTTATTTCCTGCAGGTGATCTTGTTTATTTCTTTATTCAAAATGTGGACATGCTTCCACATTAACACCACTTCTTTGTCTTTTCCCCCATCCTCCCTTCCTTCACTACTGTCACAGAGAAAGTGGTGGCCCTCCAGTTCTGGGTGAGATTTTTCTGTCATAGAACCATGACCCTATTTGTTCATAACCTCACAGAGAAGGCTCAAGCCCTGGTCAGTGCTGCTGTGACTTATATGAAGCCTTGACTGGCCACATTTTGGCACTAGGTCAGTGTTGAGCTGGTTCCTCCAACCCTGCCGAGATCCCTACTCCTATTCAGAGGTTTTAAGAAATAGTCATCAGTGCTCAAACTTGTAGCTTCAAACAGCTCACAGTTAAGGAAGCTCTGCTGAATGGTTTGGTGGCCACTGAGGTGTGAATGTGATTTTATGTTGGCAAGATCATAGGCAAGTGTGGCATCGTTGGCTATAGTGTTTAAAGACCAAACTTTAACATGTGATTATATTTTGTTTATTATTTGAGTGTCCTTGGACCATGTGTGAACAGACTGCTGTCTGCTTAAAATGATGTCAAAATCAGTGTTTTCTCTATCAAATGCTACATGGACGGTCACAATATTTCTTGGTACTAAGTTGGGTTGTCTTTTGCTTTGATACATTAATACAGCTCTAAATGTATGTCTTTGCTTAGCCTGAAATTGGAAAGGATATGTGCAAACGTAACATTGTGGTACATGTGTATGTGGGGATAACATTTTAATTTGATGGTTTGAAACATACATATATTTTAAAATATTTATTTATATATTTATTTGTCTGTGCTGGGTCTTCATTGCAGCACGTGGGATCTTTAGTTGCGACATGTGGCTTCTTTAGTTGCAGCATGTGGGCTCTTTTAGTTGCGGCATGTAGGCTCTTAATTGCTGCAGGCAGGATCTAGTTCCCTGACCAGGGATCGAACCCAGGCCTCCTGCACTGGGAGCATGGAGTCTTAACCACTGGACCACCAGAGAACTCCTGGTTTGAAATATATAATGCTGTAGTATATGATGTAGTTAAATCATCTCAGTAGTCATAAAGAATAAAATTTGGACTGTTTCTCCTTGTAAACATCACAGAAAGATCCTTTTGATAACAGCTATGTCTATAAATGTTAGGGTACTTCTTATCAACTTGAATATGGTCTCCTCAAGCGAGAATAGCAGGCTGGTCTTATAAATGTGTATATTTGTTACATCTTTATCAGTAGGACAGAGTGAATGAGAATCATGATCTACATTTTAAATCTAAGTTTGCTACATATTATATCATTAATCTATTCAGTCTTATGATTTTTAGAACCTATCTTTGCAAAATAAAATATATAAAAAGGATTAAATCTTAGTATCATCCATGGGTCTAAATAGCATATTATGTCCTGGAATAAATAGATGTGATTGGTATTAAAAAAAAAAAAGTGGTCTTCCTCTATCTCAAAGTGAAAGCTCCCTCCGTGTCCCTCATTCTCATCCATTCTCTGGGGGCTTACTCCACCAATAATCCCCTCAACTTGACCACATTTCATTACATCTTCATTCTTTCTTCTGTGACTTCCTCCTGCCAATGTATAAATGTTTTGAAGTGCTCCCCATCTTAATACACACAGACACACATACACACACACACACACACACACACACACACACACACACACACACACATCACCTCCACTCACCAGGCTACCCCCCCTTGAACTAATACATTCCTGCTCCTCTCTCCTTCCCTTCATTACCAAGTTCCTTTATCAGGGCCCCCATTTCCTCACCATCTAACCATGTGCATCCTCATCATGTGCAAAAAATTCTCTCTTGATAACCACTGAAGGATCAAATCCAACAGCTTTTTCTTGGTTTTCATCCTCCTCAGACTCTCTGCAGCCAGCCACCATCAACAACTCTTACTTCTTCATATTATCTTCTCCCATGATTTTTCATAATGTGTTCACTCTTAAGATCTTGTTCTCATTCTCTGATTCCTCTTTCTCCTTCTGACCCCAAAAGTAAGTACTCCCTTTGGTTATGCCCATGGTTCATTTCTCTTCTCTTTACGTTCCTCCTTTGGAAATTTTACTCAATCTTTTCTACCAATCTTAGGTCTTGACTAATGCTGGAGTCCACATTTCTAACTGCTTGTTGGCATCTGCCTATCCTCCTGACAACCCAAACTCATTATGCTCAAAATATAGTGAACTTTCTTTTTGTACATATCTGTTAATTATACTGTAAATACTATCCTTCTCAATCACTGTGGAAAAAAATATTCACAAGTTAAGGTTGCATATGTCTAATGCTACAGAAGCCAAATATTAATCATAGGAGGTCTAATATTCAAATAAGATTTTTTCTTTTGTTTAAAGAATGATTTTTCAAAATTAATGAATATTTTTCTAAAGTAATATGATTAGTAAAAAGAATAATTCAAAAATACAAAATAGTATATTATATACAGTAAAAGGTAGGTTGTCCTCTCATCCCTGACCACCATACCTCCAATTCCCCTTCTCAGGAGCAACCTGTGTTAACAGCTTGCTATATATCCACCCAGATATAGTCTATGCATTTGCAAGTATATATGTATAGATACTCCTTAAAAATTCCAGCACAATTCAATGGTAGTATGCTACATACATTATACTCCAAATTACTTTTTTTCACTTAATAATATATTTTGGAGTTTATTTCTCACAAAACATACCTTATTTATTTTTAAGGATTCTATAATATAACCTTGTATGGATACATTTCCTGTTTTTTCCAGTTTTTGCTTTATAAACAACATGTCAATGACTAGTCTGCAAACTTCTATGAACATATCTATAGGACAAAGTACTGTAAATGAAATTGTTAGGTCAAGGGGCTTATACACTTTTATTTTTAATAGGTATTGCCCCCAACAGCAATGTATGAGATAATTAAAATAATAATAACTGGATTGAATTCAAATGGTCTTAAAACTTTTGAAAATGCCCCATCTTCCATTTTGTCAAGCATCTGACATTCTCTCATTTTGCGGGTGAAGGGTGGTAGGCAAAATGTAGTGAGAGGACAAGCAGGTATGGGGCAGTCTTGGATCCTGCCAATGAGGACCACCTGGAATAGTGTGGAGACCTCCGCAGGAAGATGCTAAAGAGGAACGGACAGATGTCCAACGGTTGTTGAGGCACTCATAAATAACCAGCCAGAGGAGGTCTGTTCACCTCTATCAAGGCATCCCCAAGTGGAGATCTCCAGCTCTGGGAAATCGAGGGGGATGATGGTATCTAAAGAAACCACTAATGTGTCCTGAGAAAGTCTGATCACTACTGAGTTCAGACAGAATTAGCCTTAGGGCTTCCCTGGTGGTGCAGTGGTTAAGAGTCTGCCTGCCAATGCAGGGGACACGGTTTGAGCCCTGGCCCGGGAGGATTCCACATGCCGCGGAGCAGCTGGGCCCGTGCGCCACAACTACTGAGCCTGCGCTCTAGAGCCCGCGAGCCACAACTACCAAAGCCCACACGCCTAGAGCCTGTGCTCTGCAACAAGGGAGGCCGCCACAGTGAGAAGCCCGCGCACAACAGTAGACCCCGCTCACCACAACTAGAGAGAGCCCACGCGCAGCAACGAACACCCAATGCAGCCAAAAATAAATAAATAAAATAAATAAATTTATTAAAAAAAAAAAAAGAATTAGCCTTAAACAGCTTCAAAGCCCAGGGAACAACAGGCAGTTAAGACTTTTTCTATGCATTATCTCTTCAACCCTGGGTGTGTCAGAAGTCATGGATGCCGGGGGTGGGGGAGGTGTGGTAATAGAGAGGAGATGTAGCCCAACTTAATCTTAACTGACACAAAAGCATGCACCCTCAAAAAAATGGTTACACATATGCATCAAGACCTGTGTGAGGATTTTCATAGCAACATTTGTAAAAGCAAAATACTGAAACAATCTGAATGTCCATGGATACATGGATGCATAAAATGTAGTCTTTTTCTACAATGAAATATTATGCATCAAAACTTGTAAACTATAGCTACATGCATCAACATGGATGAATTTCAGGATTGTAATGCTGAGGGGAGAAAAATGAGAAACAGAAAGGTATATATCACATGATTCAAACTATATAATTAACTTTCTATAAGTTAATGCTTTTAAACTAAAACATGTGACACTAAACAATATATTATTTAAGAATACATACAGAGTGGTAAAATTAAAAAGAAAAGCAAGAAAATGTTAAACAAAAAATTCAGGATAATGGTTCCTTCTGAAGGAGGGGAGTGGAATTGGGAAGGGGCATTCTAGGGAATTCTAAAGTACTGGGAATGTTCTAGTTCTAAAGCTGTGACACTGATAATTTGTTTTATCATCATTCTTTAAACCTTATGTGTATCTTACAAATGCAGTTAATCTCTTCATTATTCAATAAAAACAAATTATAGAAAAAATAGAACCGTAGATATTTTCATTAGTCTGAAAAATCCCTTAGTTTTCTTTCACTTTCATAATCATGTGGAATGCATGTAAAGCAATTTGCACAGTACTTAACAAGTGGGATCTATTTTCATGAACCTCCAACTCACCGCTTGTTTGTCCTGTGGGGATTTTTTTTTTTTTTTACATCTTTATTGGAGTATAATTGCTTTACAATGGTGTGTTAGTTTCTGCTTTACAACAAAGTGAATCAGTTATACATATGTTCCCATATCTCTTCCCTCTTGCGTCTCCCTCCCTCCCACCCTCCTTATCCCACCCCTCTAGGTGGTCACAAAGCACCGAGCTGATCTCCCTGTGCTATGTGGCTGCTTCCCACTAGCTCTCTATTTTACGTTTGGTAGTGTATATATGTCCATGCCACTCTCTCACTTTCTCCTGTGGGGATTTTAAAGAACTAATACAAGAGTAGCAAGAGCATCGATTTGCTGAGACAACAAGTACTCAGCAGCTTTACGTGGTCCCAGGCAGTGTCAGCACAACACCCAGTGGAAGTGGGAAGGCTGGAATTGTCATGCTACCCTTCCGATGCTGACTATCTGATTTGAATTATCTTCTCACTGAAGGGAATGTCTGTCCTTCCTCCACAACTATGTTCACCTTCACAACTTATCACCACCAGCCTGCAGCCTCCTGCTCCAGGACCCTCCGCAGTTACGTTCAGCATGTCGGATCAATAATGGCCATAACCCCATGTACAGAGTGCTACTCTGTGCCAGGCATTGCTATCTAGCCCCCCAAAACTCCCCAGGCATAACGAGTTTTAAGCCCATTTTACAGAAGAAAACAAGCTCAGGGAAGATAAACTTTAGACAGCTAAAGTCATAGTAGTATCAAGTACTGGAGGTAGAATTCAAGTCCAGGTCTCTCTGACTCCAAGTGCAAACCTCTCAACTGGCACCCAGCACTCTTCATCATGGGACTTCCCTTGTCTATCCAATTTTCCAATGAACCCTCCTCTCCAGTAAGGCAGGCAAGTATCCTGAATGTTTCCTGGAAAAGTCAGGCTCAGTTTGTGTTCATGCCTTTCCTTATGTTATTTCCCCTGCTGCAAACATCCTCTCCTCCACTCATCCAAATACTACACTTCCTTCAAGCTTCTATTTGGGACTGTTCTTCTGAAGTCTTCCCCAACCAATCCAACTCCAGAGTGGTTTCACTTTATCAGAATTTTTTTTGTCTTCTAATGTTTTTTTTTTTTTTTGATTACCTAGGCTAAGGTTCCATAAGAGACAAGATGCCATCTTCTTTTATATCATTTGGTTTTACTTTATTTGGGGTTCTCCACACCCACTGACTGCAAAATAAATGAAGACAGTGATCCAGGTACTATACAGACATAATTATAATCCCTGTGGCAGTGGTTCCAAGGAGATTCCAAATTTCCCTCGGAGCTTGTTAAATCTGTAGATGCCAAGCTTCACTCCAGGGACCTAGTGAGTCAGAATCTCGTGGGGTTACAGGGTGGGAAGAACTACGTATCTGTATTTTTTACACATGATTTTAAGTGCACCCTCAGATGAGAACCTTATGCTTTGTTGCAGTTCAGGACCATGTCAATTCAGATAAACACATAAGGAAAGTGAGTCAAAATTTTAAGAAATATGTACTTATAAGACTTATAAATACATATTTCAAGATATCTATTTCCTTATGGGCATGATTTGTTTAAGGGAAGAAGAAGGAGAAGGAGGTAGGGAAGAAAGGAAGCAAAGAGGGAGGAAAGGAAAAGAAAGGGGAGGGAAGGGGATGGGGCTGTAACCTTGTAAAACTTCACAGACTCTCCAAGCATCTTATTCTGCATTTGAGCAGTCCTGATTTTTTTTTTGAAACTTTCTTAATACTTTATTTTTAAAATTTTTATTTTATATTATAGTTGATTAACAATGTTGTGTTAGTTTCAGGTGTATAGCAAAGTGATTCAGTTAAGCATATACATGTACCTATTCTTTTTCAAATTCTTTTCCCATTTAGGTTATTACAGAATATGGAGCAGAGCTTCCTGTGCTGTACAGAAGGTCCTTGTGGTTATCTGTTTTAAATATAGCAGTGTGTACTGTTGGTGGGAATGTAAATTGGTACAGCCACTATGGAGAACAGTATGGAGGTTCCTTAAAAATCTAAAAATAGAGCTACCGTATGATCCAGCAATCCCACTCCTGGGCATATATTTGGAAAAAAAGCACAGTTTGAAAGGATACATGCCCCCCAATGTTCATTGCAGCGCTGTTTACAATAGCCAAGACATGGAAGCAACATAAATGTCCATCAACAGATGAATGGATAAAGAAGATGTGATTCCATATATGCAATGGCATATTACTCAGCCATTAAAAATAATGAAATAATGCCATTTGCAGCAACATGGATGGACCTGGAGATTATCATACTAAGTGAAGTAAGTCAGACAGAGGAAGACAAATATCATATGATATTGCTTATATGCACAATCTAAAAAAAAGATACAAATGAACTTATTTACAAAACGGAAACAGACAAACAGACTTAGAGAACAAATTTATGGTTATGGGGGGGAGGAGGGGAAGGATAGATTGGGAGTTTGAGATTAACATGTACACACTGCTATTTTTAAAACAAGGACCTATTGTATAGCACAGGGAACTCTGCTCTATAATACTCTGTATTAACCTAAATGGGAAAAGAATTTGAAGAATAGATACATGTATCTGTATAACTGAATCACTTTGTTGTACACCTGAAACTAACACAACATTGTTAATCAACTATACTCCAATATAAAATTTAAAATTTTTTTTAAATTTAAAATAAATAAACATAGCAAATCCTATTTTTTTAAATATAGGATTCCTATCCTATAATAATATTTTAATCAATTCTCCTTAAATTTTCTAACTTCTCCACTTGAAAAAAAATGCTATATTAGGGGCTTCCCTGGTGGCGCAGTGGTTGGGAGTCCGCCTGCCGATGCAGGGGACACGGGTTCGTGCCCCGGTCCAGAAGGATCCCACGTGCCGCGGAGCGGCTGGGCCCGTGAGCCATGGCCGCTGAGCCTGCGCGTCTGGAGCATGTGCTCCGCATCGGGAGAGGCCACAACAGTGACAGGCCCATGTACCGCAAAAAAAAAAAAAAATGCTATATTAGTACTCAGAATTAAAAGTCAATGATTCTGACTTTTGCTTCTGATTCTGATAGTCAGCACTGTCCCTTTGTTTTTTTTGAAGTATTCCTTTTCCTGTCTTCACTCTTTTTTTTTTTTTTTTTTGCCTGAGTCAGGTCTTAGTTGTGGCACACGGGCTCCAGAGTGTGTGGGCTCAGTAGCTGCAGCACGCAGGCTCTCTAGTTCTGCTGCACAGGCTCCAGAGTGCGTGGTCTTAGTTGCCCCACAGCACGTGGGATTCAATTCCCTGACCGGGGATTGAACCCATGTCCCCTGCATTGGAAGGCAGATTCTTAACCACTGGACCACCAGGGAAGTCCCTTCACTCTTTATAATGAAAATCAAAACAAAATAAAATATAATGAAAGCATAACCCAGAGCTGAGAATTATAAATTCAGTAAGTAAGTTTTTTTGGCAATTAAAAGTGTCTTGCTCACAGAGACAAAGGGAACACACCACAGAGGCAGATGCTGGAGTGATACTTCCATAAACCAAGGAATGTCTGGGGCTACCAGAAGCTGGAAGAGGCAAGGAAGGGTCCTCCCCTAGAGATTTTGTAAAGAGCATGGCCTAGCAAACACCTTGATTTCATACTTCTAGCCTCCAGAACTGCAAGAGAATATGCCAAAATAATAATAATAATAATATAATGTCTTGCTCAATGCAAGAACAATACTAGCTCAGTGTAGAAAAATTAGATAAAAGCTGCACAAAAAGAATAAATTTTAAAATATCCATAATCAGTGATGTGAACAAAAATGTCAAAGTAAGGCCTTGAAAATTCTCTGCTCTGTAAACACAAGGAAAACACCAACAAAAATTATCCGAATCAACTTCTTCAGAACTCTGGAAATTAACCAAAGGCTTGCAGTAATCCAGGGAGTGTTTATTCAAGAAAAATGGCTTGATCTCAGTAAGAACAGCAAGCTCTGTGGCATTTTAATTTACCTGTCTCTATCCCCCTTTCCCCATCTCTGCAAGAAGCCTTGAAAACCAACATCCCAAGACTTCCCTGGTGGTCTGGTGGGTAAGACTCCACGATACCAATGGCCAGGGTTCAATCACTGGTCAGGGAACTAGATCCCTCATGCATGCCACAACTAAGAGTCCGCGTGCCGCAGCTAAGAGTCCACATGCCGCAACTAAGAAGCCTGCATGCCACAACTAAGTCCGCATGCTGCAACTAAAGATCCCACATGCCGCAACAAAGATCCCACATGCCACAACTAAGACCCAGAGCAACCTAAATAAATAAACAATAAAAATTTTTAAATATTAAAAAAGAAAGAAAGAAAACCAACATCCCACTAGTGAAAACCAGCAGCCTGGCAGCCGCTTGCAGGAGCAGAGTGGTTGGAGCTCCTTCAAAGCCCCACTTACAGAGAATTGTCATTATTTGACCTGTCTGGTGGTTCCCTGGAAGATCCCACTCAGAAGGCTGTCTTTGTATGACCTAACTCAGAGGTCATCTAGTGCTAACAACATTTTCCCTATGGGTGTTTGTCAAAAAAAATCAGACAAAACAAAACAAGCAAAAAAATAAAACAGAAACAGACTCACAGATCCAGAGAACAAACTGTTGGTTACCACAGGGGAGAGAAGGAAGGGAAGGGGCAGAATAGGTAAGGGGGATTAAGAGGTACAAGCTAGCAGTTATAAAATAAATGAGTCACAGGGACATAACATACAGCAAAAGAAATATAGTCAATATTTTATAAAAACTTCATATGGTGTGTAATCTATGAAACTATGAAATTGCTATATTGTAAACCTGAAAACAATATAATATTGTAAGTCAAATATACTTCAATAAATAATTAAAAAAAAAGAAAAAACAGAGGTAACTTTTTAAAAGTGTAGCTGCATGAGGTGGTAGATAACAGTTATGTTAAAGCAAAAGAAGCCATATACAAAAGGCCACATGTTATATGAATCCATTTACATGAAATGTCCATAATAGGTAAATTTATAGAGATAGAAAATAGATTACTGGTTCCCAGGGGCTGTAGGGAAAAGGAAATTAGAAGTGACTGCTTAGGACAGGAATAAAGATGCAGATGTAGACAATGGACTTGAGGACATGGGGAGTGGGAAGGGTAAGCTGGGATGAAGTGAGGGAGTGACATGGACATATATACACTACCAAATGTAAAATAGATAGCTAGTGGGAAGCAGCAGCATAGCACAGGGAGATTAGCTCGGTGCTTTGTGACCACCTAGAGGGGTGGGATAGGGAGGGTGGGAGGAAGATGCAAGAGAGAGGAGATATGGGGATATATGTATATGTATAGCTGATTCACATTGTTATAAAGCAGAAACTAACATACCATTGTAAAGCAATTATACTCCAATAAAGATGTTTTTTAAAAAAAGAGTGACTGCTTAATGGTTAAAGAATTTCTTTTGGAAATGATGAAAATGTTCTTGAATTAGTGATGATATTTTTGCAACTTTGTGAATATATAAAAACCACTGAATTGTTCACTTTAAGTCAGAAAATTTTATGGTATGTGATTTCTTTTTTTTTTTTTTTGCGGTACGCGGGCCTCTCACTGCTGTGGCCTCTGCCATTGCGGAGCACAGGCTCCGGACGCACAGGCTCAGCAGCCATGGCTCACAGGCCCAGCCGCTCCACGGCATGTGGGATCTTCCCGGACCGGGGCAAGAACCCGTGTCCCCTGCGTCAGCAGGCGGACTCTCAACCACTGCGCCACCAGGGAAGCCCTATGGTATGTGATTTCTATTTCAATTTAAAGATAGCAATTTTTAAAATTATATGTACCCACAATTATAATTTTGTAATTTAAATAAAAGGAAATTTATAAAAATATTATCATAATCCCATAATCCAAATATAATCACTATTAATATTTTGGTCTATTTCTAATCTTTCGCTACTGCATCAATGTTATTACGCATTGGTTAAGAGTACTCACGGTCGATCCTCAGTCTGAGTTAGAATCCTGCACTTACTAATCGTGCAATCATGGGCAAGCTCATTAACCTCTCTGGTCTGTTCCTCATCTATAAAATGGAGATAATAATATTGACTTCAAATGGTTGTTGTGAGAATTAAGGGAGTTTAAAAATGTAGAGCCCTTAAACATGTGGCTGGCACATAATAAGTGTTCAATATAGGCTGGCTATTTTTATTACTGAAAATAAAGCTGTGTGAATATCCTTGAATATATATCTTTTCATTTGTCTAATTTTAAAAATTAATTCCACAAAGTGAAATTGCTGTTTCAAAATATAGGCACATGAAACAGACAAAATGTTATTTTAAGGTTGCCTAAGAGTTTTCTATTACTGGAAATGGATATACTACTGAGTGTTCACAAATTTGGAAACGTGAAAAAAAGTCAAAAGAAAAAAGAAAAATAGTCCCTGAAGAAATAATCAAGGGAGAAAAAAAAGAGCTTTTAAAAGTTATAATCATAATTCTCAGAGAGATTTAAGAAAATATGGGTCCATAAAATAAGGATGCTGTGAGAAGAAAATAATTTGTGAGTAAGAACTAGCTTTTGGAAATTAAAAAATATAATTTCCTGAACTAAAATTTAATAAGGAGCTAGAAGACAGAGTTGAGGACATCTCCCAGGATGAAAAACAAAAGGCAAAAATAGAAAAAATCGGGCTTCCCTGGTGGCGCAGTGGTTGAGAGTCCACCTGCCAATGCAGGAGACACAGGTTCATGCCCCGGTCTGGGAAGATCCCACATGCCGCAGAGCGGCTGGGCCCGTGAGCCATGGTCGCTAGGCCTGCGCGTCCAGAGCCTGTGCTCCGCAACGGGAGAGGCCACAACAATGAGAGGCCCATGTACTGCAAAAAAAAAAAAAAAAAAAAAACAGAAAAAATATGAGAGAGGTAAGACACAGAGAGAGTCAATCTGAGAAACCTCACATTTGACTGATAAGGCTCCAGCAAAAGAGAAGAGAAAAAAAGGATTATCAAAAACCCTGTACAAAACTTTATGCCAAAAAGAAGAATTTATCTTCATTTTGAAAAATCCACAGAACAAGTGACAAAGACATAGACCTAGACATATCTTTATGAAATTTCAGAACTCGAAGATGAAGAAAAGATCTCAAAATCTCCTGGAAGGGGGAAAGATATGCACTACCCTGCTTATCAGCAGCCCAAGTTTCTAGAAATCAATGGCACAAGCCCTTCAAATTTCCGAGGGAAAATGATCTTCACTTTAAAATTCTATACTCAAACTTTCAGTCAATATGAGGAGAAAATAAGGACATCATCAAGCATTCAAGGACACAGAAATTTTACTTAATCCATATATAAGAGTAACTTCTTTGCAAGTTACTTGAGGATGTACTCCAGCAAGATAAGGGAGTAATAAAGCAAAGAGAAATAAAAGAGGAATATTAAAAGGAAAATCCTAATATGATAACCCTGTAGCAATTGTAGAAATTGACCAGTCCAGATTAGAGCAAGAATATGGAGGCTTCTGGGAATGGGTGAGTGGTTTGCTCACCCATTTGCTCACCCAGCTCACAAGAGCCCATTGTTAATTTTCAGGAATGTTGCAAGTCAATTGTTTAAAACATTGTTATTAAAAATTAATTCCTAAAAGGGGGAGACCTTCAAGATGGTGGAGGAGTAAGATGTGGAGATCACTTTCCTCCCCTCAAATACATCAGAAACACATCTACATGTGGAACAACTCCTACAGAATACCTACTGAATGTGGGAAGAAGACCTCAGACTCCCCAAAAGGCAAGAAACCCCCCACACACCTGGGTAGAGCAAAAGAAAAAAGAAAAAACAGAGACAAAAGGATAGGGACAGGGCCTGCACCTCTGGGAGGGAGCTGTGAAGGAAGGAAAGTTTCCACACACTAGGAAGCCCCTTCACTGGTGGAGACGGGGAGTGGCAGAGGGGGAAAGCTTCGGAGTCACGGAGGAAAGCACAGCAATAGGGGTGTAGAGGGCAAAGCGGAGAGATTCCCGCACAGAGGATCGGTGCCGACCAGCATGCAACAACCTGAGAGGCTTGTCTGCTCACCTGCTAGGGGCGGGTCAGGGCTGGGAGCTGAGTCTCAGGCTTCGGAGGTCAGATCCAGGGAGAGGACTGGGGTTGGCTGCGTGAACACAGCCTGAAGGGGGCTAGTGCACCACAGCTAGCTGGGAGGGAGTCCGGGGAAAAGTATGGACCTGACTGAGAGGCAAGAGACCATCGTTTCGGGGTGCGCGAGGAGAGGGGATTCAGAGCACTGCCTAACTGAGCTCCAGAGACAGGCGCGAGCCACGGCTATCAGCATAGACACACCACAGATGGGCATGAAACACTAAGGCTGCCACTGCAGCCACCAAGAAGCCTGTGTGCAAGCACAGGTCACTAACCACACCTCCCCTCCCAGGAGCATGTGCAGCATGCCACTGCCAGGGTCCCGTGATCCAGGGACAACTTCCCCAGGAGAACACACGGTGCCCCTCAGGCTGTTGCAACATCACGCTAGCCTCTGCTGTCGCAGGCTCGCCTGGCATTCCATACCCCTCCCTTCCCCTGGCCTGACTGAGCCAGAGCCCCCTAATCAACTGCTACTTTAACCCGGTCCTGTCTCAGCAAAGAACAGACACCCTCAGGTGACGTACATGCAGAGGTGGGGCCAAACCAAAGCAGAACCCCAGAAGCTAAGCGAACAAAGAAGAGAAAGGGAAATCACTCCCAGCAGCCTCAGGAGCAGCGGATTAAATCTCCACAGTCAACTTGATGTACCCTGCATCTGTGGAACAACTGAATAGATAATGAATCATCCCAAAATTGAGGTGGTGGATTTTGGTAGCAAATGTAGAGTTGGGGTTTGCTTTCTGTGTCTAATTTGTTTCTGGTTTTATGTTTATCTTAGTTTAGTATTTAGAGTTTATTATCATTGGTAGATTTGTTTACTGATTTGGTCGCTCTCTTCCTTTTTTTTTATACATAGATATATTTTTTTTTTCCTTTTTCTCTTTCTGTGAGTGTGTATGTGTATGCTTCTTTGTGTGATTTTTGTCTGTATAGCTTTGCTTTTACCATTTGTCCTAGGGTTCTGTCTGTCCGTTTTTTTGTGTTTTTCTTTTTTAGTATAGTTTTTAGTGCTTGTTATCATTGGTGAATTTGTTTTTTGGTTTGGTTGCTCTCTTCTTTCTTTTTTTTCTTAATTCCTTTTTAATTTTTTTAATTTTTAACAATTTTTTAAATTTTTTATTTTAATAACTTTATATTACTTTTTTATTTCATTTTTTCTCCCTTTTCTTCTGAGCTGCATGGCTGACAGGGTCTTGGTGCTCTGGCAGGATGTCAGGCCTGAGCCTCTGAGGTAGGAGAGCCAAATTCAAGACACTGGTCCACCAGAGACCTCCCGCCTCCATGTAATATCAAATGGCAAAAGCTCTCCCAGAGATCTCCATCTCAATGCTAAGACCCAGCTCCATTCAACGACCAGCAAGCTACAGTGCTGGACACCCTATGCCAAACAACTAGCAAGACAGGAACACAGCCCCATCCATTAGCAGAGAGGCTGCCTAAAATCATAAGGTCACAGACACCCCAAAACACACCACTGGACGCAGTCCTGCCCACCAGAAAGACAAGATCCAGCCTCGTCCACCAGACCACAGGCACCAGTCCCCTCCACCAGGAAGCCTACACAAATCACTGAACCAACCTTACCCACTGGGGGCAGACACCAAAAATAACGGGAATTATGAACCTACAGCCTGAGAAAAGGAGACCCCAAACACAGTAAGTTAAACAAAATGAGAAGACAGAGAAATATGCAGCAGATGAAGGAGCAAGGTAAAAACCCACCAGACTGGGGCTTCCCTGGTGGCACAGTGGTTGAGAGTCCGCCTGCCGATGCAGGGGACACGGGTTTGTGCCCCGGTCCGGGAAGATCCCACATGCTGTGGAGCGGCTGGGCCCGTGAGCCATGGCTTCTGAGCCTGCATGTCTGAGGCCTGTACTCCACAACGGGAGAGGTCACAACAGTGAAAGGCCCGCGTACCACAAAAAAAAAAAAAAAAAAAAACCACCAGACCAAACAAATGAAGAGGAAATAGGCAGTCTACCTGAAAAAGAATTCAGAGTAATTATAGTAAATATGATCCAAACTCTTGGAAATAGAATGGAGAAAATACAAGAAATGTTTAACCAGGACCTAGAAGAATTAAAGAGCAAGCAAACAATGATGAACAACACAATAAATGAGATTAAAAATTCTCTGGAAGGGGGCTTCCCTGGTAGCAGAGTGGTTGAGAGTCCTCCTGCTGATGCAGGGGACACGGGTTCACGCCCCGGTCAGGGAGGATTCCACATGCCGTGGAGCGGCTGCGCCTGTGAGCCATGGCTGCTGGGCCTGCACGTCTGGTCCTGTGCTCCACAACGGGAGAGGCCACAGCAGTGAGAGGTCCACGTACCGCAAAAAAAAAAAAAAAAAATTCTCTAGAAGGAATCAATAGCAGAATAACTGAGGCAGAAGAACGGATAAGTGACCTGGAAGACAAAATAGTGGAAATAACTACGGCAGAACAGAATAAAGAAAAAAGAATGAAAAGAATTGAGGACAGTCTTAGACACCTCTGGGGCAACAATAAACACACCAACATTAGAATTATAGGGGTCCCAGAAGAAGAGAAAAAGAAAGGGACTGAGAAAACATTTGAAGAGATTATAGTTGAAAACTTCCCTAATATGGGAAAGGAAATAGTCAATCAAGTCCACGAAGCACAGACAGTCCCATACAGGATAAAACCAAGGAGAAACAAACCAAGACACATATTAATCAAACTATCAAAAATTAAATACAAAGAAAAAATATTAAAAGCAGCAAGGGAAAAACAACAAATTACATACAAGGGAATCCCCATAAGGTTAACAGCTGATCTTTCAGCAGAAACTCTGCAAGCCAGAAGGGAGGGGCAAGACATACTGAAAGTGATGAAAGGGAAAAACCTACAACTAAGATTACTGTACCCAGCAAGGATCTTATTCAGATTTGACGGAGAAATTAAAACCTTTACAGACAAGCAAAGGCTAAGAGAATTCAGCACCACCAAACCAGCTTTAAAACAAATGCTAAAGGAACTTCTCTAGGCAGGAAGCACAAGACAAAGAAAAGAGCTACAAAAACAAACCCAAAATAATTAAGAAAATGGTAATAAGAATATACATATTGATAATTACCTTAAATGTAAATGGATTAAATACACTAACCAAAAGACATAGACTGGATGAATGCATACAGAAACAAGACCCATATATATGCTGTCTACAAGAGACCCACTTCAGACCTAGAGACACATACAGACTGAAAGTGAAGGGATGGATAAAGATATTCCAAGTAAATAGAGAACAGAAGAAGGCTGGAGTAGCAATTCTCATATCAGAAAAAACAGACTTTAAAATAAAGACTATTACAAGAGACTAAGAAGGATACTACATAATGATCAAGGGATCAATCCAAGAAGAAGATATAACAATTGTAAATATTTATGCATGCCACATAGGAGCACCTCAATACATAAGGCAAGTGCTAAGAGCCATAAAAGGGGAAATCGACAGTAACACAATCATAGTAGGGGATTTTAACACCCCACTTTCACCAATGGACACATCATCCAAAATGAAAATAAATGATACATTAAACAAGATGGACCTAATTGATATTTATAGGACATTCCATCCAAAAACAACAGAATACACTTTCTTCTCAAGTGCTCATGGAAAATTCTCCAGGCAGGATAGATCATATCTTGGGTCACAAATCAAGCCTTGGTAAATTTAAGAAAATTGAAATCATATCAAGTATCTTTTCCGACCACAACGCTATGAGACTAGATATCAATTACAGGAAAAGATCTGTAAAAAATACGAACACATGGAGGCTAAACAATACACTACTAAATAACGAAGAGCTCACTGAAGAAATCAAAGAGGAAATCAAAAAATACCTAGAAAAAAATGACAGTGAAAACACGACGACCAAACCTATGGGATGCAGCAAAAGCAGTTCTAAGAGGAAAGTTTATAGCAATACAATCCTACCTCAAGAAACAAGAAACATCTCAAATAAACAACCTAACCTTACACCTAAAGCAATTAGAGAAAGAAGAACAAAAATCCCCAAAGTGAGCAGAAGGAAAGAAATCATAAAGATCTGATCAGAAATAAATGAGAAAGAAATGAAGGAAACAATAGCAAAGATCAATAAAACTAAAAGCTGGTTCTTTGAGGAGATAAACAAAATTGTTAAACCATTAGCCAGCCTCATCAAGAAAAAAAGGGAGAAGACTCAAATCAATAGAATTAGAAATGACAAAGGAGAAGTAACAACTGACACTGCAGAAATACAAAGGATCATGAGAGATTTACTACAAGCAACTCTATGCCAGTAAAATGACAACCTGGAAGAAATGGACAAATTCTTAGAGAAGCACAACCTTCCAAGACTGAACCAGGAAGAAAAAGAAAATATAAACAGACCAATCACAAACACCGAAATTGAGACTGTGATTAAAAATCTTCCAACAAACAAAAGCCCAGGACCAGATGGCTTCACAGGTGAATTCTATCAAACATTTAGAGAAGAGATAACACCTATCCTTCTGAAACTCTTCCAAAATATAGCAGAGGGAGGAACACTCCCAAACTCATTCTATGAGGCCACCATCACCCTGATACCAAAAGCAGACAAAGATGTCACAAAGAAAGAAAACTACAGGCCAACATCACTGATGCACATGGATGCAAAAATCCTCAACAAAATACTAGCAAACAGAATCCAACAGCACATTAAAAGGATCATACACCATGATCAATTGGGGTTTATCCCAGGAATGCAAGGATTCTTCAATATACGCAAATCAATCAATGTGATACATCATATTAACAAATTTAAGGAGAAAAACCATATGATCATCTCAATAGATGCAGGAAAAGCTTTCGACAAAATTCAACACCAATTTATGATAAAAACCCTCCAGATAGTAGGCATAGAGTGAACTTACTTCAACATAATAAAGGTCATATATGACAAACCCACAGCCAACATCGTTCTCAATGGTGGAAAACTGAAACTATTTCCTCTAAGATCAGGGACAAGACAAGGTTGGCCACTCTCACCACTATTATTCAACATAGTTTTGGAAGTTTTAGCCACAGCAATCAGAGAAGAAAAAGAAACAAAAGGAATCCAAATCGGAAAAGAAGAGGTAAAACTCTCACTGTTTGCAGATGACATGACACTGTACATAAAGAATCCTAAAGATGCTACCAGAAAACTACTAGAGCTAATCAATGAATTTGGTAAAGTAGCAGGATACAAAATTAACGCACAGAAATCACTTGCATTCTTATACACTAATGATGAAAAATCTGAAAGAGAAATTAAAGAAACACTCCCATTTACCATTGCAACATAAAGAATAAACTACGTAGAAATAAACCTACCTAAGGAGACAAAAGACCTGTATGCAGAAAACTATAAGACACTAATGAAAGAAATTAAAGATGATAAAAACAGATGGAGAGATATACCATCTTCTTGGATTGGAAGAATCAACATTGTGAAAATGACTCTACTACCCAAAGCAATCTACAGATTCAATGCAATACTTATCAAACTGCCAATGGCATTTTTCACAGAACTGGAACAATAAATTTCACAATTTGTATGGAAACACAGAAGACCCCGAATAGCCAAAGCAATCGTGAGAAAGAAAAATGCAGCTTGAAGAATCAGGCTCCCGGACTTCAGAATACACTACAAAGCTACAGTAATCAAGACAGTATGGTACTGGCACAAAAACAGAAATATAGATCAATGGAACAGGATAGAAAGCCCAGAGATAAATCCACGCACATATGGTCACCTTATTTTTTATAAAGGAGGCAAGAATATACAATGGAGAAAAAAGAGCCTCTTCAATAAGTGGTGCTGGGAAAACTGGACAGGTACATGTAAAAGTATGAAATTAGAACACTCCCTAACACCATATACAAAAATAAACTCAAAATGCATTAAAGACCTAAATGTAAGGGTTTTATGGGTTGCAACTTTAAACTTCAATCTGTTAACATTCATATTCTACCCTCTAAGAAGATTGTAACTAAGCAGGACCCTATGGGGCCTTCCCAGGGGCAAGCCATTGCCCCATATCCTCTGCTTTAGCTCCTCTCTGAAGTACCTAGATAACAGTAACTGGTGCACATTTTCTGAGTTGTTTTACGATGTGAAAACCCCCCACCACATGGAAGTTGTTAACCACTTGATGACCATTAGCACATAGCCCCCAGGCCTCCTGGAGTCTGAGGATCGATAATGTTAACCCCTGTGACACCATCCTGTTACCTCACCATCAACCAATCAGAGAATTGGGCAGTAGCTGATCACATACCCTTCAACGCCACTCCCTCACCTGGCCTTCAAAAATACTTTGCTGGGGGCTTCCCTGGTGGCGCAGTGGTTGAGAGTCCGCCTGCCAATGCAGGGGACATGGGTTCATGCCCCGGTCTGGGAAGATCCCACATGCCAAGGAGCGGCTGGGCCCGTGAGCCATGGCCGCTGAGCCTGTGCGTCCGGAGGCTGTGCTCCGCAATGGGAGAGGCCACAGCAGTGAGAGGCCTGCGTACAGCAAAAAAAAAAAAAAAAAAAGAAATATATGGTAAACTCTAAATAGACAGAAGTGCATGCTTGCACACCACCCACCACACACACACTCAACCCAAGCTCAGGATGGCTAAGATGAAAAAGACAGAAAATACCTTTGCTGAACCCTTTCAGGGAGTACAGGGTTTTTTGGGCATGAGCCACCCATCTCCTTCCATGGCCCTGCAATAAAGCTTTCCCTGCTCCAAACTCCAACGTTTCAGTTAGTTTGGCCTAACTGTGCGTCAGGCACACGAACTTATGTTCACTAGCAAGATGAGCTAGCCAAACATACATACGGAAAAATTGTAAGAGACATGCAAGTGGCCTGCAATCCTAATTTAGATTTATTACTTCTATGGGAGAATACACCAAAATTTGGTGCTAGTGATTATCGGTGCTAGTAGTAATAGTGATTATTAACTGTGCAAGATGTTTGCATACTTTGTCTCATTTGAGCCTCGCAAGACTGTAGGCTATAAATCATCACTCTCACTCTACCAATGGGAAAACTGGGGCTCAAAGAAATTAGACAATTGCCAAGGACACATTCCCTAACACCACTACTTGGAAGCCCAAAGCCCTCCCAGGGACACTGGATCAGACTTGTCCTCTTCCAGGTGAACATTTGCTCTGAGAACTAAAATACTGCCTGCCATATCAGTAAACAAAGGATGTTGCAGCCATCAAGCCATCACATTACAGCCCCCCAGACGGTGAGCCCTGAGGGAACTCAGGATGGAGACAAACAGGCTGCCCACTGCCAACCCCATCTAGCAGTCAGCTGCTGCAGCCACCCCCAACTGTGCAGTCTGAGGAAACTCAGGATGAGAAAACACAGGATACTGGCTCCAGATAGCTGAGGTGCATGATAGCTGAGGAATGATTTCAGTGAGCCCACATGTTTGCATCTTCCCATACATAGAAAAGTAATAAATTCCTTGAGATATCTGGTTTTCTTTTATTAACAGTAATCTTTTGATATTCCAAATACCTGATCTTTTGTTGCAAAAACTCCTGTATACTCTGGCTCCCCACCCTTGCCTCTTTGGAGCAGTCTCTCAGAGTTATTTGAGACACTGACTCCCAGGCTTGAAGTCCTAAGACTGTCCACTGAATAAAGCGTAACTCTCAACTTTAAGTTATGCTTTTTCTTTCAGTCGACAGCTCCATTATTATTTATGGGTTATCAGTCAGTGAACAACCGTAAAAGGAGTTGAAAATTGTATGTCCGATCACTATAATTCACATTAAGAAGTAAAGGCATTTTAATAAATTAATTTCTTAAATCTCTAGAATGTTGGAGGGGAGGGAAAGATTTCATTTTGTTTTGTTTGGGACATATATATGATGATTTGGGAGGGAGAAGCTGGTCAGGCGGTACCTTCCTGTTGCCCCTTAGCTACACTTCCACTCCATCACAGAAAGGCAGGAGTCAGGAACTTGTTCTCCCTTCTGAACATTTGTGAGTTCCAAGGACAAAGCCAAAACAGAAACACTTGAGACACTTCTCTTCCATTCTCCTTCCACCTTCTACTCCTTCTTCCCCTACCTCCACTCAGAGTTAAAAGTTAAAAATTTTTAAACTCTTGAGTAAATAGCTTGATAACATTTAGTGATGTTCATAATGTAAAATTACCAGGGACAATCTGTCAATCTGTATTTCCCAGAAATGTAACCTAACAAAAACATCTTAGCTCTCTCGTTCTTTTCCATAAAAAGAACATGGAGAAAAAAACAGATTAAATAAACTTGGGCTTATGCAGCTCTGTTTCATTTCATTAGCATTGAGGTCCCATAAAATTGACCAAAAAAAACCAGGCAAACATGGAAAAGTAATAATGTCAAATACATATTTAAAGTTGATTTATATTGAATCTTTTAAACACACTCTGAGTCTGCTGCCCTGAATCTCAAAGCCACAATGAATACCAACAGCATGAATTCACAAATAAGACACCAAATGTATTGAATTTACTCATGGGATAATCACCTGTCTTTCACTTCTAATTGTTAGAGACTGTTCTAAAACGTTGGTGCCCTATTGTTCATTCCAATGTTTAAGAAATATTTAAGACTATAATTAAGGAAGACAATTCACAAAAGAAGAAATACAAGATCAGATTGGCAATGAATTTTTAATGATAATAGCTTGTAAGTATTTGTGATATTGAGAAACCACAAACTCTTAAACACTCCAGGTAGAAATATGAACTGGAAAAACTAAAAAAAAAAAAAAAAGGGTAAAATAGCTATCACTGAGTACTTACCATGTGTTAGGCACTGTGCTAACTACTTTAAAACAATATATTTTCACATTATCTCTGTTTTATGGATGAAGAAAATGATGCTCAAAAAGGGTTAAGTAACATATCCAAGAACACAAAGATAGTGGAAAACAACAACAACAGAGCTAGAACGCAATTTGGCAATGAATATTAAACAACTTTAAAATTTGTATATTTTTAGAGCCAGCAGTTCTTGGAGTTTATCATAAAGAAATAATTAGAGAAATATATAATTATATTTATACAACAATGTCCACCTTAAAATTATTTATAAAAAGGAGAAGTGGCAACAACCTAAAACTCCAACAATAGCCAAATGGCTAGTTTCAGTGTATTATGCATTGAAGCAATGGAATACTATATGGCTATTTTAAATGATGGTATAACTCTATACTTATTGAAATAGAAATCTAGTCCATGTTTAGTGGAAAAAGCAAAATACAGAGTAGTGTATACAGTACAATTTTATTAAAAATAGTGTAGGGGGGCTTCCCTGGTGGCGCAGTGGTTAAGAGTCCGCCTGCTGATGCAGGGGACACGGGTTCGTGCCCTGGTCCGGGAAGATCCCACATGCCATGGAGCGGCTGGGCCGGTGAGCCATGGGCGCTGAGCCTGCGTGTCCAGTGTCTGTGCTCCGCAACAGGAGAGGCCACAGTGGTGAGAGGCCCGCGTGCCGCAAAAAAAAAAAAAAAAAAAAATTGTGTAGGTATGGATGGTGACTAGACTTATTGTAGTCACCACTTTGCAGTGTATAAAATATCAAATCATTGTTATATATCTGAAACTAATATGTTATATATCAATTATATCTCAATTTTTTAAAAAGTCTATTAAACCATAAAAAATTAGCATAGGTATGAAAGAAACAAGAAGAATATACTCCAGTATGTTAACTCATTATGTCTTGTGGTGGCATTTTGAGTGATTTATTTTGTTTACTCACATATTTTAAAATAATTCTACAACAAAAATGAACTACCTATGTAGACATTTGTTTAAAATGTCACAAGAGAACTTTAATACACTGCTCATGGGAATGTAAAACAATACTACCACTTTGGAAAACTGTTCAAGAGCTTCTTATAAAATTAAGCATACACCTGCAATATGACCCTGGCATTCTACTCCTAGGTGTGTACCTAAGAGAAATGAAAGTGTATATTTACACAAAGACTTGTGACAAATGTTCAAAATAGCTTTATTAACAATAGCCCCAAACTGAAGACAATTCAAATATTCATCAACAGGTGAATGAATAAACAAAATGTAGTACATCCATACAATGGAATACTACCCGGCACCAAAATGAATGAAATACTGATATGCCTGTATACACAACACAGATAAACCTCACATTCATTATACTGAGTAAAAGAAGCCAGACACAAAAGAGCACACATTGTATCATGTTATTTACGTAAAATACACAAGACTGCAAACTAATTTATAGTGACAAAAAAAAAGATCAGTGACTGCCTGAGGCCAGGAGCAGGAGGAATAGACTACAAAGAGACATGAGAAAATCTGGGGTGGAGAGTGATGATGAAAATGTTCTGTATCTTGATTATGTTGTTTTAAAGGTATATATAGAATCCATTAAACTGTACCCTTTAAAAGAATGCGGCTTTTTTTTTTTTTTTTGCGGTACGCGGGCCTCTCACTGTTGTGTCCTCTCCCACTGCGGAGCACAGGCTCCGGACGCGCAGGCCCAGCGGCCATGGCTCACGGGCCCAGCCGCTCCATGGCATGTGGGATTTTCCCGGACCGGGGCACGAACCCGTGTCCCCTGCATCGGCAGGCAGACTCTCAACCACTGTGCCACCAGGGAAGCCCCCAAGAATGCAGCTTATTGTACATACATAATACTTCAATAAAGTTAAGTTTTTAAAAAGTTTACAGGAGCTTAATTCTTCAAAATATATATATAATTTTTTCCTAAACTCTGTATACAGGAATTTCAGGTCACCAGATTGGTTTTAAACTTAATAGTAATAACAACAACAATTGCAGGTAACGTTTATAATATTCCAGAAACTATCCTATCAATATTCTAATTCTGTTTTCACAGAAAGACAGAAATCCACCCTAAAATTCACATGTAATCTCAAGGGACCCCACATAGCCAAAACAACCTTGAAAAAGAATAGCAAAGTCAGAGATTTCACACTTCCTGATTTCAAAACTTATTACAAAGTCAGTAATCAAAATAGTGTGGTACTTGCATAAAAATACACACGAAGAACAATGGAATAAAATAGAGAGTCCAGAAAAAAAAAAGCCTTGCATTTATGGCCAAATGAGTTTTGACAGGAGTGCCAACACCATTCAACACCATTGAAACAAATGGTGCTGGGAAAATTGAATATTCACATGCAAAAGAATGAAGTTGAACCTTTATACACCACACACAGCACATGTAAAAATTAACTCAAAATAGATCAAAGAACTAAATATGAATCTCTTAGAAGAAAACACAGGTGAAAACCTTCATGACATTGATTTGGAGGTCAAGAATGATATCTTGGATATGATACCAAAAGCACATGCAACAAAAGAAAAAATAAATTAGACTACATCAAAATATAAAACTTCTGTACATCAAGGAACACAGTAAACGAAGTGAAAAAGCAACCCACATAATGAAAGAATTTGTAAATCATGTATTTGATAATAGACTAATAGAATATATAAAGAATTCCAACAACAACAAAACCCAATTTCAAAATGGGCAAAGGACTTCAACAGACGTTTCTCCAAAGAAGGTATGCAAATAGCCAATATGCACATGAAAAGATGTTCCACATCACTAATCACCTTAAGTTAAAAGAAATAACCAACTGTTCCCATTTATTATTTTTATTTATTTATTTATTTATTTTTGGCTGTGTTGGGTCTTCGTTTCTGTGCGAGGGCTTTCTCTAGTTGCAGCAAGCGGGGCCCACTCTTCATCACGGTGTGCGGGCCTCTCACTATCGCGGCCTCTCTTGTTGCGGAGCACAGGCTCCAGACGCGCAGGCTCAGTAGTGTGGCTCACGGGCCTAGTCGCTCCGTGGCATGTGGGATCTTCCCAGACCAGGGCTTGAACCCGTGTCCCCTGCATTGGCAAGCAGATTCTCAACCACTGCGTCACCAGGGAAGCCCTCCCATTTATTATTAGTTAGGTTCAAAACCTAATAGCAATACTTTGTGTGGTGTTCAACAGATTACACTGTGTCTCTTGAAAATGTAAGTTCACTGGAATGCCTGGAGCACCTCAGCAAACAGTTTGGGAACTATGGATATAGATAATCACTAAGAATAGAGAAGAAATATATAGTGAGGTTAAATACAACAACTCAAACTAAATTACATTCAAGGTTTTAGACTTGTCTAAAAACTGTCAGGTTTTTTAAAAGGTGTAGTCACCATTTTAATAGTTCTATCATAATATGGGAAATCTTATCACTATAATATTAAACTGTGTTGCTCAGTCTTTGCCTTTGCCCTCCAAGTCATAAACTGAAGTATTCTATTTTCTTCTTCAAAATGTGCTTGATGCAGATTTCTATTCTACAAGACATAGTTTCAGAAAGAAGCCATTGATTGAGCTAGTATTAAATGCACTCAGATTTAAATTTAAATTTAGTTTACAATTTAGATTCAAAAGTCCCTGGGCTATAGTTTCAGCTGTGACCAGAAATGATATCTGTTACTTCTAGGCAAAGTCAATTAAGAAACGGGCATGCCTTCACCACCTTTTCTTAGCCTGCTGGCTGGATGCAGAGAACTCTGAACTCTTAAAGGATAGCAGAGCCACAATATGGAAGTAGCCTGGGTCTCTAAATGAGCTCTAGAATAGACATCTGCTGATGAGGAACACGCACATTATACTGCTATATTGGCAAGAAATGTAATTCTATTTTGTTAAGCCACTGAAACTTTGGAGTTGGTCTCTTTTTTCTTTTTTTTTTACTTTGCGCACAAGATGTCTTGTGGAAATTTTATTATGTAGAGTGTAAAATGAATTTTCAGTCCAATAAAAACAACAGTTTTTTTAAAAAAACAACATGCATAACCTTTTCCAATTGCCTTTTTTAATAGTTAGATATTTCAAGCATTATAAGGAAAATAAGGAGAAAAACCCCAGACACTTCAGTAACTTCAGTATATCTCAAACGGAATGTCCCCCAGGTCAACTGAAAAATGCAAGAAAAAATAGCTTCAATTCCATTTTTCTTTTAAAAATACATGTTATCTGTACAAGATACACTACAGTAAACACTGGAAATCATATTATCCCTTTTATTAAATCAAAATTATTTAATTCATATTGTGGTTAATGCTAGATTTATTTATTCATCTAGTTAATTTGACAAATATTAAGAAAATATTTAAAAGAAAAAAGCAAAACACACCTTGGAATTAAAAAAGTTACATTTTTATGCGATTTAATGTTCCATAGTGTTTGTTAAAAGTTATATTGAATTTATTTTTAATATTAAAAATAACAGTATTTATATTTCTGAGAGAATAGAGAAAGGTTTTTTTGTTTTGTTTTTAAAACAAGCTTGGAGGTCTTAGATACACAATTGCAATCGGTAGGTAATGGAGACATGATAAAACGTCTGCTAAACACACAAACACATTTTTATATTATTACCCCTTTAGAATTCTAGAAATTATACAAACCCTATAAAATGCCCCCTCTCGAATCCTGTTGGACAGCAATACAATTATTTGTCTCAATTCAGAATTCACATAATTAATTATAATACATAATAGTTCAGTTTTTTAAAAAATGCAATAAAACCAGACAGCCAAGACACAAGAAATTAGAAGTAAAACATTTAATGAATTTACACATTTAAGAATATTTAAATACTGTTTAAAAATTTTTTAAAAGAATTTGTTACAAGCCACCTAAGACTTCCAAGCCACTTTCTGTTGCAACAGAAAAAACTGTAAATAAAAAGACATGCAAACAAAACAAAACAAAAACACACCATGTTGAAATGTCACTGCTCTGCGGCACATTCTGGTGCCCGAATTTGCAGGTATTGCTCCAAAAAGAATCCCAGAGCTTACACATTTGAAGTAACAAACAAAAATAACAAAACAAAAATTATCAGCAATTTTTAGTAACTGATTTTCCCGATTTTTAGAAAAATTCTGTTAATCTAGTGTTTCACAGAACAAAACAAAGGCTCTTCATCAGAAGGTTTGCACATCTAAAAACCTCTGTTACAAATAGGTTTTGCTCACAATGGTTTGGGGGGGGGGGCGGGGAAAGGGAGCTGCAGGCCACTGTCCTACTGCTCCTGGCTGTGGGCCTGAGCTTGCCCTAATGTTTGCCCCTAGAATGCGACCTGCTGTCTGTAATACTCCGCCCCGGCCATTGTGTAGTCCGGCGGGCAGCTGGCCTGAGGAGCGGCGCTGGCAGCGTGACTCTGTTTTTTGTAATAGTCTTCCCAGGCCTTGCTGTAGTCGGGCTGGCTGCTCTGCGGCTGGCTCTGCTGGCTTGGAACCTGCTGTGTGGGCTGCTGCCACGCCTGGTAGCTGCTGCCCCAGCCCTGGGTCAGGAAGGCCGGAGGACCACTCACAGGCGTGCTGTGAGGGCTTCCGTTCACTTTAGGGGACATGTTTGGGAAGCACCCTGAGCTCCTTGGAGGAAAGGTGTTCTGATGCGGCGCGGCAGGTGGCTGGCTGAAGGGGCCCTGTGCATAATCTCTGGGCGCTCCGAGACTGGCACCGCCAACTTTCTCATCTATGAGATGTCTGGCCAGCTCAATCTGTTGAGGAACTCCCCTGATGGTGAATATTCGCAGGTTGGGGTCCGTGTTGGGAGGGTGGTTCCGCTGAAGCTCCACGTGTGCTCCTGACTGCTGGTTTATGCTTTTGATGTCCTCACCCCCTTTGCCTATGACGAGGCCGCACTTATCTGCCGGCACTGTGTAGGTTATCTCCTGGATGCCAGCAGGGGTTCCCACGCTCCAGTCACCACGACCATGGCCTCTTCCTCTGGCTACCGCCAGGCCTCCGAAGCCATCTCTTTCCTGAGCTGTAAGAATAAGCTCGTTGATGACATGTGCTGCATGCTGGCATCGCTCTGGGGGTCCCATGACCTGTGCAGCTCTCTCTGGACTAATACCATCATCTGGTTTGAACTGAATTCTCACACCGGCATCATTCTGGATCTTTTTGATCATTTCCCCATTTCTTCCTATTACAATCCCAACTGCAAACCTAGGGACAGACACCTCTATACTGCTTCCTCCCATTCGGGAGCTGAAATCACCACGTACACCTCGAAAATCACCTTGGTCTTTTTTTCGGATGATCTCTAATACCATTTCTCTTGCTTGCTGTACTTTAAATGGGTCTCTGGTGATGCGAAGAGGCTTGTCTGCTCCCGTGGGCAATGGGCCGTCCTGGATCATGACCATCTTCACACCTGTCCGCTCCTGCAACTGCTTTATTGTCTCCCCTCCCTTGCCGATGACCAGCCCCACTTTAGATGCAGGGATGAGAATCTCCTGGATCGTGCTGTTGCCATCTATGTCATTATGAAAGCCAGGTCCATTCCAACAGTGGTCCACAATCTGTCCCAGGAGCCGTTTGGCTTGTTCAATACTTTCTGGGGTTCCGGTAAGTACACAGGGCCTCTCTGGAATCCCAGAACTCTCTGAGGCAATCTGAATTTTGCAACCAGATTCTGCTTGAATCCGTGAAATCTGCTCACCTCCCCAACCGATAATAAATCCAACCATTTTATCAGGCACTTTAAATTCTTCTGTTATTACTGCCCTTTGATGTAACAAGGCCCCTAAATGGTTACCTACTCCATCATCCAAGGGCTGTTTTTGTACTCCATAGCCATACACTGAGGGGTCCACTAGAGGTGTGGAATTATTCAAGTGAGGAATTGAATCAATTTTAGCAGCAATCTGCCGGACCCGGTGCAGAGCGTCCACGAAGCCCTCAGCCTTCATCCCCACCGGAGCGCTCTGCCCCTGCACCAGCTCTGTCATTACCACCCCCGCCGCTGCTGCCGCTCGGCTCCCCCGTCAGGCCTCCCGCTCCACTTGGGGACCTGTAGCCAGAAAGTGGAGTTGGTCTCTTACACCAATTAATACACTCCAAACTAAGGCCCATTTCTAATATAATTGAGACTGCTTTTCAAGTATTACTATTAAGTATGACACATGTAAAACTTCCTTTGATACATCCTTTTCATCACCTTGAGTAAATTCCTCATATTCCTAGGTTGCTAAGAGATTTTGTAAGCAAGTGTATATGTTTATTGAATGTCATTTTGTCAAGAACTGTGAAGGGAACAGAAGCAAGAAGAACTACAGTCCTGCAACCTGTGGAACAAAAACCACATTCACATAAAGATAGACAAAATAAAAAGGCAGAGGACTATGTAACAGATGAAGGAACAAGATAAAACCCCAGAAAAACAACTAAATGAAGTGGAGATAGGCAACCTTCCAGAAAAAGAATTCAGAATAATGATAGTGAAGACGATACAGGACCTCGGAAAAAGAATGGAGGCAAAGATCAAGAAGATGCAAGAAATGTTTAACAAAGACCTAGAAGAAATAAAGAACAAACAGAGAGGAACAATACAATAATTGAAATGAAAAATACACTAGAAGGAATCAATAGCAGAATAACTGAGGCAGAAGAACAGATAAGTGACCTGGAAGAACAGAATAAAGAAAAAAAATGAAAACAAATGAAGACAACCAAGATTACGCTTCCCAGGAAGGATTTCATTCAGATTCCACGGAGAAATCAAAACCTTTACAGATAAGCAACAGCTAAGAATTCAGCACCACAAAACTAGCTCTACAACAAAGTCTAAAGGAACTTCTCTAAATGGGAAACACAAGACAAGAAAAGGACCTACAGGGCTTCCCTGGTGGTGCAGTGGTTAAGAATCTGCCTGCCAATGCAGGGGACATGGGTTCAAGCTCTACTCCAGGAAGATCCCACATGCTGCAGAGCAACTAAGCCCATGTCCCACAACTACTGAGCCTGTGCTCTAGAGCCTGTGAGCCACAACTACTGAGCCCACGTGCCACAACTACTGAAGCCCGTGCACCTAGAGCCCATGCTCCACAGCGATGAGAAGCCCATGCACTGCAATGAAGAGTAGCCCCCATTCCCCGCAACTAAAGAAAAAAAAAACCCGCATGCAACAACGAAGACCCAACGCAGCCAAAAAAAATAAATTAATTTAAAAAAAAAAAAATATATATATATATATATATATATAAAGAAAAGGACCTATAAAAACAAGCCCAAAACAATTAAGAAAATGGTAATAGGAACAATTCATTTACCTTAAATGTGAATGGATTAAATGCTCCAACCAAAAGACACAGGCTCACTAAATGGATACAAAAACAAGACCCATATATATGCTGTCTACAAGAGACCCACTTCAGACCTAGGGACACATACAGACTGAAAGTGAGGGGATGGAAAAAGATATTCCATGCAAATGGAAATCAAAAGAAAGCTGGAGTAGCAATACTCATATCAGATAAAATAGGCTTTAAAATAAAGAATGTTACAAGAGACAAGGAAGGACACTACATAATGATCAAGTGATCAAACCAAGAAGAAGATATATCAATTATAAATATTTATGCACCCAACACAGGAGAACCTCAATACATAAAGCAAATGCTAACAGATATTAAGGAGGAAATCGAGGGTTTCTCTGGTGGTGCAGTGGTTGAGAGTCCGCCTGCTGATGCAGGGGACACGGGTTCGTGCCTCGGTCCAGGAAGATCCCACATGCCGTGAAGCGGCTGGGCCCGTAAGCCATGGCCACGGAGCCTGTGCATCCAGAGGCTGTGCTCCGCAATGGGAGAGGCCACAACAGTGAGAGGCCCGTGTACCGCAAAAAAAAAAAAAAAAAGAGGAAATTGACAGTAACACAATAATAGTGGGGTACTTTAGCACCTCACTTACACCAATAGATCATCCAGACAGAAAATTAATAAGGAAACACAAGCTTTAAATGACATAGAAGACCAGATAGATTTAATTGATATTTATAGGACATTCCATCTGAAACAGCAAATTACACTTTCTTCTCAAGTGCACATGGAACATTCTCCAGGATACATCACATCTTGGGTCACAAATCAAGCCTTGGTAAATTTAAGAAAATTGAAATCATTTCAAGCATCTTTTCTGACCACAGCACTATGAGATTAGAAATAAACTACAGAGAATAAAACGTAAATAATGCAAACACATGGAGGATAAACAATACGCTCCTAAATAACCAAGAGATCATTGAGGAAATCAAAGAGGAAATCATAAAATACCTAGAAAAAAATGACAGTGAAAACACGACGACCAAACCTATGGGATGCAGCAAAAGCAGTTCTAAGAGGAAAGTTTATAGCAATACAATCCTACCTCAAGAAACAAGAAAAATCTCAAATAATCTAACCTTACACCTAAAGGAACTAGAGAAAGAAGAACAAACAAAACCCAAAGTTAGTAGAAGGAAAGAAATAAAGATAAGAGCAGAAATAAATGAAATAGAAAAAGAAGAAAACAATAGGAAAGATCAATAAAACTAAAAGCTGTTTCTTTGAAAAGATAAACAAAATTGATAACTTTTACCCAGACTCATCAAGAGAAAGAGGGAGAAAACTCAAATCAATAAAATTAGAAATGAAAAAGGAGAAGTTACAATGGACACCGCAGAAATACAAAGCATCATAAGAGACTACCACAAGCAACTCTATGCCAATAAAATGGACAACCTGGAAGAAATGGACAAATTCTTAGAAAGGTATACCCTTCCAAGACTGAACCAGGAAGAAATAGAAAATATGAACGGACCAATCACAAGTAATGAAATTGAAGCTGTGATTAAAAATCTTCCAACAGACAAAAGTCCAGAACCAGATGGCTTCACAGGTGAATTCTACCAAACATTTAGAGAAGACCTAAAACCCATCCTGCTCAAACTTTTCCAAAAAATTCCAGAGGCAGGAACACTCCCAAACTCATTCTACGAGGCCAACATCACCCTGATACCAAAACCAGACAAAGATACTACAAAAAAAGAAAATTACAGACCAATACCACTGATGAATATAGATGTAAAAATCCTCAACAAAATACTAGCAAACAGAATCCACCAACACATTAAAAGGATCATACACCATGATCAAGTGGGATTTATCCCAGGGATGCAAGGATTCTTCAATATACGCAAATCAATCAATGTGATACACCATATTAACAAATTGAAGAATAAAAACCATATGATCATGAGCATCTGCATAGATGTAGAAAAAGCTTATGACAAAATTCAACACCCACTTATGATAAAAACTCTCCAGAAAGTGGGCATAGAGGGAAGCTACCTCAACATAATAAAGACCATATACAACAAACCTACAGCAAACATCATTCTCAACAGTGAAAAACTGAAACCATTGCCTCTGAGATCAGGAACCAGACAAGGATGTCCACCCTTGCCACTATTATTCAATATAGTTTTGAAGTCCTAACCATGGCAATCAGAGAAAAAAAGAAATAAAAGGAATACAAATTGGAAAAGAAGAAGTAAAACTGTCACTGTTTACAGATGACATGACACTATACATAGATAACCCTAAAGATGCCACCAGAAAACTACTAGAGCTAATCAATGAATTTGGTAAAGTTGCAGGATACAAAATTAATGCACAGAAATCGCTTGCATTCCTATACACTAACAACAAAAGATCAGAAAGAGAAATTAAGGAAACAATCCCATTCACCATTGCAACAAAAAGAATAAAATACTTGGGAATAAACCTACCTAAGGAGGTAAAAGACCTGTACTCAGAAAACTATGACACTGATGAAAGAAATCAAAGATAACACAAACAGATGCAAAGATATACTGTATTCTTGGATTGGAAGAATCAGTATTGTGAAAATGACTATACTGCCCAAAGCCATCTACAGATTCAATGCAATCTCTATCAAATTACCAATGGCATTTTTTACAGAACTAGAACAAAAAATCTTAAAATTTGTATGGAGACACAAAGACCTCAAATAGCCAAAACAACCTTGAGGGACAAAAACAGAGCTGGAGGAATCAGACTCCCTGACTTCAGACTATGCTACAAAGCTACAGTAATCAAGACAGTATGGTACTGGCACAAAAACAGAAGTATAGATCAATGGTACAGGATAGAAAGCCCAGAGATAAATCCACACACCTACAGTCAACTAATCAATAACAAAGGAGGCAAGGATATACAATGGAGAATAGACAGTCTCTTAAATAAGTGGTGCTGGGAAAACTGGACAGGTACATGTAAAAGAATGAAATTAGAACACTCCCTAACACCATACACAAAAATAAACAAAAATGGATTAAAGACCTAAATATAAGACCAGACACTATAAAACTTTTAGAGGAAAACATAGGAAGAACACTCTTTGACATAAATCACAGCAAGATCTTTTCTGATCCACCTCCTAGAGAAACGGAAATAAAAACAAAAACAAATGGAACCTAATGAAACTTAAAAGTTTTTACACAGCAAAGGAAACTATAAACAAGACAAAAAGACAACTCTCAGAATGGGAAAAAATATTTGCAAGCGAATCAACGGACAACAGATTAATCTCCAAAATATATAAACAGCTCATGCAGCTCAATATTAGAAAAACAAACAACCCAATCCAAAAATGGGCAGAAGACCTAAATAGACATTTCTCCAAAGAAGACATACAGATGGCCAAGAGACACATGAAAAGCTGCTCAACACCTCTAATTATTAAAGAAATGCAAATCAAACTACAATGAGGTATCACCTCACACCAGTCAGAATGGCCATCATCAAAAAATCTACAAACATTAAATTCTGGAGAGGGTGTGGAGAAAAGGGAATCCTCTTGCACTGTAGGTGGGAATATAAATTGATACAGCCACTATGGACAACAGTATGGAGGTTCATTAAAAAACTAAAAATAGAATTACCATATGACCCAGCAAGCCCACTACTGGGCACATACCCAGAGAAAACCATAATTCAAAAAGACACATACACCCCAATGTTCATTGCAGCACTATTTACAATAGGCAGGTCATGGAAGCAACCTAAATGCCCATCGACAGACAAATGGATAAAGAAGATGTGGTATATATATATGCAATGGAATATTACTCTGCCACAAAAAGGAATGAAATTGGGTCATTTGTAGAGACGTGGATGGACCTAGAGACTGTCATACAGAATGAAGTAAGTCAGAAAGAGAAAAACAAATATCATATATTAACGCATATATGTGGAATCTAGAAAAATGGTACAGATGAACTGGTTTGCAAGGCAGAAATAGAGACACAGATTTAGAGAACAAATGTATGGACACCAAGGGGGGAAAGTGAGGGGTGGGGGTGGGGGTGGGATGAATTGGGAGATTGGGATTTACAAATATACACTAATATGTATAAAACTGATAATAATAAACTGCTGTATTAAAATAAAAATATTTTTTAAAAAAAGAACTGTGAAGGATCTGAGATTTTATGCTACTTGCAATGGAATACTGCTCAGCAATAAAAAGGAATGAATTACTGATACACACAACAACAAAATCTCAAAATCATTACACTGAGTAAAAGAAGCCACACACTAAAGAGTGCATCAGTATTTCTTTCCTTTTTGTTGACAAATAGTATTCCATTTTATAGATATACTGTATGTTGTCTATCCATTCATCAGTTAATGGAGATTTGGGTGGCTACCACTATTGGCTATTACGAATAACACTGCCATAACATTCATGTACTTTGATGTATAAATAAAACATACTGTCTGATTCCATTTATATCATGTTCAAGAACAGGCAAAACTGGGACTTTCCTGGTGGTCCAGTGGTTAAGAATCCCCCTATCAGTGCAGGGGATGAAGGTTCAATACCTGGTCAGGGAACTAAGATCTCACATGCCTCAGGGCAACTAAGCCCACGCACCACAACTACTGAGCCTGAGCCACAACTAGAGAGAAGCCCACACTACAGTTAGAGAAGCCTATGTGCCACAAGGAAGAGCCCACATGCTGCAACGATACATCCTGCATGCCACAACAAAGATCCCGTGTGCCGCAACTAAGACCCAATACAGCCAAATAAATAAATAAATATAATTTTTTAAAAAAAAGAACAGGGCTTCCCTGGTGGCGCAGTGGTTGAGAGTCCACCTGCCGATGCAGGGGGACATGGGTTCATGCCCTGGTCCGGGAAGATCCCACATGCCGCGGAGCGGCTAGGCCCATGAGCCATGGCCACTGAGCCTGTGCATCCGGAGCCTGTGCTCTGCAACGGGAGAGGCCACAGCAGTGAGAGGCCCGCGTACCGCAAAAAAATAATAATAAATAAATAAATAAATAAAATATTGATCAAAAGGTATATTAAGAACCACCAAAAACAAAATAAGAAGAGCTGAATAATAGAATCAGAATTCTGTGGGAGGATAAGATCTTTGAAATCATCTGGTCCAGCCTCTTCACTTGTATACATGAGGAAACTGAGGTTCTGAGAAACAAGACTTGCTCATTCTCAATGGCAAAACTGAATAGAAAATCAAGGAGACAACTCACTGATCAGTGCCAGGATATAAACTGAATATTTAAAACCAGGTTTCTGGCATTCGATATACAGATTACTATGTTTAAATATACAGGTCCCTTCTAGAGTTTATAAAGCAGTATTTGCTGGCAAGTGTTAACCAGATCTCAACATGGCCATCTGGTACATTTCTGTTTTATAGACGTCCCTTAAGAATAAGCCTTCAGGGAAAAAGATATAGGAATAAACTTATGTTTTATGTATGCCACTTTAAGCCACCCCACTGCCCCTTTTCTGTTATTGTTCATTTCTCCAAATGATATCTATTCTGTTCCATTGCACTTCTCTGATTTAAAAAAATTTTTTTTCAACAGACAAAACAGTTCTAAATAAATCAAATATGAAGCAACTAATGACTGATTAAGGAGATGCAAAGTGGAATAATCCAGAACAAATATAAATTGATACATTTTAGAATGTATCATCTGCCAGACATAATTAGGAATCATATACTCAACCAGGTGTCTTCTGGGTTTTTGAAAATGAAATAGTCCAAGATAATAATACATCTGCTGTCTCCTAGGATATTTCTAAATGTCTTAGGATTTCTTAGTAGTGAATTTAGAGAGAAAACAAGAATATGAAGCTCTGGAGTAGAGCTTCTGGGATTTAATTCCCACTACATCATCAAATAGCTTATTTGTGTTAGAAAAATCTATTTAACCTCCTTGTGCCAATGTTTCCAAATCTGTAAAATAGAATTGTATAGGGTTGTTCTGAGAATTAAATAATTTGTTCTTCTTCAAGATGATGAAGAGCCAAATGCTTTTTGTTAATCCCTCTGAAAACCTTATTTAAATAACCCTGAAAGTTATTTTCAGTGTATAAACCCACAACATTTAAGAGAGAAGGTAAGCCATTAGAAAACACATTATTTTAACAAATTTTTGGGAAACAGAAAGAGGATGAAAGACCGATGACTAATAAAGCAGGGCAGGAGGAACCACTACTTAGAATATGAGTGGAAAAGAATGTAATGGAGGAGTGCACCAATATTACCTGAGGAAACCCAAAATACTTAGAGCCAGGAAATTCTGACTAGGATGGACAACAGGAGCTGGGTCTGAAAGCAGGGTAATTAATTAAAGCCTGTATATGGAAAGCACCCACTCTCCTGCCAAGAACCAGGAAGCAAAATAGCCATCAGACAGGTGATTATCTTTGGGGCAAAAAATAATAATGCAGGAAGTGGTAGACAGTAGAAAGCATGTTCTTAACCATGAATACTGCATATTTTGTTTTGTTTTGGTTAACTTTCACAACAAAGGAGATGAAAGACCTGCAGAATGCAAACTATAAGACATTGATCAAAGAAATTGAAGAAGGCACAAATTAATGGAAAGATATTCCATGCACATGGTTTGGAAGAATTAATATTGTTAAAATGTCCATTTTACCGAAAGCAATCTATAGATTCAGTGCAATCCCTATCAAAATTCCAATGGCATTTTTCACAGAAATAGAACAATCCTAAAATCTGTACGGAATCACAGAAGCCCCATTTTAGCCAAAGCAATCTGGAGAAAGAACAAAGCTGGAGGCATCATGCTCCCTGATTTCAAGCTATACTACAAAGTTGTAATAATCAAAACAGTATTGGCATAAAAACAGATCAATGAAACAGAATAGAGAGCCCAGAAATAAACCCATATATATAGTCAATTAATTTACAACAAAGGAGCCAAGAATATAAAATGTAGAAAGGACAATCTCTTCAATATATGGTGTTGAGAAAACTGGAAAGCCACATGCAAAAGAATGAAACTAGACCACTATTGTACACCATACAAAAAAATTAACTCAAAATGGATTAAAAACTTGACTGTTAAGACCAGAAACCATAAAACTCCTGGAAAAAAATATTGACAATAAGCTCCTTGACATCACTCTTGGCAGTATTTTTTTTGGATCTGACTCCAAAGGCAATGGCAACTAAAGCAAAAATAAACAAATGGGCCAACATTAAACTAAAAAGCTTTTGCACTGCAAAGGAAACCATCAACAAAACAAAAAGACAACCTAGTGAATGGGAGAAGATATTTGCAAATCATAGATCCAATAAGCATATCCAAATATATAAAGAACTCATATAGCTCAATAACCACAACAAAAATATCCATTTTAAAAATGGGCAGAGGATCTGAATAGACATTTTCCTACAGACAAACAGATGGCCAGGGGACCGTATATAGATTATATATACAAAACATGTTATGTATATATAATATATATACATATACAATCAACTATACTTCAATTTAAAAAAAAAAAAAAAAAGTGTGCCTGGAATCACCCAGGGAATTAGGTTAGAGGGAGGTAAAGAGGAGAAAAATGAGAAATTTGGAAAGGGGGGAGAATTCTCCAAAACTGGAAAGCAGATGGCAGAGTGTGGGAATTCCAATAATAAAACCCATTCCCCTTGGGCTTCCCTGGTGGCGCAATGGTTGAGAGTCCGCCTGCCGATGCAGGGGACACGGGTTCATGCCCCGGTCTGGGAAGATCCCACATGCCGCGGAGCGGCTAGGCCCGTGAGCCATGGCTGCTGAGCCTGCGCATCCAGAGCCTGTGCTCCGCAACGGGAGAGGCCACAACAGTGAGAGGCCCACGTACTGCAAAAAAAAAAAAAAAAAAAAAAAACCATTCCCCACCCCACCCCACCCCTGAAAGGGGAATGGCTATTGGTGCACTTAGGAAAGTTGGGCTTAGCACCAGGGCTCAAGAACCTAAAGAAAGAGTCAAACAGCCTTATGGCCAATATATGGGGAAGCTGAAGAGAAGTAAATATGTGCAAATTCTGATGAGATCAAAAAACCCTTTCATTATCCCTCATCTTCATATATATATATATTTTTTTATTATTATTATTTTATTTCTTTGACTGCATTGGGTCTTTGTTGCTGTGTGGGCTTCTCATTGCCGTGGCTTCTCTTGTGGAGCACGGTCTCTAGGCATGCAGGCTTCAGTAGTTATGGTGCACGGGCTTAGTTGCTCCACAGTATGTGGGATCTTCCCAGACCAGGGATCAAACCCGTGTCCCTGCTTTGGCAGGTGGATTCTTAACCACTGCACCACCAGGGAAGTCCCCCTGCACGTATATTTATATTCTCTAGGCTATTCTGGAGGTTCTTTCCTTGGCAAAGTAGAATGTACCCCATATGGCACAAAAGGAGTCATTTGGGCTTATACCATGAATATCAGCTGTAAACATCATGGACTAGGGACCAGTGGGGCCTCATCTAATGTTCAGTTCTTTCTAAAGCCCTCTGGAAACTTCACACGAATCTGAGTAATGGAACCCAACTATTATCTGTGGTTGAGCTTTCCACAAACCCAAGAAGGATTAAAGTCAAATTAAAGATGTAGGGGGAAATGTGTGCTACAATAGAAAACTACATCTTGTGTAGATAACTCTCCTCCCAGTTATCTAATTCTGATCCTAAGGGAGCTATTTTACAACTCTGTAAGTTGTAGATACCTGATAGCAATGCAAAACAATTGTCTATAGACATGCAAGTTGTCTTATCAGACAGAGGATCAGCTAAGTTCCTGTCCTCTCTGTGGAAAGACCAGTTTTGCCTCCATTTGTACATTACTTTCAACATCCCTTTACTCCATATAAATTTGTGTTTCCTATTCTGATTACATATATTGTAACCGTTTATAGGAAATACTTGCTGAAGTATTTGGGGGTGACACAGCTTAAGTTTGCATTTTCATATAAATTTTAGAATCAGCTCGGTTTACACTAACATGTTCTACTGAAAATGTGATATTGCATTGAATCCATAGATTCAATGATGCAAAGATTTGGGGAGCACTGACATCTTTAAAATATTGAGTATTCTAATCTATGAACTGAATTTACTTACATCTTTAATATTTTGTGGGTTTTAGTGTAGAAGTCTTACACATCTTTCATTACATTCATTGCAAAGTAGCTGATGCTTATGCTAGTAAATAGCAGTTTCTCTTTTCATTTTATATTTGTTCCTGATACATGAAAACACAATCAAGTGTTTTTTTCTATTGTCCTATATACAGTAACATTGCCAAGTACAATGTACTACTAATAGTTTATAGATTTTGGATTTCCTACATACACAAGTCATTGGCAAATAAATAAAGAAGTTTATTTCTCTCCAACACTTGTTTGGTTTTCTTTTTTCTAGCCTTATTACTCTGGCTAGGACCTCCAGAACAGAGTTGAACAGAAGTACTAATAGCAGATATCCAGTCTTAATCCCAATCCTAAATATGATGTCTACTATAGGTTTTATGTAGATACCCTTCATTAGAATAAGAAAACTACCTCTTACTAGTTTGTTTTTATTATGAATACATAAATTTTATCAAATGCTTCTTCTGCATCTACTGGAATGGGCTTATAGTTTTTATCTCTTAATGGGAATTACATTTACTGGTTAAACTATCCTTGCTTTCCTGAAATAACCCCACTTTGTCATGATGTATTCTTTTTATATTTTTAGGTTTAATTGCTAATATTATATTTAGGATTAATTTATATTTTGAAATTATATTCATGAGGATTAATCTGTAATTCTTTTTTTCAATCTCCTATGCACGTTCAAAGTTATGTCAGCCTAGAAAAAGAATTGGGAAATATCCTCTTGCTGTCTAATCTCTGGAAGAATTTATGTAGAGTGGTGTTAATTTTTAATATTTGGAAGAACTCACTGGGGATGCCATCTAGGTCTGGATTTGTGAGCTTTCAAATAGTAGGTCACTCTTTTAAAGTGTACAATTGACTGTGGTTCTTAGTATATTAATAAAGTTGTGCGACCATCACAACCATCTAATTTCAGAGCGTGTAAATCATCCCCCAAAAAAGCCCATATCCATTAGCAGTCATTCACTGATTATCCTCCCTTCTGCTCTGGGCAACCAAGAATCACTTTCTGTCTCTATGGATTTAACTATTATGGATATTTCATATAAGTGGGATCATACACTGTGTGGTCTTTTGTGTTACTTTTTACACTTAGAATAATGCTTTTCGAGATTCATCCATGTTGTTCCATTTATCAATAATTCATTCCTTTTTATGGATGAATAGTATTCCATTGTACATATGTATGCATTTTGTTTCATCAGTTGATGAACATTTGGGTTGTTTCCACTTTTTGGTTATTATGAGTAATGCAGCTATGAATATTCATATATAAGTTTTTGTGTGAGCATACACTTTCAATTTTCTTGGGTAAGAATGGAATTGCTAAGTCATATGGTAACTCTATATTTAGGAAATGCCAGACTGTTTTCCAAAGAGGCTGTACCATCTTACAGCCCCATCAATATATGAAGGTTCCAATTTCTCCACATCCTTGCCAAAACTATCATTGTCTCTTTGATTACAGCTATCCTAGTGAGTGTATAGTACCTCACTGTGGTGTTCATTTGCATTTCCCTAGTGACTCATGATCTTGAGCATTTTATGTACTTATTGGCCATTCATAGATCTTCTTTGAAGAAATATCTATTCAAACACTTTGCCCATTTTTAAATTGGATTATTTGTTTTTATTGTTGAGTTGTAGGATTTTAGATACTAATCTCTTATCAGATATATAACTTACAAATATACTCTCCCAGTCTGAGGGTTGTTTTTTCATTTTCTTGATAGACTTTGGAAGCACAATTTTTTTTTTAAATTTTTATGAAGTCCAATTTATCTGTTTCTTCTTTGGTTGTCATGTATAAGAAACCATTGCCCCATCCAAGGTCACAAAAACTTACAACTATGTTTTCTTCCAAAGTGTTTTATAGTTACAGCTCTTACATTTGGGTATTCAATCCACTCTGAGTTAATTTTTGTATATGATGTGAGCTATAGGTTCAACTTCTTTCTTTTGCATGTGGCTATGCAGTTGTACCAACACCATTAATTGAAGACTATTATTTCCCCTTGACAAAAATAAATTCAACTACTTTAACAAAATACGGAGCAATTTAGATTTTTCTTTCTTCTTCTATCTGTAGCTTTTCAGGTATTTGACCATTTCATCTAAATTGTTTAATGCCTCAGCATTTATTCATAATATATTCTTAGAAGATTTTTAATATATATAGAAACAATAAGTGGTGTCTCTATTTCATTTGATATTTTTGTCTTCACACTTTTCCCTTCATTTGAATCTCAAAGAAGCAACTCTTAGCTTTAATTTTAGTATGTTTGATTCCTATTTCAATAAATTAGGCTCTTTTTCTTCCCCCTTTGTGCTTAATTTGCAGTTTTTATAACTTACTGGGATAAATGCTCCACTCATTGACTTTTAGCCATCTTTTCTACTAAATTAAAGATATAAAGTCCCCTCTAAGCACAGCTTTACCTACACCTCATGAATTGATACTTTATTTTTTAAATGAAATATTTTCTAATTTTCATTGTGGATTCTTCCTTAACCCAAGGTTACTTCGGAGTATGTTTTGTAGTTTCTAAATATATGAGATTTTCTAAACCCCTGCCTTTATTTTTTTTGTATCTCATTTTAATTATGGTCAGAGAGTATACTCTGGTTACAATTCTTTAAATCTTGTTTAGATGTGCTTCCTGGTATGGAAAATGGACAGTTTTTGTAA
Organism: Stenella coeruleoalba; assembly: GCF_951394435.1. NCBI lineage: Eukaryota > Metazoa > Chordata > Mammalia > Artiodactyla > Delphinidae > Stenella > Stenella coeruleoalba. The sequence goes on from NC_137153.1 coordinate 41,004,292, forward strand.
ATGTCCCGCATGTCCATGAAAAACTATTATCCATTTGTTGAGTACAATAGCCTACACATGGTTGTTAGGTCAATTGTACTTTCTATATCCCTACTAACTTGATTACTGAGTGTGTGATCTTCCTCTATGATTGTAGATTTCTCTATTTCTCCTTGTAGTCCTCTGATAAACTTAGAAGCAATATATAGAATTCTATAAATTTCAAATTGCAAAATCTTCCTAATAATTAGTCCTTTTATCATTATCAACTACTAGTAAGTCTCTAGTAGTATTAATTCTCTTTACTACTAGTAAGTCTTTTGCCTAAAATTCTGTTTGATATAAATATAAGCACAGCAGCTTTCTTTTGGTTAGTGTTTATATATTTTTTATATAAACTTTTCTGTATCATTACATTTTGTTTCTCTTGTATATACAAGCATACCTCGGAGATATTCTGGGTTCAGTTCCAGACCTCCACAATAAAGCGATTATCACAATAAAGTGAATCACATAAATTTTTTTGGTTTCCCAGTGCATATAAAAGTTATCTTTACACTATACTGTATTAAGTGTGCACTAGCAGTATATCTAAAAAAATGTACATACCTTAATTTAAAAATAACACTGTTGGGCTTCCCTGGTGGCGCAGTGGTTGAGAGTCCGCCTGCTGATGCAGGGGACACAGGTTCGTGCCCCGGTCCGGGAAGATCCCACATGCCACGGAGCAGCTAGGCCCGTGAGCCATGGCCCCTGAGCCTGGGCGTCAGGAGCCTGTGCTCCGCAACGAGAGAGGCCACAACAGTGAGAGGCCCACGTACCGCAAAAAAATTAAAAATAAATTAAAAATAACACTGTTTATAAAGCAGAAACTAACACACCATCGTAAAGCAATTATACTCCAATAAAGATGTTAAAAAATAAATAAAAATTTTAAAAAGTAATAAAAAATAAAAGTACTAAATGCCACTGAAATAAAAACACTGTTGGGAAAATGGTGCCAAAGACTTGCTAACCAGGGTTACTACAAACCTTCAATTTATAAAAATCACAATAAAGCAAAGCACAGTAAAGCAAAGCACAAGGTATGCCTGTCAATTGGATTGTGTTGTTAACTGACAATGTTTGTCTTTTATTGGAAGAATTAGCTTATTTACATTTAATGGAATTTCTGATCCATTTGGATTTTTTTAACATCTTTATTGGAGGATAATTGCTTTACAATGTTGTTAGTTTCTGCTGTATAACAAAGTGAATCAGCTACATGTATACATATATCCCCATATCCCCTCCCTCTTGCATCTCCCTCCCACCCTCCCTTTCCCACCCCTCTAGGTGGTCACAAAGCATGGAGCCGATCCCCCTGTGCTATGCAGCTGCTTCCCACTATCTATTTTACATTTGGTAGTGTATATCGTCAATGCTACTCTCTCACTTTGTCCCAGCTTACCCTTTCCTCTCCCTGTGTCAAGTCTATTCTCTACATCTGCGTCTTTATTCCTGTCCTGCCCCTGGGTTCATCAGAACCTTTTTTTTTTTTTTATTCCATATATATGTGTTAGCATACGGTATTTGTTTTTCTGACTTTCTTCACTCTGTATGACAGACTCTAGGTCCATCCACCTCACTACAAATAATTCAATTTCATTTTTTATGTCTGAGTAATATTCCATTGTATATATGTGCCACATCTTCTTTAACCATTCATCTGTCAGTGAACACTTAGGTTGCTTCCATGTCCTGGCTATTGTAAACAGGGCTGCAGTGAACATTGTGGTACATGACTCCTTTTGAATTATGGTTTTCCCAGGGTATATGCCCCATAGTGGGATTGCTGGGTCATATGGTAGTTCTATTTTAGTTTTTAAAGGAACCGCCATACTGTTCTCCATAGTGGCTGTATCAATTTACATTCCCACCAACAGTGCAAGAGGGTTCTCTTTTCTCCACACCCTCTCCAGCATTTGTTGTTTGTAGATTTTCTGATGATACTCATTCTAACTGGTGTGAGGTGATACCTCATTGTAGTTTTTTTTTTGATGGTATGCGGGCCTCTCACTGCTGTGGCCTCTCCCGTTGTGGAGCACAGGCTCCGGACGCGCAGGCACAGCAGCCATGACTCACGGGCCTAGCCGCTCCGGGGCATGTGGGATCTTCCGGGACCGGAGCATGAACCCACGTCCCCTGCATCAGCAGGTGGTCTCTCAACCACTGCGCCACCAGGGAAGCCCCTCATTGTAGTTTTGATTTGCATTTCTCTAATGATTAGTGATGTTGGGCAGCTTTTCATGTGCCTCTTGGCCATCTGTATGTCTTCTTTGGAGAAATGTCTATTTAGGTTTTCTGCCCATTTTCAGATTGGGTTGTTTGTTTTTTTAATATTGAGCTGCATGAGCTGCTAATATATTTTGGAGATTAATCCTTTGTCCATTGATTCATTTGCAAATATTTTCTCCCATTCTGAGGGTTGTCTTTTCGTCTTTTTTATGGCTTCCTTTGCCATGCAAAAGCTTTTAAGTTTCATTAGGTCTCATTTGTTTATTCTTGCTTTTATTTCCATTTCTCTAGGAGGTGGGTCAAAAAGGATCTTGCTATGATTTATGTCATAGAGTGTTCTTCCTATGTTTTCCTCTAAGAGTTTTATAGTGTCTGGCCTTATATTTAGGTCTTTAATCCATTTTCAGTTTATTTTGTGTATGGTGTTAGGGAGTGTTCCAATTTCATTCTTTTACATGTTGCTGTCCAGTTTTCCCAGCACCACTTATTGAAGAGGCTGTCTTTTCCCCACTGTATATTCTTTCCTCTTTTATCAAAGATAAGGTGACCATATGTGTGTGCGTTTATCTCTCTGGGTGATCCATTTGGATTTAAATTTACCACCTCACCCACTGTTTTTCCTATATACCATTTTTTCTTTGTTCTTTTCCCTTTCTTGCTCTTTTGGGTTGAGAACACTTTTTTGCTCTTGTTATTCTTTTTATTCTCATTAGTATATAGTGATAGACTACTTTTCAAATCTTTTAGCGTCTATACTCTAAATATAACATGCAACTTTGAATATTGAAGTCCAATATAAAACAGCAGATTTAACCTTTTCTCTGACATAAGGACCTTAAAATACTTTTCTTTATCCCTCACTCAACTGCCATTGTTTTCATGTAGTTTAGTCCTTTGGTTTTTTTTAACCCTCAAGACATTATTTTCATTTCAAAATTGCTATTCATTTAACCCATATATTTACCCTTTCAGTTGTTCATCATTCCTTCCTGTGTCTCCAAGCTTCCATCTGGTTACCATTTTCCTTCTGCTTAAAGACAACCTTCTTGTGTAGTTTGTTAGGGAAAAAATTATTTTTGTGTGTGAATTTTTCTTAATTTTACCAATTGCACCCTTACTGTTAAGGGCATTTTTGGTTTGTACAGAACTCTAGGTTGGTACTTATTTTTTCTATCATTTTGATGATGCCATCCCATTGTCTTCTGATCTCCAAATTTTTTAATTGAGGTAAAATTGGCATATAAGTTTCAGGAGCACACCATCATGATTCCCACTGTATTTAGTCAGTTGCCATGTTTTTGGTCCTTTGAAATATGCCTTCTTTCACTGCTCTTTTTCTTTTTTAGCTTTCAATGGTATTGATAATATTTGCACAGGTATGATTTTCTCTGAATATATTTTGCTTGGGGTTTGTGGGACTTCTGAAACCTGTAGCTTGATTTCCATAAACTTTATAAATTTCTTAAGCATTAACTCTAAGTGTTCTCTATTTCCTCTCTTTCAAGGACTACAGCTACATTAATGTTAGCCCTTCTTGGTGTTATACTGTTTTCTGGTTCTTTTCCATGCTTTTGTCTCTCTATATATTAATCTGAATTTTTTTCTTCTGACCAAATTTAATTCACTGTATCCTCAGCTGTGTTTCATCAGGAGTTAAACTCATTCACTGATTTTTTATTTTTAGCTATTATAGTCGTTTAGTTTTTTAAAATTCCCAATTCCCTATTGATATTTTCAAACTTTTCTGTTTTCCTCTTGCGCATATTACACAGTTGTCCATGAGTGTCTGAGCATTTCTTGTAGTGCCTGCTAACTCCAGAATTGAGCAGATGTACCCACCCAATCACAAGCAGTGGTGGACTAGGGCAGGGGCCAATACATGTAAGATATACAGAATGGAGGAGCAAAGAATATGTACTCTCTGAAAGCAGATTCACTCCTAAGAGGCACACAAAGATGATCTGATTATGCCCATGTTTTCCCCTTCCCATCTGCTTCTGCCAGCCTCCCACAGCGTCATTCTTTTTTGAATTCTCAGTTGGAGATTATCATGCAGGTAACTTGAGTGTCTGCTTAGCCTCACATAAGAGCAGACCTATGGCTACGAATTCTCAGGGAAAACTTTTTACCTCTCTACTAGAATCTAGGTGAAGTCAACCAAGTTTTCTTATAGTCTCCCTTTGCTATTGGGCAGATTTTTCTAATTTACTCTTTCACTGAAGAAGATATTTGAGGTGCCATGTATGCAGAGGTTTCAGGACTTTAAGTACCATGTTATTGAACAGATGATGAGAAATCACTAAAAGATATTAAGCAAGGGAACGCAAATGATCAGATATGTTGATTCATTTGTAATAACAATAAATACTTACTGGAGTTACAAAGGTAAATCACTTAGCCATACCCCCAAGCCGCTTATATTCCATTTAAGCAATGGTTCTCAACCAAGGGCAGTTTTGTCTCCCAGGGAATATTTTCTGGTTGTCACAAATGGAAGGATTCTACTGACATCACATGGGTAGAGGCCAGCCCATGACAGCTCTCTACAACAAAGAATTATTCTGCCCGAAATATAGCAGTAAAATAAAGGAAGCAAATAAGTACAATAATATATATAATATTAGTCTGTACAATGTATAGAGGGCATGGAAGTGGGCAGGGGAATTCATGAAACACTTCAGTGGGCATCTAAAGCTTAAGCTGAGTGGAAATACAAATGAATATGGGAGGTAGCGGTATTACTATGAGCCATGCATGAGGTATATTCCCCACATCTGGAGAACAACTATGACTAAAATTTAGTGGGAGACCAGGTAGGTGAATAATAAGGAGATAATGGGACTTCCCTGGTGGCGCAGTGGTAAAGAATCCACCTGCCAAAGCATGGGACACGGGTTCAAGCCCTGGTTAGGGAAGATCCCACATGCCGCAGAGCAACTAAGTCCATGTGCCACAACTGAAGCCCACGCACCTAGAGCCTGTGCTCCACAGCAGGAGAAGCCACTGCAATGAGAAGCCCACGCACCACAACAAAGAGTAGTCCCCACTCGCCGCAACTAGAGAAAGCCTGTGCGCAGCAACGAAGACCCAACGCAGCCAAAAATAAATAAATAAAAATTTATTTAAAAAAAAAAAGAATAAGGAGGCAAGATGAGGCTGAAAAGGAAGGCAAGAGTCAGATTGCAAAAGGCCTTACATACTATACATGAAGAGTTTGGACTTCACCCTGTAGGTAAGCGGATAGGAGGAGGTTGTTATTTAAGGGTAACAAAAAGAAAAGAAATTTATTATTCAAGAAAGATCATTCAGGAAGAATTACGGGAAAAGGCTTAAGGGCAAAATAAGGCACAGGCCAATTAGTAAAACTACTGGAATACTTAAGGCCAGAGAAAACTAGAGCCAGAATTAAAGCACCAATTAGAAGGATGGACTGATATGGTAAAATACTATACCCAGTCTTTAGTGACAGAATATGAAGAGAAAATAAGGTTTAATCCCAGCTTTCCAGCACTACTCAAAGAGATAGAGTACAGGAGAACATTTACAAGAAAGATAATGAAAGATAACATCCATTTAGATCTCTTGTAGTAAAAGAGCTATGCAAGTATATAGAAGTGGTTATTATCAGATGATATAGCAGCAAAATCTGGATTGTGCCTTGAACTCTGATTATCATCCTTCAAGCAACAATGACAAAAGATTTTAGAATATTTTTCTACTATATCCATATATTTTTATATATGTATTTATCTTACTTCCAGATATTTTCCTATTACATTATTTTAACTAAAAACACAGTGTCTTCATTTTATTATTTAAGTATTTGTTTAATGTTTTAAAATTCAAGACACTTTTAGATTTTTTTAAAAACAGAAGAATAATAAAAATAATTTTACCTTTCAAATGTGACTTTTTAACAGCAAAGTGGGAAAGTGGGAAACAGTCTCCCTTCCGGGTTTTTTTTGTGGGGGTGGGAGGCCGGGGGGAACAATCTCCCTAAAAAAGAAATCAGCACTTCCAACAAAACTAAAGGAAGAACTTACATGTACACCTAATTCAGAAAGGAGATAACTGGGACTTCCCTGGTGGTGCAGTGGTTAAGAATCCGCCTGCCAATGCAGGGCACACGGGTTCGAGCCCTGGGCCAGAAAGATCCCACATGCCGCGGAGCAACTAAGCCCATGTGCCACAACTACTGAGCCTGTGCTCTGGAGCCCACGAGCCACAACTACTGAGCCCATGTGCCACAACTACTGAAGCCCGCGCACCTAGAGCCCATGCTCCGCAACGAGAAGCCACCGCAATGAGAAGCTGTGCACCACGACGAAGAGTAGCCCCCGCTCACCGCAACTAGAGAAAGCCCGCGTGCAGCAACAAAGACCCAACGCAGCCAAAAATAAATAAAATAAAATAAATTTAAAAAAAAAAAAAGAAAGGAAATAACTAAAGACATGTGTAAATACCTTATTTTAATCCAGAAAAAATAATGAAATACTTACTGGATCTTCTTAATAATAATAGATTATCGTTGAAAATAAGGTTTTTAACTATTCAATATAATCTCTGAAATGGTATCTAGTTAAGATAATATTTGTTTTAAATATACCAAATATTTCCAATCAGCAAAACAAAACCCAGGAAAACAATTTGTATCTGAGTCTGACATTCTAATCCACTGGATTTACATTTTTTCCTAATAATATAAACAAATCTTTTGAGGTACTCTACATATTAGAAGTACTCAACTACCTATTTGTAATTGTTAACTTTCAACAGTATGATTCATCAGTAAACACCAATACAGTACTTTAGCAGTCACCTTATGTGAAATAACAAGTGGAAAACAAAATTTCTCAACAACAGTGGGTCATCAAATTGCTTCAGCAGTTACTATAAAAAATTTATTTAAAAAACTTATATACACAAACATAATTAAACATTTTAAAATTAGACTGAAATCAGTTATGAAACTTCCTTTTCCCCTTTTACAAAAAGAAAGTTGTGAAAAGTAAAAGGACAAATTTAATTCTAAATATTTCCTTGTTTTTTTAAATTGTTTGCTAGTAAATTATTTCTTTACTCGCCTCTTTAGGTTCTCAAGGTGTTCCACATTAACATCTTGTAATGCCAGTACCGTTCCCTTAGACAAGGAGGGATTCAATGAAATAGTCATTAGACAGCACAAATCTATTAGATCTCTCTGACATTTCTGCAAACCTTCCAGGAACTTTTGGTATTTACAAGGATCCTTTTTTAACTGTTTCATTTCTAGTACTGAAAACCCTATCAGACTAGTAAGTATTTCATCTACAAAGTCTACATCTAGATATGCAGTACCATCAGAAATTTTTGCTGTTATACTCCAAATGCCACCAGAACTTGAGAGATTTCCAGTTAAGGTTACAATAAATGCTTTGACTTTCACTGTTGTAACTTCCTTTGGTTTGCTGGCCATTAGAACAGACAAATAGATAAAAGGTGGAGAATATAAATCCATGGTGATAGAAAGATTAGTGCTATTCTCTGATAATCTTGAAGAACAAGTCTGTAAGTGGTGCTCATTTTTATTAGAAATGTGTGAACAACTTTTTGGTACATAATTGACCAGCTCTCCGTTTAATATTTTATTATTTAAGGAATGTCCATCTGAACTGCTGGTTTGTTTTATTTTATTATATGTCTCTGAGTTGTTATCTTTATTTGTAAAATTATGGGGTAGGGGTACATTATGATTAACTGAAACAATACTACTGTTTTGGTCTCTAGCAGATGGACAACTAAAAGATTTGTCTTCATTAGTTATTTGCTCAGATAAATTTTTTTCATTCCAATTATTATTTCCATTTTTGCAAATCAAAGAAAAATTATTCAGAGTATTAGATCTATGTGAAAATCTCTCTATACTTTCATCTGCAGTTCTGTTCAAAGTCAGTGGCTGTAATTCTTTGGTCTCTGTTTGTTCTTTCTGGACAGCTTCTTCTAAAAGCAAGGCCTCCTCCAATGAAAAGTCATCTAATTCCTCATCAGTAAAAAGCATAGACTGGTTTTGTGGTTTCTCCTTTGATCTTGGAGAAATAACAAGTCCTGGTTCAAAATCTGACTGTCTGATGGGAACAGTATTTGAAGAACTACCTGTGCTGAAACAACTTCTTTCCAAAGAGGTGTTATTATTTGCTGCAAGCTCATCGTTTTCATCAAGACTTGCCAAGAGTTCTTCATCAGAAGGTCCTAACGCAGGATGTAGAACATCTGTAATTCTGGGGATGCTTTGGTTAGAATTATTTGGTATGACTGGAACTATAGGATCAGGTTCCCCAATTAATCTTGCAAGAACTTTTTCTTGGGCATATTCCTCTAAAAGAGCATCTACTTCTCCTCCCAACACCTTCACATTTTCTGGTTTCAATAAGAGAACACCAAGACGGAAAGAAATGTTTCCATAAATCAAAATTTTTGTACCTGGAGGAAGATCACTATGAAGAGCTGGAATAGACTGATATTCCATCCCCTGTATTTGTACAATTCCATCAGTAAGCTGTAGCATCAACATTCGTGAAGGCTTTGCTTCCCAAGGTTTTGGGGTTACTTGTGTTTCAGCTGTAATTAGGTCATTGGTTGTATTCTTTCCTCTCAGCTTTTGTATCTGGGCATACGCAGGTTGACTTACATCAACCAATGAATTAATCTGCAGAGCAAAATATCCATTCAGTTCTCCTTTTGGAACTTCTAAAATGCCATCAGGTAAAAGACGATGCTCCAAATCTCTCAAATCAGTAAGGAGCCATTGCTCAAACACTTGTTTATTCATTTGTGCCTGACTCAAATTAACATTATCATTTTCTTCTTGGATCCAGTTAATACAAGCTTCCAGCCACATTAAAGGCACTTTAACATGCCATGTAGCTAAAAGCCAGGTTTCAACTCTTAATGTAATACTAGCTATACTCATTTCTTTTATATAAAAGAAATATTAGGCATCTATTACCTGAAAACAAACAAAAAAAATTATGGTAATTCAGTACATCTAAATATAGTTTCTATAATTCTCTACAATGCACAAACAGGAGCAATCAAACTTTTAGATTTTTCTCTCTTCAGCACCTTTATAATTCTTTGACTTTCTACATGGCAAAACTTCAAATGCCACAAGTAATCAGATGGTAAAATAAGAAAAGCAAAAGGTTTGAGACAAGATATACCTAGGTTTGAAGGCTAGCTCTTCAATCTATAAGTTCTGTGATCTAGTATAAATTTCTTAACTTCTCTAACCTAATTTTTTCATCTGTAAAATGTCAGTACCACCTCCTACCTAACACAGTTGTTGTGAGGATTACATGGGTAACATTTGTAAAGCATAATGTCAGACCTACGAAATACCTGTAGTAATTAGTAGTTATGTTAATATAATAATCAGATTCTAATCATTTAAAATTTAGCTAGGAAACAATATTTACTAAGGTCCTTTCTATATCTATAATTCATACTCTATTAAAACTTATACCATTGTATTCCATAAAATTATAACAAGTAACAATAGATTCTGAGCTGATGTAAAGCATCTTATTTGTTTGGCTAAATAATTCTCAACAGTCCTATCAGGTAAATATACTTTTGATTTTCTCAGTATGATAAAAAAGTAGCCAAACACTAAAGACTAACCTTTTTTCACAAAAGTATATTTTTTCCTTCTACAGATGAAGATATCTAAGAGTTCAAATTTATAAAAGTTTTAACATGCCCGTAAGAAAACTTACCATTTGGAACAGAAGCACAGGATTTGAGGACGGGATTTGGAACTGGTTGTTCAGTGGAGTACTTGTAACCTCTATTGCTCAGAAATGGCCCTGAGAGCTAAGACAAGAAGCAGTAAGCGTTATAAGAGGAAGCTGCAGAAAGAATCACTGGCCTATTTTCATAAGTGCAAAGTTTGATGGTATGGTTTGAAGGTTCCTATTATCAATCAGGGTAGAGTAGAGGTAGTACAGAATAAAAACATGAGGTTTGGAATGAAATAAACAAAAGCAAGTTACCACGAGAAACTCAGACACTCTACCTTAGCTTGTTTCCTTCCCTTTATACTTACTTCATAGGGCTACTGTGAAAATTAAAGGATAGGAGAAGATGGCGGGCAGAGCACCAGCATAGGCACAAATCAGCTGACCCAAGGTAGCAATCCAATCATTTAGGCTGCTCACTTAGGCCCCAGCAATGGTTGCAGGCCAGAAGCAGGCCACCCAAAAGGCGTCCGAGGCCCGCAAGCAACCTGAGGCTGAAGCAGACCAAAGCAGCTGAAACTGAAATTGAACAGTACCAACTGCAGAGGGAGAAAGGTTCAAAGCCAGAGAAGCTGGAGCTCTGGGATTCCATGGCAGGGGCAGCACTGGGGTGGAAAAAGAGACCCAGGTGATGACCATTCTCCAGATCTACCTCTGGCAAAACAGGGATGAAAGTGTTAGATAACCTCTTGGCCTTTGTCTGCTACATCTAGCCAGAGATCCATGAAAACTACTGCATAAATGCATAGGGGAAGAAGCTCTGTTCCACGGACTGGCATTTTAGATGCCTTCATGGAAAATGAAATTCTAACAAAGCTCAAGTTACATTCTTGTGAAAAGGCATTAAATTATCTCTGTATATTATATAGTAGGTCCTCTCACTTTTTGGAAAATAGCAAATCTAGCTCCCTTGTAAAAACTTAAAGCTTATCCAAAGATTTCATTTTTTTAACCTTGCATTTCTTAGAAAATTTAATAGGCATATATTGTCTGGTTTCCCATACCTTTTAGCTAAAGCAACATATATATCAATACTGACTTCTTCTTTTGTAGATGTAGTTTTGTTTGTTTGTTTTTAATTTTTTAAGAAGAAAGGGATTAATTTTTTTCCCCCTAAAGCTTTGTGAAGGTCAGGGGATTTATCTATCAAAAAATAGTAAATAGTTATTTGTAACCTGTACTAAGCAGCATCCAGCCTTAAAACAGTCTTTTCTGGCTAAAGGTTAGAACAATGAATACTAGTATAATTGTTTGGGCTGCTTTTAATATCTTTTAATAAAAATTACTAGAGGACAAGAATTTGTTACATGTTGTTATTTGGTGTACTGATAATCATTTAAAAGTAAAACCCGGGGCTCCCCTGGTGGCGCAGTGGTTGAGAGTCCGTCTGCCGATGCAGGGAAACACAGGTTCATGCCCCGGTCTAGGAAGATCCCACATGCCGCGGAGCAGCTGGGCCCGTGGGCCATGGCCGCTGGGCCTGCGCGTCCAGAGCCTGTGCTCCACAACGGGTGAGGCCACAGCAGTGAGAGGCCCACATACCACAAAAAAATAAAAAATAAAATAAATAAAAGTAAAACCCCCTTATCGTGTAAAAAAAAAAAGAAATAAAAAAACAAATGAGAGCCAGTATATAATCTAGCGGTTCAGAGTGCAAGTGTGATGCCAAATTATCTTTCACTTACAAACTCTGTGACCCTAAACAAGTGGTCACATTATTAATTTAACAAATGGTTAAAATTTAAAGGAAGAGTTAGTTATTGTGAGGAATACAAGAATAACATTTTAAAGGAGGAATTAAGGTCATAACTACCAAACTGATAAATCTTTACACTGAAGAAAATAATTGAGCGTACAGATATATAATTTTTAAATTACATGTGAAAAACAATGTAAAAATTCAAAGGTAGGATAGGTCCCTGCCCAGAGTGATAAAAATAAACCATGCAGAGTCAAATCGGCATGTCTCTTTAACAAAGAAACCAACAATCTCTACATGAGTCCTCTGATTTATCAAATGGAAATATTTTCTACCTTCTGGCTAAAAAAAGCAAAACACAGTGTGCTAACTTTTGTGTACAAAAGAAAGGAAAATAAGCACATTCTTATTTACTTTATACATAAAGGACCTCTAGAAGGATATACAAGAAACTAGATAAAACTTTAAATACATAGCTACACTCAATAACAAAGAGCAAAATCTTGTGGGCCAGGGCTTCCCTGGTGGCACAGTGGTTAAGACTCTGCCTGCCAATGCAGGGGACACAGGTTTGAGCCCTGGTCCAGGAAGATCCCACATGCCATGGAGCAACTAAGCCCGTGGGCCATGACTGCTGAGCCTGTGCTCTAGAGCCTGCGAGCCACAACTACTGAGCCCGTGTGCCACAACTACTGAAGCCCACGTGCCTAGAGCCCATTCTCCACAACAAGAGAAGCCACCGCAATGACAAGCCCGTGTACCTCAGCAAAGAGCAGCCCCCGCTCGCCGCAACTAGAGAAAAGCCCGCACACAACAACAAAGAACCAACGCAGCCAAAAATAAAAAATAAGTAATTTTTAAAAAAGTCTTGTGGGCTAGGAACAGAGGAGAAACCTAAAGTTTTAGTGCTGATTTAAAGCCACCAGGAAAAGGAGACTTCAGGCTAAAGCTCCAAGGCTTTAAGTTTAAGGGTCCAGTGTGCCAATTATAGGTCAGAAGACCAGAACAGACTACTTGCTAGAACTGGGCCAAAAAAATCTTCCACTCAATACCTACCTATGGCCTATGGAGGAAACAGAGATAACCTAAGAATGGAAATGAGGCCTACATAACTTGTATAGTACATATAGCATGGTCCAGAACTAGGCTATTCACATAAAAACCCAAGTCTCTAATGACACAGCTGATCTAGAGCTATGCCAGCCAGAGGGTCAGGTTGAAGCAACTCCAAAAAAACACAAAAGGGAAAAACACACATGGGAAAAACCTCTATCCAACATGAGCTCTCAAACCAAAATTATAACATATTTAAGGAAAATCACCACCATAAGCCACATCAGCAGACACAACTAACAGGAGAATTTATACCTAGAGAAATCTGTTTTTAAATGAAGAATCTTAAATATTTTTAAAATAATCTTAAATATTTTTAAAATGTCTTTGAGCATACTAAATACACTTTAAAAGTAGGACTAATCCTTAAAGAAGAATAGAAGATAATTAAACAGTAACAGGCATTTATGAAAAGTATCAATTGGACATCTTGGAAATGGGAAACAGCCTCAGAAATTTAAAACTCAGTAGATGGGATAAACAAAAGGCTAAAAACAAATGAAGAAAAAACTTACACTTTGGAAATTACATAGAACAGAGTATGAAAATTTAAGAAATTAAGTAAAGAAGGGAAAAAAAGGCTAAGTAGGGAAAACAGGCTTCTACACTGAAGTAATCAGTTTCAGAAGAAAATAGAAGAGGTGAAGGAAACAGTTTTGTTTTTTTTAAGATAATGGTTAAAGGTGGTCAAAAGGAACAAATTTCCAATTATAAGATAAACAAGTAATGGGGATGTAATGCACAACATGATGACTGTAGTTAACACTGCTGTTCGATATATACGAAAGTTGTTAAGAGATTAGATCCTAAGAGTTCTCATCACAAGGAGAATTTATTTTTTCTTTTTCTTTTTCTTTTTTTTTTGGCTGTGTTGGGTCTTTGTTCCTGCCCGCAGGCCTTCTCTAGTTGCAGTGAGCGGTGGCTGCTCTTCCTTGCAGTGCACGGGCTTCTCATCGCAGTGGCTTCTCTTGTTTCGGAGCACAGGCTCTGGGTGCGTGGGCTTCAGTAGTTGTGGCACGTGGGCTCAGAAGTTGTGGCTCACGAGCTCTAGAGCACAGGCTCAGTAGTTGTGGCACACGGGTTCAGTTGCTCCGTGGCATGTGGGATCTTCCCGGACCAGGGCTCGAACCCGCGTCCCCTGCATTGGCAGGTGGATTCTTAACCACTGCACCACTGGGGAAGCCCAATTACCTTTTTATCTGTATGAGATGATGGATGTTAGCTTAATCTGTTGTGGTAATCTTTCACAGTATATGTAAATGCTATACACCTTAAACTTATATGGTGATGTATGCCAATTATTTCTCAATAAAACTAGAAAAAAATATATAAATAAAAGTGAAATTTTTTCATAATAAAAAAATAAAGAATAATGGTTGAAATTTTTCTAAAATTCAAGAAAGATGATTCTGTAGGGTGTAAAAGCTCAATACTGCTAAGCAACAAGTGTAAAAATCCACCTGTAAACATAGCATGGTAAACTGTAAAACATCAAGGACAAAGAAAAAAAATCTTTTTTTTTTTAAATCTTAAGATTCAACAAGCTGGATCTAAAATTTGAGGTAACAAAAATGTAGAAAATACAAAAAGAATTCAGAGGGAAGTTAAGGTATTATGTTTTGTCAAAGAGGATAATAGAGATTCTGATTATGTTTACTATTTTATAAGAAAAATATAAAAATTATGTGTTTAAGGGTAAAAATGAAAGATTGAAAAAACATTCTTATAATCCCCACAAAACTCAGATAATAGATTTTTTAAAAGTCATAAAATTCTAAGAACAAAGAAAATGGGAGAAGAAACAATGGCAACAAATTTTGGAAACTGGAAAGCAAACAGATTAGTACATGATTTAGCAGACACTAGAAAGTTGAATTCTAAGGTGGCATTAAGAATGGCTGATATAAAAACCCAGAACCCACAAAAGGCAATACTAAGTATGCCTGGAAGTAAAGGGTACTCTAAAAACAAGATTGATTAGACGATTCTTTAAGACATTTAAGACTGTGGCATCCCTATCCCACATCAGGAAGATACATAATGTACACTTCAAAACTGTTAAGAGGGTAAATTTATGTTATATGTTTTTTACCATAATTTTTTAGAAAGAGAGAAAAATCAAGAGGGAAGTAGAGGAGGAAAAAAGGGAAAAAATAAAATTACCTCTATTTGCAGATGACATGAATGTTTATGAAAAAATGCCAAAGAATGTACAAAGAAGCTATATCACCTGATAAATGAGTTAGCAAGATGCAAGTGTCTTTTTTGTACTCTATTTAGTGCCACATTTTCACACTTTTGTGCTTTTTGTTGATGATTTCACTATTTAAAACAGCCCCGTAGCATACTTCTGAAGTGCTGTCTAGTGTTCCAAAGCATAAGAAAACTGTGTGAGATGTGTCATATGTAAAATCTGTGTGTTAGATTAAGCTTCATTCAGGCATTAGTTATAGTGCCACTGGTCGTAAGTTCAGTTAATGAATCAACAACATATAGTGAATAAAGTGTCTTTAAACAGAAACACAAATAAAACAAGGTTATGTACTAATCAGTTGGTGAAAATGTCATGACCAGAGGCTCAGAGGAACCTAACCTTGTCTTTCCTCTAGGAACAACAGTTCAGAATTCCCTAATTCAGTGTTCACAGGGACTTTATATAGAACATAACTACCAGGAATAATGAGACTTGACTGTACAAGCAATGAACAAAGAGTACAATTTACAGTAGCCCTCAAAACTTAAATCTAACAAAATATGTGCAGGATGTATATGCTGAAAACTACAAACTACTGTTGAAAGAAATCAAAGACAACCTAGACAAATGAAGAGATATGCTGTGTTGAAGACTCTATGATCAAGTTTCAATTCTCCCCAAACAGATATATAGATTCAATGCAATTCCATTCAAAATCCCAGCATTTTTTTTTTTTTTTAAAGAATGGCAAGCTGATTCTAAGATTTACATGGGAAGGCAAAGAAACTAGAATAACCAAGGTAATTTCAGAAAAAAAAAAGTTGGAGACTCACACTGAGTTCAAGACTTAGTATAAACTACAGTAATCAAGACAGTGAAGTATTGGCAAAAGGATTAACATATCAGTCAATGGGAAGAGAAGACAGCCTAGAAAATAGATCCATTCATATACAGTCAATTGATTTTGCAAAGGCATTTCAAAGGAAACAGGATAGTCTTTTGAACAAATGATGCTAAAACAACTGAACATCCATATGCAAAACTATGAACCTCAACCAATACCTCAAATCATATATAAAAGTTAAATGGACCACAAACCTAAATGTGAAAACTAAAACTATAAAACATCTATAAGAAAAGTTAGGAGAAAAAAAAACCAAGCTCATAGATAAGAGAGAACAGATTGGTAGCCGCAAGAGGTAAGGGGTGGGGGTGGGCAAAATGGGTGCACGGGGTCACAAGGTACAAACTTCCAGTTATAAAATCAGTAAGTCATGGAAATGTAATGTACATGGTCACTGTAGTTAAAATACTATATTGCATATCTAAAAGTTGCTAAGAGAGTAGATCTTAAAAGTTCTCATCACAAGAAAAAAAATTTTTTTCTAACTAAGTGGTGATGGATGTTAACTGGATTTACTGTGGTGATCATTTTGCAACGTATACAAATATCAAATTATTATGTTGTATACCTGAAACTAAAAGGTTATATGTCAATTATACCTCAATTTTTTTTAAAGGGGAAGAAAAGTTAGGAGAAAAATCTTTGTGATCTTGGTTTCTTAACAGTGTTCTTAGATACAACACCAGAAGCATAATCCATAAAAGAAAGAAATTAATAAACTGAGCTTCACCAAAATTTTAAAATTCTGCTCTGTGAAAGACACTGTTAAGAGTATAAAGACAAGCCAAACACACACAAAGACAAGCCACAGACTGGGAGAAATACATAATTGACAAAAGACTTATATCCAGACTATATAAAGAATTCTAAAATTCAATAGGAAGACAAACTAATTTTAAAAGGAACAAAAGATTTGAATAGACATTTCACCAAAAGATATGCAGATAAGGAGTAAGACATTAAGGAAATGCAAAATTGAAATCACAGTGTGATATTACACATCTATTAGCATAGCTAAAATAAAAAATAACTGACAATACCAACTACTGGAATTCTCATACATTGCTGGTGGGAAAGCAAAATGACACAGCCACTTTAAAAAACAGTTTAGCAGTTTCTTAGGAAGAAAAACAGTTTAGCATTTTCTTACAAAGTTAAACTCACCATACAACCCAGCATTACTAGGTATTTACTCAAGAGAAATGAAAACGTATACTCATTAAAAATCTCTATGTGAACATTTATAGCAGCTTTTTTCATAATCACCAAAAAACTAGAAACAACCCACATGTCCTTCAAGTGGTGAATGGATTAACAAATTGTTGTACATCATTACAATGGAATACTATTCAGTAATAAAAAGGAATAAACTAATAGATGCAATAACATGGATGAATATTGCTACAGATGGTATCACTCAGAAAATTCATATGTTGAAATCTTAATGCCCAATGTGATGGCATTAGGAGGTGGGGCCTTCGTGAAGTGTTTACATTATGAGAATGAAGCCCTCATGGGACTTCCCTGGCAGTCCAGTGGTTAAGACTCTGTGCTTCCACTACAGGGAGCACGGGTTCGATCCCTGGTTGGGGAACTAAGATCCCACATGCCGTGCAGCATGGCCAAAATAAATCAATAAATCAATAAATAAAAATAAAGTCAGAATTTTGAAAAGATATTAATTAAAAAAAAAAACTTACAACCCAATAACAAAAAAATAAATAAACAGTAGAGACGTCTCCACACAGCTACTTACCCCTTCTGCCATGGGAGGTTACTGTAAAAAGACTGTCATCTAAGAACCAAAGAAGCATGTTCTCATCAGACACCCACTAAATCTGCCATCACCTTGACCTTGGACTTCCCAGTCTCCAAAGAAATAAATCTCTGTTGTTTATCAACCACCCAGTTTATGCTATTTTGTCACAATAGCCCAAATAGACTAAGACAAATGTTAAATGCAGCGAGCTAAGTAAAAGAAGCCAGACAAACACTGTATAAGTCCAAGATGGCATTATGGAAAAGACAACACTATAGAAACAGGTGGCAGCAATGATGTGACTAATGTTTGTCAAAACTCATAGAACTATATACGAAAAAGAACATGAATTTTACTGAATGTAAATTATATCCTCAATAAAAATACTGAAGACAAACACCAAAAGGATAGATATTTAATAACTAATTTTCAAACTTGCTGAGGAAAACACAGAATAAAGAAAACAATCCAAAAGAAGGCACAAAAGGAACTGGCAAGCACTATAAATAGAAAGAATAAACAAGGTGGTAGAAATAAGTCTAAATATATCAGCAATCATAATGAACATAGATTAACTCACCTGTTAAAAGATACTCTCAAATTGAAAAAAAACAAGTTCAGCTGCATGCTTAAAAGATGACCCTAAAACAAAATAACATCGAAGCATGAAATTAATTAAAATAAGGCATGTTAAAATCCCCAAGCATGATATTATGAGGCCACAGCTGAGTGACATCTTATCCTCAAGACAGAGATCTGTACTTCTATAACCTAAGATTCCCAAGTGCTACTTTATCGCATCTGTTGTCATTTTTTTAACCTCAAAAATTAAGCTAGATCCAAGGCTCTTAGGTGTGCTCATTCAATAGTAAGTTACCTTACTTTCTCCACTAAAATTTAAACACCACAGCACTGGCAAATGGGCCTAGTCTAATTGGCAGAGTGTTGTAGTAATGAGATGACAGTCATTAAGTAAACTGAAATCAAGACAGTGTACTTTCAGTAGAGTTATAATTATTTAAATGAATTATCAAGTATAAATGCCACAATTAATTAAGTTGTTTGCAGAATGTTTTGTACTATAAATTATTCGGTGTATACAGTATATATCCCTAAATTATTATATGCAGCCATTTAACACAAATGCTATTTTCTACCTGAACCTGTTAAACAGTAGGAGTTAATACTGTTAGTACTTCTAGGAGGATGAAGGAACCAATAAAAAAGAAAGACTGATTGATTGTGAACTGAAAAGGTCAAGGCTGGATAGAAAATGAAAGAAAGGAATTTCAGTGGTGTTAATTCTATATCCCAGCAGTACAGCTGTTTAAACAGAGAACTGAAGAAAAAGGTTTAATAAAAATTAAAACCTCTTATTTGTAAGATTTTAAACTTTTTCAAAATACATACTTTTACATCTGTAATATTATCTAAACCTCAAAATAGTCATTTATGATAGAAAGGGTAGGGATTGTCATCTATTTGGGTGAGAATGAAACAGGCATGAAGATTAAGACATACAGATCATACATGGTAGCAGACGCAGAACGAAATTCTGCTAACCTCCATTTCTATATCATTTTCTAGACCCTGTTCGATTTAAAAGAGAAAGTAAAGCCAGTCCCTCATTTACATATACCCACTTGCATATAAACTATAAAACTCATTCATAAATGGCCATTCTATAAGAGCACTACACTATTACAATGAACAGACTTTTCTCAGATCTCATTTAAACGACAAGCTCACCTAGTATATTCTAAATTATTTCCTTTACAAAGTCAAATCAAAGAAACACCTACTGCATCTATCTTTGTAACAGCTTCAAAACAGTGTTATCATTAAGTACTTTTCCTTTTGCTATAACTCTACTAAAATATGACATAAAAGTTTTTTTAAATTTTTAAATATTACAAACTGATATTTTAAGGCTTATGTATTCATTTATTTTATTTTTTTAATTTTGTAGTTATCTCAAACACGCACTTCCTTGTTTGTGTTGTTGCATTCGGCAAGTGACAAAACTCCTTTCAGATGATAGTTGGGACAAATTCTGAGAAACAGTGCTCAATGAACCACAGTGAAATTGTTCTATAAACACGTGGCAGTTCTAATTAATAATTTTCTCCAAATACTACCTTCTAGGATTTAAATTTCCACTTCCAGAGCTACATGATATACTACAATTTTATAATAATGTTATAACTAAATGCACATTTGCTACATAGAATTCTTCATTTAACAGCAAAGTAAGTAAAGTGGAGGGCATATTGATCTGAAACATGGTTTACTCCCCACAACTGCATGTTAAAAACAATTTCAATAAGAAGATGTTTCTATATATAATAGGATTTTTTTTTCCTACAGGTAAAAAAGAAAAGCTTATTAAATTTTTTAATTAAATGGAAAAAGTATTATCATGTGGGATTACAAAGTTTACACTGGGTTTCAATAACCGAGCCCTTTAATAATTTAGTAAATTGTATTACTTGCATCTACTCCTTCAAGAGAATTCCTAAAGTTTTGTTCCTCCCTTTCTTGAGAAACTGAGTAACCACAGTCACCACAGGTAGAAGCAACTCAGAGGGGAGGTGTTAGCTACAGCAGCACAACTTCTCATCTGCTCATACATAAAGAACAGCCCCTGATCCTCAAGAACATCACTGTCCAAGAAAAAAATATGAAAAAGTATACGTTGTTGAAATTGTACATTAAGAAGTGTTCACACCGTATGATTTCAAAACTTAATCTTAAGAAAATAATCAGAAATGAGGACAAAGATTTTATGTGCCAGAGTGTTTACCACTGTGCTTTTACACTTTGGGAAAAAAACAGAACAATCTAAATGTTCAACAACAGTAAAAAAATTTTTTTTAATTAAATATATTACATTGGATCCATGAAATAGTCTTCTGAAAAAACATTTTTAAGTACTATTTAATGACATGAAAATATGTTCATATTTTTATTCTGTTAGGAGAAAAGGTCAGATGTAAAACTACATACATCTTAATCTCCATTAATTTTATAATCATGAAAAAAATGTTTTTTAAAAATTGATTTACATCTTGTGCTTGCTAAACTTGGCTGACCACACTAATCTACATTCTAGATCTTGACTGCAGGAACTAAGCAGAAGAGAATAGAGTAAGAAAATTCTATCATTTGCCACTAAGACTTAGGCAAATTTGATTTATATTACTTTTCAGTCAGCCTCACATATTTCAATTTTTTAAAAAATAGAAAAAGAGGCAGAAGTATTGATACCATCCTTTTGGACATTGTATGCAGCATTCAATCAACAGCTAAGACTTAAAAGCACTAACAAATACTCAAGTTATAACCAGTCCATGTTTCCAACTGTCTTCATCTAAAAAATACAGGTCAGTCTGTGTTTTAACTCCTTGGGGATGACTTTAAGGTAACCCCAGAATTTTGAGAAGGCACTCTGAAAATTATGGGAAAAAAATTTGTATTTAATGACTGAAATCAGAAAGAAGTAATTAGTGGAGCTGTTTGTGGATCCTCCATAACCTAATGTAAGGAAAAGACAGAGAGAGAATAGGTTTAGGAGTCTGAATCCCATTTCTGCTATGTGACCTTAGACGTGTTCCTTAACTTTTTCTTAACCACAATTTACTAGCTGAACTGTAATAAGCATTAAACTGCCAGCACAAGGTCTGGCACAAACTCAGAAAATAGTAGTTATAAAATTTTAAGTAGTCATCCAGCTCGCTGGTGTACAATCTCAATTATATTAGTTTATCTAAAGCAAATCCCACAAGCTAAGTAATACTAGCTCTAAATTCATCAGGAATCCAAATAATCATACAATTATTTACTCAACACAGGAGCCACAATGTATCAACCAAGTTGGTAAGTTCTTGAATGAGCACAGATGTAACAGTTTGGCTGAAAACAATAGAGAATGAAAGGATGGTGAAAAGACAGACTTTCCTCAAGAGAGCAAGTCCCTGAATGAAAATGGTGGAAAAAACAGACTTTCTTGTTATTTAAACAGTAAACCTATAAAGCAAATTAAAAGAGGTAACGAAGAAAACAAGTAGAAAAAGAAAAAAGCAAAAAAAAAAAAAACAACAACAACAACAAAAAAAAAACCTGACAATGGCATCTAGAAAAGAGAAATAAGACCTTTCAGCAATTAGGGTCCGGTCAGAAGACAGTGAAACTGGGAATAAGTTCTTAAGATAAAGCTGCTTACTTTGCATTCCTGCTCATCAATCATCACTGTTTATCAAGGCAGAAAATGATGGTTGCAACAGAAATACTAACTTGAAAGAAAACATCATTAGTACAGTACCCCTATATGTGCCTATCTGTGTTAGTGAAGTGTCCCAGGTTTTAAATGACAGATTCAATTAAATGCTGCAAATCCTGACTGGCAGATTAAATCTCTACAATCCAAGTATCGCCAGCCCCTTCATACACTCAATTTTCTTGGCTGAACATTAAATAAAAATCCAAACTATGTATCGTAAAACCAAACACAAGTTAAGTTTTACCTCCCAACAAGGCTATGATATTCTTCATGGTGGGGCCATTAAAAAATTATATTACCACTCAAAGAGCCTTTTAAAAACTCCACAATCCCAGACAGTATGCTCTAACAGTATTTGTTAACTATCCTCCCAGCCAGTAAATGGTGGTGGTTCATGAAGTTCTCCGTTCCTCCTAAAGAGTTCTCTTCCTGATTAAGCAAGTAAAAGATAAAAGATGGCGGAAATCAGACATTTTTTAAAATGCTGGTTACATCTAATTTGCAAAGTATTCAAGAGGAAAATCAAGTTACAGCGGAATGAATCAGCACAAATTCATAATTACAAAAAAAAAAGTGTATTCTAACGGTGGGTTTACATCCCATGTAAATTATAACATTTTTATGCTTGAACACAAGTTTGGGGTTGTGGGTGAGAGCTGGAGAGCTGGAGAGCTGAGTCAGGTTGTGGATACTGGGTACTAGTTACTGGCAATTTCCCAGGTTTGTCACCGATTCAGAGTGACCTTAAGTGCCTTAACAGAAGAAACCATCAAAGCCTGACACAGGGGCCTTAGAAGTAAGCGCACACAAAGCAAGTATAAACTGAACACGCTAGAACGGTAACATATCTGAGAGCGAGGGTTTTAGTCTGTTTTAATCACTGCCGAATACCTTGACACACGGTGGGCGCTTTAAAGAGGTGAACGAACGCAAAGCGGATGTCTACAACGCATTTTGCGATTTGCATTCATTGTAGGACATGAAAGCAATACTTCCAGAAATTTTTCACACGTAGCGGCAGCACCGACACTACAAAATACTCGTATCGCAGGTCCCATTAACAAAAAAGAAAGAAAGAAAAAGAAAGGAAAAACGAAAGGTTTCGTCAGAACGGAGAGCCCTGTAAAGACCCCGGGAGTACAGGCTCAGCGCCGGAAGCAAAGGGACTGAGTTCTCCCGGACTCCGAGGCTCGCCCGCCACAGCCCAGCGGGACGGCCAACAATTCCCGGAACCCCAAGCCGCCAGCGGACAGCGGGCCGCGACCCTCCGGCTGCGCCCCCGGCCCAGGCCACGCCTGAGGGGCGCCGCGGCCCGTTACACACAACTCGCCCCGCAGCCCGGGCGAGAGGGGAGCACGGGGGAAGAAAGGAGACGCGAATGCGGGCTGTGGAAACGGGGACATTCGCCTGGGCCTAACACCGACCTGGACGTCCCGCCTTCCCCTCGCGCAACACTGGTTCCTGGGCCTCGCGACTGTGAGAACGGGAACCACCACGGCGCGCGCCCTAATCCTTTTTTGCTCCTTCCCGCCCGTTTTGCCGCGCACTCACGCCCCTCCTCCAAACCCTGAAGACTCCTCAGGGCCCCGAAGACGCCCCTTCACCCGCCCCCTCCCTGTGCGCGTGAACTGGACAGCCTTTAGTTCTCGCGAGAGGTTTTCCCCCCCTCCCCCCAGCTAATGAGTGCGCGAACGAGAAAGGAGGAGGGCTCTCCGGGCGAAAGCACTGCAGGCGCCATTATCCTCTGTTTCTCTGCTGCACCAACGTCGACGTCTTCCCTACTTCCCGGTTATTTGCGGCCCATAGGTAATTAGGGTTATTGGGGCTTGGGTATTATGGGTTCGGGCAGGGGTTTGGCCTCCCTAAAGGCTGCGCTGACTTTTTCCAAGTCTGGTTTTTCTCGGGCCCTTAGCGGCCTTACAGCCTGAAGGGAGGCGCCGGCGGGAGGCGGGGCTGTCGCCTCCTCCAGCGCCTTGATTGACGCGGCCTTGGGCCAATCGCTTCGCCCTCGCGCCACCGCTGTAGCTGGGGCAGCCTATCGGGCCCGGCGGCGGGGTAGGAGAGCGCGGGGAGGGCGGTGGGGGCCTACGCTCGTTCTCTGTCTAGCTGTGACCGGCTGAGGCGGCGCGGCGGCATAGGGACGGTAGCCTTGCCCGGTGAGGAATGGGGCTGGGCGAACGGCGCGTGGGGGCGAGGGCCGGAGACCAGTTTCTCCACTTGAGGGAGGCGGTTGGGGCTGCTTGGTAGTTGGCCTGTTCTGGGATGGAACGTTGCCGGGTTTCCCCTCCCCCCACCTCCGCCATTTCCCTGAGCGTATATCTGCAGTCTGCGCTGCGGTACTGGAGGCTTCGGGGAGTCGCGAGGCTTGTGACGGTGGAATGAGCTGCAGTTTTGTAGTGTTGGGAACTAGGTCTTGTGGGAAGGAGAGGGGGTCGGCGGGCGGGCCCCGAGGGCGGTAGAGAACGCCGCTCTCTTTGTGTGGGTTCCGGCGCACTTGGGCGCTCCCGGCCTGGGCCCGACGCGGGAACGGGCGAGCTGGAAGGGTCGGAGCTGCCACAGTTGCTTTGTCTCTCCCGCGGTGGGGGGAGGGCGCGGGGGACGAGGTCTCGGGACCGCGTGGTGGGTGGGGGAGGGGGGGTCCGCGCTCGGCTCCGCCTAGTAGCACGTAGTCGCCATTACGCGGGCCGCCATTTCCTGTCGGATCCGGGTGAGGAGAGGTGCGGCGCTGGTGCTCTCGCCTCGGGAGCTTTTTCAACTCCTGTTGCTGGGCCGTTGCCGATCCCGGTGTCCCGGGCGTTGGAGAGAGAACGGCATGTTTGCGCTCGGCTGGCCACGCATGTACTTAGCGATTTTCACGGTCTGAGAAACGGTGACTGAAGGACCTGAAGGATACTTGTTTATTTTCATAAATAGAGCTTGCGGTCGTTAAACCACTTTACCCAAATCTTCCACCACACCTCAGTATTTAACTGAGTGATGGGCCAGGTTAGCGTTTCAGTTGGTCATTGGAAGAGTGGAAGGCGTAAATATGGCCTTGATTTTTAGCTCTAAGCTGTTCAGCTATTCCTGAGGGCCGCAGGTCGCCGCTTTTCGCCAGTCATGAGAGGCGAGCTAAAAGGCTGTTTGCAGTCCTATCGCCAGTGTGGTGTTGGAGGTATAATTGTGAGGTTATACCACTTTTAACGTAATGTAAAATATCTCGCTAGTGATGGTGTTGGTGTTCAGGGGTTCTGTTGGATAGTCGAGTAGTATTAGCAGTTTGGGTGTGCTCCTGTATCAGCTTTGCAGGTTTATCGCTCCAGTAGATTGACCGGCCGGTTGGGTATGGCTTGAATTCGTTTTTGTATTTGTAAACTTTAAAGATTTCAGAAGGTAGTTTTTCAAGTCACCAATGGAAAGAAACCCAAAAGCGGTTTAAAATCCCAATGTAAAAATAATTTTGTGTATCTTTTTATAAATTTATATTCGGGAACAATAGACTCATGGGTTTATCGATATGCCCTACATGTGTCTAGTTTTCTTTGTATTTATCATATAAAGTAACTAATTGCTGTGGTGGGACTTGATCCAAAGGCTAAAAATGTGTTTTTCCTTTTACAAAAGAATCAGATACGGTCTTTTGGCTTGTGTTTTTGTGTTTGAAGGCAATCGTTTGGAAGTTTAAGACCCTAAAACAAAGAAGCAAGTTTTAGAAATAGATCTTTTGTTTGTTGTGTTCAAATTGGTGTTGATTAGTATTCAGTAATAACCAAAAAAGCAAAACTGATTTGTGTTGGTTTTTATAGGCTACTGCAGCACTAGGGTGTCAGTTGGTCCCGCCCAGAACACTTCAGTTCTGCCCTGCAAGGATATATTTAATAACTGGTACGTTCTAGAAACAGTCATTACTTTTCCTTGTTTTTAACATTTAGCAAGATGCACAGCTTACTTTTCAATAAACCAATTGTACTAGCCTCTTTATTTTTCAACAGATTGGTGTGTTCCTTTTAATACAAGAAAATGGAAACTGAACAGCCAGAGGAAACCTTTCCCAACACCGAAACCAATGGTGAATTTGGTGAGAAGACATTTTAACAATTTTATTCTTGTTGGTCTGTTAATTTCATTATTACTTTGTATGTTTAATTTGAGATCCGTGTCAGTTACATCTGAGCATATTTTTATGAACCAGAAGTAACTCATTTGCATAGGTAACGGTAAACTGATTAAAAGAAAGCCAGTAAATGTAAAACTAATGTTTTTCTTGCATTTTGAAGTTTCTTATCCTTTGAAGTGTTGTCACAATATCTTGTGTTTGGAAAACCATTTGGAATGGAGTGCTTAAATTCATGCTTAAAAGTCCAAGAACCAGTGCCTTTGGCCTTTTTAAAACA
This sequence comes from Stenella coeruleoalba, assembly GCF_951394435.1. Taxonomy (NCBI): domain Eukaryota; kingdom Metazoa; phylum Chordata; class Mammalia; order Artiodactyla; family Delphinidae; genus Stenella; species Stenella coeruleoalba. The sequence goes on from NC_137153.1 coordinate 41,030,644, forward strand.
TACCTAAGATTAGCAACAAATCCCTTTAAACAGTGGACTTAAAGTTTCTCTAATCTGTAGGTTAAAATTGAAATGTAATTAAACCTACCCTTCCTTGAAGATGCTGGTGCTTTCTGAAATTTGAACTGTTAATTTTTAGGTAAACGCCCTGCTGAAGATATGGAAGAGGAACAAGCTTTTAAAAGATCTAGAAACACTGATGAGATGGTTGAATTACGCATTCTGCTTCAGAGCAAGGTATAAATTTTATTCTTGAAACTTTGAAAGTGGTTCTTAAGTAGGAATTAAGAAAAGTTCTGATTGAACCTTCTGGGAAGCTTGCAAAAGCTTACAGCCTGCAGAATATAAAAGATTTGTTTGGCTTTTCCTAAACAGACTTTCTAGGTTATGGTAATTGTGTTATTTTGCCAACAATTAAAAAGAAAGCCCTTAACATAGTGAGCCTACTACAGGGCTGAACTAGGAGATGGGTGTGGATGATCCTTAAAGCATTAATGGATTAAAGATTGTGTCTGATTACATTGTGAATTCATTAGAAAACATCCTGGTTGGTAGCTTACCTGACTGATAATACACCTCACAATGTGAAAGTACCTACTGGCATTTAAATTATTTAATTGGCTTGCAGAAAGACATTGTAAAGTTAGTGCTATTGCTTAAGTTTTAGACTCAGTATGTTCTGAGTATTTCAAAGCTCTGCCTTGGTGTTTAGTCCCTAAAGCACATAGACTCTTTAGTTTTTGCTAACCTGATGGTCTTGACATCCCCAGATAGATTTTCATCTCTATAACCAAAAAAGAGTTTAGACATGTGTGGTGTTTGTTTGTTTGGCTAAAATCTTAAGAGCGTAGGAAGACACCTTAATTCTAGGAAAAGACAAAATAAGTTTCTTTTTATTTTCTCCAGAATGCTGGGGCAGTGATTGGAAAAGGAGGCAAGAATATTAAGGCTCTCCGTACAGACGTAAGTATTTAAGAGTTTAAACTACTACACAGGAAGCTTCAGTTTATGTGTTTGTAGGATTAAAGAATTGCATCATAGAAATCATTTAATAGTCTAGATTCAAGCCTTTTATAATAATTGGTTACATAGATGATTTTCAAGGTTTGACATTCCTAACTTAACAAAGCCCAGATTGAGCAGGGGGTGGTCTATATTAAATCTCCCTTTCTAATAACTTTACACCAAATTATTCACTTCAAGCAAGATAACATCTTAATTAGAAATAACAATATAAAACTCCTTAATTTGTACCATTACCCATGTATGAATCAAGTACAGTATTACTGAAAACCATTGCAGGTGGCTGATTAAACTCCAAATTTTTTATTCCTTTTTTTTTTCCAATTTGCCCATCTGTTCTTTAACAGCTTGCACATGGAGCACAAAGAAATTAAGGTTGCATGATTAAGATATGGGTAAAGAATAGAGTAGGCACTTAATCTTACAACTGGGAAGCCGTTTGTCAATGCCGATGATTTGTTTTGAGTCTTCATATTTTATAGTGGGTTGACTCTTGTGATTAGACACATTAAATGTTGGTATCACCAGAAGTGAGCATATTTATAGGACTTGGGTACACCAGATTTCCTAAATTTTTTTTCTCATGTACACACTCTTGATGTTTTCTTGCTAAAGTTGAGGCAAATAATAACTGTGTTGAATACTTATTTGGTATTTTTTCATTTCTCTCTTGGTCACAGATCTTTGTATGTTCCTCTTGATTACTGTAAACTGAACTTGAAAAATTGTTTAAATTTTACAAACTTGCCTGTAGGATCTAGGAGTGCGTTTTTAAATCTCCAGGAAACCAAACAGTCTTTTAACAGTTAGGGTTTTTGGTGGTGTGGGAATTTTTGTTTTGTCTTTTATAAACCTCTTTCCTTTTAATCCAGATGTTCTATATAATTATCTGGGTTAATAATTTCCCCATTTCCTCAAGAATTCGAGTCATGACAGGTTTTGTGTCTACCCTCATGAGCCAGCCTGCTACTGAAACATTGTTTGTTTAAAAAAAAAAAAGTACCATCATTAAAGGTCCTTAAATGTTAAGCCACAGTCAGATATAGAGAAGTCCATTATTGTGTTAGTCTTCAGAACAACTTAAGCTTGTTTCATTAATTGAGAGTATGAGTATAGTTTGTATTAAATTAAAATTTATTGCTTTTCCCCCTTTTCCCTCTCCTTGTTTTTTTGGCCATATATCTCCGTTGCCCATGTACTGGATCGACTTACCCCTGCGTTGCCCACCATGACGTTGGCCCATCCGCCCCTGAACGCCCATGTGAAAACCCTGGTTGGCTATGCCCAAAAATGTGCTCGTTGCCAAACGGGTACCATACTTGACAACTTCTGATTGAATGCCCATGCCCAATGCCAACATCCACGAACGCCAATGACCAATGCAGTACAATGCCAGTGTTTCAGTCCCAGACAGCAGTGGCCCCGAGCGGTATGTCCCAACAGTTTATGCCTCACTGCCTGATTAGAAAGAGAGAAATGTATTTTATTACCTGCCTTTTATATAATTAAATAGTATCCCCTTTAGACGGTGTATTGTTTTTCAAGTTTCTGTCTTATTTTCCCCATTAAGTCTTTTTGTCACTGAACTTTTACCGTGAGTTGCCCACCCAAACGATCCACTAATTTTATTTCGATGGAAGGAGCACAGCTTCAAGTGTTGCATATTTGCTGCATTGTAAATCAAATTGTTACCGAAATAGTCTCTCGCTCTGTCTTTGTGGCCCACCTTGCTTCCCAACATTGCCTGTTCATAATTTTTTCTGATGAAATGCTAACTCTGGTTCACTTTCCTTCACTTCTCATTTGTGTTGTCTTTGTTTTTGTCTTGCATTTGTATTTGTTTTCTTGCAGAGCCCATTAGTGATCTAATTTCTAACTGGTATTCATAACCTTACTCCAAATATAATGTTCACCACTTGCATATTCCCCCACTTTGCCTAAGAGAAGGTGTGCCAGTTTTACCAATGTAACAGCGAGGGTATCCTTAATTAACTTAGTGGTGGCGGGGAACATAAGTATTCAACTCTGCTTCAGTTCTGGTCAATTTATTGCCCACTTAATCTGAGCCCTTCCAAGAGCCCATTCTCTGTCTCTCTGCAAGTCTCCTAATAATGTTACCATGTTTGTATTGGGCATAAAACAAAATGCATGTGAAAAATGTATAAATAGGCTACTTTAAATGGGGAGGATTAAATAATTGTATGTTCTTCTCTGTAAAAGTTGTTTGACTACTGGTGATGACCACAAAACTCATTTTTCTTTTCCACCTTTTTTTTGTACTATCTGGTATTTGTGATGTTTGACAGCATATTGAGTATCAGTGCTGATATTGAAACAATTGGAGAAATTCTGAAGAAAATCATCCCTACCTTGGAAGAGGTAGGCTCATTTTTAAAATGTATTTGGCAGTTGGGGGGTCTTAAAGGATGTTTTAATGAGGCAAAATGGGGGAGGTGGAGAGACATTGGCTATAACAGTTTTGTAGCAGCAGTGTGTTGCACTCTGCCACTTAAGGTGCAGGGTTATTATACCCACATTACTTGTTTGAAAATGTAGTCTAGCCACTGGAGTAGATAGGAACTACCTGTGGCCATACACTTTCATGAGGTTTAGCATATGTTTTATGGGCTTTAGTTTTAGAGATTTTGAGTTAGAATAATGATTGTGGGACTGTCAGAAAGGACTGTGTTTGATTTAGTTCAAGGATTTTTAAATTTTATGTAATCATTTATTTATTAGGTGTACAGAGAAAAGCAATGTATGTTGATCCTTAACGTAGATAAGCAGTTTCTTGTTATTTAATGATATAGATGTGAAATATGTTGTAGTAGCTTTACCAATATATGCGACAATAGCCTGATCACACTAGACACTTAACCTATTACTCTTATTTTTCTACTTTCAGGGCCTGCAGTTGCCATCACCCACTGCAACCAGCCAGCTCCCGCTCGAATCTGATGCTGTGGAATGCTTAAATGTATGTCATAGTGCCATTGAACCCCACTGAAGTATGGAGCCTGGCCCATAGGATCAATTTTATTTTCAACATAGCGTACTTTTCCCATCTCTATAGAAAAAAGGCTTAAAAACATGATAAATGAATGGTCTTACAACTCACTGTTGACCCTGCTCCATGCTGCAGTGGGAATTAACTACATTTGCAAAGTGCTTTGCAGTCATTTTTATTATGGTGTTATTTGAATGTTAATAATAATTTTGTGGTAACAGCGACATGCTAAATGGCTGCAGTGTGGGTATGGTGTTGCAGGACCTGAAAATAAAATAGTTTTTTAAGGTGGTGCAGAATGTCCTTTTTGGGCCTGGCTATTGAGGATAATAAGCACATAACTGGTAAAGTTATTGAAATATAAATTCAGGTTGCTCACTGCAACAGTATATTGGTATGCTTATAGCAGATAAGTGTGTATTCTTGGGGAATCCTTGATTTGGGACTAAAATTTTATAACTCTCCCTCCGCAGTACCAACACTATAAAGGAAGCGACTTTGACTGCGAGTTGAGACTGTTGATTCATCAGAGTCTGGCAGGAGGAATTATTGGGGTCAAAGGTGCTAAAATCAAAGAACTTCGAGAGGTAAAGTGATAGTTTACTTTTTTCCTGCCATATTACTAGAAAATAGCTTTTTATGTGGACTTGGTTCCGTGGGCTTCTCTCATTCCCCTTTTTGAGTTTCCTCCCTTAAGTTTATCTAGTTTGCTAATTAAAATATAACAGAAAGGCCTGACCATGCTATACAAGTTATTTTGCCAAAAATTTATTGTGCAAAGTCCTAGTGTTACTAACAAGCTTTTTATATGGGGGGAAATTTTACTGAAATACAAATTAAATCTGTCTAAACCTGGACGTTGTTTTGTACTGCATTTCCTTTTTTCTGATTGATCAATGATTGATTAATGCTGCTTTTTTTGTAAATCTGTTACAGAACACTCAGACAACAATCAAGCTTTTCCAGGAATGTTGTCCTCAATCCACTGACAGAGTCGTTCTTATTGGAGGAAAACCTGATAGGGTTGTAGAGTGCATAAAGATCATCCTTGATCTTATATCAGAGGTACCTTCAGAACCCTTTATTTTATTTGCGCTTAATTTTGTAAAACAGATGTCTTGTTCAAAAGTACTTTGAGAACATTTAGACAAATGGCTTTTACTTTTACTTTTCCTTCACCTAACAATTTTCTATCACCCTGCTTTTAGCTATCACTTTAACTTAGAAATACTTTGGGAGAATCTGGAGAGTTGTCTTTACATTGTTGGTGAGGTTTTTAATAGCCTTTGGTCCTTCAAAAGAAGTTTCTATGGTTCCTTTATAGTACTACACTGCATACCCAGGATATCGATCCCCTCAGCCCTTGGGGTGGTCACTTCTTCATAATCCCCATTGTGAAATGTGAAAGGGGTTTGTAGTCTGTTACTTAAGCTCTAAGGGTAAAATAAAGCTGTTAATCCTTACCTCGCAAGCAGTAAAACTCAAATTTTTTTGTTTGAAACTCACCAGAAATGCTTTTTTTAAATCCTTCCTATCTTTGCATATATTCCTAGCCCTATCTCGAGTACCTCCCAGGATAAATACAAAGGGTTTAAATGTTCTGTTTGTTAAAAGAATGTTTGGTATGAACTAAGGCTTTTTCCTCAGTCTATAAAGTTGCTATGTTTTTGTTTCAGTCTCCCATTAAAGGACGTGCTCAGCCTTATGATCCCAACTTTTACGATGAAACCTATGATTATGGTGGTTTTACAATGATGTTTGATGACCGCCGTGGACGTCCTGTGGGATTTCCCATGCGGGGAAGAGGTGGTTTTGACAGAATGCCTCCTGGTCGGGGTGGGCGTCCCATGCCTCCATCCAGAAGAGATTATGATGATATGAGCCCTCGTCGAGGACCTCCTCCACCTCCTCCTGGACGAGGTGGCCGGGGTGGTAGCAGAGCTCGGAATCTTCCTCTTCCTCCACCACCACCACCTAGAGGGGGGTAAGTTTCTTTCATCCACACATTAACATACAAGAAGCTGCACTTTATGGGTAGAGGGGGTAGGTTTTTATTTGATATGTGTGACCAGCTGAGATTACAACAAGTACTATGCTTGCAGAGATCTAATGGCCTATGACAGAAGAGGAAGACCTGGAGACCGTTATGATGGCATGGTAAGAACTTTGATATTTCATCAGTGTTATTTATGAGTGCTAAAAGGGGTCTTAAAGTCGGATAGCTAACATTTTGTTCAAGATTATTAACTGAGGAATTTTGTCTTACAAACGGGCTTTTGTAGATAGATAGCCACTTAAATCATTGTTTTGGGTGTTTGCTGGGATATTAAGACTTGTTCCATCTTTGTTTCCCCCAAAATACATGATTACTGCCAGTGTATATAGAGATGTGAAATAATAATTGGTCATAAAAATGGTGATTTCAGACAAATATAGTGCAGGTTCATATTAATAGTTTTATCTCTAACACAGGTTGGTTTCAGTGCTGATGAAACCTGGGACTCTGCAATAGATACATGGAGCCCATCAGAGTGGCAGATGGCTTATGAACCACAGGTTGAGTATCATGGGTGTTTATTATTCATGTCACTAATAATTTTAACATTCTCGTTTAGTCATCGATAAGTGTTTTATTTCCCCCCATATAACATTTTTGTTTCTTGGGATACTGTGTACCTGAATGGTTTCTTCCCCTGAGGATTGTCTTTGAGATTTACTTACTAGGGAAGATATAGGAGGACTTTGCTTTCCTAATAAACTCTAGGGGATTTAATGTTAAAACACCTGAAGTTTTGAAGGTGAAGTAATTTTCTGTTTTTTTCTGTTCTGTTTTTAGGGTGGCTCTGGATATGGTAAGTTTTCTTCTTTGTGAAATCAAGTATTATTTCATGCTTTGTAAATGAACTTAATACTCATTATTTAAATCAGATTATTCCTATGCAGGGGGTCGTGGCTCATATGGTGATCTTGGTGGACCTATTATTACTACACAAGTAACTATTCCCAAAGATGTAAGTATCTTTAATATTATAAGGGACATTTAGTAAGTCATTTTAAGTTCCCTGGCTTTTAATAAAAGGTTTTAACAAAAATATTCCATTTTAGGATTAAAATTGTGTTTCAAGGACTTCAGCTGAGGTGTCATTCTCCAGTTTAAGCCTTGTCGAAAGATGTTCAGTACCATTAAAAAGCAGTTAGGAGGGTTCTGAGCCCCTGGTTCATTTATTAAAGGAAATGTCTATGGGTGATGTAACTACATTGTAATTCAAACCTTGACTAGTGTGGGGCATTAAATTAGCACAGCATAGTCAATATGTTGTACAAAGTTAATACTCTTGATGGTCACTGAACATACAGGATAATACTTTGAAAGTATATAATAAACACTTGTTTTTAAAACTCTTTTCAGCTGGCTGGATCTATTATTGGCAAAGGTGGTCAGCGGATTAAACAAATCCGTCATGAGTCAGGAGCGTCGATCAAAATTGATGAGCCTTTAGAAGGGTCCGAAGACCGGATCATTACCATTACAGGAACACAGGACCAGATACAAAATGCACAGTACTTGCTGCAGAACAGGTCAGTTTGTTTAGCTTTATGTTAGCCTAAACGTACTAAAACCTTAAAAAGCTTCTCTTCTCAACTGATTTTTCTTTTTAGAAGCCATGGTGTCTCAACCTTTTGGGGACCTAACTTCTAAACATTCTAATAGCTTTGCTTTAATTTTCTTCTGCTTTCTTACTAAATAAAAGAAGACATTCAATACTAATCTTGCTGGAAGAAGCCTTAACCAAGCAAACTTCTCATTTCTCTGGTGAAAACTGCTGCCAAAACCACTTGTTATAAATTATACAGAGCCTGTAGAAAATATAGAAGATTCAATGGATGTTGGTCTAGTTCTGTGTGGAAGACTAGTGATTTTGTTGTTTTTAGATAACTAAATCGACAACAAATCACAGTCTGCCATATGGCACAGGCCATGCCTCTACAGGACAAATGATTGGTGCTGTAAAATGCAGCATTTCACACCTTAACTGACATTTCTTTGTCTTTTCTACCAAATATTAACAACTTCGGATTTTAATTCTGCTCTACTAATGTCTGATTTACTGTTAATCTTTTTTCTTGGGTTTTACATTGCTCTAATTTGTAATTGCTAATGTTTTAATTCTTATCTCTGTGTAATGGACATGTTTATCATTTTAATTTAGCATTGAAATTGTCTTAATGTTGATTAAGATGTTACGAACAAAAATTCTAATTCGTACTTTTTTTTCTTTTCTTTTATAGTGTGAAGCAGTATGCAGATGTTGAAGGATTCTAATGCAAGATATTTTTTCTTTTTTATAGTGTGAAGCAGTATTCTGGAAAGTTTTTCTAAGACTAGTGAAGAACTGAAGGAGTCCTGCATCTTTTTTTTTTTATCTGCTTCTGTTTAAAAAGCCAACATTCCTCTGCTTCATAGGTGTTCTGCATTTGAGGTGTAGTGAAATCTTTGCTGTTCACCAGATGTAATGTTTTAGTTCCTTACAAACGGGTGGGGGGTGGGGGAGGGTGTGCAAAAACTAACATTGAAATTTTGAAACAGCAGCAGAGTGAGTGAATTTTAATTTTTGTTCATTGTTGGTGGTTTAAAAAAAATCCCCCCATGTAATTATTGTGAACACTTTACTTTGTGATCACTGTAACATTTGGGGGGGGTGGGACAGGGAGGGAAAGTAACAATAGTCCATATGTCCCTGGCATCTATTCAGAGCAGTGTGCAGAATGTAATGCTCTTTTGTAAGAAACGTTTTATGATTTTTAAAATAAATTTAGTGAACCTATTTTTGGTGGTCATTTTTTTTTAAGACGGTCATTTTTCAAATGGCTGAATTCCCCCCAACCTGCCCCCAAACTGAACACTAAGTTTAATTTTCAGTCCTCTGTTGGATATAAATAAATGCATCTCTTCTTGGACTTAGGCAAAGTATCTTGACACATTAAGTTCTGGTGATTTCTTAAGTGATTTGAAAGTCCATTGCTTGGGAGGAAATTCCACCACACATTCATGCTTATAATAAGCTGGGGATTTTTGTTTGTTTTTGCAAATGCTTGCCCCTACTTTGCAACGATTTTCTGTTTGTAATTGTGAAGAACCAAGGTGGGGAGCAATACAACAGATATGGAGTAGTTGGTATAAGTATATACCAGAAGCCTAATGGCAGCAAGTTTTATTAATCAGAATAATACTTGGTTATGGAAGTGACTGATGCTAAATAAATTCTGATTATTTTTTATTAGATAATTTCTCACCTATAGACTTAAATTGTCAGCTTGGTAGTGTCTATTAGTTAAACTTTGTAAAATATATATATATATTCTTGTTTTTCCATTGTATGCAAACTGAAAGAAAAAGATGTACCATTTCTCTGTTGTATGTTGGATTATGTAGGAAATGTTTGTGAACAATTCAAAAAAAGATGAAAAAAGTTCCTGTGGATGTTTTGTGTAGTATCTTGGCATTTGTATTGATAGTTAAAAGTTCACTTCCAAAATAAAACTCCCAAAATGCTAGATTTGATGTGTGCCCAATTCGAACAAAGGTTGATTGACACCTGTAAAATTTGTTAAAACATTCCTCTTGTAAGGAAATACAGTAATCTTAAATTATATATTTTTCGTGTGAAGTGTTTTTCTAGCATTTATAAATCAGATATGATAGGGGTGGTAAGTTAAAAATTACAGTAGTTGGGCTCTTAGTTTTAAAGGGGAGTCCAGCATAATGAGAGCTGAGTCATTCCAATTCTACAAGTCCTATTCTCACATTACCTGTGAGCTGCTTTGAGTTTCTTAGGTTTAACTTTAAAATAGTTCCAGTTTGTTGAGAGTGTTTACAGATGAATGTAAAATTTTTTATTCTGGTTCTTGGCTCCGTAAATCCTTAAAATGCTACCTGTTAACTTCCAACTGCCCAGAAGGCCTGAGAACTCAGCAATTACATGGAAAAGAACTCATGGATGCAATTCTGTTTAAGTCTAGAAGAGGCTTGTGTATGATAGAAGAAAGTGAAGTGAGCAGAATTTTCTGGACTATGTATGACTAGTACATGCAAAGGTGTTTAAAATTTCAGTGATACCCCTTTTTAGGGAGGGAAATGGGGTGTTCTCTTGATAAGTGACAGTGATATCACAACATCACTTAAAATGCTACCTGTGATAAGGTTTCCCCAAAGGTGAAGTTAGTCTGAATTGCCACTTGGGTGTTAGTTTCCCTCTTGAGTTTGTTTTAAGTATGGGTAAGTTTGGGTTGCATAGGGTCAGTATAGTGTACTTATGCTGAAATGTGCCCCTCCCCTAGAGAAAAACTATTCGGTAATGACATTTTAGTCAAATTGTTACTTATATTGGAGGAAAGTATCCCTGGAGAGAGCACTGGCTTTCAAAGTTTTCGTTTGTCATTCAAAAATTAGTTGTGTAGGGACTTCCCTGGGGGTCCAGTGGTTAAGACTCCCCCTTCCAATGCAGGAGGTGTGGGTTGGGGAGCTGGGATCCCACGTGCCCTGCAGCCAAAGAACCAGAAAGCAAAAGCATTGTAACAAGTTTAATAATAAAGACTTTAAAATGTTCCACATGAAAAAAAAATCTTTAAAAAATTATGTAAATAGACTTGGCTGAAAGTTTTTATTTTTGTGTTTTAAAAATCAGACCTTGAACACAACCTACTAAAAAAAAATCTGTGACGTTGGTAAATTGGGGACACAACTTTGGAGGGAGGGGCCTGTTTCATTTCCACTGTTACCTGGTAAATGGTGTCTGAACATGGGCTGGCAATTTGAGAAAATTCTCTGAAGTAAGCTTAAAATTCACTGAACAAACGGAATTTTGAGCCTATTTTGTAAGAAATAAATATTAGGCAGATTTATTGAAGTTTTAAACGTTTAAATGTAGTTTCAAAAATGTTTTTAGCCTAACTTTTTGAAAATCAAGTGATAGGCAAACAATGTTGGAAACCAGATTGCACCAAAGTTTTTTCAGGATCAAGGAAAGGAATTCAAATCTTTTCCCTACTATTCAAATGTTAATAGTTTGCATAATGAAACTGATAATAAAGTACATGGATTTTATTGCATGATCTGTCAGTTACTCCTAAATCTAATCACTGATACCATTGGAACACATAGAGACTGAATCTTTAAGGAAAGCGGACAGCAATTTTTCTCTTAACCATACTAGTGGTTTTGTTTTGAAATGCCTTATGTTGTTGGTGCTCAAAATGGAATTACTGTTCCACAAACATGATAGGTTGTGGTTTGCTTAAGACTGCTGCTAGATAAAGAGACCTGTATTTTAAATTCTTTTTACACCAGTGGAAACTTTTCTGTCAATAGGTGTTCAGTGTCATCAAAACGTTTATTGAAAAAGTAACCTTGAATGCTACATTTTACATCTCCCACTTACCAAGGTTTGCCCATTGTTGGCAAGTTTGAAGTGAAACTGATCCAGCTTTTTTTTTTTTCTGCCGCGCCTTGTGGCCTGCAGGATCACAGTTCCCCAAGAAGGAATCAAACCTGTGTACCCTGCACTGGAAGCGTGGAGTCTTAACCATTGGACAGCCAGGGAAGTCCCAACCCAACTTCTTGATGGTGGCATTGAACCCTTGGGAAGCAATATTGCAGTGTTTCTCAGGCTGTTCTTAGGACCACCTTCAAAATCAACAGTGCTGGTTAAAAATGAGAATTTCTGGACCATCCTTCAGCTGTACTGAACCACAATCTCTATAAGAGGTGCCAGGAATCTGCATATTTAACAAATCCCTCGAGTTAAAATAGTTTTGAAGACCTGTAATATAGCAACATGTAGTTAAGAGAACCACAAGTTTCCATATTTTTTCATTAATTCATCAAATACATATTTTGTTCCTAGGTGTACAGTGGTAGGCCCTGAAGAGGCAGTGGTTAGCAAAAAGTATTTGGAGAGAGCAATAATTACAACAAGCTGGTAATGAAAAAGAAACAGTACTGTGAGATGTGTTTAAGAAAGCAGAAACCAGCATACATGTGTGTACGTGTATGTATAGTCATTACAAGCATATTGCTTGAAACAAAACTGCACTAGGAATATCCCAGTGTGTTGACTAAAATTCTGCCTTCTGCTCCTCTTAGCAGATGAAAAAATAAAGACATGGGGCATATATACACAGATCAACATCATTTACCCAGGCCAGGCCTCAACACTTCCAGTCAGGGAAGACATCTGACCTGAGGAAAAAGAAGGGGAATACCTGAAAAATTAAAGCCCAAGCAGTTACCATTTGTCTATATGAAAAATGGGGAGGTCATCTGCTGAATCAAGGTGGTTGGATGTGCAAATACACATGGAAAAATGGAAAATGCAAGTGTTTTGTGGGGTTGGGCTTCCCTGTTCGCTAACTGAGCAACAGGCACTAGCGAGTGTTGGGGTAAAATGATACACCAGCTATCCTATGACTTTAAGTATCCACCTCACTCTTTGTCCAGAACCCATAAGACTTTCCTATCCTCCCTCTCTACAGATCTCCCCCAATTTCTCCCTCCTCCCCTGAACTCAGACCTATAACCCCCAAACCTGTAATTGTGAAGGAAATAAACATTTGGTCACCAAAACCTCACACTTCTCAAAATCTCATTCTCTCCACTTCCCCCCTCCTTTTTTTTTTTTTTTTTTTTTTGGCCACAGCACACGGCTTGCGGGATCTTAGCTCCCGGACCAACCAGGGATCAAACCTACACAGAGTCCTAACCATTGGACTGCCAGGGAATTCCCCATTTTCCCCTTTTGGACATCTTACTCCCTTTGCCCCTTTTTTCCCTAAAGTCTTTCTACCATTAAGGACAGGCTTCACTGGAAAGGAAGGGTCACCTTGTTCACCTAGTATGAAGGAAGTCTATAGAGTAGCAAGGGAAAGCATATGATATCTGCATATTAGACCAAAAGTGGGAGAAGTGATTTTGATAGTAATGAGACAGATTTGGCAGAAACAGTGTAGAAAGTGCCAGCTAAGTCCCTCAGAGATCGCCCTAGGGTTCAGCCTGGGGCAGGGCAAGTGAGCAGAAATTCCAGGGAGGTTGAATAAGAAGCCAAAAACAGAAGCAAGGCTCAAGACACCTATCTGGAACACTACAAAGTGTCCCTATGACCACATAAGCTAGTAAAGCACAGCAGAATTGAGACATATCACGTTTGGGCACAGAGAGAACCTGAGGCTCTCGTTCTCCTCAGAATTCCCTTTGATTCCTATATGGCATAAGAGGAATATTAGTTAAGTGCTAAGGGGCTTGCCATGGGGCCACTGTGATGAAGGGGGTGGTTACTGCATGACAGGAGCTATAAGGTAGACAGCCCACCCAGGGACTGGATGGAGACACAGCAGAATTTAAAAGGGTTGTCAATACCAGTGAAAGCCAAAGTGAGATCAAGTTAGTCAAGGAAGACCACTGGCCTGAGTGCTGAGAAACCAGACCACCAGTTACACTAGCATTGGTCATTCAGTGGTAACTATAGGGAGAGTAGGTGCCAAAATTCAGACACCAGACAGACTACGCCTCAGAGGTCAGAGTTTACTGATAAAGGCCCTTTCCTTCCATTATCAGAACACCTAAACCCTTTGCACCCAGACCTTGGAAAGTCTTGGAAAGGTGGAAATGAAAGAGCTTTTAGTGAAAACAAATAGCCCTAATAATAGGTCTGACCTTTAAGTTAACTGAAGTTATCTAACTTGAATTAGATCATTTTAAACTGGAAGAGATCAACTTACTTTTACTTGGCAAGTTTATGTGTTTGTTCTAACCTCAGTGGAAAATGGAAACTTAATGAGAAGGAGGGTATAAGGGAATTTGGGACCTCTAGAAGACCCCATTTTAAAAGCAGGAGAGGGGCTTCCCTGATGGTGCAGTGGTCAAGAATCCGCCTGGGAGACATGGGTTCAAGCCCTGGTCAGAGAAGATTCCACATGCCACCAAGCAACTAAGCCAGCATGCCACAACTACTGAGCATGTGCGCTAGAGCCCCTGAGCCACAACTACTGAGCCTGCGAGCCACAACTACTGAAGCCCGTGTGCCTAGAGCCCATGCTCCGCAACAAGAGAAGCCACCACAATGAAGAGTAGCCCCCGCTCGCCACGATTAGAGGAAAAACCCGCGCTCAGCAACGAAGAGCCAACGCAGCCAAAAATAAAAAATAAATAAAATCAGGAGAGGTAAGGCTAATACTACCAAACTATATGTTCCAGGTGGAGGTGGCCCCAGTTGGGTTGGGGCCTTCATTTGGTAAATCACGTGGCCTTTTTTATCTAGATCATTTATTCATACCTGTGTTTCAAAGTGGCACCAATTCTGTGTACGGTCCAGACTCCAGAATTCTGTGGGATCAGGCTGACACTAATCTCCAGCTGAGATCAAATCATGGCTTGACTGATTCCCTGTCCTATCCTGCTTCCCTCACTCCCTTTCACCTGAGAGCATTTCCCCAGCAAATCATTTGCACAAGAATCCCTGGGCTGGGCTCTGCTTCTAGGCACTTGATCTAAGACAGCTGAGCTGGAGCTAGAGCAGAAATTGATTTCACCTAGACACCCTTGACAGAGTTTGATGCAGTAAATAATGATACATTGAATTATCTCCTTCTGAGGAAGGAGTGCGAATCCTTTTACTTTATGAGGCATAGCTGCATTCTGTTAGGCAGGAGTATTTTTGAAAGTATATATATGGGAATAAAATTGTTTGGGTGCCGAACAGCCATAGGGGTGAATTTTGTTAAACAACACAGCATTAGTTTTTCCTTTCTAATAGAACCCAGTTTTCCTTTTAGAATTTTTCTCTCCTGGTTGTATGTAGACTTGATGAGATAGAAATCTTGGTCATTAGAGACTCCTTATCACCCAAAAGAGTGGGCATTTGACCCAGCCTTGCCCAACCAGACACTTTGTCCTGGGACTTTGAACCTTGAACAAAATAACGGAAGCAAGTTACAATTATCATAGATTTTTCAGCAGCACCAGTAGAAGAGAACTTTGGGTAGTTTCTGCTCTCAGTACTCTAGAACTGCCTGATTTCTGTTTACACATTTCATTCCCCAGCCTTCCCTTCCATCCTGAGAGCTTTTTCATAACTTTTTAAAAAATTTGTTTTCCTTAATTAGCTAGCTAGTTGCTATTACATGCAGCCCATCAAATGAAGAGGCTTTTCTATTTATTTATTTATATTGAGGTGTAGTTGATGTACAATATTATATAAGTTGCAGGTGTACAACATAGTCACAATTTTTAAAGGTTATACTTCATTTATAGTTATTATAAAATATTTGCTACATTCCCTGTGTGTACTATATATCCTTGTAGCTTATTTATCTTACACATAGTACTTTGTACCTCTTAATCCCCTACCCCAGTCTTGCCACTCCCCGCTTCCCTCTTCCCACTGGTAACCACTAGTTTGTTCTCTATATCTGGTAAGTCTGCTTCTGTTTTGTTATATTCACTAGTTTGTTGTATTTTTTAGATTCCACATGAGTGATATCATACAGTATTTGTCTTTCGCTGTCCAGCTTATTCCACTAAGCATAGTACCCTCCAAGTCCATCCATGTTGTTGCAAGAAGAGGTTTTTCTTGTACAGGCAGCATGGCTAATTTCAGGGAGGAGAGCCACAAAGTATGGGTGAGAGCTTCCTGCTCCACCTCAGCTGCCACTGCTGCAACCAGTGTCAGTTGGGCCTTCACAGCTATGCCATCTGGGGCATAAATCAGTCATTTTATAGGAAAGTGCCAGGCCCTATCTCAAGGCTGCCACTGAACATCCAGAGCAACTAGCAATGTGCCCCGAGTTTCTGGCTTTTTCTTCCACTTTCAGACTGCGATAAAATGCCACACATCACAGGCAAGGAATCTGACTTCTCTAACAGCCACCAAAGGGGCTGGGTGATGCAATCTGGGATGACGGAGGAGTTAACTCCCAGTGGGGAAGACTCTCTGACTATGGGGAAATAAGAGACAGGAGAGAGATGTACACTGTCCTGTGATGGATCCTCTCCAGCCAGCTCCAGCCATGCTGCTCGGGATGCACTGCAAACACTTGGAGGTAGGCAGTCAGTTTTAGCTCAGGCCACCAAGCTGCCTAGCTCTGTGTTGTTAGACATACAAAAAGAACTACTAGACCACAAAGGAGTTGGCATTAGTGTTCTTGAAATGAGCCACAGGCCATCAGCTTTAGCTGAGATTATTAACGGCACATAGAATCTCATGTGGAAAAAAAAAAAAAAAAAAAAGAATCTCATGTGGAAATTGTTAACCGTTCCAGATAATGATTTTTGTGCAAAGAGGAGGGTTGGTTGGGCCAGTTCAGTGCTGTCCCCTTAAACCTGATTGACGTGAAAACCCCCAGAAGCCTAGAAGTTTGGGAACTATGAGTGTCATCTATTCTAAACTTAGAAGTTATAGGAAAATTCTGGATCCAAGCCCCTGGAACTTCAATCAGGTCACTTCCTCTATGTATTACTGCACAAATGAGACCAGGTCCAGAGTAGAATTTTACTTTATCTCTGATGTCAGGGGAGCACTGCTGGTTTTTGACACGTCCTCAAATTTCCCATATAAACCAGTTTGGTGTTTACAAGTTTGGTGTGATTTTTGATGGTGCCCAGCAGAATGCTGGCTCTTCAGGGGTCACAGTGGTGATCTTTCAAGATATCCTGCTAGGATTCACCCTCAGAAAGTGCCCCTCCATCCTGGAATACAAAGTGCAAGCCAGAAACAACTCTATTCAACACAGCTCCCTGTTTCGGCTTCTATGGCATTGGCTTGGTCTTGGAGTATATTAAGAATAACAGTGGTGAAGGACTTCCCTGGTGGCCCAGTGGTTAAAACTCCATGCTTCCACTGCAGGGGGCGAGGGTTTGATCCCTGGTCGGGGAAGTTCTGCAAAAAAAAAAGAAGACTAACAGTGGTGAAGCAACCATGAAGCTTAGCTCTGTCAAATCTCAAATGATTTATGATGTTATTGATAATTCTCAAGGATCCTATGTATATCCAGTGACGCCCAGAATAGAAGCAAGGCAAATATTCCATTCTGAAGCAAGATGAATATTCCATTCTGCATTGGCAATGCCAAAGGAGATGATGCTTTAGACTAAAAGATTTCTCAATAAAGCTTTTGAATTCAATATAATCTCCTTGAAAGGGCATGGGTCTGTGGCAGGCATCATGGCTTCTCTGTATAATGCCAACAGGAGAGAAGATGTTCAGAAGCTGGCAGCCTTCATGAAAAATTATTTGGAGATACATCTATGAACACATCCTAACCAATACGTACTCTGTCCTTGAACATCGGACAAAATTTAAAGTAACTTGGGAATGGCTACGAAAAACTTAACAAACACGGCATTTTTCTCGAATGGACATATTTATTATAGACTCTTCTTTTTTTCAAGGAACAATAGCAAAACATCCACAGCTGGTGGGACTTAGACATCTTAATTCTGACTTGAACAGGAAACATTTAAAAAATCTTCCTCTTGCTTTTCTAACAAAAACTAGCTTATGTTGCCTTTGCTGCTACTTTTTCTAGCTAGATCTCAGTATTCACACTTGATTGTGGACTTAATTACGCAAACTGAAGTTGTTTCTAGAGGCACACAAACACACAGTGAGGAGGGTGGATGGTGTTCTCTACAAACTCGATTCTTGATCTTTAACAAAGTGACAGCAGTGGGGTCTCCTGGCTTCCGCAGCTGTTAATTCAGGTCTGCACTGACCGTGTGCTGAGTGTTCAGAAGTTCCAGACTAAAGGGCAAACTGGAGATCTTTCTTTATACTGTTATTCTCATAAAGCGATAAAAGTGACATACTACATGTTTATATAGCAAGGTCTGTTTTTAGTACCAAATAGTTTATATCACTATGCGCTTATATTTCCAATAATGTGGTTCTCAGTAATACACATAGAGAATTTTAGAATGTGTTAGAATCCTTCACTTCCTGCATTATAGCATTACATTAGCCACAGTTGCGCTCCCCACTTCCACCCTCCCTCCCTTTTAAAGCTGCTTTACAAAAAAGATTTAGAAGTTCTCAGGTTCACTTTTGCTTTCCTTTCAAAGAGTAGAAGAGAAGGTTGGTTGATTGGCTCTTTTTTGGTTATGCCGTTGAACTAAAATTCTCTGTTAAATTCCCTTATCCTTTGTTCACTTGAATGTTCTTTTATAGTGTTTGACCAGAGGGAAACTGAGTTCTGGAAGGTCTTTGCTGAAGAGTCTTTTCCCTTATTGTTTATATATTGTCAGTATTTTATGTTGAATAGGTGAAGAACATTAAAATCCTAAAACAGCTAGAAAAAGAGAGAGACAGAGAGAGAGAGGAGGATTTCGTTTCTTTTCTCCCTCCACAGACTGCTCTGAGGCACAGTTTCTTCACGTAGTTTGTCCAGGTAGTGCAGGCTGTGCCAATGCTTCTACACAGTGATTAGCTGTGTCTCTTCCAGGCTCACCGTGAAGCAGTAGTCAGCACACATACTATGTCCCCCTGTGTTACTTGCCAACCGAACTTCCTCTTTTCCTCTCCCTCACTGTCAATGCCCTCAGATTGCACCTCATAGATAAAACATCAGCACTTAATCCCTGCCTCAGATTCTGTCATGATAAATATTCCTTTGTATCTGTTTATTTTTGCACTTTTTAAAAGTAGGTTTTTTGCATATGTTACTGTGAATCCCCACTCCACCCACACCTTTTTTTTTCACTAAGTGATCTGCTGCCAACTGGCACCAATTCTGCAAATCAAAGTGTGCATTGCAAACATGATCATGTGATCCTCTTTACTAGAAGGTACACCAGGCAATCTGTCTACTTCTGTTCCCCAGAACCTCTCCCACATTTGCGTTTTTTTTTGGTTCGTGTGTTATTTTCTTCCAGTTTTATTGAGATATAATTGACATACAGCACTGTATAAGTTTAAGATGTACAGCATAATGATTTTTTTTTTTGGCTACTTTTTTTTGTTTGTTTTTTGGTCTTCATTGCTGTGCACAGGTTTTCTCTAGTTGTGGCAAGCAGGGGCTCTTCGTTGCAGTGCACGGACTTCTCATTGTGGTGGCTTCTCTTGTTGTGGAGCATGGGCTCTAGGTGCACGGGCTTCAGTAGTTGTGGCACGTAGGCTCAGTAGTTGTGGCACACAGGCTTAGTTGCTCCACAGCATGTGGGATCTTCCTGGACCAGGGATGGAACCCATGTCCCCTGCATTGACAGGTGGATTCTTAACCACTGCACCACCAGGGAAGTCCCCAGCATAATGATTTGATTTACATACATCAATTTTATTATGAAGTGATTATCATAATAAGTTCAGTGAACATCCATAATCTCATATAGGTCCAAGATTAAAGAAATAGGAAAAAAATTTATTTCTCTTGTGATGAGAACTATTAGGATTTACTCTCTTAACAACTTGCATATATAACATCCAGCAGTGTTAATTATAGTTATCATTACATCCCTAGTACTTATTTCTCTTATAACTGGAAGTTTGTATCTTTTGACTGCCTTCATCCAATTCCCCCTTCCCCTGCCCTGCTTCCACATATTTAAATATCAGTTATGGAAATTTCTTTAGCTTGTCTTTGGGCAGTGCAACAACCCCTTGCTTGATGATTTCCAGAACCCATTCCACTGACAGCTCAGCTCCAGCTTGTAGCATCCTTAAGCTAAAGAAGGTGATTACCAGATCAATACGTTGTGTTACATCCTGAAATGAAGGGTGAGTTCAAAATTGTTCAAAGAGATCTCATGTTCAAAGCAGTGCATACACCAAGTTTGGATGGTGGTGAAGAGAATTTGGCAGGCAGGAACTGATGATCTCTAATATCATTGAAATCATTTCTTCAATGACATTTAAGTCTTGTTTGTAATCTGCTAAAGGAACATTCCTGGAACTCAGCAAACCTCTCAAGGACTGTCTGGCTTGTTCCAGAACTTTGTTGTGTTTTTTAGACAGCAAGGAAAATAAATAGATTATCAGTTTACTGTAAGAGGATAAAACTCAGGAACAGCCAGATGAAAGAGACACATAGGGCAAGGTATGTGGGAAGGGGCATGGAGCTTCCATGCTCTCCCAGCATGTTACTCTCCCTGAATCTCACCAATCTGGAAGCTCTGTACTGTTTTTTTAATAATACTTAGTTCTTCCTCCAAAGTAGGAAATGTTAATATTAATATTTCACTAGTTAAAAGCAAACTATGGTTCAAAAAAATTCTAATTGGTTTTGAACTGTAGTGAGAATGTTAATGATATATAATGGAAATGATATATTTATTCCATTATAGCTGCATATTTTTAAATAGAAGTTGAAGTATTTAAGAGTCAGAGTTTTCACTAAAAAGAGTCCATTCTGTCCCTAAGCAAAGCCTGTAGATGGGACGTTCTACATACAATAAGAAGAGAGGAGGAAGAGAAGGAGCCTTCAATGGTACTAAGAAAACTAGGATAATATAATATAATGCCCTAGAAGCCAAGAGTGAATTTAAGGAAGTGATCAATTTTAAATGCTATACATGGATAAATCAAGGAGAAAATGAACAGAAAAACTACATAGTAGTGAACCATATCTCTTTTCTGTTAAGCCTTCTTGGGGCTTTAGTATGTTGGTCACTTCGGGAGAGTCAAGAGAAATGAAAATAACAGATATCCTACCTTCACAAAATCCATTTTACTTCTTTAATTTCCTCCTTCTGCATATATCAGAAACTACTGCTCTCTAGCAATGTCTATTGTCCGTCCATTGCTCTAGCCAACTTTTGCCCAAGAATACATTTTAACCCACTTTTTTAAGTATCTGCCATAGCAGATCATGACAGAAAATAGCAGATGTAGCAATGATTGTTGCCAATGCTTGACATTTAATTTAGCTCTTCAGAATGATGGCTCTCTTGATAACTGGAAAAATCTAACTTGATTACTGTTTGGGGGGTGGAAAATGATAGGGACACAACATCATTGACCATGCCTCCCTCCCTTGATCTCTTCAAAAGCCTATGCCTATGTGGTAGAGCTTCTGGCAAAGGTTTTCAAAAGAAACATACTCAGTTGGCATGTTTCCTTGGCCCTTTGCCCCCTTTACTTTCCTCCTTCTTTTTGTGGACACAATGCCTTGTAACGGTAGAGCCATCTTACAACCATAAAGCCACATACTAGTGATAGTGAGACAGGAAGCAAGGAGCCTGGCTCCTTGCTGGCATTCTCAAAGAGTTGCACCAGCCCTGGAGTGCCTACCTCTGGACTTCTTATTATATGAGAATAACAATCCCCTTTTTGTTTAGTCACTAGAATCTGGTTTTCTGTTGCTTGAAGCATAATTCTACCCAGACATTTGATTGTCTGCCTTCCCCACTAGATCATAAGATGTCAGATAGCATGTCTGTATTTGCTACCTAAGATAGGAAGCTTTCATAGCAAATAATAGAAAACCCAACTCAAAACTGCTTTAACTATAAGGAAGTTTATTAACTCAGATAACTGGAATCCAAAAGTAAGACAAACTTAAGAGTTGACGTGAGCTTCGCTGGTGGCACAGTGGTTGAGAGTCTGCCTGCCAATGCAGGGGACACGGGTTCGTGCCCCGGTCCGGGAAGATCCCACATGCCGTGGAGCGGCTGGGCCCGTGAGCCGTGGCCGCTGAGCCTGCGCGTCCGGAGCCTGTGCTCCACAACAGGAGAGGCCACAGCAGTGAGAGGTCTGCGTACCGGAAAAAAAAAAAAAAAAAAAAAGACTAGCAATTTCAAGCCTCATATCCAAGAACAACCATGTCCAGAAGGAGCATGAATCACTTCTGGAAGTTCTCCTGGAATAGCTTTTCTGGAAGCATCCTGCAAACCTATCCTTGCAACTCATTGAGGTGAACTGGGGAACATGCATGATCCTAATCCAATCCCTGGCAAGAGTGTAATATTACCCTTAGACCAGTCCAGACCACCTCTGGAGCTGAGGATGCTGTGCTACACAAACTATGGGTAAGAGAGAGATTCCTGAACAACGTCAGAATTCTGCTGGACAGGGAGATCAGCTCTGTGCTTTGTGACCACCTAGAGGGGTAGGATAGGGAGGGTGGGAGGGAGACGCAAGAGGGAGGAGATATGGGGACATATGTATATGTATAGCTGATTCACTTCGTTATAAAGTAGAAACTAACACACCATTGTAAAGCAATTATACTCCAATAAAGATGTTAAAAAAAAAATTCTGCTGGGAAGGAAGAAAGAGGGAAAGGATGTTGAGTAGGTAAAGAACTCACTTTTTCTATTCCTAGCATCTTGCAAACATACTTTAAAAAAAAACAACTCCTCTTATACACGAAAAGTTTATGCTTTATCTTAACAAGTTCCTTGAGAGAAGGAAGCATGTTTTACTTTTGTTTATACTACTCTTATGTCTCACTCAATAGCCTGAACATAGTAGAATTTTGACTTTTTTTTTTTGTCAACAAGCCTCAGTATAAGAAAATGGCCTAAATTATTTAACCTTAATCTAAAGATTAACCTCTTAATCTTTAGATTGCTAAATTTTCTTGTTAATCAATCAACTTTTTTTTTCCTTTGGCCACATGGCTTGCAGTATGTTAGTTCCGGACCAGGGATTGAATCTGGGGCCGTGGCAGTGAAAGCACCAAGTCCTAACCACTGGACCGCCAGGGAACTCCCTACTAATCAACTTCTTTGACTCCCAAGACTTACAACTGCTGGGGTAGTCAATAGGTTGACATTTATTCAACAACCGTATTACTGTACTAGTGACTTTTTCTGGAAGAGCAAATCGTAGTGAAGCTCTTAACGTTCCTTTTTCTTATCCAAATGAAGAAACTGCAGGGATGAAGGTGTTCTGCTTCTCTAAAGGCACAGTTGTCAGACTTAAAGTTCCAAATACTCCCCCAATTCAATAACTAGGGATGACTACTGATGATTATTTTTAATGGGTGATTTTCAAAGATGTGAACGTTTTATATGATCCATGGAGATTTAAGTCTCTGAAGGAGAAAAAAATACATGCCTCTATACCAAAATTTCATCACGAGGCAAACTTGGATCATCGCTAAACTGACTCCTAAACCTCTCTCCTTATACTACTAGAAGGTTTGTGTGCGTTTGTTTTGTTTTGCTTTTTTAAGTTTGGGGCTGTAAGGTGATACTTATATTTTATAATAATGTCTCTTCAGTTGACTAGAGCCACTGACATAGTCCCTTACTTGACCAGGATGGTTGGCACTGGTGAGCTTGTTTCGTGGAAAGAGCCTTTGACTTGGAGATGGAATCTCAGCCCAGACCACTGACATGACCAGGAAGTAAGCACTGAATCACTCAGCTTCTCTTGCACAAATAGGGATTACGATTGCTGCTTTTGACACGGTCGTAGACTAAATGGGATTCGGTATCTAAGCACAAATCCAGGCACATAATATTAATTTAACGATTTAATACACTTGTTTCCTCATCCATTTCTCCAAACATTCCAACTAATCCTAAACCTCCAAATGGGCCAGGATTCAGCAAAATGAAGAAGTGGCCTGCCTGGGACATGTGGGTGGGGGTGGCGGGACCGCCAACCCGTGTCGTAGTCTAGGGGTGGTTCGGCCCCCCATACCGAAACCCGCGGCCAGAAAGCTCCTCGCGTTCCAGGAACCCGGATGCAGGGCGTCGCCACGGATATCTTGCCTAGACTTCGCCCTCCGTGGAGAGGGGAGGGGCGGGAGCCGAGTGAGGGCAACGCAGTACACCGGTCGGAATCATCGCGACTCGGGCCACGGCGGCGGACGCAGGCCCACCTGCCCGAGGGAGGGGGGAGCACGGGCAAAACAGCCAAGCCCCACGTCTCGGAGTGGGCAACTCCCAGCAAGGGCGCGCCGGACGCTTCGAGGCGGTTTCCAGACCTTCAGAAGCGGAAGCGGGTCCCGGGAGTGCGCCCCGGCGCGAGTGGGCGGGGCCGCCCCCCCGGAAGTGCCTGCGGCCTCGGGCTGGCGCGCTGCGCAGCGCAGCGGTATGCACAGTTCCCTAGGCTGGTACGGCTTCGGCTGTCGGGGCCGGGCCCAGTCGGTTTTGCTAGCCTCTCTGAGAGGGCGGGTGTCTTTTAGGGCAGCGATCCCGCGGTGGAAAGGGAGGAGGAGTCGTAGGGGACCCTGGCCCTTGCCCCAGCTAGAGAGGGAAGAGAGTTTGGCCGGCCTGCGGGCGAAAGCGTCGGTTCCCTTTCCACAGGGGAGGGGTGGATGGACGGGCTTCTGACTCCCAGGGAGTCCGCAGAATTCATTGCGGAGAACAGTCGAGATGTGTTCATTGACGGCGGAGGTGTGCGGAGGGTGGCCGAGCTTCTGCTGGCCAAGGCCGCGGGGCCCGAGCTGCGCGTTGGGGCCTGGAAGGCCCTTCATGAGCTGAACCCCAAGGCGGCGGACGAGGCCGCCGTTAACTGGGTGTTCGTGACAGACACGCTCAACTTCTCCTTCTGGTCGGAGAGTGACGAGCACAGATGTCTGGTGGGGTACGGGGGGAAAACATACAGTGGGTACTGGTCCCTGTGCGCCGCGGTCAACAGAGCCCTGGACGAAGGTTGGTGCCCCTTCTCCCGGTCAGACCCAGCAGCTTTGAGGTTTCAGTTTAGTGGGAGGGTCCCACAGAGCGGGTTGGGAGATGGAATAATGTGTTGATAAGGCGAAATTGAAGTTCTTCACTGCCGGTACCTCTGCTTAAAAGTATGAGAAGAGGCTGGCATGAAATCTTTATTCAGTGGGAAATGATTCTAATATTTATCATTGTCACAGCTAAGTCAAAGTCAGTTTTCTAAAGAATGCCACTTTGATGGCATCTGAGGAACAAAGGGCAGAAATTATAACACATTTTACACAGTCAAAATACATCTGATGTAATATTACAATTGTTAGAAGTGAATGAATAAATACAGCCAAGCAAATAGAGAATGAGGGATCTGCTTCAGATTTTTAATTACTCATCCACTTTTACTGCATTCCTGTAACAATTATGCAGTTTCATTTTAATTGTGTTGCAATAGCAAGGGCCTAATGAATATAAATGTATGACGTTATTCCAATGCCTTTTCTTTTCTCCCCAAGGGATACCAATAACTAGTGCTTCGTACTATGCCACAGTTACCCTGGATGAGGTTCGGCATATACTCCGTTCTGATACAGACGTCCCCATGCCTTTGATAGAAGAGAGGCATCGGATTCTCAATGAAACCGGGAAAATTCTGCTTGAGAAATTTGAAGGCTCTTTTCTTAATTGTGTCCGAAAAAGTGATAAAAGTGCTCAGAAGTTATTGCACCTGGTAGTTGAAAGCTTTCCTTCTTATAGAGATGTGACTCAGTTTGAGGTGAGTTGCTTCTGTTGGCCATTTAATTTTTTTTATTTTTTAAAATATACTTATTTATTTTTTGGCAGCATTGGGTCTTCGTTGCAGTGCGCGGGCTTCTCAATGCAGTGGCTTCTCTTGTTGCGGAGCACGGGCTCTAGGCGCGCGGGCTTCAGTAGTTGTGGCACACGGGCTCAGTAGCTGTGGCTCACGGGCTTAGTTGCTCCGTGGCATGTGGGATCTTCCCGGACCAGGGCTCAAACCCGTGTCCCCTACATTGTCAGGCGGATTCTTAATCGCTGTGCCACTAGGGAAGCCCCTGTTGGCCATTTTAGAGTTCTTTAATTATCTTCTCATAGTTAACTCTTTTACTTCCAGAATTCCT
Organism: Stenella coeruleoalba; assembly: GCF_951394435.1. Taxonomy (NCBI): domain Eukaryota; kingdom Metazoa; phylum Chordata; class Mammalia; order Artiodactyla; family Delphinidae; genus Stenella; species Stenella coeruleoalba. Next base: position 41,056,409 of record NC_137153.1, read on the forward strand.
TTTGAGAATAAAAATTTAAATTTTGGAATTTTTTTTCATGTGGAACAAAGGAACAATAACAAAATTATTAAGTAGTGTTTCAAAGATATTACTTTTCTTAATGTTTTCTAATCAGTGTATTCTCTTTATTCTGTCCTTTAAAAATGTTTCAAACCTGAATTAACCACTAGACCTTCAACATGATGTTGTCACTTAGGGATAGTGAGGTCCTTTTAGTACTTCAAAAAATTTACTTCATTGGATGAAAATCAGGATGTATACTAAATTCTCTCTAATAAAAAATATTTCTTGCAGAGTTCTAATGTATATATACTGTGTGTTTTCTTTTTCATACACAGGGTACTTTAACAGTATTATTTGCTTTATGGTACAAAAAAGTTTAAATAGGCGTTCTTTTAAAAGGGTGAAAAAAATAAAAAAAGGTGAACATTTTGTGTACTCTCCCAGTGTACACCTGGATTTTGCTTTTGTATAATTCTTTTAGAATTTGTTATCACTGTTTATTTTAACTGTGACGTAGAATTGAAAGCAACTTGAGGGGGATCATATAATGTAAATCTATTGACTAAGTTAATGAATACTTGTGTCAACTTAAAATTTTGAAGCTACCCTTTTGTAATCACAATTCTACAACTAAAATTACCAGTAATATTGTTCAAATCATTCTTTATGATTTACAAGGTGTTTGCACAGACACTCTCATTTGATCCACAGAACAACTCTGTGGGACCTAGGGACAAGGAACATTACAGTCCTGTTTGCAGACCAAGAACCAAAGTCTGAAAAAAGAAAAGGTTAACTAGTGTATCTTAGGTCATTTAGTCAAGAAATAGCTAGCTTTTCAATTCTGCTGTAAAGTGAGAGATGCCTGATTATGTATGTTAAGATTCTTTTAATTGCAACTGACAGACACAAAACAAGGAAAAACTTAAGCAAAAAGAATTTGGGGATAGGTACTGGGGATAAACATCCAGGATCAGGGACTCAATGCCATCAGGATTCAGTCTCTCTTCTTTGTTTCTTTTGACTCCATTTTTCCTTTACTGCAGACCAGCTTTCTCCATGAAGTAGAAAAGGTCCATGAATTTTGCATTTTATCACTTCAGCCATCAGGGAGAGAGGGAGAAACTTCCTCTGGGTTCTAAAACTCCTGGGCGAGGACTGAATGGGCCGGACAGAGGCAGTTCTTAGAAAAGAGGCCCTAGGCCACTGTTGAACTTTATTCTCTTCTGAGGAACCATTTTACTAATGCAGAGGGTACTTTGAGATTTATCTTTGTCTTCAAAGTATGTCATTTCAACCTTGTTTTTCAGGAAATTTGGATCAGGTTCCTTGGTCCATCATTCCGACCATTTATAAATATATTAAACAGTGTATAAAATAAATCAAACTGCCATTAATGTGGCTAAGACTCTGTGTATTCCAGAATTGACATGGTTGTTGTACAAGAAGGGCTGAGATTAAATCTAACATGACTTCAGGATGGAATGAATTCAGGACACCATGTAGTTTATTTACTTTCAAGTTGTCCTGAATTTTTGTCTTTGTGAAAGAAAGGAGTGATTTTTTTGGTAGATTATGGTGTTGATTTAGTAAGCATTTGTTGAATTTCTCTTTTATTTACAGCATAGTGCTTTCTTTTGATTTGTTATGTATGCTGAAAAGTTCAGTTAAAAACTGTACCAGGATATAGATTAATTTTAAGGCTGATACATTTTAAATGAAAATTAGTACCTGAACCATTTCCCATCAGTATTTATTTCTAAAATACATTCTTACAGAAATATCCCCAAAATGTAACAAAAATCAAACCTAAACCTTTTAACACTTTCCTAAAGGAGTATTATATTTTTTCATGAATTTTTTCATAAGATTATCATTATTGTTACTCAAAAGCACTATATTTCTGAAAGCCATATGATTCCTAACATAACACTGAGCATGTAGTGGGTGTTCACTTAACCCTTTGATTAGTTAATTTACAGTTACTTTTGCATATTCATTTAAAAGATATATAAATAGTTAGAGCACTTTGCTCAATTAATTCCAAGTCTAAAGGAATTCTAATTAAGTTTGGGCGCTGCTTCTGAATTCAGAAAGTGCTAAAATCAAATGTCTTTTAATCCATATTTTAAAATTTTCTAATTGCAAAAGTAAAACAAATTAATACAGAATTTGGAAGGTACAGAGGAGCAGTCTTTATTCTGCCAAGAGGTAACCACTGTTCACAATTTGGTCTTTTTCTCTGTGTGTGTGAATGTGTATACATATGAGTGGGGGAGAGTTATGCTATACAAACTGTTTTAAAATTTAACATATGAGCATCTATGTCAATAAAAATTCTTTCACAGCACACTTTTTTTTCCATACTACTATTTTTAAATACAGTATTCCACCATAGGGATGTACATTACCATAATTATTTGCCCGAACTATTTTACCAGAATAATTGTGATACACAGTTTTAGTTTTTAAATTAAATTTTGTATCTTATTGTTTTCAGTTTTATATAATAATAAGCAATACTGACAACAGTTCACACCCATAATATTTTCTTAGGATGGATTCCTAGTAATGGGATTACTGAGTCAGAGCATGGCCAGGATTTTCAGGCTTGTGATACATAAAAATGGTAACTCTTCTCCAGAAAGATGATCAGCCACAGCATATTGGAATGCCCTTTTCCCTGCTCCTTCGTAATATGGTCGTGGTATTGGTTGCTGTATTTTTTTTTTTTTTTGGTTGCTGTATTTTTTAATCTTCAGCAAGTTACATAAAAATAGTTACAATTGTTTTTAATGTTTATTTAGTTACTGCGATTATCATTCATTTTTAGATATTATGAACAAATTAATGAAATTAGAAAATTTGTCTAAATGAGACAGTTTTAGATCAGTGATTTCCCAACCTGGCTGTGCCCCAGAATCAGTTAGGGAGCTTCAGAATTCAGATACATTTCCAAAGCACCATCCTCAAAGATTCTGATCTATGGGTAAAAGTACTATTTTTTTTAAGCTCTTCAAGTGACTCTGATTTAGACTATTCAGTAGCTATATAAAAGTCCTAATTAATAGATTGGCTTCCTTTACGCTGATGTACTGATAAATATACATGAAAAGCATGAACTTTTCTGATATTTTAATTGATAACATTTTATGTTACTCTTAAGCATTTGTAATTTTTGACCTTTCTAATTTGTTCATAATAAGTTTGTTGCAGAAAATCAACTCATGGTTATAGAGTTTTACACTGGTAATTACTTTATAAAGGTACTATTTTGAAAATATTTTATTCACAAAGCAATATTATGGAAATATAGGGTAATTGTTATTTGGGGATTTACTGTATTTTCAGTGATATCAGTTAATATTTTACAGATGTAGAATTTTATTACTAAAATTATTTCATTACTAAAAACCATATCAGCTTGTTAAGAAAATGTTTTATAGGTGATTTGAGTTTATTTTTAGATTCCTTGCTTGAATTTGTTTTTGTTTTCATTTTAGGGTATTATAATCTAATCCTTGTGATACTAGTTGGCTACCATGGAAACAGTGCTCATGATGTGACAATTTGTGTTTTGTTAGATGCCAGCACTGATTTTGTTATATAAGTCTGGTTCCTAGATTTTTCCAGTTTGCTCTATGAATCTTGTTAAAAATAGGAGACAGTAGCTTCTATCATAGTAAATATTATGATGTAATAATTTTGTTTGAAACAGTTTTATTTTGCCAATTAAGTTTTATGCCTTGCTGCTTAATAAAGTAGACTTGAATTAGAAACCTAGTTACCATATATAAGTCCAGTGTATATAGAGGAACAGCTGCCAGGTTGTCATATTTTGATAGGTTTGAGAATATAGATTATTAGCAAATGATATAGGGATATTTCTTAGTGGTGATTTGTTCCCCCAGCACTCAGTGTAATTTACAGTCTTTACACGATGTCAAAAAATGAGTGTATGTGTTTGCCCTAGAAAACAAGATACCCGCTTTTTTAGTGGTGGCCTTAGAAAATTTAGTTTAAAAAAAAAAAGAAATGAAATTTAGTTTATTTAGTAAAAGTAAGTCTGGATTGATTGTAAGAGGTATACCTTAAGGTTAAGGAATATTAGGTTATTTCTCATTAGGACAGTGTAGCATTGGAGGTTTTTTTAGTAAATAAAGGAATCTATATTATCATCTTAAAGAATTTTTATATGGAGTCTTTCCTTGAAGAATTTAATTTCATTTTTTATTTACTTCTTTATGTCATTTACTTATTTAAACATTCTCCAAGGTGGTCAGAATATATTTTGGGAGCCAGTGATACTGATTATTCACATTTAGCAGACTAGCAGTTATAAAAGATGATTTGAGGTTATTAGCATTGGTGTTAGGACTAGGAGTAGACTGTAATTATCTGTTTTTCCATAGTGAAAGCTAATGAGCATTTGTAGTTTTATAGAGAGTTTTAAAAAATTTATTTATTTATTTGGCTGCACCGGGGTCTTAGTTGCGGCACATGGGATCTTTAGTTGCGGCATGTGGGATCTAGTTCCCTGACCAGGGATTGAACCCAGGCCCCCTGCATTGGGAGCATGGAGTGTTAACCACTGGACCACCAGGGAAGTCCCTATAGAGAATTTTTGAGTTAAATTATGACCCATTATCTTATAATGCCTGGTTAAATTTGTTTCTTCCATGTATAAATATAATTGGTAACTAATTTTGTTATATGGACTTACATATTAACTTGGACCATTTCCAAAAAGGGTAGACTTGATAAATTATAGCTGCTGATCAGTTTTGTCTTTATCTCTGAAATAAGTTAATCATTTTATCTGAAAGGAAACATTAAAAAATGGATGTTGTAATTCTCTTCAGAGGTGAATTTAGGAATGAGTATTTTCTTCTTTATACTCTTCCATATTTTATACAATTAATGTGATTTATGTTGCAATCAGAAAAACATATATTTTTTAACTTAAGAAACTTTCTAAAGAAATGCTATCTAGCCCTTAACAATAGCAAGCAGGTGGATTATAGTGACACGGAAATATGTATATGAAGTAATGTCATTGAAAAAGAACACTAAATAGTGCCATGATTCCATAAATTGTATTTTATGTGCTTTGAAAAATATAGGAAGTAAATTTGGAGTGATAGAGATAACTTAGTATTTATTAGACCCCTTCTTTTCTTCTGTAAAAGGCCTATAAATTCTTACCAAAGAGTAAGATTATTCCACCCTTGAAAAATGTTTTCTATGTGTGCCTTTTTTTTAACAGCATACATAAAGCTTTCACATACCCAAGTAACATTTATATTCTCCTCATTCATCAGGGGAAAAGAATTTCTTTTTACAAACGGGCCCAAATCCTTGTGGCAGATACGTGGAGTGTATTAGAGGGAAAAGGAGACGGCTGCTTTAAGGACATCTCCAGAATCACCATGTTTGCTGACTATAGATTACCTCAGGTTCTTGTTTACCTGGAAGCCCTGAAATACTCTGACGAACTACTGGAGAAACTTCTCAAAGGTTTGCCAGCTTAATTAAGCCATTCTTTGTTATATGTTGTGTCTTTGTCTAGTTTCTTTCACAAAAGGTCTTCTTTCCTTAAAAAACAAAACAAAACACTATTACTGTTAAAAGCACATGTAAAGAAGAATGCAGAGACAATTAAATTACAAAGAAAATTGCTTTTTGTTGTTTACAGTGTGGAATATTGATATTGTTGGAAATCACACTATTTGGACATCATCATTTCAGAGTCTTATAATAAAATGAAACCTAAATTTATGTCATGTGAAGGTGTGCAACACTAAGACAGTTCAGGTTTGTATTTAAAGCGTGCTAAGCTGAAGAGCACACTACACTGTGAAATAAAAGGTGGGCTGAGGGCTTCCCTGGTGGCGCAGTGGTTGAGAGTCCGCCTGCTGATGCAGGGGACACGGGTTCGTGCCCCGGTCCGGGAAGATCCCACATGCCGTGGAGCGGCTGGGCCCGTGAGCCATGGCCGCTGAGCCTGTGCGTCCAGAGCCTGTGCTCCACAACGGGAGAGGCCACAACAGTGAGGCCCGCGTACCGCAAAAAAAAAAAAAAAAAAAAAGGTGGGCAGAGAGATAGGTAATATGTACTGGATTTTGCATTAGGAGGCTCCAAGGTCTGTCACTGGCTTATCTTGCACAAGTTGCTCACTTTCCTAGGCTTATTTATTTGCCGTTATTGGGTTTGATTATTGATTCTCAAGAGTGGGAGCCTTATTATAATATGTGAGTATAGATAATTGTGTTTGTATGAAAAGTAGCTTTTTGTTTTTTAAACATTTCTTTGTATAAGGAAAATAATTATACTGTACAATTTTCATGTTAATTTCTCTTTTAGGTACAGTATTTTCAGCTACTTTTTTCTTTATTTTTAAAAGAAGTAGTTTTTATGATTGAATAATTTTCTCTTGTGAAATAGATTTCAATCACCCAAAATAAGAATAGCACAGGATATAAAAGTACCATTATTCCTATGATTGCTTCTACCAGGTTTTTATGCAGCCTTGGGCAATCTGTTTTGCCCATTTCCTCATTTGAAAAATAACAAGCTATTTTATGTCACATTGCTCATGTCTGGGGTCATTAATTGTTGGATACCTTTAAAAGGGACAACATTGAGCAGTCAGGGCTTCTACATACAGCCATATTCAGCTGATCTTTTTTTTGGCCAACATATAGAATGTTCATTCCTATCTCTAAACACACTCTTGCTTGGTTTCCCTCACCCAGATTTTCTTTTTTTCAATTCAAATCCTACACATCCACAAAGGCTTAGTTCAAATGTTACCTCTTCCACATAGCTTTTCTTAACTCTCCATGCTTTGTCCGTCTCCTTCTCCTGAGTTTTTAGAGCACCCAGTTGTCTCTGCTACTGTGAGAAAAACTCTGGTGAGAAGGGATCACCCAGCATAGTTGTACAGAGTTGTCTGAATTTTCTTCTTCCATCCATTTCACCTCCAGAGGCTCTTTTCCAGATGTGCAGCTGCAGCTGTTACTGCCTCTTATTATATTACATCCAGCTTCAAACTATCCTTCGCTAGTTTGTCATAGGGGGAGCAAATTCCCTTGCCTCTTAGTTTATTTAAGCAAAGTTGGACTTTTTTTTTCCCAAAAAAGTACTTTACTAGCAAACTAGAGGAGAAACATTGATAGAACCTATAAATATAAAGGAGCACACATAAGTCTAGGACACTGATTAAAAAAATTTTTTTTTAATATTTATTTATTTGGCTGCGCCGGGTCTTAGTTGCGGCATGTGGGCTCTTTTAGTTGCAGCATGCGACCTCTTAGTTGCAGCGTGCGGAATCTAGTTCCCTGACCGGGGATTGAACCCGGGCCCCCTGAATTGGGAGCATGGAGTCTTAACCACTGGACCACCAGGGAAGTCCCTAAAGATTATCTTAAGTGAAATCTAGAACCAGGTGGCTTGATTAGATGAGGTAGAAACTTCGTTAACTGATATCCAGTGATACTTTTTCCAAACTTGAGGATATGCTACACATATAATTCTTCTCTTCTCTTCTGGGTAGGGCAGCCCTTGGAAGACCTACTTAGATTTCTGTTCATTTACCTACCTAGATTTCTGTTCATTTTATCTTTAGCCCATCTCTTTGCCAAAGGCATATTTTTTAGCTAGCTATAAAGACTGACAATGCAGTTTGGCTTAAATTAGATTCTTCATTGTGATTCTAAGGCTGACTTTTAGGCCTAATATGTTGGCCAAATTACCTTCCCTGACTCTAATCTATGTCAGTCCTCTCAAATGGTTTCATTCTTTTTCTGTTTCAAAGTCCATGTCCTGTTCCATACTATAAGTTGCTGTATTAGTTACTTTGTTTCCTTATGGCTGACATAACAAATTATGACAAACTTGATGGCTTAAAACAACAGAAATATATTCTCTCATGTCTCTGGAGGCTAGAAGTCTGAAATCAAGGTGTTTGCAGGGCCATGCTTGATCCCTCTGAAGGGTGTTGGGAAGAATCTTTCTTTGCCTCTTCCTAGCTTCTGGTCGCTGCCAGCAGTCCTTGGCATTCCTTAGCTTTGTAGCTGCATCACTCCAACCATGGCTTTCTTCACTGTGTGTCTCCTCTGTCTCTTCGTATCCTCTCCTTTTTTTTATGAGGACAGCAGTCATGGCATTGAAGGCCCATCCTAACACAGTTATGATCTCATCTTAACTTGATTACATCTGTAGAGGCTCTTTACGAGTAAGGCCACATCCACAGGTACCAGGAGTTAGGACTCGAATGTATTTTGGGGGCGGGGAGGGTGGGGGGAAACACAGTTCAACTCTACAGTTATTTGTTACTGTGTAACAAATTTTGCTCATATTTAATGACTTAAAGTAACAAACATTATCTCACAGTTTCTATGGATCAGGAATTTGGGTGCTGCTTAACTGAGTGCATCTGGCTCAAGGTTGCAGTCAAGCTGTTAGCTGGGGCAGTGGTCTTATCTAATGGCTCCACTTGGGTGTGGTATCTACCTCCAAATTCACTGTCATGGTTGATTTGGCAAATCTGGCAAGTTGATAGTCAAGTTTGAAGGAGTTGATTAGCAAGAGAACTGAAGAATGGATTTGTATGCTGGCACCTGGGGCAAAGGAAATGGAGGGACACAGCCAGTGTCTGTTCTTCCACCTGCCCCAGGGATCAGGGAGAGATGGATGGAGGGGACACTATTTAAGATCCTAGGTGACAGAGTGGAACTCAATGGGGCTAGGGTATTTTCCCTAGGTCTCAGTGGATCACAGGGCCTCTCAGGTACTGTGAAGCTCTGTGCAAGGGTACAGATTGGTGGCCAGAGGCCAAATTTAGCTTGCAGATGTGTTTTGTTTGGCTTGAACAGTGTTTTAAGTGATTTTTAATTAGTTATCAGCACTTGACAAATAGGAGATTTCACATGAAAATCAACTTTCTGGCTTCTCTTGTAAGAGTAGAGAAATATAGGTGCATTGGGTTTACCTTTACACGGGGCAGCACATGCTCTCTAGCTCACCACAGTTTGCATCTGGCAGCTGCATCCACTTACTCTATCTGGTTTATCTTTATAGGCAGTTGAGTTGATGAGCCCAACTCTAGTCTCCCTGGCAAAGCACTGCCAGCACCCACCCTGCAGGATCAGATATACCCTGGAGATGGGCGCTGAATATACTGCAGGTCCTATAGGAGCTCGCGGCTCCATATTCAGGCAGAGCTGACTAAAGGATCCTGAATCCAGGATGTGAGGGCAGTCTGGCTACGACATCTGTCACCCCATTGATGGCCAGGGTTGATTCGGCTGATCTGGCTGGCTAGGCAGGTGTCCCCTTCCTCCCTCACCGCTCCATGTGCGTCCCTCCTGAAGCTGCGCGCTCGGTGGAAGAGGACGACCTTCCCTGATAGAGGAGGACCGTTCTTTGGTCAAGGGTATACGAGTAGCTTCGCTCCCCTGCTAGAACCTCCAAACAAGCTCTCAAGGATCCTAAATCCGAAGAATGATGATGGTTTTCCTTGCTCAAGCTAAGAACTTTGATTTCCTAAGTTTTCCTTGATGTACCTGGCATGTCCCCAAGACAGTGTTAAGTGGGGAAGGGAGGTACTGTTTATTTGGCCCCCTAGGAGTCCTCCAGATTTTGCAATAATGTTTTTATTTTTCCTGACATTAAACCCAAAATTTAAATCTTCTCTAAAAGTAATTTAATAATCTTGCTGTCATATTTTAAAATGTATGGTTAGGGACTTCCCTGGTGGTGCAGTGGTTAAGAATCCACCTGCCAATGCAGGGGACATGAGTTCAAGCCCTGGTCCGGGAAGATCCCACATGCTGCGGAGCACCTAAGCCTGTGTGCCACAACTACTGAGCCTGCACTCTAGAGCCCACGAGCTACAACTACTGAGCCTGCGTGCCACAACTACTGCAGCCCGCGTGCCTAGAGCCTGTGCTCCGCAACAAAGAGAAGCCACCGCAACGAGAAGCCCACGTACCGCAACAAAAAGTAGCCCCTGCTCGCCGCTGGAGAAAGCCTGCACACAGCAACAAAGACCCAGCATAGCCAAAAAAAAAAAAAAAGTATGGTCACCCCATACTTTTTATTTATTGGGGAGCTAGTATATGCAAGGTGCTAGGTTAGGTCCTAGGAATATTGAGACAACTAAGCCAGACATGATCCTTGTCCTTGTGGAACTTAACTTGCAATTTTGAATTAATGCCTGAGTTTAAAAATGGTTTAAATTACCAAAAATAAATCTGAGATTTACAATTTTAAAATCAGTACTATTTAAATACTGTGTTTTGTCCTATAGTAAAGTTTTGAGTAGATTTCATTTCATTGACTATTAGTGCTTCTTGCTCTGTCTTTTTTCCCTTTCAGGAGAAGTGCTTTCGTATGGGAATAGGCAAGAGGTGGAAATCAGAGGGTGTTCACTTTGGTGTGTTGAGCTGATCCGGGATTGTCTTCTGGAGCTTACTGAAAAAAAGGATGAAAAAACTAGTGGAGAGATCAATTCCATTCTTCTGGATTATTTCTTATGGGACTATGCCCGTGATCACAGGGAAGATATGAAAGGAATTCCATTTCATCGCACACGTTGCATATATTACTGACCCACAGTGTAAACTGATCCTAAAAAAAACTTGCATTTTTTTTTTTTTTTCTTTGTGGTATGTGGGCCTCTCACTGTTGTGACCTCTCCCGTTGCGGGGCACAGGCTCCGGACGCGCAGGCTCAGCGGCCATGGCTCACGGGCCCAGCCGCTCCGCGGCATGTGAGATCTTCCCAGACCGGGGCACGAACCCGTGTCCCCTGCATCGGCAGGCGGACTCTCAACTACTGTGCCGCCAGGGAAGCCCAAAAACTTGCATTTTTATATCGCATAATTATTTGTATAATTTTGCTTTGTTATTAGAGAAGGTGGTAGAGGTTACAGCAACAAGAAAATTGATTACCCAGGCTCTCTTAAAATATTTTTCCTGACATATCACTCTGTATTGCCAACTTTTCCCTTTGTTTGCTTGTTTAGTTCTAACTATATTTTTCTTTTCTGTGGATACATGACAGAAATAGTAAAGGAAATTTAATGCTTTCTTTAAATCTCAGATTTCTTTTTTTTTTTACATCTTTATTGGAGTATAATTGCTTTACAGTGGTGTGTTAGTTTCTGCTTTATAACAAAGTGAATCAGTTATACATATACATATGTTCCCATATCTCTTCCCTCTTGTGTCTCCCTCCCTCCCACCCTCCCTACCCAGATTTCTTAAAATTAATCATGCCTTATAATGTTATTGATCTTTGGTAATAATATTTCATCCATTCTATTGGTATCTTTTTTCAAGGTGTCATAATTTTCTATATACCTTAATCATTTGATATAAGAGAGAGGGAAAGTAGGGTCTTTGCTGTATGAATGCTGCTGCTCTTGTAGAAATCAATCTTGACAGATTTTTAAAAACTTCTTATTGATAAACATAATGATTTTCAATTAGGATATCTGTCCAGTTTTCTTTTTTTCCTTCGGAGTAACTATATTAGAATTTATTGAATAAAGATTTTTTAAACTTCTCTTAAATCTGGAATGAATTATTTCATTAAAATAGAATTTACCACACATATTTTTAAAAGGTTTACAATGAATTTGACTATTTACTTTATGTTGCAGGACTCTCATTACCTACCAAGCAAGCACTCGTCTCCCACCTTCATCCCCACCTCCCTTCTAACGTAATCTTGATTTTTGTTACCTACCTTATCACCTCACTGTGACTTGGTGTGAATCAGAAAAAGCCGGCCTTTCTCCAAGCACTTCACTGCCATCTGCTGGAAACTTGTCATAATAGCTTTACAAATGACAATGAGTGGGAATGTGAGTGGGGCCCCCTGGAGTCCTGTACTGCACAACTTGCCCCGCCAGAAGTAGTGGTCCTGTATCTGTCTCTCCCCTATGTGACTAAGGGGAAGGTGATCTTGTCCCCAGTTCTGGAGATAGACCCGAGTTAATATGAATGGTGTATTATTCATGATAATCCTATTCTCTGCCTGTGATTGTTCTAATAATAGATATATAATCTAGTTCTGGCCAGTGACACTGGAGGGCAAGTCTGCAGGGAGGCTTATGGGAAAAGGTTTCTTCACTTTTAAGAAGGGGCCATGGGAGAAGATCCCTCTTCTTCCTCTGAGCAATGTTCTGCCTAAAATGTGATACCTCAAGCTGTAGTAACGATTGTGTGGAGCCAGAGCCCTCCTGAACCTGCCCTGCCTGAGTCCAACCTAGCTATGGCCTTCATTCCTGAGATAATGAGCTCAGCACCTTATTATTGCCATAATTTTGAATTAGTTTTCTGTAGAAAGTATCATAGTTAATAGTTTCCAATTTAACCCGCTCTTACAAGGCTCCAGGAAGCGTAAGCAGAACAGTTGCTTAGACCTCAGGGCTGGCCCAGCTCCTTCTCCTGTCGCCCTTCTTGCTCCTCTCCCTGTCCTGCCCACCGCTGTACCCTTTCCCCTGCTTCCTGTCTTTTCCCTCTTCTCCCTCCTCCCCACCTCTCCCTCTCCTCCCCTCTCCTTCCCCCTCCAGGCTCAGCCAGCTCTGGGCTTCCTGCTTTCCCCATTTACTTCTCCATCATGTAAAAGACAGGGAAGGCAGTTTAGGGCTGTATGGTGCTCCTTGATGTCCAAGACACAGCTGTCTTTTCTCTTGTTTACACTGAGCATAGCCTGGACTCGCCATCCAAGGTGTCTGCGTTCTAATCTAGGCAGCAGGGTTGAAGAAGCTATGAAGTTGAAGAGTGCAAGGGTTGACAGGAAGCCTCTAGCAGTTACCACGTGCAGTTTTGCTTTCATTTCACTGACTAGAACTTAGTCACATGACCACAACTTACTGCCAGGGAGGCCAGGGAACTATTCTCTATTCCAGGCATTGGATACCAGCTAAACTAAGGAGTGTGGATGAATATTAAGAAACAGCAAGTTTTCGTCACCATGCATGGATTTTATAGTTTTCATACCTGATACAGACTAAGAATTTAAATAACAATTCACCTAATGGTTTTAACAGCCAATGATGCTCACTTTCCAGATCTATTGTTTCATTAGGGATTGCAAAATAGTAATATTCTAATTCTAATATTCTTGGTTGTGTGAGCCTTGCACAGAGAGAACTTCTCTCTTGATGGATTTCAGGATAGACTGAGGAGCATAATGAACTTGGAGCCACAGCTCCTGAAGTTCCAGAAGATGAGAATGTAGAAATAGGATCTAGAAAGGTTTCTGGTTATGTTGATTTATTGTGCATGCTAATCTCAAAGACAATTAATGTAAATGTGCACAGTTCCTGGAGCCCTCCCCCGCCCTCCCCATCACAGCCCTCCATTCAGGGGAGTCCTTTGTTTACTGTCATTAAACCAGTTCCCTAGCAGAGATCAAACATTAGTTCTGATTCCTTGGTGACTGTTTCCTTTAATAGCTTTTGCTTTGTAACAAGCTCAAAAAGCATTTTTTAAAAACATATTTCATTGATTTCTTTAGGATTTTCTGATGGTTTAGCCGTGGTACCATGTCGATGTCCTCCAGCCAAAGTAAACAGGTTGGGTTAATTACTTGTTGCAGCATGGGATGTCTCAGTAAGAGGATGCCTTGGGACAGGGTCTAAGGAAGCAAGGTTCTCTCTAAATTGGATGCCATCAGCCAAAGGCAATTCTACCTTTGGCTATCTCAAATCTTATCCATAAGGAGGGCAGGCTGAAGCAAGGAAAAACAGAAATTGGTAAAGAAGCATCAGTCACTCATTTCAGCCAAGATAGTAGGATGTTTGGTTCTGTGTGTGTGGCACAGTAGCCTAGGCAAAATTATCAAGTGGACTTATTTTGTCTCACTTTATCAAGGTCTCTGAGTAACCTCGTCTGAGATTATGTTCAACAGGCGAATACCATGGCATAGCTGTGAGTGCCAGGGCAGCTTTTGTCAGGGGCTGCTTTTGTTCCTTTCTCAACCTTTAACTTCTCCCTGATTAGCACTAAAGAAATTAATAGATTTCATTCAATTCAGTCCAGAAATCAATTAATGAATTCCTTCACTGTTCCTCTTCCCTGAAGCTGAATGGATAATGGTTTAATAATCCAGTTGCGGAGGTGCAGGTTTAATGAGCCACAGTACGTGACTTGAGGCAACTACACCTTCCTTTTCCTTGTAGCTCTATGACTCATCTCTCCCTCAGTGTGCTTAGATCAGTTTTTTCCTTTTTTCTTCTTTTTTTACTTTGTTTTTTTATTCTCAGCCCTTTGGTGGATGTTATTGCCAAAGAGAATACCCGAACAAGTAAGGAAATTGACCTTATTCAGTTAATTGCAATATGAAGAGCACCCCAGATGCGAAGATCAGGGTTTCTTGGCAGGGTGGTGTTGCCCTAGTCTTTTATAGGGAGGAGTAGACAGGTTACAGGTGGGGGAATTCACAGGTGGGTTTGTTTTGCAATCAGAAGGCATCTCAGTTCCCTGAAGAGGAAATTTTTATCTTTGTGTCTAGCTAGTTTGAGGCAGACAGATAGTTCTGATTTCAGCTAATCATTCACGAGACAAAGAATGAGGAATTGGGGAGTCTGTGGCTGGCCTCCTCAGCAGGTTTGGGTGAAAGGGGAAAGATTCGTGTTTGGTCTTGTCACAGTCACAAGTCAAGCAGGGAGACATGAGAAAGAGTCGACAGACAGTCTTATCTAAGTCACATGGAGAAGGGTCGTTCTTTTGGGTAAACCGTTTCCCAGAACATAAAAGGGTGGGGGATTTCAGAAAACAAAAGGTTAAAAGGTTGAAGGGATTTCTTTTTATTCTTTTTTAAGATATTTATTTAGTTAGTCACTTGGCCACGTCAGGTCTTAGTTGCGGCATGCGTGATCTTCATTGCGGCATGTGGGATCTTTCGTTGTGGCACGCAGGCTCCAGAGTGTGCAGGCTCAGTAGTCGCAGCACATGGGCTCTGTAGTTGTGGCATGTGGACTAAGTAGTTGTGGCATGTGGGCTCAGTAGTTGTAGCACGCGGGCTCCTGAGTGAGGGCTCAGTAGCTGCGTTGTGCAGGCCTAGTTGCCTTGCGGCATGTGTGATCCTAGTTCCCTGACCAAGGATCTAACCTGCGTCCCCTCCATCGAAAGGCAGATTCCCAACCACTGGACCACCAGAGAAGTCCCTGGAGGGATTTCTTTTTTTATAATTTTTAAAATTAATTAATTTTATTTTTGGCTGCGTTGGGTCTTCGTTGCTGTCCGTGGGCTTTCTCTAGTTGTGGTGAGCGGGGGTTACTCTTTGTTGCCGTGTGCGGGCTTCTCATTGCAGTGGCTTCTCTTGTTGTGGAGCATGGGCTCTAGGCACACAGGCTTCAGTAGTTGTGGCTTGCGGGCTGTAGAGCACAGGCTCAGTAGTTGTGGCACACAGGCTTAGTTGCTCTGCAGCATGTGGAATCTTCCCGGACCAGGGCCTGAACCTGTGTCCTCTGCATTGGCAGGCAGATTCTTAACCACTGGATCACCAGGGAAGCCCCTCTGGAGGGATTTCTTAATGTCACTGTTTTCTGAAAGTACAGAGCTCAGGTAAAGTTCAATGTTGTCGCCATCAACCCTTTCTTGTGCTTGTGCGTTTTTTGGGAAAAAGATGAGCTGCCATGGCCTAGGCAACATTTGTATTTGCTCTCAAACCATGGGAGGTAATGATCCTCAAAGTAGGGAAGTCCAGAATTGTGAGTTCTCCATAGTATAAAGTATCCAGAATTAAGATCCAAGGGTCTGGGCTGCCCTAAGGGGAATCACTGTATGCTCACTCCCTTGGTTCTGTCATCAGCTTTTGAACAAATCAGTTAAAATCCCTATGCCTATTTAATTTACATATGCAAGAGGATAATCTGAGTCTGATTTTCTAGTTCTGGTTCCAGTTTTCTTTTTGCATCATTTTGTAAAATATATGCATGTCTCATTTACAGGCTGCAGTAGGATGATATCCTGGTGGTTAATTTTGTGTCAGCTTGACTAGTCCAAGGTGCCCAATTAGTTGGTCAAACACTAGTCTAGATGTTGCTGTGAAGATATTCTCCAGGTGTGATTAACAGTTACAATCAATAGACGAGTAAAGCAGTTACACTCCATAACGTGGGGGCTTCAGCCAATCAGTTGAAGGCCTTAAGAGCAAAGACTGAGCTTTCCAGAAGAAGGAACAACCCTGCCTCAAGGCTAAAACGTAGGAACCCTGCCTGAGTTTCCCACTTGCTGCCCTGCCCTGAAGATTTTAGACTCAAGACTGTAACATCAGCTCTCATCTGAATTTCCAATTTGCTAGCCTGCCCTACAGATTTCAGACTTGACAGCTCCCACAATCACATGAGCCAATTCCTTAAAATATATCTCTTTCTCTCTAGATAGATGAATGGATGGGTGGAGGGATAGATAGACATATATAGATTATATGTCTATAGTTAGATCTATGTATCTATCTCTCTATATATATTCTGTTGGCTCTGTTTCTCTGGAGAACCCTAATACAGGTATGAATAAATAAAATGGCAAAATAATTTTTGTCTAACTCAGGGATATCGAATATATAATAAGAAATTAATAAATATATAATGGGACTAAGTAATTTTCAAGATTCCTTTCAGGTATAAAATTTGCTGACTAGGGCTTCCCTGGTCGTGCAGTGGTTAAGAATCCGTCTGCCAACTCAGGGGACACGGGTTTGATCCCTGGTCCGGGAAGATCCCACATGCTGCGGAGCAACTAAGCCCGTGCACCATAACTACTGAGCCTGCGCTCTAGAGTCTGTGTGCCGCAACCACTGAGCCCCTGCGCCACAGCTACTGAAGCCCACATGCCTAGAGCCCATGCTCCGCAACAAGAGAAGCCACCACAATGAGAAGCCTGCACACCGCAACAAAGAGTAGCCCCCGCTCGCCACAACTAGAGAAAGCCCACGTGCAGCAATGAAGACCCAATGCAGCCAAAAATAAATTTAAAAATTAAATCTTTAAAAGAGAAAGAAAAAATCAAGCATGGTTCCTGTACTAACTGTATTTCAGGATAACCTGATAGTGGGAAAGCTCTTCTTTATAGAACAATTCTAGCTAATAAATGCAAAAAAGAATATTAGAATTAGGACATTACCATTTTGGAATTCCTACTGAAATAATACCTCTGTAAAATAATATCAATGGTTGTTAAAACCATTAAGTAAAATGCTGATGGGTAAATTTTAAAGGGATGGATTAGGCTGAAAGCACCTGAACTCACTAATAATCTTATCACCAGAAGTGAGATACTCAGACATCATGTACCTCCTGGTGTGTTGCAATAGGGAAGTATACAGCCCTGTATTCTTGCCAGAAAAATTGAGCCTGAATCTAATCAAGAATCTAGATCTACAAGTTTACAGGAAATGTAGGAAAAAAGAGGAACAAGTTAAATGGCAACACAAAGATGCCATCGCCAAATATAGAATGTGAGATGTTCTAAAGGACAAATGGCACAGTTTCTTCAACAAATAAGTGATTAAAAAAAAAGTGGTGAGCATTGGTGAGGATGTGGAGAAATTGGATCCCTTGTGCACTGTTGGTGGGATTGTAAAATGGTGAAGCTGCTGTAGAAAACAGCAGCTTCCTCAGAAAATTAAAGATAGGATTACCACACAATCCAGCAATTCCATTCTGGGTATATACCCAAAAGAACTGAAAGCAGGATCTTGAAGAGACAGTTGTACACCTTTGTGCTTAGCAGCATTATTTTCAATAGCCAAAAGTTGGAAGCAACTCAAGTGTCCAACAAGAGATGAACGGATAAACAAAATGTTATATGCATACAGTGGAATATTAGCCTTAAGAAGGAAAGAAATTCTGACACATGCTACTGAGGCAAGAGACAGATGGGCCCTCAGGGCAAACGGTTTGCGTTCGTTCCTTGTAGACGGATACTCTGAGATGGGAATAACAGGACAACTGAGAGAGGAGGCTCAGCCCTGCCCAGATAGAAGATAAGAGACCTCATTCTCGAAGTTAGAAGACCTTCCCGACTACACATGTGCAGAAAGGCTCCTTGGAGGTCAAAAGGGGAGTCATGCCAAGTGACCAAACCTACACGTAGGCCTCGTTGGTAGAATCCATCTTGGCTAAGAGATGCATGTGCACACATGGGAAAATCCTGAGGTACACCAAATATGGACTCTGAATCAGACAAATCAAAATGCTTGGTCAAAGGAAACATGGAAGAAATGCCCCATATAAGTGATTTAAACTGCCACGATGGCGCGACTCTCTCTCTGAGCCCGCCTGTGTGTCTATCCACACGTACTGTACTTTTTTTTCTCTTAATAAATACTTTACTTGTTTCACTACTTTCCGTCTTTGTGCGAATTCTTCTTCTGCAAAGACGTAGAGCCAGGGCCTTGTCACTGACCACTGGTCTAGTGGCTAGGATTCAGTGCTCTCACCGCCACAACCTGACCTCAGTTACTGGCCGGGAGCCGAAATCTCACTTCAAGCTGCTGCAGGCCAAGGCCACCCAAGATCACTACAACATGCGTGAAGTTTGAGGATATTATGCTAAGAGAATAAGTCAGTCACAAAAGGACAAATACCATATGAATCCACTTAATGAGGTACTTACGGTAGTCAAATTCATAGAGACAGAAATAAGAATGGTGGTTTCCAGGGCGGAAAGGGGTGAATGGGGAATTGTTGTTTACTGGGTATAGAGTTTCAGTTTTGCAAGTCGGAAAGTTCTGGAGATTTGTTGAACAACAGTGTGAATGGACTTAACACTTCTCAACTGCATACCTAAAAATGGTCAAGATGGTAAATTTTATGTTATGTGTATTTTACCACAGTTTTTAAAAAGGTGGAGGTAACTTACTAAAAGAGAATTAAGGGACCTGTCAACCAAATGCTACATGTGAACCATGTTTGGATCCTGATTTGAGTAAATACAGGGAGAGAGAAAGATGGAGAGGGGAACAGACAGAGAGAGAGAGAGAAAGATGTACATTATGTAGAAAGCTATAGCTGAGCTCAGTCTTTGAGGAGGCAGTGTTGACTTTGTCATCTGACACATATAGGCTTCAGTCTTGCCTCTGTCACTTACCAACCATGTAGCCTTGAGCAAATTACTTGCTGTTTTTTAGTTTTTTATTTCCATAAATATTTGTTGCATCTCTGCGACGAGCTTAGTATTTACTATGTATTAAATGCTGCTCAACAATGGGGGCATAAAAATAAATAATATATGGTCTCTGCTGATGCTGGAGAATAAAATGTGAGGCAAGAAATAGCAGGGATGAGTCTAGAAAGGTAGGCAAAAAGTAGATTAAGGAAGGCCTTTGTATACCATGTCAAGAAGACTGGACTTTATCATGAGAGCCGTTTTATCTTTTTCATAAAAGAGCCATGCAGTTTATACATTTTAAAATTTGTCCTCTATGTTTATAAAAATGTGTTATAAATTTAAAAAATTTAACTGCAATTCAATAAAAAAAATCTCAATGGAACTTTCTTCTGGAAAATGTCAAACTGATTCAAAAGTTCTTCTGGAAGAGAAATGCTAAGAATAGTCAAGAAAGTTACAATAATGAGGAAGGGCTTGCCCTATCAGCAAAATATACAGCAAAATGTGCAAATATACAGTCTGCCTCACTGAATGCTTGCCCGTATTACATTATGAAAAGATGTTGCCAACTTTATAGGGGAAAATGGTTTATCATTTTAATTTTTTAAAATATTTATTTATGGGCTTCCCTGGCAGTGCAGTGGTTGAGTCCGCCTGCCGATGCAGGGGACACGGCTTCGTGCCCCAGTCCGGCAGGATCCCGCATGCCGCAGAGCAGCTGGGCCCGTGAGCCATGGCCGCTGAGCCTGCGCATCCGGAGCCTGTGCTCCACAAGGGGAGAGGCTGTGGCGGTGGGAGGCCTGCGTACCGCAAAACAAAAACAAAAGTATTTATTAATTTAATTTATTTTTTAATTTATTTCTTTTGGCTACGTCAGGTCTTAGTTGCAGTATGAAGGGTCTTTGTTGAGGCATGCGGGACCTTTCGTTGTGGTGCAGGCTCTTCACTGCGGCATGCAGGTTTCTCTCTAGTTGTGGTGTACGACCTTCTCTCTAGTTGTTGCTTGTGGGTTTCTCTCTAGTTGTGGCATGCAGGTTTTCTCTCTCTAGTTGTGGCACGCAGGCTCCAGGACACATGGGCTCTGTAGTTGTGGTGCGTGTGTTCCAGAGCGTGTGGGCTCTTGTAGTTTGCAGCATGTGGGTTCTCTAGTTGAGGCGCACGAGCTCAGTAATTGTGGCAAGTGGGCTTAGTTGCCCCGCAGCATGTGGGATCTTAGTTCCCTGACCAGGGATTGAACGTGCATCCCCTGCATTGGAAGGCAGATTGTTTACCACTGGACCACCAGGGAAGTCCCTATCATTTTAATTTACATTGTTTTGGTTTATTAGTGAAGTAAAACATCACTGACATGTAAGCCAGACTGGTTTTGTCCAGCACCAGACTTGACTTAGGGGCTGGCAGATCTTTAAGTTGCTACAAGCAATCCTCTGTCACAAATACCTCGGTTAGCAATGTAGACTTTACTGAAGATTTTGCAGAGGAGAGAGAGGAAGAGGTTCACCTTCCTCACAGCATGCAACCTAAAGATCTCCATTAGCCATTTCTGTTCTCCCTGGAATTCCTTTATCAGCTATCCTTTCCCTCTCTCTGATTCAGCTTCTTCCCAGCATCTTGGGCTTCCTCCATCTTTCTCATTCCTTCTCAAGAGCGGTCAAATAATTCTCCTGGTTCATATGCGCAACACCATCTTCTCTGAAGCCTGGGTACCTACCAAAGGTCAAACCCAGGAGACTTAACTTCCACCTGGGTGTAGGCTGGCAAAGCATCTTCTCGGCAAAAGAAGTCTCTCTCTCTACATGGATTTCTCATTCCAGCTGCTGAGTAGTAATATTCTCCATGATGTCATAGAAATGGTATAGGCAAAGGGCAGATTTGTGGTCAAGTTTGTGTCCTGCATAGATCACTATAGCAGGTGTGCAGGAAGGATTTGTGAGGGCAAGATGGGAAACACAGGAAAATCACAGGTTCTTGCCCTGCCAAATGGTGGGAGTGCAGGCTGCTGCACTCCAGCGCCCTCCCTGCACTGCTATCCAATTGCTTTGCTTCAGTATAGAGAGGCACATGCAGCCTCTTGCCCTAGCCCTGTCCAACCAGAAGGCCAGTTTCCCCTTGGTGCCACTCCCCCAGGCTCTCCAGGTCACTCTTAGAGCCTCCTTTGACTTAAGAGAGATGCCTCTTACTTGTGAACCCTCTATTCCCCACTCCACAAGGACCAAGACCCCATGACTCTCCTTTAACATGCCAAGTCCCTCTTTATAAGGGCTATAAAAGGAGATAGGATTGGAGTTGGAATGGAATTAGTTTTGTTCTGCTGTAAATCCTGGGGGTGAAGGGGGTGATAATGACTGGTGTCTACAATGTGGGGAACTTAAGTGACCCCTTCTCTTCAACTTTGGACTCAAGACACCAATTTGGGGGCAACAGGAAATGTCCCGTTCCAATTCTGTTAGGCATTTGCTGACCTCGTCTGCAGACATGTGGCCTCCTGAAACCTGCTGCCTAGTCTTCCCGGGAATTCCCAAACCTAAATTGTTACTGTTATTCATTGCAGTTTTGTCAGCAGACCAGTCATGATAGGCAACTTTAAAAAAAAAAATTCTAAAAGTGCAACATAATTAACAAATTCACATCTTTGGATTTTAAAAATTCAAAATAATTCAATTTAATAATTTAAGCAGCTTTTTTTCCTGCTTTCACTTTTAATTTTTATGAGAGAAGGACTGCTTTTTGAAGATACTTAGATGGTGCTATTAAAAATGGGAGGCATTGAGGCATTTAAAAGTAAATTGGAAAAGTTAAACATAGAATTACCATATGACCCAGCAATTTCATTCCTAGGTCTATACCCAGAAAAACTGAAAAAAACAAAACAAAACATTAAACAGATACTTGTACATGATGTTAATAGCAGCATTATTCATATTATTCCCAAAGTGGAAAAAACCCACATATCCCTCGGCTGATGAATGGATAAATAAAATGTGGTATGTCCACATAACGTAATACTATTCATCCATAAAAGGGAATTAAAGTTCTGATACATGCTACAACATGGGTGAAACTGGGAAACGTTTAGCTCTTGCCAGACACAAGGCCACAAATTGTATGATTCTATGACTATGAAATGCCCAGAACAGGTAAATCCATAGAAACAGAAAGCAGATTAGTGGTCGCCAGTGGCTGGGGAAGAGAGGAATGGGAGTGACTGCTAACTGGTATGAGGCTTTCCTTTTGGGGTGATGAAAATGTTTTGGAAATAGGTTATGGTTGCACAACATTGTGAATGTCTAAAACGCCATTGAATTGTACACTTTAAAACGGTTCATGTTATGTTATGCGGACTTAACTTCAATAAAAATAAACGAATTGGTAGCTAAAATATTGAAAGCAATGTGAATCTTTCTCATATTCATCTTACAAACTCCTGGAGAGTTCTCTGGCTCAGCACTATGAGAGGGGTCCCTGGGTAGTATTTACTTCGGAGCTAATCTGGGAGACGGGGCCTCCAGGTGGCCGGCTCTAGGCTCCTCCCTGACGGGGCGGGGGCATGGGCGGGGCTTGGCGGGCTGGGGCGGGGCCTGGGGAGCTTCCGGCCGCCCTGAGGGGTGGGGGCGCGTCAGCGCGGGCTTTGCTGGTTGCCGGGAGAACCCGCGACAACAAAAGGCGCGGGCTGAGGCGGTAGCTGCGGTGCGGCGGTGCGAAGTGAAGGCGAAGAGTCCTGCGCTGCGCTAGCCGCGGGAGACTGGGGTTTCTCGAACCGGTCAGTGAGTGGCAGGCGGGTCGGGCCGGGCTGGCGGGGTCGGCCCTCGTGCGGCGCCGGCCGGCTCTCTGAGCCGGTGTTCCCGGTTGGCCGTTGGGAGGAGAAGGGGCCGGCCGGGGGGATTGGGAGCCTCCGCGGCTCGGCTGGCGGGGAGGGCGGTCGGGGCGCCCGCAAGGCGGAGCAGTGCGTCCGAGGGGCCTGGGCCTATGCTGGGACTCCCAGGCGAGCGGCCGGGGAAGTTGGGTGCGCCTTGAGGTAGAAGGGCTTGGGGAAGAGGGACGCGCGGGAACCCCGGGAACCCCGGACCGAGCCTCACTGAATCGGATCCTGTGTATTTCTTGTTTTCGTGCTTCCAGCTGCGGTATCTGAAGAGGGATGGAAAGGCCCATCTTCCTTGGGGGTTTCGTTTTGTCACAGGTCTCCTTTTTCCATTGCGGATGTTGAAACTTCGGTGCATTATAAGTTCTGTGGAAGTCTGAAAGACCCCTCCCTTAGAGCAGGAGATAATTGAGAAAGAAAGGGTGCCCAGATTCTTTCTTTGAAACACTTTTAAAATAAAACTTCGCCCACTCCAACTTTAAAAATCTTTGTTGTTTCCCCTGTTTGCTTCCTGTCTTCTCCATCTGTTCTTTATGCATTTGGGGCCTTTTCTGAGATCCTTATGAGATTCACTATCCACTTGCCAGAAAGTTTCTTAAGAAAATATTACTTACAAACTACAATTTTTAGCAGTCACTACTTCTGAAAAGCCAAGGGAACAGGATGGCAACGGTATTTGGAGACACTTTTCTGATCAACGACACGGCATCAGTGATCGAATATTTCTCCTTCCTTTGCTCTGATTTCAAAACTCCGTTGAGTATGCCAGCCAATCAGATTTCACCTTTCTTTACATTGATTGGTGAGATTAATACATACGCTTCTGATGGCTGTAATTGATCAGAATCTGAAGAAGTATAAGTGCTATGGATTTTTTAAAAGACATGTAAATTCTTTTTTTTTTTTTTTTTTTTTTGTGGTACGCGGGCCTCTCACTGTTGTGGCCTCTCCCGTTGTGGAGCACAGGCTCCGGACACGCAGGCTCAGCGGCCATGGCTCACGGGCCCAGCCGCTCTGCGGCATGTGGGATCTTCCCGGACCAGGGCACGAACCCGTGTCCCCAGCATCGGCAGGCGGACTCTCAATCACTGCGCCATCAGGGAAGCCCCATGTAAATTCTTTTTAAAATTTATTCATTTATTCATTCATTTATTTATTTATTTTAGCGGTACGCGGGCCTCTCACTGTTGTGGCCTCTCCCGTTGCGGAGCGCAGGCTCAGAGGCCATGGCTCACGGGCCCAACCCCTCCGCGGCATGTGGGATCTTCCCGGACCGGGGCACGAACCCGTGTCCCCTGCATCGGCAGGCGGACTCTCAACCACTGCGCCACCAGGGAAGCCCAGAACCATTTATTTTTGTTTTGTTTCTTTAAACATTTTTGAGTATCTTCTTTTTTTTTAAGATTTATTTTTTTGGCTGCGTTGGGCCTTCGTTGCTGTGCGCGGCCTTTCTCTAGTTGCGGCAAGGGGGGCCTACTCTTCGTTGCAGTGAGAAGGCTTCTCATTGTGGTGGCTTCTCTTGTTGTGGAGCATGGGCTCTAGGTGAGTAGGCTTCAGTAGTTGCAGCACGCAGGCTCAGTAGTTGCGGCATGTGGGCCCTAGAGCATGTGGGCTTCGGTAGTTGTGGTGCATGGGCTCTGTAGTTGTGGCTTGCAGGCTCAGTAGTTGTGGTGCATGGGCTTAGTTGCTCCGCAGCATATGGGATCTTCCCAGACCAGGGATCAAACCCGTGTCCCCTGCATTGGCAGGCGGATTCTTAACCACTGCGCCACC
This sequence comes from Stenella coeruleoalba, assembly GCF_951394435.1. NCBI lineage: Eukaryota > Metazoa > Chordata > Mammalia > Artiodactyla > Delphinidae > Stenella > Stenella coeruleoalba. The sequence goes on from NC_137153.1 coordinate 41,081,177, forward strand.
AGGGAAGTCCTATGAACCGTTCTGAATTAACTTTTGTATACGATGTGAGGTAGAAGTCCAACTTCATTTTTATGCATGTGGATATCCAGTTGTCCCATGACCACTTGTCGAAAAAACTATCTTTCCCCCATTGAATTGTGTTGACACTGTTGTTGAAAATCAGTTGCCCATAAATATGAGGATTTATTTCTGTATTCTCAATTCTTTTCCATTGATCTTTAAGTCTGTCGTATGCCAGTACCACACTGTCTTGATTACTGTTGCCTGGTTTTAAAATTGGGGAAGTATGTCCTCTAACTTTGTTCTTTTTCATTATTGTATTGGCTATTCTATGTCCCTTGAATTTCCATATGAATTTTAGGATCAGCTTGTCAGTTTCTACAAAGAAGTCAGCTGGGATTTTGATAAGCATTCTGTTGACTCTTTAGATCAATTTGGGGAATATTGCCATTTTAATATGTTAAGTCTTCTAATCCATGAACATGATATGTTTTTCCATTTATTTAAATCTTCTTTACTTTCAACAATATTTTGTAGTTTTCAGAGTGTAAGTTTTACACATCTTTTGTTAAATTTATTCCTAAATTTATTTGATTCTTTGTAATGCTATTGTAAATGGAATTGTTTTCTTAATTTATTTTTCAGGTTGTTCATTGTAAGTATAGCTACCAATTTAATTTTTTTAAAACATTGTCCCTGCAGTTTTTAAAAAATATTTATTTATTTTACTTTTGGCAGCATTAGTTCTTAGTTGCGGCACATGGCATTGTTCGTTGGGATGCACAGGTTCAGCAATTGTGACGCGCAGGCTCCAGAGTGCACAGGCTCTGTAGTTGTGGTGCACGGGCTTAGTTGCCCGTGGTGTGTGGGATCTTAATTCCCCGACCAGGGATCGAACCTGCATCCCCTGCATTGGAAGGCAGATTCTTTTCTGTTTGTTTTTAAAAATAATTTATTTTATATATTTATTTTTGGCTGTGCTGGGTCTTCGTTACTGCACACGGGCTTTCTCTAGTTATGTTGAGTGGGGGCTACTCTGTTGCCGTGCGCAGGCTTCTCATTGCAGTGGCTTCTCGTGTTTCAGAGCACGGGCTCTAGGCTTACAGGCTCAGTAGTTGTGGCACATGGGCTTAGTTACTCCACGGCATGTGGAATCTTCCTGGACCAGGGCTCGAACCCGTGTCCCCTGCATTGGCAGGTGGATTCTTAACCGCTGTGCCACCAGGGAAGCCCAGAAGGCGGATTTTAACCACTGGACACCAGGGAAGTCCCCCAATATAATTTTTAATGTATTAATTCCACCAGAGATCTTCAGAAATAAGTACCATGTAATTTAGGAGTGGAACAGCAGTTTTTCTGTTAGTTTTGGTTATTTTTAAATAGAAGATTTAGTTTTAAATTTACATTGACTTATAGAAATCCTTAAAACTATTTTCATGGATTGATTTCTAACATTTGCGACAAAGAGGAGTTGTTATTTTTCAGTACATAGCTGTAAAATCTAAGGGTTTGCTTTGCACTACTGTGTACATGTACAATTACCCAATTATTTCCTTGCCTTATGTTTCTTTTTAATTAATTAATTTATTTATGGCTGAGTTGGGTCTTCGTTGCTACACGGGCTTTCTCTAGTTGCTGAGAGCAGGGGCTACTCTTCGTTGTGGTGCGTGGGCCTCACATTGTGGTGGCTTCTCTTGTTGCAGAGCACGGGCTCTAGGCACGTGAGCTTCAGTAGTTGTGACACGTGGGCTCAGTAGTTGCGGTGCACAGGCTTAGTTGCTCCGTGGCACGTGGAGTCTTCCCAGACCAGGGCTCGAACCCGTGTCCCCTGCATTGGCAGGCGGATTCTTAACCACTGCGCCACCAGGGAAGTCCTTGCCTTATGTTTCTAATTCCCCGGTTATTCAATATTTAGATTAATGAGCTGGGAAACATATTACCACTATAGAAAGAATGGCATAGTGGAATCCCATGCACTTATCACTTTGCTTCATCATTTACCAACTCAAGGCTCCCATCCCCTAGATTATTTTGCAGCAAATCCAGACATCATATCACTTCATCTATAAATTATAGGTATACTTTTTCAAGACAGATTTACTCTTTGTAGCTATCTTATATTAGAACAAAACCTGCTTTAATTGACTTTGCTTTAGAAGTTGCTTAGTTTATTAGGATAGAGAAGTCAATAACTAAATTTTGTTTTTATTTTGATACACAGGAGTCCAGATCTTACGTAAAATGGATGTTTCTCACGCTAGATACTGAATATTAAGTAGAAAATCTGTTTAGTAAAATCTAAGCTGCCATGGAAGAAATACCAGTAAAAGTTGCTGTAAGAATTAGACCTCTGCTGTGCAAAGAAGTTCTTCATAATTATCAGGCTTGTGTGAGAGTTATTCCAAACACCCAACAAGTTATCATTGGGAGAGATAGAGTCTTTACTTTTGATTTTGTTTTTGGCAAAAATTCCACTCAAGATGAAGTTTATAATACCTGTATAAAGCCACTAGTGTTGTCACTCATTGAGGGCTATAACGCAACCGTTTTTGCCTATGGACAGACTGGATCTGGGAAGACATACACCATTGGAGGAGGCCATGTTGGTAAGATTCTCATACTCTTTTACTTTTATTTCAGACAGTAGAAAGAAGCTGAAATACCAGTGCCTGACACATAGTAGGTGCTCAGCGTATTAACTGAATGAAATAATCAATAGGATAACAGATGTGTTCATAAGATCATCATCTTTGAAAGATTTGCTTTAAATAGTGAAGTTTCATTAAACAATTTATGATTATATTAGCTTGAGGAAAGACGTTTAAGACAATGTTCAGTATTCAGCCCTTTGCTGTTTTTCCCCAGTTTTGAGATATAATTGACATGCAACATTGTATTAGTCCAAAGTATACAGCATAATAGTTGATATATCTATATATTGCAAAATGATTACCACAGTAAGTTCAGTTAACATCAATCACCTCAGTTACATTTTTCTTCTTGTGATGAGAACTTTTAAGTTCTACTCCCTTAACAATTTTCACAGCTTGGTCACATACTTAAAGCTATATTATTTTTTTTTAAGAGCCCATGAATACAATTTTAATTCCTTAAGGGAAAAGGTTATTAAAGTTATCTATTGTCCTAAAATATTTTAGCTAAAATATTTCATACCAAAAGAAACAGATCACCATTAGGAAGAGTTTTTGATGTTTTTTTCTGCTAGTTTAAAAAAATTAATGTTCATTGTAAAAAGAATTGCAAGTGATGCTTAAGAAATCTAATTAAACTAATGAAAGCTCCTCTCATTCCCAGGAAATAACAGTTTGATGTATACATTCAGAGTCCTCTAGACATTTTTCTAGGTATATTACAAGTACTCACACATGTAGTGTTTTGGGTTTTTTTGTTGTTAGTTTAATTGTTTGATGAGGTATTTCATACCTGTGATTCTGTAACTTTCTTTTTGCATTTAACGATATAAAATATCATTTCACTTCTTTCCATTTGGGTCATAGAATTTCACCTCATTTTTTTTGGCTGTACATATAATGTTCCATAGTTTGAATGGATCATAATTCACCCATTCTAGTATTAATGGACAGGATTAATGGTTGGTTTTGATTTTTACTGTTATAAAAAGTTACAGTGTATATATCTTTATGCATTTAACTTTGCATCCATTTGTTAGTATTTGTAGAATAGATTCCTAGAAGTAGATTTGTTGAGTAATGGGTATGCACGTTTAAAATGGGGATAGATACTGACAAATTATCCAAAAGGGTGTACCAGTTTATATCCTGCCACCAATATGTGAAAGCCATTTATTTGCTCATATCCTTGCCAGTTACTGGAAATCAGAAATCCGAAATTTTTTTTTCACTATCTGATAAGTGAAAAATTGCACTTTGTTGTTTGAAGTTACATTTCTTGGTGTATTTGTGAAAATAGCATTTTTGATTTCCCAGCCTAGCTGTAAGACACCAATTCTGGGTCAGTCATCTGCTGTTTGATTATTGACCGTGCAAATAATGTAGTTTTTTTCTCCAATAAATAATTTATTGAGCTTTTGCAGTGGCTAGAGTACCATGCTAGGCACTGTGGTAGATGAAATCTCTTATTTTTCAATATGATGCTTATTTAAATTACTATTCAGTTCCCTGTTTTTCAGAACCTTGGATTTACCAACTTTTACCAGGTGTAATCTTCTCTAAAAGCTTTCATTTGCATACTCTTTTTTTTTTTTTTTTTTTTTTTTTTGCGGTACGCGGGCCTCTCACTGTTGTGGCCTCTCCCGTTGCTCCGGACGCTCAGGCTCAGCGGCCATGGCTCACGGGCCCAGCTGCTCCGCGGCATGTGGGATCTTCCCGGACCGGGGCATGAACCCGTGTCCCCTGCATTGGCAGGCGGACTCTCAACCACTGTGCCACCAGGAAAGCCCTGCATACTCTTTAAATAGTGTATAAGAGCTAAATGATGGCTATTAAAGTATAAAACTTTACAGTTTTTCTCTCTGAAATAGTCTTTCAGGAATATAAGGGTGACAGTGAAAATGTGATCTTTAGGTTACCAGAATACATTTTGAAGCTTTATTTGTAAATATTATTTGTAATTCAGCTTTTTTTTTTTTTTTAAGTCTTTTGAGTTACTCTGCTTTGTAATCTGTTGAAGTGGGAAATGAATGAGCTATTCTGATCAGCCTCATATTCTGGCTAATCTAGAATGCATATATTCAATATATGCTGGAGTTTATAGATAGTACTATTGGCTAGTTCCTGGAAGCTCTCCAGAAGGAATTTTCACTTTCTCTTTTACTCGAAAAACCTGCAGCTTCCCATATTTGCTACATGATGGCAATCAAAGGCGGTCCAAGTTAGTAAGGTTCAGATTTTCAGGATGTTTGTTGCCAAAAATCTGAACATTGGTAATCTTCAACTTGGAAGCAAGTTGTTTTTAAGGTTCATTTGTAAGCCACCTTTTTGTAGCTTGGAATATATTTTCCATGGAACAATGCTAAAAATGGTGGGCAGGTTTCTAAGTTGGCCTACAGAAACTTATTTAACTTTAAGTCCAATTTATTCTTGTACTTATTCTAAATTTTATCTTGTACATTATTTTTACTATTTTAAAAATTGTGGTTCAATAAATAAATGTAAAACAAAATTTACCATTTTAACCATTTTTAAGAGTACAGTTCTGTGACATTAAGTATATTCACAGTGTTTTGTAACCATCACTGCTCTTTCCAAAACTTTTCATCTCTCCAAATAGAAACTTTGTACCCATTAAGCAATAACTGTCCTCCCCCTGCCATCCCCTGGTAACCTCCAATTTACTTTCTTTGACTGTAAGTTTGCCTCTTCTAGATATTTCATAGAAGTGGAGTCATACAGTGTTCGTCCTCCTATGTCTGGCTTCTGTACTTAGCAGAATGTATCTAAGGATATCCTACATGTTGTAGCATGTATTGGAACTTCATTCCTTTTTATGACTGAATGATTCTCCATTGTATGTATAAGTCATCTTTTGTTTATCCATTCATCTGTTGATGGACACTTGAATTGTATTCCCCTTTAGGCTATTGGGACTAATGCTGCTATGAACATTGGTGTACAAATACCTGAGTCTCTTGTATGCGTTTCTGTTCATTCATGTTATTGTGTTAATCTGTGTTCTGCGTTGCGCAAGTGATGGAGGAGAAGAGGCAGTAATGGAGGAGAAGAGGCGTAGAGATGTTCCCTTCCTCATTCCTGGATTGAGGTCTTGGCTTGGGCAGAACTGGTCTTTCTGTACCTCTCTTCTGCACACGTCCTTTGTTGCCATTAGACCCTGGCTTGCTCCCCTGTCCCTTTCTTATGCCTGTTTACCCTCAAACTACCTGTACCTTTCCATCCCAGAAATCTCAAAACATGCTTTTTGGCTAAATTTGAAGAAATACGACACAAATAATTTTTTTTAAAGGGTTCTTGCTAACATAAATGAGTTGCATTCCAATGATTGGGATTCTCTCCAGACCATAATAAATGATCTAAAGAGAGATATTTTAGATATTTTAGGTACTACCTCTACCTATTTTGAACTTCACTGGTGCCACTTATGCCTATTGCATTCCTGGGGTTTTCAATAAATATTTTCTTATTAAATCTTTTATTTTTGCCTTAAACTGTTATATAACTATCATTTAGTTTTTTTCATTGTCATGTCATTTGATTGTAAGCTTTTTTTTGTACTGCTTGCAATTCTATACAGTATATTTAGTTTATTTTTAAGTTATTTATATTTAAAACTTTTAGACTATATATATTTATTTCTAAAGGTAAAAATTCAGATATTACAGCCATAAGATAAAAGTAAAAGTTTTCTTTTCTTTTCTCTCCCTGTTCTAACTCCCCAGAGGTAACCACCGTTTTTTGTGAATTTTTTCAAAAATATTCTTTGCATAGATATGCATGTTTTCTTTTATGCAAATGAATTTGCTCTCCAGTTGCTTTTTTTTTTTTTTTTTTTTTTTTTTTTTTACCGTACGCGGGCCTCTCACTGTTGTGGCCTCTCCCGTTGCAGAGCACAGGCTCCGGACGCACAGGCCAGCGGCCATGGCTCACGGGCCCAGCTGCTCTGCGGCATGTGGGATCCTCCCGGACCGGGGCACGAACCCGTGTTCCCTGCACCAGCAGGCGGACTCTCAACCACTGCGCCACCAGGGAAGCCCTGCAGTTGCTTTTTTTAACTTTATGGATCTTAGACATCTGTTTAACAATAGGTGCATAGTATACCATTGTTAACCATTCTCCTACTAATGGATTTATTAGTGTTTGGAATTTTTTATCAATTACAGGAAATTGTTACTGATCCTTATACAACACCTTTGGGTATGTGTATATGTATTTCTTTAGGACTATATCTGAGTCAAAGGGTGATCACGTTTCAACTTTTGATACTATTTATACTAATGTTTCTCCAAAAAAGCTGTGCTGCTTAATATTGTCATAGTATTCTAAAGGACCAGTTTGCTCACCTTGAGGAAATGAGGCATTATCAAATTTAAAAATCATTGCTCACATGACATTTTAAACAGTGAATAGTCATAAACAGTGATCACAGTTTTTCATTAATTACATTGATGTTCACAATTACATTGTGAATACAGTTTTTTCATCAATTACAATGATGTGATTTTTAATAGTATTTTAGTGTTAATAATTGAGAGAATGCTGGGTAATTCAGTCTTTATTGTATCTTAAAATAATTACATTTCTCACTTCCCCTCTGTTTTACCCACTCTCGCTGCCATCCAACCACCCCACTTCTCACTGCTCCTCTTTGCTGCAGAACCTTGAAGGTATTATCTGTGACTCGTGGTGTCAGTTCTCCTCTTGGTCTTTCATACACTCACTCCGTTCAGACTTTCACCTCCACTACCACTGACACTGCAATTGTCGAGATATCACAAATGACCTTCACTTACTAAATTTAGTGGTCAATTCTCATCAAACCGGCCTTTCAGCAAATTTGATGCATGCTCTCCACTTGGTTTCCAGGCCACCACGTTCTTGGTTTCCTCCTACTTAACTGGTCACTCATGCTCTCTTGCTGGTTCCTGATAAGTGAACCAACAAATGATGAAGTGCCCAGGGCTCAATCTTTGGTGTTCTTCTCTTCTGACTCTCAACTTTTCCCCTTGGTCTCATCCAGCCCTACGACATTAAATACCATCTATATGTAGCTTCCAGTTTTTTATCTCCAGTCCAAATGACTGTCTTGTACTCTAGTCTCATATATCCAACTGCCTATTCAACCTTCCCAACTGTATCCCTAATAGATACCTCAAACTTAATAGGTCAAAAAATGAACTTCTGACATTTTCCCCTTAAACCAACTCAACACACACTCTTCCCTATATCAGTTGATGGCAACTCCACTGGCTCAAGACAAAATCTTGGAGTCATCTTTGACTCATCACTTTCTGTCACATTCCATATCCAATCTGTCAGGGAATCTTAATGGCTCTCCCTTCAACATAAATCCAGAACCTGGTCACTTCTCACCTTTCTCTGCTGCCAAGCTTATGTCACCGTCATGTCCACCTCTCCCCCGAACCCTCTAGACTCCTGGATTAGTGCACTGGTCTCCTAAGTGGTCTCCCCACTTCTGCCCCTACCCTTCTATGACTGAGGCAAAACGCAGCAGACAGAGTGGTCTCTTTTAAATCCCAAGTTACTGCTCTGCTCCAGTGGCTCTCATCTCACCCAGAATAAGACCTAAAATCTATCGTGGTCTACAAGGACCTACATGGTCTTGTTTCTGTCACCTCTCTGACCTCATGCCCTGCTACTCTCCCCTTGCTCCATCTGCTCCAACTACAATGGCCTCCTTATTTATGGATCACACCATTTTAGCACCTTTATGCTTGCTGTTCTGGGACATTCAGATACCTAGATGGCTCCTCTGCCACCTCTTTCAAGTTTCTGCTCAAAGGTCAGCTTCTCCGTGATGCCCATCCATCATGACTTTCCTATTTAAAGTTACAAGCACCTCCCATCAAATACACTTACACTTCCAGTCCCCCTTACCTTGCCCTATTTTTTTCTCCAGGCATACTTAATGCCTTTTAATATACTATATAATTCACTTATTGTTTTTAGCTGTTGTTTGTCTATCCTAGTACAGTTCCTTAAGGGCAGGGATCTTTTCCTTGTTTTGTTCACTGATGGTTCCCAGGGTCCTAGAATACTGCCTGGCACATAGTAGGTACTATATAAATATTTAATGAATGCATGAATGAAGTTTGAGTAAGAGCATACATGTGAAAATTTTCACTTCTGAACTTTATAGAAAAAAAAGTTTTTTTTCTATTTTTAAATTTTATAATAGAAATTTGAGAAAATAAATTTATTGATTGTAGCTTTTCTTATATCTTAAATTTCAGATGTGCTTTCTTTCTCTAAATTTTCAGCTTCAGTTGTGGAGGGTCAAAAAGGTATCATTCCTCGTGCTATCCAAGAAATATTTCAAAACATCTCTGAAAATCTTAGCATTGACTCTAGGATAAAAGTGTCTTATATAGAAGTATACAAGGAAGACCTAAGAGATCTTCTAGAATTGGAGACATCTATGAAGGATCTTCACATCCGAGAAGATGAAAAGGGAAACACAGGTAAAGTAGCCTACTTAATTGATAGTCTTCATTAGCAAATGAATATGATTTAATTCAGTTTCTGGATATTTTCCAAGGATTCTTTAAAAACAGACATAGAAACAAAATGCATTTGTTTTTGCTTTTAAATTGAATAGCTTATTGATTACCAGTAGCAGTTAACGCACCCAGGTGAAAAGTAGAAGTTCAGAGTGGTTGGTAAGATGAAGTTATTAAGGTGTAATTCCAAATACAGGTGACCCTTGAACAACGTGGTGGGGAGGATGGCGATTAGGGGTGCCGACCCTCTGTGCAGTCAAAAACCCAAGTATAATTTACAGTCATCCTTCTGTATCCACTGCCTCAGCGGATTCAACTAACCTCAGATTGTGTAGTACTGTAGTATTTACTATTGAAAAAAATCCACATGTAAGTAGACCTGCACAGTTCAAACCTGTGTTGTTCAAGGATCAACTGTATTTATTTCCTATAATTGCCACCTCCCCCGCCCCTGGGCTGATCTTAAGAAAATGTGACATAGGCTAAATTAATTTTTGTACTTTTTTTTCTCCCAGAGTTACCCTGAGGTTGGGGATGGCTTCTCCCTTTGGTGTTTTGGTGTTCATCCAAGTTGATCCAAGAACTCTCCTTTCTTCCTTTCTGATTTTTGTCCCAGCACACCTATTGCTTCCTCTTTTTTTTTTTTTTTTAAATTTAGAGTTTATGTGTTTGCTCCTTCATATTGACATTTACTCGTCCTTTGTTGTGCTTCTCAACGTCTGACGTTCTGTGCTATCAACTTGTTAATCTCATTAAACATCTATTTGTTTGGAAATGGGAGAACGTTAGAATGGGAAGGTCAAAATACAAGTATTTTAAAGAATAACACTTTCTGATTTTCTGACTTAAAAGGTAATATGTTCAACGTAGAACATTTTGAAAATATAGTAAAGTATAAGGAAGAAAGTTAAAGATCATCTTTAATCTCAGAACTCAGAAATAGCAACTTCCAATTTTGGTGTGTTTCCTTCCAGATTTCTTTCTCTATGCACATCTGATTAAAAAAAAAAATACACTCACAACCCCACATATTGTATGGCATCTTTTTTTTTTTTTTTTTTTTTGCGGTACGCGGGCCTCTCACTGCCATGGCCTCTCCCGTTGCGGAGCACAGGCTCTGGACGCGCAGGCCCAGCGGCCATGGCTCACGGGCCCAGCTGCTCTGCAACATGTGGGATCCTCCCGGACCAGGGCATGAACCCGTGTCCCCTGCATCGGCAGGCGGACTCTCAACCACTGCGCCACCAGGGAAGCCCCTTGTTTTGTTTTTTAGAAAGAAAGCATACATAGTACTTTGTGACCTTATTAGATAATTTTGTATAGTTTATCTTTTCTGGACGAAATCCAGACGGATGTTTTGAGCTTCTGTAAAGTGTAATTATTGAATGTGTTTATCTTTTATTAAAAGTTACCAAAAAATACATGTTTATTGTAAAATAGACAGTAGGGAAGTATACACTATCACTCCTCATAAATTTAGTGATGGAAATACTCCACACCTGATAGCAATCCTGCAAAAATTTTGGGAGGATGTAACAGTCTTAAGACAAATTACCATATATCTTATAAAATGTCCCAATCACAACCAAAATGCATTTGTTTGACATATTTATTGAGTTTCTCTGTATCAAGTGGTAGTTGGTATCCAACCTAGATGCTGCACAATTAACATCACCTTGGAAGCTTTTTAAGAAATACTGATTTCTGGGCCCCACTTTTCACAGATTCTGATGAATTAGTTAAAGATGGGGCGTGGGTGTTGGCACTTTCCCTTTTATAAAGCTCCCAGGTGATTCAGCTGGGTTTGAGGACCATAGATAGTGCTAAGCTATAGCCTAACATTAGAAAACTTTTAGAAAAGTTATACTATGATTTATGGTTAAATTGTTATATTTTATAAACTGATAGTTTAGCACTCCCTGTTGTAGTACAGGTACATTAGAACTTTAAATGAACTGGGCTGTTAAAAAAGGTGTCATGATGGAAACAATGCAAGAAAAGTGAATATTTTTTAAAGAAACAGTGACTGACAAGATCTGATTAAAGAGGAAGCTTGGTGCTGTAATTCAAGCACAGACTTGGGAGGTTTACTGCTGTGATTCAATTCCCAAATCCACCTACTCCTTTTCGAAATATTTTTGGATATAAACAAATAACACATGTAGTAAGCTTAGGTTATTTTGGGTTCTATTCTGTTGTTAAAATAGAAACTTTTTTGCCTTTTTTGAATTGCCTTGCACTCTTATATTATGTAGGGGGAAACTGTTTTTAAAATGAATAAACAGGGCTTCCCTGGTGGTGCAGTGGTTGAGAGTCCGCCTGCTGATGTAGGGGACACGGGCTCGTGCCCCGGGCTGGGAAGATCCCACATGCCTTGGAGCAGCTGGGCCCGTGAGCCGTGGTCGCTGAGCCTACGCGTCCAGAGCCTGTGCTCCGCGACTGGAGAGGCCACAACAGTGAGAGGCCCTAGTACCGCAAAAAAAAAAAAAAAAAAAAAAGAATAAACAACTTTATTTATATTGAAATTTTCATTTATCATTGGTTATTTACCAAAAACTTTAAACCTTAGGATGGCTTGAATATTAACGAAACTCAAAAGAAACTAATTTAATTTAATTTTAATCTACTACTGATTAATTCTTTTGAGTTATATATATAATTAATCTATTATCTTTCAATCAGTATATTAGACTCTACAAATCAAAATACTGGAATAAATAATTTTTCTTTTGTCATGTGTTTTAAAGAATTGAGTGTGATGTGTGATTCCAAAAAAACCCACAGATTGTTTAAAACATACATATATATGACATCTTTTAGAATTTAAACATCAAAATGAATGCCATCTATTAAAATAGTCCTGTTAGCAGATTATCTAAAATTATTTAATGATGTTGCTGATGTTACTTTTATTTTGAAATGCTATGAAGTTTTTTAAAGGGACTGTCTTAGCTGGGCGTTATAAGCAAATGATAATTGTTGTATGGTTAATTTAACTCTACTGGATTTTGATTAAAACTTGCTGTTGCTATTTTAAGTGATTGTTGGGGCCAAGGAATGCCAGGTGGAGACTGCAGATGAAGTGATGAGTCTCCTGGAGATGGGGAATGCAGCCAGGCATACGGATACCACCCAAATGAACGAGCACTCCAGTAGGTCACACGCGATTTTCACAATCAGCCTTCGTCAAGTGGCGAAAAATAAAGAGGCAGCTGAAGATGGATCGTGGTATTCCCATCAGCATATTGTCTCAAAGTTCCACTTTGTGGATTTGGCTGGATCAGAAAGAGTAACCAAAACAGGGAATACTGGTGAACGGTTCAAAGAATCCATTCAAATCAACAGTGGCTTGCTGGCTTTAGGAAACGTAATAAGCGCTCTTGGGGACCCACGCAGGAAGAGTTCACATATTCCATACAGGGATGCTAAAATTACCCGGCTTCTGAAAGATTCCCTGGGAGGCAGTGCCAAGACCGTCATGATCACCTGTGTCAGTCCATCCTCCTTGGATTTTGACGAGTCCTTAAATTCTCTCAAATATGCCAACAGAGCACGCAACATTAGAAACAAACCCACCTTAAACTTCAGCCCCGAGTCAGACCGTATGGGCGAAATGGAATTTGAGATTAAGTTGCTTCGAGAAGCTTTGCAAAGCCAGCAGGCTAGTAGCAACCAAACTAGCCAGATCCATTGGGAGGGGACTCCTGATAAAAATAGGATCCATTCTCTTGAGGAGCAAGTTGCTCAGCTACAAGGAGAATGTTTGGGTTACCAAAATTGTTTAGAGGAAGCCTTTACCTTCCTGGTGGACTTAAAAGATTCTGTCAGACTAAACCAAAATCAGCAACACAAACTGCAGGAGTGGTTTAACGTGACCCAGGAGGTCACCTCATTCAGAGGAGACCAAGGCATTGGAAACCTGGAAGAAGGACCACAGCATATTACAGTTCTCCAGCTGAAGCGAGAGCTTAAGAAATGCCAGGTACTTAGACACTTTTGTAAGTAACTTGTTTAAAGACTAAATTTATCTGGGCAAGTAAGAGTCATTTTGGAATTTCAGAAGTTTTTTTGGAAAGGATTATATATAAAATCTCATTTGCCTTTACTCTGTTTCTTTCTCCCTTTTCCTATTGCTTTCTCCTCATAATTCATCTCTTTCTTGGTTCCTCCTCCTTTCTTCTTCAAATGTATTTTAATTTGTTGTATTTATTAAGTAGGCTCTTGTGGGACTGGTCATTAATTTAGAGGATGAGAAGAAACACAGTTTCAGAACAAAATTAGGTTAAATTTTATTGAGTTTTTAATCCCTCTTTAGGTCAGTGCTTCTTGAAAGAAAAAAAATACTACCTGACTCCTTGAGTTTGGTGTTTTGATTTTTTAGACAAACAAATAAATCATCATATTTGATAATATTTAAGGAATGTAGCTATGTACATGTATACATATTGTATATATGTATATTGAGTTAAAATTACATTTTCCCACTTTTCATTTGAAAAACATTTGTTATTTAAAGATTATGTGTCACTGGGGAAATAATGGAGAATAGACATACCTAGTTCTGCTTATGTGGAGTTTGCAATCTGGTGGACAAATGGATAGTCCACCATTTTTTTTAAAATAGGAAAAGATATAGGTAATAAGACGGCTTTCTATTTATAAATCTTTCCTCAATATCTATTTGTATGTATTAGAAAGAAACCTCTATTACAGCAATTCTCAAACTTTTTGCTCACAAGTTTTCTTTACTTTCTTCAAATTGAGGTTCCCTAAAGAGCTTTTGTTTGTGTGGGCTGTTATCTATTGATATTTACCATATTAGAATTAAAACAACAAATTTAAACTATTAATTCACTCAGAACTAACAATAATAACCCAATTACATGTTAATATAAAGAACATTTTTTCATTAAAAATAACTATTTTCCAAAACAAAAAAATTTAATAACAGTGGAATTGCTTTATATTTTTTCAAATCTCTTTTCATGTCTGATTTAATAGAAGACAGGTGGATTTTCATATCAGTCAGCATGCAGTTTGTTGCAATATGTTGTTTTAGTTGAAGTATATGAAGAAAATCCAGCCTCATCTAGATTTGTAGCTGGAAGAGAGGAATATTTTAATGACTTTTTCAGATAATTGTGCATATTCTTTGACATTATATCAAAACTCAACAAGCGGAAATTTCCTAAAGGTTACCTGCAATGTGGGATTTGAAACCATTTTGTTACATTAACATTCACTGATTTTTATCTTGTACTTTGAATGGATCTTTTATCCACACACGATTTTGAATCAACATGCCTTGGACACTTGAAAAATATTTGTTTACTAAATTATGAAGATCTTTCAATGCTGACACATTTCACTATACACTATCAAAAAAATCACATTCCTTAATATCACCACTGATCTCACCTGCAAAGTTGTTAATTACTGGAAGCTGTCAAGTTTACAGTAGCAGAAGTGTTTTCCAAAATTCTAATTTTTGCATGAAACCTGAATTTTATCATTTGCAACAAATACTATTAGTTGTTTTCCTTGAAATGATGGTTCTGTCACACATACAAGTGTGAATAGTTTGTCTGTTGTTCTTTAGAGGAAAAATAGCACCCTATGAAAAATGTGGCTAGTTCAGCTTGCAACTCAAACAGTTGCACAAGATTTTTTGCCCCAGATAACTATCACCCTTCAGTATACAGCAGAACTACTTTATGCATACCTCCCATTTGACACATAGAATACTAAAAAAGTGCTCATGTGTTGAGATTTAATGAAATCATGTTTATTCCTTCATCAAGATATTCTTAAGTGAAACTGGCATTTGTTGGTTTGTTTGTATTGTTAGGGCACAGCAGTGAAGAATACAGTGGCTACCACTACAGTTTGGTGACACTTTCTTTATTCATACTAGGAGCCAGCAGTATTACATATCATTGTTTTTGCACCATCAGTACAAATGACAACATGGTGAAAAAGGCAAATATCATTTTAGTATAACTAGGAAAATGGTTTTAACCTCATGGATACCCTGAAAGGATCTAAGTTTCATGCTAAAAGATTCACTACTGAATACACTACGAGAACTGCTGCTCTTTTACAAAGCTTTGATCTTTAAATATAAGCATATAAAGTACTGCTTTTAAAATCATGGATTTTTTTTTTTTTAAAGGCAGTAACTCTGCTCTGCCTTTTTCTTAAATAGAGCAGGCCTGGCCCTTCCTGTTTGGTATAAGAAACTGGGAGAACATTAAGTACAGGTAATAGGAAGCTTGAACTTTGTGGTACACTATAGGAGTTGGTGGTAGAAAGCATGCTTCTAAGATGACTGATTTTGGAAGCCCACAAAACCCATCTGCTTGGGGGTGAGATGGGTAGTAACCTTCTCTCTCCGTCTGTTGGAAACTCTAAATTTAAACTTGCTCTAGATAATGTACTCTAGATTATGATATCCCAAAGATATTAACAGTCTTGATGAAAAATGGTACCATGATCAGATAGTTTTGGGAAATGCTAGGTTGCAAAAAACAAACAGGTTTCTTAATCCAAAGACTTCCCAGAACTTTGAAAAGTACTGATGTATATTGTGAGTCTCCAGGTGAGAGATATAGCATTCAGTGTTTCCCAATTTAAAAAAATGGATTCCCTTTTTTGGTCTGCAACCTTCTAGGCCTAGTAATCTATGGATACCACTGAACAGCAAATAGACAAATGATTGGTGTCATTCCTTACCCCATATGTCTCTTTAAAAAATTGTTTTTTAAACTTCATTTCTGTTCTTTTTTTCTGTGAGAGAATATAGTAGTTAAGAACATGGGTAACAAACTTCAAAGGTTTGAATCCCAGCTCCTCTGTTTACTAGCTCTCTGACCTTGGACAAGTACTTAACCTCTCTGTGCTTCAGTTTCCCTACCTGTAAAATGGAAACACTAATAATAAGCTCCGTTTAGGGTTGCTTTGAAAGCTATTAGAGCATTATTAGTTCCCATAAAGTGATGATAAAGATGCCTGAGCTATAGTAAGGCTTAATACACATTAGCCTATTATGATCTCCTCTCATTTATTCTTCTTCTACCTGGGCCTAGGTTATACATCTGTGGCAGCTAAGGGATTGGACTCAGTAGTTGTAGGTAGGGCCACGTGCCAGGGGTTCTGTGAAGGCAGCTCATCCCCTCATAAATACCTCTTAAGTCTCTTGGTTACTTTTGTACTCCATAATTTGAACACAGGGACAGTATGTGAACATGAATATACTCAACAGATAAATACTTTTAAATAAATAATAAACAATAAAACTGTAGTTTATAAAGTATATGTAAAAATATTTAAATATGCAGCACTGGGAGAGCAGTTACATTTTAAGCTTCTCGGATGGGCAATTAATTGCCCATAGCAGAGGGTATTAACTAATGAGAATTATAGTTATATTTTATTTTAAAAACAGAAAAGTCATAAAGGTCATATAAATATATAGGGTTATAAGGACCATCAGGGTCATGCGTCCTCTCCTTATTTGGTCATTCAAAGATCCCAAGCAGAGAAAAGAAGGGACTTGCCCAAAGTCCCAAGGGAAGGCTGTAGCAAATTCAAGGCTGGCCTTAGTCCGTGGGTTCCCAGTGCAGAGGCCCATCCACCTCCACACCACCGCCTGAGAGGTCACGCACATGCTCTGGTTTTGTGAATTAAATCTTGTTTGTAAAGAGAGCACCATTTTGTAAATAGCTACTCTTTCTTCTCTTTTCCTGTGGCTTAGCGGAAAGAGCATAGGCTTCGGATCTAGAAAGGCCCTGGAGTTGACTGTCAGGAATTTGGTTTTATCCAGTGTGTTGTCCTGGGAAGAGGTGTTAACTCACTGAGCTTTAGTTTCTTCATGAAAAAGGAATCATGTCAATTCAGTGAGATATTTTTAAAATGCCAAGTTACAATCTAGCATAAAGTAGACCCTTGATCAATGTTAATTTTCTGTTTATTTAGTTCAAAATTTGTTTTAAAAGTATTATTTGCATATCCCGAGTTTATTTGGAGACAGGCAAACTAAGAAAACTATACGTTTAACCATATTTCCAGACATCTTCAAAATATATCTCTTTTTAGTGAAAGGGTGCAAAATTAGCAAATGTTCTTTATTTAAACATCCAAATGCACTGTTATACTCTATAGGTCAGTTTGGGAAATGTGACCTCTTTGATTTTTAAAAACCCACATTAAAATCTCATGGCAATTCTAGAAAACTTATAAAAATCTCATTGAATGTACTCTAGAACTTGAATAACTGGCTTCAATGTTAAAATGCAGGAAATAAAAGTAAGGAAAATCTTCCTGTCTTTGTGGTGATTAATTCTTACATTATAGCAGTAATAGGTCCTCTCAGCTGTTTCTGCCTTTCTTATAAAGAAACCAGAAACAAAGGATAAGACAATTTTAAGAGACATCTTCAAGGTGTCATTAAACCACAGTTTTTGTGGTATTATGTGGGCTCGCTCTCGAGTACTTTCCATATTGAATCTCTCTTGTGCTTTCTTTCCCTCCCCGCAGTGTGCTCTTGCTGCTGCTGAAGTAGTATTTAATCAGAAGGACCTGGAAGTGAAGGAACTAAAGAATCAAATGCAAATGATGATGCAGGAAAACAAAGGACATGTTATATCTTTGAAAGAAGCGCAAAAAGTGAATAGGTTGCAGGTAGAGTTTTTTAATGTACCTTGCTCTGTATATTTCATTGGAATAGTACATGACTAAATAAAATAGCATTGTAAATGATAAGTGGGAATGTTTGCAAAAATAGGTTTCAGATGGAGTTCTGGACACAAGCACCTGAAAGAGTTATTACAGTTTTCCTCCTAAATTGGTGTGAAGGGAAAACATTTTTATAGTTAGCTTGACTTATATTTCAAAAATACAAAACCTGGGGCTTCCCTGGTGGCGCAGTGGTTGGGGGTCCAAGTGCCGATGCAGGGGACGCGGGTTCGTGCCCCGGTCCGGGAAGATCCCACATGCCGCAGAGTGGCTGGGCCTGTGGGCCATGGCTGCTGGGCCTGCGCATCCAGAGCCTGTGCTCCTCAGCGGGAGAGGCCACAACAGTGAGAGGCCCGCGTACCGCAAATAAACAAACAAACAAAAAAACAAAACCTTATACCCAGGAACTTAATTTGCAAATCATATTATGGTTATCCTTTCTTTATACTTTCCCTTCCGTTGTTTGCCAAAGTAATAGGCAATATGATATTGTCAAGTGTTGGAAGGTAAACACATAATTTAAACTTTTTGATTTGTTAGATTATCGTTTTATACTCCATCAGTGATTTGCTCTTTAATTTTGGCTAAATATTTCAATTTCTCTATCTTAGCTTTTCTGTATTAACATGGATGTGCCTGCAGAGTAACATGGTATGTCCCTAAATATTATACTCCCTGGCTATGAACCCTACCACCCCCCCCAAACAGTTAATTTCATTTAAAGACTTTAGCTTCCTATCAAGGAGTAACTACTGCTCTGAGTAATAATCTGATTCAGACAAATTAGACTTTGATTTTGACATTATTTTTGTTTTCTTTTTTAACCCTTCTAATTCTGTAATAATTTAAAAACATAAAACATATATAAAATAATATGTGTTGTTCAGTGATTTATCACAAAGAGAACAGCTGGGTAGCCACCACCAGTTCAAGAAATAGCACACTGCCAGCCCCTCGGAAGCCCTTAGTCTCTCCTCCTCGGAGAGAGCTGCTCTCCTAATTTTCATAATGATAATTTCCTTGCTTTGCTTTGTGGTTTTACTATGTATCCTTGAACACTACAGTTTAGTTTTTGGAATTTTTATAAATTTAATCATTCAATATATATTCTTTAGTATCTGGTTGCTTTTATTGAACATTTTATCTGTTCTGATTCATCCACGTTGTGTGTAGCTGTAGCTTGATTAGTTTATAGCTGTACAGGATTTCATTGTATGAATATACCACAATTTATTTTTCTGTTCTACTGTTGATAGACATTTTTTTCTATGAATTTTCTTAAACATGTCTCCTGGTGCACACGCACACACGTTTCTTTTGGATTTGTGCCTAGGAGTTGAATTGCTAGGTCATAGGGTAGGCGAATCTTCAACCTTAGTAAATGATACCAAACTTGTTTTCCAGTTTAAACTTGCACCAGCACTGTATGAGCATTCCTGCTGCTCCACTTGCTTGCCAGCATTTGTTATTGTAAAGTTTTAAATCTTAGGCAATCTGGTAGGTATATAATATTATTTTATTGTGGTTTTAATTTTCACTTCCCCGATGACTAGTGAAGTTGAGCACTTCTTCATGTTTTTTTGCTATTTGGATACCTTCTTTTGTGAAATGCTCATTCAAGTTTCTTGCTTGCTTTCCTATTGGACTGAGTCTTTCTATATTATCTTCTAGGAGCTTTATTGTTTTGCCTTTTACATTTTGCTGTACAGTTCTCCTGAAATTGATTTTTGCGTATGGGGTAAAGTAAAGGTCAAATTTCATTTTTTTTCCATATAGCTATCCATTTGTTCCAGCGTCACTTTTTGAAAAGGCCATCTTTTCACCACTGTCTTTGTCATAAGTCAAGGTTCATTCATGCATGCATCTATTGTATATTTCTGGGACTTCTGTTGTATCTCATTGGTTTTTCTGTCTTTGGACCAATGTCACATTTCTTATTTATTGCAGGTTCCTAATAAGTCTAGATATTCTATAGAGCAAGGCCTCTGCTCTGTTTTCCTCCTCCCCAAGAAAGTCTTGGTTGCTCCATATAAATTTTAGAATCAGCTTTTCAAGGACCACAAAAAAAAAAAACAAAAACTTTTGTGATTTTGGTTGGGATTGCATTAAATCTATAAGATACATTTGGAAAGAGTTAACATCTTTTGATCATGAGTCTTTTCACTAACCCATGAACATGGTATATTCCTCCATTTACTCATGTTTTCTTTGGTTTTTCTCAATAATGACTTTTTTGTGTGTATGTAGAAGTATTGCACATCTTTTGTTAGATTCATTCCCAGGTACTTTATTTTTTTATGTGACTGTAAATGGAATCTTTTCAGATTTTCATTTTTTGTTGGTATGTGTAACTGTATTGATTTGTGTATGTTGATAGCTTATACCCAGCAACCTGATTAAATTCATTTTTTAATTCTGATATTTTATGTAAATTCTTTAGGATTTTCATTTATAATTATGTCATCTGCAAATGAAGACATTTTTATTTCTTCCTTTATGATCCTTATACCTTCTGTTTTTTTTTTTAACCTTACTTCATTGACTGACATCTTTAATACAGTGTTGAATACAAGTGTTGATACCAAACATCCTTGTCTTGTTTCCAACTGCTGAAGAAAAGCTTTCACTGTTTCACTATTAAGTATCATGTTTGCTGTAGATTTTTTTTTTTTTTTTTTTAACTTTTTGGCTGCATTGTGCAGTATGCGGAACTTCCCCGACTAGGATCAACCTGTGCCTCCTGCGGTGGAAGTGTGGAGTCTTAACTGCTGGACCACCAGGGAAGTCCCAATATATATATATTTTTAATTTATCCTTTATCAAACCAAGGAAAATTTCTTTGCTGAGAATTTTTATTATGAATGGATATTAAATTTTATCAAATGATTTTTCTTTATCATGATTTCCTCCCTTTATCCCGTTAATGTGGTGAATTATATTGATTTTTCTAATTTTTAAACCAATCTTATATTCCTGGAATAAACCTTTCTTTGGGTCATGATGTATTGTGTTGGGGGTCCCCAAGACCACCCTCAGGTTGGATGATGAACCAGGAAGACTCAGCATATAGTTGTGCTCGTGGCTAAGATTTATTACTGTGAAAGGAGAGCAAAGGGAACGGGGACATAGAGTGAAGTCCAGGAGAAACCAGGCACAGGCTTCCAAGAGTTGTCTCCCGGTGGAGTCATCCACATGTGCTTAATTCCCCCAGCAAAGCCTGTGACAACTCACGTGAAATGTTGTCTACCAAGGAAACTCAGTAGAGACTCAGGTTTTATTGAGGGTTGGTAATGAAGGCATTCTCTGCCCACCATGTACCAAAATTCCAGACTACCAGAAGGAAAGCAGGTGTTCAACATAAACCACCTTGTCTGTACAAACACTTTGAGCACAGTGAGCCACTCTTACCAGTTAGGGTGTTGGGAACCCTCTTAGGATCCAAGTTCCCAGACACCAGCCAATGGACAACCTCTTAAGCAGGTCTTTCAAAGGATAGCAGTCAGGTCTGCTGTGTTAACTGTTTTCTACAAGTGTCCTTGATTTGGTTTGTGATTATTTTGTTAAGGATTTTAGCATCTCTATTCATGTGTGAGATTAGCCTATATTTTCCTTTCTCAAAATATTCTTGTTAGATATTGTAACAAATTAGGTTAGCCTAATAATATAGGTTAGGTAGCATTCCTTCTCTTTCTATACTTTAGAAGAGTGTGTGAAAAATTAGTGTTATTTCTTCCTTAAATGTTTGGTTGAATTCACCTGAAAAACATTTGGGACTGGAACATTTCTTTGTGGAATGTTTTATTATGAATTCAATCATATTTTCTTTTTGCCCCCCTTTTGATAAGGTTTATTTGTCTAAGAATCTAACAACTGTGTCTAAGTTTTCATATTTATTGGCATAAGTTTGTAATAGTCTCTTATCTGTTTAATGTTTTTAGACGTGTGATGATATCCCCCTTTTCATTCCTGGTTATTTGTGCCTTCTCTCTTTTTTTTTTTTCCTTGATCAACTTCACCAGGGATTTATCAATTTTATTAGTCTCTTCAGAGAAGAAATTCTTGACTTTGTTGATCTTCTCTAGTATATGTTTATTTATTATTTAATTAATTTCTACCCTTATCTTTATTATTTAATTTTTTCTGCTTTTTTGGGGATAGCATCCTATGCTATCTTTCTAAATTCTTTAGATGGATGCTTAGTTCATTGATTTTTAGCCTTTCTATATATTTTTAGCCTTCTATAATATATGTATTTAAATTTATATGTTTCCTCCTAAGCTTATTTTTACCTGCATTTCACATTTGCCTCAAAATATTTACTAATTTTTATTGTGACTTTTTTCTTTGACCTATGGGTTATATAGTTATTTTATTTCCAACACATGGAAGATTTCTTTTTATTAACTTTTAGCTTAGTTGGATTTATCAATTTTTAGCTTAATTGTATCATTTCAGTTCTTTGTGTTGAAAATTGCTTTATGGCTTAGCATAAGGCCAGTTTTTGTAGATACTACAGAAGTGTTTGAAAAGAATGTGTATTCTGCAATCATTGGGTACTCTTAATCCTGTTTATCCTGTTATTCAAATCTATATTTTTACTCACTTTTTGGGGGTCTTTTTGTCATATCAGTGATTTAGAGTGATGTTAAAATCACCCACTATAATTTTGGATTTGTCTTGAGAATAGTGACCATTTTTGCATTATATATATTTAAGCTCGGTTATTAAGTACATAGAAATGTAGAATTGTTACATCATCCTGGTAAATTGACCTTTTTTTTAAATCACTTTTTCCCTCATTTTATCTCTTCTAATGGTTTTTGCCTTAAAGTCTATTTTATATTAATATAGCTATACCAGCTTTCTTTTGATTAATGTTTACATGGTATCTCTTTTTCCAGCTTCTTTTTAATCCTTCTGTGTCTATTTTAGTTGTGTTTCTTGTAATTAGCAGGTTAGATAATTTTACATTTCTTTCTGACAGTCCTTATCCTTCAATTGGATTACTTAGTTCATTTCTGAATTTAACATAATTACTATTACATTCTGGTTATAATCCCACCATTGTGATTTTTACTTATCCTATCTGCTCTATGTTTCTTCTTCTCTCCTTCTTACCTTCTTTTGGATTAATTGTGTATTTTTAAATTTACTTCATTACCTTAGAAGTTGTACTTTCACTTTTTTTAGTGGTTATTCTGGAGAGTATACCATGCACCCTTGACTTAATACAGTCTAATATTAATTGGTATTTTTACCCTTTTCCTAGAGAGTATAAGGACTCCATTTAATATCCCCCGTCAACTTATATGCTATTGATGTTTTATATTTTAATTATCTGAATACATGACTTTTAAAATAAAGTTACATTTTATAGCTCAGCATTAACACAGTGAAAGTTTAGGGTTTTTTTTCTCCTATTTAAACATTATAATACATGTGAAATATTAAGATGAATGACATTTCTTATTTACATAATTTTGTGCTTATAAAACAAAGATTGATGTTAGAGCTTTATAGATTGGATATACTTCAAAATTTTTCTTTAGAGGATATGTAAGAAGCTAAACCACACACGGTGTCCCCCCCCCCCCCCCATATAATTTGTTCTGCCTTTGATTTCCAAGTTCTTTCTCCCACGACTCTCAATTGCCTATCTTCTATCTCTTTGTGTTTCTGGCTTTCTTTTTTGCTGAGTAAAGGCTTTCACTTCACTGCACCTGTTACCACTTTCTGTCCCCTTTGCTGTCACCTCAGCTCTTTGCAATTTTCTACACTTTTTAACTTTCTGGTCTCTTGTTACTTCTTGGATTTCACTCTGAAGTTTCAAACTTTTATAAAGATCAGCTAATCACAGTGCTTCAGGTTGGCAAGCTAACCAGTCACAGTGTGTGGGGCACTGTCTTGCACACTCTTTAGGCTGTATTTATCGGCTTACTATTCGAAAGTTTTTACCACTCAGGACAATCCTAAATTCTTGTGAACACCAGAAAGCTAGTCTTTGTTTTTTGGGTTTTTTTTTTTAGAAAAAAAAATTTTTTTTTTTTTTTGGCTGCGCCACACACCCTGCAGGATCTTAGTTCCGTGACCAGGGATGGAACCTGCGCCCACTGCTGTGGCAGTGTGGAGTCTTAACCACTGGACCGCCAGGGAAATCCCAGAAGGCTAGTCTTTGGATAAATGAGGTTTTACTGTTTTGTTAAGGTAGTTGTAATTTTGGTCGATGTACAGTTATTTTTAATCATTATACACATACTGAGGTTCTCTGTTTTTAAAATTCTTATCTCTCTTCTACAAAGAATGAAAAAATAATAGAACAACAACTTCTTGTGGATCAACTGAGTGAAGAACTAACAAAACTTAACCTGTCAATGACTTCGTCAGTTAAGGAAACTTGTGGTAATGGGCCAGATGCCAGGATACCTGAAAAGAGACCATGTACTGTACCATTTGATACCCGTTTGGAGCATTATATTTATATTCCAGCAAGATCAGATTCCAGGAAGGTAAAGTCTAAGCATTAATTTCTTTCTTATTATGAGATTTTAAAAATATTGTATATAATATAATATCACAGTGTATTTGTATAGTCTTAGCAGGTTTTTTTTCCATTTGGTTTCATACACTTTTGTTTATACTCTTCTTTTTTGTTTGTTATGTATACTCTTTTTTAAATCATGCTTCTTTTTAATAAAAAAATTAATAGGTAGGAGAATGTATAGATACATTTGGAAGGAATAGTTGAAGATAATGCTTACATTTATCAAGGAGAAAAAAGCTGCTCTTTGCTATTGTATTTTCAGACATGACTAAGTCTGATATCTTCATGAATTTTTTCTATCTTTAATTACCCAACCCAAGTTGATGAGGTTGGAGGTATTTATTTTGACTTACTTTGTCTGTCTGATTATTTTCAAAATGACATTTATGTGTTATTCAGTCTTGCCAAGTTTGACATAATCAAGACTATATAAAAATGAGTGTGAAGTTTCATCTTAATTTTTATTTATTTATAAAAAATATGTGTGTGGGTGGTAAATATGTGCACACACTGATTTCTCTTGAAAAATCAAGGAATCTCCACCATGGAAAAGACTAATTAGCAGATTCATGAATTTTGGTTTCCATTTATTAATTTTAGGACTGGAAATGATTTGTTTGAGATCTATACATTGGTTACAGTCAAAGGGATAAGAAATATGAGAGGTGTCATAGACTTTGCAGTCAGGCTGGCTTGGGTGTGGATACCATCTCTATGGTGTAGGCCTGGATGGATGACTAAAACCGTATGAACCCCAGGCTCCTTATCTGTCAGAATGGGGGACCTGCGGGGGTGTATGGAGGATTTACATGAGATGTTGACTCCAAAAGTGCCTGGCACACTGCATCCTAACACATGTTCATGGGGTGCTTCTACTATGTCCCAGGCTCCATGCCTCAGAATGAGTGGGACAGATGCTGCTGTTACCTCTACAGTTTTCAATTTTGAGTGGTTGGATTTAAAATTTAAACCATCGTTACTATTAATTTCAGTTAAACTTTTTAGAGTTATTGACATTTTTTTCTTGGTTGAATACATGGTAAATTTGCATAGAACATTTGAGAAGAAAGATAAGGTCTTCGTAGGATTCAAATTGGATATCTATTAATTCAACTTAATTATATATCAAGTCTTCTATATTAAAAAGAATTTTTTTTACTATTGGCTAGTAATGTGAAAGAATTTCCTGTTTCTGTTCATTCTTTGTTTTTCTTTTTAAATTTTTTTTTGGCTGCGTTGGGTCTTCATTGCTGCATGTGGGCTTTCTCTAGTTGAGGT
This sequence comes from Stenella coeruleoalba, assembly GCF_951394435.1. NCBI lineage: Eukaryota > Metazoa > Chordata > Mammalia > Artiodactyla > Delphinidae > Stenella > Stenella coeruleoalba. The sequence continues at coordinate 41,106,922 of NC_137153.1, forward strand.
GAGTGGGGGCTACTCTTCGTTGCAGTGCGCGGGCTTCTCATTGCAGTGGCTTCTCTTGTTGCGGAGCATGGGCTCCAGGCGCGCAGGCTTCAGTAGTTGTGGCACGTGGGCTCAGTAGTTGTGGCTTGCGAGCTCTCGAGTGCAGGCTCTGTAGTTGTGGCGCACGGGCTTAGTTGCTCCGCGGCATGTGGGATCTTCCCTGACTAGGGCTCAAACCTGTGTTCCCTGCATTGACAGGCAGATTCTTAACTACTGCGCCACCAGGGAAGTCCCTCTGTTCATTCTTTTATTTTATAATAATAACAACATATTTTTCTGATTATAAAAGTTAGACATATTTATTATCTCAGTCTCTGTTTCTTTCTCTTTTTACTAGATGTTCACACACATGCGTGCACGCACACACACACAAACACACACACATTCTTTGAGGAGACAGAGCTCCATGGACTCTTGAGAAGGGGTTAGGCCCCTCTGTTCCTTTATTTTTTTAAGATTAAAAAAAAATAATAAATTTATTTATGGCTGTGTTGGGTCTTCGTTGCTGTGCACGGGCTTTCTCTAGTTGCAGTGAGCAGGGGCTACTGTTCGTTGCAGTGCACGGGCTTCTCATTGCGGTGGCTTCTCTTGTTGCAGAACACGGGCTCTAGGCGTGCAGGCTTTCGTAGCTGTGGCACATGGGCTCAGTAGCTGTGGCTCCTGGGCTCTAGAGCAGTTGTGGCACACAGGTTTAGTTGCTCTGTGGCATGTGAGATCTTCCCGGACCAGGGCTCGAACCCATGTTCCCTGCACTGGCAGGTGGATTCTTAACCATTGTGCCACTAGGGAGGTCCCTAGGCCCCTCTGTTCTTATCTCTAGTTGTTTGATTAGACCTGAACAGCCATGACTGGAATAAAGACTTCCACAGTTATTGTTTCAAATTAGCAAATTATTATTTTTAAAATTTTAATTAGTTTCGTTGCCCCCTTTCACTTTCAAGGGTTTTGGTTTGGAAAACATAAGTGTGGTTACCATAGCTTAGGAGAGGGCAGATACACTATAAGACTTGTAGCTCCTTTGTGGTTACAGGTAATCTCAAAGTTCCCTTATGACCAAGTGGGATTAAGATGTAACAGAAAGAAAGAACCAGTGAGTTTGCCAAAAGATTGCTGTGACATGGAAGGAAAAGACCCGACCAGAGAGACTCTGCATTATGTTGAGGAATGGCAACACTTACTCCCAGTGCTGTTTCCTTCATCATGGATGGACATGTATTCAAATTAGCAAATTCTTAGTTTTGTTTTTAAAATTTTCCTTCTACCCCAAAAGAACCCTTCTAGCCACTAAAAGAAGGGGAAAAGGGAGAAAATGCAATGATCAGCAGTTTTGAGAGTTCTCTTGCTCCTATTGTGTGTCCAGGAATCCTGGCCCCCACTCTTGCTTGGACTGGTTACTGCAGCAGACATGAAGACTTGCATGGAAAGACACAAAGCCTGCCAAGCCTTGTTCAAGTCCTGTTTCCTGTTCCATTGTTCTAGAGTGAGCAGAACGTTTCATATTAAATACCAAAACTAGTTAAATTAAGCTAAAGAAGACGTCTGAAATCTCATTTCATTTTTTCCTGGATTTCTGTCACCTTGGCAGAAGTTGAGCTAATATTTTCCAGCTCTAATATTTTCTTTTAGAATTTAGCTCAAATATTTTCTTGAAGTAAAAATAGTCTGACAAGGGAAATATTTCCTTGACTTAAAATACTTTCAAAGAGGGCTTCCCTGGTGGCGCAGTGGTTGAGAGTCTGCCTGCCGATGCAGGGGACACGGGTTCGTGCCCCGGTCCGGGAAGATCCCACATGCCGCGGAGGGGCTGGGCCCGTGAGCCATGGCCGCTGAGCTTGCGCGTCCGGAGCCTGTGCTCCGCAACGGGAGAGGCCACAACGGTGAGAGGCCCGCGTACCGCAAAACAAAACAAAACAAAAAAAAAACTTTCAAAGGAAAAGGGGAACAATGGCTTAATTAGTTTTTAAATTGATTGCATAAAGAGTTTGATTTTATTTCTTATATGTTTGTTTATGCATATTGGAGGGAAAGTGAAAAGATCTTATTTATTTTAAAAGTGTATTTTTTATATATATATATATATAAAACATATACTTTTGTAGCTAGCTTTTCTCACTTAATGTATCACAAATGCTTGACAGTCATTAAATATTCTATATCATGATTTTGACAGGTAATAATATTTTATCCTAAGGATATACCATTGTGTACTTTTTCCTATTGTTGCACATTTAAGTTGTTTGCAACCATCTCTCAATCTAAAAAGTTTAATTCCAAAATGGAATTTTAGGATTTATCTACTTATGTAGAAATCCTAAAGAAATTGCCCTTCACAACTAAATATTATAATTTACCAAATTATTAGGAAAAACGAGAAAGAAACTCATTTGTCTCAAAAGATACCAGAAACTCATCTAATGTAAACTCATGTAAAATTGAATCTAGATTTAAATTTAAGGAAAAAAATGTAACAGAGGTTTCTATTTTCTTAATGTGGTAAATATGATATAATTAAAGCCAAACACCAGTGTTATATCAGTACATACCAAAAAGGCACTTTGGAAGGAAAAAAATTACAAAGTGGTACCAGTCTTTACTTAGGTTTAAAATAATACCATATATGCTGATGATGCTACCATTTTTCATGGATTATAAGACTCACATTTTTTTTTTTCACTTTATCATCTTTGGTGGTAGGATATGTTTTACAATTGATGGTATGTCATAGATGATAGCTTTTTTCTTTTTTGCTGGTATAAAAATAATGGTGTGTCTTACAGTTGATGACATTTTAGATTTGATAAAATATTGTATTATGAAAAGGAAATAAAAGCAATAGGTAAATAATATCACTTTCAGTACTTGACATAATTGTATAGTAAGAAAACCAACAAAAATGTTCTTAAGGGATTTTTTTTCTTTCTTTCTTTCTTTTTCTTTTGGCTGCCTCGAGTCTTAGTTGCGGCATGCGGGATCTTTCTTTTTCATTGCGGTGCGTGGGCTCCTCGTTGCAGCACACAGGCTTCTTTCTAGTTGTGGCATGAGGGTTTTTCTCTCTCTAGTTGTGGTGCGTGGGCTCCAGGGTGCGTGGGCTCTGTAGTTTGTGGCATGCGGGCTCTCGTTGAGGTGCGAGAGCTCAGTAGTTGTGGCATGCGGGCTTAGTTGCCCCGTGGCATGTGGGATCTTAGTTCCCTGACCAGGGATTGAACCCGCATCCCCTGCATTGGAAAGTGGATTCTTTGCTACTGGATCACCGGGGAGGTCCCAAGGGATATATTTTTTAAAACCTCTGGAATCTCCAAACTCACAAAAGTGGAAATATCTGTAAAATCTTTTCTGTTTTTCCTGAATGAATTACATTTTTATTGAGTCACAAAATTCTTATGCATTAAATCCCATACACTGAAGTCAACAGCCTTTTCAGTTTTCATTAAGATTTTATCTTTCACACAAAGCCCATTTTTTTCTCACAAAATAATTAATTAGTTTTGCTTTTTAATCACGTCTTTGCATAGATTGTTGCTCATGATGAAGCAGAGCTGTGTGAGATGTGTCTGCTGAGCTTTGACCAGGTTCCCTTGCCAGCCCAGCACTCATTCCTGCAAAACATACCAAGTTCACAGTAGCAAAATGACAAATTACATCTTATGAACCTTTGTGGAACTCTCAAATTCAACTACAAAATTAAATATGTGAAAGCCACAATCTGTGGTAAATAAGTTACAACACATCTCATGAAACAAAATCAAACGCATCACTAGTGAGAAGAGATTATCTTATTGTATGATGATTGAGAATATTATGCTCAGGTCTGGGTACAACACCTAAGTCAAATTAGATTATTTTTGGAGAAAACCAAGTTGCTGAAGGACCTTGGAGAAAATCTGAAGTAACTCTAGATTTAGTCTGATTCAGAGGAGACATGATAACTACTTTCAAGTATTTGAAGGCTTATCATTACTGTTAGACTTTGTCTCTAGAGCTAGGACCAATAAGAAGCAATAAGGCAATATAAGAGGCAATATAAAGAGGGATTTATTAATGAGAACTGTCAAAGTAATATGAGAGGTCTCAGGGCTTGTGCGGGTCCCCACAGTGAATTTGTTTAAGCAGAGGTTAAATGATAACTTGCAGTATTACAGAGGAGAGTCAAACATGGGATGAGTTGAACTCTAATCTTTAAAGTTCTGTCCAGTCCTGTTGCTATGTAATTCTCGGAAAAAATGGTTAGAATAAAAAAATTGCCTTCTAGTTGGATACACTTAAGTTATCTGAATTATTACTCAGCTTATTGAGTACTTACATTGTGATCAGTGTTGCTTGGGGTATGGTTGAAAATGCAAAAATATTCTTTGTTGGGAGCAGGGAGTGCAGAAGCAACTGAAAGAAGCAGGACCCAACACTTAGGTAGGAAGGGGCCAGATTATAGAAGGCTTGGTGAGCCAGAAGGGGCTAAGAACCATTCTTTAGGGTGGAATGACTGTTAAGGAATTAATTTACTGAATGTTACTCATTGTGGCAGAACCCATTTGGTGTTCATTATTAAGCTGGGTCATTTGCTTTTCTTTGTAAAAAGAAAATTTTAAAGCAAGTTACAATCCCAGAAAACAAAGTTTGATTCTGAACAAAAAGTTTTATTTGCTCCTGAAATAAAGCCCTCCTCCCAGCCCCCACCCCCACCCCCATCAAAGAACAACCTTGAATCCTGTTGGTTATGGTGCAGGTGGCCATGCTAGGTACAATGTGCTTGTTAGATAAATACTTCTTGAGTTGGTTCTTCTGTAAATAATCTCCATACCCCAGAATTGGGAGGCCACCTAGAAAACTTTACCCTCCATCCATCATGGTGCTGATGTGATGGATGGTCTTATTAGGTGACCAACAGTGGAGGCACAAAAATCAAGTATCAAGGAATATCCAGTATCAGGTTGGCTTTCCTGGGAGGTGGTGTGTAAAGGACCTACGTCAATTGAATCTTCACACCATGTGATATACACATTCTACTGTATGTAGTAATTTTAATAGCTTATAATGATTTATATTAATAAATTGAATGTCTCCTCTAAGATCTTATTATTTACCTTTTTTGAGAAATTACCCTCAGGTTTGGTTATAGAGAAGTGGTTAAAAAGGAAATATTTGGTAACAGAAACTAGAATAAAAGTATAAAGGCAATATCTAATTCATTGTTTTCCAAGGTGAATTTTTGAGAACTTAAGGCCAATAGAATAATAATATAGAAAGTTTCCAGGCTAGTCCATGAAAATCTATTTATCCCATGATACATATTAAGTGTCACTTAGAGCATTAATTCAGCTCTCCCTGACTACTACATGTAAAGTCTGAATAAATACATTCAAATTTTCAAATCAGGAATATTTTTCCCTGGCAGAAGGAGTGGTTGTGGCTCTGGATTTCTTCATGTGGTGGGATTTGGATTAGAGGGGAATTGCAGACCCTTAGCAGCACTGCAATTCTCCAAGTGTTCAGAAATGGGAAGATTGTGGTGGGGTGGGTAACAGTTGTCTCCTATTACACTGTGTATGGGCTTCACATTTGTTGGAGAGTGCCTGAGCTATGTTTAAGAGCTGTGATGTTGGGACTTCCCTGGTGGTCCAGTGGTAAACAATCCGCCTTACAGTGCAGGGCCTGGTCAGGGAAGTAAGATCCCACATGCCGAGGGGCAACTAAGCCTGTGTGCCACAACTGTTGAGCTCACATGTCTCAACTAGAGCTGGCGCACCACAACTACAGAGCCCACGCGCCCTGGAGCCTGCGCGCCACAGCTAGAGAAGAGAAAACCCGCAGGCCGCAACTAGAGAGAAGTACACATGCCGCAATGAAAGATCCCGCGTGCCTCAACGAAGATCCCGCATGCCGCGACTAAGACCCAACGCAGCCAAAAATAAATAAATAAATAATAAAGAAATCTTTAAAAAAATATATTAAAAAAAAAAGAGCTGTGATGTTTTCACTCATGCCTCTTTTTGGTTTCATTTTTGAGTGCTATTTTCCCTGAAGCTATACGAGCTTTCTAGAAGAGGAAGAGCTGTGTATAGATTCTGAAAGAAGTGTGTGTCCATGAGGCACAATAGTATTATGAAATGAATTTTGACTTTTTTTGTGGGCGGGGGGGGAATGTATATTTTCAGTGATTGGCTATTTTAAGAGTACCTGTCTAACCTCTTTAAAAAACATTTTGAGTGATAGCATAAAAACAGACACTAAAAATCACGTTTTTTGTTGTTGGGTGGGGGAATCACTTGTAAGGTCTACACAAGTCCTCCTGTATACTCTCTGGATCGACTAGTTGCCGGATTTCGAACACGAAGTCAGATGCTGCTGGGTCACTTAGAAGAGCAGGATGAAGTCCTCCACTGCCAGTTTTCTGATAACAGTGATGATGAAGAGTCAGAAGGCCAAGAGAAATCTGAAATTAGGTATGTTAATATAGACTGATTTAATAAACATAATTACATGATGCAATTAATATATACAGATGTAGGTTTTTTTTCATTAAAGTATATCTTTTTCCATTTAGTAGGAGAGTTAACTGGTTTTTGCTACATGTACTGTCAACTAATGTGTTATGAAACCAGTGTTTGAACACAAGTCATCCGTCTAACAACTGTAAAATAATTTTGCTTTAAAGCGTTTATGGTGGTTGAATTTTAATTTTCAGAGAGAATGATTTTGGATTTCCTAATTCTGCTGCCACAGTGGCAACAAACATGATGAATTTTCCACTGGGTCCAACATGGTGGGGGATATCTTTTTATTTTGTGGAATATTAGTAAGTTCCATTTGTTTTGTATTAATCATTTACAGAATAATTAATCAATTTAAAGAATAATTTGGGGGGAAACTAATTTGAGGGCATATTAGAAACCACTAACAGACAAGTTACCTTTGATCCTGATACTTTTTTTTTTAGACATAAAGGTTGCTCGTGGATTCAAAAGCTAGGCTCTGTTTGTTCTTTTGTTGAATTGAATGATATTCAGGATCAAACACAAAAGTCAAGATTGGAGAATGAAGGTACACAGACTTTCTCAAGTACTTTAGATCTAATATTTATGACACCTCTCTTTTTCTTCAGGCAATAATTTAAGAAGCATCTGGGAATTCTCCAAGACGGGAACTTGATTAGGAGTGCTTTCCTGGCTTTTCCTTTGTGTTCTCTGCTCTACCTCTGAATTTTTGTTCGTTTTTATTCCTTAATGAAAACAGTTTTTCCACCAATCAATTCAAGCTAGAGTTATAGGCTAAATCTCTCAGAATGGGGATTTTATATTCAAACATGAGTTGATATACATTGTACTCTTGACTTATTTAAAATGCATCTTAAGTAATTTACTAGCTCTCTACTGCTTCACTGGCACCCATGCCTACCATTAGTGATATATTTGGCATTAGAGCCAACTTAGTCTAGTGGGTACTTATAATGTTCACAACTGACGAGAATTTATGCATCAAAAAACAGCATAAAAGACATTTATGTTGCAAAAAGTATACGCGGAGATTTTAGCTCATTTCTCTTAGCCTATGTGTGGTCACAACACCAAGAGTAAGAGTACAGAGAATATAAATAACATGATAAGTCCTACACTGTGAAAATAGCATCTTTTTAAGAGCCTATGGGGGACTTCCCTGTTGGCGCAGTGGTTAAGAATCTGCCTGCCAATGCAGGGGACATGGGTTCGAGCCCTGGTCCGGGAAGATCCCACATGCTGCAGAGCAACTAAGCCCACGTACCACAACTACTGAGCCTGCGCCCTAGAGCCCGTGAGCCACAACTACTGAAGGCCGCACGCCTAGAGCCCGTTGTCCACAATAGAAGCCACCGCAATGAGAAGCCTGCTCACCTCAATGAAGAGTAGCCCCTGCTTGCCGCAACTAGAGAAAGCCTGTGTGCAGCAGCGAAGACCCAGTGCAACCAAAGATAAATAATTAAAAATAAATTTGAGCTTATGCATGTAATATTAAAAAATGAAATTGAGATAAATTTTTAAAATGTATAAATAGTGTAGATAAGTGCTACCCAAGTAGCCATCCTTGAACTGTTTGTTACTGGTCTACAACCAGGTAAGAAACTTAATGTCAGGATGTAAATCAGTGCACCAGCTCCTTCATTGAGGAAGTCTCACTGTGAAAAAAATGTCAGCTGAGCTAAAAGAGTGAGGTAATTGATTTATGTTCTAGTACAAGACAGAAACAAACAGTGTGAGGCCACACTCTTATTAGCCTGGGGTAGAGGGAGACTACATTCTCTGATTACCGTAAAACTGTGAGTTAATAGGAAAAAAATTAAAACCTCTACCTATCTGGAGATTTTATATCTTTCTTAAATAACTCGGGTTAAAGAAAAAGTCAAATTGCAGAATATCTAAGGGTAATGAAAAACTGTATCAGAACCTACAGGATATGACTAGAGCATATACATATGTTTTAAGAAAAGGAAAACTCACTGTGAGCTGGGAAACTAAAGTCCCAATTGCTATGTATTTTTTCCTTTTTTTTTCTGTCTGTCCCTTCCTCTGTTTCCTCTAGACTGCTTGTGTATCTGCCTTTTTTTTTTTTAACTCTACTTCTGTCAAATATTTCTGAGCAGATAGTTTTTATTTCTCAGTTTTGTTTCTTTTATTTTAAAGATTTAAAGATTGAATGTCTCCAGGAGAGTCAAGGGTTGAATTTGCAAAAATTAAGGAATTCAGACCTCATACTTACTGAAGCTAAACAAAAAATGAGGGAACTTACTATCAACATCAAGGTGAAGGAAGATCTGATTAAAGAATTAATTAAAACAGGTAATAGTATCCTGTGAACCAGCTTGTATGAGAAAGAAAAGCTTCTAGGGCTTCCCTGGTGGCGCAGTGGTTGAGAGTCCGCCTGCCGATGCAGGGGACATGGGTTCGTGCCCCGGTCCGGGAAGATCCCACATGCTGCGGAGTGGCTGGGCCCGCGAGCCATGGCCGCTGAGCCTGCGCGTCTGGACCCTGTGCTCCGCAACGGGAGAGGCCACAACAGTGAGAGGCCCGCGTACCGCAAAAAAAAAAAAAAAATCTTCTAAAGTTGCTTCTGATGTTGTAACATTTACTTTAATTTTTGATGCTCAGGACTATCCACGTTAGCTTGGAATTCGTTCTAACAAGGTGTGCTCTAGAGCCAGTATGTGGAGGTTAATTATCAAAAGAACTTTGTTATATTTGATTTCATCTATGAATTTTTCTAACCAGTGTGAACTCTGTGTTGTGCTGGAACTCTATGGTACTTAATGTTTTTTGCCACTCTTTAGAAACATTATACTAGGCATCTGGGATAAGTCTGAGATGTTTTCCGAGTTCATTTTTAGTAAATACTTATTTTAAATTATTAGTCTTTATTTTCTTGGATAGTTCATATTTAACCTTAATTATAAACTTTATATTTTAAATGTAGCTAATTTTTGTTTTTCTGAAGATATAAGGATTTGTCCTTGAGAGCTGTCCTCTTGAGTGAGCCAGGCTTTCATCTCCTCCCCTTAATCTACCAGGTTGGGCATATGTACAACATCCTCTCCTCACCCTGCAACTCCGTTAGGCTTGCCTTAAAATGCACATCTCAAGCTTTTGGGGTTCCTCTCACTAATACACTCCAAGTGTAAGCCTTGACTACTCTGAAATTCAGTAAAGAATTGAAGGAATAAGACACACTAGCTTTTCTTTTCCCCAATGTCAATGCAAAACAACTCTGGTCACATTTGGGGAAACTGAAGGAAATACTATCCTCCTCTTCTTCAAGCCCAAGACTATAATCACACTCAAACTACACGAATTGTGGTTCCCAAATCCTCTGCCAGCAAAGAGAAACCTGCCTGGCCTCTCCCTCCTCTTTCCTGCAAGCTTGCTTTCTGACTGTCGGTCCTCCTTTCTCAACTTCCTCTCCTCTAGCTGCTGTCCAATGCGTTTTCCTTTCTCATTCCTAGTGGTGTATGGGCTATGCATCGTCCCAGCTCCAGTTATCCCAGATGTTTGATTTTGACCATTCTCCTTCCTCATAGGCAGGATCAATGCCAGTAAACCTCTCTTAGGAGTATCTAGGAAATGGTTTAGGGGTTTAAATAGCTTCTCTATCCCCATGATTTTAGGGTAGTGAGTGTAGAAATTGAGGCTATCTACCACTCTGAAATAAACGATTTTCTTTCATATAGGTTATCCCACCATGGGATATCTAACTAAACAAGCACACTTTTGTAACCTGGTATACCCATCCTGGTTGCCTTAAAATAGAGGATACCTGAACTTAAACAGAGAAGGTCTTCTTGTTCATAGAACGAAGGGTAGTTTGGAGCTTTCCTAAAGTCCCTTAGAAATGGTGATTAGCAAAAGGGTCAATGTGTACTTACTTTTCCAAGTCCTCTCACTGAAGACTTCCCCAAACAGTAGCTACTTCAGCCAAAATTAATAACAATGACAATTATACTGTATTTCATCAATTTTAATACACACTTTTTTCACATTTTAATATCTCTGAAATCAGGATGCATCTTAAAAATCAGTGGCATTTTAGCATTTTGTCATGGTGTAATTGGTACTGTATATTTTTTTTCTTAGTGGTTCATAAAATATTAGCGTGTTAAACAATTTATGGGATCACAGATTCATTAAAACATTGTTGTCCTATGTATTTTGAAGTTAGTTGAAAGCATAGAATTGTAGAGCCAGAAGACAACTTACAGTGCATTTAGTTCAATAACTCCCTGTATTAAAAAATTAAGAGCTTTACAGTATACCAGTATAACAACCTGTCCTGGTGATTATTCACCCCATGACCTCTAGACTCTTACTTCCCACTGCTGCTAGTTTGCCAGTCTGGTTCAGGACAGTCGACTATTCAGAATAAATCAGAACTAAATTTTTAGGGTCAGTAGCTGGGCTTAGAATGAAAAGAGATATAGAAATACCTATATTCTATTTTTCTCTATGTTCTAAATATTCATAAGAAAAGCATTTTAAAAAAATTATCTTTAACAAGTTAAAATGAAATAAAAAAGGAGAGGGGGCTAGCTCTATATTAAAGGATTCTTAAGAAACATAACAGTAAGATGTACTGTGACCTTGTTTGGATTGTGATTAAAATAGACTAATTGTAAAAGACATTTTGAGACAGTTGGGGAAGTCTGAATAGGAACTGGTGGGTATTAGCATTGTTAGGTGTGATAATAACTTTTTGATTATTTCCATATTCTGTTTAGATGCTTATTGAAGTATACATAGGTGATGGCATTATATCTGGGATTGCTTTAAAGTTTTTAAATAAATTGAAGAAAAAAAGTATAGATGAAGTAGCTGTGGCAAAATCTTGATAACTGTTGAATCTGGGTGATGGACTTTCATTATATTATTTCTCTACTTTTGATATGTTAAAAATTTTTCATAATAGTAAAAGAAAAGAATTCGGAGACAGATTATGGGTGGTAGGAAGACAAAGTGTAGTAAGCAGTAGGCCAGTGAGTCACCCCAAATACCTTTTAACTGAAGTTTGATGCCAGCAAAGGTAAACTGCAAATTCAGAACAAAAGATGAACCAGGGAGAAGATAGAATGGCACCAGATGGGGACAGTCATTAAGGAACTAATTATTAAAAGGACAGGTGGCAAGTTGTGTTTGATGGGGATGGGAGGGACAGCTGGATTTTTAATGCTATGCCTTAAATAGTTACTGCCCAGCTTTTTAAGAGTAGGGAAATTTTATGTTTCTGGTGTTTTACTTAGTTTTTAAACATAATTTATAATTGTTATTACTACTATTATTATTATGAAGGTAATGATGTCAAGTCCGTAAGCAAACAGTATTCTCTGAAAGTAACAAAACTTGAACAGGAAGCAGAACAGGCGAAAGTGGAATTAACTGAAACGCAAAAGCAGCTTGAGGAACTGGAAAACAAAGATCTTTCTGATGTTGCTTTGAAGGTAAAATTACAGAAGGAATTTCGTAAAAAGATGGATGCTGCGAAGCTAAGAGTCCAGGTAATTTAAAAAATATAATTGAGAAAACTTATTTAAGGCTTCCTGATTTTGAGGATTCTTGTACCTAGTTAGGAAAGAAGTAGGATTCAGTTTTTACTAGCGGGAGGAACTGGATGGCAAGTTTTCTTTTCCAGTATGCTGGTGGGTTTACATAGTTTTAGTCTGGGTAGTATATTTCTTCATTCAGGAAGTGTATTATTTTAATCTTTTTATCAAAAACCACATGGTGAGAAATAAAGATAACCACAGAAAATAGTATCCTTTTCTGAAGGATAAAAGATTAACTAATGATTAAATAATACATATATAACATCTGGTATGTATATAGCACTTTCTTGACACTCAACAAATATAAGTGTTTCAGACAGTTTTCTGAAATCATAACTGATTGGTTTAAGAAAGGTTAATAACTTTGAGTACCACATCTTATTCTTAATTTCCTAATGCTGTACTTTGCTATATCCTCAAATATAGCTACAGGTTAAAAATTCTATTCTTTGAGAAGTATTCCATTATAGAGAGATTTTGTGTATGAAGCCGTTCCCAGATGCTTTTGGTATAGTCAGAGTGCTTTGTTAGTTTGCTTATAATGAATTTACTAAAGTGCCTTTTCCAGTTCTTTTGATTCATAATCTTTTTTTTAAAATATTTTATTTATTTTTTCGCTGTGTTGGGTCTTAGTTGCGGCACGTGGGATCTTTCGTTGTGGCATGTGGGCTCTTCACCGTGGTGTGCAGGCTTCTCTCTAGCGCATGGGCTCATTAGTTGCAGTGTGCAGGCTCTCTAGTAGCGTGTGGGCAGGCTCAGTAGTTGTGGTGTGAGGGCTCCAGAGTGCATGGGTTCTGTAGTTGTGGCATGCAGGGTTAGTTGCCCTATGGCATGTGGGTTCTTAGTTTCCTGACCAGGGATCGAACCAACGTCCCCTGCATTGCAATATGGATTCTCAACCACTGGACCACCAGGGAAGTCCCTGATTCATAATCTATTGCTTTCATATTGTTTCCACTGTACATAGAATGGAATTGTACTTAACCTAGTCAGAGCATTAGTTATCTATTTTTGAAACTGTGCCACAGTTATTTTCTTTCAACAAGATAAGTGTTCACCGCACACCTCCTGTGTGCCAGGTCCTGTTCTAGATGGGGATGCAGGAGTGAAAAGAGCAAAAAAGTCCCTTCTTCTAGGGTTTTTAATGCCATCTCAAACATCTGCACATCGCCATTAAAATTTTTTTTTACTTAAGTAGCCTCTCAAGTCAACACCAAGTTAAAATAACGTGACGTGACACTTTGCACTTTCCTTCAGAATACATTTTTTCCCTTAGCAATTCACCTCCGAGAGTCTTGCGATCAATTTTTTAAAATTTCTTGACCGTTAAATTAAGGCTGCGACATCTAACAACGTACTCGTTTTAACAAAACATTAGTAGAACAAAACAATTAAGAGCTTTCCTTTATGATTATTATGAAATTTATTTATAATTTCATAGGTTTTTATCCTACCTTCAGTTCTTTTTTGTTTTTTAAAGACACATTTATTCAGCGTCGTGATCAGACTATTACAGTTAGCAATCAACAGCATGAGTGCAAAAAAAAAAACCTACATTAAATAAAACCCTTTGTTGGAATGCTTTACACTTTCCGCAGAACAGAAACTAAAATAACCTGTTACACAACTAGGCACAAATACAGCCCTTGAGTTTTTTTTGCCCATACACATGAGTATTGTCTAAAACATGTCTTCTTTGTAGCAGCTAGACCCTGCCACCGCTGTGCTTGGCCGAGTTCACAAATCTCTTGTAACCTGTAGCTTCCCTGTCACTCTCCTGGCTCTCCTCTCCTGCTAAACTTTGTTTCCTGGCAGTAATTAAAACCTTCTGCCACTGCCGTAGCTACTGCTGCTGCTGGAATTACCATAGCCACTTTGGTTTCGTGGTTTGGCAAAGTATTGGCCTCCACCACCATAGGGGCCAGAACTTCTGCCTCCAAAGTTTCCTCCTTTCATGGGTCCAAAATTTGAAGATTGATTGTTGTAATTGCCAAAATCATTGTAGCTTCCGCCACCTCCAAAATGGCTTCCGTCATTACCAAATCCATTACTGCCATCCCCACTGCCACCATATCCCCCCCCACCACGGCTGCCACCAAAGGCATCTCAACCACTGACGTTCCCTCCACGAGCAGAGTTGTCATTCCCACCAAAACCCCCTCCACGACCACCACCAAAGTTTCCAGAACCACTTCGACCTCTTTGGCTGGATGAAGCGCTAGCCTTCTCTTGCTTAGATAGGGCTTTCCTTACTTCACAGTTGTGGCCGTTCACTGTGTGATATTTCTGAATGACAGTCTTGTCTGCGGCGTCATGGTCATCAAAGGTTACAAAAGCAAAGCCTCTGTTTTTGCCACTGCCTCAGTCGGTCATGATTTCAATCACTTCAGTTCTCCCACACTGTTCAAAATAATCTCTTAGGTGATGTTCTTCAGTGTCTTCTTTAATGCCACCAACAAAAATTTTTTTCACGGTTAAGTGGGCACCAGGTCTTTGAGAATCTTCTCTTGAGACGGCCCTCTTTGGTTCCCCAACTCTTCCATCCACCTCGTGTGGCCTCGCATCCATGGCCGCATCCACCTCCTCTGCAATGGCATACGTGACAAACCCGAAGCCTCTGGAGCACCTGGTGTTTGGACCCCTCGTTACCACACAGTCTGTGAGCGCTGCCCGCTGCTCAGGTGGCTCCTCAGATTCGCATCAATTGTTTCAAAGCTCAGACGTCTGATGAGGAGCTTCTGCAGCTGTTCGGGCTCTTTGGGAGACTGACTTAGACACGACAGCAGTAGAGGGGGGAGGCTTCAATGATGCTTACTTGGCGGCATCCACGGGCAGAAAGGTTATCCTACCTTCAGTTCTGATTGTAATTCTTATACTCAGTATTAATAAGTAAGAACCGATCTTGTACTGGTCATCTGTCTATTCAGATTTTCTATTTCTTCATGATTCAGTCTTGGAAGACTGTGTGTATCTAGGGATTTATCCATTTCTTCTAGGTTATCCAATTTTTTGGTGTATAATTGTTGATCATACTCTTTTTTGTCTTTTTTTTTGGCTGTGTTGGGTCTTCATTGCTGCGCACGGGCTTTCTCTAGTTGCGGTGAGTGGGGGCTACTTTTCGTTGTGGTGCACAGGTTTCTCACTGTGGTGGCTTCTCTTGTTGCAGAGCATGGGCTCTAGGCACGCGGGCTTCAGTAGGTGTGGTACGTGGGCTCAGTAGTTGTAGCTCGCAGGCTCTAGAGCTCAGGCTCAGTAGTTGTGGCACATGGGTTTAGTTGCTCCACCGCAACTGAATGTGGGATCTTCCCAGACCAGGGCTCGAATCCATGTCCCCTGCATTGGCAGGCGGATTCTTAACCACTGCGCCACCAGGGAAGCCCCTGATCATACTCTTTTAGGGTCCTTTGTATTTCTGTGGTATCAGTAGTGACTTCTCTTTCATTTTTGATTTTATTCACTTGAGCCCTCTCTTTTTTTCTTTCTGAGTCTGGCTAAATTGTCGATTTTATTTACCTTTTCAGAAAACCAGCTCTTAGTATCACTGATCTTTTCTATTGTTTTTTTAGTCTCTATTTCATTTATTTCTTCTCTGACCTTTATTATTTCCTTTCTTCTACTAACTTTGGGCTTTGCATGTTCTTCTTTTTCTAGTTCCTTTAGGTGTAATGTTAGATTGTTTATTTGAGATTTTTCTCGTTTCTTGAGGAAGGCCTGTATCACTGTACACTTCCCTCTTAAAACTGCTTTTTTTGTGTCGCATAGATTTTGGACAGTTGTGGTTCCATTTTCACTTGTCTCAAGGTATTTTTTGATTCTCCTTTGATTTCTTTGTTGACCCATTGGCTGTTTAGTAGCACATGGTTTAGTCTTCATGTGTTTGTGTTTTTTCCAGTTTTCTTGAAATAGCCAAAATTATTATTTTTCTAAGGAAGTTATTATATTAACCATATAAATCTATAGCTTAAGCCTTGTGTGTGGATTTAGCAAAGATTATTTTTATGGTTGTGATTAAAAGATTAAATGAAAGATTATTAATAGGGTTTGAATTATCATGTTCTTTTTGTTTTCCATGTTTCTTGTTGTGTATCTTTTTCTGCTGAGGGTACTGATGAGGAAAGGAAAGAACTTAATTAAATTCAAAAGAAACATCTCATAGAAGGAGGACTGAAAGAAGTGTCCCACATAGTTTTAGAGATTTCTGTGCCTTTGCCATATGCATGCACAACTGATGGGGATTGGGATGCTAAAGATGATAAGGATGGTGGTGGGGATGAGAAGTGTGATAGTTAAGTATCTACCAAGTGCTATATACATACTAGATGTTTTATATGTATTATATGTATTACTTAATCATTACTTAATCCTTTGAAGTGGGTATTTTTATTTATTTATTTATTTTTTTTTTTTGCGGTACGCCGGCCTCTGTGCCACCAGGGAAGCCCTGAAGTGGGTATTTTTACACTCTTACAAATGAGGAAGCTAAGGTTTACAAAGGTAAAATAACTCACTCAGTCACATAATTGTGATGATAATAATGGTTTTCAGTACTCTAACATTTCATACCATTTTAACATTGAAATACTAGTGGTTTTATTGGTATAATGAAGTTATTTTAGTTTTTAAAACTTAAAAAATTTTAATTAAAAAAAATCTAAAATCTGTATTCTTGGTCTTTAGATATATATAGCATTATATGCTGCATTATATGCTCTGTTTAATACTAACAGAGGTGCACGTTTGAGCATCTGTGGAATAAGTGCAAATGACAAACCTCTCTCACTTTTAAATAAGATTATCAGTACTTATACTGATATCTTCAATATCATGTGGAAAAGACACTAAAATTCTAGTATTAACATTTTTTACTCCAGTATTGCAATACTGTCAAATATAAGTGACAGGGGCTTCCCTGGTGGCACAGTGGTTGAGAGTCCGCCTGCCGATGCAGGGGACGTGGGTTCATGCCCCGCTCCAGGAAGATCCCACATGCCGCGGAGCGGCTGGGCCCGTGAGCCATGGCCGCTGAGCCTGCGCGTCCGGAGGCTGTGCTCCGCAATGGGAGAGGCCACGACAGTGAGAGGCCCGCATACCGCAAAAAAAAAAAAAAGTGACAAAGCCAGGGTCCAAATCCAGGCATGGGAAACTGCAGAGTCCTGTGGCCTCCAAGCTAGTAGTACTCCAAGTAGTCCATCTGCAGATTGTTCATTATTGGTCTGCAGTGAGATAAAGGTAAATGGGAGCACAGCTTCTCTCATCAACAAAGTCTTGCATGAAAACATCATCAGCTGAATCTAATAATGTGCTTCATGGTGCAGGCTGACAACAGTCTGTGAGTGGTACTGGTCCACAGACCACATTTTGAGTAGCGCTGCTCTAAGCTACAATGCCTCTGTGAATACTTAGTTTAATTAAAACAAAATGTGTTTATGTCAACAATTTATCGCCAAGATAAAGAAAATAATTAATCATAGTCTGCATAACTTACAAATGACCTCACCTTAACTTTTTTATGTCACATAAGAGGTACTTACTTAGTGTAACGCTAAAGTACAGCATACAAATCTAATATATGTTTGCTTGTTTGATCAGGATTAAATTGAAATACTCTGGTATTTTATATTAGTAAACTCTTCAAAAAATTTTAATGCTGTCTATGGATAACTTTACCTAGAGAGGAAAAGCCTTATTTAAGGTAATTAAAATAGTAATTACAATGGTTGGTCACTCTCAGGGAAAATGGTATCATTTCTGATCATCTTAACTCAGGGATTAATGATTTAGGCTGCAGCTGGATATTAAAGATGAGCACAGTGGAATACTATGCAGTCATATAGAAAGAACAAATCTATGAGAAAACACCTCTAAGATACGTTAAACAGAAAAAAAGGGGAGGTGGAGAATAGTCTACCTAGAACATAAAGTTACTTATGTGCATATAAATTATTTCTCAAGGAATATTTAAGAAATTGGTAATTTTGTTTCAGGAAACAGGACAGGTAGATTAGGCGTCTGAGAGAAGAGTCATTTTAAATATAAGTTTAGTTTTGTATTGTTTTAATTTTTATTATGTACATAAAATATTTTAAAATTAAAACAATAAAAAAAGCAACGATGTCAATTTTGTTCTGTTTGGCTGTCAGCACCAGGAAGTCTCATTATTCTTTATATCTGGTGAAAATTATGATATTTGCTTGACTGTAAAAGTAGAAATGTAGAAAACAGTTGTGAAACTATCAAGAATAAATTAAAATCTAGGCAAAAATGCCTACCTGCGTCATTAAATGAAAAGTTTAAGTTTAGTGGAGGGATATGAGAGGTGCAGTTTTTCATTTTGAAATATTCATATGATCCCAGGTCTTACAGAAGAAGCAACAAAATAGTAAGAAATTGGCATCACTGTCGATCCAAAATGAGAAACGTGCTAATGAACTAGAGCAGAATGTAGATCACATGAAGCATCAAAAGGTACAGCTGCAAAAAAGACTTCAAGAAGAAAATGAGAAAAGGAAGCAACTGGATGCAGAAATTAAGCGGAGTCAACAAAAAATCAAAGTAATATTGTCATACTTTCCTGCTAAGCATAATATGAAATGTTCAATGGCTCAGAGCTAATGTAACCAAGGTCTTGATTCAGTTGGCTTGTGAGGTATCTCACCTTGGCCTGTCCTTGGCTGCTGTCCTCATTCACTTTAAAACTTTGTTGATCTACATAGTAAAAGCTATTTATTGAATTCTGAGTACTGTCTTGAAGGCTTTGACTTCCCAAAAGAAAGTGCCGTGATAATTTCTGTAACTAGGATCTTAACTTCAGTTGAGGCTGTCAAAAACACAAATTTATAAAGCTGACTTTCTAAAAAAATATCTAACATTTGAATAGGATTTGCCATTTTCAAAGTGCTTTGACATGCATTGTCCATGTGGCAGCATAGAAAAAAGTACAAGGTAAAATGGTACCATTCATTCATAGTGTGCAGAAAAGTGATCAGACCTGTATGCCCAGCCGTTCTATAGAATGGATTGGGCTGGGGAGGAACTAGTGGTGTCAGCCTGGGCTCTGGAGCCAGGCTTGCATGTATTCAATCCCAACTCTCTCAGTTCCTGGCTAGATAAGATCATTTACTGAGAAAAATCACTTACCCTCTCTGTGTCTGTTTATTCTTATCTAAGATGGCCTTATCATACTTGCCTCAGTAGGGCTCTTTTGAAGAAGAGAATGATGATAATGATCATAATAACAACAACAAATACTTATCTAGCACTGTGTACCAGGCTCTGTTCTGTTCAAATGTTAAGCCAGACCCAAGGTTTGGAACATAATTAGAGATTTCCTAGATTTTAAACTTTGGAAAATAATATATTCTCAGACCTTCAAAAAAAAATTGACAGAATTTAGTGATGGAAGGGAACTTAAAAGAGCATTTAAGCCAAATTACTGATTCTTTTTTTTTTTTAATCAGCTTTATTGAGATATACTTCACATATCATACAGTTCACCCATGTAAAGCGTACAGTGAGTTTTGGTATATTACATTATTGATTTTTATAAAATAATATAACATGAAATTGACCATTTTAACTTTGTTTAAGCATATAGCTCAGTGCCATTAATTACATTCGGTGTTGTGCAACCATCACCACTGTCTTTTTCCAAAACTTTTTCATCACCCTTAATAGACACTTGGTAACCATTAGCAATAATTCCCTTTCCCCTCTTCCCCCCAAGCCCCTGGTAACCCTAATCTACTTCTCTCTTTATGAATTTGCCTATTCTAGATATTTCATAAAAGTGAAATCATACAATATTTGTCCTGTATCTGGATTTTTTCATTTAGCATCATGTTTTCAAGGTTCAGCCATGTTGTAGTATATATCAGAACTTCATTCCTTCTTATGGCTGGGTAATATTCCGTTGCATACACATTTTATTTCTGCATTTATCTGATAGGCACTTGGGTTGTTTCCACGTTTTGGCTATCGAATAATGCTGTGATAAACATTGGCATAGAAGTAACTGTTCAAGTGCCTGCTTTCAATTTGGAATTGAAATACCTAGGTGTGGAATTGCTGGGTCATATGCTAATTCTATGCTTAGCTTTTTGAGGAACCACCAACTGTTTCTGATAGTGGCAGCACCATTTTACATTCCCACCAGCAATGTATGAGGGGTCTGATTTCTCTGCATGTTCATCAACACTTGTCATTTTCTGTTTCTTTTTTATTATAGTCATCCAAGTACATGTGAAGTGGAATCTCGTTGTGGTTTTGATTTTCATTTCCATAATGACTAATGGTATTGAACACCTTTTCATGTGCTTATTGCCCGTTTGTATATCTTCTTTGGAGAAATGTCTTTTCAAGTTCTTTGTCTACTTTTTAATTGGGTCGTCTCTTTGTTGTTGAGTTGTGGGAATTCATTATGTATTCTGGACATTAAACTTTATCAGATACATGACTTCCAAATATTTTTTTCCATTCTGTAGATTATCTTTACATTTTCTCTTTTTTTTAAATTTTATTTATTTATTTATTTTTGGCTGTGTTAGATCTTCATTTCTGTGCAAGGGCTTTCTCTAGTTGTGGTGAGCGGGGGCCACTCTTCATCGTGGTGCACGGACCTCTCATTCTCATGGCCTCTCCTGTTGCGGAGCACAGGCTCCAGACGCACAGGCTCAGTAGTTGTGGCTCACGGGCCCAGTTGCTCTGTGGCATGTGGGATCTTCCCAGACCAGGGCTCGAACCCGTGTCCCCTGCATTGGCAGGCAGATTCTCAACCAGAGAAGCCCTTTACATTTTCTTGATAATATTCTTTGATGCACCAAAGTTTTACATTTTTTATGAAGTTCCAGTTTATCTATTTTTCCTTTTGTTGCTTGTGCTTTTAGTATCATATCTAAGAATCCGTTGCCAAATCTAAGGTCATAAGGATTTACCCCTATGTTTTCTTCTGGAATCTTATGGTTTTAGCTCTTATATTTAGGTTCCTGGTCCATTTTGAGTTAATTTTTGTATATGGTGTGAGGTAGGGGTCCATCTTCATTCTTTTGCATGTGGAAATCCAGTTGTTCCAGCACCATCTATTGAAAAGACTATTCTTTCCCTGTTTAATGGACTTGGTACCCTTGTCAAAAATCAATTGGCTGTAGATTTATGGATTTATTTCTAAACTTTCAGTTCTATTCCATTTGTCTATATGTCTATCCTTGTGCAAGTACACACTGTTTTGATTACAGTAGCTTTGCAGTAGATTTTGGGAAGTAAGTCCTCCAACTTTGTACTTTTTCAGGATTGTTTTGGCTATTTGAGGACTCTTGAAATTCCACATGAATTTAAGGGTCAGCTTTTCCATTTCTGCAAAAAAGGCCATTGGAATTTTTTTTTTAATGCTTTAATTGTGTTTAATGCATGGTTCTTTTTTTTTTACAGCAGCACTCAACAAATTTTTATTTTCAAATTATTCCTTTTACGACGATCTGTTCTTGGGTTTTTCTCTGTAGATCCACTTTTTAAAAATTTATTTATTTTCTTTATTTTTTTGGCTGCATCTGGTCTTAGTTGAGGCATGCAGGATCTTTCGTTGTGGTGCAGGCTCTTTGTTGTGGCACAATGGCTTCTCTCTAGTTGTGGTATGTGGGCTTCTCTCTAGTTGTGGCATGCAGGTTTTCTCTCTAGTTGTGGTGCGTGGGCTCCAGGGTGCGTGGACTCTGTAGTATGCAGCACACAGGCTCTCTCATTGAGGCGCACAAGCTCAGTAGTTGTGGCGCGTGGGCTTAGTTGCCCTGCGGCATGTGGGATCTTAGTTCCCTGACCAGGGATTGAATGCAAGTCCCCTGCATTGGAAAGTGGATTCTTTACCACTGGACCACCAGGGAAGTCCCAGCCATTGGATTTTTTTTTTTTTTTTTTTTTTTTTTGCAGTACACAGGCCTTTCACTGTTGTGGCCTCTCCCGTTGCGGAGCACAGGCTCCGGATGCGCAGGCTCAGTGGCCGTGGCTCACAGGCCCAGCTGCTCCATGGTATGTGGGATCCACCCAGACTGGGGCACGAACCCGTGTCCCCTGCATTGGCAGGCGGACTCTCAACCACTGTGCCACCAGGGAAGCCTGCGGCCATTGGAATTTTGATATGGATTGTGTTGACTATGTAGATCTCTTAGTGTAGTATTGGCATCATGACAATATTAAGTTTTCCTATCCATGAGGATGGGGCATCTTTTCATTTATTTAAATCTTCTTTAATTTCTTTCAGAATGTTTTATAATTTTTAGTGTACTAGTCTTTTACCTCCTTGGTTAAATTTATTCCCAGATATTTTATTATTTTAGATGTTATTATAAATGGAATTGCTTTCTTAATTTCCTTGAGTTACTCATTCTAAATAATAATGGTAATAATCATTATTATAGCAGTAAATAATATTTATTATTTGTCTTCAGTCAGTACTGTGCTAAGCACTTATGTGCTTTATCTCATTTGTCTTTTTCTCTTCCTGTATTTTCATCTTTTCCTTTTCTCCTAGATTCTTTCTTTAAACATCTTAGACTTTTCTCATCCTAAAATTATTCTCCTTCAACTTTATACTTCTCTCTCTCACTTCTCCCCTTTATAACCAAACTTCTTGGAAAAGTTTACTATATTTGATTCTGTTTCCTTTCCTTTCATTTGTTCTCTTCTCCTCTCCAGTCTGGTTTCTGGGTCTTGGCTGTACCGTTCACTTCAAAGCTCTTGAGAAGTTCACTAGTGCTCTCTCTGTCACACCTCAGCTGCATCCACCATAGTTCACCACTCCCTCCATCTTGAAATATTTCCCCCTTTGCCTTTGTGAAATTATACTCACCTTGTTTTTTCTTCTCTGATTGCTTGTTCTTTGTCTTTGCTAGCTTATCCTACACTATCGTTTCCTACCTATGGAAATTACTCAGGGCTCTAGCCTATGCCCTCGTATCTTCCATACTCTGTCCTGGGTGACCTCTCACCTTGTCTTCTTCCATGACTGCAGTTTAACTCTGACAACTCCCAGATTTAATCCTTAATACCAGATTTGCCATTTGAGCTCTGGATTCATATATCCAACCATTGACATCTTTATTAGGTTGTCTTATAGGTGAATTCCCTTACTTACCTCGCCACTATTCCTCCTCCCTGCTCCCTTCATGGGAGAGAAAATATAGTTTTCCAGTGTACTTTACATGACATTTCAATGCATTCAGATGGGTAAGCTAGAAATTTAGCAGTCATCCTTGACTCTGTCCTCTTCCTCATTACGCATATCCAATGAATCACAAAGTCCTATAAATTGAGTCTTCTAAATATCTTGAATCTGTTCAATTCTCATTTCGCTGACAACAGCCTAGTCTGTTCGTTCCTGTCCTTCCTCCAGTGTGAGGATCAGGCCTGCCTGTCAGTCCTGTGGTCTTTGGGTCTCAGCTTCTCATCTCTCATGAACCCTGGCTTAAAGCAACAAGACATAGCACTCTCTAAATCTATGTTTAGGGAAAAGAAAAATACTTTTGAGCAGAATGCATAGTCTGCTGAAATGCAACTCTGCCTGTAACTTAAACTTTTTACATTCTTATCTAGGGTAATTTTGTTCCTTCTCTCATTCTAGGGAAATGTGACCCATTTAAGGGGAGAATGAGTATTCCAGAGAAAGGAACAGTCTGCCCCGAAGATATATTGAAGTTTCTACTACTTAATGCAAAAGCAAAACCTACTCAGAGTCCTAAGGGATATCTTGTCTTCTGTTTGGAGCTAACTGTCTAACATTCCATTTTTCACTTGACTAAACCATTTCCAGAGAATACTATGACTTCTGCATAGGTTCTCCATGTTCTTCTGCATGTTCTTCTGCATAGGTTCTTCAGTTCTTAACTGAAGACTATGGATGAGCTATAAAGGAAAGGTATAGGAACCCCTGAAATGTGACCTGGGATTTTTACTTCTCTAAGCACCAATTTCCTCATCTATAAAATGGGATTTATAATGGTATCTGTTTCATAGGATTATTGTGAGGATTAAATGGGATAATTAAATAGATGTAAAAAGCATAGCACAGTACCTGGTAGACAGTTATTTTACTATTATAATAGAGATTACAATATAAGGTAAAGGTAATTATGTCTAGAGCAACATGCAAAAGAGGGGATTAGACCACCTGCAGTACACTTTCAAAGCATTTGTAGAAGAATAGGAATAGTAGGCAGTCAGCTCCAGTATAAGGTGCCTTTATTTCAGCATCCTGAAGTTGCTGTGACTGTGACAGGGGCTAACTTATAACTGTGAACTAGAGCTAGGGAAGCATGAAAAATTAATGGGTAGTAAATATAACAGGGTCCAAATGCACTCATAATTCAACTCAAGTGGGCATAGAAAATTTATCTAGTCTATAGCAGACCTGTGTTCCTTATGACACCCCTCCCACCCTGCCCTGCCCAAACCATGTCACGAGAATTTCTGGAAATATCATGGGAACTAACCACATTACCAGTCTGTCCAAACCTTATTCTGATAGTTTAAACATTTCCTTCAAATAATTCTCAGTTCTCTTGAATAAGAATATTCAGTCTCTTGGCCTCTTCCTCCCCATGATTCTCAAAGATAGAGTCTGGTATATGTGGTGTTCTGGTGTGTAGCTTTATTGCATCACATGGTGTTGAAGGGGAAGGGACTTTCTGAGTTTCATTTGGTCCTTGGATGTGACTGGCTGGAATCTGCTCTCTCTTGTTCACCTTTCCCTGCTGGCACTTGATATGAAGCCAGTATAGTTCATAGATTGGTCTCACTTTCAGCTTAGAGCCTGGAGGTGCTTTGGCTTCATCTCATCTCCTAATGGCATTATAAATCCCTGTTGAGATTATTAGATCTTCCATCTAGCTTGCTAGCCCAGTGGCCTGTCCTCACCTTCAGTTTTGGGGTCAATTCCCCACAATAACTGACCCCTATTTGTTCTCAACTCAGGATCCTCATCATCTGAGCCCAAGAAGTCCAATCAGTCTCTGTTTCCTGATCATACTTCTCTGTTCTTTCAGCAAGACTGGGCAGATCCATGTGTGTGTGAGGCCTCTGCGCTGCAGTCCTCATTTTCTCCGTCTGCTCCCAGTGATACCTTTATTTATCATCCCCTTTCTGGGCCAAAACTCAGAGAGAAGAAAATTGGGACACACATCTTTTTTACTGTCTCTTTTCTCCTTTCTGCCATTTCCAGGGCTGGAAAATGGTAGACTTCCCTTTTACTTCCTTTTTATCAGTACTTCTGAAATTACCTATGGAAAAGATACAAGTTTCATTTTATTATTAATTTGTCACAGCCCAATACCTTTGTAAAACAAGAACTAGTAGAAAAATGAAATAAAAACTAAAATATACAAGTCTATCTTTTAATTATTAGATTCAACAGACATAAAATTATTCTGTTAAATTTTTGTAAAAGGTTCTAAACACTTACTTTTAATTTCTGTACTTATCCATCGTGGACCAGTAAGGAATAGCAGTGTGGACCAGTTCACTTTGAGTTCATGGCCTCCTTCCTGATTCCTGCTAAGCTTTGGTGGTGGATGGCAACATCGTCTCTAAACCCCAGTAGAACACAAGGGCCCTCTTGACATGACTCTTAAGATGTGAATGGAAACTAAAGGAATTTGGAAAATACTCTTCAGAGGACCATGATCAATCTTGAAAGACTATTTTCATGCTGCAGAATCTGATTTTTGAATGCTGGAAACTGAATATAACTTTTCTTTTTACATTTCTCCTGTGATAAATTCTAATATCCCCATTGCAGATGGGTGCCTTGGGTGGACTAACTGAAGGTAATGAACTCAGAAAGGCAGAAGAAAAGAGCAAATTTATAATTTTCATACTCTTATCCCTGTTATGCAAATTTGTAACACTGGCAAAGAATGAAAAAAAATACCTAGTTTTTCTAGTAAATCCTGATTTTTACTGTGAGATTTTATTGCTTGAATGAGGGGCTAACATTATTTTCTTCTTAAATGGTCCCAACCTTCATCTACTCGTTTTCTTTCTTTTTGCAACTAAGAAAGTAAATGTTAAAATGATTATCTGCATAAATATTTAATGATGACCATGTAGTAAAAGCAATAAGGTGTTTTCAATTCCTGTTATTTATAGGAACTACAGTTAAAAACAGAACAGGGAGAAGGTCTAAAACTGAAAGCTGAGGACCTTGATGCATTTAAGATGAAAAGGAGAAAAGGTTCGTTTGGAAGTATAGACCAACTCCAGGTTTGTCGATTCTATTTAGTGTTTCCTGGTTTCACTTCAATTTGATGATTGTCTAAGTAGGGGTAAAAAGTGGTGGACTCTGAATAAAATCTTCAAACACTAGATTTTGCCACTCAAGTACAAAATTTCTAATATTTCTTCTGAATTTTTTGTGTTATTAAAAAATTAATTTCCCATCCGGAAATGTGCTGTATTCTTATTTCAGTAGAAATGGGTTTATCTGAATGTTGAGGAATGTAAACATGAAAACTAGATTGTATTTATTCCCATGTCAAGACTGGTTTATTCACCTGGAAACATATATTTCTAAAGATAAGAGATCTCTACTCAAGCACAACCAAATTGTATATGCACCATATATAATATATTAAAAAGCTATTGTTTTAGTGCCACATTTAAAAAATGAAATCCATAGATTAATATCAAAGTTCAAAGAAACAAAGTTTTAATTTTATGTAAATTAGAAATGGCAGTTCTAAAAGTCTTGAAGATTAATGTGCTTAAAACTGTAATTACCCTCAAATGCAAATACATCACCTAAATTCTGAAAAATTTATTTGCTCTCTCTTCTTAAACCTTATATATTTTAATAGTAAAATTTAGGACATGAATGTATTCTCAGTTATTTTACTAGTGTATTTTAGAAATTAGTTGAAGAGCTCTCTCTCTGACGTGCTTGGTAATATTTCTGGGTGGAAGGGTATGTGGGGGAGTAGGTGAGGTAGGAATGCATAGAATAGTTAGACCTGCTTTTCAAAATGTTAAGGATCTAAATTTTAAATGAATACAATAATAGATTCCCACAGCTTGCACTGATTATGTTGGGTTAAAAATAATAATAAAACAAACAAACAAACAGAGACCTTCATGCTTTTTAATGTTGTAAAACAACATTTTCCAGAATTTGACTCTAAACAAGAACAAGATTATACATTAATCAATATGACTATCCAAAGACCTTTTAATAGGACATTGATTTGATATGAAGCTCTCTTATAAGAAGAGAGTATTTAAAATTGGAACTGTGTGGTAGGAATATTTATTATAAGAAAAGACAAAATAAGAAATTTTCAGAAAAGTTACTAAGATACAGTGAATTGCACAAATCATACCCTTTATTATATCAAATGCAGAAAAATCCATTCATTTATTATTATTTCCCTAAAAAAACCTGTATTATGTTAGCAGACTCCTACCCATTCTTCAAAGCACAGCTAAAATATTGCCTACTCTGTGAGGCTGGCACTGACATTTCTTCCATTTCTCAGACAGAACCGATCCCTCCTTCCATTTTTGCATACATAGTACCTAGGAGTTTGCTGTATACAACATTTATTATCAACCGTCATAATTTTTTGGTTTCTTTCCTGTTGGAATGGAGCTTACAGAATATGTTATTCATCTTTCAGACCCCACTCACAGTCAAGAAATGTTTGTAGAATATGTTTTAAGTTAATTGCTAGTCTTCATAGGGTCTCATATATGGAGTTTCTAAGGTATAGCTGGATATAACAAAACTAAAGTATTTCTGTAGCTGCTCTGGGATATGCTTCCTGTTCCTAATAATTGTAGAGCTGCTATTTTAGGCCTCAATATTATTTGGATGTGCTGTTGCTTATAGGACCATACTATCTAGGTCTGGATGGAAAACTACATAGCTCTGGACCTGCTTTGCCTTGGCTACTTTGCTCTCTTTTTCTCATGCATATTCACTGTCTTATTGTCTTAATATAGATTTCTAGGGACAGTTTTTATCAAGTTTGAGAAGAACTGGAAAATAGTTCTATATTGATTTGTTTTCTTATTATTTGTTATTTAGGTGGCATTGCTTCATTACTATGTCCCAGTGCAGATGGACACTTGGTAGAGTTCATCTTGGACAGTCATTCCATTCACATTTTTGTTTGTACTTATTTCTGGGTATCCTTAACTGAAGAGAATACTGAGATGTTTGTTTTGGAAATCTTTACAGCTCAATTTATTTTATTTTGTAATTATTTGATGTTGACAGGCTACAATGCAGAGTGGATTTCCATGCTCCATCATCTATGTCTTCCACAATGCGTATTCATTTATTCACCTCATTAGTTGATTGACTGAATCAAGAATTCATTTAACATTTTATTGAAAGCCAATCATGGGCCAGGCAGTAGAGCAGGCACTGAGGCTACAGAGGCAAAAAGCACTGTCGCTGCAATCAGTCAAGGAGCTCAAGTAGGGGAGAAAGACTGTAGAACAATCAGTAGTATTAGTGCTGTGAGAGAGGTGTGCACCTCTGTAACAGAGAAGATTTCCAGCATGTTCTCAGAACTAACTCTCAATAAACAGTAAAGAAAACTGTCAGCCTGAAAAATCTCAGACTCAAAACATATTTGTGGAATAAATTTTAATTCCTTGTAAAACAACACAGAAAGATGTTAGCTTAGAACCACTTATTTCTTGACAGTTTTGGACAGACACATTTTATTATTCTCACTGTTCATTTAAGGTATTCCAGATAGTTTTTAAATGTTCATTTAAGGTGTTTTAGTCAATCTGAAGCTATATTATTACCATATAAATTTTATGGTGAAGAAAAATTATAACATTTCTTTGGAATTTTAATGTAGAAATTGGATGAGCAAAAGAAATGGTTAGATGAAGAAGTAGAGAAAGTTCTGAACCAACGCCAAGAATTAGAGGAGCTGGAAGAAGACTTAAAGAAACGGGAGGCCATAGTTTGTAGGAAGGAGGCCCTGTTACAGGAGAAGAGCCATCTGGAAAATAAGAAGTTACGATCTAGTCAGGTATTCTATTTAATATGCTCTTTGATTCTGGTTGTAAGCCTTATAAACTAGGATTTATTTTTCTCTATGAAGTAAATCATACCACTGTAAAGTTAGAAACCAAAAGAAAACTTTTCTGGTTTTCAGTGTATTTCGCTTATTAGTGCTTACTTAATGTCTATCACTAAAATCTATTTTGAAGTAAAATGTTCAATGTTCTACCAAGTATGATTTACTTATTATTAACTTTTGGGGGGTATTTTAAAAATTGTAGTATATTATACATAACATAAAATTTACCGTTTTGACCATTTTAAAGTGTACAATTCAGCGGCATTAATTACATTTACAGTGTGGCACAACCATCACTGTTGTCTATTTCCAAACTTTCTATTGCCTCAAACAGAAACTCTGTAACCATTAAGCAATAATTCACCATTTCCCCTGGCAGCCTCTATTATTAACCTTAGTGGATATTTAATTAATTAATTTATTTATTTATTTTGCGGTACGCGGGCCTCTCACTGTTGTGGCGTCTCCCGTTGTGGAGCACAGGCTCCAGACGCGCAGGCTCAGCGGCCATGGCTCACGGGCCTAGCTGCTCTGCGGCATGTGGGATCTTCCCGGACCGGGGCACGAACCCATGTCCCCTGCATCAGCAGGCGGACTCTCAACCACTGCGCCACCAGGGAAGCCCCCTTATTGGATATTTTAAAAATTAATTGTACCATTTGATGCTGTAGAGTGAACATTGATAATTTGGAAGAATAGACTTGAAAACGATCTGTCATTTACTACTCATAGTTAGGGGTTTGCAGGTTTCGTGTAAAAGAAAGAAGATTTTGTATAGTGAAGATTTGTTTATTTTTCTAATTAAAAAGACAAGGGAGACTTCTAGTTTTCTAGTTTCAACAAGATGTGATATTTAGGAAGTCAGAACATACTGAGGTAAGCAGAGAGTGCAAATAAAGGAAACCCACAGGAAATCATAGCAAAATTGATTCTTTGAAGGTTGTTTTAATAAAACAGAAGAGAAACTTGAGACATATTTCTGGGTTTCTTTTAAAACAAAAGTCATAAGAATATTACATATTTTTTCAGTATTTAAGAAATACCATAAGATGCGATCATATGCATTTCAGACAAGAAACATGATATAAAAAAGCCTATATTCATAACATATAGAGATTTAACTCAAATGAATGAAAGACCTAGATGTAAGTGCTAAAACTATAAAAGTCTTAGAAGAAAACATAGGTATAACTCTTTGTGACCTTGGGTTAAGCAATGGTTTCTTGGATATTTCACCTAAAGCACAAGCAACAAAAGAAACATTAGATAAATTGGACTTCATCAAAATTAAAAATGTTTGTGATGCAAAGGACATTATCCAGAAAGTGAAAAGATAACCAACAGAATGGGAGAAGATATTTGCAAATCATATGTCTGATAAAGGACTTGTATCTAGAATAGATAAAAAACTCTAACAACTCAATAATAAAAAGACAACCCAATTAAAAAATGGGCAAAGGATATAATAGAAATTTCTTCAAAGAAGATATACAAATGTCCAATAAGCACGTAAAAAGATGCTCAACATCATTAGCCGTCAGGTAAATGCAAACTAAAATTTAAATGAGATACTGCTTCACACCCACTAGGATGGCTATAATCAGAAAAATAGATAATAAGTGTTGGTGAGGATATGAAGGAATTGGAACTCTCATACACTGCTGGTGGGATTGTAAAATGGTGCAGTTGCTTTGGATAACTATCTTGTAGTTCCTCAAAAGGTTAAACATAGAATTACCAAATGACCTAGCAATTCCACTCCTAGGTGTATATCCAAGACAAGTGAAGACATACGTGCACAGAAAAACTTGTACATGAATGTTCATAACAGCATTATTCATAATAGTCAAAATATGAAAACAACCCAAATGTCCTTCAACTGATAATATATAAATGAAATAATGGGATATTATTCAGCAATAGAAAGGAATGAAGCACTGATACATTCTACAACATGGATGAACCCTGAAAATGTTATGTTAAGTGAAAGAAGCCAGTCACAGTAGGCAGTTCCATAGAGACAGAAAGTAGAATACTGGTTACTTAGGACTGGGTGGGGGCTTGGTGAGGAAATGGAATGACTGCTAGTGGGCATGGGGTTTCTTTTTTGGGGCTGATGAAATGTTCTAATATTGATTCTGGTGATGGTTGCACAACTTTGAGAATATACTAAAACCATCTAATTATACACTTTAGGTGAATTGTATGGTACGTGAGCTATATTTTAGTAAAGCTATTACTCAAAAAAACTATAAACCCATAAAGGGAAAAAACAGTAGGGGAGACAACAGAGGACAAAATGTTACCAAAAAATGTAAGATGGAAAGCAGATAGATAAGTGGTTACTGACTTAGCAGAACAGAAGAAGCTGAAATCCAAATGTCTAGAAGAGGGACATCAATGAGAGCCAAGCCTTTAACTTTAGCTTTTTTTTTTTTTTTTAAATAACAGCTTTATGAGATATAATTCACAT
Source organism: Stenella coeruleoalba (assembly GCF_951394435.1). Taxonomy (NCBI): domain Eukaryota; kingdom Metazoa; phylum Chordata; class Mammalia; order Artiodactyla; family Delphinidae; genus Stenella; species Stenella coeruleoalba. The sequence goes on from NC_137153.1 coordinate 41,138,564, forward strand.
AAACATGAAAAAGACTCAGAAATGAAGGGACCCTGATTTTTAGACGGCGGGAGTGAGGCCTAAGGATGAAAACAGGGCATAGTCAGGAAAGCATCCTTTTCTGATTCTGGGACTAGATGATTTATTTTCTGAAGATTGAACCAGATACAGCAGAGGGCCGGGTTAAGTCAAAATAAACAGGGAATGAATGAAAGTCTGAATCCTGAGATATCCATTTCCTAACCCCTACTTGGATCCCAAAATGCTGGCAGCCAGACTTAGACACTTCCCAGCAGGAGATTGGTGGATCTTTCTCAAACAGTTCCAGAAAAAAAGACCTTAAAAAATTTACATTTGGGAGCCCCCAACTAAGTGGCCAGATCCCAGATATATCCTATTGTGACACATCTTGCCCACAGCAGTTTATCAGGATTTTAATACCTGACTCTTAAGTATGATGTATATTTCAGGAATGCTACTAACATTAAAGACAGAGGCCAAAACAAAAGGAAAAAAAAAAAAAGAAGCTCAGATAAATTATAGAGATAGAGCAAGGAGCTGAAAAAACTTCTTAAAAAACCTTAATATCTTCAAGGTGGTAAAAGATGATACTCTATCCATAAAGCAAGAATTGCAGCCTATAAAAAACATGAAAGAACTTTCGGAAATTAAAAGGATTGGAGGATAAGGTTAAGGAAGTATCTCAGAAAATAAATAAAAAGATAAATAGAAATTAGGAGGAATAAAATTTAATTGGCAGGTAAACCCACAAAGTCCATCATCCAAGTAACAGGAATTCCAGAAAGATACAACAGAGAAAACAGGAGAAGAGGAAATTATCAAAGACATAATACAAAAAAATTTGTCAGCACTGAAGATATAAGACTGGGTTGAAATAGCTTATCAAAGGCACAGCAAAGAGTACTAAAAGCATATCATTGTGAAGTTTTGAGTACACTAGGGGAAAAAATGTATCCTGAAAGCTTCCAGATAGAAGACTAGTCACTTGAAAATCTTGAGAGTCAGAATGGCATTAGACTTCTCAACCTTCTTCATTAGAAGTTAAAAGACCTGAAGCAGTCTTAAAATTCATAAGGAAAATGGTTTCCAAACAAGGATTCTCTTTTTAGCCTAACTATCAATCAAATGGGAAGGTAGAATAAGGACATTTTCCGGTGAAAAAATTACCTACTACCTAGCCTGTCTCAGGAAACTACTAGAGGATGTGCTCCTTAAAAATGAGGGTGCAAGCTATGATAAAGGAAGACTCAGGATCCTGCAAATGTGATCTAACTGGAAATTTTCAGGATAGTACCAAAGGAAGTCCAGGAACAACTAGTCCAGTTTGGAGCAGGAGGATGGAGGCTCCAGGCAAAATGTTCATGTATTCACAAAATCATGTAAACTGACCATTGGTTTATCTAAAAACTATAATACAACTTATGTTGGGAGAATAGAGGGAGGGGAAGTACAGAAGAGGAGGCATAGGAGTGCTAAATCCTTGTCTTCCGTAATAGATAATCAGCAGACAGTATCTAAAATTGGTAATGTTATTTAGAAACATGGACATAATCACCAAAAGAAATAGCTTAAAAGGTTAAAGATGGTTGTTTCTAGGGAGCAGGACTCAGGGGAAAGGGTCAGGTAGGGGACTCTTTTTAAAAACATTATTAAACCTTATGGCAGTATATACATATAATTACTTTGACGAAAAACTCTTTTTAAGATTATCTTAAATTGGTCATAATGAAGATCACCGTAAATCTAACTGGCCATAATTTTGACCGGAATGAAATAAGAGTAGAAACAAATTGTATGTTTAAATAACAACAAACCAAATGTCAACCTCTAGGAAACGTTAGCATACTTAATTCTACTATGTAACAGGCCAAGAAAGAAAAGTTTAATTTGGAAAATAATACAAAAGAAAAATACTGCCTCTCAAACCTGTGTTGTATAGTCTGGTTTGGCCAAGCAATACTTAGTAATAAATTCATTGTTTGAAAAATCTCCACTTTTTAAAAAAAGGCATTCAACTTAAGATTTTAGAAAATGAAGCTCCCCAGTCCCCCAAAAAACTCCATGGGAGAAAACAATAATGTAAAAGCTAAAAATATGTTCACTTAGTAATTTTCTCTGTGTTTTTCCTAATTTATTTACAGTCTGGATTTCTAATAACTGATCTTGGGGTGTCTGGTTGATTGTCTTTTTAGGCTTTAAACACAGATAGTTTGAAAATATCAACTCGCCTGAGCTTGTTGGACCAAGAGTTGTCTGAAAAGAATGTGCAGCTCCAGAACAGCACAGCTGAGGAGAAAATAAAGATTTCAGAACAAGTTCAAGCCCTCCAGAAAGAAAAGGATCAGCTACAGAGACGAAGAAACAGCGTGGATGAGAAACTTAAAAATGGTAGTGTGTTATCACCTGAAGTAAGTCGGTATGCTTTGAAACTAGAAGTACTGTATGATGGATCACTTGGATGATTTCCTCCATTTTTGTTACTTAAACATAAAAATGACAAATCTGGTCAACTTTGTTTCCTTGAGACTTTTGTCAGATGTAATGAGTCTGCCTGTCACCTGTTTGGCGCCATGAGGCATGCTTGACTAGAAACTGTGATGTCCTCTCGTAGAGGTCCATGAACGTGGTCCCTTCCAGGCATTGCCAGGGACTGGGAGACTAACGTTTCTTTTGAGTATGGTCTTTCTTAGCTGGGGTTTCTCATCTGAAATCACAGAACACAGAAAAAGATTTGAGGGACACTTTTCTTCATTTCTTCCAAAGAGGGCACCTGTCTTCTCTCTATGTACCTTTCTTGAATGATACTTGGTAATTCATCACATATAACTGATGTCTAGGGCATTAATGCTTAATTCTTTCAGAAAGTATGGGAGCATGTTCCACTCTAAGTCCTAGCCAAGTAGATGCATAAAACTCATACCCCAATAAAAACACCTTTTAGGGGCTTCCCTAGTGGCGCAGTGGTTGAGAGTCCGCCTGCTGATGCAGGGGACATGGGTTCGTGCCCCGGTCCAGGGGGATCCCACATGCCGCAGAGCGGCTGGGCCCGTGAGCCATGGCCGCTGAGCCTGCGCGTCCAGAGCCTGTGCTCCGCAACGGGAGAGGCCACAACAGTGAGAGGCCCGCGTACCGCAAAAAAAAAAACCAAAAAACAAAAAAAAACACCTTTTAGGATTTTTCATTTAGGGGAGGATATGACTTCTCTCACCTTTATTTTTTTTAACTATGTAAAAGATGTTTCATTTGTTGGCTAGCAAACTGTCCCAGACTTTGTCTTTTCAAAATTTTACTTCAGTTGGCAGTGGTATCTATACCTTATTACTTTATCAGACAAAGATGAACTTTTTTTTTTTTAATTTATTTTTGGCTACACTGGGTCTTTGTTGCTGTGTGCAGCCTTTCTCTAGTTGCAGCAAGCGGGGGCTCCTCTTCATTGCAGTGCTTGGGCTTCTCATTGCAGTGGCTTCTCTTGTTGTGGAGCACGGGCTCTAGGTTTGCGGGCTCAGTAGTTGTGGTGCACGGGCTCAGCTGCTCCGCGGCATGTGGGATCTTCCTGGACCAGGGCTCAAACCCGTGTCCCCTGCATTGGCAAGTGGATTCTTAACCACTGCGCCACCAGGGAAGCCCCAAAGATGAACTTTTGAGCCTGGATTTTCTCTGCAAATATTTATAGTTGATGTCCAAAGTAAGGGAAAGCTGCTGAGAGAAAGTAAGTGGCTGGGAATCATGTATCTTGTGGTGTTTTAGATTGGAGCAAGTGTGACAAGAAGTGAAAGGGGCTGGTTAAGAAGGAACAGGGGAAAGGATTTCATGACATTATTGTTCATTGAGTTGATGAAAGAAATTGAAGACAACCTTGACTGGGGGCTATGTGACATTATAAGCTTCTACTGCCCTATTTTATAACTTAATTGGGGTAGCTTTGTCAAGGATCACAGAATGAGGTTGTCCTCCTGAGGCTGTTAAATTAGAGCCCCAAGCCTACAGATGTGAAGGTCTGAGAGCCTTAGATTCAGCAAAACATAGGATTTAAGGAATTCTTGGCTGCCCAGGACAGTTACTGGGCCCTATGGGAGAAAAAAAAAGAAGGAGAAAACATTATGCTTCTCTTGAGGAATTCATACTACATCTGAGGAGACAGATAGAAAGATGAGAAAACTCTAAACCCTGAAGAACATAAAAAAGCAAGTTATAGATAATGTAATAAAGCTATACTTATTACATTATTTATACAAAACAATGCAGTGATCATTTGGGGGAAGATTCAATTAAGGCAGCCTTGTTAGATCAGAATCTTGAGCTGGATTATGAAAAACATGGTATATATTGATAGATATAAGAAAGGCGGCCATTTTAGATAGAACACTGTTAAATAAGGCATAGAGATGGGAATGAGCAAATTATGTTTGCAGAGGGGTAGAGTGGCCATTCTTTTTTAATTTTAATCTTTTTGTACAATTTTTTTTTTTTTTTTTTTTTTTTGCGGTACGCGGGCCTCTCACTGTTGTGGCCTCTCCCATTGCGGAGCACAGGCTCCGGACGCGCAGGCTCAGCGGCCATGGCTCACGGGCCCAGTCGCTCTGTGGCACGTGGGATCTTCCCGGACCGGGGCACGAACCCGTGTCCCCTGCATTGACAGGCGGACTCTCAACCACTGCGCCACCAGGGAAGCCCTTTTTGTACAATTTTTAAGGTTACACTCCATTTAGAATTATTACAAAATATTGTCTATATTCCCTGTGTTGTACAATACATCCTTGTAGCCTGTCTTACTCCCAATAGTTTGTACCTCCCATACTCCCACCCCTATAATGCCCCTCCCCCCACACTGGTAACCACTATTTTGTTCTCTATATCTGTGAGTCTGCTTCTTTTTTGTTATATTCACTAGTTTGTTGTAATTTTTAGATTCTGCCTATAACTGATATAGCATTTGTCTTTCTCTGACTTATTTCACTTAGCATATTGCCCTCCAAGTCCATCCATGTTGCTGCAAATGGCAAAATTTTGTTCTTTTTTATGGCTGAGTAGTATTCCATTGTGTATATATACCAATTCTTCTTTATCCATTCGTCTGTTGATGGACACTTAGGTTGCTTCTGTGTCTTGGCAGTTGTAAATAATGCTGCTGTGAACAATGGGGTGCATGTGTCTTTTCTAATTAGTGGGTGTTTTTTTTTTTCTGGATATGTACCCAGGAGTGGAATTGCTGGGTCATATAGTAGTTCTATTTTTAGTTTTTTGGGAAACCTCCATACTGTTTTCCACTGTGCACCAATTTACATTCCCACCAACAGTGTATGAGGATTCCCTTTTCTCCACATCCTCACCAACATTTGTTATTTGTGTTCTTTTTGATGATAGCCATTCTGACAGGTGTGAGGTGGTATCACATTGTGGTTTTGATTTGCATTTCCCTGATGATTAGCAATGTTGAGTATCTTCTCATTTGCCTGTTGGCCATCTGCATTTCTAGAGGGTCAATTCTTATCTTCAAGAAACATTTAAGTTTCTATTTCATGCGGAATTCTGTAACTAAAAACATTATGTAGTGTTTTGTGGTGAAAATGCAGCACAATGCATGGTACTTGTTTGGCAGCCACCCTGGATTTGTTTGAGGGAAGGGTGAGCCGCCTACAATCGGTGGGGTTCCATTTAGTCCTGTGAGCGTCTGTGCACCCTGCTTCCACATGGTTGGTTCTTCTTAGCATAGCTCTGAAATGGGCTCTGCTCTCACCACTGTTTTCACGCCAAGATTGGTAGTACTAAATAGATCTCCAGTAGCAGATGATCAGGAACATGAGATTCTGCTGTGACATAAGACATCAGTAAAATCTAGGTGGAATGGTTTGCTGTTTTGATGTCTTTAAACTTGCTCAGAATTATTTTTTCTTTCCACAATAAATCAGAATATTTTTTCTAATTGTATTACTTCATGGGAAATGATAGAAAGATTTTAGATCACTATACTAGTACAGGATTACCCAACAATTTAATATAGACAAATCACCTCCTTTTTTGAGGGGTAAAATCCAGAAACTAAAATTTAGAAAAAATAAAATATTTGAACTCTGTTTTTCTAATAATGCAGAGCAGTTACCTAGTAAGTGGAGTATAGGAAGAATACATATGAATATCTATGTTTATTTCATCTTTTACATTTTCAATTTCATGTTTTTTCGGTTTTTTTTAAATTTCATGTTTTATCATTAGAAAATGCATATAGTTTATAGAGAAATACATGCAGTGCTTGCTCAAAAGGTTTTGTTTGTCATGTTTGTTTTTTACTAATGGGAAATTTGTGATCTAAGATGTTTGGAGATCACTGCTTTAGATCCTTGTTACTCTCAGTGTGATCTCTGTACCAGCAGCAATAGTATCACCTGGGAGCCTGTTAGAAATGCAGAGCCTCAGGCACCACCAAGACCTGCTGAATTAGAAGTCTGCATTTTTACAAGCTCCCTGGTGCATGTTTGGAAAGCAGTGCTCTGTGACAAAGCATAGTCAACTCTTGATAATCTAAGGTTTGAGTTGTGGCAAATTCTTCATCCTGGGACAGCTTCCCATTGCCCCTCATCTTCTCAACCTATAACTTTTTGCTGGGTTAGATGGAAACACAAATATTTATATGCTGGAGCCTCACTAGAGCAGGCTATCCTCAGGGTTCTATAGATTTGCTGCCTTACATTATCTCAGTGCTTCGCTAACATAGATCCAAAACTATAGAAACTAAATTTGTACCAAATTGTTCTCAGCCATTACATAAAGGCAAACTCTTTCCACATTTATTTTTTTTGTTTTTTTTTGTGACCTTTCTAAACTGTTTTAACTTACAGGCCTTATAAAATGTCAGTTTTATGGCAATAAATATTAGCTCCTGTGCTTGCAGAAAACATGAACTTACTACTTTGCAGGAGAAAGAGTTATCAGCAGAACTATGTCTTTTTCACAAATAATGGGGCTCACTGTGCTCAGGTGTACTAGGTAATCCTTTCTTTTTTTTTTAATTTTTATTTTATTTATTTTTTTATGCAGCAGGTTCTTATTAGTTATCCATTTTATACATATTAGTGTATATATATCAATCCCAATCTCCCAATTCATCACACCACCACCACCCCCTGCTGCTTCCCCCCATTGGTGTCCATACATTTGTTCTCTACATCTGTGTCTCAATTTCTGCCCTGCAAACTGGTTCATCTGTACCATTTTTCTAGGTTCCACATATATGCATTAATATACGATATTTGCTTTTCTCTTTCTGACTTACTTCACTCTGTATAACAGGCTCTAGATTCATCCACATCTCTACAAATAACCCAATTTTGTTCCTTTTAATGGGTGAGTAATATTCCATTGTATATACGTACCACATCTTCTTTATCCATTCGTCTGTCGATGGACATTTAGGTTGCTTCCATGACCTGGCTACTGTAAATAGTGCTGCAATGAACACTGGGGTGCACATGTCTTTTTGAATTATGGTTTTCTCTGGGTATATGCCCAGTAGTGGGATTACTGGGTCATATGGTAATTCTATTTTTAGTTTTTTAATGAACCTCCATACTGTTCTCCATAGTGGCTGTATCAATTTACATTCCAACCAACAGTGCAAGAGAGTTCCCTTTTCTCCACAGTCTCTCCAGCATTTGTTTGTAGATTTTCTGATGCTGCCCATTCTAACTGGTGTGAGGTGATACCTCATTGCAGTTTTGATTTGCATTTCTCTAATAAATAGTGATGTTGAGTAGCTTTTCGTATGCTTCTTGGCCATCTATATGTCTTCTTTGGAGAAATGTCTATTTAGGTCTTCTGCCCATTTTTAGATTGCGTTGTTTGTTTTTTTAATATTGAACTGCATGAGCTGTTTATATATTTTGGAGATTAATCCTTTGTCCGTTGATTCATTTGCAAATATTTTCTCCCATTCTGAGGGTTGTCTTTTTGTCTTGTTTGTAGTTTCCTTTGCTTTGCAAAAGCTTTTAAGTTTCATTAGGTCCCATTTGTTTATTTTTGTTTTTATTTCCATTACTCTAGGAGGTGGATCAAAAAAGATCCTGCTGTGATTTATGTCAAAGGGTGTTCTTTCTATATTTTCCTCTAAGAGTTTTATAGTGTCCGGTCTTACATTTAGGTGTCTAATCCACTTTGAGTTTATTTTTGTGTATGGTGTTAGGGAGTGTTCTAATTTCATTCTTTTACATGTAGGTGTCCAGTTTTCCCAGCACCACTTATTGAAGAGACTGTCTTTTCTCCATTGTATATCCTTGTCTCCTTTGTCAGAGATTAGTTGACCATAGGTGCATGGGTTTATCTCTGGGCTTTCTATCCCGTTCCATTGATCTGTATTTCTGTTTTCGTGCCAGTACCATACTGTCTTGATTACTGTAGCTTTGTAGTATAGTCTGAAGTCAGGGAGTCTGATTCCTCCAGCTCTGTTTATTTCCCTCAAGACTGCTTTGGCTATTCGGGGTCTTTTGTGTCTCCATACAAATTTTAAGATTTTTTGTTCTAGTTCTGTAAAAAATGCCATTGGTAATTTGATAGGGATTGCATTGAATCTGTAGATTGCTTTGGGTAGTATAGTCATTCTCACAATGTTGATTCTTCCAATCCAAGAACATGGTATATCTCTCCATCTGTTTGTATCATCTTTAATTTCTTTCATCAGTGTCTTATAGTTTTCTTCATATCAACAAATTGAAGAATAAAAACCATATGATCATCTCAATAGATGCAGAAAAAGCTTTTGACAAAATTCAACACCAATTTATGATAAAAACCCTCCAGAAAGTGGGCATAGAGAGAACCTACCTCAACGTAATAAAGGCCATATATGACAAACCCACAGCAAACATCATTCTCAATGGTGAAAAACTGAAACCGTTCCTCTAAGATCAGGAACAAGACAAGGATGTCCCCTCTCACCACTGTTATTCAACATAGTTTTGGAAGTCCTAGCCACGGCAATCAGAGAAGAAAAAGAAATAAAAGGAATACAAATTGGAAAAGAAGAAGTAAAACTGTCACTGTTTGCAGATGACATGATACTATACATAGAGAATCCTAAAGATGCCACCAGAAAACTACTAGAGCTAATCAATGAATTTGGTAAAGTTGCAGGATACAAAATTAATGCACAGAAATTTCTTGCATTCCTATACACTAATGATGAAAAATCTGAAAGAGAAGTTAAGGAAACACTCCCATTTACCACTGCAACAAAAAGAATAAAATACCTAGGAATAAACCTACCTAGGGAGACAAAAGACCTGTATGCAGAAAACTATCCACATTTGTTTTTGGTAGAATATAATCATAGTATGCATTCAAAAGTCAAATATTTTTTTGGGTTATTCACTTTTATTTTCTGGTTCTTCTTATTCACCTAAGTACCTTTCAGGATTTAAGTTTGTTTTTCTTAAAAAGGTGAATATTATTTTCTTCCTTATGGAGTGATTATCAAATCTTCAAATTCAGTAATTGCACAAAGAAATAAAATGGCTGCTGAACTTTTTTTTTTCCAAAATGGCTCTTTCAGGAGATTTTATAAAATGGCTTTAAAAAAAATAAGTATTATTCAACCTCCCATTGGAATAGGTTATTAACCTACCTTTTCCCTGAATTCCAGAAAAGGAGTTCCAGAAGTCATTCTAACTGTTCGTTGGGGAGATCAGAAATAGTAACATTATTTTTCTTTGAAATGCTATGGGGAGGAGAGGAGAGAAATACTTGGGTCATATACCCAAGACATATGAAAATGTTTTTTGCTCCTCTCTCTTCATTAAGTTGTTCAGCAGATACGTACTGAGTTTAAACTATGTAATATGTACTGTGCTGGGCAATAAGGATGTGAGTATGGACAAGACCATCTGCCCTCAGGGAACTTAAAGTTGAAGTGGCCTCCACCACAAGTATGGGGATACAAAAATATATATCCAGGTCTTACCACGTCCAAAATAATTTCTTACCAGAGATTTAGATCCCCCAAATAAGATGTTATTTGGATAATTCAGAGAACGGCTAGGTTTTCTGACAGCAATTCATCAGATTTTTTTTTTCCTACAGAGAGAATCTTCTTTGGCATATGAAAAAAAGGTTTTGCTGCCACCATTTTTAGTGCCTCCACTTTCCCTCTAATGACATCTCCTAGGAATCTTATAAAATGTTTCATGTCCTTAAATCCTCACTACTTTTTCTTATGTTACACAGTGTTTTTCCCTGGAGACTCTCCTCTGATTACTAGTTCTTAATAACTTATTTTAATATATTTCCTCTTTCCTTCCTAGCAATATATTGTTTTGATAGATCCTTGAAGGGACCCCCGAGGTCTCCAGATCTCAGTGACACATAATATGCACTTTAGGAGCCATGGAGGGAGATAACATGATGACACTGTCAAACCTGTGGGCTGAGGCTTTGTTCAAGTGTATTCCTTCGTGGTCAGCATTTGCTTATGACCTTGGGATGTTTCATAACTCACCTAACCTTCTTCCTCTTCCATTTTGCTACCCAAGGTTTACTACAAAGATTCAATGATTATTTGTTATATATATGTGTGTGTGTTTGTGTGTGTGTGTGTGTACACACAGTGCATTGTGTAGCATAGTAAGCACTCAATAAACATTTTTTTAATTTAGTAGAAGAATGGTACTGTCCGTTAGACTCAAATAGCATAATAAGATCTTAGTATATGACAAAGTCCAAGTTATACTGTTTCATTTAAAATGAGTGATTTCTTTTGTATTATATCTAGGAAGAACATGTTCTTTTCCAACTTGAAGAAGGGATTGAAGCTTTGGAAGCTGCAATTGAATACAAGAACGAACATATCCAGAGTCGCCAGAACTCACTCAGAGCTTCACTTCAAAATCTCTCTCATAGTGAAGAAAATGTCTTAGAAAAACTAATCTGCCTGAGTCCTGTTGAGATTAGAGCTATTCTTTTCAGATATTTCAATAAGGTTTGTTCTTCAGGGACAGAGGATTTTCTTATAAAGAGGGGTTGAGATGCTTATACAGCTCACATTTATGTAGAATTTACAGCACTGAATGTTGTCATCTGAAATCTTTGCACTTATCCACGTATGTAGGCCTAACTTTGTGAGGTTCTTAAAGTTGAAGGGCCTTTTGAAAGAGGGCTTTTGGGAATAGTTTTAAAAACCAAAGAATTTAAGTTATATTCCTCAGTCACTATATCTTGGTTGTATGTTTTCTAGATTTGATTGTTCTTACTCAGCATTCGTGAAAAATCAAGGGCCCTCCAGGTTTGGGTTCCCTTTCCTTCATTGCTGTAGGGTAGGGGTAACCTGTACCTTCTCATTATACCCTATGAATTGAAATGGAGGTGAAATGGTGCATCAGTGACAAAGATAGTAATAGATTTTAGCATTAACGTGGATGGGCTTAATATAAATTAAAATATTTTATACAGATTTGACAGCTTACTGATAGAGATGTTTCGCAGCATTGAAAACTGTATTTGTCTTTTCTCTAATGTCTTCTCTTAAGATATATATTATGAAGTGTTAAACAAGTAGATAACTCTTTTCTCTGAAAAATATATTCAGTTTAAGGGAATAGCAGACAGTTGATGAAAAATGAAACACAGAAGTTTTAAAATAAAGTTCTAATTCTGTTAGACAATTGAAATAAAGATGACTAAATTAATGGAAATGTGATACACAGGCCTTCTCTTGGATAATTACCGTCAGTAGTAAGCTTCTATTATTGATGCAAGTGCATCCCATCACTGGGTGTGTGGAGGGCAGAAATATGGTGCATGTTGTCTGAGGCTTTGATACAGATAACTCTTCTGTGGTGTTCTTAGAGCAAGGGTTCTTAACCCAAAGCACCCAGGTGAAGGTCAGTGGATTTTCTGGTCTTAAGAACTCTTTGTAGAAATGAGTATTTTTCTGGAGAGAATGTCATTACATTATTAACAAGTTCTGTGACACAGATATTGTCTGAAGTGTTTTTACTTTATATCAGTGCAGAGAGGAACCCACTGGACTAAATGTACAATCTGAGACCGAACTCTATAGCTTAAAAATTCTGTCACTTATTTATAACATTCACTTTGGAGTTAAAGATGAGAATTATCTAGATGTTACAGAAGTCTTTAGATTCTTGATATCTTTTTAGACTGGAGAAATGGAGTTGTAGGATTATAAATGTAAACTACAAAGATCATGTCTAAGAAATGATGGAGAGGTGATTGTTAGAGTAGAGCAACATTGTATTTAAAATGAAGTTGTTACCAATTCAGAATCTCAACGAATTAAAAAGGCTGTTAGGTTATCTTGTGGGTATATTACAAAGCATTTGCCTAGTTATACCATGGGGATTAAGGGAGTTCATCTTTATGAAGTCTAAGAGAAGTAAATTGTCTATTAGGCTGTCTAAAACACACTTAAAAGATCAAAAAAATGTCTTTGCTAGGTGGTTAATCTGCGAGAAGCTGAACGGAAACTACAGTTACAGAATGAAGAAATTAAAATGAAAGTTCTGGAACGGGATAATGTGGTTCGTGAGTTGGAATCTACACTGGAACATCTGAAATTGCAGTGTGACCGGAGACTGACCCTTCAGCAAAAGGAACACGAGCAAAAAATGCAGCTTCTGCTACATCATTTCAAAGGTAACTGCCCCTTCACATCAGTTGTGTAATGGGGATGTGTAGGAGGGGGATTGGGAAAGGAAGGTAGGACAGAATTGGATCACTTAAAGTCCAACATGTATAAATAGTTACTACTTATATGTGTTTTGTGCTTTACATGTTTTGGTCCACATGTTGGGATAGTTGACTTTGTTGCAGGGCTATTCATGCTTGAAATGCCATCTCCTCTGCCTGTCCCCAGTGCCACACAGAGAACTGCTGCAATCCTGTTACTTTGTTGTGGTCTACTTTTTATGTAGGAATGTGGGATGACTTCTGGCTTGGTGGTGTACAGTTGAAAAGTTCCCCATCTCTAGGATATAGAACCTTGATATTTAAATCACTTTCCCTTCATAAAATTAAACTGATAGGTTCTGTCAGGTTTCTGGTTATATTTCTTGTTACAGTTTTCAGTAAATTATAAATTTTATGCATTAAGTTATAGCTTAGGTCAAAATTAGTCTACCATTGATGGGCACATAGTGTTATCAGTGCACAGTAGTTCAACCGTCAACTGTGGTATGGAGTTGTCATAGCAATTGGTCTTCAATACCTGGGCTTATGGCTGGTACACACAGTTCCTATGGCAACAAAATCACTGCCTGGCGATAACTTCAACACCTGGAATGCTTCAGTCCAGGTGGCTTGGCTGTTTAGTCTTGATTCTTATGAATCTATAGCTGGAAATGTGCTAAAAAGGATCTGGAAGAAGCAACCTGAGTAAGCAGAAAATTGGAAAATATATGCATTTGAGTGTTGAGGCAGTTTGCCTCTAAGTTAATTCTATAACAAGTTAATTAGCAACCAGTTGCCTGATGACGGGATTTCCTTGACTGGATTCCATATGTTATTTCATTCAAACATGCTTTCCTTACCTTATGTTAATTCTGTCTTAAGTCTCTAAAAGTGATATTTTAATAGAATTTTTAATATGTTTTTCAAGTGGTTGGCATTTTACCGCAAAAGTTCATGCTTTAGCCAAATGAGAACATTTAAAAAATCATTCATTTCTATAGCTGGGACAAGTTTTTCATAGCAAGGTTATAACTGAAAATGTTAACAACTTACGAATTTTCTAATTTCAACTGAATATAGGCCATAAAATTAAGTTCATTTTTATGATATCCTTCATGGGGATTCTGATTTGTAATGTTATTAATTTAAAATGTTTTTTAAATAAGATGATGGGTTAATATAAAATTACAGATATACTTAGATCAATTTTTACAAAACAACCAATTATAACAAAAGAAAATTACAAACCAGTAGGACCATTTTGTAGATTTACCAATAGGAAAGAGTAGGTCTGAAAGTGTGTATTTCTGAAGGTCAGTAAACTGCGTTTTACTGGTTCTAGAACCTAACCCAAAGGGGACAGTTTTAGACATTCCTAAATATTAATTAGAAGCTTTAAAATTATATTGTGTCATAAACTAGAACTTTACTTATACTTTCCCCCCCCCTTCTCCTTTTTTGGTGGTGTTTTCCTTTGTAATTTAATCTTTCTAGCCTCTTTTGACAGGTTTCCAGTTTTTGAGCGTTTTTTTGGTTCTATATTTCTTGGGCCTATAAACTTTAGGCTTATAACTTTCCATATATCCGTGGTTCCTGATATAAACTTCAAGACATTGATGCAGCTGGACAGAGTTCCAAATGTGAACCTTACTTCTGCTCTTCTGAGGATAAATTTAGTTAGTAGCTATTCAAAAAGTGCTTATGAATCATGAAAAATGCGGTAGCTGGTAGGGATTAGGGTGGAGAAGGGCTCATCCTACTTCGAAAAATTTTACAGGCAGAAGACTCCAAATTGTAGCTGAAAACAAATCCAGCCAAGTAATAGATACATGTAACATACTTCTGACCCTACAATACAGTCTGGGAGTTCTGTTAGAATTTTCAATCATTTACTTTAAACTGATTTTAAATGTAAATTTCTGTTTTATAGAGCAAGATGGAGAAGGCACTGTGGAAACTTTAAAAAATTATGGAGATAAAATCCAGCAGCTGGAAAGAGAGCTTTATTTCTATAAGAAAACCAGCAGAGATCTTAAGAAGAAACTTAAGGAATTGGTAGGGGAAGCAATTCGGCGACAACTAGTACCATCAGAAAGTAAGAGATTTAGTGTTACTTGTCACGCCAACACCATAGCATGGTTTGTAGTGGAGCCTTTCCCAATTGATTGGATTATTTAGGATTAGATATTTAACTTCTCTTTGTCTCTGTAGACAAAAATAGTTGTCTAGTCTATGTGTAACACAGAACCACTGGAGAAAAGAATAAATGAACAAATGTATATGTGTGAAGGAAATGATCATTTATTCGATTGCCTGCCATGTACCAGGGGCTCTTGTGTTCTCTAACTCACTTAATTCTTAAAATAACCCTAAATATAGGATAGCTGTTGTTTTCCTGTTTTATAGTAAATTAAGCCTTCTAATTATCATAAAAAAGTAAAATAGAGAATAATAAAAGTAAAATAATATTTATGTATTTCTAAGATCAGTCATGTTTTTTCATATCATGACCTCTAGAAATTCAAACATATAATAAAACCCATCATTGAGACAAGGAAGTTTTCTTGCATAATTATATGTAGATATGTAGAAATAACCATCTTCCTCAATGAAATGATAAAACATGACAAAGAACTTTGCAAAAGCAAGAAGTGCCATGAAGGTGATACACTGTTATGATTAAAACATATTGTCTTACTACCATGTGTAAAAGAGATAGCTAGTGGGAAGCTGCTGTATAGAATAGGGAGCTCAGCTCAGTACTCTGTGATAACCTAGAGGGGTGGTATGGGGGTGGGGTGGCAGGGAGGCTCAAGAGGGAGGGGATACAGGTATACGTATAGCTGATTCACTTTGTTCTACAGCAGAAACTAACACAACATTGTAAAGCGATTATACTCCAATAAAAAGAAAAAAGAAAAAACATATTGTCTTTAAGCCACCAATAGAGAGGAATCAATATCTCTAAAATAATGTATACTCATTTTATAAAAGAATTAGCCTTCCTTTAGAGAAAGTATTCTTCTAATAAGTTAAGAATGGCTTTTGAAAGTTGACTTTACAGCTCTTTTTAGGAACACAACTATTTTGTACCTGTAAAGAAAACTAAAGATGGGTACAACAAGGTATAAAGAGTACACCTGAAACTAATATAATGTTATATATCAATTATATCTCAACTTAAAAATATAATTATAAAAATGAAACCATAAAAATATAGAAACCAATGGAAAATGATATATATGCACAATGAAAAGATATATACTGAATATATAATATAAGCAGAATTAACATAGTTTTAAATCTTAAAACTTAGTAATATTTTAGAAAAGTAGTTCTAATACTACCTTATATTTATTGTATTTATCATTTACAGGCATTTTCCCAAATAGTTCAGTTTAGCCCTCAAACTCAGGGTAGGCCGGTATATGCTAACCTCATTTTTAGATGAGGAAATTAAAGCTTAGAGCGGTCCAGTGACTCACGAGCTGACCAGTAATTAGAGCATGGTCTAAGGTCCCTGGTCTTCTGATTCCTGGTTCTGTGTTCTAGTATAAAAGTCATTTTAGGATAGAGATGTGATACAAACATATGAATTCTGCCAAAGAGACTAACCTTTCTGATTTTCAATGTAGTAATGCAGAGGTATTTACTCATATAATTAAAATATTTACTTGAAATACAGCCTGCAACATGTAGCTGAACCTTTTACTTGAAACACTATCTGCAAAAAATTAAAATGTAAACAGGTATTAAGTAGGACACAGAGCAATTAGCACAAAACCATTTTTGCTTTAAAAAAATTCACTTTCAAATTTGAGATATCTGAAATTAGATGTTTACTGTTTAAATGGCCCATGTTTATACTGCTGAGTCTACTAGACATCTCTTAAAATGACAGTGTGGTATACGGTGGTAAACAGGTTTAAGAAACCTAGATCTGGGACTTCCCTGGTGGGCCAGTGGATAAGACTCCACGTTCCCAATGCAGAAGGCCAGGGTTCAACTAGATCCAGCCTGCCGCAACTAAAGATCCTGCACGCAGCAACGAAGATCCCATGTGCCACAACTAAGACCCGGCACGGCCAAAATAAAATAAGTAAATAAATAAATATTAAAAAAGAAAGAAAGAAAGAAACCTGGATCCTAATCATGCTCTTGAATGAAACAAATATAAAAAGCTTTAAAAAAGCTAAATAATCTTGGAGATGTGTAAAGTGAGGATAACTCCTGTTTTACCAACTGACCTGGGAAGTCTAGTCTTTTTCTTTCTTTTTTCGGCTGCACCACATGACTTGCAGGATCCTAGTTCCCCGACCAGGGATCAAACCCCGGCCCCCAGCATTGGAAGCTCAGAGTCCTAACCACTGGACCGCCAGGGAATTCCTGGAAGTCTAGTCTTAAAAATAATGTTGAAGATGTTATCTCAGCTAATTTGCTATATCCCCTAGAACCATCTTAAATATGTTTATTTTTTGGCTATAAAAAGTAATACATAGTCATTATAGAAAACTTTGAAAATATAGAAAAAAATCAGAAAAAGACCACCCATAATCCTACCCACAACTATTAACATTTCAGCATAATTCTTTTCACTGTTTTCCTTATGTTTTAAAAAAATTCATTTGGAATCATATTGGTGATATAGCTTGTACTGTATCCTACCTCAAAATGCAGCTCCAATAAAATGACATTAAATAAGACTTGTTTGAATTATAAAATATAGCAGTTTAAATATATCAAATTTTGAGTTCCCTAACCTGTATTATATGCTTAATAATCAGTATCCTAATTAATATATAACTGTCTTGGTATTCAGTTGACTGGGTTTTGTTAGTAGTCTTTTCATTGTCTGCCTACCAGACTTTATCTGCTTTGAATATTTTTAGCATTTTCAAATAGCAAAAGAATTAATCTTTTGACTAAAATATCTTGGTCACTTCTAAAAAGTGACCAAAAAGACTAAAAGCACTTGGTCATGCTTCTGTCACAGTGCATCTATTTTCTAACATTTTGTGAGGATAAAATCAGTATATATGGACATGCAGTCTGTGTACTTGTTTAAGTATTTAAAACTCTATACTTTTTTTAATTGAATAATATTGTATTTTATCCCAAAACAAAACATAAAAGTCTTGAAAGATACACAATTTAAGACATAAATTCTTATTTCGTTAAATCCAAGCAACTCTTTAAATTCAGCTTTAGCCATAATTAGAAGAATTTAATTATTGTTTCTTTTCTTTGGAGAGGATTGTTGTTTGAATATAAAAATACTTACATATCATTCATTTCAGAGATTACATTGAATTTCACTGAGAAAGAAAATTCTTTTTTAGCAAAAGTTATGAACTTAATTATAAAATATATAATATTTTGAAGACGTTACACTGGAGGTACAAGTTTATGACACAATAAAAATTTGATGAATGTATATGATACTAAATGCATTAATTAGATTTGTGTGTTATACCATACATTTGTAAATATATAATTTACAATGTGGTCAATTACATTAGTAAAACCATTCATCTTTTTTTTTTCTACCTTTTATTTTAACATCTTTATTGGAGTGTAATTGCTTTACAATGGTGTGTTCGTTTCTGCTTTATACAAAGTGAATCAGCTATACATATACATATATCCCAATGTCTCCTCCCTCTGGCGTCTCCCTCTCTATCCCTCTAGGTGGTCCCTAGATCCCTCTATCCACCCTCTATATCCCACCCCTCTGGTGGTCGCAAAGCATCAAGCTGATCCCCCTATGCCATGCAGCTGCTTCGCACTATCTGTTTTACATGTGGTAGTGCACATATGTCCATGCCACTATCTCACTTTGTCCCAGCTTACCCTTCCCCCTCCCCGTGTCCTCAAGTCCATTCTCTACATCTGCATCTTTATTCCTGTCCTGCCCCTAAGTTCTTCAGAACCTTTTTTATTTTGGATTCCACATATATGTGTTAGCATAGGGTATTTGTTTTTCTCTTTCTGACTTCCTTCACTCCATATGACAGTCTCTAGGCCCATCCACCTCACTACAAATAACTCAGTTTCGTTTCTTTTTATGGCTGAGTAATATTCCATTGCATATATGTGCCACATCTTCTTTATCCATTCATCTGTCGATGGACACTTAGGTTGCTTCCATGTCCTGGCTATTGTAAATAGAGCTGCAGTGAACATTGTGGTACATGACTCTTTTTGAATTATGGTTTTCTTAGGGTATATGCCCAGTAGTGGGATTGCTGGGTCGTATGGTAGTTCTATTTTTAGTTTTTTAAAGCATCTCCATACTGTTCTCCATCGTGACTGTATCAATTTACATTCCAACCAAGAGTGCAAGAGGGTTCCCTTTTCTCCACATCCTCTCCAGCATTTATTGTTTGTAGATTTTTGGATGATGGCCATTCTGACTGGTGTGAGGTGATACCTCATTGTAGTTTTGATTTGCCTTTCTCTAATGAATAGTGATGTTGAGGGTACTTTCATGTGTTTGTTGGCAATCTGTATACCTTCTTTGGAGAAATGTCTATTTAGGTCTTCTGCCCATTTTTGGATTGGGTTGTTTGTTTTCTTGATATTGAGTTGCATGAGCTGCTTGTAAATTTTGGAGGTTGATCCTTTGTCAATTGCTCCATTAGCAAATATTTTCTCTGATTCTGAGGGTTGTCTTTTCATCTTGTTTATGTTTTCCTTTGCTGTGCAAAAGCTTTTAAGTTTCATTAGGTCCCATTTGTTTATTTTTGTTTTTATTTTCATTTCTCTAGGAGGTGGGTCAAAAAGGATCTTGCTGTGATTTATGTCATAGAGTGTTCTGCCTATGTTTTCCTCTTAAGAGTTTTATAGTGTCTGGCCTTACATTTAGGTCTTTAATCCAGTCTGAGTTTATTTTTGTGTATGGTGTTAGGGAGTGTTCTAATTTCATTCTTTTACATGTAGGTGTCCAGTTTTCCCAGCACCACTTATTGAAGAGGCTGTCTTTTCTTCATTGTATCTTCTTGCCTCCTTTGTCAAAAATAAGGTGACCATATGTGCGTGCGTTTATCTCTGGGCTTTCTATCCTGTATCATTGATCTATATTTCTGTTTTCGTGCCAGTACCATACTGTCTTGATGACTATAGCTTTGTACTATAGTCTGAAGTGCAGGAGCCTGATTCCTCCAGCTCCATTTTTCTTTCTCAAGATTGCTTTGGCTATTCGGGGTCTTTTGTGTTTCCATACAAATCGTGAAAGTTTTTGATCTATTTCTGTGAAAAATGCCATTGGTCATTTGATAGGGATTGCATTGAATCTGTAGATTGCTTTGGGTAGTAGAGTCATTTTCACGATGTTGATTCTTCCAATCCAAGAACATGGTCTATCTCTCCATCTCTTTGTATCATCTTTAATTTCTTTCATCAGTGTCTTACAGTTTTCTGCATACAGGTCTTTTGTCTCCTTAAGTAGGTTTATTCCTAGATATTTTATTCTTTTTGTTGCAGTGATAAATGGGAGTGTTTCCTTAATTTCTCTTTCAGATTTTTCATCATTAGTGTATAGGAATGCAAGAGATTTCTGTGCATTAATTTTGTATCCTGCTACTTTACCAAATTCGTTGATTAGCTCTAGTAGTTTTCTGGTAGCATCTTTAGGATTCTCTATGTATAGTATCATGTCATCTGCAAACAGTGACAGCTTTACTTCTTCTTTTCTGATTTGGATTCCTTTTATTTCTTCTTCTCTGATTGCTGTGGCTAAAATTTCCAAAACTATGTTGAATAATAGTGGTGAGAGTGGACATCCTTGTCTTGTTTCTGATTTTAGCGGAAATGCTTTCAGTTTTTCACCATTGAGAACGAAGTTGGCTGTGGGTTTGTCATATATGGTCTTTATTATGTTGAGGTAAGTGCCCTGTATACTTACTTTCTGGAGGGTTTTTATCATAAATGGATGTTGAATTGTGTCGAAAGCTTTTTCTGCATCTATTGAGATGATCATATGGTTTTTCTTCTTCAATTTGTTAATATGGTTTATCACATTGATTGATTTATGTATATTGTAGAATCCTTGCAGCCCTGGGATAAACCACAGTTGGTCATAGTGTATGATCCTTTCATGTGCTGTTGGATTCTGCTTGCTAGTATTTTGTTGAGGATTTTTGCATCTATGTTCATCAGTGGTATTGGCCTGTAGTTTTCTTTCTTTGTGACATCTTTTTTTTGTGGTACACGGGCCTCTCACTGCTGTGGCCTCTCCCGTTGCGGAGCACAGGCTCTGGACGTGCAGGCTCAGCGGCCACGGCCCACGGGCCCAGCCACTCCACAGCATGTGGGAGCCTCCCAGACTGGGGCACGAACCCGTGTCCCCTGCATTGGCAGGTGAACCCTCAACCACTGTGCCACCAGGGAAGCCCTCTTTGTGACATCTTTGTCTGCTTTTGGTATCAGGGTGATGGTGGCCTCCTAGAAGGAGTTGGGGAGTGTTCCTCCCTCTGCTATATTTTGGAAGAGTTTGAGAAGGATAGGTGTTAGCTCTTCTGTAAATGTTTGATAGAATTCGCCTGTGAAGGAATCTGGTCCTGGACTTCTGTTTGTTGGAAGAGTTTTAATCACAGTTTCAATTTCAGTGCTTGTGATTGGTCTGTTTATATTTTCTTTTTCTTCCTGGTTCAGTCTGGGAAGTTTGTGCTTTTCTAAGAATTTGTCCATTTCTTCCAGGTTGTCCATTTTATTGGCATAGAGTTGCTTTTAGTAATCTCTCATGATCCTTTGTATTTCTGCAGTGTCAGTTGTTACTTCTTTTCCATTTCTAATTCTATTGATTTGAACCTTCTCCCTTTTTTTCTTGATGAATGTGGCTAATGGTTTATCAATTTTGTTTATCTTCTCAAAGAACTAGGTTTTAGTTTTATTGATCTTTGCTATTGTTTCCTTCATTTCTTTTTCATTTATTTCTAAACTGATCTTTATGATTTCTTTCCTTCTGCTAACTTTAGGCTTCTTTTGTTCTTTCTCTAATTGCTTTAGGTGTAAGGTTATACTGTTTATTTGAGATGTTTCTTGTTTCGTGTGGTGGAATTGTATTGCTATAAACTTCCCTCTTAGAACTGCTTTTGCTGCATCCTGTAGGTTTTGGGTCATCGTGTTTTCATTGTCATTTGTTCCTAGGTATTTTTTTATTTCCTTGTTGATTTCTTCTGTGATCTCTTGGTTGTTAAGTAGTGTATTGTTTAGCCTCCATGTGTTTGTGTTTTTTACAGACTTTTTCCTGTAATTGATATCTAGTCTCATGGCGTTGTGGTCGGAAAACATACTAGATACGATTTCAATTTTCTTAAATTTACCAAGGCTTGATTTGTGACCCAAGATATGATCTATCCTGGAGAATGTTCCATGAGCACTTGAGAAGAAAGTGTATTCTGTTGATTTTGGATGGAATGTCCTATAAATATCAATTAAGTCCACCTTGTTTTATGTATCATTTAAAGCTTGTGTTTTCTTACTTATTTTCATTTTGGATGATCTGTCAATTGGTGAAAGTGGAGTGTTAAAGTCCCCTACTATGATTGTGTTACTGTCGATTTCCCTTTTATGGCTCTTAGCATTTGCCTTTTGTATTGAGGTGCTCCTATGTGGCGTGCATAAATATTTATAGTTGTTATATCTTCTTCTTGGATTGATCCCTTGATCATTATGTAGTGTCCTTCTTTGTCTCTTGTAATAGCCTTTATTTTAAAATCTATTTTTTCTGATATGAGAATTGCTACTCCAGCTTTCTTCTGATCTCCATTTACATGGAATATCTTTATCCATCCCCTCACTTTCAGTCTGTATGTGTCTCTAGGTCTGAAGTGGGTCTCTTGTAGACAGCATATATATGGGTCTTGTTTTTGTATCCATTCATCCAGTCTGTGTCTTTTGGTTAGAGTATTTAATCCATTTACATTTAAGGTAATTATCGATATGTATGTTCTTATTACCATTTTCTTAATTATTTTGGGTTTGTTTTTGTAGGTCTTTTCCTTGTCTTGTGTTTCCTGCCTAGAGAAGTTCTTTAGCATTTGTTTTAAAGCTGGTTTGGTGGTGCTGAATTCTCTAGCTTTTGCTTGTCTGTAAAGGTTTTAATTTCTCTTTCAAATCTGAATAAGATCCTTGCTGGGTAGAGTAATCTTAGTTGTAGGTTTTTCCCTTTCATCACTTTCAATATGTCCTGCCACTCCCTCTGGCTTGCACTTTCTGCTGAAAGATCAGCTGTTAACCTTATGGGGATTCCCTTGTGTGTAACTTGTTGTTTTTCCCTTGCTGCTTTTAATGTTTTTTCTTTGTATTTAATTTTTGATAGTTTGGTTAATATGTGTCTTGGCGTGCTTCTTCTTGGTTTTATCCTGTATGGGACTCTCTGCACTTCCTGGACTTGATTGACTATTTCCTTTCCCATATTATGAAGTTTTCAACTATAATCTCTTCAAATATTTTCTCAGTCCCTTTCTTTTTCTCTTCGTCTTCTGGGACCCCTATAATTCAAATGTTTGTGCGTTTGATGTTGCCCCAGAGGTCTCCAAGACTGTCCTCAATTCTTTTCATTCTTTTTTCTTTATTCTGTTGTGCAGTAGTTACTTCCACTATTTTATCCTCCTGGTCACTTATCCGTTCTTCTGCCTCAGTTATTCTGCTATTGATTCCTTCTAGAGAATTTTAAATTTCATTTATTGTGTTGTTCTTCATTGTTTGTTTGCTCTTTAATTCTTCTAGGTCCTTGTTAAACGTTTCTTGTATTTTCTCCATTCTGTTTCCAAGATTTTGGATCATGTTTACTATCATTACTCTCAATTCTTTTTCAGGTTGACTGCCTATTTCCTCTTCATTTGTTTGGTCTCGTGGGTTTTTACCTTGGTCCTTCATCTGCTGTGTTTCTCTGTCTTCTCATTTTGCTTAACTTACTGTGTTTGAGGTCTCCTTTCCGCAGGTTGCAGGTTTGTAGTTCTTGTTGTTTTTGGTGTCTTCCCCCAGTGTCTAAGGTTGGTACAGTGGGTTGTGTAGGCTTCCTGGTGGAGGGGACTAGTGCCTGTGTTCTGCTGGATGAGGCTGGATCTTGTCTTTCTGGTGGGCAGGACTGCATCTGGTGGTGTGTTTTGGAGTGTCTGTGGCCTTATTATGATTTTAGGCAGCCTCTCTGCTAATGGGTGGGGTTGTGTTCCTGTCTTGCTAGTTGTTTGGCATAGGGTGTCCAGCACTGTAGCTTGCTGGTCATTGAATGAAGCTGGGTCTTAGCGTTGAGATGGAGATCTCTGGGAGAGCTTTCGCCGTTTGATATTACATGGAGCTGGGAGGTTTCTGGTGGACTAATATCCTGAACTCAGCTCTCCCACCTCAGAGGCACTGGCCTCACACCCGGCCGGAGCACCAAGACCCTGTCAGTCACAAGGCTCAGAAGAAAAGGGAGAAGAAGAGAAAAAAAGAAAGAAAAATAAAGTTATTTAAAAAAATAATTATTAAAAATAAAAAAGTTAAAAAGTAATAGAAAAAAGAAAGAAACAAAGAAGAGAGCAACCAAACCAAAAAACAAATTCACCAATGATAACAAGTACTAAAAACTATAGTTAAAAAAAAAAAAAAGCCAGACTGACAGAACCCTAGGACAAATGGTAAAAGCAAAGCTATACAGACAAAATCACACAAAGAAGCATACACATACACACTCACAGAAATAGAAAGAGGAAAAATATATACATATCTATATATATAAAAAAAAAAGGAAGAGAGCAACTAAATCAATAAACAAATCTACCAATGATAATAAACTCTAAATACTAAACTAAGATAAACATAAAGCCAGGAACAAATTAGATGCAGAAAGCAACCCCAAGTCAACAGTTGCTCCCAAAGTCCACCTCCTCAATTTGGGATGATTCGTTGTCTATTCAGGTATTCCAGAGATGCAGGGTACATCAAGTTGATCGTGGAGATTTAATCTGCTGCGCCTGAGGCTGCTGGGAGAGATTTCCCTTTCTCTTCTTTGTTCAAACAGCTCCCGGGGTTCAGCTTTGGATTTGGCCCTGCCTCTGCATGTAGGTCGCCTGAGGGCGTCTGTTCTTCGCCCAGACAGGACGGGGTTAAAGTAGCAGCTGATTAGGGGGCTCTGGCTCACACAGGCCGGGGGGAGGGAGGTGTACGGAATGTGGGGCGAGCCTGCAGCGGCAGAGGCCAGCATGATGTTGCACCAGCCTGAGGCGTGCCGTGTGTTCTCCCGGGCTAGTTGTCCCTGGATCACAGGACCCTGGCAGTGGTGGGCTGCACAGGCTCCTTGGAGGGGAGGTGTGGACAGTGCCCTGTGCTTGCACACAGGCTTCTTGGTGGCTGCAGGAGCAGCCTTAGCGTTTCAAGCCCGTCTCTGCGGTCCGTGCTGATAGCCGCGGCTCTTGCCCGTCTCAGGAGCTCGTTTAGGTGGTGCTCTGAATCCCCTCTCCTCGAGCACTAGCCCCTTCAGGCTGTGTTCATGCAGCCAACCCCAGTCCTCTCCCTGGGATCCGACCTCCCTCCGAAGCCCGAGCCTCAGCTCCCAGCCCCCGCCCGCCCCAGCGGATGAGCAGACAAGCCTCTCGGGCTGGTGAGTGCTGGTCGGCACCGATCCTCTGTGCGGGAATCTCTCCGCTTTGCCCTCTGCACCCCTATTGCTGCAGTCTCCTCCGTGGCTCTGAAGCTTCCCCCCCGCCCAACCCCTGTCTACGCCAGTGAAGAGGCTTCCTAGTGTGTGGAAACTTTTCCTCTTTCACAGCTCCCTCCCCGAGGTGCAGGTCCTGTCCCTATTCTTTTGTCTCTGTTTTTTTTTTTCTTTTGCCCTACCCAGGTATGTGGGGAGTTTCTTGTCTTTTGGGAGGTCTGAGGTCTTCTGCCAGTGTTCAGTAGGTTTTCTGTAGGAGTTGTTCCACATGTAGATGTATTTCAGATGTATTTGTGCTGAGGAAGGTGATCTCCGTGTCTTACGCCTCCGCCATCTTGAAGGTCTCCCCCAAAACTCTATTCTTGTATCAATTTAAACCACTATAAAACTCTACATGTCAGGATACTAGAGTCAGAAGATCTGGTTGGGATCCTAATTTCTTTTACTGGCTGTGTGACTATGGGTGAATAAATCTTTCTTTAGTTTGTTCCTTTGGTGTTGAAATTCTGGAAGAGGGAAACTTTATATTGTGAGGAATCTAAGTGGGCTTGGGAGTGAGCCTTTCCAATGAGCCCATCTCTGCTCTTTCTCATATGATCTTTAAAAATTAAGGGGCTTCCCTGGTGGGACAGTGGTTGGGAGTCCGCCTGCCGATGCAGGGGACACGGTTCGTGCCCCGGTCTGGGAGGATCCCACATGCTGCGGAGCAGCTGGGCCCATGAGCCATGGCCGCTGGGCCTGCGCGTCCGGAGCCTGTGCTCCGCGGCGGGAGAGGCCACAGCGGCGAGAGGCTGGCGTACCGCAAAAAAAAAAAAAATTAAGATGCCTGGCTCCCTCCCCGAGACTCTGTGACCTGGGCATCAGGATTTTTTTTTTCATTGAAATATAGTTGATTTACAATATTCTGTTAGTTTCAGGTGTACAGCAAAGTGATTCAGATATATATATACACACACGCTCTTTTTCAGGTTCTTTTCCATTATAGGTTATTAGGCCAAAGGATTTTTAAAAGCTTCCAGGTGACACTAATGTGCAGCAAAGTTGGGAAGCCACTGTGAGCACTATGATCAAGTTTGTACCTGCTAATTCCACATGAGGATTTATGTCATTTGCTAGTTCAAGTTTTTTGTTTGTGAGAAGAATTTTAAAAACTAGAAAATCAATCCTTTTTTTCTTTTTTTATTGAGTAGAGTTGATGTATGATATTATATAAATTTCAGGTGTACAAAAGAGTTATTCACAATTTTTTTTTTTTTTTTTTTTTTGCGGTACGCGGGCCTCTTACTGTTGTGGCCTCTCCCGTTGCGGAGCACAGGCTCCGGACGCGCAGGCTCAGCGGCCA
Organism: Stenella coeruleoalba; assembly: GCF_951394435.1. Lineage (NCBI taxonomy): Eukaryota > Metazoa > Chordata > Mammalia > Artiodactyla > Delphinidae > Stenella > Stenella coeruleoalba. The sequence goes on from NC_137153.1 coordinate 41,165,218, forward strand.
TGGCTCACGGGCCCAGCCGCTCCGCGGCATGTGGGATCTTCCCGGACCGGGGCACGAACCCGTGTCCCCTGCATCGGCAGGCAGACTCTCAACCGCTGCGCCACCAGGGAAGCCCCAAAAGAGTTATTCACAATTTTTAAAGGTTATATAGAAAATCAATTATGTTTTAAACCAGGGTCACAAACTAAAATGCCTGCAGGAGCCAGGAAGCCAAAGTGAGCGGTGGGACTGCAGCAGTTGTCTAAATTGGCAGGGGCAGCTCTGCTCCAGCTGCTGTTGCCAGGCAGAAATTGTCAGTTTTTCTCATTTTCTTTAAAATCCGGAAATCTATATTTTTATATGAAACTTTCCACTTTTTAAATTTTGTATCACATATTATTTTATAGGCTAAGTAAAACATGTCTGTGGGCAGATTTGGCTTGGGAGCTGCCAGTGTGCAACTTCTGTTTTTAAACTTGGTTCTCGCAGGACCAGAAGTGTCCTAATTGCATCATCAACATATTTTAAAGTTGGCATTGTTTCTTTGCATTAGGTCTAGTACCTATATGGACTTCCCTTAAGTAAGTTTTGTCTTTGATATTAGATTATTCTATGATTTGAGGGCCTCAAGCTTTGATAATTTCACTCACTCCTATCACTCATTCCAGCAAGGTAGTCCCCACTGAGGGGTATGCTGTCATTTCCATTTTGATGGTGAAAGCAGTGGCATGTACCCCAGAGTACATTCAGACGGAAGAACCCTGCTCTCATGCTTGGAGTTCAATCAAGACTAGATTTTTGGGCTTCCCTGGTGGCGCAGTTCTTGAGAGTCCGCCTGCCGATGCAGGGGACACAGGTTCGTGCCCCAGTCCAGGAGGATCCCACATGCCGCGGAGCGGCTGGGCCCGTGAGCCATGGCCGCTTAGCCTGCGCGTCTGGAGCCTGTGCTCCGCGGCAGGAGAGGCCACAACAGTGAGAGGCCCGTGTACCGCAAAAAAAAAAAATTTTTAAAAAAAGACTAGATTTTTCACACATATAATGCCAAGTCCCAGAACATTCCCTGGAGATATGACCAGGATTTGAAATGTGATTCACCAGTGGCAAGCCCAGCAGAGGCAGGTGTGGAAGGGCACCAGAGAGGCCTAAAGCACCTCTGTGTTTCCAGGGGTACCAAAATCTCTAGAAGACTACTTCTCAGTTTTGTTCTATTAATTGAAAGTTCTCAGTTATTCACATGGAAGATGCCTCTAAGTGAAATAAGAATAATTAATGTTCACACTTCTGTTCCTCTCAAAGAAGTCACTTAACAAAAAAAGCTGGAAGACAATTTATATTGCATGATAATAATGTAGTTATGTTAAGATATCATGATTAAAATACCTGTTTTGGAGGAAACCTCTTAATTTTTTTTTCTGCTTTTTGGATTATTTTTAGATCATGATGCTGGAAATGGAGTACAGAACCCAGAAGAAGCAGGCATGGTTTCAGAAGAATTAAAACGGGCATCCAGAACTGAAAGTATAAAATTAAGTGGAAGGGAAAGACAATTGGACAGTTCCGCAAGCAGTTCAAGAACACAACCAAATCCTCAGAAGCTCTGGGAAGAAGGCGCAGAATTACCACCAATTTATAGCTCTTTAGCACCCACTAGTGGGCATTTGTTAAGCAATGAGGCCAAAACAGAAAGGGATGGCAATCAGTTTACAAAATCTCACAGTCGACCAACACCCCAAATTCAGCCAGTAGGAAATGTGGCACAGTTGCATAGTGTCACACGTGTAAAGTTGTGTCGCAAAGAGTTACGTCAGATTTCTGCCTTGGAACTGTTGTTACGAAGTTCCAGTCTTGGAGTTGGGGTTGGGTCTATGACTGCTGATTCCATTGAAGTAGCTAGGAAAATGAGTGACTTAAAAACTTAGGCATTTAATAAGAAAAATTTTAATTTAGTAGGTGGGTAAGATTCCTTTTTCTAATCTGTTAAAAATTAAAGCTTAAGCTCACTAGCTGTTCCCTCAGGATAAAAGAAGAAGGGGAGGAAGTAATCCCTAATCCTTTTGTATACCATGGATATGTATATCTTCTATAGTATATTTGAGGAGTTTTAATTTGTATTTCCATAATAACCAAACACATACTTTATCAAGTAATGGAACATTTAAATGTTTCCACTTCTAAATTTGCTTAAAATTTTTTCCAGGCATATTTGAAGAACAAAACTAAGAGTAGAATAATAAACTAAAATATCCATTAAATGTATATTATTATATAATATAAAAGTATATTATTAAGTATATTGTAATATTATAAGAGTATGTTATAATACAATAATTATAATATAAATTTATATTGTTATTCTCAAATACAAGTATATTTTGTTATTTTTTTAAAAATCAGGGGGCTTCCCTGGTGGAGCAGTGGTTGGGAATCTGCCTGCTAATGCAGGGGACACGGGTTTGAGCCCAGGTCTGGGAGGATCCCACATGCCGCGGAGCAACTAGGCCCGTGAGCCACAACTACTGAGCCTGCGCGTCTGGAGCCTGTGCTCCACAACAAGAGAGGCTGCTATAGTGAGAGGCCCGTGCACCACGATGAAGAGTGGCCCCCACTTGCCACAACTAGAGAATGCCCTCGCACAGAAACGAAGACCCAACACAGCAAAAATAAATAAATAAATTACTAAAACTCCTACCCCCAACATCTTATTTAAAAAAAAAAGAAACAATTAAATATTGCTTATATCAGAGAGAGAGTCACCTGCTGCATATGTTTTGGCTGAAACAGCTGAAAATTTGTGCCAGAATGCACTCTATGGGCTAAGGCAACTGGCTAGGTTTAGGGATTAAGGTTAATTTATGCTCCTCAGAGGCTGAGTGATCATTCTTGACTTTTTAAACATGGTCTCTGCTCTTTTTTCTGGAATTGTTTTTAGAGTATTATATTATTGGTTTGCTAATATTTTGGAATATAGGTTTATCATCTCTCTCTTGCCCTATCTATTCAGCATATCTCTCATTATGCTACTAAAATTGGGAGAAATGAATACAGTTCCATGGAATAGGGAAACAAGGACAGAATAACACTGAAGTATTCTAACATATCAAGGAAAAGGTATCTAGTCATATGGAGTACACCTATAAAGCTTGACATCTAGCCAGAGGATCTTTAGCTAATAAGTTGATGGGCTTAATCTGAGATTTTTTTCCTCTACAACCTGGTTAGTCAGGCCTGTACACAGGCCGCCCAGATTGCACGGGGGTTGTAAATATGTAAATGAAATTTTTTCTTCAAGATATTTTTGGTCTAAATCTTATATAATGTAAACCTCAGTTTGGAATTAAGAACTAAACATTGCTTTGCCCAACAAATTTTTCATCGTAGTTTTCAATCACAGAAAACATTTCATTATAATGACCAGAGGTATGATTTTGTTACTTATATTGTTATTTTTGTTACTTTTCCAAACTTTTGCTTGTAAAATAAAGTTTTTTCTTAAACCAATTAATGTTTGTTTGGGGGGCAGTAGCAAAATCACCCTGATTTATGGAAGCTTACTCCATGAGAGTAACCCACTTTATTACTGACTCCAACTTTTCCTACCTGATACTAAGTTTTTTTTGTTCTTTCCTTTGTTGCTATTGACCCTGACCATCTTACCTAAGACCCAGACTGTTGCCCTGTGCTCAAAGACTGTTTTCCTTTTCTATTTTCTAGCCCCTAGGAAGTAGGGTTCCTTGGTCTTACCGGTAAAAAACAGTTCCTATAGGAGAAGAAAACCAAGCCAAAACAAACTTCTAAATTGGTGAATAGTTTCTAGATCTCTTAAGTATGGTATTAAAACTCATTTGAATTATGGGTTAAATAGACTTCTGTGGACTTAACCTGGAAACGGAACCACAAGTTATAACTTCGGCCCAATGAGAAACTGTTTCAACCAACAAATTTACAAACCAACTTAGAGATTTTATTTTTTTAACAGGGACTATTTGAAGTCAGATTCCTGTTTTCAGCTAGTTTTCTCTTTTTACCTTTGGTTTGTATGATATGTATTTAATATATATATTGTATATAATGTGTGTTTTAGATAGATAGATAGACAATGGCAAAAGGCCAGTGCCTTAGCAAAGCACAGCAATCATATATTTATTAATATGTACATATTAATGAAGCCCCTAATTTTAAGTTCCTTATAAAATTAAGTAATAATTTAGAAATAATTCATATAAGAATGTATTTTGACATTGGAATTCTGCTTGCCCAAGAAATTGACACATATTTGCTTTACCTGTGGAAATATAAACACATTTTCTAAAAGCCAGCTCACTAACAAAGCAAGAAAATTTATATTAAACCAACGAGTAGATTTGATAATGCAAATGTGAACTGACATCTAAATAACAAAGGTACAATTTTTTTTTCTTCCTTTTGGTTAAACATACATCCTTTATATGCTATGATAGATTTCATATAAATAAACAAACATATAAATCATGTCCTGGATAATATATTCTGGGAGTGAACCTCTTGTCTTTCTTGTTTAGTCAGTGCAGTCACAAAGGAAAGAAAAATTGTCATCTCCCCCAAGGCAAGTACAATTTTTTTTACATTAACTAGTAATAAATTTACCCTCTGTTTCATATGCTCTCCTTAGTCTAAACATTTTGTCTTTGCCTTTTTGCGTGTATATGAAATATGTTTGTGGGGGTTTTTTTGTTCATTATTTTTTTTCCACCTATAACAGAGCATTTGGAAAGAAACATATTTGCCTCCATAAAGTACTAGTTCTTTCCCTAACTCCAGAGTGTTGTAGATAACAGAGTTGGAGAATTCTATGAGTCTGAGAACTATGGGTGGCAAGAACATCAGTGAAGGTGCTTTTGTGCTTTAATGTTTGTTTTCCTTCGCTAATGTTTTTCCCCCCCTTAGTTCTTCATATCTTCATGAATTCAGTGTCCAAGGAGTCAGCAAAAATATACATATGATCTTCAGTAATGTGGACTTTATTGCCATTGGCTTGTTTGTAATAGTCCAGGTCAATAAAGTGATAAATGCTTATTTAAGAATGGGTGTCTTATATTTTAAAACAAAGTGTCATACTAAGTTTTAGAATGAATTGCTAAGAAGTGAAGTCCTTAGTGGGAGTTCGGTTCTATAGTCAACACAAATTCTCATGCATTAAAAGCAAGTGTGACATGTTCTGCTCTTTCATTTATTTCCTTAGAGACATATTTGTGATTTTATAAAGCACCTGGAGTATGAATAATGAAAGCTCAGTGTCCACTCATGTCTACAATTCCTCTCTCAACTTCACTGGAATTTTTTAAAATATTCATTATGTATATTTTACATTTAAAGATATAACGGGCTGCAGGCTGCCTTGATTAGATTGATAACACATATATCTTCTATGTTTATATTTTCAAAAATAGAAAATAAAGTTGAGAGTGAGATCTTGCCACAATAAATATCTCATGCATTGGGTATTTTGAGCTCATCTGGGCAGTAATACTCAAAGGGTGGATATAGGAGCATCTTTCTTATGGCGAGGAGTATTTTATCACTGTCATTGTTTACCTTGATGCTAATAATAAGAAGTAGACTGACTTTTCATAAGTTTCATTGTTTTAAAATTCTCTACAAACAATGCACCCCTTAATGCCTGCATTAGGGGTGACTGCTTCCATTCCTTGCTTTTGGAATGCAGTGCATACGTGGCAGCGAATACTAGAGTGGTGTTTGATTTTTATGATGGCCTTCATGTTGACACCAAAAATACCTCAATGTGGTGGTAGTTAGAACAAGAGAAATTATAAAAAGAAAGCTCAGAAAAACTTGATGTTATAATGTTGGCTTTTGATATTTTGCATAGTTCTTTTTGTCCATTTTTATATCTTCTTTCCTAGGAATGTCCACAATGAATCAACAGAATTGTCACTATTGTAATTTAACTGAACCCAAATATATTGACTTAGATTTAGGTATTAGGTTCTATTGGTAAATTATTACACAAAACTCCACTGAGTGATCTCTACAGTACTCAAAGAGAAAAATAGAACAATCTCACAGACTTTGTTATAATGAGCAAGATCCTTATATGCCCAGGGAACAGAACCATTCACAACAGAAGAGTAGAAAACTAAACATCTAAAAACTTGTATACTTAGGATTTTTGGAAATTTAAAACTCCATTTATTAGTAAATACTTATGTAATTAAAGTAGAACAAAAGAAATGCATCTTGAAACAATATTTGCATACTGTATTATTGTGTTTTCAAGCTTATTACAGTATATACAAAGCAAGGTATGATTTTTCAAGTCCAAAGTTGTAAATATTGTTAGAATTTATTTGATCTGAGGGGTCTCTTAAAAGAACCACTTCTTGAACCCTGCCCCAAGTAACAACAAATTATAGGCAGATTATAGCTCCCCTCACTCCTCACAGTGTTCCAGGATTCAAATAGCTCTGATAAAAAGAGAAGAAAAAGAGGTTTATTTTAAAGCATTCCATAGGCCAGCAAGGAATTTTCAAAAATGTTTTAAGAGAATATATTTTATTTCTCTTGAAGCAACATAAATTTAACTTCACTCTTTGGCTATCTCTATACCCTAAAGAATACTCCTAGTTAGTACTGAATTTGCCATTTGAAAATATACATCCCAGTTTTTAATACTGATCTCTCTTCCTATGATTACTATTAATTCAGGATTGTATGAAAAAAAGCCACCCTAGACAGAATTTGAATGGAAATTGTGGAGCCATTCAGTAGAGAATTACAAGAAACATTAGTTTTAGATAAATTTCATCAGTTGTAACATAAACTGAAGAATTTAAGTGAAGGACTTAAGTGATTTTACCGTTGAAGAACCATCAAGAATATGCAAAAACAAACACTGTAGGCAGAATTGACAGGATTTATCTTTATAAAACAATACTTAACCATTTTGCTTAATTTTTCTCTCTGCTAAAATATCCCTGAATTTTTCTCCTGAAAAATCTTTGGCTAAAAGACTTCCATTCATAATTACAAACCAGCAGCTCTTAGACTGCCTTGAGAGGCTGAACTGATGTTATTCATTTTTGTTTGTGGCCTTCAGTGGTATTTCATTGTCCACCATGAAAAGGAGTAAGGAGTGAATCTGAATTTATAATTTTGATAATTTATAAGTATTATCAAAGTTTTGTTGTCACTTTCTAGCGTGATTATTTTTTTCTAGATCGGGAAAAGGGCAAGGTATTTGTATACTGAGGTGCCAGTCTTCTTTTGAAATTCATACCCATCACCTGGGGGTTGGGCAGCATTTAAATTGTTCCATTCAAAGCCTGGAAGTAAGCCTGTCTGTTTCACTGGACATTTTCCCTAGGTGTCACTGGCTGTAAGACAACCAGAACATGATCAGAATGACCCAGGTTATAATCTTATTAATGGAGTACCTTAAATAATTATATTTTCTAAAACACCAAACAGCCATTTCTTTTAAAAGAAAGCAATGTATGAATCACTCCCTTGCATTTAAAATCAAAACCTTATTTTTCAAATGCAACTCTAATTATTTAATAAATTATTTGGTAGTGAAACTACTGTTTTTACTACATGTAAATAGTTTGTTGCTTTATCAAATAAATATATAAAAGCACTTTGAAAACTAAAGGATCATACATGTTTATGATAGAATTACAAGTAGGTTTTCCATGGAGTTGGTTGTCAAAATGTGATAACTTTTTAGCACAAATGTGGTTGCTTATTTTATATATATCAAAAAACATTTTAAAACAAATTCTCAGAGTTTTAATTATATATGTTAGCAACAGTAGAAATAACTAGTCTCTGGGAAGTTTCATGTGAATTCAATTCTCACAAGAAAATATTTTAAAGACTTGGCTGAGTCTATTTTTATAGGCCTCAGAAGTGCTTCATTACTATTTCTTTGATTTACAAACAAAAAAATATGTTTTTACTGGGTTTTTAACCACCAGTTTTTGGCCATTTATTACTTATTTCTTTAGTAACAATTACATTTTTTTGTTATTGATGAATTCTGGCTAGAAAATAACTTTTCTGGGACTTCCCTGGTGGTGGAGTGGTTAAGAATCTGCCTGCCAATGCAGGGGACACGGGTTCAAGCCCTGGTCCGGAAAAATCCCACATGCCACAGAGCAACTGAGCCCGTGCGCCACAACTACTGATCCCGTGCGGCACAACTGCTGAGCTCACGCACCGCAACTACTGAAGCTGGCACGCCTAGAGCCCGTGCTCCGCAACAAGAGAAGCCACCGCAATGAGAAGCCTGCGCACCGCAATGAAGAGTGGCCCCCGCTCGCCACAACTAGAGAAAGCCTGAGTGCAGCAACAAAAACCCAACGCAGCCAAAAATTAAAAAGAAAAAAAAAAGAAAGAAAATAACTTTCCTTAAAACTGAAAAGTCTAGTTTCTATTTGGTAAATATTTTAAGCTCAATTTTTCCCTTAGGGAAACTGTAAAAGTTAATTTTTTGGTACATGTATAGGTATGTGATCAAATTAACAGCAAAGTCAGTCTTTGGCCTTTCATACTCTTAGCTACTATATACAAGAAGTATATTAGAATTAAATCTAACATTACCATGGCAGTCTCCTTTGTAAGTATTCTGAGGGAAGCTCATTTCCCTTAGTTCACAAGTATCTGCCAATGTTAAGGAATACTTTGTCTCTATTTAGATCAAAGCACCCATGACCTGTGCAGCCAAGTAATCAAAGAGAAGGCCAAGACTTTAAGTGTAATGGAACCTATAATCAGAAGTATTCTAGTGGATTGTGAACAAATAGAGAGGAAGAATACTAACATACACTTTTCCTGGGAGAGTTACTTTCATTGGTCCTCTTATAAGGTTTATTACAAAGTTCACTATCTCACTAATCACTGAGAAGGGAAACTAGATGTAAGGACCTGATTATGTGAGTTTAATTGGCCAGGCTACAGCAAACCAAAACACCCTTCAGAACCAGGCCAGTACCCCGGGGTTTAGTTCTTGTACGGGAAAAATCTGTACCTCTTTCAAAGGGTGAGCTGATAATTAAAGTTACCTGTATTCTGAAGATATCACAAAAATGGCATCTATAGACAACTGATGGAAATTTTCTTTAGATATTCGTAGGCATTTTTCTGCTTTATGTTTTCTATTAACCTTTTATCATTGAGGCTAGAGCTGAGAACTAAAAGCCCTATCACTCAAGGAACTTACATTGATCGCAGTGATGAGTACTATGGAGAAAATAAAGCAGGGTAAGGGAATAGAGAATCAAGGATGCTTTTTTTTAGTTAGAAATGGTTTCTGAGTTAGGCAAACACACAAAGCTGTAAAAAACAGATGTAAGCTCACCAACTTAAAAATTGCTTTTCAATTGACCCAGTGCATGCATGCTTAAAAGGGGCAATTATCATAAATTGCATCTGAACACAGAAATCCCATCCAGCCAGTTTTTATGGGAGGGGAAGAGCACTGACTAATTTTGCTGAGCCATTGGAAACTGCTCTAGATCTACTGTTTTGATCTATACAGTTGCTTAGAACTTATTTTAAGTTTAGGATCACATTCCACTTAAAAATTTTTTGAGATATAATTCACATAACAAAAAATTTACCATCTTAAAGTGCACAGTTCAGTAGTTTTTAGTATATTCACTGTGTTGTGCAATCTCACTAATTCCAGAACATTTTCATCATGCCAAAAAAACCTCTGTTTTAATTAGTAATCAGTCCCAATTTTCATTTTCTCCCATCCCCTGGCAACCACTAATCTCTCTGTCTCTGTGGAATTGCCTGTTTTTGACATTTCATACATCCTTTAGTGTATGGCTTTTTTCCTTAGGATAATGTTTCCAAGATTCATTCATGTAGCCTGTAAGAGTATTTCATTCCTTTGTATGACTGAATAATAATCCATTATGTGGATATACCACATTTTGTTTATCCTTTCATGAGTTGATGGACATTTGGATTATTTCTATAATTTGGCTCTTATGAATAACCATGCTATAGAATGCTATAAACATCTGTGTACAAGCTTTTGTGTGAATATGTTTTCAGTTCTCTTGGGTATACGCCTAAGAGTGGAATTTCTGATTCATATGGTAAATCTACGTTTAACTTTTGGAGAGATTGCTGAACTGTTTTCCATAGCAGCTGCACCATTTTACATTCCCACCAGCAGTGTATGAGGGTTCCAATTACTTTACATCCTTGCCAACGCTTGTTATTGTCTGTCTTTTTTATTATACCCATCCTAGTCGATGTGAAGTGGTATATCACTGTGTTTTGAGTTACATTTTCCTAATGACTAATGATACTGAATATTTTTTTCATGTGTTTATTGGCCACTTGTTTATCTTCTCTGGAGAAATGTCTGTTCAAATCCTTTGCCCCTTTAAAATTGAGCTATTTGTGTTTTCAATGTTGAATTGTAAGAGTTCTTTATATTTGCTAGATACAAGTCCCTTATCAGATATGATTTGCAAATATTTTCTCCCATTCTGTGTTGTCTTTTTACTTTTTTGATGGTGTCCTTTGCATTGTAGAAGTTTTTGCTTTTGATGAAATCCAGTTTATCTTTTTTTCTTTTGGTTGTTTTTGCTTTAGTTGTCATATCTAAGAAACCATTGCCTACTCCAATATCATACAGATTTACACCTGTCTTTCCTTCTAAGAGTTTTATTGTTGGGACTTCCCTGGTGGCACAGTGGTTAAGAATCCACCTGCCAATGCAGGGAACATGGGTTCGAGCCCTGGTCCGGGAAGATCCTACATGCAGCGGAGCAACTAAGCCCATGCGCCAGAACTACTGAGCCTGCATTCTAGAGCCTGTGAGCCACACTACTGGGCCTGCATGCTGCAACTACTGAAGCCCATGTGCCTAGAGCCCATGCTCCACAACAAGAGAAGCCACCACAATGAGAAGCCCACGCACCACAACGAAGAGTAGGCCCCACTTGCCGCAACTAGAGAAAGCCTGTGCATAGCAACAAAGACCAAAGCAGCCAAAATTAAATAAATAAATAAAAAGAGTTTTATTATTTTAGTTCTTTCATTTATGTCTAGGGTCCATTTTGAATTAATTTTTGTATGCGGTGTGAGGTAGAGGTTCAACTTCATTCTTTTGCGTGTGTATATCAAGTTGTCTCAGCACCATTTACTGAAAAAAACTATCTTTTCCTTACTGAGGTGTCTTGGCACCCTTGTTGAAAGCTAATTGACCATAGATGTTTGAGTTTGTTTATGGACTCTTGATTCTACTCCATTGGCTTATATCTTATGCTAGTGCCACAATTGATTACTGTAGCTATGTAGTAAATTTTCAAGTTGGGAAGTGTCAGTTTACCAGCTTTATCTTTTTTCAATATTGTTTTGGCTATTTGGGGTCCCTTGAGTTTGATTATGAATGTTAGGAACAGCTTACCCATTTCTGCAAAAAAGTCTGTTGGAATTTTGATAGGAATTACATTGAATATATATCTATATTTGGGGAGTATTGCCATCTTAATAATATTAAGTTTTCCAGTCCATAAACATGGGCTGTCTTTTATTTATTTATATCTTTAATTTCTTTTAACCATCTTTTGTAGTTTTCAGTGTACAAGTCTTATGCTTCTTTGGCTAAATTTATTCCTGAATATTTCTTTTCTTTTGATGCTATTGTAAATGGACTTGTTCTATTAATTTCATTTTCAGATTGTTCATTGCTAGTGTATAGAAATACAACTAATTTTTGTATATTGATCACAATTTGTGATGAATAGTAAATTTGGGTTAGAAACACACCACACCATGAATCAAGGAACTTAGGTAATGTTTACCCATACAAACTGACTGAACGAGCAGAAATCCACCTTTTTTTTTTTTTTCTTAAATTGGCCGCGCTGCACGGCTTGCAGGATCTTAGTTCCCTAACCAGAGATTGAACCTGTGCCCCCCTGCAGTGGGAGCTCGGAGTTCTAACCACTGGACTGCTAAAGAATTCCCAGAAATCCAACTTTTTTTTGTTGATGATGATCATAACTTTTTAGCTGATTATTTTAAGATTATTCCTTCAAGAATTATTTCTGTTTTTCTTATTGCTAGGTGAAGGATGGTAAGAGCATAGAGCACCACTAGGTAATTTGGCCTTTGTAGTCTATAGTCTCAGGTCTTTCACATGTATTTTTCCTATTTAAGTAAAACACAAATGGAACAATCCTCAGCACCCTGTCTCTCTGTATCATGAGGATACTTTCTGCATATTCCTCAATGCTATATATTTTAAAGATTAATGGTGATGCAGAGAAAGCTAATTTATTCAACCAATTTCTATGTGCTAGGTGTTATGCTAAAAAAAAAAACATAGTTTAATAAATCACAGACCCATCCACCAAGAAGCACACACTCTGTTGAATAAAGACAGACAGTAACATTTTGACCATTTGAACGCATACAAGGAGCCTGGCACTCTAGTGACATACAAGTGAGTAAAAGGCCAGGTTTCTGTTTTAATGGGACTCACAATATAAAGGAGAATATAATGGCTCTGGTAAAAATATAGAGGGCACTATGGGAGTATGGAGGAAGGGCTTTTAACGTTCAAGGGTAAGGGAAGGTGCCCCTTGTGTCTTAATGGATAAGTTGGGTTTTAGAAGGTATAAGAATAAGAGGAATAGCATTTTAGATCAGGAAACCCCATTGCAAAGGCTAAGAAAGGGGAGACAACACCATATACTCAGGGAACAGCAAGCAGTTTAGTAATGGTCCTAGTACATTGGGGACTCCAAATAAGGATCTGCTGAGTGACTGAATTAGTGCTGGGTGTAAGGGATGGCTGAAGTTGAGGATAGGAAGGTAGCTTAGATCACAAAAGGACCACACTAAAGAATCGAAAGGCTATGGAAAGCCTGCTGCATTTATTCTGTACAGTTTACACAGCAATTGGACTGGTTTACTTTTGCTGCCCGAAATCCTTTCTCTTTAGACATAGTACAAATGATGTACAAAATACCAGAAGAGAATTTAAAACCCATTAAGTAGAACTAATTATTTACAAATAATTTATAGGTGATATCTGTGTCTATATCTATGCATAACATCGATTTTAATCACTGCAAGGCTCCTGAGGAAAATCCTTTTTTTTTTGGGGGGGGTCTAGTGTGAGAGGGTATTTTAAAAATTAATTATTTTTGAAAGTACAAAGTAGCCTTTCATAAAACAATTCCATATTCACGTAGGTCATTTTTCAAATTCAAGTTAGTGATGTTTGACTTCATATAAATAGTACACTATAAATAACACCATAGTAAGGGCAAGGGAAGGAGGTAGCTGAGTCAAAATACTAGCAAAGCCATATTGACATTTCTATTTTGTAGTGGACAGTGTGAAGGTAGAATGAAAAAGTTTAGCTTATTTGATTCATCCAATTCTCTTGAAAAAGATATTTTAAAATTAATTATTAATCAGGAATAGTTTTACTTACAATCTTAATATTACTGTGGGATGATTAATGATCAGTCTATTAAATTGACTGAATTGAGAACAATAATACTGGGCTTCCCTGGTGGCGCAGTGGTTGAGAATCTGCCTGCCAGTGCAGGGGACACGGGTTTGAGCCCTGGTCTGAGAAGATCCCACATGCCGCGGAGCAACTGGGGCCCGAGAGCCACAACTACTGAGCCTGCGCGTCTGGAGCCTGTGCTCTGCAACAGGAGAGGCCGCAACAGTAAGAGGCCTGCGCACCGCGATGAAGAGTGGCCCCCGCTCGCTGCAACTAGAGAAAGCCCTCGCACAGAAACGAAGACCCAACGCAGCCAAATAAATAAATAAATAAATAAAATAAATTTATAAAAAACAAGAAAACAATAATACTACAACATTTCCCTCTTCTCACTTGGCATTAATTTTTTCTTAAGTGTAAGAAAAAAATTTTTTCTTACATTTTTTCTTGTCATTTTTTTCAAAGTGACAGCATATATGGTTTGAGTCAAATAATTACAAGGCTCGTAACAATAAACAGAAGGCCCTGCTCCATTGGTCGTCACTCTGATGCCTGCTTCTCAGAGGAAAACTGCTGTTCTACTATTTAACTCCACGTTTCTAAAAAGCACATTTCTTTTTTCTTTTTTTTTTAATTAACAGTAATCTTTTATTTATTTATTTATTTATATTTTTGGCTGTATTGGGTCTTTGTTTCTGTGCGAGGGCTTTCTCTAGTTGTGGCAAGTGGGGTCCCACTCTTCATTGCGGTGTGTGGGCCTCTTCACTACCGCGGTCTCTCTTGCTGCGGAGCACAGGCTCCAGACGTGCAGGCTCAGTAATTGTGGCTCACGGGCCTAGTTGCTCCGCGGCATATGGGGTCTTCCCAGACCAGGGCTCGAACCCGTGTCCCCTGCATTAGCAGGCAGATTCTCAACTACTGTGCCACCAGGGAAGCCCTAAAGAGCACATTTCTATTGCCATGGCTTAGTTATTCCGTTTTAGCCATTTTATGCCATTTACTAATTTCCCAATATGCTTATATCCCATTGTTCAGTGTTTATATATTTTAATCTCTATTTTATATATTGTCCACAGCATCCCATGTTATATCAGTCAGGAGAGGTTAATTATGCTGCATTAACAAATTACCACAAAAACCTCAGTGGCCTACAACAATAAAGGGTTATTTCTCATTTACACAGCATGTTGGCGGCAGGCCAGCTGCAGTTCGCTCTACCGTGTCTGCATTCAGGACTCAGATGGCCAGAGGCAGCCTCTAACAAGTGCCCATCTTGTGGCAGGCTCAGAGACATGGCTCTAAAGCTTCTGCCTGTGCCTCTATTTCCCTGGCCACCGTAATTCACCCTGCCGGGTCTGACATCAATGGGGCAGGGAAGTATAATTCTCCTCCAGGAAGGTAACATCAAGTACTAAACAATCATATAGTCCACCACAATTATTTTGTTTTCCCTGGAATTTATAGCCCCCTCTTCCTTGGGTTGCTTAGTTTTCTCTATATCCTATCACCATTTCATCTCTTTATGTTCCACCAGAGCTGTGAAATTTCTCTCATAAGGTTCAAACACAGTAGGTAATCGATCAATTCTGTGGCTTTTATAGTTGTTGTTTTGTTTTTTCCTTGGAGACATCCCTTCTGGAGCCCTCCATCCTCCTGTGTCAGAGTAGACTGCTCTCCAGGCCTGCTACACAGTCGTCATCCTGGAACTTCCCTTCACCTTTATCTCAGGAATTCTCCCTATTTTCTCTTTTGTTGGAGCTCCTGTTTACCAGGTAGGTCCTATGTGTTTCTGTTTCTTGGTTTACACCCTTATTTTGATGAGGCATCTCCCTCTAGTAGATTCCTGAGCATATGTGAGTTAAAATTTTTTACTTTGACATCTTTTTCTGCTCCCTCCATTGTCTCTGTTTCTTTTCTTCTTTTTTTTTTCGCCGTACGCGGGCCTCTCACTGCTGTGGCCTCTCCCATTGCGGAGCGCAGGCTCCGGATGCACAGGCTCAGCGGCCATGGCTCACGGGCCTAGCTGCTCCGCGGCATGTGGGATCTTCCCAGACGGGAGCACGAACCCGTGTCCCCTGCATCGGCAGGCGGACTCTCAACCACTGCGCCACCAGGGAAGCCCCTCTTTTCTTTTTCTCTTCTTCTTCTTCTTTCTTTCCTTCCTTCCTTCTTTCCCTCCCTCTCTCTCTGACTTTTTCTTTTTTTCTTTCTTTACCCTGTTTGTTCATTTCAGGCTCTTTCATGTAAGGAGGTTTCTTCAAATATCTGGAGATCCTGGACTATTCACTATTGACTAACAGTGGATGAGAGCTTCTGTTGGTAGGAACAGGACTTGTCTATTGTTGGTCTTCATTGTAAAGAGATAGGTGACAAGCCACATTCTCCATTACAGAACCCCCAATTGTCAATATTTGTAGGCCTTTACTCTTGGACCAGCTGGTTTTCCACCCAGAGGAAGCTTCTAGTTCCCTGACATGATCCCAGCATTCTAGAATCTGAATTCGGGAATGAAGCTGGGGTGGGGGGGATATGTCTCATAACTCAACATGCATAACTTCATTTAATTCTGCTTTTCTATGGAGTGAGTCATCCCTGTCCTTAGCTCTGCCTGGGGTCCAGAGGAGCTCTGCATCAAACTGTCCAGAAAGTAAACTTCCTGTCTGCTGAGTTAAGGCAGGAGGGAATGGGTTAGGGACTGGGGGAAGGAAGGATCCCACTGTTCATCATAAAGTCTTCATAATAAATTCTCATTCTCAGTCCCACTCTACTTCTGCTTTCAGAGGTGCAGCAGCTCTAGCTTCAGACCCTTTCCAGGGTCTAGGATGTGAAAAGGTTCACTCTGGCTGGGTCAACCTCCTCCCAGAAGCTTAGATATTAAATTTTTTAGTTTGGGTAAGTTAGTTGTCACTCATCCATCTCCTTCCATGTTCCTAAGTTTGTTGACATCCTTCATCAGCAGGGATCTTTTTTCCTGTTTGCATTGTCTTTATGGGTTTATACCTTTTTTATCCCTTCCCTCTCATTTTAATGAGGTATCTGGAGTGAGTAGGGAAAAACATGTGATCAATGCACCGTGTTTAACCAGAAGTCTCCTTACCATGAACACGAATAGATGTAACGAACATGTTTTCTAAGTGGGAAAAGTCCAACTATAGTTATAGGCAATTCTATAAGAATTAGATATAGATTAGTACAATAATATACCTAAATTTTATTGAGTGCTTATATGTGCTAAAAAGTCTTTTAAATGCTTATATGTATTATATATATTAATATTTTATCCTCACAATAATCCCATGAGATGGATGCTGTGATTCAACACCTAGCAGTCTGACTCCAGACCACCTATGCTATATAATGGGGTACTTCATGTTTTAAACTACAGGTAATCTTGTTATTTTCAACTTGTCAGGCCTCTAATCAATTCCTATTTATTGTGAGCTTAAGCTATAGCTGAGGTTTTTCACATAGAATTTTAACATTTACAGCACATTATTTGATGTGGCAAGGCTAGCATCACTTTTGATGTGTCTATTTGAAGATACATGTTGGAGGTAGAAGGAGTAGTTTATGACCAATTTTAAAGCATAGTCATTTAAACTGGGAACCCTAGCATGTGTTTGTTTTATAATACAGACAGATGGGCATTTCCTCTTAAAGAAAGCAGTCACCATCTGTAATCTGAGAGGTCAAAGAGAAGCAATTAGAAATCTCACATTAGCAACAAAACTTTAAAGTGCCTGAAACATGCAAGAGTTTAACATCTTAAATCACTGATGGCCTTGAACACCTTAATTCAGAGCATTCAGCCCCTCATTCTTTGAAGATTTTAGGACCAGGCTCATTATCACTCTCTTCAAAGCTACTCACTACTCCAACACCAGTGTCACATCTGCAGATAATTCTTTGCAAGATATAGATATAGATATAGACATAGATATCTTTCAAATTCTTACTGCCTCTCAGTTCCTTGACCATCTCTCTTGGAATGATCTTTCCCTCTGCTATCGCATCTACCCACTCTTATGGTCATTCCCTACACCTTGACATTACTTCTAATTTTAATTTCAAGCCTACTACTCTCCAACCCCTCTCTTCTCTTTTCAGGTCATTCTCTATGGTACCTAAACTCCAGCAATTCTTCAACCTGATCAGAAACACCATTCCATTCACCCTCCCATCTTTTCACAGTTCCCCACCCCTCTCAAAGCCTTATTTCTTACCACATCTGAAATTATAATGCCTCCTTTGCATCTACCCTCAACTACCCTTTGCCAATCTCTCCCCATCCTACTTGCCCAGCCAAATCTCAGTCCTGGGTAATCCAAAACTGCCTACTCAGTGCTTGCACATCGCATGAGCAACTAAATCTGGCTGGAGAAAAATGCACAATCATAATGACTGGCCTCACTATAAATTCATGGCCACTCACTCAGGTGGGCGTTATTAGTGCCTGGAAACCTTACCATGTTTCCCTCATCAATTCCCTCTCCCACACTGACAGACTAGTATTTCATCTCTCTTCTTCTCTCCCTCCCCTGCTAACTCCCCCCTCATTACTTTCAGTTAATAACTACATGAGCCACAGTAGGCTAAACTGTTATAACAAACAAAAATGTTATGGCTCCCACTCAATAGAAATTTATACCTTGCTCACAAAATAATCCAGAGTGGGTGTTCCAGGTCAATGGGCAGCTCTCCTTCACCCCTGCACGTTCTTTCTGTGGTTCTGCCAACTCCAGGGACTTGTAGTCATCTGCATAATCCAGCTGGCAGGAAGGAAAAATGCATGAAGGAGGCACACTAGCCTGGCAGTGGCCGACATCATCTCTGCTCACATTCCAGTAGCAATAACTTCACATTTGACCATACCCAACTGAAAGAAAGGCTGAGAAAAATAGTCTCTGTGGTCAGGAAGAAAGAGAGAATACATTGTGATGGACAATTAGCAGTCTCCCAAAATGATCTTGTTTCTTATTTCACTGAGAAGATAGAAGCAACTAGAAAAGAACTTCTACTTTGTCCCACTATGAAATCCACAAGCCTACTTTAATATGTCCCATATATGTGGGGACTGGAGGGATTATATTTCTAGGCTGTCCCCAATCACAAAGGGGCAGTTTCCAAGCTTTCAGTTAGAACAACATGGTCATAATGACCACACCACTTAATCACAAAGTTCAAACATACCTTCTTTCCTTGCACTTTTTGACCTCTGTGGTTTTGGATATTGTGATCAACTCTCCTTCCTGCCCCTGTCTTTGTGAAACTCCAATGTATCTTGCTTTGGTGATTCTGTGTTTCTCTGGTTCTCCTCCCACTTCCTCCTCTCTTTCTTTGCTGGCTTCTCTATCTAGGTTAGATCCCTTCTTTATTTGTTGGCTTTTCTCATCCAGGTCTGAGCTTCTTAAACTTTAATGTGATACAAATCACTTGGGGTTCTTGTTAAACTGAAGACCTGATTCAGCAGGTCTGGGGTGGGGAGGGCTGAGATTCCACCTTTCCAACAAACCCCCTGGTGATGCTGGGCCAGTGTGGCTGGGCCACTGACCATGCTTTGAGTAGCAAGGTTCTAAAGAAGATGTTCTCCAAGATTCTGCCCTTTGTTTTCTTTTTTTCTCTCACAGTGGTATCACTGCTAGGCTGATAACTTCCCAATCTATTTTCTAGTTCAACCCTCTTACCCTTACTTCAAAACCTTTACATCTAACTTCTCAGTGTCCACCTCTATCTGGCTGTCTCAACAATCTTTCAAACCCTTAAAATGTCCAAGTCTAAATTGATCTCTCAAGAAGTTCCTATTCCTATCTCTAATTGTCTTTTTTCTATCTTCTATAATTATCTCCAAACTCAAAACCTCCATTACCTTTAATTTTTCTCTTCCTCCTTCATGTATGTTCTCAAGCAATCCCCTCTTACTGGAAAACCAATTAATCAAATGCCAAATTCTGTAGATTCTGCTTCCACATCATCTTTTAGCCAAGTTCTTTTAAATTCCTCCTGCCTTACCTTTAGTTCAGATTTATCATTACCTTTTACCTGGCCTATGGCAAGTCTATCTGACCATTTTCCCACCTCTCATTTCTGTATCCATTCACAGAGAGATCAAAGAAAAGCAAGGTTTTTAAACCCCCAAACTTTTAAACCACAAAAACTAAGTAATGATTTGAATACAAATTCTTCCACTTGGCATCCCAGGCCCCATTCTCCTCTGTGTCTGCCACTTCTCAACATGCCCTAGAGCCTTACCGTTTGCTTTTCCTGAACACAACTTCCATTGATTCACTTTCATATATGTTCTCATGCTGTCTCTTCTTGCTGTAAAACCATCCCCATCTCCTTCAAGGTCAATCCCAAATGCCTTCTCCTCCTTACTGCCTTTCTTTCCTGATTCCCCAGACAGGTGTGAGCAGTTCTCTGATATTCTGCAGTACTCTGTATTTTTCACATGGCATCTGTCATGGTTTGTCTTTTAACTGTTTTATCCTTGTATTATTTCTTATTTTGAAGGCAAGGATAACAGCTTTAACTCCCCTCTGTAACCCTGCAGCGTCTTACCTATGGGGGCGTCTACTATTAGTTGAAACAAAGTGATTTAGGAAGATAATGTGACACAACGGTAAGCAGCACAGAATTTGAAGTCAGGACAGCTGTGTTCCGGCTGTGCCGTTTATTAGATGTGAGGCTTTGGGTAAGTCACTTAACTTGGCTTGCAAAATGAGAATCCTACTACCTGATGTAGCACGAAGGGAGGTAACGTGAAAGTGCTGTAACTCTACAGAGAACTGAGCAATGTTCATTATTTTCCTTACAGAGAAATGATGCAGTCTTTCTATTCAAATCTTGTTTGCAGGACCAACCCTACTTCACTAACTGGAGGTCGAGCCCGGAGGGGCTGGGAATTCGGGCCCCCACGTTCCACTGGCCCTTTTCCACTGCAGGGCTCTCTAACTGCTCTCCGCGATTCAGGTGAAGCCGCCGAACTGCGGAGAAATAGCCTGGAGTCCTATTCTCTCGGGAGGCCTCCGTCCTTCCACCTACCCCGGGTAAGCCCTTCTCTTCCCGGTAACCCCGAAGACCGCGGCGCCGCCGCCTACGTGAGACGTTTGGACCCTGCCCGGCCCCCGTAGCTCCCCTTCTCCAGCAGGTGGGTCTGGTCCTTTCCCCCAACTCCGGGCGCTCACGTCACCCGCGAACCCCTACCCACGCGACAGCGCAGCAACCAACCTAGAAAATAAACAAACCCCCGCGCGCGGCGGCGGGCGCGTCAGGCCCCTCCCCCGCTCCGCCCCGCGGCTCTCAAGCCGCCCCCTCCGCCGGGACTTCCCTCCCGCCCTCAGCTCGCGGCCGCGTTTTCCCCGCCCCTCACCGCAGCCCGCAGCCGCGCTCCCCGCCGCGGTCCGCCCGGCCCGCCGCCCCGGGGCCCGTTAGTGCTCCGCGCCCGCTCGCGGGTCCGCCGTGCGACCCCCGCCCGGAGCGAGCCCGCCCCTGCCCCCCGACACTTGACCCAGCGCAGTCCCAACGCCCAGTGCGGCCGCCCCAGGAGCCGCGGAGCGGCGGCGGCGGGGGGAGGAGGGAGAGGAGGGCCGTGCCGGCGGCCGGGGAGGCCCGGTGAGTACGCGGAGGGCGGGCCGCCTCGCGGGGGACCGCTCCGGGGCCCCTGAGGCGGTGGTGGCGGCTCGGCCGCGCTGCTCCGTGCGCCCCAGTCTCGGCAGTTGGGGACTCGGCCTGAGGCGATGGGCCCCGCTGTCCGGAGCCGCTGGGCAGAGTGCGCGGGAGGGCCGCTCCTTGGGAAGGGCCGCGGCCCCGACGCTCGGCTCTGGTCTCGGGGGCGGCGGAGAGAGACCCACGCCGACCTCAGGCCCAGGCGCCCGGGCGGTGCCTGCGGCTCCCGAGACCCCGCGGGGGCCGGGGCCGGGGTCGACCGCGGTGTCTGGGCCGTCGAGTGACAGGTGCCGCCGCCCCCTCCCCGCCGCGGGCATCGCGCTCCCGCCCGGGGAGCCAGGCGCTCGGAAATTTCTGGAGCTTCGACCTGACTCGCTGTTTTCTCCCTTTCAGGTTTTGAAGCCGCTTCTCTGCCCGAGTTAGGTCTCGCCCAGCTCTGTTTCCTTCTGTATGTACTTTGCGCGAATAAGTTTTGGAGCATTGGTTAACAGCCTGTGGGTGAAATTTGGCTTTCATTCGTGAATGAGGTATAGTGAATTACTTTTTGAGTAAAGTGCTTCTCCTCCTCTCCGCTAACTATTGAAGAGTAAAAGGGAGAAGGATTTTGAATTTTGTTTGTTTTTTGTAGTTATTGTTTGGAACAAGCACTCTTCCAGAATTTTTGTCATCTCTAGCACTTAGGGTGCTTGGTAGATAATGAACAGTGATAAAAAATGACTTATTAAATTGTCTTTTCTCTCCGCCTTGTTTTAGATTTTTCATTCTTACCTTAGCTAGATTCTACAATTGAGTAGGTGCTATGGCTTTCATTAGAAGCACTAATGAAAGATCGTCTTTCCTCTACTGAAAAGCCAGTGAAATTTTCTCTGCACTGTTCATTACTATTTCTTTACGTAGTAAACGTGCTTGTGATTGTAACCTGAATCATCAGTTTAACAAATTTGACTTGCAGCCATAAGAATATTGAACTTTGTGGCAATTAAAAATTTTTTAAATCTTTAATCTGTGGAAACTTAGATTTTTTTTCTCAACAGGTTCATAACACTTAAGTTCTCATCAGTCAAATCGTAATTAATGGAAGATATTGTCATAAATGGTTACAACAAACTTATCTATAAGATAATCAGGTGGCTTCACTCTTTAAGAGTGAAGAACCCAGAAGTTGACCAAGAGATCACTGGG
The DNA here is from genome assembly GCF_951394435.1 of Stenella coeruleoalba. Lineage (NCBI taxonomy): Eukaryota > Metazoa > Chordata > Mammalia > Artiodactyla > Delphinidae > Stenella > Stenella coeruleoalba. The sequence goes on from NC_137153.1 coordinate 41,187,530, forward strand.
GCAAATGAAAATACATGTGCTTTATTTATAGGCGAATCCCTTAGGTCCTCAACTGGTACCTGCTTGTACTTTTTGCCTAGGTTTTTCAACCCACAGAAATTAGGTGATGCAGATTGGAGATGGGAGGCAGTATTTAACTATGAAGAAAAAAAATGGAATTTAGGGCATACCCATTAAGTTTATATGGTTTGTTTGCGTTAAGTTTGTTGCGAGCAAAGTTTTGGTATGCTCTTGGCACTTACTGGTTGTGAACCTTACTTTATAAGAAGCCAAAGTGAAAGATATTGTGTAGTTGTGTTATTTGAGGAACAGACGTGAAATAATATGATAAAAAATTTCACCAGGTATTAAGTCATTCATACTCAATGCCATTTCATTTTATGGTTTTTGTTTTTTTTTAATCTAAGCTACATTTCAGTGAGACCACACTAGTTGGTATCTACATGGTATTCACTTCTTTTTTCATCAGGCTTACTGGTCAATAGTGTTAATAGAAGATGACTATGATTACATTTTATAAAAGGGATATATTTGGTCTTGATTGAGGAGCTTATACATATACCAGTTTTGAAGTGCCCTAATTGTGGTTCCCTGGACCTGAGGTATGGCTACTCCTACCATCTTTCTTGACCTTAGAGAGATCATAGTCTAAAGGGATTACATCATAGTGGCACTGGTCCTCAGAACCTTAGTAGAGGAGCCCAAGAGGATCAGCTGTTTATAAATCCTTCTGCTTGCAGTTTAGGCTATTCATTTAAAAAAGTAGTTTACTTAAGCTCCTCGTGTATCCTAGTTCTTTTTAATCAATACTTTGAAACCAGTTGTGTTTCCTAAACAAATATGTTTCCTAAACAAAATTAGTTGTGGTGATAATCAGTTAGTAGAATGGCCCTTATAATGAAGCAACTTTGAACTGCTAATAATCACTGTTAACTCACATTTGCATTCTGGGAATTGAGGATTATCTCTAGTGCACTTTGCATTTTCTTTAGCTCCATTCTATTTTAGAGCTTGTCTTTGAATGCATAGATAGCTGTGTACTTGGGGAATGTAAATATTTTTTAAAAAAACAAATTCAATAAATGTATCTTCTGTGTGCCAGGTCCTGTGGTTTTGTTAGGGGTGGAAAGAAGAAGCTCTTGCCTTTCAGAATGTTGAAATCAGGATTATAAGGGGCTAGGCACAACAGTAAACAGATAATTTTAATTAAATCTATTCAGTAATAAAAGTAAATATAAACTACAGAAATATTACAAAGGAGGGAATGATTAAACAGGCAGGTCAGAGAAAGCGTTATAGAGATCCTAGCATCTGAGCAGGATTTTAAGGAACAAATACAAGTTGTAAGTGGAAGAGATGGAGGGCATTTTAGGCAAAAGGCACAGCAAAAAGATTTGAGCAAGTAAAACTAAATGTGTGGTCAGGAAATTTTAAGTAGTTTGTTTTGCTGGAGTACAAAATCTGAGGAAGGACAGTTGCTATAGAAAGCCCTAACATATGCTCTAATATTTAATAAGTAATTGGCTTTTCTAGTATTGGGTATATATAAAGTGGAGACTTCACTATAATTTGATTTTGCTGCGATTTTAAGTATAGAGGAATTAATAGTTTTTACTAATAGATTCATTAAGAAATTATAGAATGTTGCACTTATATGTGATGAGCTGCCTGCATATTTGTAAACTTATTTGTTTCTTATGCATTTGACCTGTAACATTTGTTTTCAAATTATCTTTCAAATTTTCTTTTGTCTTCCTTCAACTACTTAAATTAGCCTTTAAATTATTTTTTGAAAGGAGACTCAGGATTTCCCTGGTGGTCCAGTGGTTAAGACTCTGCAGGTTTGATCCCTGGTTGGGGAACTAAGATCCCATATGCTGCGGGGTGTGGCCAATATATAAATAAATAAATAAATAAAATAAAAGGAGACTCAAAGGGAAGAGGGAGAAACATAGAAAATAATCATTAAATTTCTGGACTAAAAACCTAATTTGTGTAGTATTTTAGTAATTTGTAACTGTTTAACATAGAGCACTAGCCACTGCACTCATAGACTGACCAATGTAGGTAGCTTAGTGGATGTCCACTGTATTTTTGTTTTGTGTATCTTAATTATGTCCTTGTTATTTAAGTGTATGTTTATAAATGAGCATTTATATATACTCAGGTATCTGGATTTTAAAGACCATGTGATGCATAAAGAAAGGGAAAATAACAGGGGGAGGGAGAAGAACTCTGAATCTATTTATCCAAGTATCTCTTAGGTATGACCGTAGGTGGAGATGCAGAAGTTTAGGACACGAGACCTCTAACCGTAGCCTCACAAGAATACTGACCCTAGCCTTTCCCTGAAATAGTATCTTTAAAAGTCTCATGTTTTTGTGGTCTGCTTATTTATCTCTTTTTCTCTTCAAGGTTTTAAAGCAGTTACAAATGAATTCCTGGATTGTATAACATGATTATCTTTTTGCAAATTCTGAAAAATCTGTTAATGAAGGCAATGTTCTCTTAAAAACATGCACCATAATCAGTCTTTGACAATTGCTTTGTGTCATTTATCTTCTCAATCACTAACATAAAAGAACCTGAGGCATGTCATTGTTAATTCTGACCTGTAGTTGCCCTTTTTAAGTTTTGACACAGGGCAGAAAAATCAATATTGCTTTGATTACATTATGTTTTTCTTTTTTGAATTTGGGTATAGATGACCATTTTTCCTTTTCACGATGAGAGTTTTTTCTTATAGAAGGAATATGGTTGTTACAGAATATTTGGGGAAATAGTGAAAACTATAGAAAGGAAAAGGAGTAGTCCCATGCATTTCCTCCTTTTGGTATGTAAATAAATAATACACATATTTACAAATTGGGGATTATTTTTATATTTTTATTCCCTTCTTTCATTTAAAATTTACATTTCCCCCCTCTTCCACCTCTGAAGTACTGGTTAGTGTATGGTATATAGATTTTTGACATAGTATACAGATTTCTCTCATGACTAATGAGGTAGTTGATGTGTTGGCTGTTTATTACTTTTTTTTTTTTTTTAAGTACAGCTTGAGTACAGATGATGAGCCCTTCCAGTTGTCCCATCTCCTTACTCCCTCAGCTGCTGAGTAGAGCTATTTTTGGCCTTTAGTATTTACTATTATGTAGAGTATAGTGCAGGTGGCTACCACTCTCCTATTCTACCTGTACCCCTTACCGAACAAGGGATCATTGGAGGTGAGCATTTACCCTTTCCATTTACCCTTTCATTAGTTAGAGAAAGTATTTTAACACATGGGTTGCTAAGATGTAGCATAGGTAGCTGCCTCAGAAAAATAATTATTTTGAGTGTTTATCACTGATTCTTTTCTCAGTTAACAGTATTTGTTCTGATGCTTTCTTTTCACTTTGTCTTTCTTTTATTCTTTTCATTCCTTCAGGAAATATTTATTGCTTGTGTGTGTCCACTGTATAAGAGATAGTCTCTACTGTGATTCTAGGGTTTCAGATAGATTGGTGTTTTCCTTATGCATTGTTAGGTATAATCTTTAGGTCTCTGACTCTTCAGTGGCCGACTGCTCAACCACAAATTCTCAATGCCTAAAAACTTTTTTCTTTTCATTTCAAAGAAAAAAAATTTCTGTGAGCTTTGGAGAGATATTTAGAACACCTGTGAACATTTCACTCATGCAGAACAATCCAAATATGAAATTCACAGTTTTGATATCAGTCCTGAAATGGAGAGGAAATGTATTTGTGTAAGCCATCAGTGATGATAAGGTTAGATTATATTGCAGTAGCAACCCGAAAACCTCAGCAGCTTAAAGCAGCAAAGTTGCTTTCTTGCTCAAGCTACATATCCATTACAGGTTAGTAAGGAGATTTTGTTCATTGTAGTTTTAGACTCCATCAGACTTGACTCTAGGAGGCTTCATCTCAGCATACACTTCCACAATAACAGAAGCAGAGAAAAGAGAACACGGTGAACCATGTTCTGGCTTTTAAAGCTTTTTAAAGCTTATATTTCACTGGTAGTCACATGGCCAGCCTGCATTCAACATGAGAGTGATACGCAATTCTCTTTCAGGGAGGGGCGGTGAATATTTGTGAACAGCTATCATATGCAATTTATAGTTGCGACAGTTAAAATTAAATACAGTAGTTGTAGAACAACTGTGTAGGATTAGTGTACCTAAAGTGGTCAAAGCTACTAAAACTTACAGGATTTTAACATGGCATGTTGAAGTTGAAGCAGAATTAATGTTTTCCTTAATATTTTTGAGTCTGGAATTTCCTTTTCATTTTGTAATATTTTCTTCCTTATAGTAACTTACAAAGCCTTAATTCTCATGTCTGTGGGAAAGATTTAAGCCTAAAAATACGTCATAATTTTAATGGTGTGATGTCATCTCTGTATGTTGTGGTATTTTATCTTAATCTGTATGCTTCTGAACATAGGAGCAGTAGGTATGAATGTGGTATTGTGATAAAAATACTTTGATTTCATAACTATTAGATGACATCTTCAAATCTCAGTTCTTCTTTTGATTTTTTTCATTGTTTAACAAAAAATTGAAAGATTTCCAAATAATTTTCTAGATTCTTAGGTTAAGATGGAAGATTGAACGTATGCTTCTCATTTTTGTTCCCTCCTGAAAACATGCAAACTGTAGTGTGTGGTTAGCTTTCAAAATGGACCTCAGTGATCCTCACCTCTTAGTATTCACACTTTCACACAGTCCCTTCCCCACAATGAATAGGGTGGACCTGTGTAAACAGTAGCATATTGTGGAAATAACAGTAGCTAGTTCAGATATGAGCGCTGTGGCTCAAGACAGACATGATAAAACTATAAAGAAAAACAAAGTAATAAGTAACAAATCAGAATAATAATTATCTCTGGACAGAGTGGGAGTTGGGGGGTTGCTATTGGGGAGAGGCATGGGGTGGGTTAACATTTTGTTAATCTTAGTGCTAGGTACTTGGAGTGTTCCTTTTTTTAAAAAAACTTAATAGTTTATTCAGTTATGTACTCAATACATTTCAAAATAAACAAGTTTCTCAGTTTCACAACTTATTAAGAGAATCTGTTTCTTTTGAATTGAGAGAGTACTTAGTCTTCTAGTAGTTACAAGGCTGCTTACTTAGAAATTGCAGAGTAAGGTTCAGCAAATCTAGTTTCAGGTCCTGACTTTGCCAGTAACTTGCAGAATGACCTAACCAGTCTAAGTACCAGTTGCCTCATCTGTAAAAAAGGATTTGGGTTAGATATTACTAGAGGACCTTTTTTGTAAAAAGTTTTTTTTAATTGGTGTATAGTTGATTTACAATGTTGTGTTAGTTTCTGGTGTACAGCAAAGTGATTCAGTTTTTTATGTACATATATTTTACTAGAGGACCTTTGCAATCCTGTCTTAAGTTTAAAAGGCTCTTAAAAAGCTGAAAGGTACCAACAAGGGATTAATTTCCAAAATATACAAACAGCTCATATAGCTTAACATAAAAAAAAACCCAATCAAAAAATAGGCAGAAGGCCTAAATAGACATTTCTTCAAAGAAGACATACAGATGGCCAACAGGCTCATAAAGATGCTCAGTATTGCTAACTATTAGGGAAATGCAAATCTAAACTGCAGTGAGGTATCACCTCACACCAGTCAGAATGGCCATCATTAAAAAGTACAAATGATAAATGCTGGGGAGGCTGTGGAGAAAAGGGAACCCTCCTGCACTGTTGGTGGGAATGTAAATTGGGGCAGCCGCTATGGAGAACAGTATGGAGGCTCCTGAAAAAACTAAAAATAGAGTTGCCATATGATTCAGCAATCCCACTCCTAGGCATATATCTGGAGAAAACTCTAATTCAAAAAGATACATGCAACCCAATGTTCGTATCAGCGCTATTTACAATAACCAAAACATGGAAGCAACCTAAATATCGACAGATGAATGGTTAAAGAAGATGTATATACATACAATGGAATATTACTCAGCCATAAAAAAATGAAATAATGCCATTTGCAGCAACATGGATGGACCTACATATGATCATATTAAGTGAAGTAAATCAGAGAAACTCAAGTATCATGATATCACATATGTGGAATCTAAAAAAATGATACAAATAAACTTATTTACAAAACAAATAGATTCACAGACATAGAAAACAAACTTACACTTACCAAGGGGGGATAGTGGGGGGAGATAAATTAGGAGTTTGGGATTAACATATACACACTACTATATATAAAATAGGTAAACAACAAGCACCTGCTGTATAGCAGAGGGAACTATAATCACTGTCTTGTAATAACCTATGATGGAAAAGAATCTGAAAAAGAATATATATGTATATATATATATAAATAACTGAATCACTTTGCTGTACACTTGAAACTAACACAACATTGTAAATTAACTATACTTCAATAAAAGAAAAAAAAGCTAAGAGAGGTAGGGGGCACTGAGACTAGTGAACTAAAAGATAATGGTGGAAGGTGATTTTGAAAAGTTTCCTTTGGTTGAGAGAATTTAAGTTCTCTATTTTGCTGTCACTTCTCTAGAATCAAACTCAAGCAGAATTTGTACACGGTAAGAATGTTCTTTGTTTCCTACTCCTTTTTTCCTGTCTTGGAAGTTGGGGATAAGTATGTAGTTGGACCAATGGTCTCTGTGTGCGGTGAAAAATGATATTCTTACTCTTCCATTGTAAACCATATTGATTTAGGATGTTCTCCATAAATACGTATATATTAATCAGATTTAGGATATTCTTCATATATATGTATATATTAGGATATTCTCCATAATTATGTAAATATACAGCAGTGTATTTAAAAGAAAGAGGAAAGGGCTTCCCTGGTGGCGCAGTGGTTGAGAGTCCACCTGCCGATGCAGGGGGCACGGGTTCGTACCCCGGTCCAGGAAGATCCCACATACCGCGGAGCGGCTGGGCCCGTGAGCCATGGCCGCTGAGCCTGCGCGTCCGGAGCCTGTGCTCCTCAACGGGAGAGGCCACAACAGTGAGAGGCCCACGTACTGCAAAAAAAAAAAAAAAGAGAAAGAGGAAAATCATTAATTTTTGGAAACTGTATATGGAAAATCAATACATTGTATTGGTGGTATTCTTGCAATAATTGTGAAATCTCAGTATATCATTTTTCTTTTTTATATTATACAATCTTACGTTGTTTACTTAAGTTTAAAAAGTATGTTTCTACCAGTAGAACTGTGTGTACGAATCCAACTGTTAACTAAATTCAGTGTCAGGAGAAGTGTATGTGTGTGTGTGTGTGTATATATATATATTTGTTCTAAAATCTGAAACAAATTCTACTGTGTTTATTCATTTTCCTCCTTTCTCCCTTCCCACAGGAATTATTCTTGACAGAAGTATTTTAAAAGAAAAATCCTTACAATGGCCTCAGCAGTACTTAGTTCTGTTCCCACTACTGCTTCTCGTTTTGCCTTGTTGCAAGTGGATAGTGGCAGTGGTTCTGATTCTGAGCCTGGAAAAGGCAAAGGTCGGAATACTGGAAAGTCTCAAACAAATAAATCAACTACAAATGAGAAGAAAAGAGAGAAAAGAAGAAAAAAGAAGGAACAGCAACAGAGTGAAGCAAATGAGGTAGCAATTATAATTATTCATGTCTGCTTTCCCAGTAGGTTGTATGCATCATGAGCGTAGATACTATCTTGTTGACCTATGTATCCACAGTTCCTGGTCCATAGGTACTTGGTAAATATGACTTGAATGAATGGATATAAATTTGTGTGTATTTGAAGTCAGATGTAATGAACATATTTTAAATTGCCTTTTTTTTTTGTCTACGGAAGCTTATGTGCTCATTCCAAGACGTTTCTGAAAAACAAAGTCTTAAAAGGAAACAAAGGTCATTTGTAAATATAACTAGAGATATAAGAAATTAATATTTTGGTATGTGTTTTCTGTATACATATATAAGTTTACTTGAATATATAGATACATTCATATATACATTCATATTTTACTTAAATGAAAATGAGACTATATAATAGACTTTCATATCTGGCTTTTTAAAAATTAGCATGAGCAGGTTTCCATGAGTAAATAAAGATCTACATTATTTTATCCACATTATTTAAAATTATGTGGCTTTGTCATAGTTTACTTAATCAGATTGTTGTGATAAACATTTAGGTTGTTTCCTTTTTTTTTTTTTTACTGTTATAGACAGTAATCCTATGACTAGACAATAAGCCTATGACTAACCTTGAACATTTATGCATTTGATGGTCATCTGTTTCTTAAGGGTAGTAAACAGGCCCTTCTCCCCTAGACATGCCTAGCATGAGTTACGTGACCAACATTTAATGCGCCCATTTATTTTTAAAAGAAACATTGAAAAACACCTCTAGTCTGTGTCTGTCTGTGTTTTAACAGAAGAAGCAGTTAGATATTACGGACTTTTCTCAATATCATTTAATGAGAGAAGTAGTAAAAGTGTTTTTTTCCCCCTATATTCATTTTATAATATCCCAAGACTTAGAAAAAGCCTTTTCAATTTATTTCCATCACCATTGCTTTCTAAGTATCTCTTTAAAATGCTGCCACACAGAGAGTCACTTTAAAAGACATTTTTCTCACCATACAACCTTTCAGAAGTCCAGTCTTACAGAACTTTTGATTGCCCACCATTTTCTTTTTTTTTCTTTTTTTTCTTTTTTTTTTTGCGGTACGCGGGCCTCCCACTGTTGTGGCCTCTCCCGTTGCGGAGCACAGGCTCTGGACGCGCAGGCTCAGCGGCCATGGCTCACGGGCCCAGCCGCTCCGCGGCATGTGGGATCTTCCCAGACCGGGGCACGAACCTGAGTCCCCTGCATCGGCAGGCGGACTCTCAACCACTGCACCACCAGGGAAGCCCCCATTTTCTTTTTGGTATTAGATGTGGGGAACAAAAAATAAGGTAATAGTGGGGTTTACATTACATTACTGAGAATGAGCCTGAGGATCCTCCCTTCCCACTTCCACAGCTATAGTTCTGTCAGTCTACTTTCTGTAATAAATAAGTAGTGTACCTGCCATGGCTTTGTCTCTAGCAGCATCCCCTCTACTCTGTCTTTTCCACAGCAGAAAACAGCTGCTTAAAGTGATGTTTGTATCTCATCACTCTTGCAGAACAGTGTATTGATTATCAGTTAAATTGTTGATCCTTGATTTAAAGCCTCTTCATTGGTTTCCTAGGGCTGCTGTAACAAAGTACCACAAACCAGGTGGCTTAAAACAACAGAAATTTATTCTCTTAACAGTTCTAGAGGCTGGAAGTTCTAACCATGGTGTCAGCGGGGCCAGGCGCTCTCTGAGACTGAGTAGACTCCCTCCTTGCCTCATCCTAGTTTCTTATGGTAGCTGTCAGTCCTTGATGTTCCTTGGCTAGTGGCTGCATCTTTCCAGTCTGCCTCTTCTGTTACATGGTGTTCTCTTTGTGTATCTTTGTCTATACGCTTCATTGGATTAGGGCCCACCCTAATTCAGTATAACCTTAATCTTAACTTGATTATATTTGCAAAGATCCTATTTCCAAATAAGGTCACATTCACAGAGAGCAAGGGTTAGGCCTACAACATATGTTTTGAGAGAATACATTTTAATCCATAGTAACCTCTCAGTATTTTTCTCCCTGTTTCAACCTCTGTGGCTAAGATTTTTCTTATTGTTGGGAGTGGCTTGGCCAGTACAGTTTTAGTTCATTATGTTACTTTGTGGACTAGGCCCTGTATTTTTCAGGACTAGCAAAATAGTTGTTAGAGTTCCTTAAGCTATCTTCTCTCACTATTTAAACTTTTAAATTTATAAGCTATTAAACTTTAATCTTATTGAACGCTATTGTTTTGCATTTTAAAAGCATACTTGTTATCCTGTTCTCTACTCCTATAAACTTCCCTTTAGAAAAGCAGACTCATTAAAATGGTGGTATAGTAGAGTATAATCCATTCTCACTTATTAATCATTTCATCGAGAAATCCACCAAAATTATCTCAAATACTGGTGAAATTAGCATTCTACAAAGACTACAAAAAATTCAAATAGTGACTTTGTGAGTTAGCATAATGAGTATTTAGAAGTATAAAAATATTGATTTCTTAACTTCCAAAATAATCATTTGTATCTCAGGATTGGTAAACTGAATTTAATTTTTTGTTTGTTTCGTAGCTTAGGAATCTTGCTTTTAAGAAAATTCCCCAGAAATCCTCCCATGGCATTTGTAATGCTCAGCATGAGCTATCATTACCAAACCCAGTACAGAAGGATTCACGGGAAGAAAATTGGCAAGAGTGGAGACAAAGAGATGAGCAGGTACAACTAAGTAAATCAAATTGTTTTGCTTTGGTTTTCAGTGCATTTTTGCATTTTTAAGATAGCAGTGCATCTGACCATGACACCACTGTTCTGAGGAGCATTTTATATTGGATTAACTCCCATGTGTTTGCTACTTTTTATAAGAGGTTCTGGTTTTTATCTACTAGGAAAGCAGATTGACACATATTATATTTGTTAGTTTTGGCAATTTCAAGCAGTTATTTTCTGAGTTTTAAATTCATCTGCCTTTTTACAAATGAGGGAGAGATAGGGAAGGGAGAAAAACAGGATTAAATTATTTCAAGTAAAAAAACCACATTTGTAAGACCAGAGGTCTCTTATTAAAAATACTCAGTGAAATCATTAGAGAAGTGCAAATCAAAACTACAATGAGGTATCACCTCACACCAGTCAAAATATCTACAAACAATAAATGCTGGAGAGGGTGTAGAGAAAAGGGGACCCTCTTGCACTGTTGGTGGGAATGTAAATTGATACAGCCACTATGGAGAACAGTATGGAGGTTCCTTAAAAACTAAAAATAGAACTACCGTACGACCCAGCAATCCCACTGCTGGGCATATACCCTGAGAAAACCATAATTCAAAAGGAGTCATGTACCACAATGTTCATTGCAGCTCTATTTACAATAGCCAGGACATGGAAGCAACCTAAGTGTCCATCGACCGATGAATGGACAAAGATGTGGCACATATATACAATGGAATATTACTCAGCCATAAAAAACTTGAGTTATTTGTAGTGAGGTGAATGGACCTAGAGGCTCACACAGAGTGAAGTAAGTCAGAAAGAGAAAAACAAATACCGTATGCTCACACATATATATGGAATCAAAAAAAAAAAATGGTTCTGAAGAACCTAGAGGCAGGACAGGAATAAAGACACAGACGTAGAGAATGTACTTGAGGATATGGGGAGGGGGAAGGGTAAGCTGGGACTAAGTGAGAGAGTGGCATGGACAGATATACACTACCAAATGTAAAATAGATAGCTAGTGGGAAGCAGTGCATAGCACAGAGAGATCAGCTCGATGCTTTGTGTCCACCTAGAGGGGTGGGATAGGGAAGGTGGGAGGGAGACGCAAGAGGAAGGACATATGGGGATATATGTATATGTATAGCTGATTCACTTTGTTATAAAGCAGAAACTAACACACCATTGTAAAGCAATTATACTCCAATAAAGATGTTAAAAAAAAATACTCAGTGACAGTTTTACTTAAAGAAAGAAAGACTTTGAGGGGAAACTTTTCCTTTTCAACCTTGTTGTAAAATAGTTTATGACGTTTGTTTTTTTTAGCCTATTTACACGATGTTTTGTTCTTTTATGCCTCTATTAAATAAATGTCATTAATAACCAAATCAAAGAGATAATTTAATAAAACCAATCAATTTCTTTTTGTGTGTGTGGTATCCAGGGAAATAACACACTAAGCCTGGAGTGTACTCTAGGAGGTGCTGTATGTATGGGAAATGAATAGTTATTTTCTTATCTGTTAAACTGCCATTTGATCTGTTGGGAATAGGTATTGTTTTAGCAGATGTTTGGCTTAATGGAGTGGCTATACCTATCATGCTTGGGTTACCAGTTTTAAAAGAATTAGACTAGGGACTTCCCTGGTGGTGCAGTGATTAAGACTGCCTGCCAATTCAGGGGACACGGGTTCGATCCCTGGTCCAGGAAGATCCCACATGCTGTGGAACAACTAAGCCCGTGTGCCACAACTACTGAGCCTGTGCTCTAGAGCCCACGAGCCACAACTACTGAGGCTGCGTGCCACAGCTACTGAAGCCCACATGCCTAGAGCCTGTGCTCCACAACAAGAGGAGCCACCGCAATGAGAAGCCCGCACACTGCAATGAAGAGTAGCCCCTGCTCGCCACAACTAGAGAAAGTCTGTGTGCAGCAACAGAGACCCAACGCAGCCAATAAATAAGTAGACTATACTAAACTCTGCTCTTAACATAAACTATGTTAATTATAACATTTTCTATAGAATTTTGTAGTGCCTCGGGCTCATCTTTACGAGCATCAGTTATTACACTAGGGCTGTGCAAAAATGATATTTCCGAGCATTGGTTAACTGGATAAATCATCTTGTATTATTCTAGAGGGGTTATTTGATTCTTTTTTCCTTCTACAGCATTCATTATAACAATTTTTTTTCTGGTTTACAAGTATTATTAACGTAATGATCTACTTGTTTAGACAGTAATAGAATTTGCTAGTGTCTTCACCAGAGAGAATTTCTCCCAGTGGCCCAAGAGGCACTGGAAAATTAATAAAGGAAAACTACTCAATTTTGCACCAAAATAAATGCCACGTAATAGGGGAACTTAAGCACAGATATTTGATTGCCCTTCTTCCTGCTGCCATTGATTGCTGCCAAAATGACCAGGTAATTATGAGAAGGAAATAGTCAACTTGGCCCCAACCCTATATAAAAATATCATCCAAGGCTGAGGAACTTAGAGGAATTTCTGCTGGATATACTATTGATGGGTCACTTAGGAAAACCTGGTACCTTATTTGGAAGTCTCACTTGTAGGAAAATAATCAAGGTCATGAGAAGTAAAGTAGCTCTTGGGATAATTACAGTGACAAGTGAAGAAGAGATAAGGGCAAGCTTTGGGACTGATGGACAGTATACCATCTGGAATCTATTTTACTGTGTGGAATAATAGATTTTAAAAGTAGGGACCAGACAGTGACTGTACTAGGCAGAAGGTATACAGTTGTGGTGGGTGTTCTCCCTCACACAGGGAAACAACACTATGAGAAACTCCATGTGTTGAGGGCTGAGCCAGTCAAAAAGCTGGATATAGAAATCCTGTCTGTTATGTGGCTGCTTATTGTAAACACAAAAGAGAAATGCTAAGACAGAGTTTACTACTCCTAAATTATCAAAGTGATAATGTAAATTTACATTGGCTAAGCCTCAGCATAAAATCTGAGAGCTGGCATTAAACAGCAACAAGATAGACAGTAAAGAAACATCCACTCCACTTACTTAGAAGCAAACACTGGATCTTAGTTGATCTCATGCCAGCTGAAGAAAAGTTTCTGCCACATAAAAGGAGAAGAACATTGTACTTAATGTCCAAAGTGAAAGTGTACTTTGAAAAAGATTTGCTACGGGGAACAGAGAAATTGATTTTAGACAGCACCTATTTTTTGATTTAATAAAAACTAAGGAGCTAGAACATTTTGTAAAAGTCAAGGTGTTGGTAATGTTATATAAAAAGGTGAAATAATAGACTAAGATGAAAAATTGGGTAAGAGAAATTGAAAGGGAGATGAGCAGAATACAGAATTTCTTTGCAGAGATGTATACATCAAAGGAGGTATAGTGGGTAGATTTTATGTGATACATAAAATATGTGAATTATATCTCAGTAAAGGTGTTTAAAAAAAGTAGAATAGGCCATGACTTTGATTGTTTTCAGAATTTTTAACATTTTTTTAAAATATTGAATCAAGATCAAGAGACATATTGTTCACCATTACTTGTTGCCTGGGAATAAATCTCAGTGTAGATGTTGTTCAGGTATAACCTCTTATATTTGTGGTAGTGCATTGATAATACTGATTCCAGTATTACCTTTTTAAAATTTTACATCATGGCTCAAACATAATGAATGAATAGAAAAGTCTCTTCTCGTGGATATTCAGTGATAAATAGATCAAATTTTATTGTGTATTTCTTACTCCTGTTGTATTGATTCAGACTCCACATATCACTGGTTTTGTCCAACTCTGAAGTTGAATATCTGCTAGCATGTGCATAGTTAATTGTTTTTTCACACTGTAGCCTCTAGTACATCTATCTGATAAAGGCATTTTGCCAATAGTTTGTTCTGTTTTTTGTTTGTGAGTGTGATATTTCTCATTAACCTTGTGGCTGGTATAATAAGTCTATTGTTGATAGTTTGACTTGCACCTGGTTTTACTATAAGCAGTGCTCTTTGTTTTTTTGGCTTTTTCTTTAGCAACAAAATTCATCACTTTTGTTCTGGAAAGCATTACTTGGTACTTGTTCTGTTCTGGAAAGACTCATACAGGTCATTGTGCCTTGGAAGTGAAACAAAAACTATAATGTCTTTAGGCCACTGGTCTGACCATGTTTCATAGCAGGAAGCTAGGAACAAATAGATTGATGACTCAATAAATTGAAATTTCAAATATTCACTATGTTAATTTTCTATTTATAATTTTCCTTTTCATTTGCTTATGTGACAATCACTCTTGTGCTGACACATGCAGATTTATATTCTGTATTCACTGTATTAGAGTCTTCTTCATTTTAAAATTTATGTGTTTTTATAAGTTGCATTATTTACTATTTTCATTACTACTTTTAATCCTTCAGTGAATCATTGAACCATTTTTATTACTTTGAGATATAATTAAAGCATACAACTTAAAAAATGTAAACAGCACTCAAAAGATACGAAGATGCATTAATTGAGATGAACAAAACCTGATCATTAGTATGAACACGTAGATACAGTTTTTGTAGAATATTTACAACCTTTAAAATCATAATGTTCAGGCTTCCCTGGTGGCGCAGTGGTTGAGAGTCCGCCTGCTGATGCAGGGGACATGGGTTCGTGCCCCGGTCCGGGAAGATCCCACATGCCGCAGAGCGGCTGGGCCCGTGAGCCATGGCCGCTGAGCTTGCGTGTCCGGAGCCTGTGCTCCGCAATGGGAGAGGCCACAACAGTGAGAGGCCTGCGTACCGCAAAAAAAAAAAAAAAAAAAAAAAAATCATAATGTTCAATAAGACTACTGGAAGATTTTCTGGGAAATGATTCTGCTTTCCAAATTAGTGAAGGTATATGTTCCACACTTTGAAAATCACTGAGTTAGAGGACCAGAAGGCGCTACTGCTACTGTGGCTAAGCACTTGGCTGCAAGTGTTAGATGTCCTCAGAATGTTGCTGTGTGTTGTTTTACAATAACCCTGTTCCCCTGAGAAATGAAGATTAATTCTTCATTTGGGATTTGTTTTGCTTGGATTTAAAGTGGGTAAAATTTTTATGGTACTTTAATTTACAAATTTTTAAAAATCTAGTTACAAAATATTTACTGTCCTTCTCATTTTTCGTTGGTTCTTCATACTCTTTAACTGATCATAAACCCTTGAGCTATAGGTTTATTTATTTAAATAGAAAAAAAATGTTTTACTACTAGATGGGGATAGGAGGCAATGAAGGAAGCCAGGAGGAAGGGGATCTGAAGTACTCCATCTTGGGCACATGTAAGTATCTTCTCCAATCCTGTAGGCATTTTAGTGCCTACTATTTCCTCTTTTTCTTCCTTTCCTCCTCGTCCCATAAGTACAAAGAAAATGATGAGGAATTCTCAATTTGCAAACTTAACATATAAGATACTTTTTAAAAATCATGGTTATATTGCATTTTCATGTCCAGTGCCTGTCTTTCAGGCACAGACTCTTTTTTTTTTCCTTCCCAGTTCTACCTCTACATGTACTGATTAATTACATTGACAGTAGTCTTATGATTAACTAATTCTCTAATTAAGGCATGTTTAGGGAATTTGGAATCATGTTTTCTTTCTCTTTCCTGGTATTGTAGTCTTGTGTTACCTTTCTCCCTGTTATCTGGAGTAAAAAATCCTATCTTTGATTCATTCTTCATATTTAATCAGTGTTCTGAAACTTGGTCATTCTTTGGTGAGAAATAGCCTTCTTTGTTTCCTGCATTGCTATGTTCAGGTCCAGGTTCCTGTATGCTGAGGCTACAGTGGTTTAGCCAGACCCATTGATTCTAAGTTCTCATTCTTCTAATATGACAGTTTATTTCTTTAAAATTACTCTTATCAGTTTTCCTCTTTCATCTATCCTGAATCCATAATTTTTAGGGAGTGTCTGGAACCTAATTTTACCCTACCTAAGCAATCTTATTTTCTACTATTCTCCAGCATAGAGAAGGGGAATTCTAATTTATTGTGTGTAACTCTTGTGCCAGGTAGGCACTGTGCTAGGTACTTGACATATATTATAGCTTAAAATTTTCAAAACTACACTGCAAGGTTGATATTTCTATTTCCTTTTTATTTATGAAGAAACTGAGATTCACAGAAGTTACATAACTTGCCCCAGATCACAGCTAGAATGGGTGGAATAGAAATTTAAAGTATCCACCTGTGTGATCTTCCAAATCCTGGGTTTTTTCCACATCTCTCTTGTATTGCATAGAATTTATCTTTTATCATGTATCCCATAATATATATATTCTTAATATCACACTTTTTGTTCACGTGACTCTTTCCTCCTAAAATTCTTCCATTCATTTTGCTACCTATCCAAATTATATCTCTCCTTTAAGGACCAACTTAGTTTCTTTTCTGTATGCTTCTTTGAATTCTATTTCTTGTTTACGTATTTTCTGTCAACTTTTGTAGCACTTTTAATATCTTACTCTATTTTCTGTATGTCATGTGTGTTAGTTTTTTATTCCCAACTGGAGTAGAAATTCTTTGAGGGCAAAAGCCAAATTTTTGCTGCTACTTTAAAGGACTAGAGGCAAAGTACATAGAGGGTTCTCTGTGAATCCTTATAGGCTAAACGGTCATATGGTGACATTTGGGAAGTTTTTCCTAGTTTTCAAAGAGTTAAACTGAAATTTAAATCATTTTTGCCTAATTGTATTTCCTTGTATATTAGTTTTTGTTAATAATTAAAAGGTAAATGTAAGCTTTAAACTGCTGTATTTAGAATCAAATGCTTGGGAGAGGCGTATTTTTAACTTTTAAAAGGTCCATTTCATTCAGTTTTTATCATTTTCTTAGAATCAGCTGTCTTAATATCTAAGTTACTTGAGATAGTTTGAAAAAAAAAATAATCGCATCTTGCAAGACTCCCAACTTTGTCTCCTCTTCTGCCCACTAATTTATTTTTGGAATATCAGTCAGAATATGTGACATATTGGAAATAATCTTAAATGTGTTTTCTGTAAATGTTAAATGTCATTAATATGGATTAAAAGCTTAGTGGTAAATTTAACCAACTTTTCTCAGAATAAACTTAAGTAGTTTTGTCACTTTTTCTATGTTGGAATGACTGCTATGCTCTAATTATATTGAAGTATTTTGTACTCAGATTGCTTTGAGTTTTGGTGGAGAAATTGATGTAAACTTCCTTTTTTGTGTAACACTAACATGAATCCACTTCCTTTTTACCTTTTAACTGTATATTGTTTTTTAATATACATTTATATAATAAAGTATTTAAAAGGTTAACCTTTTAAAAAAGATTACTTTTTCCTGATTGTTACTAATTTGGATTGAATTAATTCTTCAGTTCTTTTCAGTTACTCCATAGAAAAAGTATGTACAGTTTACTTGGGGCTTAACCAGAATTTCGAGTGCTATATGCCCTTATTTACCATTTTAATTCTAACTATTTTTCTCTGAGTTAGATTAATTTTTTTCTGTGATGAACCTATTTTTCCCCCCTCTTTTTGTTGTCTTAGTATAGGATTGGATGAAATGCTTTGACTAGAAGTAAAAGATTTATTAGTTCATGGTGTCCAGTGTTAACATTTTTCTACTTTTTAAGGTGTCCTTTTGAAACAGATGACTTCTTTTTGGAATCGGTTTCTGTTTTAGTTTAGTTTTTTTTTTTAAATTGTTAAACAACAGAAACAATTCTGAATAACTTTGGCAAAAAATAATTTGACAAAAGGATACTGAGTGATTCACAGATTTGAATTAAAAACTAAACAATGAGACCTTGGGAAAGATGGAAATAAAGGAATTCTGGGGTGCTCAGAGGCATGAACTAGTACACTCACTTTTAGAGGCTATCATCAGC
This sequence comes from Stenella coeruleoalba, assembly GCF_951394435.1. Classification (NCBI taxonomy): domain Eukaryota; kingdom Metazoa; phylum Chordata; class Mammalia; order Artiodactyla; family Delphinidae; genus Stenella; species Stenella coeruleoalba. The sequence continues at coordinate 41,205,714 of NC_137153.1, forward strand.
TGATTGAACCCCACTTACTTTGTGTTCTCAAATTTTAGTTCCTAGGAGAACAAAAAAGAGTTAGGTCCTTTGCTCCCATCCTGTTGTTGGTGATACCATATACATATTTGTGTGGGTGTGGTAGTGGGTGGTATATAAAATTAGGTGATTGGCTGTCTTGCTAGAATCCTAGGACACTGGATTGAATTGTAGTTATTCAAAGAAATAAAGGAAGGGATTATGGACAGACAAAAACAAGCGATGCCTACTAAATTTATGCTTTTATTATACAGTATGCATAGGTCAACACATACATGTAAACAAATCCAGGATGTTTACATGTGGCAGCTATCCTATTCAGCTGCAGATATACCTTATCCCCCAAGGTAGACAACCCAAAGCCCCATCCAACCACTGTACCAATTCTGTTTGGCAATTAGGAAAAGTAATTCTTAGAGAGTAATTTGATTGGAGGGTGGCAGAAGCTAGATTATGAGAAGTTAAGGTGAGATTGAGTGGTGAGAAAGAGGAACCAAAAGATACAGATCACAAAGAATCATTTTATTATAGTGTTAGAGGAGTTTAAAGGTAGGGAAGTCATACAAAAGGAATAAAAAGATAGCAGTAAAAAGATGCACTACAATTTTTCTGTAACATCAGGCATATACCAGGACAATTGGTCCCTTATTTAAAGGTTCTATACCTGTGAATTAGTCTGTATTAAGTAAATGGTATGTTTTATAATGCTTACTGAGTTCTCAATATTCTTATATTTTTGAGTAATAATCACTGTTATATTTTCTGTGTCCAAAACTAGATACCATCTTTAACATCTATTACAGTGTCAATTCCTTTGTGAGATTTTGTTTTGTTACAGTAAAAAGATTATGTATTATACAACAGATAATTGACAATGAGAAAGTAAAAATATCAAAATAGTAAGTTTTTGCTTTGGTATCTTCTATAAAACACAGTTCTCTACTTTGGCATGGGTAGATAACTTTGGAGAACCCAGACTGTTTATTGAAGTATTTGTTTTCTTATCCTGTATATATTGTCGTGTTGTATAATGCTATTATCTGTTTATCGTTAAACTTTCTTTTTATTTTTAGCTGACATCTGAAATGTTTGAAGCAGATCTTGAGAAGGCATTGTTGCTAAGTAAATTAGAATATGAAGAACACAAAAAGGTATTTACACATTTATGGATTTAGATGTTTTAGGTTTAAGTGGTCAAAAGTTAGAACCACCCTTCCTGAATTTTGTATAAAAGTTCTTTAAAGTTTGTCCTAAAAATTTATCCTTGTGACAAAGTAATTAACATAAAGTTTTCATGAGATTTCTCCTCAAGTTCTTAGAGATAACAGAAACACAAACACTAAGCTTTGTCCGGTGATTTGGAATGTTCAGTTAAGAAATTTCTCCAAGATGAAGGGGAGAGAGGAAATGAGGCTAATAGCAGATGATTTATTTTAACTTATTTTAAATGAACCTAGAAAATAGTTAAATTTTAAAAATTTAAGTAACTGTGAGTACAGGGGCATCCATTAAGAGACCCTCTGCTAGAGATACACTGCTAATTAACTGAAGTAAATAGAAGGACATTTCTGATAATTTGGCCTTGTGAATTCAGCATTTATCACTAAGCTTTGATATTGGGCTGTGTGTTGAAATGCATTCTACAGCTTGTAACTGTAGGGACATTTGCACAAAAAGTAGTGTTTGTTTCCATTTTCTATGTTTAAATCGAGCATTTATATCATCTCCATATTATTTAACATTTTAGTCCTTTATATATATTGGGAATTTTTTTTGGTCTGTAAAGTTTATTCAACTTGTGATTACTCAGTGGTTGATCATAAATGGCCTCTGGTCATGCTTAAGGGCCTTTATACTATGTACACTAGCTTCTTCGCTCAAGAGGAAGGGAGGAGAGGAATTAACATTTACAGTAGATGAGTTTGCTATTTATTTATAGCTCAAGGGAAGAGGATGAAGATTGCTGTTAGACTGGACTTGGTACACTATATGTGTTAGTTTCATTTTCCATGTCCCTATTCCTTTTATCCAGAATTATCAAGAATAACTGTAATCCTTGTTGTTACGTGTGTAAACAGACAAAGATAAAGACATGGTCCAAGCTGTTGAGTTCAGTGGAAGGAGACACACCCATAATTGTAGTGTATTGAGAGATTTTATGTTTTCAGTGCAGTGGGAATTCAGGAAGATAGAAGAATTTTCTGTGCTTTTGATGGGGGTGGGTTTTAGGAAAGGATTCTTTTTATTTGATAAATTTGAATGTTACCATTTGTAAATTTAAGGTGTACAGTGTGTTACTTTGATACATTTATATATCGTAATATGATTGCCAGTGAAGCAATATTCATCATATTACAGCATTGTAGTATAGTATTATTGACTATATTCATTATATTGTACATTGGATCTCTATGGTTTATTTATTACTCATTATAAGTTTGTATACTTAAAACACCATACCCCCATCCCCATCCCCATCCCCTGGTAACCACCATTTTACTCATTTTATTTTAACAGGTTTGACTTTTTTTTTTTTTTTAAAGATTCCACATATAAGTGATATCATACTGTACTTGTCTTCCTCCGTCTAACTTATCTCGCTTAGCATAATGTACTCAAGGTCTATCCATGTTGTCACAAATGACAGGATATCTTAGGAAAGCGTTTTTAAAGTGGAGTCTTACTCAATGTATTAGAAGTTCAGCAGTAGGCAAGAGAAAGTAGGCATTCTCAGGGAAGGAGTAACAAGTACATAAGACATGTACACATGAAAGAGTAGCGTTTTGAAAAACTATAATTTACGGACCTAGAGTTGCTGGAGATACTGCTACCAGAATAGAATATAAAGAACCTCATGTACAGGCTAAGGAGGTTGAGTTTTATACATTTGTTGGCAGAGAGCTATTGAATATTTTTAACTTTCAGATTGATTTCAGGTTTTCATTTTAGAAACTTATGCCATAACAGTGTAGAAGATGAATGGAGGGGCTAAAATTAGAGAGTGTTGCAGTGTCAAGCTAGAGAAGATAGGGGAAGTGACAGAAGGTATGAATAAATGAGAATAGATTTAAGAGATCTTTAGGAGATAAACTCAACAAGACCTAGGGACTAATTTGCATATGAAGTGTATAGGAAGAATAAGCAAGGATGACTGAGGTTTCTAACCTAGACAGTTGTGTAGATGATGGTGGCATTAAGCAAGGTACTTACTAGAAGATCAAGCAGGGAAGGCAGGGTGAACATATTTAGTTTGCAGATGTTTATTGAACATTCTGTTTGAGTTGTCTGTACATACACAAGTTATCAGGTAGAACTTTAAATTTTGAGTTTGAGGAACAACAGGTATAAAGCATGAGAAGAATGGGTTAAGAATGGAATAATGGTAAACAGCGGCTGCATTTTTAAGAATATAGTTGGGGAAAGAGAAACCAGTGAAGGAGACTTAAGAATAGTCAGAAGTGTATTGAGAAAACCAAGAGATGCTTGAAAACATAATGTCTTTGGGTTTGGCATTGAAGAGAAGGTTGACTTTAATTTTAGTGTCAGAGACTAGCAGAATCCAGATTTCAGTGTGGTTAAGAAAGGAAATTGACTGTAGATTATTGTGTTAAGTTTGGTCCTGAAATGAAGAAGAGGGTGGCAACTAGGAGTTACAGACCAAGGAATACCTTTTTATTTTTATTTTAGTGTTTAAGAGGGAAGAGATTGAATGTATAAATAAACAGGTGTCTTTTTATACGGTTTGGCTAGCCTATGTTTTGATTTTCTTATTTGCCTCTTATCTTTAAAAAATAAAACTTTAAGAAACATATTGCCCATTGGTTAGTTGATTTTACTAGTGTTAAACCAAGCTTAATTATTGTTGGTAATTTTTTTTAGGAATATGAAAATGCTGAAAATGCATCAGCTCAGTCAAGGGTTATGAATAAAAAAGACAAAAGAAAGACTCATCAGGGAAAAGACAAACCTCTCCCAATATCACTAAAAAAGTTTCAATCTGAAGGTAATATACGTATGAAATCTATTACACTAGAGAAGCTATTCTTAGTCCTTGTATAATTTCATTTTAAGTACCTCTCTAATTTTTAAAATAAGTAAAGATTGTTTTATTAATATGTTACTTAGAATGTAAAAAATGTAAACCTGCTTGAAAATAAACTATTTCGGGGTTAAAGTAATTTAAAATCAGTCATTAAAACCTCATAAAATTTCAATAAGAATTTGTCTTTATGTAATTCTGAATTTGTTCCTTTTCTAAAACTCACTGAAAATAAAAATTGATATTTGTAGTTTTTGAGTCATCTTGAAACATATTGTCCTTATACATAAATTGATTTGGCTTACACTAGACCAGGAATGGTATTTTCAGATTTCATCCATTATTGGTCAACCTCTTCAAGTTATCTGGAACTATATCTTAGAAAATTAAAATGTAAATTTTTAGAATGAGACTTATTACCAGAAATCTCTTTATAATATCATTTGTATTGGTTTTATTGAACAAAGAAGACAGAAGGAAATTATACCATCCACTGAACTTTCGAAGACAGAGCACAAAGCACATTATTTTTGAATTGGGAAATGGTGAAAACTCTAAGTCTGTGCTGTATAATATGGTAACTACTATTTGTAGTTTGTGTGGCAATTTAAAGATAAGTTAATTAAAATGAACTAAAATTTAAAATTCCTTAGTTGCATTAGCCACATTTGGTGCTCAGTAGCCACATGTAACTAGTAGCTTCAATGTTAGACAGCACGGGTATAGAACATTACTGTCATCACAGAAAATTTTAATGAAGAGTGCTGTGCTTATACCAATCAGAATAGTTGCTAACCGGATAAACAACAAGGTCCTACTGTATAGCGCAAGGAACTATATTCAAAAAGGAAAAGGAATAGTTGCTGACCAAATGAACACCTGTTTCTTCATTGACCAAGAAGTCAGTTTGACTCATGAATTTAAGCTTAATACGTTGGGCATTTGTTCCATGAGGATTAATAAGACCGTAGCAATAATCTAAAAAAAAACCAAAACCCCAAAATACTTTGTTTTCAGAAAGAAGCCTACCTGTGAAGTTAGGAATAAATTTAGAGGATCGTATTTTCATTTAAGGATGAGGAAACGTTTCCCTATAGTCTGCTTCTCTAAGTTGCTTTGTTTCGGGGTTAAAAAGAACAGATATATGTTAAATTTCCAACTTTAGTAAGAAAGATTTTAATATAAGAATTATGTCATTAAAAACTAGGCAGAGACATGAAAAGAATGCTTTTTAAAACTTCTTTATTTTTCATATGTTTAAGTACTATGTAAATTTATTAGATGCATTGAGAAAAACATTAGTATGATAATGTTAAAGGGAAGCTGTACAACTATTTCAAAGCATGATTAACACAGTCATAGTACTTCCCTGGGTTTCGGGCATCACATTGTATACTAAGTAGAACGTGCTAGAAGAATGACTGGATAACCCACCAGGATTTGGTAGTTTGACCTGAAACACGTGATTTTGACATTTACTGGGTTTATGGACTCTATTCTGATCAACAGATGCTTTAGAGAACTGGACCAGCTTTTAGATTCTCAAATAGATTTCTCATAAGAAGCTATGCTATTAAATTATTTTTAGTCCTTGAGAATGGAAAATTTCTGCTGTGCACGAGAAGCATTGTTAAATATTAGATATCCTGATCATCTCCAATTTAAGAACACTTGCTACCTATTTGTACTTTAGTTCAACCTTATATCTGTGTGGATTCCCTATGTCTTCCTTGTAATCACTTCCCAGAAATACTGTTGTTACTAAGTCAATGATGTGTTTAATTTGGATATAGTTATGCCATCTTTTTTGTATTCATTTATAAACATACATTAATTTTTAGGATTTTTTTCACAGTATTATCAAATCACTATGATATGTATTTTTAAAATTAAAAAAAAACTAGGTAACAGTTTTGAAGGACACAAATTACTATTCTACCTTTTATTCCACAAAGGCAGTGATCTGTACAGTTTTTACAGTAACAGTACCTTGTGATTGATTTTAGACATACTTACCTCCCTGCAAGTTCTCCCCCCCCAAAATTATGTGAAACCACAAATCTAAAGTATATGGGATTCAAATGTTTAAAATTTAATAATACACCTTGGTATGGGTGGCATTTACTGGGATAGAAGTCTTTTAAGCTGAGCAAATTAGTAATTATATGGTAAATTTTAACATCGTATCCCTAGAAAAGTAAATCCTGATGTGAGTCCCAGACAACCCCCAAATGTCTTCTGTAACTCTTATTATAATTTTGAAATTCTTTTCAATAACTTTGTTTAAATATTTTTTACATACTGAAATATTTTATATGTTTATGTCCTTCAGTAAAGTCTCACCATTTTTTTTTCATTTACAGATCACATTAGTAAAAAGACTGAGGTAAGTAATATTATAACCATCTTTATTCTAGAAAACACTTGATGGTTTTTTTTTTTTTTTAATTTATTTATTTTTGGCTGCATTGGGTCTTCGCTGCTGCGCGCGGGCTTTCTCTAGTTGCGGTGAGCGGAGGCTACTCTTCGTTGCAGTGCGCGGGCTTCTCACTGTGGTGGCTTATCTTGTTGCAGAGCACGGGCTGTAGGCGCACGGGCTTCAGTAGTTGTGGTTTGCGGGCTCTAGAGCGCAGGCTCAGTAGTTGTGGCGCACGGGCTTAGTTGCTCCGCGGCATGTGGGATCTTCCCAGACCAGGGCTCGAACCCGTGTTCCTTGCGTTGGCAGGCGAATTCTTAACCACTGTGCCACCAGGGAAGCCCACTTGATGGTTTTAAGAATGATACTTTAGTGTTTAGCAGTAAGTCTGTTTTGAGACATAGCTATTTAACCCATTAGCTTGTCATGAATGAACTCAATCCTGTCTCTGGCAATTAAAAGGATATAAAGTACGTTACAGTAGAATAAAAATACTATTTGCATGCAGTATAATATCGTTTGACTTTAGCATCCTAATTGTTGTGTGTCCAAAGGTTACCACATGTAAGCTTAAAATTTTAGGGAAAAGTGGTGTAACACTTCAATCTTTACTAAAAAACATCCTGAAACCATGACTCAAGATATTTTGGAATTATGGAAATTGTGAGGTAAGCTGTGATTTTATAGTTTATATCTGTGGATAAGATAACCTGATCATATACTTCTCTTACCATTCACCATTAGAGGGTAGTGCAGCCTACACATAATTTCCTAGTGTTATTGGTTACTTTTTTTCTTTTAAGACTCTAATACAGCCTCTATAAACCTTTTAGAATTGGAAGATACTACTATAAAATATCTTCTAATATTGAGGAAGGTACTAATGTTAGAGTTCTTTTGACTTCTTTAGGTAATAATTGAAAGTTTTATTATTCTTCTGTTACATATTATTCTTGTAATTCCATTAATTGATTTTTTTTAATGGTCAGATGTTCCTTGATTTCACTTTAGAATGCATACATGGTTTTGAGCATTTTTTATTGTTGTTTTAGGTGTTTTCTTGACAGGTCAGGGAAATGAAATCCACCTCTAAAAAAACCACATCTAAATAACTCTTTGACTACATTAATAATATAGTTCTCAACTGTGCACACAAGCACAAAATTGATTTGTTGTTAGATGATAGAAATTCTTTTAAAGTTATTTACAAACCACTGTCACTGTTTTTAGATTAAAATTTAAATGACTGCAAATATAGACAGTATTATGTTTGAAAGTGGAAAACATGTACTTTTGGACTGATTTCAATTTTTTTTTACCCATTGATTTATTTGGAAGATAGTTTTACGCAAATGAGAAAGCAGATACAAATGGTACACACTGTTCTTGATACTACCAGCAACTGGTAGTGGAGGGAAAAATAATTTTTATAAACTATTCATGCTTGCTTTTTCTTCTTCACTGATTTGAAAGAAAAAAATGCAGACTGACAGGATCTCATCTATTTAATATATTTAACCCAAGTCGTATTTAAACAAGCATAGGTATGTGACATAGCATATGTTTTGTCTCCCATTATAGTTTTAGAGCTGTTTTCTATTATTAAATAATTTGATGTGTAATAAAACTCACTTTGAGTAATCCTGATGATTAAGACATTTTAAACATTTGTAAATGCATTCTAATTATAATTTATTTCCTACATAACTGTTTTAAGAAATTGGTCAAAAGAATATGTAATTCACATTACCTATGACACTTGTTAAAAATATACCAAAGTTATGTTGTATTTCTGTTAGAATTATTACCTATTTTCTCGGGACTTGGATATTTAAATGTGCAATGGTTATGCCATTGTTCTAGGAATTTAGAAAAACTTTTTTCTGGAGAGTTAAAAAAATAAGTCTGAAAAAAATTCTCATTTCAACTCTAAAATGAGATATGTTTTCTACTCCTAAAAATGTACTAAGTTTTGTTACCTTGTATGCTCAATAATTGACTTAATTCTTTCCATATTTAATATGTCACTTATGCCAAGAGATTTTTTCCCATGGGTAAAATTCCTAACCTCTGTAGAGAGCAATATGCATGGTATCTTAGCCATCCCCTTTTAAGTCAGGAGTTTACTGGGTAAAATTCAAAAAAGAAGAGATGTTTACTTTATTGCTTGATGAGGATGAGTACTTAAACTGCCTGTATATTTCTGTAGCTGCTAGCTAAACGTGTTCTCAGGTTAATTTCATCATTCCCCCTTTTCTTTCTCCATTCATCTTGGTTATATGTTATTAATCTCAGTGTTTTCTTTTCAGTTCCAGTTCTTTTTAATCTCTCTCACCCTAAAACAATTGGAATAAAAATGACATTTGTAGGAGTAGAAGGTGGGAACAATTAAATTGTCTTTGTTAGATGTCCAGGAGATGTTACACTGTTAAATCAGTACCCTCCCCATTATTTGCTGCAATAGTCAAGAAGATCCCAAGAGAATTCTAGACAAGCAGAGTGAATAATAGAATAGGTGCTCTTAAAAACCTCAACTAATCATGCCTTTAAGGAACATTACTTGATCCTTAAAGTTTTTTTGTTTTTAATTTTAACTTGTTGTCTTTTTAAATGTCAGTGCTTCTGGATAGAGTATCACGTAGCTACTCCTTTCTCTTTAGCCCCACTTTTATCAGGCCTTCCCAACTCCAGTCCTTCTAATGCCACTGAATAACTTTAAAAATTTTAGTGATCATCATATGTCTTGCAGTCTAAAAGGTCAAGTCTTCAATAAGCCTAAATAGACTACCTCTAGAAGAGAATGCAAGAAGTTGTAACAGTGGTTGCCAAAGGGTGGGGAAGAAGGGGTTCCTTGGACAGGGATAGGAGAAAGGCTTACTTTTCACAATATAAGCTGTTGAATTTTCTATCTAGTCTATGTACTACCTATTAAAATTTTATATTAAGAAAAAGCACTGGGTGAGAGAAAGAACCGGGGAAAAAACCCAGTCCTATGTGGCTCCACAGCCTATTTCTTTTTTATTGCACTGTGCTTTCAGCATGTCTGCCTTGGATATATGAGCTTGTATAAATAATTTATTCATTTTAGATCCTAATTATATTAGCTAAAAAGTAAGATGTGGGATCTGTTGATTTCTAAAATTATGATAAATGGTCAGTGTGTGACTGAAATTATTACATGCTAAAAAATGAACCCAGTAGTTAATACTACCAAAACACAGAATAGCAATAATAGATCATTAAATTCTAAAAACAAATAAATTCTCCTGAGCTTTAAAAAATCTCACCTAAAATCTGACTTTACCTAAGCAATTCAGCCTATATCCTACCCCTCTCAATGTCCTGAATCCATTTTTCTTCTCATGCCTTCCCTTATTCATGTTTATTATATTTGTTAGCTCTCTTGGTTATAAGTAACAGAAGCTGAACTCAGTTGAGCATAAGCAAGAAAGGAGACACTTATTTGGTTCATATAGCCAAACCATGGAAGAATAGGGAAAGAACTGGCCTCATAGTTACTGGAGCCATGGATTTTATATAGCCTTAGGACAGTTCATTTTTCTCCCAAGTCTCAGTTACCATTTATGGCCTCACCTCATGGCAGTTCACGTAGTTACTGGGGGACCTCAGGGTTACATCTTTATAGGATTTCCTATAAACTATTAATTAGCTCTTGAGGCTTGATAGAGTGAAGTTCAGGTGTTTTTTGTTGTTGTTTGTTTTTTGGAGAAGAAGGGAGCAAAAGTATTTCCTGGGTGGTGTGTCACACTTCCTGTCATCTCAGCATCAGGGGGCATAGAATGTCTGGTTATTATGTTAAAATTGATCAGTGGTTCTATCATTCTCCAATAAAAGGAACCACAATTTCTTGGAGAAATGGCTCTACTTCTAGGGCTGCAACAGGGTATATGTAAGATGAGCCTGGAGCATCTTGTAGTGCCAGAAAATAAGGAAGTGCTCAAAAAACAAAAGGATAGGCTTGGGGCATATCAGAGGGACATAGGAACCAACCTGAAATACTTTGCAATGGCCAGAGCTGGGACAATATGAGAAACAAAATAAAATCCCTGAGTTGATACTAATATAAATAAGTTATTTGAATAAATGAGAGACAAGAGACAAATCTCCCATACAGAAAATTTGCAGTAACTTATATGATTTATTCCCCCTCCAGGAGAGGGAGCTTAAGTCCTTCCACTCCCCTTAAGTGTGGCCTGTATTTAGTAACTTGTTTCCAAAGATAGAGTACAGAAAGGGAGGGAAAATAACTACACTGGAGAAACCTGGCAAACACAGCCTTCACCAGGTGATCAATGTTATATTATTAGGGATAAATCATGTTGATAGCATGTACCCTTGATACGATGTGAAGAGAATGGCCTATTCCTCTGAAAACACATGTCTAATCATGAGAAAAACATCAAACAAACCCACATCAAGGGATGTTCTACAAAATACCTGACCAGTATACCAGTATGACTTGAAAATATCAAGGTCATCTAAAACAAAGTCTGAGAAAATGTCATGGATCAGAGAAGGCTAAGGAGACAGGGTAACTAAATGTAATATATCCTGGATGGGATCTTGGAACAGAAAAAAGACATTAGAGGAGAACTGCTTCTAGGGAAATCCAGATAAAGTGTGGAGTCTAATTAGAGTAATATACCAATGTTGGTTCCTTAGTTGTAACAAATGTACCATAATTAAGAAGTTATCAACAGGGGAAACTGGGTGAGAGAGATATATGGAAACTTTGTACTATGTGAAACTTTTCTGTAAATCTAAGACTATTCTGCAATTAAAAGTTTATTTTAAAAATTGATTAGTGGGTTCAGGTTTGTGAGCCAATATAAAGTTTCCCATCAGACTTTCACGTGATGCTTTTAGTAGCTGTTAATGATTATTTGCTTGATCTGTTATTTCTTTAGAGCTTGTTCTTCATTAAATTTAAATTTATTACTTCAGGAATACATGCATACAGTAATAATTGAATGGTAGAGTTTATGAAACCAGTAGTATCCCAGCTATTGTCATTCTCTTACTACATTTTAAAGTCCTTCTCATATTTCAAGATTGACTCTGTGTCAAGCCATGCAAGAGTATTTAGAGTTCTTCTGAACGTGCTGTATTTTTTCATACTACCTTGCCTCCCATGTATTCTTCCCTTCCATCTTTCTCAGTGGTGTCTTGTCTGTGGATAGTTGTTAGTTCTTGTGAGGGGGAGTGAAATCAGGAACAACCTATGTCACCATGTTGGTGATGTCACACCCTTTCCATCTTTTTTTATTTGGCTAACTATGTGTCAGAACTCAGCCAAAGAGTCACTTTTTCCTGGAAGGGTTCACTAATCATGGTCTTATTTAGATGCCCAAACATCCTGTGTATTCTTAATATCACTCAACACCCTGTTTTATCATTGTTTTGTTTCTTCACTGGAATTTGAGCTTTTGGAAGTCTGCGACCATATCTTACTGCTTTAATTTCTTTGGTAGTCCTAACTCCTTTCACATAATAGGTAATGTAAATGAATGTTGGTTGATGAGTGAATGTTCTGCTTTCTTTCTAAAACTTTCTCTAGCCTTTTTTGGTCTGCTTCTTCTGTGTATTTTTATCACACTGTAACAGAAGCATATAGGTTTTAATTCCTCTGCCAGTTCAAGCACATTGTTAGGGCCTTCATGGAGTTCTGCATTAAGAAGAATTTTAAGACTGCATCCTTGCTCAGCAAGAAAAAGTGCCACACTATCAGTTAATTATGTTTGCCATTTATAAAAGAGGAAGAAGTGGCTGCATGCTTTACAGGTATTTGCCATCCCTGACGTGTATAGAAGAGTGCTTAATTATTGTGTTTATTATTATATCGTGTGTTGGTTTTTGTCTTTCGTAGTAAATTGTGAGTTCCGTGAGAGTAGCTGATATGTAGCATAGTACTAATTGCATAGTAAGGGTTTAACAAATAATTATTTCAAGTCAAATTCAAGACTTGAGTTCATCAGGGTCTGTTCTAGGGGAGAGAAGAAAGTAGACTTATCCTATATATATACTGTCATCTTTAATACTATGCTTATATAAAGAACACCATTATTTTGATTTCCTCTTGGAATAAATTCAAAGCACTTAAGTGTGGCAAAAGAGGAATAACATACAGATGGAACATTTTGAAGTTTACATGTTACTGTATATTAAAGTATCTTAAAACTATTTGGGGGGTTTTTTTCTTTGTTTTTTTTTAACTGTAAAGCTGGGAGGCTATTCTTCTAAGAGTTGGCGTGGAGCCCTTAGAAATATGAAAATAATTGTTAATCAGTGAGTTTATACTTGTCAGTTTACTCCATAAATGATGTGTTCTTCAGATAGGAAACAGGTACTCAGTGGGAAGCTAGGTTTATTAATTGAAGTATAATTTGCACACAATAGAATGTACCAGTCTTAAGTGTGCAGTTTGATGAGGTTTGACACATACATAAAGTTATATGACATACATTTCTATCAAGATAAAGAACATTTTCATTACATTACAAAAAATTCCCTTCTGCCCCATCGCAGTCATTCTCTCATGCCCTCCCCTGTCCCCCACAGGCAACCACTTTTGTGATTTCTACCATCATAGATTAGTCTTGCCTCTTTATTTAAAATAAAGCATACAGTATGTTATTCTTTGGTCTGGCTCTTACCCTCAGTAAAATGTTTGAAGATTCATCCTTGTTGTTGTGTAGGAGTAGCTTTTTCCTTGTCATTGTTAAATTATATTCTGTGGTGTAAATGTATCACAATGTGTTTGTTTATTCATCCTGTTGATGAACATTTGGTTTGTTTCCATTTTTTGACAGTTATGAATAAGGCTGCTATGACATTTTAAAAAACAGCTTTATCAAGGTATAATTTATGGATACTATAAAAGCTATCCATTTTAAGTGTACTATTCAGTGGATTTTAGTATATTTACAGAGTTGTACAGCCATTACCATAATCTAATTTTGGATTATTTCCATCATCCCCAAAAGAAACCTCGTGCCCATTACCTATACCCCTTTTGCCCTATCCTCCCCTCTCCCCTGGCCTAGGCAACCACTAATCTATGTTCTGTTTTTATATATTTGCCTATTCTGGACATTTTATATGAATGGAATCATAAAATATGTAGTCTTTTTTAACTTCTTACACTTAGCATGATGGTTTTTAAGTTCATCCATGTTGTAGCATGTATCAGGACATGCTACAGTTCCTTTTTATTGTTAATAGCATTCCATTGTATTTAATTTTATTTCTGTATTCATCAGTTGGACATTTGGGTTGTTTCCACTTTTTGGTTATTGTGAATAATGCTGCTATGAACATTTGTGTACAAGTTCTTCTATGAACATGTGTTCAATTTCTCTTAGGTAAAAACCTAAGAATGCAGTTGCTGTGTCATGGGGTAGATGTAACTGTAAGAAACTACTAAAGAGTTTTCCAAAGTGGCTGTACCATTTTACACTTGTGGAAGTATAGGTGGGAGTTTGCGAAATAAAGAAAGTTATTTTCGCATTCCTTGCAGGGAGGCTGACAAAAGGTTTTTTATGATGCTAGTCTTAGTTCCTTGCACTAAACTTTAAATGAAAAAACATTTTCAATAATTATTTGTATTCCTCTATGCCAGTAACAGCAGAAAGTGTAATTTAAAAGCAAAATGTGAGACTTCCCTGGTGGTCCAGTGGTTAAGACTCTGCGCTCCCACTGCAGGGGGCCCGGGGTGAACCCCTGGTCAGGGAACTAGATCCCGCATGCTGCAACTAAGATCCTTCATGGGGCAATGAAGATCCCATGTGCCGCAACTAAGACCCAGTGCAGCAAATAAATAAATAAATAACTTTTTTAAAAAAGCAAAATGCTTTTTACAATAATAGATTATAATAATAATTAGAAATAAATCTAATGAAAGGTCTGTGAGACCTATATTGGGAAAATTATAAAACTTTATTGAAAGATAGTAAAGACTTAAATGGAGACACATACCATATTCATGGATTGGCAGACTTATTATAATGGGGTCACTTTTCCTCAAGTTAATCTATAAAATCAGTGTAATCCCAATTGAAATCACAATTTAGTTTTTAAAATAAAAATGAAATCACTTCTAAAAATTAATGTGAAAGTGCAAAGGACCAAAAATAGCCAAAATGCTCTTGAGGAAGAAAAAGAAAGGAGGACTTGAGCTATCACATATCCAAGATTTTTTTTTATAAAACTAATAATTAATACTGAAAGGATTTGGCACAGTGATAGACAAATAGACCATTAGAACAAAATGGCCCATAAACAGACCAACCATGTATGTACCCTTGATTTATAACAGAATGATGTGGAGTATTACTGGGAAAAGGATGTACTTTTTAGAATAAGTGGGTTTTGGGGGCCAGCTGAATATATTTATGGAAAAAAGAGATTGGATTATTACTTCACATCATACACAAAAATTCATCCACAGTGGATCAAAGACCTAAAAGTCAAAGGCAGTGTTCTTTTAGGTACAAATATAAGAAGAATATGTTTATGATTTTAGGGTAAGGAAGACACAAAACCCACTAGATTTAAATCAAGGACTTCTTTTCATCAAAGTAAATTAGAAAAGTGAAAGGATGATCTCCAGGGTAGGAAAAGATTTTTTTCCAAAGAAGAATTCAATTGAAGAATGGGTGGAAAAACAAGTACTCACAAAAGAGGATATTTACATGTCCTTAAAAACATACAAAAAGATGTTCACCCTCTTTTGTCATCAGGGAAATGCAAATTAAAACCACAGTGAGAATATTATTTATCCTCCATGTTGGCAAAAATCAGAGTCTGATGATTTGAAGTGTTGCTGAGGATACAGCATAATGAATAGTACACTGCTTATGAAGAAGTAACCTGTTATAAACAGTTTGGTCCAACATAGTATTGGATGTCCTAGTCAGGGCAGTTAGTCAAGAAGAAGAAATAAAAGGCATCCAGATTGGAAAGGAATTCATAAAACTGTCATTGTTTGCAGATGACTGATACTACAGTTGACCCTTGACCAATGCAGGGGTCAGGGGTGACAATCCTCCACTTAGTCAAAAATCCATGTATTTATATATTTATAGTTGGCCCTCTGTATACACAGTTCCTCTATATTAGAGGTTCCTTTGTGTTTGGAGTTCCGCATTCACAGATTCAGCCAACAGTAAATCATGTAGTACTATAGTATCTACTATTGAAAAAAAATTCACGTATAAGTGGACCCATGTGATTCAAACTCGGATTGTTCAAGGGTCAACTGTAATATAGAAAACCATAAAGACTTCACCAAAAAACTGTTAGAACTAATAAATGAACTTTGCAGGGTACAAAACCAAGGTACAGAAATGTCTTTCATTTCTATGCGCTAATAATGAGCTATCAGAAAAATTAAGAAAACAATCCCATTTGCAATTGTATCAGAAAAATAAAATACCTAGGAATAAATTTAACCAAGGAGGTGAAAGACCTGTACACTGAAAACTACAGGAGTACCCTAGGAGATACTGCTGGTTCAGTTCCAGACCACCACAATAAAGCAAATGCTACAGTAAAATGAGTCACATGAATTTTTGGCTTCCCAGTGCATATAAATTATGTTTACACTATATTGTAGTCTGTTAAGTGTGCAATAGCATTATGTCTTTTAAAATGTTCATACATTAATTAAAAAATAATTTACTGATAGAAAATGCTAACCATCATCTGACAATAGAGGATTGCTATAAACTTTCAGTTTGTCAAAAACGCAATATCTGTGAAGCGCAATAAAGCAAAGCACAATAAAACGAGGTATACCTGTATTCTATTACACGGGTCCATTTATTCCTGTGCTAATATTGCAATGTGCTCATCACATCATAATGTCTTATATATGAAAGAGCAAGGAACAGTTGTTAGTCATTAGAAAAATCAAATTGGATTTCTACCTTCCATCATACATTAAAATCTGTTCCACACAGATTAAATACTTGTATATGAAATACAAATTATACCACCCTTAGAACTATAAAATATAGGGGAATATGTTTCTGGCCTGGGGGTAGGGGAAAACTTAACAAAGACACTATAAAATGAAAGATTGTTAAATTGGATGCTGTTCAAAATAAGTAACTTATTTTCCACAAAAATACTAAAAAGAATTTAAAAGACAAGGCACAAATTGAGAGAAGCTATTTTCAAAACACGGAACTGATCTCTATTAGTGTCCAGATATATAACAACTGTCACATGGTTAAAAAAGAGATTGTTGTCTTGTTTTCTTACTGTCTCATGGGATAAAAATTTTTTAAAATAGGTAAGAGACATCAGGCATTTTACAGAACAGGGAAAAATTAATAGCAAAAAACATGAAAAAAATGTCCAACTTTGCTACTGTTGGAGAAATGCACATTAAGACCACACTGAGATACCATTTTTTTCCCCACTAACAGGCAAAAATTATGAAGATTGGAAATACCGAGATTCAGAGGTTATAAATCAAGGGAGTTATGGATCATTTACAATGGTGGAAGTGTAAATTAGTACAAATATTTTGTATAAGTTTGGTGTTCTTGGAAAGTTGGATATACATTATAACCCTGGAGTCAGTAAACTTCTGTAAAGGGACAGGTAGCAAATTTTTAGGCTTTGGGGCATATCAAATCTTTTTCACAACAACTGAACTCTGCTACTGTAGCGTTCATAGGCAAAGCAGCCATAGGCAATACATAAATGAGCATGGATGTGTTCCAATAAAATTTTATTTACAGAAAACTGCAACAGGCCCCTTTTGGGCCATAGTTTGCTGACCACTGATAAGACTTACCAGTTCTCATATAGGTATACATGCCCTAGAGAAACTTTCCCATGTGTCCTGGGAACTGTACTTGAATGCTTATGAGTGTGTAATAGCCCAGACAAAAAAAAAAAAAAAAAACACCATGAAAAGATCCAAATGCTAATCTAAAGTAGAATGAATAAATTTTAAATATAATCACACGATGGTTTATGCAGTAGTGAAAATTAATGTGTAGCTCTAGGCAACAAAATGGATGAATCCAAAAGAGAATGTTAAGTGAAAATGTCTTAGAACTATGTGATACCAATTTTATAAAATGTAAAATCAAGCAAAACTAAACACTCTTGCCAAAAATGTTTAAGCTGTACATAAATCAAGCCTGAAGATCTGACTTCCATTTTACAAGAACTATAGGGATTAGATGTACAAGTTAACTGATATCTAATGGAAGCAATTAGGGAAATCTAGAAGATGGACATTTTGTAGGACAACTGGCCTGGTCTCTTCAGCAAGAAAGTATTATGGAGAAGAAAAGGTGGACTGTGGAGAGGAGAGGTTCTGGATTAAAGGAGATTTAAGAATGACCAGTGTAATGTCTAGACCCAAATTAGATTAGCAATAGTAGACATTTTTATACAATTGAATAAATTTAAATATGAAGTAGGTATTAAGGAGTATTTTTGTTAGGTGTGATGACATTATGGTTAAATTAGAAAATTTATTTTTTGTAGCTAGCTACATGTGAATTTTAAGATGAAATGTTGTGATGTCAATACTTTAAAATACCTAAGCAAAAAAGGGGGTGGGATAAATTGTTAAGGAAGATCTTAACAATTGTTAAAACTAGGTGTAGAGTATATGGGTGAAAAATTTCATAATAAAAAGTAAAACAAGCAAAATGAAAATATATTGTTTCCTGTTACATCTATAAGACAACAATAAAAGATGGAAATGATAAACACTAAATTTGTTACTCTTTTGGAGGGCACATGGTATGGGTAATAGTCTAGTTTTTAAGTAAAATAGTGGAATCATGGGTGTCCTTTTTTAAAAAAAAAGCTTTACTGAGTTATAATTTACATACTATAAGATTCACCCATCGTTAAGTATATAACTCAATAATTTATAATAAATTAAAGAACTGTGCCACCATAACTATAGTCTAAATTTAGAACGTTTCTATCATCCCTCAAAATTCCCTTATATCCATTTGTAGTCAATTTCTACTCCACCTTCAGCCCCTGGCAACTGCTGATCTACTTTGTGTCCCTATAGATTTGCCTATTCTGGTATCTAATGTGAAGGGACTCATACAACATGTATTCTTTCATATCTGGCTTTTACTTAGCATAATGGTTTTGAGGTTTGTCTGTGTTATAGGATGTGTCAGTAATTCACCTCACTTTATTGTTGAATAGCATTCCATTGTATACATGTTATTTATTCCCCAGTTGATGGACATTTGCTATCAACGTTTGATACATGTCTTTGTGTGGAGGTGTTTTCATTTCTCTTAGGTGGATACTTAGGAGTGAAATTGCTGGGTTGTATGGTAATTTATGTTTAACTTTTATTTAAGTGTCTTTTCAAGCTGTTTTCCAAAGTGGCTGTACTATTTATCATTCCCAACAATATACATGAGGGTTCTTCCAGTTTTTCCACATCCCTGTCAACACTTGATACTGTCTCTTGGTTTTTTTTTTGTTGTTTGTTTTGTTTTTGTTTTTGTTGTTTTGAGGTACGCGGGCCTCTCAACTGTTGTGGCCTCTCCCGCTGCGGAGCACAGGCTTCGCGGCCGTGGCTCATGGGCCTAGCAGCTCCGCGGCATGTGGGATCTTCCCGGACCAGGGCATGAACCCGTGTCCCCTGCATCGGCAGGTGGACTCTCAACCACTGAGCCACCAGGGAAGCCCTGTCTCTTGTTTTGATTATAGCCACACTAGTGGCTATGTGAGTGGCTGTCTCACTTTAACTTGCAATTCTGTAATGACTAGAGATTTTGAACATCTTTTCATTTACTCATCAGCTATTCTTACATCTTATTTGGGGAAATGTCTGTTCATACCTTCTGCCCATTTTTTAAAAATTAATTTATTTTTTGTCTGTGTTGGGTCTTCGTTTCAGTGCGAGGGCTTTCTCTAGTTGCGGCAAGCGGGGGCCACTCTTCATCGCGGTGCGCGGGCCTCTCACTATCACGGCCTCTCTTGTTGCGGAGCACAGGCTCCAGACGCGCAGGCTCAGCAGTTGTGGCTCACGGGCCTAGTTGCTCCGTGGCATGTGGGATCCTCCCAGACCAGGGCTTGAACCCGTGTCCCCTGCATTAGCAGGCAGATTCTCAACCACCGTGCCACCAGGGAAGCCCCCTTCTGCTAGGTTTGAATTTAGTTTGTTCTTTTTCTAGTTCCTTAAGTTGTAAAGTTAAGTTCTTGATTTGAGATCTTTCTTGTTTTTTAAGGTAAGCATTTATAGCTATAAATTTTTCCTCTAGCACCATTTTCACTGTGTCCCGTAAGTTTTGGTATGTTGTGTTTTGGTTTTCACGTGTCTCTATGTGATTGTCCTTATGATTTCTTCCTTGATCCTTTGGTTGGATAAAATTGTGTTGTTTAATTTCCACATTTTGTGAACTTTCCACTTTTCTCTGTGTTGTTGATTTCTAACTTCATCTGACTGTGGTCAGAAAAAATACTTTGTATGATATCTGTCTTTTAAAATCTGTGGAGACTTAATTTGTGGCCTAATGTGGGCTATCCTGGAAAATATGTGTGCACTTAGAATGAGTATACTGTTGTTGGTTAGAGTGTTCTGCATGTATCTGTCAGATCGAATTGGTTTATTGTGTTAAGTCCTCTATTTCCTTACCTATGTCTGGTTGTTCTGTTCATTATTGTGAGTGGTGTATTGAAATCCCAAACTGTTATTGGAGAACTGTCTATTTCTCCCTTCAAACCTGTCAGTTTTTGCTTAATATATTTTTAGGGTCTGTAGTTAGGTGTGTAAATGTTTATAATTATATTTTCTTGCTGTATTAAACCTTTTATTAATATATCCTGTCCTTCTTTATCTCTTGAAACTTTTTTTGATGTAAAGTCTGTTTTGTCTGATACTAGTATAGCCACTCTTGCTCTCTTTTGGTTATTATTTTCACATAGTGTAATTTTTCATCCCTCACTTTCAACCTGTTTGTGTCTTTGGATCTCAAGTGAGTCCCTTGGAGAGAGCATATACTTGGATCATGAATCTTTATACATTCTACCAATCTCTGTCTTTTGATTGGAGAGCTTATTCATTTTCATTTGATGTAATTACTGATAAGGAGGTACTTATTTTTTTAACCTAAAATATTATGTTAGTTTCTCAGATTTAACATAGTGATTTGATATTTTTATGCATTGTGAAATGATCACTGCAATAAAACCAGTTACATCCATTATCACACAAAGTTGTTTTTACAGTATTTTAAAATTATTTATTTATTTATTTATTTATTTTTGGCTGCATTGGGTCTTCGTTGTTGTGCGTGGGCTTTCTCTAGTTGCAGCGAGTGGGGGCTACTCTTCATTGCGGTGTGTGGGCTTCTTGTTGCAGTGGCTTCTCCTGTTGCGGAGCACAGGCTCTAGGCATGTGGGCTTCAGTAGTTGTGGCACGTGGGCTCAGTAGTTGTGGCTCGTGGGCTCTAGAGCGCAGGCTCAGAAATTGTGGGGCATGGGCTTAGTTGCTCTGTGGCATGTGGGATCTTCTTGGACCAGGGTTCGAACCCATGTCCCCTGCCTTGGGAGGCGAATTCTTAACCGCTGTGCCACCAGGGAAGTCCCCAGTTTTTACAGCATTATTATTATTATTATTTTTGGCGGTACGTGGGCCTCTTACTTTTGTGGCCTCTCCCGTTGTGGAGCACAGGCTCCGGATGCGCAGGCTCAGCGGCCATGGGTCACGGGCCTAGCTGCTTCGCGGCATATGGGATCTTCCTGGACCGGGGCGCGAACCCGTGTCCCCTGCACCGGCAGGCGGACTCTCAATCACTGCGCCACCAGGGAAGCCCTTTACAGCATTATTGACTACATTCCCCATGTGTACATTACATCCCTGTGACTTATTTATCTTACAGTTAGAAGTTTGTACATCTTAATTCATTTAGCCTATTTCATCCGTCCCCCTCCCCTAATCTGACAACTGCCACTTTGTTCTCTGTATCTATGTTTGTTTTTTAGATTCCACTTATAAGTGAAATCATATGGTACTTGTTTTTCTCTGTCAGACTCATTTCACTTAGCATGATACAAGGAGGGACTTCTGTCATTGTGCTATTTATATGCCTTATAGTTTTTTTGTCTCTCATTTCCTGCATTACTGTTTTCTTTTGTGTTTAGTTGATTTTTTGTAGTGAAATATTTTAAATTCCTTTCCTGTTTCCTTTTGTGTATATTCTCTAGCTATGTTCTTTGTGATTACTTGGGGATTACATTTAACATTCTAAAGTTATAACACTAATTTGAATTTATAGCAGCTTAGCTTCAGTAACATCCAAAAATTATTCCTTTACACTGCTGTCCCCACCCCTTTCAGTTTCTTTTAATTGAAGTATAGTTGATTTACAATGTTTCAGGTGTATAGCAAACTGATTGAGTTATATGTGTATATACATACACACACATATATTTCAGATTCTTTTCCATTATAGATTATTACAAGATACTGAATATAGTTTCCTGTGCTATACAGTAGGTCCTTACTGTTTTTTCTGTTTTATGTATAGTAGTGTGTATCTGTTAATCCCAAATCCCTAATTTATCCCTTTCCCCCTTTCCCCTTTGGTAGCCTTACGTTTGTTTTCTATGTGAGTCTATGTCTGTTTTGTAACTTCCTTTATATCATTTTTTTAAGATTCCACATGTAAGTGATATCATTTGTCTTTCTCTGTCTGACTTACTTCACTTAGTATGATAATCTCTGGGTCCATCCATGTTGCTGCAAATGGCATTATCTCATTGTTCTTTTATGGCTGAGTAATTTTCCTGTGTATGTGTGTATGTGTGTTTCTTCTTTATCTATTCATCTGAAGATGGACATTTAGGTTGCTTCCATGTCTTGGCTATTGTAAATAGTACTGCTCTGAACATTGGGGTGCATGCATGTATTCAAACTAGAGTTTTCGTCTTTTCTGGATATATGCCTAGGAATGGGCTTGCTGGATCATATGATAACTCTATTTTTAGTTTTTTAAGGAACCTCCGTACTGTTCTCCATAGCGGCTGCACCAGTTTACATTCCCACCATCAGTGTAGGAGGATTCCCTTTTCCGCATACCCTCTCCAGCATTTATTTGTAGACTTTTTGATGATGGCCATTCTGAACAGCATGAGGTGACAACTTATTGTAGTTTTGACTTGCATTTCTCTAATAATTAGTGGTGTTCAGCATCTTTTCGTGTGCCTGTTGGCCATCTCTATGTCTTCTTTGGAGAAATGTTTATTTAGGTCTTCTGCCCATTTTTTGATTTTTTTTAAAATTGAGCTGTTTGTATATTTTGGAAATTAATACCTTTTTTGGTTACATCGTTTGCAAATATTTTTGCCCAGTCCATAGATTGTCTTTTTGTTTTGTTTATAGTTTCCTTTGCTGTGCAAAGCTTATAAGTTTAATTAGGTCCCACTTGTTTATTTTTGTTTTTATTTCCATTACTGTAAGACAGATCCAAAAAGATATTGTGTGATTTATGTCAGAGTGTTCTGCCTATGTTTTCCTCTAGGAGTTTTATAGTATCTGGTGTCACATTTAGGTCTTTAATCATTTTGAGTTTATTTTTGTGTATTGTGTTAGAGAATGTTCTAATTTCATTCTTTTATATGTAGGTGTCCAGCTTTTCCAGCATGACTTATTGAAGAGACTGTCTTTTCTCCATTGTGTATTCTTGCCTTCTTTGTCATAGATTATTATTGTTATTATTTTTTTTTGCGGTATGCAGGCCTCTCGCTGTTGTGGCCTCTCCCGTTGTGGAGCACAGGCTCCGGACGCGCAGGCTCAGCAGTCATGGCTCACGGGCCCAGCCGCTCTGCGGCATGTGGGATCTTCCCGGACCGGGACACGAACTCGTATTCCCTGCATCGGCAGGTGGACTTTCAACCACTGCGCCACCAGGGAAGCCCTGTCATAGATTAACTGACCATAGCTGTGTGGGTTTATTTCTGGGCTTTCTATCCTGTTCCATTGATCTATATTTCTGTTTCTGTGCTAGTACTATACTGTTTTGGTTACAGTAGCTTTGTGATGTAGTTTGAAGTCAGGGAGCCTGATTCCTCCCCATCTCCATTTTTCTTTCTCAAGATTCCTTTAATTATCCTGGGTCTTTCGTGTTTCCATAAAAAGTAAAAAAAATTTTGTTCCAGTTCTGTGAAAAATGCCATTAGTAATTTGATAGGAATTGAATTGAATCTGTAGGTTGCCTTGGGTAGTATAGTTATTTTGACAGTATTGATTCTCCCAATCCAAAAACACAGTATATCTTTCCATTTGTTTGTGTCATCTCTGATTCCTTTTATCAGCATCTTATAGTTTGTGGATTACAGGTCTTTTGCCTCCATAAGTAGGTTTATTTCTAGGTATTTTATTCTTTTTGATAGTGGTAAATGAGATTGTTTCCTTAATTTCTGTTTCTCACCTCTTGTTGTTAGTGTGTAGAAATACAACAGATTTCTGCGTATTAATTTTGCATCCTGAAACTTTACTGAATTCATTGATGAGTTCTGGTAATATTTTGGTGGCATCTTTAGGATTTTCTATGTATAGTATCATATCATCTGCAAACAATGACAGTTTAACTTCTTCTTTTCCCATTTGGATAACTTTTATTTATTTTTTTCCTCTGTCGTGGCTAGCACTTCCAAAACTATGTTGAATAAAAGTGGCGAGAGTGGACATCTTTGTCTTGTTTCTGATCTTAGAGGAAAAGCTTTCAGCTTTTCACTGTTGAGTATGATATTAGCTGTGTGTTCATCATATATGACCTTTATTATGTTGAAGTGTGTTCCCATTGTGCCTGCTTTCTGGAGAGTTTTTAATCATAAATGGATGTTGAATTTTATCAGAAGCTTTTTCTGCATCTGTTGAGATGATCATATGGTTTTTATTTTTCAAGTTGTTAATGTGGTTCATCAAACTGATTGATTTGTGGATATTGAAAAATCATTGCATCCCTGTGATAAATCCCACTTGATCATGGTGTACGACCCCTTAATGTGTTGTTGGATTCAGTTTACTAGTATTTTGTTGAGGATTTTTGTGTCTATGTTCATCAGTGATATTGGTCTGTAATTTTCTTTTTTTGTGATATCTTTGTCTAATTTTGGTATTCAAGGTGATGGTGGCCTCATAGAGTGAGTTTGGAAGTGTTCCTTCCTCTGCAGTTTTTTGGAATAGTTTCAGAAGGATAGGTTTTAACTCTTCTCTAAATGTTTGATAGAGTTCGTCTGTGAAGCCATCTGGTCCTGGACTTTTTCTGTTGAGGGTTTTAAAATCTGTTTCCATTTCAGTACTTGTGATTGGTCTGTTCATATTTTCTATTTCTTCCTGTTTCAGTCTTGAAGATTGTATAACACCTTTCTAAGAATTTGTCCATTTCTTCTAGGGTATCCATTTTTATTGGCATATAGCTGCTCATAGTAGTCTGTCATGGTCCTTTCTATTTCTGTGGTGTCGGTTGTAACTTCTCCTTTTTCATTTCTGGTTTTATTGATTTGGGCCCTCTCCCTTTTTTGCTCAATGAGTCTAGCTAAAGTTTTATCAATTTCATTTATCTTTTCAAAGAAGCAGTTTTAGTTTTGTTGATGTTTTCTACTGTTTTTTCAGTCTCTGTTTCATTTATTTCTGCTCTGATTTTTATGATTTCTTTCCTTCTACTTACTACTTACTTTGGGCTTTGTTTGTTCTTCTTTCTGTAGTTGCTTTAGATGTAATGTTAGGTTGTTTATTTGAGATTTTTCTTGTTTCCTGAGATAAGCTTGTATAGCTATAAATTTCCCTCTTAGAACTGCTTTTGCTGCATCCCATAGGTTTTGGATCATGTGTTTTTGTGTGTGTGTGTGTGTGTGTGTGTGTGTGTGTGTGTGTGTGTGTTTTAATTTAATTAATTGATTTATTTAGGCTGTGTTGGGTGTTCGTTGCTGTGCTCAGGCTTTCTCTAGTTGTGGAGAGCAGGGGCTGCTCTTTGTTGCGGTGCGTGGGCTTCTCATTGCAGTGGCTTCTCTTGTTGCGGAGCACAGGATCTAGGCACGCGGGCTTCAGTAGTTATGGCTCGCGGACTCTAGAGCACAGGGTCAGTAGTTCTGGCACACAGACTTAGTTGCTCCACAGCATGTAGGATCTTCCTGAACCGGGGCTTGAACCTGTGTCCCCTGCATTGGCAGGTGGATTCTTAACCACTGCACCACCAGGGAAGTCCCTGGATCGTTGTGTTTTTATTGTCATTTGTCTCTAGGTATTTTTTGATTTCCTGTGACTTCTTCTGTGATGCATTGGTTGTTTAGTATCATATTGTTTTGCCTCCAAGTGTTTGTGTTTTTTGCAGTTTTTTCTTATAGTTGATTTCTAATCTCATAGCATTGTGGTCAGAAAACATGCTTGATGCTATTTCAATTTTCTTAAAGGCTTGCTTTGTGGCCCAGCATGCGATCTATCCTGGTGAATGTTCCATGTGCACTTGAAAAGAATGTGTCTTCTGCTGCCTTTGGATAGAATGCTCTATAAATATCAATTAAGTCCATTTGGCCTAAGGTATCATTTAAGGCCTATGTATCGTCATTGATTTTCTCTCTGGATGATCTGTTTATTGATGTAAGTGGGGTGTTAAAGTCCCCCACTATTATTGTGTTACTGTTAATTTCTTCTTTTATTCCTGTTAACATTTGCCTTGTATATTGAGGTGCTCCTATGTTGGATGCATATATTTATAATTGTTATATCTTCTTCTTGGATTGATCCCTTGATCATTATGTAGTGTCCTTCTTTGTCTCTTGTAACAGTCTTTATTTTATTTTATTTATTTTTTAACATGTTGATTGGAGTATAATTGCTTTACAATGTTGTATTAGTTTCTACTGTATAACAAAGTGAATCAGCTATCCATATACACATATCTCCATATCTCTTACCTTTTGCGTCTCCCTCCCACCCTCCCTATCCCACCCCTCTAGGTGGTCACAAAGTACCGAGCTGATCTCCCTGTGCTATGCAGCTGCTTCCCATTAGCTATCTGTTTTACTTTTGGTAGTGTATATATGTCAGTGCTACTCTCTCACTTCATCCCAGCTTACCCTTCCCCATCCCTGTGTCCTCAAGTCCATTCTCTACATCTGTGTCTTTATTCCTGTCCTGCCCCTAGGTTTATTAGAACCACTTTTCTTTTTAGATTCCATATATATGTGTTAGCTTATGGCATTCGCTTTTCTCTTTGTGACTTACTTCACTCTGTATGACAGACTCTAGGTCCATCCACCTCAGTACAAATACCTCAATTTCATTTCTTTTTATGGCTGAGTAATATTTCACTATATATGTGCCACATCTTCTTTAACCATTCTTCCGTCGATGGACACTTAGGTTGCTTCCATGTCCTGGCTATTGTAAATAGTGCTGCAGTGAACATTGTGGTACATGACTCTTTTTGAATTATGGTTTTCTCAGGGTGTATGCCCACTAGTGGGATGGTTGGGTCATATGGTAGTTCTATTTTTAGTTTTTTAAGGAACCTCCATACTGTTCTGCATAGTGGCTGTATTAATTTACATTCCCACCAACAGTGCAAGAGGGTTCCCTTTTCTCCACACCCTCTCCAGCATTTGTTGTTTGTAGATATTTTGATGATGGCCATTCTGAGTGGTGTGAGGTGATACCACATTGTAGTTTTGATTTGCATTTCTCTAATGATTAGTGATGTTGAGCATCCTTTCGTGTGTTTGTTGGAAATCTATATATCTTCTTCGGAGAAATGTCTATTTAGGTCTTCCACACATTTTTGGATTGGGTTGTTTTTGTTTTTGATGTTGAACTGCATGAGCTGGAGTTGTATATTTTGGAGATATACAAGCAGCTTCGTCAGTTGCTTTGTTTGCAAATATTTTCTGCCATCCTGAGGGTTGTCTTTTCGTCTGTTTATGGTTTCCTTTACTGTGCAAAAGCTTTTAAGTTTCATTAGGTCCCATTTGTTTATTGTTGTTTTTATTTCCATTTCTCTAGCAGGTGGGTCAAAAAGGATCTTGCTGTGATTTATGTCATAGAGTGTTCTGCCTATGTTTTCCTCTAAGAGTTTTATAGTGTCTGGACTTACATTTAGGTCTTTAATCCATTTGGAGTTTATTTTTGTCTATGGTGTTAGGAAGTCTTCTAATTTCATTCTTTTACATGTAGCTGTCCAGTTTTCCCAGCACCACTTATTAAAGAGGCTGTCTTTTCTCCATTGTACATTCTTGCCGCCTTTATCAAAGATAAAGTGACCATATGTGCGTGAGTTTATCTCTGGGCTTTCTATCCTGTTCCATTGATCTATATTTCTGTTTTTGTGCCAGTACCATATTTTCTTGAGTACTGTAGCTTTGTAGTATAGTCTGAAGTCCGGGAGCCTGATTCTTCCAGCTCCATTTTTCTTTCTCAAGATTGCTTTGGCTATTCGGGGTCTTTTGTGTTTCCATACAAATTGTGAAATTTTTTGTTCTAGTTCTTTGAAAAATGCCATTGGTCGTTTGATAGGGATTGCATTGAATCTGTAGATTGCTTTCGGTAGTAGAGTCATTTTCACAATGTTGATTCTTCCAATCCAAGAACATGGTCTATCTCTCCATCTGTTTCTGTCATCTTTAATTTCTGTCATCAGTGTCTTATAGTTTTCTGCATACAAGTCTTTTGTCTCCTTCAGTAGGTTTATTCCTAGGTGTTTTATTCTTTTTGTTGCAATGGTAAATGGGAATGTTTCCTTAATTTCTCTCTCAGATTTTTCATCATTAGTGTATAGGAATGCAAGAGATTTCTGTGCATTAATGTTAGATCCTGCTACTTCATTAAATTAATTGATTAGCTCTAGTAGTTTTCTGGTAGCATCTTTAGGATTCTCTATGTATAGTATCATGTCATTGGCAAACAGTGACAGTTTTACTTCTTCTTTTCTGATTTAGATTCCATTTATTTCTTTTTCTTCTCTGATTGCTGTGGCTAAAACTTCCAAAACTGTGTTGAGTAATAGTGGTGAGAGTGGGCAACCTTGTCTTCTTCTTGATCTTAGCAGAAAGGGTTTCAGTTTTTCACCATTGAGAACGAAGTTGGCTTTGGGTTTGTCATATATGGCCTCTATTATGTTGAGGTAGGTTTCCTCTATGCCTACCTTCTGGAGAGTCTTTCTCATAAATGGGTGTTGAATTTTGTCGAAAACTTTTTCTGCATCTGTTGAGATTTTCATATGGTTTTTATACTTCAGTTTGTTAATATGGTGTATCACATTGATTGATTTGAGTATATTGAAGAATCCTTGCAGTCCTGGGATCCAGTCCCAGTTGATCATGGTGTATGATCCTTTTAGTGTGCTGTTGGATTCTGTTTGCTAGTATCTTGTTGAGGATTTTTGCATCTGTGTTCATCAGTGATATTGGCCTGTAGTTTTCTTTTTTTGTGACATCTTTGTCTGGTTTTAGTGTCAGGGTGATGGTGGCCTCGTAGAATGAGTTTGGGAGTGTTTCTCCCTCTGCTATATTCTGGAAGAGTTTGAGAAGGATAGGTGTTAGCTGTTCTCTAAATGTTTGGTAGAATTCACCTGTGAAGCCATCTAGTCCTGGGCTTTTGTTTGTTGGAAGAGTTTTAATCAGTTTCAATTTCAGTGCTTGTGATTGGTCTGTTCATATTTTCTATTTTTTCTGGTTCAGTCTTGGAAGGTTGTGCTTTTCTAAGAATTTGTCCATTTCTTCCAGGTTGTCCATTTTATTGGCATAGAGTTGCTTGTAGTAATCTCATGATCCTTTGTATTTCTGCAGTGTCAGTTGTTACTTCTCCTTTTTCATTTCTAATTCTGTTGATTTGAGTCTCCTCCCTTTTTTTTCTTGATGATTCTGGGTAATGGTTTATCAATTTTGTTTATCTTCTCAAAGAACCAGCTTTTAGTTTTATTGATCTTTGCTATTGTTTCCTTCATTCCTTTTTCATTTATTTCTGATCTGATCTTTATGATTTCTTTCCTTCTGCTAACTTTGGGGTTTTTTTTTTTTTCTTCTTTCTCTAATGCTTTAGGTGTAAGGTTAGGTTGTTTATTTGAGATTTTTCTTGTTTCTTGCAGTAGGATTGTAGTGCTATAAACTTCCCTCTTAGAACTGGTTTGCTGCATCCCATAGGTTTTAGGTCATTATGTTTTCATTGTCATTTGTTTCAAGGTATTTTTGGATTTCATCTTTGATTTGTTCAGTGATTTATTGGTTATTTAGTAGTCTATTGTTTAGCCTCCACGTGTTGGTATTTTTTACAGTGTTTTTCCTGTAATTGATATCTAGTCCCATAGCGTTGTGGTTGGAAAAGATTCTTGATAAGATTTCAATTTTCTTAAATTTACAAAGGCTTGATTTGTGACCGAAGATATAATCTATCCTGGAGAATGTTCCATGTGTGCTGGAGAAGTAAGTGTATTCTATTGTTTTTGGATGGAATGTCCTATAAATATCAATTGTCTTTCTTGTTTAATGTATCATTTAAAGCTTGTGTTTCCTTAATTATTTTCATTTTGGATGATTTGTCCATTGGTGATAGTGGGGTGTTAAAGTCCCCTACTATGATTGTGTAACTGTTGATTTCCCCTGTTATGGCTGTTAGCATTTGCCTTATGTATTGAGGTCCTCCTATGTTAGGTGAATAAATGTTTACAATTGTTATATCTTCTCTTGGATTGATCCCTTGGTCATTATGTGGTGTCCTTCTTTGTCTCTTGTAACAGTCTTTAAAGTCTGTTTTGTCTGATATATTGTTATTCCACCTTTCTTTTGATTTGCATTAGTATGGAGTACCTTTTTCCATTCCCTCACTTTCAGTCTGTATGTGTCTCGAGATCTGAAGTAGGTCTCTTATAGACAGCATATATATGAGTCTTGTTTTTGTATATATTCAGGAAGTCTATGTCTTTTGGTTGGAACATTTTATCCATTTACATTTAAGGTAATTATTAATATGTACTTATTGCCATTTTGTTAATTGTTTTGGATTTGTTTTTGTAGGTATTTTCCCCCTTTCTTCTTTTGTTCTCTTCTCTTGTGATTTGATGACTTTATATTTAGTATTGTATTTGTATTCCTTTTTCTTATTTGTGTGTATATCTGTTATAGATTTTTGGTTGGTGTTTACCGCAAGGTTTTTGTATAGCAGTGTATGTATATACGTGATTGTTTTAAGTAGCTTATTCCTTAATTTCAAATGCCTTTTAAATACCTTGCATTTGTATTCTCCCCTCATGATTACTGTTTTTTTATATCATATTTTATGTCTAATTGTTTTGTGCATTCCTTAACTGCTTATTGTGGATACAGATCATTTTACTACTTTTTTTCAAAAATAAATTTATTTATTATTTATTTTTGGCTGCGTTGGGTCTTTGTTGTTGCGTGCGGCTTTGTCTAGTTGCGTGAGCAGGGGCTACTCTTCTTTGTGGTGTGCAGGCTTCTCATTGCAGTGGCTTCTCTTGTTGTGGAGCTTGGACTCTAGGCATGCGTGCTTCAGTAGTTGTGGCTCGCAGGCTCTAGAGCGCAGGCTCAGTAGTTGTGGCGCATAGGCTTAGTTGCTCTGTGGCATGTGGGATCTTCCTGGACCAGGGCTCAAACCTATGTCCCCTGCATTGGCAGGTGGATTCTTAACCACTGCGCCACCAGGGAAGCCCCATTTTACTACTTTTGTCTTTAAATCTCCCT
Organism: Stenella coeruleoalba; assembly: GCF_951394435.1. Taxonomy (NCBI): domain Eukaryota; kingdom Metazoa; phylum Chordata; class Mammalia; order Artiodactyla; family Delphinidae; genus Stenella; species Stenella coeruleoalba. The sequence goes on from NC_137153.1 coordinate 41,236,907, forward strand.
ACAAGCTTGGTGTGTGGATGATTTCTTACCTTTATCGTATGTTTGTCTTTACCAGTGAGCTTTTTCATTCTGTAATTTTCTTGTTTCTAGTTGTGGCCTTTTCATTTTTGCCTAGATAAGTTCCTTTAACGTTTGTTGTAAAGCTGGTTTGGTGGTACAGAATTCCTTCATTTTGTGTTTGTCTGTAAAGCCTTTGATTTCTCTGTCAAATCTGAATGAGAGCCTTGCTGGATAGAGTATTTTGGTTGTAGGTTTTTCCTTTTCATCACCTTAAATATATCATGCTACTCCCTTCTGTACTGCAGAGTTTCTGCTGAAAAATCAGCTGATAACCTTATGGGAGTTCACTTGTATGTTATTTTTTGCTTTTCCCTTGCTGCTGTTAGTATAGTCTCTTTATCTTTAATTTTTGTCATTTTAATTACAGTTTATCTTGGTGTATTCCTCTTTGGGTTAATCTTGTATGAGACTCTGTGTTTCCTGGACTTGGGTGACCGTTTACTTTTCAAGGGAGTTTTTTAGCTATTATCTCTTCAGATATTTTCTCGGGCCCTTTCTCTCTTCTTCTTCTGGGACCCCTGTAATGTGAATATTAGTGCTTTTGATGTTGTCCGGGAGGTCTCTTAAACTGTCTTCATTTCTTTTCATTCTTTTTTCTTTTTTACTGTTCAGTGGCAGTGATTTCACTGATCCATTCTTCTGAAGTATTTAGTTTACTATTGAGTCATTCTAGTGTATTTTTCATTTCAGTTATTGTATTCTTCATCTTTGTTTGGTTGTTCTTTATGGTTTTGTAGCTGTTTGTTAAAAACTTCCGACTTCTTGCTCTGTGCATCCATTCTCCCGCCGAGTTCTTGGATCTTCTTTATGATCCTTACTTTGAACTCTTTCTTGGGTAGATTACCTATCTCCAGTTCACTTAGTTCTTCTTCTGGGGTTTTATTTTGTTCCTTTGTCTGGAACATATTCCTCTGCTGCCTCATTTTGTCTATGTTGCTATTCATATCTCTGTGTATGTGATAGGTCAGCTCTGATTCCTGACCTAGGAGAAGTGGCCTTCTGTAGGAAGCATCCGGTGTGTCCCCACTGTGCACTCTCCTCTTGGCACCCAAGCTGTGTGCTCTGGGGCTTCCCACTAAGAGAGCTGTGTGGTCCTTCTTTTGCAGCAGGCTCACTATGTGAGCAGTCTGGTAGCCTTGATTGGCCCCTAGTCTGCTTAGTTGCTAGGCCCTGCCTCGTGCAGATGCTGTTGGCTGCTGTTTAATAGGGCCTGGTCATAAAGTGGCTGGATTGGATGCAGAGTCCTAGGGAGCCCCGGGGCTAATACTGGCTTACTGGTGGGCAGAGTCAGGGTCCTGAAGAGTCTGTGGCTGTTGCCAGTGCACCGTTGCCAGATCCTGTGGTTAGTGCTGGAATACTAGCAGGCAGAGCTTGTCCTAGAGTCTGGCTGTAGGTCCCAGGGATCTCAGAGGTCGTTTCAGATTTTTGGGGGGAGGCAATTCCTCATACAGTTTTTGGGTCCACGGTGTCCCAGAGGGTGCTTTGGCCAGCTAGTGGGCAGGGTCAGGGCCTGGCTGGTCCCAGGGTTGGGTCTGGCCTGCATTGCAGGATCGTAGTTTTCTTACTTCTGGTGTCTGCCTGCAGTGGGTGAGGCTAATCTAGAGCTTGTGCAGGCTTGCTGGTGGGAGGGGCCGATGCCTGGCCACTGGTGAGTGGATCTGGGTCTCGGCCCTCTGGTGGGCAGGGCCATATCTAGGGGCATGTTTGGAGGCAGCTGTGGGCTCAGGAAGTCTTCAGGCAGCCTGTTTGTTGATGCCTGGGGCTGTGTCCCTGCCCAGTTAGTTGTTTGGCCTGAGGTGTCCTAGCACTGTAGCCTGCAGGCTCTTGGGTGGTGCCAGGTCTTGGAGCTGATGAGCCCAGATGTCAGCCCCCATGACAGCAGAGTTCACACAGCTGAATGTTCCCCAGTATGTCTGTCACCAGTGTCTGTGTCCCCAGGGTGAACCGCATCCACCCCCCACCTTTCCAAGAGACTCTCCAAGACCAGCAGGTAGATGTACCCCTGTCAAATTACTGCTTTTGCCCTGGGCCCCGGTGTGCATGAGATTTTGTGTGCAACCTTTAAGAGTAAAGTCTCTATCACCCCCAGTCCTGTGGGGCTCCTGTCGTTAAGCCCCACTGACCTTCAAAGCTGAATGCTCTGGGGGCTTGTCTTCACAGTGCTGGCCCCCTGGGCTGGGGGGCCTGACATGGGGCTCAGAATTCTCATTCCTGTGGGAGAACCTTTGCAGTATAGTTATTCTCCAGTTTTTGCATTGCCCACCTGGGGGTATGGGATTAGACTCTGTCACGAGTCCACCCCTCCCACCCATCTCATTATGTCTTTAGTTGTAGAAGATCTTTCCTGGTAGGTTCTAGTCTTCTTCATCAGTGGTTGTTCTGCAGATAGGTGTGAAGTTGGTGTGCTTGTGAGAGGAGGTGAGCTCTTGGTCTCTGTACTCTGCTGTCTTGACCACTCTTCCCTTTCAGTTGCTGATGTCACAAAATTACATCTTTATGCATTGCATGCCCCAAAACATAAACTGATAATTATTTTGATAATTATTTTAAGTGCATTAGTCTTTCAAGTTATGTAGAAAACAAGATTTGGAGTTACAAATCAAAGTTATGTTAATGTTAGCATTTACACCAATAATTGTTTTTGTTCCTTTAAACATATTAGTCTCTTAAATCATGTAGAAAACAAAAAGTACAGTCACATGCCATTTTTACAATAATACTTGCTTTTTTTTTTTGTGGTACGCAGGCCTCTCACTGTTGTGGCCTCTCCCATTGCGGAGCACAGGCTCCGGACGCGCAGGCTCAGTGGCCATGGCTCACGGGCCCAGCCGCTCTGTGGCACGTGGGATCTTCCCAGACCGGGGCACGAACCTGTGTCCCCTGCATCAGCAGGTGGACTCCCAACCACTGCGCCACCAGGGAAGCCCAATACTTGCTTTTATAATTAGCCTTTATTGAGATGTTTACTTCCCCATGTGGCTTTGAGTTACTGTCTAAAGTTCATTCTTTTTACCTTCCCAGCACTACCGTGAGTATTTCTTGCAGGGCAGGTCTAGTGGTCACAAACTCCCTCAGATTTTGTTTTTCTGGGAATGTCTTGATTTCTCACTCACTTTTGAAGGAGAGTTTTGCCACATATAACATTCTTGGTTGAAAGGTTTTTTTCTTTTAGTATTTTTAATATTTCAGCCCATTGTCTTCTGGCCTTCAAAGTTTCTGATGAGAAAACTGCTTATGACCTTATAGAGGGTCCCTCGTATATGATGCTTTTCTTCCTTTTGCTGCTTTTATGATTTTATTTTGTCATTGTCTTTTTTTTTTTTTTTAATTGGCTGCCTCAGGTCTTCGTTGCAGTGCGTAGGCTTCTCTCTAGTTGTGGCATGCAGGTTTTTTCTCTCTAGTTCTGGCGCATGGGCTCCAGAGCACGTTGGCTCTGTACTTGTGGTGTGCGGGCTCCAGAGCATGTGGACTCTGTATTTTGTGGCATGTGGACTCTCTCTAGTTGAGGTGCGTGGGCTTAGTAGCTGTGGCATGTGGGCTTAGTTGCCCTACGGCATGTGGTATCTTAGTTCCCCCAACCAGGGATTGAACCTGTGTCCCCTGCAGTGGAAGGGGGATTCTTTACCACTGGACCACTGGGGAAGCCCCTTGTCATTGTCTTTTGAAAATTTATTATAATGTGACTTGCTGTGGGTCTTTTTGAGTCCATCTTACTTGGAGTTCTTTAAGCTTCTTGGATGTTTATAGTCATGTCTTTCATCAGATTTGGGAAGTTTGTGGGTTTTGCTTTTTGTTTTTTTTTTGCGGTACGCGGGCCTCTCACTGCTGTGGCCTCTTCCGTTGCGGAGCACAGGGTCTGGACGTGCAGCCTCAGTGGCCATGGCTCACGGGCCCAGCCACTCCGCGGCATGTGGGATCTTCCTGGACCAGGGCACGAACCTGTGTCCCCTGCATTGGCAGGCGGACTCTCAACCACTGCGCCACCAGGGAAGCCCTGATTTGGGAAGTTTTTAGCCATTATTTCTTCAGATATTCTCTCTGCCCCTTTCTATCTCTTTTCTTCTTCTAAGACTCCCACAATTTGTATGTTGGCCTGCTTGATGGTGTCCCACAGGTCCCTTAGGCTCTGTTTGCTTTTCTTCAATCTTTTTTCTTTCTGTTCTTCAGCCTAGATAATTTCTGTTGTCCTGTCTTTAAGTTTACTGATTCTTTCTTCTGCCTGCTCAACTCTGCCTTTCAGTCACTCTAGTGAATGTGTTGTTTCAATTATTGTACTTTTTAGCTCCAGAATTTCCTTTTGGCATCCCTTTAAGTTTCTTTTTTTAATCCCTAATTACATTTCCATTTTGTCCACACATTGTTTTCTTGATTTTCTCCACATCTTCCTTTAAATCTTTGAGCATCTTTAAGACAGTTGAGTTGTTTTAAAGTCTTTGTCTAATACAACTGCCATAAATAAGTATTTTTCAGGAACAGTTTCTGTTGATTTCTTTTTACTTTCAATGGGTTATACTTTCCTGTTTCTTTGTATGCCTTGTGATTTTTTGTTGAATATGAGACATTTGAGTCTAGTAATATGGTAACTCTGGAAATCAGATTCTCCTCCTTCCTCAGGGATTGGTGTTTTTTATTACTGTTTTGGGTTTTTTTTTTGATTGTTGTAAACTTAATGTCTTAGGTCTTTTCATAGCCTTTCCTTGGGCATTCATAGTCACTTTCTAATTTTCCCCTTACAGGCAGTTGTTTTTGAATGGCCTATTTTTTTTTTAATAAGCTGGTCTTTATTGTATTTTTTCAAACATTAATATATATTTTTAATTTGTTATTTATTTTATTTTTGGCTGCGTTGGGTCTTTGTTGCCACGTGCAGGCTTTTTCTAGTTGTGGCAAGCGGGGGGCTACTCTTTGTTGAGATGTACAGGTTTCTCACTGCAGTGGCTTCTCTTGTTGCGGAGCATGGGCTCTAGATGTGCGGGCTTCAGTAGTTGTGGCCTGCAGACTTGGTAGTTGTGGCTCACAGGCTCTAGAGTGCAGGCTCAGTAGTTGTGGCTTACAGGCTTAGTTGCTCTGTGGCATGTGGGATCTTCCCAGACCAGGGCTCAAACCTGTGTCTCCTGCATTGGCAGGCGGATTCTTAACCACTGTGCTACCAGGGAAGCCCATGAATGGCCTCTTGTTTAAAGTCTGGCTCTCAAAAGTGGAAAAGCAAAATATGAGGGGGGAGGGGGAGAGCACTAGCTCTTTAAATCCACTGGAAGTCACTTCAGCTAGATGGGGAGGGGCTTGCAACAATGAGGGGAGGTGCAGCAAAAACGGCTGCCTGCCTCTTTGTGTCTTAGTCTGCACCTCTGTAATCAGAAGTGGCAATTAGTGACCAGAACACAGATCCCCATTATTTGGAGGAGAGGCTCCTTGCTGCCCACCCTGGCTCCCATAAACTGTGTACAAGCTGCTCCAGGAACATGTACACAGCTGCCTGCCACATCACTGAGGGTGGTGGATGGGTAGTTGCTACTGTGCTAAGAGCTGAAATTGACCAAAATTTACTGCAGTTTACCATCCAAGAGTTTCCCTGGAAGTTGCAAGCCTTCAACAGACTTCAGAGTTCCAAAATAGTTGTTCCCAAATCAGACAGATTCTGCCAATGCAGTTATTGTCTGTGTGAGGACACAGGTTCCTGGTGCTTGCTACTCTGCCATCTTCACAGAATCTTCTCCATGATCTAATTTTGAGTTAATTTTTGTGTGTAGTGTGAAGAAAGAGTTCAGATACACTTTTGGCATGTTTATATCCATTCTCCCAGCACCATTTGTTGAAAACAATATTGTTTCTTTAATGAAGTAACTTGACACCTTCATAAAAATTAAATTGACCATAAATGTGAAGGCTTATGTCCAGTCTCCTAATTATGTTCCAGTGATCTATAAGGCTATACTTACACAAACACTGTACTGTCTTTTTCATTACATTCTTGGCACATAATAGGTGCTCAGAATTTGTTAAATTGAAATTGAATTGGCTAGACTTATTAAAGAATCTGTGTTCTTAACACTTGGTGCATTTTTGTCTTTTTTCTGTTGAGGTGTGTGTTGGGGGAGGGGGGCGTTGTTGGTTCATTTTTGTTTCATTTCTCTGTAGTTTCCTGTCAAGGTATCTTTTGAAAACTTCTATCCTTAGGCTGAAAAGAAATTTTATGCCTCACTAAAGAAAAAATATCAAGGACAGAGTACCCTTTGGGATAGGCATGCTGGTAATGGTAGCAGCTATCAAAAAACAGAGGACATTAGTTGGAACTGCACTATTTAAAGTAGTGAAATCCAGAGGCTGATTAGTTGCCATCATCATGCTATACCTTCCATAGAAGCTCAGCAGTGTTTTAAGCATTGTTGTATTCATTGCTTTAAAATGAAGTCTTACCAGAATATACTGGAAGTATTTTATGAAGCAGTGGACTTTGAGTTATAGCTGTACCACTTGGCAGTAGAATCACTCATGAGCAAGTTATTTAACTTTCCTATGACTATGATTACTTTGTGGGGAAAATATTCTTGCTCTATCAGTTTCTTACAGTGTTAATGAGATTCAACTAAAGGGATGTTTCTGTAAGTGCTTTGCAAAATATAAAGTGCTCTACAAACATTTAAAATATTATTTGTATATTAAGCACTGATACACACTTTTTTTTTCTTTCAAACACTTTCTAAGATAAGGTGAAAGGAAAAGGATGAACAGTCATTGAACTGTTGGGTCATTTGCTGACAAATACAGTTGAAATGGGTAAAATCGGGAATATTAAAACTCAAGAATGTGGGACATAGGGAAAAGCTATGAGAGTGAGAGGAACATTTTCTTCAGTCTCTGTCTTGCGACAGGAAGTTGGAAAGGAAATGATACTTTTCTTGGAGAACATATAAACTCTCTAACTTTACATAATTGAGTAGATTGTGATAGTCTTACCTCCTTATCATTTGTGTGTAGAATTTATGTAAAAATTGCTTTTAAATATACTGTAAAAGTTTGAGCAATACAAGGCTAGAGTAGTTAAGGCAGTGTGGTATGGCATAAGGGTAGACATATGGGTTGAAAGAATAAAATTAAGAGTCCAGAAAGAAGCCTTTTTATTTATGTTCAGTTGATTTTGGACAAGGGTGCCAAGACAATTCAATGGGAAAATAATAATCTGGATAGCCACATGCAAATGAATGAATTTGGACCCCTTCTCACACCATATGCAAAAAATAACTCAAAATGGATTATAAACTTAAATGTAAGAACTAAAACTATAAAGCTCTTAGAAGAAAATATAGGAGTAAATCTTGATGACCCTGAGTTAGGCAGTGATTTCTTGGATAAATTGGACTTTGTCAAGATTAAAACTTTTGTGATACTAAGGATACTGTCAAGAATGTGAAAAGACAACCCACAGAATGGGAGAAAATATTTGCAAATCATGTATTTGATAAGAGACTTGTTTCTAGAATTTATAAAGAACTCCTAAACTCAAAAATAAAAAGTAACCTAATTAAAAATTGGGCAAAGTGGACTTCTCTGGCGGTCCAGTGGTTAAGACTCCATGCTTCCAATGCAGGGGGTACAGGTTCGATCCGTGGTTGGGGAACTAAGATTGCATGTGCTGTGTGGTGCAGCCCCAAAAAATTTTTTTAGTAATAAATTCACATGTAGTTTAAAAAACAAAAAAATAACAAAAAAATTGGGCAAGCTATCTGAATAAACGTTTTTTCACAAAGATATACAAATGTCCAATAAGCACATGAAAAGATGCTTAGCACCATTAGCCATCAGGTAAATGCAATTCAAAACCACAATGAATCTCTTTCACACCCACTTCACACCCACTAGGGTGTTTATAATTTGAAAAGATGTATAATAACAACTGTTGGTGAGAATGTGGAGAAATCAGAAGCCTCATACACTGAATATATTAACAAGTTGTAAAATAGTATGGTCACTTTGGAAAACTATTTGGCAATTTTTCAAAAGGTTACACATAGAGTTACCATATGTCCCAGCAATTCTGCTTCCAGGTATATACCCAAGAGAACTGAAAACATGTCCACACAAAAACTTGTTGCATGAATGTTTACTGGAGCATTATTCATAATAACCAAAAGGTAGAAACAGCTCAAATGTCCATCAACTGATGAATTGAGAAATAAAATATGGTGTATCCATCAGTGGGATATTATTTGGCAATAAGGAATGAAGTGCTGATAGGTGCTATAATATGGATGAATCTTGAAAACATTTTGCAAAGTGAAAGAAGCCAGTCACAAAAGACCTTATACGGTATGATTCCATTTATATCAGATGTCCAGAATAGCCAAATCTATACAGACAGAAAGTAATTAGTGTTGCCTAGGGAACAGCTGAGGGGAGGGATTAGGAGGGAATGGGAAATGATGCTAATAAGTTCTGGGTTTCTTTTTGGGCTTGATGTAACTTTATAAATGGGTTATGGTTGTACAACTCTGTGAATATATTAAAAACCATTTAAATGTGCAAATTAAATGGGTAAATTGTATGGTACATGGATAAAAAATAATTTAAAAATCAAGCAATACCCAACTCAAAAAATATGAAGAAAAGAAAAGGACATTTGCAAATGTATCTCTACTGGTTATCTTCTGGAGATAGAGAAGAATCAGATGGTTGATTGTCTCTCTGTTATTTTTTTTTCATTCTCTATCCTTCTAGTGGCTGACCAGGTTTATTAAATGCATGCATGCACTTTTGTGTTGATTGATAGTAAATCTTAATTCATTTTTGACAGGAATTGAGTTCTTCTCAGACTTTATCACATGATGGAGGATTCTTCAATAGACTGGAAGATGATGTTCATAAAATTCTTATTAGAGAAAAAAGAAGAGAACAGCTTACAGAATATAATGGAACAGATAATTGCACAGCTCATGAACACAACCAGGCATGTAAAATAGAAAATTCTCTTAAAATCACAGTGAAATTATTTTTCTTTTTTAAAAAACCTAAGCAGTGGAACCCAATTATGATTATATAAAGTTACAGTTTTAGGATATTATCTTAGTCATTATTACACATAGATACTTATATTAAAAAGTATGAAGACTTCTTTAGTTGATGAATATTTATTGAGCATGTGCTATAATGCTAGGTATTGTTAGGCACCAGTGTAGGGGAGTGGGAATATCAAGATGGATAAGACCATCCATGCCTTAGACAGAGTAGTGGGGATAGGAGGAGGGAGACCGGAAAAATATCATTCAGCATGATGAAGGCTTTAAGAGAGATATGAACAATAAAAAAGAGGTTTTTGAATAGAAAAGGTAATAGATCACTCCTTGGGTGAATTGGGAAAGGTATATAAATAAGTGACATTTGGGATGGATTTTGAATGGTGAATAACTGTATAAACTGAGAAATGGAGAAAACCTAAGGGAGCTGCAAGAGCAATGGCCCAGAGCTATGAAAAGCCTTAGACTTAATATTCAGGAAACTGAAAAATTCTGCATCTAAGAAGTATAGACTTAAGTGAGTGTGGGATAACATGACTAGAGAAATAGATTGGATTTAGATTATAAAGGTCTTTTTATGTGAAACTAAGAAGTTAGAATTTTATCCTGCAGACCAGGGGTTGCAAACTATGGCTGGTCAGCAGTCTGTTTTGTTTTGTTTTGTTTTTTTTAGCAGTCTGTTTTTGTAAGGCTCACAAGCTAAGAATGGTATTCACATTTTAAAATATTGTTTGGAGAAATACAGAAAGAAAGAAAAGATATTATCCTATAGAGACCTCTAAGTCTGCATTTATTGTTCTCACCACAACCACCAGTCTTCTCTTTTACTTCCTCTTAAACTGTGAATCTGTTCTTTACCTTATATTGACCTCCAATACTTACTGGTCAGTCATTCAACAAATTAAACACTGCTGTGTTGTGTTATATAGGACACAAAAGAAGCCAGACTCTTAAGAACTTGTCACTCCAATGCAGCAATAATATTGCTTTATAAAAACAGTATACCACATGAAAATCTATTTTCAACTTAGTACGGGAAATCCTTGCCTGCCCTGAGGTACTTGTGAGCTTCTTCCTTTCCGGCATTGAATTAAATTTTGTGTTTTCCTGTCTTGTCTTGACTGTCAAATTTTATGTACAGTGCAAGCAACTGTGTTAACATTTATAGTTAGCATATTTGTTTCCTCTTTTTACATTGATTATGATTTTCCCTGTTGTGGTTTGTATCTTCTTATTTTTCTGAGTCATCTCAGATCATTGTTGGATAGTAAGAATGATATTAATATACTTGAGCAAATAATTAGATGTTTCAGATCTTTTTTAGGGCAAAGTTGGGTACACATAAGTTTAATTAAATTATTAAGTAATGTTAATGATATTTTAAAACCAAAGTGACAGTGCAGTATAGTAGAAAGAGAACAGTCTTTGAAATCAAACCTAATAACACAAAATATAGCACTGCAGCTTATCAGCTGTGTTACATTGGAATGAAATTACCTGCCTTTCAGGCACTGTTATTATGAAAATTAGCGATTATGATGTAAAATGTTTAGCAGAGCATGTTGTACACAGCATGCACTTGATAATTGTTTTTGTACAAGGTGGAAAGTGGTAGATCCAAAAAAGGTAATTCATAGGAATGGAGATGAGAGATGGCTTTCTTAGGAGAAAATAGCTTTTGGTTTTTGTGGGCTTTTTAAAATTATTTATTTATTTATTTGGCTGTGCCAGGTCTTAGTTGTGATGTGTGGGATCTTAGTTGCAGCATGTGAGATCTTTAGTTGCAGCATGCAGGCTCTTTTAGTTGTGGCATGTAGACTCTTAGTTGCAGCATGCAGGATCTATTTCCCTGACCAGGGGTCAAACCTGGGACCCCTGCATTGGAAGAGTGGAATCTTAACCACTGGACCACCAGGGAAGTCGGAAAATAGCTTTTGAATTGGAATTTAAGGGACAGTAGAATTTGAACATGAAGAAGTGAGGGAGAAGAAACTGGAATGTCAGAGTAAAAGAATGGAGGCAGTGAAGAATAAACCAGTTTAATTAAGACAAAATTCAAAGAGGAGCATAGTATAAATTTGGCATAGTGGGTTTGGAGGGATTGTGGAGGACTTAAAAGCCTGATTTATGATTTAGTCAGGAGATTTTAAAGAGTTTTTGAGCAGAGGACAAAGTTCTATATGGTAATACTAATTTCACTGCAGTGCCTAGGAAAAACGGAAGGAAGGTGGAGACTAGTGATAGGAATTGGACAATATGCCATATGGTAAGGATGTAGAACAACAGTAACAAATTACTAGTGGTAATGTAATTTGGTATGACCATTTTGGAGAACAATTTGGCATTAACTTTTAAAGTTGAAGGTGATGGGGAGACTGTGTTTTAGAAATTCTACGTTAGATTAAACCCTGAAGACATCTTCAACAAGAATGATTCAAACTCAGTTGTTTGTGACAACAAAATCAGTAGGAGAAATGAATGAGCTACAGCAACACATAGCAACATGGATGAATATCAAAAACATAATCTTTAATGAAAAAAGCAAGTCACCAGGGCTTCCCTGGTGGCGCAGTGGTTGAGAGTCCGCCTGCTGATGCAGGGGACACTGGTTCATGCCCTGGTCCGGGAAGATCCCACATGCCATGCAGCGGCTAGGCCAGTGAGCCATGGCCGCTGAGCCTGCGCGTCCGGAGCCTATGCTCCGCAACGGGAGAGGCCACAACAATGAGAGGCCTGCATACCGCAAAAAAAAAAAAAAATAGTAATTGCATCAAAGCATGTAAACATCTGTGTTGCTCTTGATGTGTTACCAACATTGTCTTCTAGCAGCAGGATATGAGTTTACTAACTTTTCCACAGCTTCACTGGCATTCCCTCTAATGGCCTTCGGGGCTCTGTTTTATCAATTGTCTTTGTGGCATATTTCACTCTTGTTCTGTGGATACCTTATACTCACTATGTCCAAACTCGAGGTCATCATTTACGCTCCAAACCAAGCGTTTGGCTTGACTTCCTCATTTCTGTTTTTGGTTTTATCATTTTATCCAGATATTCAGACTCTGAACCTCCTGTTTCACTTTTCTGTTTTTCAAAGTTTGGGAGTTTTTAATCTTTGAAATAGTTCTCAGATCTATCTTCTCTTCCATTCTTATTAACATTTCTCTAGTTTAGGCTCTCATTATCTTTTTTTTTTTTTTGGCTCTCATTATCTTTTACTGGTATTATTTCAGTAACCTAATAAGTCTTTCTGCATCCTGCCTTCTAATTCTAGGTAATTTATCTTATACATTGCTAACAGATGACTTTTTTTTTTAACATCTTTATTGGGGTATAATTGCTTTACAATGGTGTGTTAGTTTCTGCTTCATAACAAAGTGAATCAGTCATACATAAACATATGTTCCCATATGTCTTCCCTCTTGCGTCTCCCTCCCTCCCACCCTCCCCATCCCACCCCTCCAGGCTGTCACAAAGCACCGAGCCAATATCCCTGTGCCATGCGGCTGCTTCCCACCAGCCATCCACCTTACTACATTTGTTAGTGTGTATATGCCCATGACTCTCTCTCGCCCTGTCATAGCTCACCCTTCCCCCTAACAGATGACTTTTTAAAAAAATTTTTTGGCCGCACCACACGGCATGTGGGATCTTAGTTCCCTGACCAGGGATCAAACCCGTGCCCCTTGCACTGGAAGCGTGGAGTCTTAACCACTGGACCGCCAGGGAAGTCTGAACAGATGACTTTTTGAAAAGCAAGACTTCCATCCTGCCACACCATGTCCCTAAGCTTCAGTGTCTGTTGAATCAAGTGCAGATGTCCTCGACCTGACATTTAAAGCCCTCAAGCTTTTCAAACTGAGAGTCCCAACCCACTTAACCAGTCCTGAAATCAATTTAGTAGATTGCTACCAGCACTAACCAAAAAAAAAAGTTGTCAGCATATATGACATCTGTTCGTATTTTATGAAATTTGTTTCTGTGTATATATATATATAACATACAAATACATACATACACTGACATGTATGTGCATTCTGGGTCACAATATAAAACATTCCTTAACATGGGTCGCTGTCCAGTAAGTTTGAAAGCATTGTTCTACAGTGTAGCTTCGGCCTAAGTAACTTCAGCTGTACTCTTTCCAGTTTTTTCTTCTAGCTAGAGCAGAGCACTCCTATCACAGCGCTGGATCCTTCCCAGCTTTGCTCAAGGTTCATTTCACATGCCGTCTCCTCCCTGAAGCTCTCTCATTGCCCTATCCCAATCCCAAACACAGAAAATCTGGATATGATCTTTCCTTCTTTTTCTATACCTCATAGCATTTTGTTTTTCTTATGGCACATTTCACACAGCACATTTTTATTTGTTATTATTTTTAATAGATTACAAATCCCTTGTGGACATAGACTTATAGACCCTTTTATCTTCATTTTAGTATAATGTCTTCTACTTAGAAGATAAGTTTAAAATTTATTTAATGAAATATAGGACTTCATAAAAATGAGTATACATTAAAACAATATGGTTTTCTGTTTTAAAAAGTGATGTTTGTTGTAGAAATTCTGGAAATAACTGATAAGTGAAGAAATTTTAATAGTGGCAAAAATACTTGAGGGCTTAGTATATATTTACCAGATATTCTATTAAGTACTTAAAATGATTATTTCATTCAGTTCTCACAGTTAACTGTGAAGTTGATAGGCACCTTTATGATCCCCAATTTGCAGATGCAGTGGAAAAAAATTGACCCTAATCTCATTCACTTGGAGAAAACTACCATTGATACTTCGTTGTGGTCCTACTTTTCTGTGGATTTACACTTTTTCCCCAATAATGTAGAAACTTACATGGACCACTTTTCAGTTAAATACAGAGATGGTGAGCAATTCAGATCATTAAGTAATACATTGACTCTTGAACAACACAGGTTTGAACTGCTTGGGTTTACTTATACATGGATTTTTTTCAGTCGAGGTTGGTTGAATCTGCGGATGCAGAGAAGCCGCATATACAGAAGGCTGACTATATACGACTATGTGTATTTTTTTTTTTTTTTTTTTTGGCTGCATCACATCTTAGCTGCGGCATGCGGGCTCTTGCCCCACAGCATGTGGGATCTTAGTTCCCCAACCAGGGATCAAACCCGCGTCCCCTGCATTGGAAGGCGGACTCTTAACCACTGGACCGCCAGGGAAGTCCCTGACTATGTGTATTTTTGATTTCTCAGAGGGTTGGCGTCCCTAACCCCAACATTGTCCAGGGGTCAACTGTAATGTTTTTACATTAAATAATAATGTTTATAGCTAAATTGATTTCAGTTACCCACACTGAGGAAAATTTTTTTTTTTTGCGGTACGTGGGCCTCTCACTGTTGTGGCCTCTCCCGTTGCGGAGCATAGGCTCTGGACGCGCAGGCTCAGCGGCCATGGCTCACGGGCCCAGCCGCTCCGCGGCATGTGGGATCTTCCCAGACCGGGGCACGAATCCGTGTCCCCTGCATTGGCAGGTGGACTCTCAACCACTGCGCCACCAGGGCAGCCCATGAGGAAAAAATTTAAATATACCAGTTTGATATAACATTGCTTACTACTGAGGTTGCACACTTACTGAGTTTTTATTGGTCATATGCCTGCATATAGGTGCAACTGTTTTTTCTAGTTTTTTTCATTTACCTTTTGATTTTGTTTCAGTGTTTCTGGAGATTTTTCATCAAGTTAAATCTATCAGTCTTTTCCTTTTTGTTTTCTCCCTTTCATACTATGTTCAGAAGAGCTTTCCTATTCAAAGATGTTAGCTAGTAATATTATAAAGCGTTTATTTTAATACTTAAGTGGTTTTTTTTTTAGTTAAAATACTATTTTATATTATTCAATGATTATATACTCAGTATAAAACAATTTTGATGAAAGGAAATTTTTAAACAATAAAGTGAAATCTTCCATAATAATTCTAAGAGAGTTATTAAAATGTTGATGTATGTCCTTCCAGGATTTTTTCTTTGTATATAGTATTACAATTTTGAGATCATACAGATGTGTTTTATGGTTCTGTATCATCATTTTTAGTGATTTCAGAGTTTTCAGTTTGTAAATTTGTCATATATTTAGCCTATATCCTTATTGTTGGGCATTTAAATTGATGTCCAATTTTTTGTTGTAACAGCAGTGAACACTTTCATAGATACTCCCCCCTCGCGTATCTATTTAAGATAAATTCCCGGAAATGAGATTTTTGGGCCATTAAAATAGTATGTATATTTCTAATTTTGATCCAAATTTTTTCTTCCATAATCATCTTATACTATCATCTTCTTCACTAATCTCCAACCGGGCTTGCCTCTTTAATATCCTTCAAATTCTGTAGGCTCTTTCCTGCCTCAGGGCCTTTATACCTACTGTTCTTTCTACCTGGAAAGCTCTTATCTCCCTCCACTTTTTACTTAGCCAATTCCTACCCAGTCACTCAAGGTTCATCTTAAGGGTCATGGCCTCAGAGCTTCCCTGATCCACCAGGGAATAATCCACATTATTCCCTTTATAGCACTGTGTTTCTTTTCGTCATTGCTTAAACCTTGGTTTCTAATTGCAGCATTTCTTTATGTAATATCTGCCTCCTCCACCAGACAAATCCCATGAGGGCAAGAATCTTTTCAGTTCTGTTCACCATTGTACACCCAGCACCCAGCATAGGTGCTCAGTGAGTATTTTTGGAATAAAATTGTCACCACATTACTCATTAGATATAGAGAACCAGTATATATATCCTTATGAAAAGTATGACTTTGGGTTGATTTTTTTGCATTTAAATTTATTTATTTTGGTGTATGTTACAAGATGGCAGGCATTTAACTTGATTTTTCCAATTAGCCATTTGTCCCATATACTACCATTATTCTGTAATTCAGCCTTTTCTCACTTCTTTAAAATACCATAGTTAGTTATATTATAATAAATTCTTGTGTCTTAAATCTCTTTCTGGACTTTCTTTTCTGTTACATTGCTGTGTCAACATAGGTGCCATGACATGCTGTTTTAATTATTTTTGCTGTATAATATATAATTATCTGGTAGGCAAATTCTACTGCATTAACTTTTTGTTTCTATCCTGTATTCTCCCAGGTGAAGTTTTGACTATCTCGCTAAGTTCCAAAGAACAAAACTCTATTGAAATTTCTGTTGAATGTACAAATTAATATTTAGTAATACTTAGTTTTCCTATCTAAAAACATGCTTTGTTCTGTCCTTTTCAATATTTTATCATTTATTGATCCTGAAAATTACTGAATTTTATTCTTGGGGATATTTTTTATTGCTGTCTGGAGAAAATGTTTTTTCTAGTTATATCTTCTGTGTGTTAATTGCTAATATAGAGAAAAACTATTTTTGTTTTATTTTTATTTTTTTATTTTATTTTTTTTTTGCAGTACGCGGGCCTCTCACTGTTTTGGCCTCTCCCGTTGCGGAGCACAGGCTCCGGACGCACAGGCTCAGCGGCCATGGCTCACAGGCCCAGCCGCTCCGCGGCATGTGGGATCCTCCTGGACCCAGGCACGAACCCGTGTCCCCTGCATCAGCAGGTGGACTCTCAACCACTGTGCCACCAGGGAAGCCCTATTTTTGGTTTTTTATATTATTTATTTTGTATTTTTCTCATAAGTTTTCAATTCTTTTAGGTTGTTAAGATAGACTAATAACAACTTGTCAGAGACCACTTTAGTATGTTTATTCCAGGATGGAAATATCATTTCAAATTCCTGATATTGTTTTAGGTTACGTTTGTAGTTTGAGATTAGGCATAAATATCTTATTTGCTTGTACAGTACATAATTACATTTATAAAATTGAGTACAAGTGGAAATGTATTCAACAGTTTAGGTTGCTTTAGAAAATGAATTAAAATTGGGACTTTTTTTCCTCTTAAACCTTTCAAAAAGGATATTGTAAATCAGAATTGGCAGAACTGTCTTTGTTCTAAAATGTTTTCCCCCTTTAGGAAGTAGTTCTAAAAGATGGAAGAATTGAAAGACTAAAGTTGGAACTTGAAAGAAAAGATGCTGAAATCCAGAAGCTGAAAAATGTGATCACTCAGTGGGAGGTTTGTATATATTTACTGTTGTAAAGTAAACTAATTCTATAAATTTGTACATTTTCTGTTTTTATTATATTGAAATATGTTTAATATTTGATTGATAGAAATAATATTTCTGCTATTTAGGTTTTTTTAATGCATTAATTATATATAATCTGAATGATAGTATATTTTTATCATAGTAAAATACATATAACATTAAATTTGCCATTTTAACCGTTTTTAAGTGTACAATTCAGTGGCATTAAGTACTTTCTCAGTGTTGTGTAACCATCACCACTATTTCCAGAACTTTTTCATCATCCCAAACAGAAACTCTGTACCCATT
This sequence comes from Stenella coeruleoalba, assembly GCF_951394435.1. Classification (NCBI taxonomy): domain Eukaryota; kingdom Metazoa; phylum Chordata; class Mammalia; order Artiodactyla; family Delphinidae; genus Stenella; species Stenella coeruleoalba. Next base: position 41,254,394 of record NC_137153.1, read on the forward strand.
AAACTCCCTATTTCCCCTTCTACTGCAATCCTTGATAACCTCTAATCTCTGTAAATTTGCCTATTCTAGGTACTTCCTATAAGTGGAATCATGATATTTGTCCTTTTGTGTCTACCTTATTTCACTTGGCATGTTTTCAGCATGCATATCCATGTTGTAGCACGTATCAGAACTTAATTCCTTTTTATGGCTGAATAATACTCCACTGTATGTATATACCATATTTTTTGTTTATTACTCTGTTGATGGACACTTGCACTGTTTCCACCTTTTGGCTATTGTGAATAATACAGCTATGAACATTGATGTACAAGTATCTGAGTCCCTGCTTTCAATTCTGTTCGTATATACCTAAGAGTGGAATTTCTGGATCATATGGTAATTCTGTGTTTAACTTTTTAAGGAACCATCAAACTGTTTTCCATAGCAGCTGTACCATGTTACATTTCCACCAGCAATGAACAAGGGTACCAATTTCTTCACATCCTTGCCAACACTTGTCATTTATACAATTTTTTTTTAAACACAAACCTATTACTCTCCTCTTTTCTTAGGCTTTTAAAAAAATCTCTTATTCATCTCAAGTATCATTCTCTTTTTGAACTAATATTTATTCACTCAACAATTATTTGTTGAATGCCTGTAATAGGCCAGGTGCTTTTCTAGACCCTGTGTATGTAATAGTGAAAAAGAGTCAAGTTCCAGCCCTGCTGGTTCTTATATTTCCCTTCCTCGTCTACTCATGCCTTTAAGAATTATCCCTGTTAAAAGCTTTTTGAACTGCACCCACTTCTGCCTTAGTTTTTTCTTTGTCATTTATATTTTCTTTTGCTTTTTTTGAGCATTTACCATGTGTTAGGCACAGTGAATACAAAGATGAGTTAGTAAGAAGCTCATAGTCTAATGGAGAAGGTAATCATGTAAATAATTGCAGTACAATGTAGAATTTGTGATTGAGATCTGACAGAGTGCTCCAGAAGCCCAGAAACAGGAATAAATCCGTTGCTGCTATTGAAACTTGGTAAAGGTTTCACCAAAAAAAAGATAGTTTTTCCAGATAGAACAGTGCATACAAGGCATGAGAATGGTAGGAAATGCATTGTTACTGATGTTTAGAGAAATGCGAAGTTGTAGAAGGTGAGATTGGGGGTGTTAGTTGAGGTCAGTATTTGAAGGCATTTGCATTTTAGACACGGAGAGGGCAGTGAAGGCTTTAGAAGGGAAGTGACATGAGAATTTTTTTGTGGAAGATAATGCATATAGCTGAGGCCTGGAGTGAAGACTGTCTGGTAACAAAATTAACAGGTACTGAGTGTAAGAGGAAGAACACATTTTGAACTGGTTTGGGGAAACGGAACTAATAGATCTCGTTTTGGACATGTTGAGTTTGAAATGGCTGTGGATGCAGGCATAGATGTTCAGGATGTTGAACATCTGTGTTGGACACATTGGAGTCACACCATACGTGCGTTTAACTTTGTGTTCTCTTTTTCATGAAGTTAAAAATACTAATGAGGGCACTGTATATTTCATATGTTCTTTATTATAAATTGCACAGTACTAGGATTTTATACTCTTATGTTTTCATAGATACATTTACTCGTCAGGATTGTAAATGCAAAACTATATATGTTATTTTTATCGCAGTATAAAGAATATTCAGGGGTAATTTTGTTCATTTGCAATTTTTGCTTTATGAGCTGGCTTTAGGTCTTGAAGACTAACTAAAGACATGCTTCCATATACACTGATCTGAACCTTGGAGAAAAGGCTTGAGCTAGAGGTCTTGAAGACTAACTAAAGACATGCTTCCATATACACTTCCATATACACTGATCTGAACCTTGGAGAAAAGGCTTGAGCTAGAGTTTGATGAGATATTAACATTGATTGAAACCCTGAGAGTGAGAATTTCATAGTGGATACAGTTTTATATTCCCAGTAGATATATTTCTATATTCATAGTGAGTATAGTTGTAGTTGACTGTATTTGTTTTTCCCCTTCATATTTTTATGTTTCCATCTGACTTATCTCCCTCTTTCATTACTTAGCTTCTCAAAAGTCCTACTCCCTTTTATGTTTACTTCTTCCATTCAATGTATTGTCTGCAGTATTACTCAGTAACATTATTGATTTATCCTCAGCAATTTACTGGACAGAGTATTTAGTAAAAGTCATCTACTGGACTTAATTTAAAATACATCAACTTTGTTTTACAAGAAAGATTTTTGAATCTGGTAACTTCTGTACATATCTGTGTACATGTTGAGAGAAGAAATGACAAATTTCTTATATTGATCTGTTTTCTTTCCCTGACCTCTTGTATTTCTATAGTTACTAAATATATTGTTTTCTCGAATGTATTAAATATTTATAAATACTTCAGTGTGTGCTATAAGACACGTTGAATAAGAGTAGTGTAGGGGAAAAGTTCCCTGGAATATGGATGTTAATGTGGGAACACAATTCCAAAATTGTTTATAATGTATAATTGTGTCATTCATGTAGTTTGAAAAGAAGCTAAGCCATTTTTTTTAAGTTGAAAAATAATTGAAAGATATGTCAGTAAATTACTAATTCATTTCAGCCAAAATGTAAGTAATTCAAAAATTACTTTAAAAATATTTAATGAAATAACAAAAGATTAGTAAAGCCTTAACTGAGCAAATATAAAACTGTGCTGTACAGTAACTACTACACGTGGTGTAAAATTAATACACTACATGGGTTTTAAATACATAAAAGTAAAATTTAAAATTTTTATATATAAAAATTAAATAAAATAAAAATTGTAATTAAATAAAACTAAATACAGTTGAAAGTCATTTTCTCAGTAACAGTGGCCACGTTTCCAGTAGTTAGCAGCCACATATTGGACAGTGGCCGATAAAGAACAGATACAGAGAGTTCTAGTATAGTACTGGTATAGAACTATGAATCATTTTTCTTTTTGTTTTCATATAATTATTTTGAATTGTATAAGGATTTTATTTGAGGAAGAAAAGAGAAAGACTCTTCAGGAAAATTTAGTTTTATTCTGAGTTTTCTCCACTTTTACTCTACTCTTTTTAAATACAGTCACCTATAATATTGATTTGTATTATTATACGAGGGATTTAATTAAGTAGTAGATAGTTGTGAATACATTTTCCTCCATCTTTTTTCTTTCAGAAGTAATTTATGTCTTTGAGCAAGCCTAGATTCATAGCTCCATAAATTGGTAGTAAATCGTTAATTATATCATTTACTTTTTAAAAATTAAATCTTTTTTCCTTGATTATTAGGCAAAGTATAAAGAAGTAAAGGCAAGAAATGCACAGTTATTGAAAATGCTTCAGGAAGGTGAAAGTAAGTGATTTCTGTGTTTTTAGAATTAAAAGTTAATCTTAAAAATATTTGAAGATAACTTTTCAAGATATATGATTTATTAATTCAACAAAATAAAAAGGTTTCCCAAAGGATACAAACTGGATATTGTTGATAATTTTATTATTACAAGTCTCCTTTGCAGCACCTTAGTATTACACAAGTTTACAACTATTCAGCTAAGAAACTCTTGAAATTTCAATTCTTATGAATTATTGGAGTACATTTAGAGGCAAAACAAGAAAACATTTGCTTAAGATTCTGTTTATTAATTATTAGAGGAGAAGGCCTGTCATGATTTTAGGTTTTCCTTGTACCCCCCCCCCCCACCCCCCCCCCGCCACCAGCCCCGACTCTTCATACTTTTGCTGCCACTCTAAACTTTTGGCAGTAGATTACCAGCAGGAAGCCAAGGAAATCAATCAAAAAAGATTAGAGATAATAACATTAGTAAAGTTGATGTTATATGAAACCCCCCAAATCAATTGCATTCCTGAATATGAATACCTAGTGATGCTAACCTTGAAAGCTCTCTGAAAATTTTCCATTAATAACAGAAAGGGAAGCGTGTATTAAATTTGCAAAAGAAAATGAACCATAAAAGAGACATAAAGAAAGACATGAATAAATGAGAAAGTCTTCTGAATAGACAAAATTAAGTGTAATAAACAATTTCCCTTGTTAACAAATGTTAATGAAATCCCACATATAGCTCCTGTGAGTACTGTATAGCACTTGAGAAATTATGAAGCTCACCTTAAAGGATAAGTAAACAGGATACCCTAAATTGTTTCAAATATGAAGATACTGGGAGTGGAATTGTCCAACCAAATATTTAGACTATTAAATAACAGTTATCAAAAACCAGAAATCATGTCCAGCTGAACAGAATATATAGTGTTGAAGTAGAGTCAAATACTTTTTATAACTTTATGACTTTTATAATATAACTTAACTGTTACAAGCTTAACTATGATAAAATAGAAGTTAAATAATAATGGGAAAAGGCATTATTTGAACAATTAGATATCAGTGTCCTGAGATTAATTTAGATATGCTTGTCACTGAGCTCCATGTGGATCATTTAATGAATAAAATTATGAAAATAATTGTTTACAAGATGTATTTCTAATTGAAGAAAGTAAGGGTATCATTGAACATTGGATGTATGATTTTTAAATACCTAAAAATAAAGTAATATTCCTTAAGGAAACATTTGTGAAAAATGAGAAAATTAACTGATAAAAACTTACTCTCAAAAATAGATTAAAGGGGCTTACCTGGTGGCACAGTGGATAAGAATCCTCCTGCCAATGCAGGGGACACAGTTTCGATCCCTGGTCCAGGAAAATCCCACATGCCGCAGAGCAACCAAGCCCATGCGCCACAATTACTGAGCCTGTGGTCTAGAGCCCACGAGCCACAACTGCTGAGCCCGGGTGCCACAACTACCGAAGCCTGTGTGCCTAGAGCCCATGCTCTGCAGTGGAGAAGCCACTGCAGTGAGAAGCCTGCGCATGGCAACGAAGAGTAGGCCCCGCTTGCAGCAACTAGAGAAAGCCTGCGCACAGCAACAAAGACCCAACACAGCCAAAAATAAATAAAATAAATAAAGTTTTAAAAATAGATTAAAAATGGCTACCAGTAAATAATATCAGTGTCCATACTCAGTGCTATAAGTAGTCCAAGTAGAACAATTTTATACAGGACCATGACATGAAAAATACAGTACGTTAGAGTTTACAAACTCTAGCATTTATAATATAAATGCAGTCAGTTATGTTACAGTACAACATGTGTTCCTAAAAATCACTAATCTCTATAAAATCATACAGTTAAAACCACAAAGTTTATGGGGAAAATGGAGTTAGGAGCATACAATACTCAAAAATTTCATCAGTGACACATTTAAAAAAAAAAGGGAACCTATAACAGTAACAGTTTTATACATGTTAAAATGGTTGAATACATAAATACTATAATAAATATGGCACTTCACTTTGAAGACAACCTAAAGTTTGCTGTAGAAGTAGGTTTCAGAAGGGTTGCAGCTTGTGTGTGTTAACTGTTAAGTGATGGAAGGATGGAAACTTGGTGTGGTTCTTGACACAGTGCGCTGAAATAGCTGGTAGATATTTGAGGTGTGTGAGTGGGTGCAGTTTTCTTTGTTCATGAAATTGTGCTTAAGCATTAAGTACACAATTCATGTTATGTTCATGTTGTTCCCTGATGTATCAATCTCTTTGAAACACAAAACAGCATTATAGGAAAATTGACTGTAGTTAAAATATTACATAATTGTTAAAAATCACTACTTCTCAGTGAGTGTGTTTAATTCTGAGGATGGAGGAGTAGAAAGTATAATTTGTAAAAGTTCCCAAGTTGATTCTTAAGGGACTGTGATTTGTTTCTTGACACAGCATCTCACCTTAGTGCATATCATATTAAACTGTGAAAAATAAGTTTGAATGACAGAGTTATATTGGTGGAGCTCTGGTGATATCAGTACTCTTATATATTTGGACATTTCCTCCTTTACTCATTTTATTAGTTTTACCTCTTCAGTCTCTCCTAGCTTTTCAAAGTTGAAGAATTAGTTTTTCATGTATTATCCTTTACCATAGGTTAAGTAAATTGTCAGCCATGTGGAAATTTTTAAAGCTTAGGGAACAGAGAGGCCAAAGAATAGATCTCTTGCTTCCCCAAAGAGGGAAAAACCTCTAGATGAATGAACAGTTCTGAAACCACAGATGTTATATGATTAACTGTGCTCATATGAGCTAACACTTATTTGATAGTGCTTTAATGGTATGAAAAGTCATATAAAAATAATTCTTGTGGACCTTATGATGTGCACACCTTGACAATTTAACAAAACAAAACAAACAAAAACACTCTACATTGTTTTTAAAATCTTGCTTTAAGATTAGTTGAGGCATTTTAAAGTTTTTTTCCCTATGTGAAATATTTTATTTTCTCTGTCCTTGTCCTTTTCAGTATAAATGGAAAAAAATCTTTTGTCATGTCTGTACAATTAATATTTTAACACCACAGAAATGTAGAATTTCCAATAAAAGCTGCTGTGGTGATAATAATGATCAGAATTTACCAGTGAAAATTAAGAGGTATATATAGGGTCAAGGAATACATTAAGTATGAGGACAATTAATCTTTGCCTGACTGTATTGCTGTCTTGGTTCAGTAAAAGTATTGTTAAAGTATCTGAGTGATTGAAAAGATTATACTGCTGTTTTTCCTTTTTTGTCAGTGAAAGATAAAGCAGAAATACTTCTGCAAGTTGATGAATCACAAAGTATCAAGAATGAGCTAACGATACAGGTAAGAAAAACTATATATAGGACTGGTTATAGTAAGCTGTTCTTTAGTCCTGAATTATGAAACTTGACTAAACAAAAACACAGCCCATCAATACTGCAAACCATACTTCATTATTATTATGTAATAGCAAATGATTGAAAATTCTGTTTACTGAACTGAGGGAGGTATGTATGTCCTAAAGAATAGGGGAAGATAAGGTTGTATTTTAGTTGATGTGGGCTGAATATAGAGATAGAAAGGACAGACAGAACTTATCCTGTTCATGGACTTGATTTTCTCCCCTTCCCATCCTTATTCTTTGGTCTTGTCTTATAGAACAGTGAGCTTGCCCTATGTATCTTTAGTATACAGCTGAATAAAATGCCTAATTGAAATTGTTTGTGAGGAGAGAGGTTCTCTTCTAATGCTCATTAATCTCATAGTCAAAAATCATCATTGTGAATAACAATTAAGAGTATTTACCAAAAAAGACCCAAAAAAGTCTTCTTTTATTGAATATTTGGTTATAGGTAACTTCACTTCATGCTGCGTTAGAACAAGAAAGATCTAAAGTGAAAGTATTACAAGCAGAATTAGCCAAATATCAGGTATGCTTTTATAATTATGAAAGTGTTTTCATCACAGATAATACATTTGGAATAGGTATATACATGTGAGAATAAAGGTACTATTTTATTCTTAGGCCAAAATTTATTCACCAAACATATTGATGATTTTGTTATTATTGGTTATATAATTTACATCATAGAAAATGTTAAGTTTATTCTAGACATTAGTATATACAGCAATAACTAAAGTAACTCAAAAAGACCTTTGGTACTACATAGATGATGTGAGATATGTGCCAGTGAACCTTATCGAGGGAAGGTACATAATGACATTTATCCCGTTATATAATAAGTTTTATCACTTGGGTACAGCAATCTCTCCTAGATATCGTCATTGTAAAGATATCTTTTCCCCTTTGTAATTAATAAATAATATGTGAAGTTATAGTTTGAGATTGTATGAATATCCTTTTCTTTTTACCCAATGATTTTAGCATCCAGATTAATGATATTTTTATCAGTTATTATTTTGGTAGTTGCAAAATAGTGATTTTTCTAATTCTGTCATTTCGTCTGCATTTACAAGATGGCATTCAGCATTTTTTTCAGGGTGAAGCAGTAAACAATATCAGGGCTTTGTTTCAATATATGTGTATATGTATATTTGTGAATACACACAAACACATATATTTGTATATACATATGTATGTGTGTCTATGTCATGATATAAAATGAGTTAATTGATGTGGGGGTCATAGTCAAAAAACTTCGAAAGCCACCACTGGTGGCCTAGAGAACATAAAAGTTGTTTAGCTCCAGCTTTGACATGTCATCAATCCAGGAAGGAAGATTCCCTTTGCCTGGGAAGCTTTGAAAAGGATCTTTGAATTATTATTATTTTTAAAAAACTCTTGTTTAGAAGAAAGGTAAGAGTTTTAAGCTATATAACATTGGTACCTCTGTATAGTGGGTATCTACCTTGTAGAAAGTTTTTTAGTAAATTTATTTTTTATTTCCCTGCTATCAGGAAATCTTATTTTTAACACCTGTCATTATACATCTCAAGTTTCATATAACCTCTTCGTACTTTTTTTTCTCTGAATGAATCTTTGCAAAACTTTTATTTGGTCAGGACTGAATAACAGCATTCTTATACTTGATTTTTTTTTTTTTTTAAAGAAGGTTTGTTGTAGACATGTTTTTGAACACCAGGAGGGAGGTTATGGGCAGAAAAAGGGTGAAACAAAGAGAAGCTGCCAACATTATTAAATGGGTCTGGGTTCCATGTGCCCTTGATATAACCACCACTCTAAAAAATGTGCTTTCACAGACAAGTAGTTCCCACACTTGGCTGATCATCAGAATTTCTTGGGAACTTTTTGATTGTTCAGCCCACTACTAATTATCATAAGTAAATAGGCTGGGACAAAGTCTAGAGATCAGAATTTTTAAAATATTACTACTTAGGTGATTCTAGTAATTAACCAAGTTTGAGTATCATTGCCATAGTTTACAAAAATGTAGAAAAATTATAAAATTATTATAAATGCATCAAACCATTATTTATGGTTAAAATGGAGGGTAGAATAGTTATGGATGATTAAATTTTTTTGTACCTTTGTGCTTTCCATATTTTTAAAATGATTATTTGCTTTTTGAATCAGAGTAAGGCAGAAAATGTTGTTAAAAGTAATTAATGAAAAATACTTCCTGTCTTTTAAGCCACCTTTCTCTTTCTTTGGCTCAAGTCAAATACCGCTGATGGCATTTCATTTGGAGGAAATTAAATACAGATTTATATATGTCACTGAGCAAATAAACCCACTGATGAACAAAATCAGATTTCTAATGCTGTCTTATATGAACAAAACTATACAGAACTTGAATTAGAAATTGAATTACCCAAAAGGGTAATGAAGTGAATCACCAAATTTGCTGATCATATGGAGCAAATTGCCTATTTTGATCAATTTTTTTTGGCTGCATTGGGTCTTCGTTGCTGCGCACGGGCTTTCTCTAGTTGCAGCGAGCAGGGGCTACTCTTTGTTGTGGTGCACAGACTTCTCATTGCAGTGGCTTCTCTTGTTGTGCAGCATGGGTTCTAGTCGTGCAGGCTTCAGTAGTTGCAGCACGAAGGCTCAGTAGTTGTGGCATACAGGCCCTTGAGCACGTGGACTTCAGTAGTTGTGGCGTGTGGGCTCAGTAGTTGCGGTGTGTGAGCTCAGTAGTTGCGGCGCGCAGGCTCTAGGGCACGTAGGCTTCAGTAGTTGTGGCGTGTGGGCTCAGTGGTGTGGCTCGCAGGCTCTAGAGCATGGGCTCAGAAGTTGTGGCTCACGGGCTTAGTTGCTCTGCGGCACGTGGGATCTTCCCAGACCAGGTATCGAACCCTGCATTGGCAGGCAGATTCTTAACCACTGTGCCACCAGGGAAGTCCTGACCAAAATTTTTATTTAAAAAAAAAATCTGGGACAGTGCAAATGAGCTCTGAAAAATAAGATACTGGTGATCAGACTAAGTCCGGACCAGTTCAAATAGATAACTGTTTTCTACAACCTACTTTAACCGTTTGTAAAAATAACAAAGGTTATTGCTATTTAAAATACGTAAAAATAATTTAGTGGTATGTTCATTCAAATTTGCAACAAACTCAGAAAAGAAGTTCCTTCCTTTTCATAGTCAAATATGCCTTTGATCTCATTTATTCTTGAAAAGAAAATGCCCCCAAAATGTTATTTCCTCAATAATTTACGCTATTTTTCTTTACAGGGTGGCAGAAAAGGGAAAAGAAACTCTGAATCCGACCAGTGTAGGTGATTCCATTAGCCTTTGAGGTCAACACAAAAATTAAAACTTTCAGGGTTTTGCAAAAATGTATATATTTAATGCTGTGCAACTGCTGAACTATGCAGTTTTTGTTGAAGAAACTTAAAATGATTAGCTCACTAATGGTTTATAATTTTATGTCCTTTTGGCTTAAAGTGAAAAGAAGAAAAATAGAATTCCAGCACAACTCAATGATTATTGTTTACTATTCGTACTTCTTATCACTTTAGTTTTTCATCAGTCAATAAAATTAATTTACTCTTCCATTAATGTTTGATTTTTTTAAAATTTCAGAAACAGCGTGAAAGTATTGTTTTTGCTTATAGCACAATCAATTTAATTGGATTTAAGCTCAGTGAATATTTACGCAGCACTTTGTGCATGCTAAACCCTACAGAACATACAAGATATCCTCAAATGGCTTATGCTCAGAGGAAATAGAAGGTGGGGGTGGGTAATGGCAGCAGCAACAAAAAATTACCATACATATTAGAGTGTGATATCACATTGTTTGGAAATTGAGAAAACTTGCATGAGATATTGGGTTGGCCAAAAAGTGCCTTCGGTTTTTAAGTAAAAATAAAAGACATATTTTTCATTTTCACCAAGAACTTTATTGAACAACGTATTCACCCTTTTGTTCCACTACCTTCTGCCATTTTTCAGGCAACTTCATAATTCCATCTTCCCAAAGCTTTTTATCTTTTTGAGCAAAGAACTGTTCCAGGTGCCTTTTACAGTCTTCCAGGGAATTGAAATTTTTTCCATTAAGAATTTTGTAAAGACCTAAATAAATGGAAATCCAAAGGTGCAATGTCTGGTGAATACAGCGGATGAATCAGAACTTCCCAGCTGAGCTGTAACAGTTTTTGCCTGGTCATCAAAGAAACATGCAGTCTTGCGTTATCCTAATGGAAGATTATGCATTTTCTGTTGACTAATTCTGGATGCTTTTTGTCGAGTGCTGCTTTCAGTTGGTCTAATTGGGAGCAGTACTTGTTGGAATTAATCGTTGGGTTTTCTGGAAGGAGCTTATAATAGAGTACTCCCTTCCAATCCCACCGTATACACATCACCTTCTTTGGATTGAAGACAGGCCTTTGGTGTGGTTGGTAGTGGTTCATTTCACTTGCCCCATGATGTCTTCTATGCCACATTATCGTACAGTATCCACTTTTCATCACTCATCACAATTTGTTTTAAAAACAGAACGTTTTCATTACGTTTAAGTAGAGAATCGCATGCGGAAATAAGGTCAGGGAGGTTTTTTTCGCTAAACTTAGGTAGAACCCAAACATCTAAGTGATTAACATAACCAAGCTGGTGCAAATGATTTTCAGTGCTTGATTTGGATATTTTTGAGTATGTCGGCTATCTCCTGCGTGGCATAAAGTTGCTTGTTCTCAGTTAATGTCTCGATTTGAGCACTATCAACTTCAACTGGTCTACCCAACCATGGAGCATTGTCGAGCAAGAAATCTCAGGCACGAAACTTTGCAAACCACTTTTGACATGTTCAGTGAGTCACAACACCTTCTCCATACACTACACAAATCTTTTTTTGCATTTCGGTTGCGTTTTTACCTTTCTTGAAATAATACAGCATAATATGCTGAAAAAGTTGCTTTTTTCTTCCGTCTTCAATTTTAAAATGGCTACACAAAAATTCACCAATTTTGATGTCTTTTTTAAAATGCACACTGATATGACAGCTGTCACATACAATCTAACAAAATTGTTTCGAATGAAGTTAAAGACAACTAAGTGCTACTAGAGCCATCTTACGGAAAAAACCGAACAAACCTTTTGGCCAACCCAGTAGTTTTTTGGAAGGTGGATACCTTTTCTGTAAATTTTTTGAGAAGCATCCTAGGCAGAAGGAGCAAACTCTGGGCTGAAATATTTATTTAAAGGACAGTCTGGCTTGAGGACAGAAGTGTGACACACTGAGAATAGGAAGAGTGTTGATGTGGGGGAGGAATGAAGATAGATTTTTTTTTATTCATATAATCAGTTTATGGGATTGATTTTTTTTTTTTAGTGTAGTCAGTGAAATACAAATATGATTCATTAAAATACAGAGTTTTTTGCTTTATAACAAAGGCAAACACATAAATACTGGTATTGGCCTCCAAAACCAGCATTATATGAAAGACTCCACTTCATGACAGTCTTTAATAAGAAAAAATACTTAATGTCATCATTGTTTATATGTCTGGCTTCTTCCATGCGGTTACATGAACCTTGCAAAGAATTGTGGCTTATTATTATTCTCAACACTTAGTTCTCTATGTATCACAGAGTAGATGTTAAATAATTATTTGTTTAATTAATTGATAAAGTGGTAAAGCTTTTAAAGATAGTTTTCCCCTAATTTTACCTTTGATTAAGAATAGGTACCATCAAAACCTACTTAATTACTTAAATATATTTGGTAATCCATGGTACCATATTTTTCAATCCAGTGATGAACAAAATCAAATTTCTAATGTTGTTTTATAGGAACAAGCCAGACAGAACTTGAATAGTTTCAATTATAATTGAATTACCCAGGTAGTTAATGAACTGAATTACCAACGCCTATCACATTATCATCTGCTTTTGATTATTTACCTATACACTATCCATTTGGTACATTATCTAACATCTAACACAGTGCCTGTCACATGGTAGACACTCAACAGATATGCCATTTTCTACTAGTGTATATATGGTTTAAAATCACCTGAGCACATAGATTATCCTGTTTTGTGTTGGGTATTCTCTGGAGTACTGCACTCATGACTTTGTTTTTCCTGCTGATTTTTTTTCATTGATTGATGTATCCAGTTCTGTGGGCTTAATCTGTCACTTCTAGGCCAATGTCTCAATTTCAACAGAGAAAGCTTTATCTAGTAAGAGACAGAAAAGACAATCAGTTGATTTCTTCTGTTAGATTGATTTCTCAGGCATCCCCTTTTAATAAATATCTTTACTCAGATTCTTTTCTGCTTCCTGAATATGCAATGAAATTATTGATAGCTTACTATGTGTTAGGCATTGTGCTAAGTACTAGAGATGCAAATATCCACAATCAATTGGAAGAACATAGAAATGTAAAGAAATATTCATAAAATATTCTAATAAATAATACTGATGTATTCAAATTGCTGTTGGTGTACAGAAGAAAATACATCTTACTCTTTTAAACATTTTAGACATCTTCTTTGGGATTTTTGACATTTTCTATAGTGTGTTAGTAAAGCCAACACTCTTGAACTAGAGCTTTGTTCAAGTTCTATTACTTATTAGTTGTATGGCCTTGGCTCATAATAAATATTCAATAAATGATTGAACAGCATGAAATTTGGTATCTAATGAGAATAGTCAGTGGAAGTACTGGGTAAAAATTCCGTAAGATGCCATTTTTACCTGCAAATTATTTTCAGTCTAATATGAATAAACAAGCATAGCACATAAGTAAATGAAATTCAAGATAGAATACAGTGGATTCCGTAACAATTTTGTGGAAGGAAGAGAGTGTATTTGTTAGGGAAGTCCAGTGTTACTTATTAAAAAGCTAATGTTTTAATTGATAAGTAGCTTTTCCCGAAAGTTTTAAAGGGCAGAGGTTGTTTGACAAGAAAGGAAAATTTAAAAAGAGGGGTGAAGGAAAAGCAACGTTTACATGTTCAGGGAATAGAAAGATAACAAGGCATGTGTTGAGGAGCATATCAAGCTAATATAATAATACTTAATTTTTGAGTTTTTGAAAACAAAAGTTTATGAACAAAGAAGTGATGCAGTCAAAGTTGTCCTTTAAGAAGATTGAAATGGTAATGATGTAATAGAAAATTATAGAAGAATTAATTTGGAAATATCAAGGAAGCTTTTATAATAGTAGAAACAGGACATAAAAAGGATCTGAACTAGGGAGGTGGCAGTGGGATTCAGAATACAGAATAAAAAAATTCCCAGGGTGGAATTTAACAAACTTTTGTAGAGTGAGGAAAAGAACAAGGGCATTAGACATGAAAAGCAAGATCTCTAGCCTAAATGAGGGTGAGGATGATAGTGCCATTAGTAAGGTACAATGATGGAGGAATTTATGTGGGGGAGATGGACAGAATTAACTTCTGACTTTTTAAACTGGATTTGCCTACAGAACATCTGAAAATAGTCCAAGAATTTGGAAATATAGATCTGGTCCTTTGAGGGAAGGATGGATTTGGGATCTGGGATCCATCTACAGTTAAGTTGTATAAATAGTTGACATGCCCAAAGGAAAAAGTTTTTGAAGAGAAATACTGCTGAGGACAGACTTTGGAAATGGTAGGAAACAAGAGAGATTGGTGAGAAAGGTGGGAGGCATGGTTATGAATGTTGCATAGAGGTCTCAAGTTATGAGCCTGAGGAAAAACTACTGGTTTTAACAGAGAAAGAACACATTGATGACTTTCAAAATAGCTTTTTCAGTGGCACAGAGCAAGGCACTGAGGAAAAAGTTAAACTCTGTAACACTTTTGGCAGTTATAAAAAAGGGCCCCCAAGGTGCTTTGAAGGGACTACATGGTTGAGTGAGCGTTGGTTTGTTTAAATTTAGGACTCAGTAGACCTTTACTATGTTCATGAACAAAAAGGAGCCATTTAAGAAAACAATGAGACATTTTTAGCAGAGGGGACGGAGGCAAGATGGCGGAGTAAGAGGATGCAGAGTCCGTGTCTCCTCACAACTAGGGCACCTACCAGACACTGGTGGGGGACGTTGACACCCAAGGGGGACAGGAGGAACCCCTGAGTGACTGGGTAGGACACGGGGGAGAGCAAGGGGGTAGGATAAGTGGAGGTGGGATGGGAGCAGTGCCCCTGAGGGCGGCTGGGGCAGGGGAGAGGTGCTGACGCCTGGAGAGGCCCACTCACTGCAAGGGGATCAACAGGGATGGGGAGAGACCCTTGGGGGGATTGGAAGGGAATGTGGCTGGCATTTCCCCTGCCCAGTTGGGCCCCAGGGAGCCTGCTGTGGTCCCCAGGCCTGGTCCTCTGCCCTCTGAGGCCCCCTCTGGCCACGTGGGTCCTGGGGACATAGGAGGGAGGGTAAAGGAAGAGCAGAGGCCAACAGGGAGGGACCCTTGGGAATCAGAGGATCAGAGTGGGGGAACGAGGCTAGTGTTTCCCCTGCCCATTCGGTCCCTGGCAAGCCTGCTGAGGTCTCAGGCCTCATCCACCACACTCCGAGGCCAAAGGCACTCCAGGGACCCATCCCACCACGCTGAGCCTAGCCCTGCTCCCATCCCCCCCAGGGCCTTTACTGGCCATGTGATTCTGGAGCCTAGACCCTGCTCCCCACCTAAACCCTGGCCCCCTAAGCCCCACCCCCATCTAAGCTCCTCACCCCCACAACCAAGGCCTTTTCTGGCCCTTTATTTTTTTGTGGGGGGGCTATTGTGATTCTGTTTTACTTTCTGATTGTTTCATCGATATTTTTATTTTTTCTAATGTATCTGTTTTCTAATTTTTTGTTATTGTTCTGCTTTTTTTTTTTCCTTTTTGCCACACTGTGCGGCTTGCGGGATCTTGGTTCATGGGTCGGGGGCTGGCCTGAACTCCTGCGATGGGAGCACTGCATCTGAACCACTGGACTAACAGAGAACCTCAGACCCCAGGGAATATTAATCAGAGTAAGGTCTCCTACAGGTCCTCATCTAGGTACCAAGATCTGGATCTACCCAACTGCCTGCAAACTCCAGTGCTGGAAGCTTCAGGCCAAACAACCAGTAAGACAGGAAACAGTCCCACCCATCAAAAAAAGTGAGATGATGAAAAAACATGTTAAACATGAAGAAGCAAGGTAAAAACCTACAAGACCAAATACATGAAAAGGAAATAGGCAACCTACCAGAAAAAGAATTCAGAGTAATGATAGTAAAGATGATCCAAAATCTTGGAAATAGAATAGAGGCGCGGATCAAGAAAATACAAGAAATGTTTAACAAAGTCCTAGAAGAACTAAAGAACAAAGAGATGAACAACACAATAACTGAAATGAAAAATACACCAGAAGGAATCAGTAGCAGAATAACTGAGGCAGAAGAACGAATAAGTGAGATGGAACTTAGAATGGTGGAAATAACTGCTGAGGAGCAGAATGAAGAAAAGAGAATGAAAAGAATTGAGGACAGTCACAGAGACTTCTGGGACAACACTAAGTGCACCAACATTCGAATTATAGGGGTCCCAGAAGAAGAAGAGAAAAAGAAACGTTCTGAGGAAATATTCAAACAGATTATAGTCGAAAGCTTCCCTAACATGGAAAAGGAAATAGCCACCCAAGTCCAGGAAGCACAGAGAGTCCCATACAGGATAATCGCTAGGAGAAACACACCAAGACACATATTAATCAAACTAACAAAAATTAAATTCAAAGAAAAAAATACTAAAAGCAAGGGAAAACCAAAAAAATAACATACAAGGGAATCCCCATAAGGTTATCAGCTGATTTTTCAGCAGAAAATCTGCAGGACAGAAGGGAGTGGCAGGATATATTTAAAGTGATGAAAGGGAAAAACCTACAACCAAGATTACTCAGCAAGGATCTCATTCAGGTTTGATGGAGCAATTGAAAGCTTTACAGACAAACAAAAGCTACGAGAATTCAGCACCACCACACCAGCTTTACAACAAATGCTAAAAGAACATCTCTAGGCGGGAAATGTAACAGAAGAAAAAGACCCACAAAAACAAACCCAAAACAATTAAGAAAATACATATCAATAATTACCTTAAATGTAAATGGATTAAATGCTCCAACCAAAAGACACAGACTGGCTGAATGGATACAAAAACAAGACCCATATATATGCTGTCTACAAGAGACCCACTTCAGACTTAGGGATACATACAGACAGAAAGTGAGGGGATGGAAAAAGATATTCTATGCAAATAGAAACCAAAAGAAAGCTGGAGTAGCAATACTCATATCAGATAAAATAGACTTTAAAATAAAGACTGTTACAAGAGATAAGGAGGGACACTACATAATGATCAAAGGGATCAATCCAAGAAGAAGACATAACAATTATAAATATTTATGCACCCAACATAAGAGCACCTCAATACATAGGGAAAATGCTAATAGCCATAAAAGGGGAAACTGACAGTAACACAATAATAGTGGGGGACTTTAACACCCCACTTACACCAATGGACAGATGATCCAAACAGAAAATAAATAAGGAAACACAATCTTTAAATGACACAATAGACCAGGTAGATTTAATTGATATTTAGAGGACATTCGACCCAGAAGTGGCAGAATATACTTTCTTCTCAAGTGCACATGGAACATTCTCCAGGATAGATCACATCTTGAGTGACAAATCAAGCCTTGGAAAATTTCAGGACATTGAAATCATATCAAGCATCTTTACTGACCACAATGCTACGAGATTGGAAATCAATTACAGGAAAAAAAAACTGTAAAAAACACAAATGCATGGAGGCCAAACAGTGTATTACTAAGTAACCAAGAGATCACTGAAGAAATCAAAGAGGAAATTAAAAATTACATAGAAACAAATGACAATAAAAACACGACGACCCAAAACCTATGGGACACAGCAAAAACAGTTCTAAAGGGGAAGTTTATAGCAATTCAGTCTTACCTCAAGAAACAAGAAGAATCTCAAACAATCTAACATTACACCTAAAGCAACTAGAGAAAGAAGAACAAAGAAATCCCAGGCAGTAGAAGGAGAGAAATCATAAAGATCAGAGCAGAAATAAATAAAATAGAAATGAAGGAAACAATAGCAAAAATCAATAAAACTAAAAGTTGGTTCTTTGAAAAGATAAACAAAATTGATAAACCTTTAGCCAGGTTCATCAAGAAAAAAAGAAAGAGGATGCAAATCAATAAAATTAGAAATGAAAAAGGAGAAATCACAACTGACACTGCACAAATACAAAGGATTATAAGAGACTATGACAACTATATGCCAATAAAATGGACAACCTAGAAGAAATGGACAAATTCTGGCAAAGGTACAGTTTTCCAAGACTGAACCAGGAAGAATTAGAAAATATAAACAGACCTATCACAAGTAATGAAATTGAAACTGTAATTAAAAATCTTCCAACAAACAAAAGTCCAGGACCAGATGGTTTCACAGGTGAATTCTATCAAACATATACAGAAGAGCTAACACCTATCCTTCTCAACTCTTTCAAAAAATTGCAGAGGGGGGAACACTCCCAAATTTGTTCTACAAGGCCACCATCACCCTGATACCAAAACCAGACAAAGATACCACAAAAAAGAAAACTGATTTTGAAAGATTGGTTCAAGATGGCAGAGCAGAAGGATGTGCTCTCACTCCCTCTTGTGACAGCACCGGAATCACAACTAAACTGCTGAACAATCATCAGCAGGAAGACACTGGAACTCACCAAAAAAGATACCCCACATCCAAAGACAAAGGAGAAGCCACAATGAGATGGTAGGAGGGGTGCAATCAGAATAAAATCAAATCCTATAACTGCTGGGTGGGTGACTCACAAACTGGAGAACGCTCATACCACAGAAGTCCACCCACTGGAGTGAAGGTTCTGAGCCCCATGTCAGGCTTCCCAACCTGGGGGTCTGGAAGCGGGAGGAGGAATTCCTAGAGAATCAGACTTTGAAAGCTAGCAGGATTTGATTGCAAGACTTTGACAGGACTGGGGGAAACAGAGACTCCACTCTTGGAGGGCACACACAGAGTAGCGTGCACATCGGGACCCAGGGGAATGAGCAGTGACCCCATAGAAGACTGAACCAGACTTACCTGCTAGTGTTGGAGGGTCTCCTGCAGAGGTGGGGGATGGCTGTGCCTCACCGTGAGGATAAGGACACTGGCAGCAGAAGTTCTGGGAAGTACTCGTTGGTGTGAGCCCTCCCAGAGTCCTCCATTAGCCCCATGAAACAGCTGGGTAGGCTCCAATGTTGGGTCACCTCAGGCCAAACAACCAACAGGGAGGGAACCCAGCCCAACCCATCAGCAGACAAGCAGATTAAAGTTTTACTGAGCTCTGCCCACCAGAGAAACACCCAGCTCTACCCACCACCAGTCCCTCCCATCAAGAAACTTGCACAAGCCTCTTAGATAGCCTCATCCACCACAGGGCAGACAGCAGAAGCAAGAAGAACTACAATCCTGCAGCCTGTGGAACAAAAACCACATTCACAGAAAGACGAGATGAAAAGGCAGAGGGCTATGTACCAGATGAACAAACAAGATAAAACCCCAGAAAAACAACTAAATGAGGTCGAGATAGGCAACCTTCCAGAAAAAGAATTCAGAATAATGATAGTGAAGATGATCCAGGACCTCGGGAAAGACTGGAGGCAAAGATCTAGAAGATTCAAGAAATGTTTAACAAAGACACAGAAGAATTAAAGAACAAACAGAGATGGAAAATAACTGAAATGAAAAATATACTAGAAGGAATCAATAGCAGAATAACTGAGACAGAAGAATGGATAAGTCACCTGGAAGACAGAATGGTGGTATTCACTGCTGCGGAACAGAATAAAGAAAAAAGAATGGAAAGAAATGAAGACAACCTAAGAGAACTCTGGGACAACATTAAACACACCAACATTTGCATTATAGGGGTCCCAGAAGGAGAAGAGAGAGAGAAAGGACCCAAGAAAATATTTGAAGAGATTATAGTCAAAAACTTCCCTAATATGGGAAAGGAAATAGCTACCCAAGTCTAGGAAGCGCAGTGAGTCCCATACAGGATAAACCCAAGGAGAAACATGCCGAGACACATAGTAATCAAATTGACAAAACTTAAAGACAAAAAAATTTACTGAAAGCAACAAGGGAAAAATGACAAATAACATACAAAGGAACTCCCATGAAGTTAACAGCTGATTTCTCAGCAGAAACTCTACAAGCCAGAAGGGAGTGGCATGATATATTTAAAGTGATGAAAGGGAAGAACCTACAACCAAGATTACTGTACCCAGCAAGGATCTCATTCAGATTTGACAGAGAAATCAAAAGCTGTACAGACAAGCAAAAGCTAAGAGAATTCAGCACCACCAAACCAGCTTTAAAACAAATGCTAAAGGAACTTCTCTAAGTGGGAAACACAAGAGAAGAAAAGGACCTACAAAAACCAGCCCGTAACAATTAAGACAATGGTCATAGGAACATACATATCGATAATTACCTTAAACATGAATGGATTAAATGCTCCAACCAAAAGACACAGGCTCGCTGAATAGATACAAAAACAAGACCCATATATATGCTGTCTATAAGAGACCCAATTTAGACCTAGGGACACATACAGACTGAAAGTAAGGGGATGGAAAAAGATATTCTATGCAAATGGAAATCAAAAGAAAGCTGGAGTAGCAATACTCATATCAGATAAAATAGGCTTTAAAATAAAGAATGTTACAAGAGACAAGGAAGGACGCTACATAATGATCAAGGGATCAATCCAAGAAGAAGATATAACAGTTATAACTATATATGCACCCAACATAGGAGCACCTCAATACATAAGGTGACTGTGAACAGCTATAAAAGAGGAAATTGACAGTAACACAAAAATAGTGGGGGACTTTAACTCCTCACTTACATCAATGGACAGATCATCCAAACAGAAAATTACTAAGGAAACACAAGCTTTAAATGACACAATAGACCAGATAGATTTAATTGATATTTATAGGACATTCCATCCAAAAACAGCAGATTACACTTTCTTCTCAAGTGCGCACAGAACATTTTCCAGGATAGATCACATCTTGGGTCACAAATCAAGCCTCAGTAAATTTAAGAAAATTGAAATCGTATCAAGGATCTTTTCTGACCACAACGCTATGAGATTAGAAATCAATTACAGGGAAAAAAAGGTAAAAAACACAAACACATGGAGGCTAAACAATACACTACTAAATAACCGAGAGATCACTGAAGGAATCAAATAGGAAATAAAAAATACCTAGAGATAAATGAGAATGAAAACACGACAATCCAAAACCTATGTGATGCAGCAAAAGCAGTTCTAAGAGGGATTTATAGCAATACAAGCCTACCTCAAGAAACAAGAAAAATCTCAAATAAAAAATGTAACTTCACCCCTAAAGGAAATAGAGCAAGAAGAAAAAACCAAACCCAAAGTTAGTAGAAGGAAAGAAATCATAAATATCAGAGCAGAAATAAATGAAATAGAAACAAAACAATAGCAAAGATCAATAAAACTAAAAGCTGGTTCTTTGAGAAGATAAACAAAATTGATAAACCTTCAGCCACTCTCACCAAGAAAAAAGAGTGAGAGGACTCAAATCAATAAAGTTAGAATTGGAAAAGCAGAAGTTCCAACAGACACACAAAACACAAAGCATCATAAGAAACTACTACAAGCAACTCTATTCCAATAAAATGGACAATCTGGAAGAAATTGACAAACTCTTAGAAAGGTATAACCTTCCGAGACTGAATCAGGAAGAAATAGAAAATATGAACGGACCAATCACAAGCACTTAAATTGAAACCGTGATTAAAAATCTTCCAACAAACGAAAGTCCAGGACCAGATGGCTTCACAGGTGAATTGTGTCAAACATTTAGAGAAGAGCTAACACCCGTCCTTCTCAAACTTCCAAAAAATTGCAGAGGAAGGAGCACTCCCAAACTCATTCTATGAGGCCACCATCACCCTGATACCAAAACCAGACAAAGATACTACAAAAAAAGAAAATTACAAACCAATATCACTGATGAATATAGATGCAAAAATCCTCAACAAAATACTAGGAAACAGAATCCAACAACACATTATAAGGATCATAAACCATGATCAAGTGGGATTTATCCCAGGGATGCAAGGATTCTTCAATATACGCAAATCAATCAATGTGATACACCATATTAACAAATTGAAGAATAAAAACCATATGATCATCTCAGTAGATGCAGAAAAAGCTTTTGACAAAATTCAACACCAGTTTATGATAAAAAAACTCTCCAGAAAGTGGGCATAGAGGGAAACTACCTCAACAAAATAAAGGCCATACACGACAAACCCACAGCAAACATCATTCTCAATGGTGAAAAACTGAAAGCATTCCCTCTAAGATCAGGAACAAGACAAGGATGTCCACTCTCTCCACTGTTATTCAACATAGTTTTGGAAGTCCTAGCCACAGCAATCAGAGAAGGAAAAGAAATAAAAGGAATACAAATTGGAAAAGAAGTAAAACTGTCACTGTTTGCAGATGACATGATACTGTAAGAGAATCCTAAAGATGCCACCAGAAAATCACTAATGAGCTAATCAATGAATTTTGTAAAGTTGCAGGACACAAAATTAATGCACAGAAATCTCTTGCATTCCTATACACTAATGATGAAAAACCTGAAAGAGAAATTAAGGAAACACTCCCATTTACCATTGCAACAAAACGAATAAAATACCTAGGAATAAACCTACCTAGGGAGACAAAAGACCTGTATGCAGAAAACTATAAGACACTGATGACAGAAATTAAAGATGATACCAACAGATGGAGAGATATACCATGTTCTTGGATTAGAAGAATCAATATTGTGAAAATGACTATACTGCACAAAACAATCTACAAATTCAATACAATCCCTATCAAATTACCAATGGCATTTTTTTACAGAACTAGAACAAAAAATCTTAAAATTTGTATGGAGACACAAAAGACCCCAAAGAGCCAAAGCAGTCTTTAGGGGAAAAAACGGAGCTGGAAGAATCAGACTCCCTGACTTCAAACTATACTACCCAGCTACAGTAATCAAGACAGTATGGTACTGGCACAAAAACAGAAATATGTATCAATGGAACAGGATGAAAGCCCAGAGATAAACCCACGCACCTGTGGTCAACTAATCTCTGACAAAGGAGGTAAGGATATACAATGGAGAAAAGACAGTCTCTTCAATAAGTGGTGCTGGGAAAACTGGATAGCTACATGTAAAAGAATGAAATTAGAACACTCCCTAACACCATACACAAAAATAAACTCAAAATGGATTAGAGACCTAAATGTAAGACTGGACACTATAAAACTCTTAGAGGAAAACATAGGAAGAACACTGTTTGACATAAATCACAGCAAGATATATTTTGATCCGCCTCCTAGAGTAATGGAAATAAAAACAAAAATAAATGGGACCTAATGAAATTTAAAAGCTTTAGCAAAGCAAAGGAAACAACAAACCAGAGAAAAAGACAATCGTCAGAATTGGAGAAAATATTTGCAAACGAATCAACGGACAAAGGATTAATCTCCAAAATATATAAACAGCTCATGCAGCTCAATATTAAAAAAACAAACAACCCAATCCAAAAATGGGCAGAAGACCTAAATAGACATTTCTCCAAAGAAGACATACAGATGTCCAAGAAGCACATGAAAAGCCGCTCAACATCACTAATTATTAGAGAAATGCAAATCAAAACTACAGTGAGGTATCACCTCACACTAGTTAGAATGGGCATCATCAGAAAATCTAAAAAACAAATGCTGGAGAGGGTGTGCAGAAAAGGAAACCCTTTTGTACTGTTGGCAGTAGTGTAAATTGATACAGCCACTATGGAGAACAGTATGGAGGTTCCTTAAAAACTAAAAATAGAACTACCATATGACCCAGCAATCCCACAACTGGGCATATACCCAGAGAAAACTGTAATTCAAAAAGACACATGCACCCCAATGTTCACTGCAGCACTATTTACAATAGCCAGGTCATGAAAGCAACCTAAATGCCTGTCGACAGACAAATGGATCAAGAAGATGTGGTACATATATACAATGAAATATTACTCAGCCATAAAAAGGAACGAAATTGGGTCATTTGTAGAGACGTGGATGGATCTAGAGACTGTCCTACACAGTAAACTAAGAAGGAGAAGAACAAATATCATATATTAACGTGTATATGTGGAACCTAGAAAAATGGTACTGATGAAGTGGTTTGCAGGGCAGAAATAGAGACACAGATGTAGAGAATGGAAATGTGGATATGGAGGGGAAGGGCAGGGTGGGACGAATTGGGAGATTAGGATTGACATATATATACTACCATGTGTAAAACAGATAGCTAATGGGAACCTGCCATAAAGCACAGGAAGCTCAGCTCAGCTCAGTGCTCTGTGATGACGTAGAAGGGTGGGATGCCGGGGCATGAGAGGTCCAAGAGGGAGGGGGTGTATGTACCCATATTATCTGATTTTCTTCATTGTACAGCAGAAACTAACACAACATTGTAAAGCAATTATACCCCAATTAAAGAAAAAACAATGAGATTGGGGGAATGCGGTGAGGAATTGACTTCAGAGCCCACCAATTAGGTATTTACTTGCCATTATGTAATTTGGTTTCCATGTCAACCCTCTCTGATTCATCGTTCAATTCTAAGTTAAGCTGCTCTCTGATAATGGAATGATGTACTTTCCTTATAATGGTTTAAGAATGTTTAAACAGAACTTAAGGACTTAAAAAAGAAATATAAAATGATTTCATGATCAGACATTAGTAAACTTCCATGAAAGAATAATTCCTGAAGCAACAGACAAGATGGTAAGTGAAAGATCCTCCAAAGTATGTAAATCATTGATGAATTTGTCCTGGGGTAAATTTTAAATTGAATTTAAAATGTTATTTACTTAAAGTTAACACCCACTGCTAGTATGGTTGTTTTGAAGTGGACACCCATATGTACTATTAGCAATCTTGCACTTTGATTTCTTCCTTTTAGAAAAGTACTATCGTAATATATTTCAGGAGCCCGAAAAATGTTTATACCCACTTATTCCCAATATTGGATAATTTATCCTAAGGAAACAGCTTGAGAGAAGAATAAACTTTAAAAGATCTATACAGGTATAACAGTAAGTGTAACAGGGAACCATGGAGTAACCCAAACATTTAGCTTTAGTGTCGAACCCAAATACCCAACTCGAATGACTAATTAACACATCAGTGGGAATTAGTATTTATGCAGCCTTTAAGAAAAGTATAATTAGAACAACTCTGTAAAAACTTGGAATATATTGAACAAAGTTTAAATATAAAAACTTGTACACTCATTACGGGTAAAGTGAAAATCGATATGCATATGGACAAACTGGAAAGTAGTAATTCCAAAATAACACTGCTTGTGTGGGGATGGGGGATAATGGAGAATTATGGGTTGTTTTTCCCCTCAATTTTTATCTAATACACCATTTTTTTGTAATTGAAAAAAAAAAGAAAAAGTATTACTGCTTGGATTTGTGTTATTTCCTGTTATGGAAGAAGGTTGTAGTAACTTATTTATTGACACGTTCAACTGAATTGTGTTAATTAATACAGAACATCTCCTGGACATGGAAGTTTTGCTTTTTAATCCAGAACCCTTCACTATAATAGAACTGAACCAGGGAAGGTAGCTTTGTGAATCAAAATGACTGTGTGGCTGCAAGAAAACTTGTAAAATTGTAGTCAACCAGCTTGATGTTTCCCTTGTTTTATTTCTCATTCAAAAATATTTCAGAATTTTAGAAGTTTTACTATCATTAATCATATTGTACTGTTCTGGTGACATCTATTCAAAAATTAGTTTTTTGATATTCATATTACAAACTAAAATGTGAATTATTTTATTGTATAACTTATATAATATGCTCCCCATTCTGAATTTGTTAAGGAAGAGAGAATTTTCTTCTTGATACCTCAATATACATAATGGGTACTAACTGTACCATTTTATATAAAATTAATTATTATTATTATTTTTTTCGGTACGCGGGCCTCTCACTGCCGTGGCCTCTCCCGCCGTGGGGCACAGGCTCCGGATGCGCAGGCCCAGCGGCCATGGCTCACGGGCTCAGCCTCTCCACGGCACGTGGGATCCTCCCGGACCGGGGCACGAACCCGCGTCCCCTGCATCGGCAGGCGGACTCCCAACCACTGTGCCACCAGGGAAGCCCCTAAAATTAATTTTTTGTAACACAACTTTATTGAGATATAATTGGCATAGAGCTGCACATAGTTATATGGGATAAGTAAACATTCTGTGATTTCAGTACTTTGAAATTTGTTAAGATTTGCTTCATGCACCAATATGTGATCTAACTAGTATATGTTATGTGTGGGCTTAAAAAGAATATGTCTCTTGCAGTTGTTGGATGCAGTATTTAGTATTCTATACATGTCTGATTAGATTGAGTTTCTTCAAATCTAATATATCCTTAATTATTCTTTGTCCTCTTTTCTATCAGTTACTGAGAGAGAGAGAGAGAGAGAGAGAGAGAGATGTTCAAATCTGACAGTGATTGTGGATTTGTCTACTTTTTAAAAATGTGTGTGTGTGTGTGTATATATATTTTATGTATATAAAATGGAAAATTAGCCATAAAGAATGAAATCTTGCCATTTGGACAACATGGATGGACCTAGAGGGTATTATGATAAGTGAAATAAGTCAAACAAAGACAAATATTGTATAATTTCACTTATATGTGGAATCCAAAAGATGAGTCATACTGGATTAGAGCGGGCCCTTAATCCAATGACTGATACTTTTATGAGAGAAAAGAGAGGAAAACTTGTACATATAAACATAGGGAAGAAAGCCACGTGGCAATAGAGGCAGAGATTGGAACGATGGCAGGTATATAAGCCAAGGAACACTAAGGATTGCCAGGAGCAAACCAGAAGCTGAGAGAGGCAAAGGATTCTTCCCAAGAGCCTTCAGTGGAAGCATGACTCTGCCAACACTTTGATTTCAGACTTCTAGCCTCCAGAACTGTGAGAGAATATATTTATGTTCTTTTAAGCCACCAATTTATACCGATTTGTTATGACAGCATTTCTGACCTCTAAATATTGTGGTGCTCCATGACTTAGTTCTGGGATGTCTGCTTTTCTCACTCTACTCTATCACCCTAGGTGAGTTCATCCATTACCATGCTTTAAATACTAGCAATATGTTGATATCTCTCAAATTTATATTTCCATACCTGATTTCCCCCTTAAAGACAGGCTGGATGTAAATAGATAACATATCCAACTACTTTATCCTCACTTGCATATTTAAGAGACATATCAAATTTATTTTATTCCCTCTCCTCCCAACTCTTCCTCTCTCAATAAATGATACTAATATCCATGCAGATACTTAAGTCAAAAATCTATCATCATTGATCTCTCCCTCTTCATCATCCCATATCTTAGCAAGTCCTCTCAAGTTTTCCTCCATACATATCTCAAATTTGCCCATATCTCTCCAGCTCCATTGCCAACACCCTATTCCAAGTCATCGTTATCTCTACGTTGGACTAGTGCTAGCCTTCTAATTGGTCTTCCTGCCTTTGCTCATGCACCCACACCATTCACATATAACCACATCAATTTTAAAAAAGATGTAAATCAGGCCATGCCACTCTTTGCAGAAAGTCACTAACTGGCTTTGCATTGCATGGAAAATAAAATTCAAACCTACCTCTGTGGCATACAAGACCCTGTAAGCATGGGCTGCCCTCTACTTCTCCCATCTTCTTGGACTATAATGCTCCAGACACACTGGACTCCTTTTTGATCCCTGAACACACTAAGTTCTTCCTCACTTCAGGCAGGCCTTTGCACTTTACCAGGGACTGAATATTTGTGTCCCCCACTCCCTAAATTCATATACTGAAACCTAATCCCCAATGTGATGGTATTTGGAGGTGGGACTTTTGGACAGTGATTAGGTCATGAGGTTGGAGCCCTCATGAATAGAATTAGTGCCCTTATAAGAGTCACAAGAGAGTTTGCTTCCCCTCTGTGCTGCTGTGTAGGACAGAGCGTGAAAGCCATCTATGAACCAGAAAGTGGGTCTTCACCAGACGCTGAACCTACCAGCACCTTAATCTTGGACTTCTTAGTCTCCAGTACTATAAGAAATAAATTTCTGTTGTTTAAGCCATGCAGGCTATGGTGTTTTTCTTATAGCAGCCAGAACGGACTAAGACACACTTGATGCTCTCTCTCCTTATGGTGCTCTTTTCTCAATTCTCAATATCTAGCTCCTTCTCATACTTTAGGTTTCAGTTCAAATGTCATCTCAGAGAGGCCTTTCCTGACTATTATGTTTGAAGTAACTCGTACTAGTTACTCCCTATTACATCTTAACACTAAAAAAATTCTGGCACTTAATATCCAAAATTATCTTATTTTTATAGTTTTGTTTTTCTTGTTTGTTTTTACTATAATGTAAGTTCTATGAGAGCTAGGGTCATGTCTTTTGGTAATACTGTATCCACAGTACTTTGTGCGTGGTGTGTCATGGATTCTTAATACAAATATCTTAATGAATGATGAATGAATCCAGCAAGTCTTCAGGTCATGAAACATTCTAGATATTTATTTACAATGAGATATGAGTAATTATTTGAGGCTAATTTAAAATCTCTGTCATATAAAAAAGAAACCACCATAACCAAGTCTTCATAATCTAGCAACCACTAGAACCAGAGACTACTAAAAGGCTGAATAAATCTTAAGAATATATGCAACCTACTCAATTTACAGATGAGGAAACTGAGACCCAGAGTTACAGCATGTGTATTGGTAGAAATATACAGAATATTCCCCCTTTGGAGAACCTCTTTCTGCACAAACAAATGCCACTTTTAACAAAGACTATCTCTCCCTTTGCTCACTATGTTAGCCCATAAAAGGCTATAAGCTTTAGTAATTTAATAAGCAAGATGATACAAATTGCTTACATCACAGTGGTTTGAATTCAGAAAAACATGCTATTAGATACTCAAAAGTTTGAGGGGCTTTACTGCACAGGGAGAGTCAAGCCCATAAATATAGTGGCTCTCACTATGAGCTGCTAGTGCATCCAGTTAGCCTGAAATAGAGGGTTCTATGGCCCTCTTCTGGGCAGTTTGAATGAACAAAGCCACATACCTTGGTATGTATTAAACATGCTCTAACTCAGTGAATAAATGTCCCTCCCTGACTTCCTTAGATGCTCCTCCCTTACCTCTAGGTTGATGGTATGATACCTTTCCTCCAGCTCTTCCCACCATCCAAGTATACCATATCTGCCTGGAGTGGTGAGAGCTTTCCTTCCCTTTACCCTGAGCTAGAGATCTTCATCTTGACTCCCCACTGAGAAGACAGAAGACAAGATTATGGATAAGTTTATATTCTATATGAAATGGCTCACTAGAAGAATGAAAAGGATCTGCTCTCACCTGTGGAACCAGGATATTACTAGTTTTTAATTAGAATAAACAGTGACTTACATAAGATCTCTCAGTGACTAAATAATGGAGCCAGGTACTAGAATTCTGAATGCAGTTCCATTCTACTATATCTGTTTCTCAAACTGGTTTGCAGATCAAATGCATTAGATTTAACTGGTGGCGCTTGTTAAAAAACATGTAATTTTGGAGGTGGGTCTGGGTATCTAAAGTTTTAATGAACTTCCCAAGAAATGCTTATGCATGTTAAAAATCTGATAATCACTATACTACCACTGCTTTTTCTGATATGTATATTAAAGTAGTCATTTCCATTTGAGCTTTCAAAGTACTTCTTAAGTATCATTAAGTTCACAAAACTTCAATTTCACCTATAAAATTCATCTTGATTTCTTTATCTGTAAATTAAAAGTTCTATTAGATAATCTCTAAAATCCTTTTAAGGTATAAAAGTAAATGTTCTTCACAGAACTCTTGAAACTACAGAATGCACATTTAGTATTTAAACAGTGACTATCAAGATATACTGATACCAAATGACTGAAAATTACCATTATCAAGTGATGGAAAAGCACTTCAAAGTTTAAAGAATAAGTTATTTACAAAAGTTACCAGCTGTCTACAGATATATCAGATGTATAACACTCTTGGATGAAGCAAATAGTATTGTTTGTTATAACATCTCTTAAGTAATGAACTTTATGTACAATAGAAGCCTATTTTAAAGGAGTCTCATTTGAGCTAGAATTGCTTTCAGTGGGGCATTGTGAATAAGGTGAACTCCAACTGAAGAACCACATTCCTGATATACAAAGGGGAAGAAAGATTTAAAACTATAGAAAGAAAATATTTAAAAAATAAGTTACCACAGATACTTTCTTGTAAAAACTGACTTTTTTTTTGCTTTCAGCAACTGACCTATTGTACCTTGTGTAGAAAATGTCAAGTATCTCTAGTGTGACTTTTTAAAAAAATTTTAAATTTTATTCATTTATTTTTCTTTTTGGCCACACTGTGCTGCATGCAGGATCTTAGTACCCCAACCAGGGATCGAACCCACACCCCTACCATGGAAGCCTGTAGTCTTAACCATTGGACCACCAGGGTAGTCCCTAGTCTGAATTTTTTTTTTGGTTGCGCTGGGTCTTAGTTGCTGCACATGGGCTCCTTAGTTGTGGCATGTGAACTCTTAGTTGTGGCATGCATGTGGGATCTAGTTCCCTGATCAGGAATCGAACCCAGGCCCCCTGCATTGGGAGCACAGAGTCTTAACTACTGCGCCACCAGGGAAGTCCCTAGTCTGACTTTTTAAATGTGATATTTATCACCTAAAAATGAAGCACTTTACTAATGTCACCAAGATTTATCTGAGAGAACATCAGGTACCAAATTTGCAGCAGTCAAGGCAACTCAAAACAGAAAAGTGTGGTTGATCCAGATCAAAAGAGCAAAATGAAATCCAAGTGCAGGAGTAATCGTACTAATTTTCAAGCAATTTTAACCTCCTACAGCAAGGAGAACAAGGCTGGATATAACCTGTCAGTTCTTCTAAATGTCCTACAAATCTGTCAGTTTATAGACTAGGAAAATTTTTTCTTCTCACATCTAAGTAATAGTTGGAATTCAAAACTTATCTGAACTAATCAGCATTAACAATATCAATATCCAACATCCAATAAAAAATCATTAGTCATGTTTAGGAAGCAGCAAAGTGTTACACATAATTAAAAGGAAAATCAGTCAATAGAAACAGATTCAGAATGGCAGAGATAATGGAACTGGCAACAAGGATGTTAAAACAGCTATGATACATATGTTTATTCAAAGAAAAACATGAACATAAGGAGAGAAATTGAAAACATTAAAAAAAGAACCAAATAGAATTTCTAGAGATGAAAAGTATAATATCTGAAAAAAAATTTTAATTGACTGTATGGGATTAATGCAGATTAAACACTGCTAAAGAAAGTATTCGAACTTCCCTGATGGCGCAGTGGTTAAGTATCCACCTGCCAATGCAGGGGACACAGGTTCGGTCCCTAGTCCGGGAAGATCCCACATGCTGAGGAGTAAATAAGCCCGTGTACCACAATTTCTGAGCCTGCACTCTAGAACCCCTGAGCCACAACTACTGAGCCCTCGTGCCACAACTACTGAAGCCCACATGCCTAGAGCCCGTGCTCCGCAACAAGAGAAGCCACCACAATGAGAAGCCTGTGCAATGCGACGACGAGTAGCTCCCACTCACCACAACTAGAGAAAGCCCGCGTGCAGCAACGAAAACCCAAAGCAGCCATAAATAAATAAATAAACAGGGACTTCCCTGGTGGCACAATGATTAAGAATCTGCCTGTTAATTCAGGGGACACGGGTTTAAGCCCTGGTCTGGAAGATCCCACATGTCGCGGAGCAACTAAGCCTGTGCACCACAACTACTGAGCCTGCACTCTAGAGCCCATGAGCCACAACTACTGAGCCCACGTGCAACAACCACTGAAGCTCACGTGCTCTAGGGCCTGTGCTTTGCAACAAGAGAAGCCACTGCAATGAGAAGCACGTGCACTGCAACGAAGAGTTGCCCCAGCTCGCCGCAACTAGAGAAAGCCCGCATGCAGCAATGAAGACCCAATGCAGCCAAAAATAAATGAATAAAATAAATTTATAAAAAATAAAAATAAATAAATCTATAAAATAAAAAAAAGAATTTATACAGACTTCTCGTCAGAAACATACAGGCCAAAAGACAACAGAATGACATCTTTGAAATGTGAAAGGAAAAAGGTAACTGTCAATCCAGAATTCTATAACCAGTGAAAATATTATTCAAAAATAGGTGGGGCTTCCCGGGTGGCGCAGTGGTTGAGAGTCCGCCTGCCGATGCAGGGAACACGGGTTCGTGCCCTGGTCCGGGAAAATCCCGCATGCCTTGGAGCGGCTGGGCCCGTGAGCCATGGCCGCTGAGCCTGCGCGTCCGGAGCCTGCGCTCCGCAACGGTAGAGTCCACAACAGTGAAAGGCCTGCGTACCGCAAAAAAAAACCCCAAAAAGCAAAAAACAAAAATAGGTGAAACACATGAACAAAAGCTCAGGTAATTCATTGCCAGCAGGTGTGCACTACAAAGAAATGTGAAATAAATCCTCTCTGCAGAAAGATAATACTACCAGATAGAAACCTAGAGCTCCACAAAGGAATGAAGAGCAGCAGCAAAATGGAAATGTTGGGTAAATATAAAAAATATTTTTCCTCATGTTCTGATTTCTTAAAAAGATAACTAAGTATAAATCTAAGAAAGCATTGTAGGGCTTCTTACATATATAATATAGAACAACATTATCTTGCACAAAGGACAGGAGAGGGGAATGAAGTATACACTCCCAAGATTCCTACGTTATATGTGAAGTGGCATATTATTATTTGAAGTTAAACTGCGACGAATTCAAATTCAGGGTTTCTTAATCTCAGCACTACTGACTTTTGGGGCCGGATAATTCTTTGTTGTTGGGGAAGGGGGCGCTATCCTGTGCATGATAGGTGGTTTAGCAGCATCCCTGGTTTCTACCTATTAGATGCTAACAGCAGCCCTACCCCCACCCCAGTTGTAACAACCAAAAATATCTTTGGACATTGCCCAAATGTCCCCTGAGGGGCAAAATCACCCCTGGTTGAGAAACAATGCCTTAGAGCAATCACAAAAAGGGGGGAAAATTATACACATATGAAACTAGTGGTGGAGATCAAATAGATACTCAAAAATTCTCTAAAAGAGGGCAGGAAGAGAGGATAAAAGCAACAAAGAACAGATGAAACAAACAGAAAACAATAATAAGATGTCAGATTTAAAACCTAACTATATTGACAAGTGCATTAAATGCAAGTGATTAAACAAACACTCCAACTGACAGGCAGAGACTGTCAGACTAGATTTTATAAAAGTAATAGCCAATGAATGACATGCTAGCTACAAGAAATTTCACATATAAATTAAAAGGATAGAGTAAGATATACTATGTTAAAAACACTCATCATAATAAAGCTTCATCACCTAATAGCAAAATATACTTACTATATGATCCAGTCACATCCATTCATTCCATCTACTCCTAGGTAGAAAAACACATGCCCACACAAGGATGTGTACACGAGTTCATAGCAGCTTTATTCAGAATAGCCCCAAACTGGAAACTACATAAATGTCCATCAAGATGTGAATGGAAACACTAACTGAGGTATATCCATACAATGGAATACTAAAAGAACCACTGATTTACACCATATGGATGACTCATAAAATAATTTTCCTGAATAAAACAAACCAGACACAAAAGATTACATACTGATTCAATTTATATGAAACTCTAGAGAAGACTAATCTTATAATGACAGTCAAGATTTCAGTATTTTCCTGGAGCCATGGTTGAGGGTAAGGATTGACTGGGAAAGGACAAAAGGGAATTCTTCCAAAAAAAAAAAAGGTCATGAAGAACCTAGGGGCAAGACGGGAATAAAGACGCAGACCTACTAGAAAATGGACTTGAGGACACGGGGAGGGGGAAGGGTAAGCTGGGACAAAGTGAGAGAGTGTAGTGTATATATGGACATATATACACTACCAAATGTAAAATAGATAGCTAGTAGAAAGCAGTCGCATAGCACAGGGAGATCAGCTCAGTGCTTTGTGACCAGCTAGAAGGGTGGGATAGGGAGGGTGGGAGGGAGGGAGACGGAAGAGGGAAGAGATATGGGGATATATGTATATGTATAACTGATTCACTTCGTTATAAAGCAGAAACTAACACACCACTGTAAAGCAATTATACTCCAATAAAAACGTTAAAAAAAAAGAATTTTTCAGACTGATAGAAATGTTTTATATCTTGATTGTGGTAGTGGTTACATAGATGAATACTTTATTAAGGTTCATGGAACCATGCACTTAAAATTAAGTGTGCTTTATAGTGTGTAAATTATAGCTCCAAAAAGTAGATTTTAAAAATTCTTGCCATACATGTTCCATGTTAAAAAAAGATCGAGACAAGCAAAGAAAACAACAAAAAGTCATCTTTAGTCAAACACACAAAACAATTTGTATATTATTTCTATATATCCCATTAAATAATTAAAAATTTTAAAGATATCATTTAAGACAACATAAAAATGTATACCACTAGTCCCAAAACAGGTGTGCAATACTGTTAACAGAAAAGTATAAAAGTTTATTGAAAGATAATAACAATCTAAATAAATAGATATACAATGTTCCTGGATTAGAAGGTCTAATGTTTTAAAGATTTTAATTCTCTCCAAATGGATTTATAGATTTAAAGCAACCTCAATCATTCTCAACAGAATATTTGCTTTGTTTTGTGGTACTTGACTAGCCGAAGGAAAGGGCCAAGAAAAGCAAAGACACTCTTGAATATGAAAAATCATTTTGGAGGATTTGACCTACCAGCTACCAAGAATTCTTACGATATTACATTAACTATGCCTATGACATTGCCTCAGAAGTAGAAAAATAAACTGGTGGAATAGAGAGCTTATTTAGAGGACATTTGTATCAATACTTGGTTGAGGAGAAGAGTGTCACTGCAGACCAGTTGGGAAAGGACTGTCTTTTCAATATGTTGTACTGGTACAACTGGACAAAAAATGTTTACCTCATACCATACCAAAAAATTAATTATGGATAGACTGAAGAGCTATTTGTGAATGGCAAAACCCTAAAGCTTTTAGGAGATAACTGTCATGGGTTGCATAGTGGCCCCTCCTTAAAAGATATGTTCATCTGGAACCCCACAATGTAAACTTATTTTGAAAAAGAGTCTTTGCAGATGCTTTTAAAATAAGGATCTCAAGACGAGATTATCTTGGATTAGGGTGGGCCCTAAATCCAATAATGAGTGTCTTTATAACAGAAAGAAAATAAGACACACAGGAGAAACACAAGGGAAAAGGCCAAGTGAATAGAGGCAGAGACTGGAATTATGCAGCTACAAGGCAAAGAAGGTGAGGAGTTGCTGGCAGCCAGCAGAACTCTCACCAGGAGAGAGGCATAGAACAGGTTCTCTCTTCAGAGCCTCCAGAAGGAACCAACACTACTGATACCTCTATTTCAGACTTCTGGCCTCCAGAACTGTACCAGAATAAACTTGTTGTTTTAAGCCACCAGGTTTGTGGTAATTTGTTATGGCAGCTCTAGGAACTAATAAAATAACATAGGCGAATATCTTCATGACCTCAGGGTATCGAAAGTACAAAAAAAGCGCTAACTATGAAGGAAAAGATTAACTATCTTAAATTAAAACTAAAAAACCTCTTTTCATGAACAGATACGATGAAAGAATAAAAAGGCTATCAACAGAGTGGGGAAAGCTACTTGCAATATATATAACTGGCAAAGTAACAGAGTCGCAAAATGGGCAAAAACCTTGAACAGATAATTCGCAAAAGAGGAAATCCAAATGGCTAGTAAACATATAAAAAGGTGATCAGCTTTATTAATAAAGGAAATAAAAATTAAAACCAAAGTGAAATACCATTACATACCCAGCAGACTGTTAAAACCAAACAGAAAAAAATATGCCCCCTGTATCAGGCTCTTTACATAAAGAGAAATCCAAATGGCCAATAAAAATAGGAAAATGTGTTCAGCTTCATTTAAATTCAAACCACAGTGAGAAACTATTTATACCTCTAACCAAAATGACAAAATTTTAAAGGTCTGATAATACCAAAAGTTTGTAAAATTTGGGGTTAATCAAAATTCTCATACAGAGCTGATGGGGGGTAAATTGTTACAACTGTTTTGGAAAATATTTTGGCATTATCTTGAAAAGCTGAAGACCCACAGACCCCATAGCCCAGCAATTCCACTCATAAGTATATATACTCTTATGCTTTATGTGTATAAGAATATTCATAAAAGCGTTGTTTGTAAAAGGGAAAAACTGGGGGAAAAAATCCATCTGAAATGGATTAAGCCCCACTCATACAAAACACCATGATGGATGGATATCCCAAATGTAATCCTAAGTGAAAGAAGGAAGACAGAAAACGATACAAATAGTGTGATTTTATACATATGAAATTTGAAGACAGACAAAATTAACTTAATTGCATTGATTATCCTGGAAGTCATTTTATTGTTTATCTCTAGCAGATCATAGAGGATTATGATAGGAAGAGACACAGTTAGGGGGTCTACTGGGATGCTGGGAATGTTCTATTTCTTGACCCTGGATATAGTTATATCTATATATAAAAATGTTTCTTAAAATGTATATATAATGCACCTTCTATATGTAACTGTGTATTACATATCACAAAATTAACTAGTATAAAAGGGGAACTGTTTGCAAGTATCTCTTGTTTTAATATTTCCCACAGGGCAATTCCATGCTACGTTAGAAAATGAAAAGGATCCTAGGATACCAGCCACTTAAATAAAAGTAATTATTTAAATTCTTCTAGGGGGACTTCCCTGGTGCTCCAGTGGTTAAGACTCTGCGCTCCCAATGCAGGGGGCCCGGGTTCCATCCCTGGTCAGTGAAATAGATCCCCCATGCCACAACTAAAGATCCTGCATGTGGCAACGAAGATCCTGTGGGCTGCAATTAAAAGATCCCACGTGCCGCAATAAAAAAAAAAAAATCCTGCACACAGCAACGAAGATCCTGCGTGCTGCAACTAAGACCCGGCACAGCCAAATAAATATATAAATAAATATTTCAAAAATAAACAAATTAATTCTTCTAGGAAGAAACTAGGCACTTTCCTCTTAATGACTTATGTATATGTCAAGGATTCTAGAAGATTCTAAATGTCTATTTTGCATTTTTGTGATTTAAAAAATATTATCAGGGAATTTTTTAACACCATGTAAGTTTTAAAGGTGCACTTTAAAAAATATAGATACCAAAAACAAGAATACTATATGTTGGGTAGTAATCTATGACTTAAGATCTCAGTGATGTGTTGGTCATGACTTTTACTGGCTCCTGAGAGTTGACTGTGTGCATCTCTTCCAACTCTGCAATTAATGTCACTTCACATTGATAGCCTAAAATTGGTTATATTAGTGGGAATATTTACACCTTGGAAACTGGCAATGGATAAATGCTACAAATCAGCACCCCTACCTTCACCCCAACCGGTTTATCAGCACACTACTGCTTAAAGACTAAGAGTTCTGAATATAAATTTAAACTTTTCTTCATTAGCTTTCTTATCTTTAGAGAGGCTTAACATGTTTAACAAACAACTCTATCAAGACAGTGAGGTACTTCCTAAGCCTTAAATAAGAAAGCTGCGCAAACAAGAGAACTTAACTGACGTAAAACTTAGAAAATAAAAAATTGAAGAGTAGAAAAAAATGGAAGAATAGACAAAACTTGGCATGCATTAGACCGAGAACTTGACATTTTCTAATAGTGCTGTTAACAGGAAAAAGAAAAATCATTGACACAGTCCCCTGCTGTTTAGGTACTTTGCTCAACAGTTGATGTCTACTTCCAACTGCTCCATTCAGGAGAGAATAAAACTGTTCTGTTTCTTGGAAAACATGGATGCAATTTTCCTGTTTGGTATATCATTATATTTGGGGCTAATGTCTTCAGTATTTAATGTAAATCATTTCTCTTTGTCCTGGTTCCCTCGAGCTGTTTAATAAAGCCCCCTACAGTTTATTGCTCTTGTATTAATCAGAGATTGAGAAGTATCAATTATTCAGTCTTTCCACTAGATGGGAAACATAGTAACTTTTCTGAGGTGAGATGTAGATACTGGTGAAAGGCAGTACCCTTTAGTGAGCAAGGCACACTTGAGAACTCAAAACCCAAACTGCATTTCATGTGTTGACCATTTACCTGATAATAATTACTTAGATGTTCATTGCCTCAGTCTCTCCTTTCTAAGTCTTAGGTTTTAAATACTGATCATATAATTCGTAAGGGTTTGCATTTATCCTTTAGAGCATTTTGGAATAAAGGCAATGTTGAAGAATAAAGTGGTACAATAGATTTAATCCTCCAACTGTAAACAAAAAAAATACCTTTTGTATTCCAGTGAAGCCTATATTCTCTTCCCATTTACTGCAATGTGACCCGTTTCTTATGTGTGGTTAGTACACTAAATCCAATAGATTCAGTTACTACCTTGGAGAGAAGTTACTCCTTTTGAAATACTTGGTTTTTCCCCAAGTGACCAGCAGCCTACAAAGCATGATTCCCCTCCTCCTCCCCCATCTCTCTTTCTCCTTCCATCTCCATCTCTTCCTCTCCCTTTACCTCTCCTTCTTCCTCTTCCTCTCGGTCTCTGTAATCCTTCCTCCTTCCTTGTACTTGCTTGTTTAGGTGATTTTACTTTATTTTTTCATTCTTTCACATTTTGATTTTTTTAACATCTTCATTGGAGTATAACTGCTTTACAATGTTGTGTTAGTTTCTGCTGTATAACAAAGTGAATCAGCTATATGTATACATATATCCCCATATCTCCTCCCTCTTGCATCTCCCTCCTTCCCACCCTCCCTATCCCACCCCTCTAGGTGGTCACAAAGCACCGAGCTGATCTCCCTGTGCTATTCAGCTGCTGCCCACTAGCTATCTATTTTACATTTGGTAGTGTATATATGTCAATGCTACTCTCTCACTTTGTCCCATCTGACCCTTCTCCCTCCCCGTGTCCTCAAGCCCATTCTTTATGTCTGCGTCTTTATTCCTTCCCCACCCCTAGGTTCACCAGAACCATTTTTTTTAGATTCCATATACATGCGTTAGCATACAGTACTTATTATTCTCTTTCCAACTTACTGCACTCTGTTTGACAGATTCTAGGTCCATCCACCTCACTGCAAATAACTCAATTTCGTTTCTTTTTATGGCTAATATTCCACTGTATATATATGCCACATCTTCTTTATCCATTCATCTGTCGATGGACACTTAGGTTGCTTCCATATCCTGGCTATTGTAAATAGTGCTGCAGTGAATATTGTGGTACATGATTCTTTTTGAATTATGGTTTTCTCAGGGTGTATGCCCAGTAGTGGGATTGCTGGGTCATATGGTAGTTCTATTTTTAGTTTTTAAAGGAACCTCCATACTGTTCTCCATAGTGGCTATATCAGTTTACATTCCCACCAACAGTGCAAGAGGGTTCCATTTTCTCCACACCCTCTCCAGCATTTATTGTTTGTAGATTTTTTGATGATGGCCATTCTGAGTGGTGTGAGGTGATACCACATAGTAGTTTTGATTTGCATCTCTCTAATGATTAGTGACGTTGAGCATCCTTTTGTGTGTTTGTTGGAAATCTGTATATCTTCTTTGGAGAAATGTCTATTTAGGTCTTCCACCCATTTTTGGATTGGGTTGTTTGTTTTTTTGATGTTGAACTGCATGAGCTGCTTGTATCATTTCCCTGTTTATAACCAATCTCCCATGGATGCTGCCATCCCCTCCATGTGGGAATGCCCTTGTCATCTTGCTCAGGCTATAATGCCTACCTACCACCTAGCATCTTCTCCCCTATTCTCGCACTCACCTAATGATTTTAGGACTCTTTCAGGAAGAGAAAGAGGATGGAGACTACTTCGTTTTGAAGGGTTTGAAAAGAATCTCTCCAAATTAATGAGAAATGTCAGAGGTACAAAAGATTAGATAAAGATGCAACAAACATTTGTGTATCGATGTGCTTAAAGAATAAAACAATAGAGATAAAACAGAGCACCTCCCCCCACACACATATCCTTCCCCAATTATCATTCCTTTCCCTCCATCCCAGAGGTAATTACTATCCTGATGTTTTTGTTGTCGTGCCTAGGCACGTTTTTACACTTTAATGTAACATTGTTTTGCATGTTTTAAAACTTGATATAAATGATAAACTATAGATCATGATATGCAACTTGCAGCTTTTGCTCAATGTTTTTGAGATTTTACTCAATTGATACTTTATACATTCTGGATACTAATTCTTTGTTGGTTATAAGTTTCCCACATTTATTTTTCAGCATATAGCTTGTCTTTTCATTTTGTTTGGAAGTTCTTGATGCACAGAAATTTTTCATTTTAATGTAATTAACTACGTCAGTGTTTTCTTTATGATTTGTGCTTTTTGTGTTTTATTTAAGAAATCCTTTTCTAGCTGCTAAAAGCTATTAAGTTTTGCTTTTCACATTTAGATTACCAATTCCACACTACTCCCTCCCTACCCAACTCAGGCTATGATACCATCTGCTGACATGTATATTAATACAGTCATACTCTTTAGGGATTACACCTTGGTTATCCACAATTGAAACTGAGTGTTTAATCTTCCAAGAAAGCAAAAACTTTATCTTGTAAACAACTAAGCATTTCCCCTTAAACTTAGTTGAAGAATATTAGGAAGGCCTTATGTATTAACTAAGCTAGTCATATTAATACATGGTCGAGTCTGTTTTCCAGAACAATAAACATAAATATAAACAAATATATATATATTATATATATATATATAAAATCAGCTCATGCAGTTACAGAGGCTGAGAAGTTCCACAATCCGCCATCTGCAAGCTGGGAACCCAGGAAAGCCATTGGTGTAGTTCTGAGAACTAGAGTGCCAATGGTGTAAGTCCTAGTCGAGAACAGTCTTCCTGACTGTTTGAGCTGGTGTCTCAATTTGAAGTCAGGCAGGGGAGAGAATTCAATCTTCTTCTGCCCTTCCATTCTATTCAGACCCTCAAAGGATTGGATGATGCCCATCCACATTGGGGAAGGCCATCTGCTTTATTTATTTTTAAAAATGTATTTATTTAATTTTTAAAATTTTTGGCTGCGTTGGTCTTCATTGCTGCGCGCGCGGGCTTTCTCTAGTTGCGGTGAGCGGGGGCTACTCTTCATTGCGGTGCATGGGCCTCTCATTGCGGTGGCTTCTCTTGTTGCGGAGCACGGGCTCTACGTGCACGGGCTTCAGTAGTTGCAGCATGTGGGCTCAGTAGTTGTGGCTCGCGGGCTCTAGAGTGCAGGCTCAGCAGCTGTGGCACATGGGCTCAGTTGCTCCACGGCATGTGGGATCTTCCCGGACTAGGGATCGAACCCGTGTCCCCTGCATTGGCAGGCGGATTCTTAACCACTGAGCCATCAGGGAAGTCCCCATCTGAGGACTTGAGTCTACTGATTCAAATGCTAATCTCATCCAGAAACGTCCTCATAGATACACCCAGAAATAATGTTTAATCTGGGCACCATATGTCCCAGTCAAGTTGACACAGAAATTTAACCATCACATCCTACAATTAGCATTTTTGTAAGCCTCGGTACTTAAGTGGTTTTATTTTTCTGCAACTGTAAATTCCCCCAACTTGGGGAATAGGTACTTAGAAAGAAACAGATGAAAAATGTTGCCATCTCCTAATTGAATTCATGTCAATTTATGAGAATCTTATTCTTTTAAGCAGCATGGACCAAATCTGGCCTGCTGCTCATTTTTCTACCTATTTTTCTACAGCCTGAGAGTTAATAACTCTTTACACATTTTTAATGGTTAAAAATCAAAAGGGGAATAATATTTAATGACCCATAAAATTACATAAAGTTAAAATTTCAGTGTCTGTAAATGAAGTTGTAACGATTGATTATTGTCTATGGCTGCTTAGTGCTACAACAGCAGTGTAGCTGCAACAGAGATTCCATGGCATGCAAAGTTTATCATCTTTACTACCTGGCCCTTTATAGAAAAAGTTTTTTGACATCTGTCTGATAGTCTTTTCTCAGATATGTCTCTAAGGATGGAGAGGGCTAGAATAAATATAGTCTCAAGAACTTTCCAACGCTAGAGAGTTTCAGGCAAATATAAATTGTTATGAGACTATGTTGGAAGACAA
Organism: Stenella coeruleoalba; assembly: GCF_951394435.1. Classification (NCBI taxonomy): domain Eukaryota; kingdom Metazoa; phylum Chordata; class Mammalia; order Artiodactyla; family Delphinidae; genus Stenella; species Stenella coeruleoalba. Next base: position 41,296,586 of record NC_137153.1, read on the forward strand.
TTCTCCATTGGTCTGTTGCATTTCTGCATGTCTGGTGAGAAGAGGCACTGACCCCTTTTATCTTTTCAATGATGCTTATACAGTGAACAGCAGCCTTGGAAGATTTGATCCTTCTGGATCAAAGGGCAGGTGTACTTACAGCCTTGGACCATAGTGTTCCCCTCCAGGGCAAAGACCAGCCCAGTTTACTGCCTATTACAAAAGATTTGGGTTCTCTAAGCTCAGAGAACCCTGTCATGTAACACAACCCAGAGCAAGTACAGATGACACTGGTCCTCTTTGCCTTGCTGTGTGGGGACTGGGCCCTGGGGAAATGGTGCATGACAATGCTGCTCCTCTGCCTACTGCTGTTGCTGCAAGTAATAAAGTCCTTTGCCTATGACATAGGAGCCTTGTGTCTTCTGTCCACATCCACAAAACTGTGGCAGACTAATCCATTAGCTTGCAAGTAGGGCAAGTAGAGGCTGATACTAGATCAGCCTCAGGTTTACCCCACCGTAACAAATAGTACTAAGTTTTGCCCTCTTTTAGACAACAGTGACGGAGACATGCACTACATTGAACATAAGAGGGAAATTTGCAACTGCTATCGCAGAAACCAGGCAAATTTTTAGAACTCTGGCTGGTTGGCTAGGGAGTGGGCATACAATGCTTGTTAAGAATGGCAACAGTTAAATCGTTCTTCAGCTCATCCCTTCCTTGAAGTCTATCATGCTAATCTTAGATCTATCCAGAGATGACAGTAGAGGTTTTTTTTGTTTTTGTTTTTTTTTTAACAGCACATCCAAACTGCTAAAAGAAGCTTTGGCCCTCTCAGAGAGATTTTCCTCAGGCAGACTAATTCCTGTGGGAAACCATAAATGAGGCATTTAGATTAAGCTCTTACTGCCCCAGATTGGTTTACAATGCTGATGAAGTAACCAAATGAAGATTGAGACACAGACCCAAAGAAATATAGATAACTTCTTACAATCAGCCATGATATCATGGAAAACTCCCCCTAGCACTTACATTTAATTTAAGATACCTTATTTTGATAATGGGGCAACAGATGGCTCAGATTAAGGTGGACTCCTCCAAGAAGGTTGTCAGCTGAAGGACACAAACTCTTGCCATAGCTGGAAACCGTGGCTGCAGCTGCCACAGAGCCTAAGGCTGAAATAATGTGGGCAAATAATGACTTTGGGTGGACTGAAACATTGGAATTTTGTTTGGTTAAGCTGAGGTCAGCCACTGCACTGCTTAAAACAAAGTCAATGCACCTTGTTTTCCACACACGGTCACTCTCTCCTTCCATGCCTCTTACTCCCTCCCTTCTCCTCTACCCCAGTCTCAGCTACTTTAAGGGAAAGATGATTAGGGAAGGGGCCAAGGTTTCTATGTCAACATGGGGCACTGGAGGTCTATGCACCTGGCAAGTATGCTGGGAAACTTCGAGGAGGGGAAGAAGTCAAACTTGTATGGCTCTGCTGGATACAGGCGCCCAAGTCACCATTCTACCAGACCCACAGGGGAACTGGCTCCTGGATTCAGCTTAATGGGGTTCAGGCAGGGTTCACCTGGGGAAGGAGAGCTGACATGACCTTGTGGGTGGGGCCCTCCAAGCCAATTCAACTACCGTTGCTGTTACTTTTACATCTAAATGTACAGTAGGAATCAACGCGTTACATACTTGTGTTTCCTCATACCATAAATGCCAGAGGAGATTCTCCTGATTGGGAAGAGCTGCACGTAGAGAAATGTTAGTACTTTTTTTTTTTTATGGTACGCGGGCCTCTCACTGTTGTGGCCTCTCCCGTTGCGGAGCACAGGCTCCAGACGCGCAGGCTCAGCGGCCATGGCTCATGGTCGCAGCCGCTCCGCGGCATGTGGGATCTTCCCAGACCGGGGCACAAACCTGTGTCCCCTGCATCGGCAGGCGGACTCTCAACCACTGCGCCACCAGGGAAGCCCCAGTACGTTTTTTTTAAAGTAAGAAAACAATTTTATTTACAATAGCGTCAAAAAGCATAAAATACTTAGGAATAAATTTAATCAAGGAGGCGAAAGACATACACTGAAAACTACACAATGTTGTTGAAGGAAATTAAAGAAGACACAAACGGGAAGACATCTTGTGTTCACAAATTGAAGACTCAATGTTGTCAAGATGTCAACACCACCGAAAGCAATCCACAGATTCAACGCAACCCCCACCAAAAGGCCAGGGACACTTTTTGCAGAAATAGAAAAATTTATCCCACAATGTATTATGGAATTTCAAAGAATCCCGAATAGCCAAAACAATCCCGAAAAAGAAAAGCAAAGTTGGAGGTCTCGCACTTCCTGAGAAATGTTAGTACTTTTGAGGCTCCACGATTTCAGCTGCAAGTCTACAGGACTGATGATTTTGCCCACTGGAGCCTCTGACAATGGCAACCTCCATTTGTAGGTGCTCCTTGGGTCAACTTGGACTGAAAGACACCAAGGTGAGAAGGGATCAGTAAGTCTCGCTTGTCAATGGAAATATGTTCAAGAATACCACTGTTCTGGCCCCAGTGGCATCTTGGTTTTATATGAAAAAGTGGTAGCTATCCCCCAGGAGAAAAGTTATCCTTCACCTTCTCCTCCCTCTGGCTTTTCTGCTTGAAGCAAAGCCACCGGCTCAATGGGATCCTCAATTCACAGTTTCCCCTAAATGCCTGGGTCTGATTCACTGATGGTTTGGCTACACCGAGACCTGATAGGAGTTCTTGGACCTGTTGCAGCCATTCAATCTCAGTGTTAACATGTAGAACCTAAAGTGGACAAGGTCACTATACTCAGTGGGCAGAATTCAAGGCCACTCTCTTATCTCTTACCAACAGTCCTCTTGATGAACCTTTTTATATTTGTATTGACTCTTAGGCTGTTGCCAATGGCCTAGCTCTTTGGTCTGTACTTTGAAAACTACAGACTGGCAGATTAAAAACACTCATCTTCTGTGGAGATGTGAACTGTGGAAACAAACCACACCTGCTGACCCAACCACTTGGATCTCTCATATAGATATCTATGGTGGAGCCACTCTGATGAGGCTAACTGGAGTCAAGCTGCTGACAGAGCTTTGCACTGCCTTTATTGCCACTACTGCTGCCTGTGTCCGTCATTGTACTGGACATGATCCACACTGATCAGAGTAGAAGAGTCTGTTTCTGATGCAAAGGCTACCACTGCATGTCAGACCTGGACTGCTGACAAAAGGTGACGCATTTGTCTCACAGAGAATAAGGCCACGTTGCATGAGTGTGGCCCCCACCCACTCCTGGCATTTTGAATACATTGGACGTTAGACCCTTGTCTCAGGGCTACTGGTGGTACCTCACTGCTCTTGACCTTTTTCAGCTTGGATGTTATTGGTCTAGTCCAATCAACTGACTATAACCACACCATTGTGGCCCTTGAAACTAATGTGTCATGTTTTTGGCTTTCTGGACCATTTACAGTCTGATAATCGTATACTTTTTATTGCAAAAGCCACTCAACAATGGGCTACTGGCCAAGGTACTTAGAGGACTTTCCATGCTCTCTATTATCCACAGACATCTGGTATAGTTGAGTGTTGGAACAGTCACCTCAAAAATCGACTCAAAAAGATCTCTTACTCTATATCCCTCATCCCCTCCTAGTTCACATGCTTCAGTACTAGGTATTTTGGTCACTGAATGGGGCTGTCTCCAGATAGGGATCATCTCCTCTTGCCCACTTCCTAGGTAATGATAAGGACAAAAGGGGTGGGGTAGGGGTGTATAAACCTACTTTGAAAATCCAGAATTCTGCCCTGGGCATGACACTTCTTTCTTTCCCCTACTGACAACTGCAGGCTGGCCTGGTTGGTACACCCTCTTGGTAGCAGCCCAGCCAAATGGAGCCTATGGGATTTAAACATAAATCTGTTTCAGCTACTTGAATTTTATTGTGGGATGGATATAGTCCTAGCTTATAAGGATAATGACTACATAGTTGAATACCTTGCTCCTTGAGTCCCCCTAACGTGTTCCATAAGGGCCAAAATGGGAGACATAATGGGTCCCTATATGTTTTATAAAAATGTTTTTATGCCTTTTGCACCTACCCTTCTGGATAAAAGGTCTGGGTGTGAGTAGGGGGTGACTGGGAGAAGGTGAAGTTATAGTTACTGGAATGGGACACACTGAATTTTGATGGGGGAGGTAAACAATCCCAGCACTAGGAGAAGGAACATCTTGGACCTTGGGAGGCACAGGAAAAGGAGAGACATCAGTGATCTTCCGTCTTTCAGAGCTATCCCTGGGTCTTTCCTCATGAAGAAAAACACTTAGGTGAGGCTCTCCTAAACTAGAAAACACTAAATTTAACTCACTGCTGGGTCTGCCATAGCTCACAGGATAGCTCTGACCACAATTGCCATTCTCCTCAACCTTAGTAAGAAGCCAATTGAAAATGACAGGGAATGGCCTGGCCCTTGCACCTCCCATGCAAAACATGTGTCAGTACCTCTGGATATCTTTCCCACTCCCATTCCTGTAGCCTTCACTAGTCACTCTGTGGGGTGGATGAATGCCACCTGGTGGGCAGCAAGAATAAACAGCACAGTTTGGACTGCCTGCCTATAGGCAGTCCCTCCATAAACAAGAACTAGACTCAATTATTCAAACTGAACTAGGAACCCTAAGGCCTACCAACTAGTTGCTGACCACATTTGGGGGTTCCAATAATTATAAGCATTTTCTTTCCAGGGACACCATGTGCACCCCCAGGACTGTACGTCTTATGTGGAAGTTAGGCATTAACTTTCCTCCTCTTAAAAACACAGTGGCTTGTGCTTTAGGGAAGGTCATATGAGACCTTTAAGAAACACCGGCAGTAGATCACAGAGCCCTCAGATTACTGGGAGGACTATCTGAAACGAAGCTGCTCTTGATAACTTGGGGGAGTTTCTCAGAGGGATTACTTACTTACTTGCTATCTATATGCAACCAGTGGGCAGTTATTCCTACAATGAGAACCACTGAATTAGAAGAGGTAGGACAAAATTTGTCCTGACTTCAGCTGAAAATGGATGACATCACATTGGCCCTAGAAGGCATTCAAGCCAGCCTCAGTTCACTGCTCAGAGCTGTTAGGATTGATATAATTGCCCTAGATTTCTTCCTTACAGGCCATGGCAAAATACATGCAATTGCTAAGACATCCTGCTGTAACTAGATTAATGCTTTGGGCCAAGGGGAAAAGTCAATACAGAAACAATACCTAGGAAGAAGCCAAAGTAGATTCTGATGGTTTATGGGATTTGTTCAGCTGATTGGGTCTGAAGCCCTGGGAGCACAGTAATTAATACTGCAGGTTGGCCTCATCCTGCTATTTGGAGTCTATTGGTGGTACCCTTATTAAATGTTATATGAAACAAATTTAATGGATTTGGTCCCAGCCTCTGATGGTCAGATTAATCAGAATGACAAACAGAGTGGCATACTGATGGGAAAGTTTGCCAGAAGCCAAGAAACTGTAGAAACAAGGAGTGGATATTACTGAGAGAAAATTTTTTATGGGTCTCTCATAATTCTGCACATCTTATAAATACAGGCACTGACTGCCTCTAATGGGCAGAATAATGGCTCCCCAAAGATGTCCATATCCTAATCCCCAGAAACTATGAATCTGTCACCTTACATGCCAAAGGGACTCTGCAGATGTTATTAAGGATCCTAAAATGGAGAGATTATCCTGGATTATCTAGGAGGGCCCAACATCATCTCTATGAGGTCTTTATAAGGGAAAGAGGGAGGCAGGAAAGTCAGAGGAAATCGACAATGAAGCAGATGTTCAAGTGATCTGGCCACATGCCAAGGAATGAGGACAGTCTTTAGAAGCTGGAAAAAGGAAGGAATGGATTCTCCCCTAGAGTCTCCAGAAAGAACACAGCCTTTCAATTTTAGCCCTTTAAGATCCATTTTGGATTTCTGACCTCCAGAGTTGTAAGAAAAATATGTGCTGATTTAAGCGACTAAATTTATGGTTGTTATAGCAGCAATAGGAAATTAACACACTGTCTTTGTTCTGGACCATTTTTTCAAGGATATTTGTACAGTGGTTTTTGAAAACCTAATATCTCCCTCCAGAGCAAAGGGCTGGAGGCTTACTGCACATTTAAAAGACATGGGCTCAGGACTTCCCTGGTGGCGCAGTGGTTAAGAATCCACCTGCCAATGCAGGGGACAAGGGTTTGAGCCCTGGTCCGGGAAGATCCCACACACTGCGGAGCAACTAAGCCCATGCACCACAACTACTAAGCCTGCGCACCACAACTACTGAAGCCGGTGCGCCTAAAGCCCGCGCTCTGCAACAAGAGAAGCCACCACAATGAGAAGCCCGCACACCGCAACGAAGAGTAGCCCCCACTCGCCGCAACTGGAGAAAGCCTGTGCGCAGCAAATAAGACCTAACGCAGCCAAAAATAAATAAATGAAATGAATTTATTAAAAATAAATAAGTAAAAGACATGGGCTCCCCACGCTCTTATAATTCAACCCATTGCATGTACAGGTGTCACCTGGCCCCCTCTGCATCATTCTGCAGAAGTCAGGGATTGGGGAACCAGTGCAAGAAGATGCTGATTCACTGCCCACTGCTACCGCTGTAACGAAGTCCTTTGTTTCTAACATAAGAGTCATGTGCCTTCTGCCAGTATTCCATGAAACTGTTAGCTTATAAGTAGGAAAAAAATCTCAAACCCTTCACAATCCTTGTTAGATTATAGAACAACTCAGATAAGCTATGATGTTGTCTTCACCTTTCAACTCATTTGAGAACCAAGATTTTAAGAATTATTTGGATGAAATGAAAGGATTGGATGACTAAATTTTTTTAACACTTTTCATCTTCAAGTTGCCTTTTTTTTTTTTTGACTGCGCTGTGCAGCTTGTGGGATCTTAGTTCCCCAACCAGGGATTGAACCCAGGCCCTCAGCATTGACAGAGTGGAGTCCTAACCACCAGACTGCCAGGGAATTCCCTTTAAGTTGCCTTCTTGAGTGCTACAAAACTCCCCAGCATCTGGAAGCATTCTTTTTTTTCCCAGAAGCATTATTATTCTCTGAAATTCCTAGATGATTTGCTTCATAGAGTTTGTACCCTTTAACTTACTTCTCTCTGCCTTCAGAGAACACCTAAAATTTCTCCATGGCTCATTTGGTTAGTTTATACAACAAGGTGGCAGACTCTTCATATAAGGTAACCTCCTAAGGTCAGGAAACACATTCCAAACACATGTGTTTGAATAAATTTGTCCTCTGAAATCATAAGGCTTGGAGTTTTACGCAGAATAAAACCAAGCTTGAGTCTAATTACAAAAATATTTATCCCTGTATTTGTATGTTTCCAGGAGAACCAGTCTTACCACTTCTGTAAGATATTCAAGGCTTGCCCTAGGAACTGTGTCTCAGGTTATCAGTAGTATCCTATTTATAAGAGAGGTCAAAAGAGAATAGTCTATGAATATTTTGAGGCATTTTCAGAAGGCCTGAATAAATTCAGACTCCTAATAAGGGATCAGTAGGTGAAATGTAATAACACCAAAAGCAAGTTTATAACAGAATCCTGGCAATACTTATCAATATTGGAGAAAATCCAAAGTAAGGTTTATCACAAGTAATATAATCAATAAAGAGACTGTAGTGAAATATGATTTTTTGATATTTGATAACATTTGCTATTCTACTTTGTGACAGAGGACTAGGAAAAAATGTAGATAGTAGGGATGATCCCACCAGCTCTCTGTACAGCTTGGTTCCCAAGGGACATTTGGCAATGTCTAGAAACAGTTTTGATTGTCATAATAGTGGTGGGGTGGTAGTACTACTGGCATCTACTGAGTAAAGGTCAGGGATGCTGCTAAACATCTTACAATGCACAGGACCACACCCCACCACCTGCAAACAAAGAATGATCTGGTCTCAAATTTCAGTAGTGTCAAGGTTGAGAAACCCTGCCGTGTAGGAACAATAAAAAACAGTGAGACCAGTGATGGAATAGTTCTGTATCCTGGCACCTAGTTATGGTTACATGCATCTATACATAGGATAAAATTGCATAGAACCACATACACACATGCAGAAATCAATGAAGATTTAAAAATATGGTGAAAACTGAATATGGTCTGTAGTCTAGTTTACATATCAATTCCCTAGTTTGATATTATGCAGCAAAAATTTAAGATGTCACCATTGGGGGAAGCTGGGTGAAGGGTACAAGAGACTCTTTGTAGTACTATTTTTGCTACTTCCATCTGAGTTTATAATTATTTCAAAATAAAAGTTAAAAAGAAATGGTGAGGGGGCTTCCCTGGTGGTGCAGTGGTTGAGAATCTGCCTGCCAAGGCAGGGGACACGGGTTCGAGCCCTGGTCTGGGAAGATCCCACATGCCATGGAGCAACTGGGCCCGTGAGCCACAACTACTGAGCCTGCGCGTCTGGAGCCTGTACTCTGCAACAAGAGAGGCCACGATAGTGAGAGGCCCATGCACCGCGATGAAGAGTGGCCCCTGCTCGCCGCAACTAGAGAAAGCCCTCGCACAGAAACGAAGACCCAACACAGCCAACAATAAATAAATAAATAAATAAACAAATAAAAAGAAATGGTGAGTGACTTCCCTGGTGGTCCAGTGGGTAAGACTCCATGCTCCCAATGCAGGGGGCCCAGGTTTGATCCCTGGTCAGGGAACTAGATCCTGTATGCTGCAACTAAGAGTCCTCATGCTGCAACTAAGAGTCCGCATGCCACAACTAAGAAGCCCGCATGCTGGGACTATGAGCCTGCATGCCACAACTAAAAAAAAAAGATCCGCATGCTGTAATGAAGATTCCACGTGCTGCAACCAAGACCCAGCACAGCCAAAATAAATAAATTAATTAATAAATTAAAAAACAAAAAAGAAATGGTGAGACTGGAGCAAAATAAGAACCACAGGTGTGTTCTTCAGAGAGGTTTCTCTTCCCTTGTGCCTCTGCTGGCCCCCTCGTTGCTTCTGTGTGTTATGCAGTGGCTGGCACAGCTGTGAGATCCTACTTAGCTTGTATTCAAAGCTTGTGGTGGCTGTAGATGTATTTGTACATTCTACCCAGTGGTCTAAAGTTTTAGTTGACAAATTAATAAACAACCATCCTCACTACCTCTTCCGCAGTCCTAAGGCTCAGAAACTTATTGAACATTTTACCCTACTCCCTTTGATTTGGAAGTAGCCCTAGAGATATTTGTGGACTGTCCCTAGGCTGTGGACCACAGTTTAAGATCAGTGTCCTAGCAAAGTTTCTATTTCTCACCACTGCATCTTTCTCATGAAGTTGCCCCTTTCAACATACTTAACCAAATCATATCCATTCCTCAAGGTCTGGCTCAAATCATTTCCTTTAAAATCCTTCTCTGACTCTCTTTCCTTCCCTGGCACCAAGCAGGGAGTGAATAATGTTTCTTTCATCTGAAACTATTGCAAAGCAAATAAGGCTCAGGTTATGTATGGTATGTATTATCTATCTATCATCTACCTATCACTGCACTATAAACCTTGGAGGAGACAAAGGAGTATAAAATATGATTTACTGATCTAAATGAATTTCTTCTCTAGTGGTAAAAATGACAGTTCAACAATTCATGTTAGCAGTAAATGCTTTCTTGCCAAGAAATTAGCTTAGGCGTTGTGTGGTACTAATGATGATTAAGACTTGATCCCTGTATTCAAGGACCTTGTCTAATAAAAGAAATATGCACATAATTTAAGTATAACACAAGGCGGAATGTGATAAGTGACAGCAGAAAGGTAATAGTCATATGGGAATATATTTAGAGAATATGTCTGATCAAAAAATGTAATCAGGGAAAAATTGTTAGGGAATATCACATTTCAGGTAAGTCTTGAAGGATGGGTAAAACAAGTCAAAATGGGAGGGAAGAATTTCTACTTGCAGTGAAAATGTTGTGTTGAAACCTACAGGCAGGAAAGCACGAGGCAAGCTTGGAATGCTTAGTGGACTCACTTGGTTGAGGGTAAGATATGAATGAGGAGCAAGGTTTTTTGGTCACAGAGGGCCCTGGACGCTATGCCACAAGTTTAGATATTATTCTGAAAGTTTGGTGAGAGTTAATGACAATTTTCTGGGTGTCACAATGGAAGCTTAGTTCTGGAAGGATAACATATGGCACCAATAGAAAATAGTTTTGAGGATGGTGACTTTAGACTGAGGCAAAGGAATCTGTAGGAGGTTATTGTTGCAATCTAGGCCAGAAATAATGAGGGTGTGAACTAGACTGGTAGCAGGAGAAACAGTTTTAGATAATAGAAGGTATGTTACAAGTGATGAATTGTCAGGTGAAGTGTACAAATGATTATGATGGTCAGAGGAAAAAATTATTCTGCTTGGGTGTTTTCTAAGAGAGAAAGCAGCAATAATGGACACAAACTCAGGGGGTGTAGTGACTTGAAGGAATGATCATAGGTGAGAAAACTACAATGTACATGTGCTTCTAGAGATGAGAGTAAATATGTTTGACTGCAGCAGATTGTATCTATAAAGTAATGGGAGTGAAGCTTGAAAGACCAGGAGTTAGTTGTAGAAGGCCTTGCATCCAGTTAAGAAGCTTGGGCTTCAGTTTTGAGACAATGGGAGTTTAGAATGGATCTCGAGTAGGGGAGTAACATGATGAAGGCGTGTTATTTACACCACTTATTTGACATATGTACCATCTTGTGTTATTATGTAAGTTTAATCCTGGACACAGGATTAAAGTTTGCTCAATAAATTCTTGTTGATTGACTGAATCGATTGACTCATTTTGTCAAGGAAGAATTCTTCTACCATGTGAATAATAATCTCATTAATATACTTTAATTTTGAATATTGAGACTTATAAAAAGGGATCTATCCAGTTAGATCTGGCTCATATTGGCTTGTGAAAACTGAATGATAAATTTCAGGAATTTTGTGAGCAAGAACCACAAGTTGGTAGCTTGAGATTGGCCATTTTGCAAGTATTTACATCAAGGAGATTGGGAAATGCTAAAAAATCAAAGCTTGTTTTCTGGAGAGTTGGTTATTAAACATATATCACCACGGCACTGCTTATCTCCACCTCCCTTCATTCTTCTAACCCCCCCTCAAGGTTTTTGAGGGCGGAGACTGAATCTTATTTGTCTCTGTATCCTCAACACAGTATTTGGACATTAACGTGCTCAATTAATGTTTATAGAATGAATGAAATATGCTCTTGTAATTTTTTTCCAGACTATTTAATAAACAAAAATCATTCAAAAGAAATTCAAATAGAAATCTAGACCTTGTGGGCCAAATCAGATCCTATGCCTGTTTTTGTAAGTAGCTTTACTCGGACACGGCCAGGCTTAGTCATGTATGTATTGTCTATGGTTGCTTTGTGCTACAAGGGCAGAGCTGAGTATCTGAGACAGGAAATGTATGGCCCACAAAGCCCAACATATCTACTATCTAGTCCTCTCTGAAAGTTTGCTGATCCCTGATCTAGACCCACACATCCAACAGTTTCTTAAAAGGTAGGATTGTTCCTAAAAAGGGCCATAATGAATTACTATACTGTATATTCTTATAGATAAATTATATTACTTCATAAATTGTGCATAGACATCAGAATTTTGTAGAAATTAATGTAGACACAGATAATTATAGAGCAATTTCATAAGCGTAGGGTTAGATATAAATGGTTTTCCAGTGGTGGAACTTTCTACCTTGAGAAGTAATGATTACCTCACATGTAAACATAAGCAAACAGTCATCCTTTAGCAGAAAGCCTTGTGTAATTTGTTCATGTTATTGAACAATGCTGCCAGAAACATAGCTGATATGAAATGATGTCTATATTGCAATTTAGACTTTAAGAACTTCTCTTAGACCCAGATTCCAAAATGGCTCTGCTAAAAAGTGGTCTTCATGCAAGAGTACTTATAGCCAGAACACAGTTGTATGGTTTAAGAACAGAAATACACAGTGTATCTTTGCATACACGGTGTGGTGTCAAGAGTTTACATTTGCAATACTGGTTAATAAAGTTCAGGTCCAGTGTTGTACATTCCTTGCAAGTCATTTTTAAAGGCAAATGACGAGGTCATTTAAAATTTAGAATTCTCTACGGGAAAATTAACTTCCTGTTTCTTATTTGTACCCACACTACATCGATAATTTTTGAACAACTACCTTTAATGCCACCTAAAGTCTGAAATGGAGCAGTAACTTAATTTGATAGAATATAAAATGAACACCTCAGCTACATTAAACTGCCCCAGTTGGGTGGACACTCCTTGGGTACCCTGTTTCTGCCCCAAACATCCTGGGGAACCGCATTCACAGAGAATTCAGGGGTGGGCTAGCAGGGCTGTCAGCGCGGGAGCGAAGGCCATTGTCAACACAGGTGGCCTGATCACCTGACCAAACCGGGCTGACCCGAGGGTGGGAAGCTCTGGTCGTGGAGCAATGACTCCGCGGAACTGCGCAGGGTAGCTACAGGCGCGTACACCATTTTCCCTTCGTTATGATGAGGATTTTTTTTTCCTCCAGTAACCTTTCACCTCCGGCGCACCGGACTGTAAGAGCAAGCGTTTTAAATTTTTCAAGTATGCAAAACTTAAGCACATTTAAAAATGAACCACATAAAAAAAAAATGAACCACAAAAAACCCTCGCAGGCATGTTTCAGACCCTCCTCCCAGTGGGGGTATGCGAAGCCAGCACAGGCGCGGAGTGGGTGCGCACCGTAACCGCGGGGTGTGAGATGACCGGGTGGAAGAAACTACCTAGCCCGCCAGCGCGCAGGCGTATTTCCGACCTCAGCGCCCAGTGGTCGAGCCCCCTTTCCAGTAATTTCGCTAGCCGTGACGTCATCCCTATGCGCCCTTACGGTGCCTCCCAGAAGCCGCAAATTCATTTTTTGGTAAAGGGGTAAAAAGGAATGAACTGACCTCTTCCGCCCCACTTTGTTTTTAGTCCTTCTCTCTGAACGCGCCTACGCTTTGCAATGGAACGGGAGAGGGAAAAAAAACCGGCCACAGCTCCAAGCGGCAGCAGGCAGGCATGACTCGGCGACGTCGCCAGCCACGTTACCCGGCGTGCCCCGCGCGGCGCCGGCGGAGGGACGTGGGGGGAGGGGCGGGGAGGAGGAAGCGGCGGCGGCTGCGGATGTCGCTGCGACCGAGTGGCGTCTGAGCACACGGCGGCTGCTGAGCGCCCGACCCGGGCCTGCGCCGGAGCCCACGCCAAGCTCCGCGGCTCCTCGCCCGCTACGGCGGCCTTGCGCCCGTTGTCACTGAGGCGACGTGCCCCACATTCTCCGCTGCTCGGGCTGGCCGGCTCTGGCGTCCCCTGGCTCCCCCTCGCTCGCCCGCTCCCTTCTGCGCGCCTGAGTCACCGCCGCCGCCATGGCCGAGAATGGTGAAAGCGGCGGCCCTCCGAGCTCCCAGGACAGCGCCGCCGCTGCCGAAGGTGCCGGCGCCCCCGCCGCCGCCGCTGCTGCTGCCTCCACGGAACCCAAGATCATGAAAGTCACCGTGAAGACCCCGAAGGAGAAGGAGGAGTTCGCAGTGCCCGAGAATAGCTCCGTCCAGCAGGTGAGGGCCGCCCGAGGCTCGGGGCGGGGTGGGGATGGCGGCAGGACCTCCTCCCGCGGCGGGAGAAGCTTTTGCAAGGGCCTGGGAGGAGGGGGTCGTCCCCGGAGCTGCCCTCGGCTTTTCTCCCGGGCCTCCTTCCAAGTTAGATCACACCCAGGTTCGTGGGTTTGCACCTGGGGACGCCGCAGAGGTTTGTGGCGGGGCCGCGCGGCCTGTTTGCGGGACGTGCCGACGCCGCTTTCCACAGCGCCTTCCTCCTGCTCGGGCGGCCGCAGACCCCCAGCCGCCTCCCCCAGCTCCCCGCCCCCAGCCGCCTCCCTCCGGCTCCTCACAAAGGAAAGGGACCCGCCGCCTGGCTCCAGGCGGGGTGGAGGCTGGGCGAGGGTTTGCCTTAGCCTAGTCCGCGGTTTTGTCTCATGAAGGAAAAAAAAGAGGGGGTGCTCATTGTTTTACCTGCTTGCGGGTTAAGGTGGATTTTGGGGGGTGAGGATCACGTGTACCTTTAGTTCTGCTGAAATCTTTCCCACCTTCCAGTCTTTAAAGAAAAAATTAACTATAATGTAGAAATTGCTTTCAGCCGCATCTGAATAGTACAAGGCTTAAGGAGAAAGGTGGATGACTTTCAGTTACGACTTGCTGGATTTCTTTTTAAAGTATATTTGTTATCCCTTAGATGCTAATCGTTGGGGAGGATTTTGTTTCATTTTAGAGGGATAGCTATGTTCTTCAGATACTAGCGCTTGCAATCTGATAAAAGAGAACGAAATTGGAGTTACTGGAGAAAAATAAAAAATAACTCACGGCTTAAAATCTGTTCAGGAATACAAATTTTGTAGTTAATAATCTTGAGGAATTTAACAAATCGTTTTAGTTTGTTGTTGAATATACGTCCCAGGATATTGCCCTAATTATTGAATTGATTTCAGGCAATGTGAACAGTTTATGAAGAAGCAAAAATTCCTGAAATGTACCTACAGATTTCCCTAGGAGTAATAAATGATTGGGGTATTTTTTTATGTAATTCTGAAAGGTGGTGTGTAGTGAGAAACTTTGACTACCTATTGAATCACTTCTTTTGGTCTCTCAATTCTCCTATAAAAATTTTCCTTAACATTTTAATATTTTGCGGCCTACAGGAAAATTGAAATGTGCAGTGAACACCCATGTGTCCCTCACCTAAATTAGAGTTTTGCTTTATTTGCTGTATGGCACAATTAATCATTTATCAGTCAATTTTATTTTTTGGGTGCATTTCAAAGTAAGTTGCAAGTATTAGTACATGTTACCCTTAAAAAGCACTTAAGCAATGTGCATATCATTAACCTGAGTTCAATTTTTAACTTAAAATTTTTTTTTTACGTAAGTTTGACTTGCAGTGAATTGCGCACGGTTGCCATTCCACGAGTTTACACAAATACATACACCTGTTTAATCCGAAGCCTAATGGAGTTGTAGAACTTCGTAATTAACTAGAAAGTTCCCTCTTGCCCTTTTCCAGTCAGTTCAGTCACGCCCCTCTGTCAACCAGTGTTTTGATATTTTTCCTCCATGGACTTGTTTTGCTTATTCTAGAATTTCACATAAGTGGGATTATATGGTATGTACTCTTGGGAAAGGCTTTTTCATTCAGCTTAGTGTTTTTAAGTCTCGTGTATCCTCAGTAGTTCTTTCCTTTTCATTGCTGTGTTGTCTTCCGTTGTATGAATATACCACCACTAACTGGGCTCTTTCCAGTTAGTTGCTATGAGCACTCTTATACAAATCTGTATTGTTGGACAAATGCGTTTATCTCTCCTGTTAGAAGTGCTTAAAAGTGGAATGACTGGGTCATAGCGTAGCTGTAGGTTTAGTTTCATAAGGAACTATGTTTTTTAAAAGTGCTTGTACCATTTTACAGTCACACTGACAGTACATGGGAATTCCCGTTGCTCCACATTCCTACTAACATTTGATAGTATCAGTCTTTTTTTAGTGGGTGTGTAGCCATATTAACTTTTGAAGCCCATAGTTCTATCTAGGATTCCTGGTTCAGGTCTTCACCATCCTGGCTGCTTTCAGTATTTTACTGTAAAAGATTAGAAATAAAGTCAATATTTTGTAAATAGAAGAATTCATTTAGTTCAGTTTATTATGCTTTTTATCTGTGAGGATTTTTTAACTTTTTGTGATGGTGAAACTAGAATTTCAAATTCTGTGGAAGTTTTAGTTTTACTCCTCTGTAACCAAAGTAAAATTTTAATAGATAAAACTAAAGTCTCTCTGTAGCAACTTTTTGTCATGGCAGTTGAATTTTTGTTTTGATGAATACTTTCTGTTGAAGCAGAAAACGTGATAAAAATTGAAGCTCATCACTGCGTCAAGAACCAGAAGACAAATTGAACTACTATGGGCTCTGTTAGGGGAAGTACATACAGAAAAATGTACAAGAATAAGAAAAGTAGTTTTCACATCGTTTGTAAAATTCTACCTGAAGCACACAAAAAAAGCATCTGTCATTTTATAATTTTAAATTTTTCTAAGGGTTTCACAGATTTAAACTATTTGCTACAGATTAAAATTTGTCATTAAAATAAACTTAATGACATTGAGATTTCACTAAAAATGTTTAGTAAAAAATTGGGAAGTATTTGGTTCGGAAAATTCTTATCTAATCTTAGAGGTAAAGAGGGTAAGCAAAAGACCTACAAAAGGATAATATTGAAAGCTTAGGCTTTCTATCAGGCAAATCCCATTTTCTGCAATTTAAAATTTCTTTCACTGTTTCTATATAATGTAAATTCTCAATACATTATGCTGAAGTAGTATTTATATGAACATGTTCTAATAATTGATGAAACTATATTAAATCTCTTAGGTATAAAAAAGTTGTAAGGTGGTTATTAATTTTCTTGTTTTTCCCTCAATTTCTGTTTGTGTATAACAGGCAGAAACAAGATACTTTAATACAGTTTGTATTTAACACTTTTAACTTGTTCAATTGATAATAAAGGTTATACTTTTTTAAAATTAAAGTGAAATTTATTTTTCATTGCGTACTCAGAATCAGTTGAGTAATGTTTAAATTTTTAACTAAAGGTGGTTAGAATATAAACTTCACTATGTTCCAAGATGATTTCATTAATAAGGGTTTTCATAATATAAGTAGATAGATTTTTAAAAATGTGTAATGGCAAAAAGTCCCTGTGTATGAGATTATGTTTTCTATTAATCATTATTTTCTATTGGAAACAGTTTGAGGATTTCTAAGTGTTAAACAAGATGAAGTCCAGAGGAATGTTGTCTGTGTGTGAGTGGTTAAAATTAGTGCAGAGAATGGGAAGGGCAGTTTTGTATACTAGCTCCTAACTAGCTTGTTCTGGGATTTTTGTGGCTCTCTAGATTATAGTGTAAGATTTTGAAATGCAGTCACCTGAAGTATTCAGGCAGTGTATATTGTAGTTTTAGAAAATACCTTTGTCACTTGAATCTTTTAGAAAAATACTAACATACTTAGACATAACGTAAATATTATGTATTGAATAGAAATGAACCTTTCCTTGATAAGAGAAATTATATTGCGTCAGTGTCATCATCACAAACATCATTTAAAATTATACTTTATAGGGTAGATCTAGAACTCTTGTCCACAGTGGTGCCACCAGCCACATCTGACTGTTGAACACTTAAAATGTGGCTAGGGCTTCTCTGGTGGCGCAGTGGTTGGGAGTCCGCCTGCCGACTCGGGACGCGGGTTCACATCCCGCTCTGGGGGGATCCCGCGGGCCGCGGAGCGGCTGGGCCGGTGAGCCATGGCTGCTGGGCCTGCGCGTCCGGAGCCTGTGCTCCGCAACGTGAGAGACCGCAGGGGTGAGAGGCCCACGTACCACCAAAAAAAAAAAAAAAAAAAATGTGGCTAGATGTGATTTGAAATGTGCTGTAGGGGTAAAATACACACCAGATTTTGAAAACTTTTGGCTTGTTTCTTTGCATAATGTTTTCAATATTTATCCATGTTGTAGCATGTATCAGTACTTCGTTTTTATTGCTGAATAATATTCCCATGTATGGATATATATGTTACATTTTATTTTTCAATTAGTTGAGGGACATTTGGGTTGTTTCTACTTCTTGACCATTATGAATAACGCCTATGTGAATACTTATACAAGTTTTTTGTGGCCATATGTTTTCATATTTCTTGAGCATATGCCTGTGAGTTGAATTACTGGGTCATGTGATAGCTCTGTGTTTACCTTTTTGAGGGACTGCCAAACTATTTTCCAAAGTGGCTGTACCAATTTTTATTCCCACCAGAAGTGCATGAGGATTCCAATCACTTTCCATTGTGTATAACACTTGTTATTGGTCTGTCTTTGATCGTAGTCTTCCTAATTGCTGTGAAGTACCTTACTGTGATTGCTTGGCTTCCTGTTGCTCAAGCAGCAGTTCTTAATATGGTCTGGGGGGTCACCAGGGCCCTTCTCGGAGGATCATAAGATCAAAATTAGTTTCATGATAGTTCTGAGAGGTTATTTGTGTTTTTCACTCTAATTTTATCACAAGCAGCGTACTTTTTCAGAATCTTTTAGATGTGAAAATCCAATTGTCTTCTATTATGAGACTAAAGTGATGTGCAAAAATTTAAAACAGTGCTATTCTTCAAACTAGGAAAATAGCTATTTTTCATAAAAAAGGTATTTAATGTAATGAGTTTGTTATCTTGAATGAATTTCTAAAAGATTTCTCAGTTTTAATTTCTAGTATATCAATAGATGTAACCTACATAAACAAAAACTCTGGGGTTTCAAATTTGTAAGAGTTGTGTCCTGAGGCCAAAAATTGCTGCAATGGAGTATTTAATAGATTACGTAGATACTTACAAGATTGAGGATTGGGCTTCCCTAATGGCGCAGTGGTTGTTGGGAGTCCACCTGCCAATGTAGGGGATGCGGGTTCGAGCCCTGGTCTGGGAAGGTCCCACATGCCATGGAGCAACTAAGCCCGTGAGCCACAACTGCTGAGACTGGCGTGCCACAACTACTGAAGCCCGCGCGCCTGGAGCTGTGCTCCATAACAAGAGGAGCCAACTCAATGAGAAGCCCATGCACCGCAACGAAGAGTAGCCCCTGCTCGCTGCAACTAGAGAAAGCCCGCGCGCAGCAGTGAAGACCAAGGCGCCACAAATAAATACATAAATTAATTAAAAAAAAGATTGAGGATTGACTTCAATAAATTACTGTTATTTCTTGCCTAGAAACTGTGGTAGCCTACTGGTCAGTCTCCCCCATTAATTCCTAGAGCAATCTCTGAAAAATAGTAATCAGATCATTTTATTCTCTACATAAAACTAACAGCTCCCCATTGATCTTGGACTTATGTAATGTGGCCATGAGGCCCTGTGAGATAAGATTCTATCCTGTGTCTCCATTCTGACACCATCTTTCCTCCTTGGCTCTTGCTTTATTGACTTCTTAGTTCCTTGACCTGTTAATCACATTTTTTTTCCTGCCTCAGGAGTTTTGTGCAGTTTGTTTTTGCTACCTGGAACGCCTCCTACTCTTTGCCCGTTCTCAGTGCAAAGGTCACTTTCTCAAAGAAGTATCCCTGATTTTCCAGAGTTGGTTGGGATTCCCCATTGTACTTTCTCACAGCACCCTGTTTTTGGTCGTAATTTATTACAATTTAAAGTCTATATGTGATTATTTGATTAATGCTTTTTTTTTTGCTAGAGAGGATCTGTGATTGTTCACTATTGTGTTACCAGAGCTTAGCACATAGTATGTGTTCAGTAAATATTTGTTTACAAATGAATCTGTCATATGCATGATAATGTGTAATTAAATAATTACTACCAGTTGTTCAGTCATTACTGAATGCAGTACAGTTGTCCCTCGCTACCTGCCAGGGATTGGTTCCAGGACCCACTGTGGATACCAAAACCCACAAATGCTCAAGTTCCACAGTCGCCCTCTGCATTTGTGGATTTGGATGGCTGAGTGTGTACATAATCTCATTGGTTTCTAGCCCTCCTCTCACGGCTTCGTTTTAAACTGCTCTCCCCTTAGCTCACCACTCTTGACTGCCGCAGGGTGTTCACTCTCGCTTCTGGTTACTGGAACAATTCTTCTAGAATAGCCTTTCTTTTTTTTTCTTTTTTTCTTTTTTTTTTTTTGCGGTACGCGGGCCTCTCACTGTTGTGGCCTCTCCTGTTGCGGAGCACAGTCTCCGGACGTGCAGGCTCAGCAGCCATGGCTCACGGGCCCAGCCGCTCCGCGGCATGTGGGATCCTCCCGCACCGGGGCACGAACCCATGTCCCCTGCATCGGCAGGCGGACTCTCAACCACTGTGCCACCAGGGAAGCCCTAAAATAGCCTTTCTTAACAGAGGATCTTCATCTGAACCACAGAGCACAGCAGGGATTTGAATGACTGTCACTTTTTCCAGCTAATATACTTTTAAGTGCATAGGAGAGAAGTTAATTCTTTTTTTTTTGCGGTATGCAGGCCTTTCACTGTTGTGGCCTCTCCGGTTGCGGAGCACAGGCTATGGACGTGCAGGCTCAGTGGCCATGGCTCACGGGCCCAGCCTCTCCGCAGCATGTGGGATCTTCCCGGACGGGACACGAACTCGTGTCCCCTGCATCGGCAGGCAGACTCTCATCCACTGCGCCACCAGGGAAGCCCGAGAAGTTAATTCTTTACATAAAGTAGGGTGTGCTGCTAAATGTTTTATCAACTAGTTCTTTGGGAAAAAACAGCACTGATTTACTGTAGTGTTTGCTGATTTCCATTTGTAAATACCTCTCACCATGGAAGATTTTAGGCTACTGATTCTAAACTGGCTTACACAATTCCTGAAAATTCAGCAGTCTAGCTGGTAGGAGCCATTGCTTACAGTGGGTGTCTTAAGGCAGGTGTCAGCAAACTAGAGTGGGCCAAATCCACCATGCCCATGCACGTCTCTATTACCTTTGCTTTCAGGACAGACCATGTGGCCCACAGAGCTGAAAGCATTACTATCTGTCGCTTTACAGAAAGTTTGCTGACCCCTGCCTTTAGGGCATTAGGGCTTACTGGATCTCGATTTTGTCACACTTCCTCAAAACCCTTCTCATTGGAAAATTGGCCATGACTTAAGTTTAACAGTGTGACCAGTAGAGATAATGCAAGCTACATATGTAATTTAAGTTCTCTCAGCCACTTCAAAAATAAAATTAATTTTTATTAGAATATTTAGAACATAAAATTTACAATCTTAACCATTTTTGAGTGTACAGTTCAGTGACATTAAATACATTCATATTCTTGTGCAACCATCACCACCATCCATCTCCAGAACTCTGTTCACCTTGAAAAACTGAAACCCTGTACCTGTTAAACAATAGTTCCCCATTATCTCCTCCTGCCAGCCTCTGGCAACAACCATTCTACTTTTGGTCTCTATGAATTTGACTACTATAGGTTTCTCATAAGAGTGGAATCATAGTATTTGTCCTTTTGTGACTGACTTTCACTTAGCGTAGTGTCCTCAAGTTTCACCCATGTTGTAGCATGTGACAGAATATCCTTCCTCTTTAAGGTTGAATGATGCTCCATTGTATGTGTATACCATTGTATGTATATACCCACTTTGTGTATCCATTCAGCTGTCAGTGTCACTGGGTTGTTTCTATCATTTGGGTATAGTAATGTTAAATGTTTTATTTAACCTAGTATATCTTAAGTATCATTTCAACATGTAATTGATATTTTAAAAATTGAGATATTTTACTTTTTTTTTCATACTAGGCATTCAAGATCTGGTGTGTATTTTACACACACAGCACATCTCAATTTGGACTAGCCACATTTCAAATGCTCAATAACCACATTTGGTTAGAGACTTCCGAATTAGATAGCATAGCTAATAAAGTCTTCATGCTTCATTCCCTACTTACCTCTCCCCCTTTATTCACTGCATTTCAGCCATTTTTAAGTCTTTCCCTCCAACTATCACTAGCTCTTTCCCTTTCTGAGCTTTTGCCAATGCTGCTAATGACAGTAACATAACAGTACTTATTCCAGGCTTATCAAGGCGTACTGCATTATTGTTATTTTTTTTAAGTTTCACTTTATGATGAAAGTACTATTGTTTCCTCTTTTTTAAAGTGAAGAAACCGGAACTCAGATTAGTAATGTGATTAAATTTATACGCCTGTTAAATAGTGCAGCCTAGATTGAAATCCAGTGACTAACTTTGGAGCCCACACCTAACCACTGCTCCAAGCTGCCTTGACTTTCCTCTGGTTGGCTTTTCAGCCTTTGGGTTTATTTAAATGTCAGTTCATTAAAGGTTGATTGGACTCACCAATCTAAATTAGATCAATGACTATAATCTCTTGATACCATTTTGTGATTATATGGACTTTTTCCTCTCCACCCCATACTGTCAGAATTTACAAAGGTAGGGGTGTTTTGCTTACCTCTTAATCCCATTGTACCTACCTAGTATTGCACTTGGCACACATTGAGTAATGCAAATATTTATTGAGTGAATGAACAAATAGTGTTTTAAAGATTTATTTGCAGTATTTTGTACTTAGTTGGGACTATTTTAACAATGTGATTTACTTAGAAAAATGCGACGTTTATTCGTGGTTTAATCAAATGTCTAAAGGCATTATTTTAGTTGTTTTTGTATCTGAGCAGCTTAAAAAGAAAATCCCATTAAAATTAGGATTGGGAATTTATTAAGAGACTAAAGTTGCTATCTTCAAATCTGTTTGATGCAAATATTACTGAGTTAACATACCGAACAAATTCCATTTATTATAAGCATAAATAAAATGTATATATATGCGCCTCTATTTTGCAAATACTTTCATTATAAGAAGATATGAACTCTGGTTTGTTCCAGGTAAGTTCATGCCATTCTGAGTTAGTTTGATGTTCTGTAGATATGACAACACAGACTGCTTGGTTTATTGATTAAGCAGCTTCTATACAGATTTCTAGACTAGTAAAATGTTTTTGATAAATTTTGTATAGCCTTTAAAGCTCTCTCCAGTTTTTATAAAGGATATGGCTTTATTTTTTTTTAAATACAGACTGCAAAGAAAATGAAATACATTATGCATGCTGTTACTTTAGGAAGTTCAAATGATGTAGAAAAGTATGAAATAAGGGGACCCGTTCAAAAAAAGTTACTCTAAATGTGTATCTATCTATCTGATTCGGTCCGGAGAAGTGTTTCTCTATTTACCCATATATAATTTTCTGTTTATTCCTGTTCAGCAGATGGATTATTACCCACACTTTTTCCTTACTCTTTTTATTTGTATCTTTGCAGTCTTTCCATATTGGCATGTGTAGAGCTAACTCATTCCACTATTTATGATTATTTGTGTTTTTATATTAATATTTTGAGAAGTGGGGAAAGGGTGTTGTCATTATTAACATTGAAATGTGGTCTGCATTTTGGAGAGAGCATGAACCTTGGAATTTGAGAGATCTGACTTTGGGCAAGGCGCTTGACACCTCTGAGCCTCACATTGTTTTTTTTTTTCTTAACATCTTTATTGGGATATAATTGCTTTACAATGGTGTGTTAGTTTCTGCTTTATAACAAAGTGAATCAGTTATACATATATTCCCATATCTCTTCCCTCTTGCGTCTCCCTCCCTATCCCACCCCTCCAGGCGGTCACAAAGCACTGAGCTGATATCCCTGTGCTATGTGGCTGCTTCCCACTAGCTATCTACCTTACGTTTCCTAGTGTATATATATCCATGCCTCTCTCTCGCTTTGTCACAGCTCACCCTTCCCCCTCCCCATATCTTCAAGTCCATTCTGCAGTAGGTCTGTGTCTTTATTCCTGTCTTACCCCTAGGTTCTTCATGACATTTTTTTTTCTTAAATTCCATATATATGTGTTAGCATACGGTATTTGTCTTTCTTTCTGACTTACTTCACTCTGTATGACAGACTCTAGGTCTATCCACCTCATTACAAATAGCTCAATTTCGTTTCTTTTTATGGCTGAGTAATATTCCATTGTATATATGTGCCACATCTTCTTTATCCATTCATCCCATGGTGGGCAGTTAGGTTGTCTCCATCTCCGGGCTATCGTAAATAGAGCTGCAATGAACATTTTGGTACATGACTCTTTTTGAATTATGGTTTTCTCAGGGTATATGCCCAGTAGTGGGATTGCTGAGTTATATGGTAGTTCTATTTGTAGTTTTTAAAGAAAACTCCATACTGTTCTCCATAGTGGCTGTACCAATTCACATTCCCACCAGCAGTGCAAGAGTGTTCCCTTTTCTCCACACCTTCTCCAGCATTTATTGTTTCTAGATTTTTTGATGATGGCCATTCTGACCAGTGTGAGATGATATCTCATTGTAGTTTTGATTTGCATTTCTCTAATCATTAGTGATGTTGAGCATTCTTTCATGTGTTTGTTGGCAATCTCTATATCTTCTTTGGAGAAATGACTACTTAGGTCTTCTGCCCATTTTTGGATTGGGTTGTTTGTTTTTTTGTTATTCAGCTGCATGAGCTGCTTGTAAATTTTGCAGATTAATCCTTTGTCAGTTGCTTCATTTGCAAATATTTTCTCCCATTCTGAGTGTTGTCTTTTGGTCTTGTTTATGGTTTCCTTTGCTGTGCAAAAGCTTTTAAGTTTCATTAGGTCCCATTTGTTTATTTTTATTTCCATTTCTCTAGGAGGTGGGTCAAAAAGGATCTTGCTGTGATTTATGTCATAGAGTGTTCTGCCTATGTTTTCCTCTAAGAGTTTGATAGTTTCTGGCCTTACATTTAGGTCTTTAATCCATTTTGAGTTTATTTTTGTGTATGGTGTTAGGGAGTGATCTAATCTCATACTTTTACATGTACCTGTCCAATTTTCCCAGCACCACTTATCGAAGAGGCTGTCCTTTCTCCACTGTACATTCCTGCCTCCTTTATCAAAGATAAGGTGACCATATGTGCGTGGGTTTATCTCTGGGCTTTCTATCCTGTTCCATTGATCTATCTTTCTGTTTTTCTGCCAGTACCATACTACCTTGATTACTGTAGCTTTGTAGTATAGTCTGAAGTCAGGGAGCCTGATTCCTCCGGCTCCGTTTCTCGTTCTCAAGATTGCTTTGGCTATTTGGGGTCTTTTGTGTTTCCATACAAATGGTGAAATTTTTTGTTCTAGTTGTGTGAAAAATGCCAGTGGTAGTTTGATAGGGATTGCATTGAATCTATAGATTGCTTTGGGTAGTAGAGTCATTTTCACAATGTTGATTCTTCCAATCCAAGAACATGGTATATCTCTCCATCTATTTGTATCATCTTTAGTTTCTTTCATCAGTGTCTTATAATTTTCTGCATACAGGTCTTTTGTCTCCTTAGGTAGGTTTATTCCTAGATATTTTATTCTTTTTGTTGCAGTGGTAAATGGGAATGTTTTCTTGATTTCACTTTCAGATTTTTCATCATCAGTGTATAGGAATGCAAGAGACTTCTGTGCATTAATTTTGTATCCTGCTACTTTACCAAATTCATTGATAAGCTTTAGTAGTTTTCTGGTAGCATCTTTAGGATTCTCTATGTATAGTATCATGTCATCTGCAAACAGTGACAGCTTTACTTCTCTTCCGATTTCGATTCCTTTTATTTCCTTTTCTTCTCTGATTGCTGTGGCTAAAACTTCCAAAATTATATTGAATAAGACTGGTGAGAGTGGGCATCCTTGTCTTGTTCCTGATCTTAGTGGAAATGCTTTCAGTTTTTCACCATTGAGGACGATGTTGGCTGTGGGTTTGTCATATATGGCCTTTATTATGTTGAGGAAAGTTCCCTCTATGCCTACTTTCTGCAGGGTTTTTATCATAAATGGTTGTTGAATTTTGTCAAAAGCTTTCTCTGCATCTATTGAGATGATCATATGGTTTTTCTCCTTCAATTTGTTAATATGGTGTATCACGTTGATTGATTTGTGTATACTGAAGAATCCTTGCATTCCTGGAATAAACCCTACTTGATCATGGTGTATGATTCTTTTAATGTGCTCTTGGATTCTGTTTGCTAGTATCTTGTTGAGGATTTTTGCATCTGTGTTCATCAGTGATATTGGCCTGTATTTTTCTTTCTTTGTGACATCCTTGTCTGGTTTTGGTATCAAGGTGATGGTGGCCTCGTAGAGTGAATTTGGGAGTGTTCCTCCCTCTGCTCTATTTTGGAAGAGTTTGAGAAGGATAGGTGTTAGCTCTTCTCTAAATGTTTGATAGAATTTGCCTGTGAAGCCATCTGGTCCTGGGCTTTTGTTTGTTGGAAGATTTTTAATCACAGTTTCAATTTCAGTGCTTGTGATTGGTCTGTTCATATTTTCAATTTCTTCCTGGTTCAGTCTTGGCAGGTTGTGCATTTCTAAGAATTTGTCCATTTCTTCCAGGTTGTCCATTTTGTTGGCATAGAGTTGCTTGTAGTAATCTCTCATGATGTTTTGTATTTCTGCAGTGTCAGTTGTTACTTCTCCTTTTTCATTTCTAATTCTATTGATTTGAGTCTTCTCCCTTTTTTTCTTGATGAGTCTGGCTGATGGTTTATCTATTTTGTTTATCTTCTTAAAGAACCAGCTTTTAGTTTTATTGATCTTTGCCCTTGTTTCCTTCATTTCTTTTCCATTTATTTCTGATCTGATTTTTATGATAACTTTCCTTCTGCTAACTTTGTTCTTCTTTCTCTAATTGCTTTAGGTGCAAGGTTAGGTTGTTTATTTGAGATGTTTCCTGTTTCTTAAGGTGGGCTTGTATTGCTATAAACTACTCTCTTAGAACTGCTTTTGCTGCATCCCATAGGTTTTGGGTCGTCGTGTCTCCATTGTCATTTGTTTCTAGGTATTTTTTGATTTCCTCTTTGATTTCTTCAGTGATCACTTCGTTATTAAGTAGTGTATTGTTTAGCCTCCATGTGTTTGTATTTTTTATAGATCTTTTCCTGTAATTGATATCTAGTCTCATGGCGTTGTGGTTGGAAAAGATACTTGATACAATTTCAATTTTCTTAAATTTACCAAGGCTTGATTTGTGACCCAAGATATGATCTATCCTGGAAAATGTTCCATGAGCACTTGAGACACATGTGTATTCTGTTGTTTTTGGATAGAGTGTCCTATAAATATCAATTATGTCCATCTTGTTTAATGTATCATTTAAAGCTTGTGTTTCCTTATTTATTTTCATTTTGGATGATCTGTCCATTGGTGAAAGTGGGGTGTTAAAGTCCCCTACTATGAATGTGTTACTGTCGATTTCCCCTTTTATGGCTGTTAGAATTTGCCTTATGTATTGAGGTGCTCCTATATTGGGTGCATAAATATTTACAATTGTTATATCTCCTTGGATCGATCCCTTGATCATTATGTAGTGTCTTTCTTTGTCTCTTCTAATAGTCTTTATTTTAAAGTCTATTTTGTCTGATATGAGAATTGCTACTCCAGCTTTCTTTTGGTTTCCATTTGCATGGAATATCTTTTTCCATCCCCTACTTTCAGTCTGTATGTGTCTCTAGGTCTGAAGTGGATCTCTTGTAGACAGCATATATTTGGGTCTTGTTTTTGTATCCATTCAGCCAATCTGTGTCTTTTGGTGGGAGCATTTAGTCCATTTACATTTAAGGTAATTATTGATATGTATGTTCCTATTCCCATTTTCTAAATTGTTTTGGGTTCGTTATTATAGGTCTTTTCCTTCTCTTGTGTTTCCTGCCTGGAGAAGTTCCTTTAGCATTTGTTGTAAAGCTGTATTGGTGGTGCTGAACTCTCTCAGCTTTTGCTTGTCTGTAAAGGTTTTAATTTCTCCATCAAATCTGAATGAGATCCTTGCTAGGTAGAGTAATCTTGGTTGCAGGTTTTTCTCCTTCATCACTTTCAGTATGTCCTGCCACTTCCTTCTGGCTTGCAGAGTTTCTGCTGAAAGATCAGCTGTTAACCTTATGGGGATTCCCTTGTGTGTTATTTGTTGTTTTTCCCTTGCTGCTTTTAATATGCTTTCTTTGTATTTAATTTTTGACAGTTTGATTAATATGTGTCTTGGCGTATTTCTCCTTGGATTTATCCTGTATGGGACTCCCTGTGCTTCCTGGACTTGATTAACTGTTTCCTTTCCCACATTAGGGAAGTTTTCAGCTATAGTCTCTTCAAATATTTTCTTAGTCCCTTTTTCTCTTCTTCTTTTGGAAACCCTATAATTCGAATGTTGGTGCGTTTAATGGTGTCCCAGAGGTCTCTGAGACTGTCCTCAGTTCTTTTCATACTTTTTGCTTCATTCTGCTCTGCAGTAGTTATTTCCACTATTTTATCTTCCAGGTCACTTATCCGTTCTTCTGCCTCAGTTATTCTGCTATTGATCCCATCTAGAGTATTTTTCATTTCATTTATTGTGTTGTTCATCATTGTTTGTTTCATCTTTAGTTCTTCTAGGTCCTTGTTAAATGTTTCTTGTATTTTGTCTATTCTATTTCCAAGATTTTGGATCATCTTTACTATCATTATTCTGAATTCTTTTCCAGGTAGACTGCCTATTTCCTCTTCATTTGTTAGGTCTGGTGCGTTTTTATCTTTCTCCTTCATCTGCTGTGTGTTTTTCTGTCTTCTCATTTTGCTTATCTTACTGTGTTTGGGGTCTCCTTTTTGTAGGCTGCAGGTTCGTAGTTCCCGTTGTTTTTAATGTCTGTCCCCAGTGACTATGGTTGGTTCAGTGGGTTGTGTAGGCTTCCTGGTGGAGGGGACTAGTGCACAGGCCACATTTTTAACATGTGATGTAATATCTGCTTCACTAGATTGTTTGGAGGATTTCGTGAGATAATATGTAAAAGTACCTGGCTCAGAGTTTATATACTTTACTTTTATTGGTTTCTTTCCTCCTGTACGCTTTTGTTTGCCAGTGAATTGAGTCTTAATTTTTTTGTAGTAGAAGGAAGAATGCGAGCTTGTGTAAGTGAAGCATTTAGTTTGTGGATGTTAGATTTAGGTCATAGAAACTCCTAGAAATTACATTTTTATTGATAATTCACTATAACATTTTTGACTGAGTGTTCAGTTTTATATTTATAAGAGGTGCCCTTTTCTCATATAGCTGCTTATGTCTCTAGTTTATCTTATACCCAACATCTTCGTGTAAGGTTTATGCAATGGTTTTTTTTTTTAATATATATTTTTAAAATTTATTTTTGGCTGCGTTGGGTCTTTGTTGCCGTGTGCGGGCCTTTCTTTAGTTGTGGTGAGCTGGGGCTACTCTTCATTGGGGTGCGTGGGCTTCTCATTGCGGTGGCTTCTCTTGTTGCGGAGCATGGGCTCTAGGCTTGTGGGCTTCAGTAGTTGTGGCTCATGGGCTCTAGAGCACAGGCTCAGTAGTTGTGGCACACAGGCTTCGTTGCTCCGTGGCATGTAGGGTCTTCGCTGACCAGGGCTCGAACCCGTGTCCCCTGCATTGGCAGGCAGATTCTTAACCACTGCGCCACCAGGGAAGCCCCTATGCAATGTTTTTTTTTTTTTTTTTTTTTTTTTTTTTGCGTTACGTGGGCCTCTCACTGTTGCGGCCTCCCCCGCTGCGGAGCACAGGCTCCGGACGCGCAGGCCCAGCAGCCATGGCTCACGGGCCCAGCCGCTCCGCGGCATGTGGGATCCTCCCGGACCGGGGCACGAACCCGCGTCCCCCGCATCGGCAGGCGGACTCTCAACCACTGCGCCACCAGGGAAGCCCTATGCAATGTTTTTTAATGAGGGTACTTTAAGGTTACTCAGACTCAGGCATTTGTTGCAATAAGTTTTATGTTTCTGCAGACGAATAGTGTTTGTGGACTGCCTCTGTCTAAAGCTGCTTTGAGAAGTTTTAAGATTGCTAATTGTTTTTTTTCCTAAGTCAATATTACTTAGTTTCTGATTTTTTGTTGTAGTATTCAATAAAAGTGTAGTAGGTAAAACAGACATAGAAGTAAAGTTCAAATGTTAGAGATCAAATTTTGGAAAATTTGAAGCCACTGTAAGCTATTTCCTCTGCCTTTTTTTAGAGTGCAGAATAGAAGTTTAAGGATATATGAAGTATGTGCAGGATTTTTGGCTCTTCTACAAACACATAACATTGTTTAAGTTGATCATATTTGGATTAAAATTTTATAAAATACAGCTTATTTGGAAAAGTATAGCATATCTCTTTGATATGGTACAGTTAAAAACTAAGATTTATTCATTTTTGTTTCTAGTGGAGTGGCAGGCAGCTGAGCGTCATAATCCTTGGGTTTTGTAAGTTTGTTCCAAGCTTTGGATAACTTACTCAGAGTAAATGAATATTACATTAGTCTGTTTGGGAGTAGTTCTAATACCTAAATTGTTTGACATCGGTTGTTTGAAATGTAAAACTTATTTGTATAACAATTAGATTATAATAAGTAGTCAGATTATACAGTTTCCCTTTGTATGGTACTAGAAGTATAGCTGTACCCTATCTGTCATAATGCTCTCCAACTTTCACCATGAAGTGCTATAAACTCATACTTTTGAATTGCCTTAGGTGCCCCTCAGAACCAAGAGTTCCATGAGGCTAGAGGATCCTAGTATCAGTGATGCTAATTTTCAACAATGCTGTGATTCTGTAGGAGGAAATTATTTCTTATGGGTCTTGTTAAGGACTTTGGTTTCTTGAGATTTTGTTGTGAGGATTGAATGAGATGATGTGGGGGTGTGGTTCCAGGCACAGTGTAGCTGCTAAGTTAGCAATGAATGTAAATGCTTTTTGAACTGTGTGCCTTAGGATTTTACTCTTTCGCATCTAGGATACCATAGAGAAGCCCCTAGTCTGTCCAGAAAGCCCACCTATCCTTCCTAACACTGACAACTCATGGCCAGTAGGATTCCAGCCCTTAAATATTACTAAGGGCTCAACTAAACTATTCACAACTGTTCTATAAGCATTTGATGCTAGATAATGATGTTCATGGATGACCGTCTCTTACTCTTGGGTGATCATCCCTGCTGTGATTTACACCTTATAGCCACTCTGGTCTGCTACCTAAAACTAAGGTATCTTTCCCCCCCACCAAGACAAATTTTATTTATTTATTTTTAAATTTTTATTGGAGTATAGTTGATTTCCAATGTTGTGTTTCAGGTGTACAGCAAAGTGAATCAGTTATACATATACGTATATCCACTCTTTTTTTACATTCTTTTCCCATATAGGTCATTACAGAGTATTGAGTAGAGTTACCTGTGCTATACAGTAGGTTCTTATTGGCTATCTATTTCATTTATAGTAGTGTGTATATGTCAATCTCAATGTCTCAATTTATCCCTCCCCCTTTACCCCCTGGAAACCATAAGTTTGTTTTCTACATCTGTGATTCTTAAAACTAGGGTATCTTCATTCCAATTTGCTTCTGATGACCTACCCAAGACAAGGTATATGATAGCTTTCTGGCTAGTTGAGTCACTTGAAATTGGATGCTCAGGAAAGTTGGTCATTTACGTTTCGACTTTCTGCTGTTTCTTATGTGTAGGGCATTCACAATCAACTTTTAAACCTATTTTAAGTATAGTACAGAAGAATGCACACATAAATGTACAGCTTCATTTATTAGCACAAAAGTTAGAAGCAGAATATTATCAACTTCCCAGATGTCACTTGTGATCCCTTACAATCACCACCTCCTCTTAACTACAACTTTTCTCACTTTTGACACTATGGTTTTTGCCCCTTTCCTCTCTTTTAACTTATGTTAATGATAACTTATGTTAATGAAATAACGTAGTTTATTGTCATTTGTGATTGGCTGCTTTTGCTCTACATTGATCCATGGTGACATATGGTTGTAGTTCATGTGTTGTCATCATGTGTAACAGTCTATTGAATATATCACAATTTGTTCTACAGTTGAAGGTTTGGGTTGTTTTAAGTTTTGGGGTAATAAAGTTTGAACTTCCTTGAACTTGTCTTTTGGTGTACCTGTGAACACATAATTCGTTAGATAAAATCCCAGAAGTGGAATCGTTGAGTCATACAATAAGCATAAATTCAGCTTCTACTGTGAAATGTTTTTCTGAAATATGTGAATTTATACTTCTGTTTGCAATATATGTGGATTCCAGTTGCTCCAAATCCTCTGCAACAGTCTGTAACAGTCTTTTTAAATAGTACAACCACTTTATTTATTTATTTAGGCTGCATCAGGTCTTCGTTGCAGCACATGGGATCTTTTGTTGCGGCACCTGGGCTTCTCTAGTTGTGGCCAACGGGCTCCAGAGCGTGTGGGCTCTGTAGTTATGGCATGCGGGCTTAGTTGCCCTGCGGCATGTGGGATCTTAGTTCCCCCACCAGGGATCGAACCCTCATCCCCTGCATTGGAAAGTGGATTTTTAACCACTGGACCACCAGGGAAGTCCCTGTAACAGTCTTTATACTGGACTGTTCGGTGGGTGTGTCACTGGTTTTAAAGTTACCTGATGTTGTTAATTAGGATGAGTCCCCTTTGTTTGTATTATTGGCCATTTAGATTTCATTTTTGTGAAGTTCCTATTTCAGTCTATTGACTAGTTTTCAGTTGGGTTGTGTCTTGCTGATTTTCATGCTTTATGTATAAAATCTGGATTCAAGCTCTCTGTTGGTTTTTGGTATTGTAGATATTTTTTCTCTGTTGCTTATCTTTTTACTCTATTAATGATAGTTTAATTTATTGTGCCTTTTTTATGGCTAAATCTTTTTGTGTCCTGTTTAGGAAATCTTTTCCAATTGAACTAATATTTTATTGATTCATCTTTTTGGTACTGTTTAATTGCAAGGTACTGTTTAATTTGCATGTAGTTAAAGTACATACTCCATATGATTTAAAATTTTTGAAATATGTCGACTTACTTTATGGCCCAGTATATAAGTTTGTAAATGTATTTAAAAAGAACACTTATTCTGTAGTTGTTGGGTACAGTGTTCTATACAGGCCAGTTGGGTCATCAGTTAATTTTGTTGTTCAAAGCTTTTATATCTTTTTTTTTTTTTGCCCTATTTTATTCTATCAGTTACTGAGGTAAATATGCTAAAATATCTTACTGTACTTTTGGATTAGTCTGTTTTTCTCTGTAGTTCAATTTGATTTTTGCTTTATGTATTTTGAAGCTATATTATGTACATATACACTTAAAGTTTTATCTTCTTGTGAGTTGAACACTTTATAATGTTGAAATGTCCTAGTTGCTTTTGTATTAAAGTTTGCTTTTTCCAGGGAACTATATTCAATATCGTGTGATAAACCATAATGGAAAAGAATATGAAAAAGAATGTATATATATGTATAACTGAGTCACTTTGTTGTACAGCAGTAATTAACACAACACTGTAAATAAACTACACTTCAGTGTAAGAAAAAAGTTTGCTTTGTCAATTAGAGTAGCCTCATTAACTTTATTTGGTTAATTTTTACATGGACTATCTTTATTCATTCTTCTTATTTTCAGTATTTCTTTTCCTTAGTAGTTTATGTGTGTATCTTTTTTAAGCAGCATGAAGTTGGGTTTTTAAATCCAGTTCGGCAATTTTATCTTTTTAACACATAGTCTCTTATGTAATCACTGATACATTTGGTTTACGTTTACCATTATACTATTTGATTTCTGTTTTTCCTGTCTCCTATGTTGCTTTTTTCTCTTTGTTTTGTATTGTTCTGTATTATTCCAATTGTTCCCCCCCTTTTTCCCAGTTGCCCCTTTTATTAGGTTGGTAGATGCATGCTGCTTAAACTATTCTTCTAGTAGTTATCCTAGAGATTACTATATGCATCTTAGAAAATGTCTAAATCAGTAAGTACTTGTACTTTCCAGTTAATTCAAGAACCTTAGAACAGTTGAACACTGTTCACCTGCCTGTGGACTACACTTGATCTTCCTTCCTTCCTTCTTTCCTCTCTTCTTTTCTTCCTTCCAACACAAGACATTGTTACTAATGCTTTATAAAGTTGGTTTTTATTTCAATTTATTCTTTCTATTTTTTTTATTCCTTCATCTAGGAGAGGATCGTTTTCTTCTGTCTGAGGAACATTTCCTGTAGTCTGTATATGCTGGGTAACAAATGCTCTGTTTTTGTGCGTCTGAAAATGTCTATTTTGATTTCATTTTGAGGGATTTTGCACTGGGTATAAAATTTTAGTTTGGCAGTTAATCTTCCCTCTTTATAATTTTTTTCTTAATTGTTTTTTCCTTGTGTGTGTGTGGTACTCGGGCCTCTCATTGTTGTGGCCTCTCCCGTTGTGGAGCACAGGCTCTGGACGCGCAGGCTCAGCGGCCATGGCTCACGGGCCCAGCCGCTCCGCGGCATGTGGGATCTTCCCGGACCGGGGCACGAACCCGTGTCCCCTGCATCGGCAGGCGGACTCTCAACCACTGCGCCACCAGGGAAGCCCTTTTCTTAATTTTTAAATCATGGATAATTTCAAATATACAGAAGTAGAGATAATCGTAAGTTAGCTCCATCATGAATCCTTCACCCAGCTTTGACAATTAATTTTGGAGCCAGTCTTGTTTCAGGTGTACTTTCCCTTAAGGCCCCTCTACATACCGCATTATTTTGATGCATCTTTCATGCCTTATATCACTTCATCCTTTAATATTTCAGCATGTATCTCTAAAAGCTAAGGATCTCTTTAAAAAATGCAATATATTATCCTGCTTTACCAATTAATAATGTCTTAATTTCACCAGTCCAGAATTTCCCCATTGTTTCAAAATGATTTTTTAAGTGTAATGTTGGCATGGATTTATTATTATGTAGTTTTAACTTTTAAAAAATACTTTACTTTTTTGAGCAGTTTTAGATTTACAGCCAATTGAGCAGAAAGTACAGAGTTCCCATACTCCCTGCTCCCCCTACTTTAACCTCCCCCACCATCGACATCCTGCTCCAGAGTGGTACATTTGTTACAATTAATGGACCTCTATTGACACATCATTATCACTCAAAGTTCATAGTTTAAGATTCACTCTTGGTGTTTTGACAAATGTATAGTGTATGTGCTCTACCTTTAACCTAACTCCTGGCAACCACTGATCCATTTACTGTCTCTATAGTTTTGTTCTTTCCAGAATGTCGTCTAGTTGGAATTATACAGTACGTAACCTTTTAGATTGGCTTATTTGACTTAGTAGTATGCATTTAAGGTTCCTCTATGGTTCTTTTCATGGTTTGACAGCTCATTTCTTTTTATTGCTGAATAATATCCCATTGTCTGGATGTACCAAGGTTTATTTATCCATTCACCTGTAGAAGAATTTCTTGGTTGCTTCCAAGTTTTAACATTAATGAATAAAGCTGCTATATACATCTGTGTGCAGGTTTTGTCTGGACATAAGTTCTCAATTCCTTTGGGTAAATACCAAGGAGAGGGTGATTGCTGGATCGAATGGTAAGAGTATGTTTAGTTTTGTAAGAAATTGCTAAACTGTCTTCCAGAGTGACTATACCATTTTGTATTCCTATCAGCAGTGAATGAGAGTTCCTGTTGTTCTATATCATTGCAGCATTTGGTAGTGTTACCTGTTTTGGTTTGGCCATCCTAGTAGTTGTATAGCGCAGTCTCCTTATTTTAATTGGCAATTCCCCTAATGGCCTATGATGCAGAGCATCTTTACAGATATGCTTATTTGCCATCTGTATATCTTCTTTGATGAGATGTCTGTTAAAATTTTTTGCCCATTTTTTAATTCAGTTGTTCAGTTTCTTGTTGAGTTTTAAGAGTTCTTTGTATACTTTGGGTAACAGTCTTTTATCAGATGTGTCATTTCCAAATATTTTCTCCCAGTCTGGCTTGTCTTCTCATTCTCTCGCAAAAGACTTTTTTTCAAGTGGGATCCAAATAAAGCTCACACATTGCAAGGGACTGATAAGTTTCCTATTTTTCCTTTTCTGGCAAGTATGCTTTTATTTCTTTTTCCTGCCTTGTTGCATTGGCTGATATTTTTAATATGCTGTTGAATAGAGTGAATAAAAAGCAGACATCCTTGTTTTGTTACTGATCTTAGAGGGAAAGCATTCAGCTGTTCACCATTACTACACCAAATTGTAGATATTTTGTAGATGCGCTTTATCAGATCTGGGTAGTTACCTTTTATTCCTGATTCCCTGGGACTTTTGTCATGAATGAATAGTTTCAAATGCTTTTTTACTATCGATTGATAAGACGGTGTGGATTTTCTTTTGTCAGTGTGGTGAATTATTGATTTTTCAAATGTTGACTTACTTAGCGGCACATTTCTAGGATAAACCTAACTTGGTAATGAAGAATTACTCTTGTTCTATATTGCTGGATTTGTTTGCTAGTATTTTACAGAGGATTTCTTCATCTGTGTTCATGAAGGATATTGGTCCCTAGTTTTCTTTTCTGGTTTTGGTATCAGGGTAATATTGGCCTCACAAAGTAAATTGAGCAGTGTTTCCTCTTCTGTTTTCAGAAGAGAGTGAATGAGTTCTGGCAGCTTGAATCTTTCAAGAAATTGGTCCATTTCATCCAAGTTGTCAAATACTTGCATGTAGTTTTCCTTATTCTGTTAATAAAATCTGTGAGGTCTGTAGTCATTTCCTTCTGTTGTTCCTGATATTGCTAGTCTATGTCTTCTCTGTTTTTTTCTTGGCCATTCTATCTAGAGGTTAATCAATTTTACTAATATTTTAAAAGATTTTTCTCTTATTTTTCTGTTTTTATTTTGATTTCTGCTCTTATTTTTATTTTTTGTTGGGTTTCATTTGCTTTGTGTCCAGTTTCTAAAGGTTGAAACTTAGATTACTGATTTGTGATCGTTCTTAAATTTAAGCCTTTAATACTATAAATTTTCCTAGGCATTGCTTTAGCTGCATCTCAGAAATTTTGACATATTGTAACTTCATTTTTGTTCAGTTGAAAATACTTTCTAATTGCTCCTCAAGACTTTCTTTTTGACCCATGAATTATTTAGAAGTATTTTGTTTAATTTGGGAGTTTTCCAGATATCTTTCTGTTATTGATTTCTAGTGTAATTCCATTATTGTCAAGGAATATACTTACATGGCTCAATTATTTAAAATTTCCAAGGTTTGTTTTTATGGCCCAGTTTATGGTCTTACCTTGGTTGAGTGTCCCTTGTGTACTTAAAAGTATCATTTCATCTATAGGTTCCCCTCTGCTTTTTCCCCATAGCAATTTATTTGTTAAGGACACCTTTTTTGTTGGCTTTAGTAGCTGCATCCTTTTAATGTCTCTTAACGTATTCCTTTGTTGCCTACAAATCTGGGGGAAATTTATTAGACCTAGAGCAGGCAGTGGTTCTTAGTAGTGTCCATCAGAATCACCTGGGAAGCTTGTTAAGCCATAGATTACTGGGCCCTATCCTCAGAGTTTCTGATTTGGTTGGGGCCTGGGAATTTGCATTTCTACCAAGTTAACCTGAGAATGGTGAATGTTGCTCACCTGGGGACAACACTTTGAGAAGTACAGCAGTTTCTCAATCTTGTTATTGATTACATTTTGAGTTGGAAAATTCTTTGTTGTTGGGGCTGTCCTGTGCATTGTAGGATGTTCAGCATCTTCAGTCTCTACCCACCAGTGGTACTTAAGCCCTGTTGTGACAACCAGAAATGTCGTTAGACATTGCCAAATGCTTCCCAGGGCAGATAGAGACCTCCATTCACTTTAGGAACCGCTGCTTTAGGGTGACTAACTGGGGAAAACTCTTAGATCTTTATCTCTAAGTTCTTTTATTTTAGCCTGTTTAGATTCTCCTTGGAGACACTATATATTACAGTCTTTCTGCTTGGATGTTGAAGGTCCAGATGCCAGCATTCTGTTTGATAGGTGTGAGGTGAAGGGGGAAAGGCTCAGTATCTGGTATGTCTCTGTTTACTTAATCTTCTGTTTTTAGTGTTTTATGTCTGTTCTTAATGTGTCTGGTGTGTTCTTTAGTTCAGAGACCCTCGTTCCCCTTCCAGAGAGAAAAAAAAAATCTAGTCTTTTGTTGGGTTTGGGGAGGGACAGTTGCTTACTTAGCGTGCAATGAAGATGTGTCTGCTTCTTAGACTTTCAAATCCCGTTATTTTAGCCCTTAGGCACCTCTCACCTTATACCTTATCCTCAGCCTCTGGTGGTACCATGTCGAGTCTTCCAGGAATTCCGTAGATTGTGGGGATTGAATTAGCTTTTAGCTTGGCTTTCTGTATTGCCAGTTCAGGATTCAGTTCTCTTGGGTCCACTGGGTCCAAAGTCTGGGTTGAAAACTTTGTTCCAGTTAAGACCAAAAGGTCTCAATTTGTTCTGTTGTATGAGTTTCTGCTTTAAAAATTTCTTTGTGCAGATCGTATGTCTGATAAGACTTGTACGTAGAATATATAAGGAATTTTTACAACTCAATAATAGGAAGGCAAATAACCCAATTAAAAAATGACAAAGGATGTTAATAAAGTTCTCCAAAGAAGATATATAAATAAGCACATGAAAAGATGCTCAACATTGTTAGCCATCAGGGGAATGCAAATCAAAACTACTGCACATCTACTAGGATGGCTATTAAAAATACCAGTCAGGTAATAAATATTGGTGAAGGCATGGAGAGATTAGAACCCTTATACATTGCTGGTAGGATTGTACAATGGTATAGCCATTAGCCACTTTGGATAACACTTTGGTGGTTCCTCAAATGATTAAATCAAGAGTTACCATATGACCCAGTAATTTAATTCCACATCTAGGTATATACCCAAGAGAAATGAAAACATATGTCCACAGAAAAACTTGTACATGAATGTTTATAGCAACATTATTCATAGTAGCCCAAAGGTGGAAACAGCCCCCATGCCCATCAGTTGATGAATGAATAAACAAAATGTTGTATATTCATACAACAGAATGTTGTTTGGCCATAAAAAGGGATGAAGTATTGATATATACCATGACATGGACGTACCTTGCAAACATTGCATATTATATGATTTCACTTATTGTGAAATGTCCAGAATAGGCAAATCTATTTGACAGAAAGTAGATCAGTGAGCGGTTTCTTTTTTTGTTAAATTGGTATCTGTGGAGTCACTTTTTTTTTTTTTTTTTTTTTTGGCCGTGCCACGCGGCTTGCAGAATCTTAGTTCCCCAACCAGGGATTGAACCTGGGGCCCTGGCAGTGAAAGTGCCTAGCCCTAACCACTGGACCACCAGGGAACTCCCTGATTAGTGGTTTCTTATGGTTTGGAGTGATGGGAGAATAGGGAGATGATAGCTAAAGGGTACTGGTTTCTTTTTGAGAAGATGAAAATTTCAAAATTGACTGTGGTGATGGTTGCACGTATCTGTGAATATACTAAAAACCATTGTACACCTTAAATGGGTGAATTGTATATGTGAGTTAGTTATATCTCTATAAAGCATGAAGAAATCTTTCATTGTTGTTTCAGTGGGCATTTGAAAGGATGTAAGAGATGTGTGTCATCAATCTGGCATCTTACCTTCAAGTCCCAAAATGTGCTAAAATGCTATATAATTGTATGTTAAACAATTAAATTATATATTTTGGAATGACATGAGGTGTATCAAGGATTCTGAAAAGGATTTCTTAGTTTAAGGTTAAGAAACACAAACTTAGATTAACCTCATTTTACATATGAAAATGTTTTGATGTTCTTGAAGTCAGACCTAGATTTCAAGCTTAACCTAGCAGTTTATTAGCTGTGTCACTGTGAGGGGAGGGGGACATATTGAACCTCTCTGTTTCTATATCTGAAATAGGATTAAAAGTCATCTTCTTCAGGGCTTCCCTGATGGCGCAGTGGTTGAGAGTCCGCCTGCCGATGCAGGGGACGCGGGTTCGTGCCCCGGTCCGGGAGGATCCCACATGCCGTGGAGCGGCTGCGCCCGTGAGCCATGGCCGCTGAGCCTGCGCGTCCGGAGCCTGTGCTCCGCAACGGGAGAGGCCACAACAGTGAGAGGCCTACATACCGCAAAAAAAAAAAAAAAAAAAAAAATCATCTTCTTCAGTTACTGAGGATTAAAAGAGCTGGCATTGTAGTAGCTACTATTTATTGACCACCATGTATGTGACTGATGCTTGAATTTTACCTACATTCTCATTCAATCCTTATAAAAACATGTGTTCTGCTCATTACCTTATGACTATTTCTAATAGCTGCCAAAGGGAGAATGAGATGTTTAATAATAGGAGAATGGTTAAATCATGGTTTGACTTACTTCTTTATATAGAATATTGTGCTAATGGTACTTTAAAAATATTTTTCTTGTTGGAAGTTGCTTACCTTAGGTAAAAGGGTTATATTTATTTCCTTTCTTTTTAAATTAGTTTTTATTGGAGTATGGTTGCTTTATAATGTGTTAGCCTCCACTGCACAACAAATTAATCAGCTATACACATAAAGATATCCCCTCCCTTTTGGACTTCCCTCCCATTTAGGTTACCACAGTGCATTAGGTAGAGTTCCCTGTGCTGTACAGTATGTTCTTATCAATTGTCTATTTTATACATAGTATCAATAATGTATATGTGTCAATCCGTCTCCCAGTTCCTCCCACCCCACCCCTTTCCCCCATACATTTGTTCTCTATGTCTGTGTCTCTATTTCTGCTTTGCAAATAAGATCATCTGTACCATTTTTCTAGATTCCATGTATATGTGTCATTATATTTGCTTTTCTTTTTCTGACTTACTTCACTCTATATGATGCTTTTTAGGTCTGTCCATGTCTCTATAAATGACCCAATTTCATTCCTCTTTATAGTTGAGTAATATTTTGTTGTATATATGTACCAGATCTTCTTTATCCATTCCTCTGTTGATGGACATTTAGGTTGCTTCCATGTCCTGGCTGTTGTAAATAGTGCTGCTGTGAACATTGGGATGCATGTGTTTTTTTTGAATTATGGTTTTCGATCGTATATTTTCAACTGAAGGAAAGTCATATGGAAAAGGTCCAGAATATTTACTGCAGTATAATTTCTCATTATCTGTATGATTTTTTAAAAAACCAGTTGGTTACATTGAATGTTGTAACTTGATTATGGAAAATTTCATTTATACACAAAGGTAGAATGTGATGAACTTTTGTGTACCTCTCATTTTCAACCGTGATTGACATATGGCCTGTCTTGCTTTATATTTGTATTCCTCTTCATCTCCCCTCCTGCCCCTGCAAGAAAATGTTAGATATCATTTACTGTGTCTTTCCACTTACTGTGACAACCAAAAATATCCCCTTTTATTTCCAAAACATTGTCTTGGCGATAATGCTATCATCTATTGAGAGCCACTTCTGTAGGGCATTGGGGTAAGATGTGATTCTTTGAATTTCTTTACCACCCTGAGGTTTCCTGACTTTGACAGTGGAGTAAAAAAAACCTAAGTATACAGGTGATTTTGATGAAGGTTTGAGAAACTGATCTAGTGTAGAATAAGTAAGCCTTTCTTATAGTATGACACTCTTTTCTATTCTCTGTTTTTGCATTTTATTCTTGTCCCTGGGAAGCCTTTCTTCAGGTTTTCCTGGCTACTTTCTAATTAGTTTTCAGTGGAAAACTTTCTCTAACTACCCTTTGTGCTTCCTCTGTACTTTGTGGTTTACTGACTGCTCGCCTTCAGGGAAAGATTTTTGCTTTCTATCTTTGCATCTGCATGATACTGCTTGTTAATAAATGTTCAATGAAAGAGGTGGGGCATAAAGTCAGTATAATTGGCTTTCTTTATATTGAACTAGAAAGGAGCAGGATTTGAGATGGAAATCTGAGGAAAAGATTATTGTAAACTTGGTAAGAGCTATGTGTGGCTTGAACTACGTTTAGCACCATTGATACTAAAAGAATAAGGCTATGACAAAGAAGTGAATTATTGGATCTTAGCAGAAGATTGAATATAGGATATGTACACCTGTAATAAAATGTTTGCATTAGAGATGAGTGAGGTGGTAACACTCATTTCCCACTAAGATCAAGATACGGACACAGAAAGACTATGTCTTTATATTTGAATTGTTGCAGTATCTGTAGTGGGGGCTTCTTTTGAGGTACTTTTCTAGAAACTAGACTAGATGATGTTACGCAAACATCCGTAATACATATTTATTTTATCTTATTTAGTTCAAGGAAGAAATCTCTAAACGTTTTAAATCCCATACCGACCAACTTGTGTTGATATTTGCTGGAAAAATTTTAAAAGATCAAGATACTTTGAGTCAGCATGGAATTCACGATGGACTTACTGTTCACCTTGTCATCAAAACGCAAAACAGGTATGTTTTTAGAAGACAGTCAACTTTAAACCATGAATAAATGTTTACATTTCTCTCTTAAAAATAACCAGTCTTGGCTTTAAATGGCTTTCTGTCATTAATATGTAAATGGATTAAAATTCATTTATTTGCTGCTCACGTAGATAGCAAATGTTTTAATGATTCAGTAATGCTAATGCTTACACATCTGATATTTTAGAAGGTTTATCATTATTGAGTTATTATTTGAATTACAAAACAAGCAAATTAATGTTTTTAGCTATGTTTTTTGTTTAGAGAGATTTTTGGACAGAGATCAGGGGTGACTCATCTTCTTGGCAAACCACAAATTAGTAACCATGTTTCATTAAATCTAAGGCACCATTCAGTTTTTAAGAGATACCTTTATTTGTGTACCACTAAGTAAAAATATCTCCAATCAAATTGGTATATTTTCTTTTCACTTAAAATTATTTTATACTTAGTGAAAGAGCTCCTAGAGCTCCCTTAGACTTATTTAGATATGGTATTTTATCATCATTCAGATGAAATGAGATTCAGAACTCTTAACTGGTGTCACATGGAATGGGTTTCCAATAAACTCTCCTTATTTTTTACTTAAGGATATTAAGTAATAATCAGTTATTACTTGTATTGATTTCTCAGCCTTCTTTTGGTGAAGTCTCTCTTTATTTTTTACTTTTAACTTTTTTAGTTTCTGAGTAAAAGTGCCCCCCCCAACCCTCAAGAACTTAGAAAGGAGTAGATAAAAAGTAGCTTATATAGTCAAGCTTTGTGATTGTGACCAGTCATTGATTCTCTTCTGTGAGGTGACCTGTCTCCCTCTCTTACATAATCAGTATGATTGAAAGTAATAAAATATTTATGACAGTATACTTCAGGAAGGGCAGTTGAAATATAGTTTGGATTTTGTGGGGTTTCACTATGTTTCTTTATATTTGTGTTCCTAGTGCTTAGTTATTTCAGGGTATTTACTCTATGATAATTTGAGTTGTTCTGAAAACTTAAACTTTATTTCTGCATATTGGAGTTCCAGAGGTTCTTTTGAAATAATTAGCTCCGGTGTTTATACCATGATATAATTATTTTTCCTAGGCCTCAGGATCATTCAGCTCAGCAAACAAACACCAGTGGAAGCAATGCTACTGCATCATCAGCTCCTAATAGTAACTCCACATCTGGTTCTGCCACTAGCAACCCTTTTGGTTTAGGTAAGTATCTTTAGTCATTTTTTTTAAAGGATTTTTTAAAAACTTCCTTCCCCCCAGGGTAGTTTTAAATAAAATGATAGAATTAAACATTAAGTCACTTTAACAATGAAAACAAAAACTTGTATAGCTTATTTCTGTAGTTGCAGGTATTAAGGGAGTAGTAGTTGGAAATACAGATGTACTTGTTTAGCTTACATTTACATATAATAAGTGGTCAGTAAGTGACACATTTCTTTTCAATAATGAAAGAAATGTACTGTATGTATACCTGATCCGACCACCACATAATTGACTCTGGAGAGGATTAGCTAGTTGTTGATCATAAGCTAACCCCCTGAATACAATTTTCTTGTTTGTAAAATGAAGGGATCAGATTGCATTAGTGATTTCCTAACTGTTCTAAATGCGCACAAAAAGGCCTGGGCCTGGGAGCAAGCCCAGTGGTTAAGAATCTTCTGCATCAGCTAAAACTATCAATAGTTTTCTTATATCAGTTTTTACACTGAGGTTCTTTGGGAGGTTTTTTTTGGGAAAAGAGTAGTCTGAAGCTAACAAAAGTTGAACTAGGTAGATAAATGGCTTAATGCTCCTTTCAGTTCCGAAGTTGTATGACAAGTATAGTACCTTGAAATGACATTTAAAAAAATATGTACAGTTTTCACATATCGAGGATCAAACCTTCCACCTCTTCCAGAAAAAGTTTTTTAGTAATGGCATGGATTCACATTTGCCTTTTTTTAAATGCTTGATGCTCTTATTTTTTAAAATGATCTTGGGTTAAATGTGTCTCTTTTGGTTGAAGCAGATGAGTTTTAGATGGCAAAATTATTAACATGAACAATCTAGAGAGATTAGGATGAAATTATTTAGTGTTCGGACTCATGAAAGGTGTTTTTGAGGTAAATCTCTCAGTTAATTTGTCTGAGGCCATACATCTCCCTAGTCCCTCCATTTATCATCTCATTCCCACCCCCTCCTATCTTAGTTACTTTTCTCCATCAGTTATTCCATTTACCCTACATATTCAGCTCTTCTTTTGCTGTCTCTTTTCGTTAAGGTCTATTCCACGTTTAAAAGCCACAGAATCCCACTACCACCTTTCCTTTGCTTCCTTTGGAAAAGGAAGCTATCTTTGGAAAAGGCATTTTCTGTTTTCTGTCTATATTTCTCTTTCACTAAGTTTGCTGTGCTCCATTTCTTGTCCCCATCACTTTACTGAAAATTCCCTAGATAAAGTCACCATTGACCTCTTAGCTTGCCAAATTTAGTGGACACTTTTTTAGATTTTTAGATACTTAGATTAAAAGAAAGTGATTTAAAATCTAATTCACTCTCTTCCAATGCATACCAGTCTTTCCTTGAAATTTTTTTTTTCTTTAATTCCTGATATTCTTTTTCCCTGGTTAATTTTCTGACCACTTTTTTTCTCTCTCATTTGTGGGTCTCTTCTTCCTATTCCTTATATTAGTATTGTTCCCCAGAGTTCTGCCTTTTCTTCTCTTCTTTTACTCTATTTTCCCCAAGTGACATTATCCTAACTATAACTTGTTGACTCTCAGATCTTTACCTCAGCCCACATCACTTCTGAACTCCTTGCCTTGTATTCAGCTCTCTTTGATATTGCCTGATGTTCTCTGA
Source organism: Stenella coeruleoalba (assembly GCF_951394435.1). Lineage (NCBI taxonomy): Eukaryota > Metazoa > Chordata > Mammalia > Artiodactyla > Delphinidae > Stenella > Stenella coeruleoalba. The sequence goes on from NC_137153.1 coordinate 41,341,299, forward strand.
GTCTGTTAGCCTGTATGTGCCTCCTTAGAAAGCAAAGAAGAACAAAACAAATAGAAAAATTCATCATCTTGTCTCAAACTACTACCTCTCCCCAACCAAATCTCTTAGTCCATAAAATCTTCTCTATCCCACCCCATGCAATTATTCTATTCTGTTGTTACTTCCTTTATGTAGCTCCTCAACTTTTAAAAATGTTTGCTCTGTGTCATTTCCACACTGTTATTAGAATATCTTAAGTGACTGTCTTGCTTTTAAAATCTTTCAAGACTTTGTGATGTAGTCCCCGTCTACCTCTCCATCCCCATTTCTTACCGTATCTCAACAGTTATACTAGTTAGGATAGGCAATCCTGTGGTAATAGATAACCCCAAACTCAGTGGCTTATTACCACAAGCTTAATTTCTTGCTCTAAAGCTTTTCTTCATTCTTCATTTTTAAAAAAAATTTATTTAATTGAAGTAGAGTTGATTTACAGTGCTGTGCCAATCTCTGCTGTACAGCAAAGTGACTCAGTTATACACAGAGACATTGTTTTTTTATATTCTTTTCCATTATGGTTTATCACAGGATATTCAGTATGGTTCCCTGTGCTATACTGTAGGACCTTGTTGTTTATTCATGCTAAATATAATAGTTTGCTTGTGCTTCATGTTCTTCACTGGTCAGTGAGGCCTCCATCTACATAGTTCTCAGGGACTCAAGCTAATGGAATTCTGCCATCTTACAGCTGCACCATTTGGAATGTGGCAGAATAGACAGCTAAAGTGTCCCAAGCTGGACCTTGTATTCTGTACTTGGGCCAGAAGTGACACACATCATTTCTTGCAATCCTTTGGCCATAACTAGTCACATGGGCCTGTCCAACTGCAAAAGAAATAGAATGCTGCACGTGAGATGTTTGGTGAGCACTGCTGTCTGCCCTTTTGGTCATACTGAATTGTTTGTGGTTTCAAGAATACAGCAATTCTCACATTTATATCTGTGTTTTTGTATATAATGTTTGTTGTGCCTAGTATTAAATCTTCCAGCACTCCCTACTTCTTGCAACTTACTCATTTTCCAAGTTCATTAAATGTCATCTTGTGGGAAAGCAGCCATTTCACTTAGGTACTATATTACCGTGATATCCTGTGAATGTCTCTTTTGAAGTACTTATTCTGCATTTGTTTTCTTTGTCAGTCTTTCCCACCAGATTGAGTTCTGAGGGTATACTTGTGTCTTTCTTGTCACCTTATTCCCAACATGTAGCACAGTGCTCAGTAAGTGAGGAATGAATGCATTTGGCTGGTTATATAATTTTACAAAGTTTTACAATAAGCACTTAATCATCCTCTTGGATCTATTAGGTTTCTCCATGATTTAATTCCTCCAGAGAGACATCTATTTTCATGCATTGGCAGCAGCTCTGTTCCAACCAGTCATAGGTGAATTCTACTTGCTAAACTTAAAGTAGTCTTCTGGAAAGAGATTATTAGAAGTATAATCTACTGTATATTTTTCATTTCTTCCTTTGCGGACATATTCCGGGGTGTCTTTCTGACACCGGCCAGTTCTCCAACGCTGCCTGGGTGGGTATCCAGTAGTTCAATTCGGACACTACCTACTTGGAGTTAGTGTCAGATCCCACAAGTTAAAGGACTTAGTCCCCCATGACTGCTCCTACTTCAGATACCAGTCCAGGTCTCAGGCTACCAGTACTTCTGACTGGCAGGCTGTAAATCAGGTGTTCCCACAACCCCCTTATCAGGTTTGGTAATTTGCTAGAATGGCTCACAGAACTCAGGAAAACACTTTACTTAAATGTACCAGTTTATTATAAAGGATACATCTCAGAAATAGCTAAGTGGAAGAGAAGCATAGGGCAAGGCATGGGGGGTGGGGGAAGAGTGCGGAGCTTCTATGCCCTCTCTGGGCATGTCCTCTTAATAGCACCTAGATGTGTTCACCAACCCAGAAGCTTCTGAACCTCATTGCACAAGAGTTTCACAGAACTCCATCTCTATATCCTCTTCTAGTCCTGGATGGGGCTGAAAGTTCCAACTCTCAAATCACTTGGTCTTTGTGGTGACCACCCCATCCTGAGGCTGTCTAGGGGCTCCACCCTAAGAAACATCATTAGCATAAATGAAGTATGATCCAAAGGGGCTTGTTACAAATAACAAAAGACATTCCCTTCAGTCAGGAAATTCTGAGGGTTTTAGGAGGTCTGTGCCTAGAACCAGGGACAAAGACCAAATATATTTTTGTATTATACTACACATAGGATATATATATTTATTTGGTTTTATTACTTATACTTAAATATCAAAGTGAATGCATTTTTTACAAGTCTGAATTATAGAAATTAAACATGTACTTATGAAAGTAATAGGAATTCTATTTTTGCTTTAAACTGAATGGTTTTCTGTTAATAGGCTGTTGATTCAGTTAATATTTTTGCATCGTCATATTTTAGCCTAGTCGTATTAATGATAAAACTTCTGAATTTCATTTATGTGTGTTTTTCTCTTTGTCTTCTTAGGTGGGCTTGGAGGACTTGCAGGTCTGAGTAGCTTGGGTTTGAATACTACCAACTTCTCTGAACTACAGAGCCAGATGCAGCGGCAACTTATGTCCAATCCTGAAATGATGGTCCAGATCATGGAGAATCCCTTTGTCCAGAGCATGCTTTCAAATCCTGACCTGATGAGGCAGTTAATTATGGCCAATCCACAAATGCAGCAGTTGATACAGAGAAATCCAGAAATTAGTCATATGCTGAATAATCCAGATATTATGAGACAGGTATGTGGAAAGTTTCATTTAGCTAAGAAATTATATACTTCCTTCTTCTATTTAATTTTCTGTATTTAAAGAGCTTGCCATATTTATAAGTAAAAAAAAAAATTCCTAATCCTTGTTCAGGAAAACTCAACAAAGCTGTAATTCGAACTATTTGAACTTTGAATTTTATGCTGTATTTTAAAGATTTTTGTAAATAGTTATTTTGCAGATTTAAGAAATAAAAAGAGTCCAATTCAAGAGATGGACAGTCATGCATAACAAAGTGCTTCTCTTTTGATGTTATTTGAATGTTAGCTTGCTTTTTGAGGTGATTTCCAACAGGAATTATTCAGAATAATTTTCTGATTTAAATATTGAAGATTGCTAATTCATAGAATTGGAAAACTTATGAAATTAACTGTGGCAGTTAATAGCTAAAATAGTTCATGTGTATTTCAGCGCCTTTTCCCCCCCCCGGAAATCTTTTTCTTAGACATTGGAACTTGCTAGGAATCCAGCAATGATGCAGGAAATGATGAGAAACCAGGACCGAGCTTTGAGCAACCTTGAAAGCATCCCGGGGGGATATAATGCTTTACGGCGCATGTACACAGATATTCAGGAACCAATGCTGAGTGCTGCACAAGAACAGGTAATAACACAGGCTCTGAGGCTCAGGCCAAGGCTCCTGTTTTAACATAAATATGTGTGTGGTTGAGTGTTGCCTTTATATGCAGAAATGTAATTTTCATTAACAAAGAGTTCCATATCTGTTATTTAAAACAAAAGCTTATTCTTTATAATTTTTGTGTCTTTTATTACAGTTTGGTGGCAATCCGTTTGCTTCCTTAGTGAGCAATACATCCTCAGGTGAAGGTAGTCAACCTTCCCGTACAGAAAATAGAGATCCATTACCCAATCCATGGGCTCCACAGGCTTCCCAGAGTTCATCAGCTTCCAGTGGCACCACCAGTGCCGTGGGGGGCACTAGTAGTGGTGCTGCCAGTGGCACTGCCGGGCAGAGTTCTACTGTGCCAAATTTGGGGCCTGGAGTAGGAGGTATGCTCATAACAACTGATACTTTTTCCCTTTGTTCTCACTTATTTGGACAATGAAAACATTTCTTATACTGTTATCCTTAGTGCTTTTGTGTGTGTATGAGGAACAACTTTTGTGAACTATCTTTTCATGTTGCAAGGTGCTGTTTTTGTTTTTTAAGGATGCCTTAAATACATAAGAATTAGTATTAATCACTTGTGTGCATTTTAGTGCAAGAGGTTACTTGAAGGTTTCCAGAGGCAGTTTTGTGGTTTTCTCTTCTTATAAGATGGTTTGGGAGAAGTGGGTTGTCTTCTCCTTTCAACAGCATAGGAAATATGAAGTGTAGGGGTAACACAGTTACCTGTGTACTTAATCACTGGGACACATTTTCCTTGGCTTTAGTCCAGTTTTGTGTTCTTTTATAGAAGACAGTGGGTATCCACTCCTGACACCAGGACTAAACTAGCTGCATCAGAGTACCTGCCAGATTTGTTTAAAAATCAGATTTCGAAGTCTTAACCTCAGACCTTAAGGATCAGAATCTGCCACAGTGGAGTTTAAGATCTGTGGTTGTGTAAAGTTACTAGAGATTCTGATGTGTGAGCAGGTTAGGAATTTACTTTTGGTCACTTTTCTGTAGACCAGACTCAGTAAGTGGATATCCTTTTCAACTATTCAGATGTTTAACATGCTAAGAATTAGGTCCAAAATCAGTAGCCAGAATGATGATTTTAGTCCTAAAAGTTAGCATTTAAATGAGAAGAAATGAAAGCACGGAGCCATGTCCCTAAGGTGAGAGTGATTAGGTATGTTTAAAAAGATACCTATGTTGGGCTTCCCTGGTGGCGCAGTGGTTGAGAATCTGCCTGCTAATGCAGGGGACACGGGTTCGATCCCTGGTCTGGGAAGATCCCACATGCCGCGGAGCAACTGGGCCCGTGAGCCACAACTACTGAGCCTGCGCGTCTGGAGCCTGTGCTCCACAACAAGAGAGGCCATGACAGTGAGAGGCCTGCGCACCGCGATGAAGAGTGGCCCCCGCTTGCCACAACTAGAGAAAGCCCTCGCACAGAAACGAAGACCCAACACAGCCAAAAATAAATAAATAAATTAAAGTATCCTTAATTAAAAAAAAAAAAAATTTAAAAAAAAAAAAGATACCTATGTTTTGGCAGAGGAAATAGAAAAATGAGATGCTGGATGAGGAATTTTTAAAAATTCACTACTGAGAGGAAATAATCAGAATGGTCACCGTAGTATATATTCCTTTATAGAATACAGTGGATATCATCAGGTTTTTGGATAAAATACTAAATGTTTTTATAAAAATTTAATACCATTTTTAAAAATTAAGGTATGATTTGACATATAACGTATTAGCTTCAGGTGTCAGGTGTAAAATGTAATGATACAATATTTGTATAGATTACAAAATGATCACTGCGATAAGTCTAAACATCCAGATAATACCATGTTTAAAACAAGGAAAAGAATTATCCTGTTCTGATTTTACTTAATGCTTATTTGATTCTTACTGACAGACTTTTGAGAGAGATGCTTTATTCACATTTTAGAGGTCTAAGAGCAGAGACAGCAAAGGTTTAATTGGGTTTCCCCACTGATAGGCGAATTGTTTTTTTACTGTAGCGTGGTGTCTGTAGTAACAACTTTGTCTTACAAACAAAAAATGGTTTTGCAACTTCTTACTCAGATTTTTTATTTAATGGCTTAATACAGTAAGATTTCATGTTAATATTTCCATCAAAGGAAAATAAGAAACAACAAAAACGAATGTACCCTGATGGCTTAACATTCTTATTATATTTTTTTACTATTATAATGTTTACTCAACTCTTCAGAGTTAGTTAGGTATGCATATATATTCATAAGTACACCTCATATACCTGAAAGGTGAAATTCGTGACTCTTCTTTTGCCCTGTAAGTGCTCACTCTGGAAGGTGAGGAAATCTTAGAGCAGGGGTCAGCAAATTTTTTCTGCAAAGGGATATAATACTTTAGGCTTTGCAGGCCAAGAGGCAAAATCAAGAATATCACATTATGAAGGGAATTCCCCAGTGGTCCAATGGTTAGGACTCCATGTTTTTTTTTGTGTGTGTGTGGTACGCAGGCCTCTCACTGTTGTGGCCTCTCGCGTTGCGGAGCACAGGCTCCGGACGCGCAGGCCCAGCGGCCATGGCTCACGGGCCCAGCCGCTCCGCGGCATGTGGGATCTTCCTGCACCGGGGCACGAACCTGTGTCCCCTGCATTGGAAGGCGGACTCTCAACCACTGCACCACCAGGGAAGCCCAGGACTCCATGTTTTCACTGCCTAGAGCGTGGGTTTGATCCCTGGTCAGGGAACGAGGATCCCACAAGCCATGCGGCGTGGCCAAAAAAAAAAAAAAGTATTACATTACGAGAGAAAACAAAGTTCCACAAGTTCTTTTATTGATGGAATTAAAAATGTAATAATAATTGGGTATAACATTTTCTTACACATATCAACTAATGATAAGAATGGAATTCTTTTTAGGGATAACATTTTGCTTAATTGATGTTCACAGTGTTTCCTTTTGTCAGTTGCAAATCATTTGCAAATGTTCATCTGGTAATACTGATAGGTAATGAGATTTTACTTATTTCATTCAAATGTGTGTTCATTCCCAAAATATATTATTATAGTAGCATATTCATCAGTTGGAAAGCATTTATAGGATTCTGTTAGATTCTTTTTGGCTTTTAGCATGTCATGACAGATTAATCACTTCCAATTGAAGATTAGGTGGTAGTGCCTCAATTATACAATTAAATGAATTTTAAAATGTGGATATTTCTTTGCACTTGCACTGAGGTCCAAAAAATGCTGTTGGAACAATACTGTGAGCTCAGAACTATCTTTACTGCACATTTGTGGGAATGGAGAACTTGCTGCTTGTTTTAACTTGACAGCACGAGAATGTATAAAGCAGCCTGACATTGCCTGTGATTCAAACAATTTCATTTGTTGTCAGAATGACTTAACCACAGTATGAGTTTGGCGTATAAATGCTGTTTTGCCTTGTAATTTTGGGAATTCATTGAGAAACATTACCAAGTCTTTAGCAAAAGGGAATTTCCAAAGTCATTTATTTATTGTTTGATAATGGTGGTCGAGTGGTTCAGAAGAATTTCAGTCTTAGCTCTGAGCTAAAAAAATTGCAGTAAAACTTTACCTCTTTAAACACAAACAAACAAAACCAGAAAACTTGACCTCTGTTAAGCCGTCAAACTGCTGTGTGTTTGGGCAAGTCAGCATATTTCTGACAAAAGTTCATGATACTGACTAGTTCACCGGAGTGAAGTGAAGTTCATCATTGATACTCTTACCAGTTGAATAACGTGAAAGTTCAAAATATGTTCCAGAGTACCTGCTGATGAATAAGACAGTGATTAACTATAGTCTTCAAATACCTTATAAGCATTTAAATACTTATAAGCATTAAAAATACTTTATAAGCATTATATCTTTGTCCAAGTAATTCTTTTAATACTCCACATGTGTTTTTATCATCATCAGATGTAGCACATCTTAGCAGATTCTACCTCAGGTTGTACCAAATGAGTGTTCTCTCAACTCTGAAAATAGTTTTGCCTGTTAGTCCATGCAGACTGTTTATAAAAACTAATTTTTCAGTTACTTCAAACTTGACATTGACTCCTCAAATACAGGAATTGAGCAGTATCAGTAACATTTGTCAAGAAGCAAGGAATACTACTCAAAATAATTTTCATTTTAAAAAAATAACATAGTTTCATATTCTGTATAATTTTTAAAAATATATTTAGTTATTTGGCTGCGCCAGGTCTTAGTTGTGGCACGTGGGATCTTCATTGCCACTTGTGGGATCTTTGTTGCAGCATGCGGGATCTAGTTCCCTGAGCAGGGATCGAACCCAGGCCCCCTGCATTGGGAGCACAGAGTCTTAACCACTGGACCACCAGGGAAGTCCCTGCATTGTTTTTTAATTGATTATTGATGTAGAGCCCAATGTCCTTTAACTCTTGAGAAACTGTTTTCCTTGAAATGCTAATGGTCTTAAGTTTATTTTCTCTGGACACATTTATTTGGCTGCGCAGTCAAGATTTAAATAATCATGCTAATTAATCACCACTAGTGTACTGCTTTCCTTGCTTGGCTAACAAAAGAACCATTTGGGAACCTAACTTTGGTTGCAGCCTTATTTTCATTTCTTATTTTTGTGAAGCAGTTTGGCTATGATGAGATAATTGTATTTTAGATTTTGTATTTTTCTGACTTTACTGTGAGTTGGGAATACTGTGATAAGTGTTGTAGCAGTGTTGAAGTGTATTGTATTCTTTTAGTGTCATTGCATAGTAAATACGGTTTTGCCATCTCATTTGATAAAGTAATCCATATTCTTCTGTGCCTTAAAAGCAGGGCATTCATAATCCAATTCTCCCCTTTTTCTTCTTGTTCTGACATAATTGGTATGCAGTGGTAATGAAAAAAGAAATAACAGCATGCTACAGTGATTCGTATGGCATGAGGTATAACTGACTCACTGATTTGTGGTATGCTGAACAGCAGTATAGAGCAGTATGATAGTGCCACGTGGAGCCTCTGTCGAAATGACTCTGCTTTTGTAGTGCAGAGCTATAGATAATAAATGAGGGAGCATGACTATGTTCCAATAAAATGTTACTTATGGATCTTGAAGTTTGAATTTCATACAGTTTTCAGATTTTATTATTATTTTCAACCATTTAAAAATGTAAAAACCATTTTTAGCTCATGGGCTGTACAAAAACAGGTCATGGGCCATATTTGCCCTGCAGGCTGTGTTTATCAGCTATCTTTGAATATCCTTGGACTCTAGGATGTGGGGGGAAGAAACCTAAATTGAAATAACATGAGAGAATAGGAAAAGCAAAAATTATTACAGAAAAAGAGCAGAATTATAATAAACTAGAAAGGTAAGCTGGAAGAGTCACATGTTTTGAGCCCATTAAACTACACTGGGTGGAATAAGAACAGAAGGGAAATGAAAAAGCTAATCAGTTGTAAGTTTACTTGAGTTTGAGTATATCTAGCCAGCGGGTGAAAATCTGGATATATGTGGAACAAATTAATTAGTTTTCAAAGAATGTTGAATTCACGTAAATTTAGCTATAGCTCTCTACAAAAAAGAATAATAGTAACAAGCATCTACACATTAATTTAATTGTAAAAACCACTCTATCAGGTAGATACTGTTTACCCCATTTTACAGATGGGGAAACTGAAGTAAGAAGAAGCTCCCTTAATTTGGGGTTGAATTCATTGAGTGCCAGGAGTTAGTGAAAATGGGGTGGAGGCCTGGGCGAGAAGGCTTCCTTCTTAAGTGGGAACATATATTGAGTGCTGAATATGATTCTAATTAAGCGATCCTGGAGGAAAAGTTGGCTCAGACTTCTTCACTTAATGAGGTTTTTTCAGTAGTAATTTTTACCATATCAAATTTTTGCCTTAAATTGATTTTTTAGAACCTAGCCTTTCCATAAGATGTGATTTTCCTATAAATGCAACCAGAATGTTTAAAGTCCATAAACCCTCCTTTATTGGTATATGTTGGGCGTGTAGTTTTGGAGATCTTAGTTTTAAAATTCTTTCTTAGTTCAATTGATAAGTAATATGTGTATTTATCTGCAGTTGCTAAAATTATGCACAGTATATGTGTTTTAAAACTTTCTTTTGTGTATCTTTTCCTTGATAAAATGTCTTTTTTTTTTTTTAAACAAACTTTCAGCTAGTATGTTCAACACACCAGGAATGCAGAGCTTGTTGCAACAAATAACTGAAAACCCACAACTTATGCAAAACATGTTGTCTGCCCCCTACATGAGAAGCATGATGCAGTCACTAAGCCAGAACCCTGACCTTGCTGCACAGGTGAGTTTATAATTGTATTATAAAGGACTGAGCACTGTGTATTGAAGTGGCCTAATCAAATAATTGTGATTTTGGCACATTTGTGTGTGCTGCCTTAACACACTAGAAAAGTAGGCAAACTGCATCTCGAATTTTTTGGACAGTTTGTTTCTTTACAGTAAATTAATACTTCACAATATAATTAAAACAGCTTCATTTCTGCTGTTCACTCCCTTCAGAAAGAAGTGCAGGTTTAGTTTGTATCTACATATGTTGATATAGGAGATGAATACAAAAGTTTTGAATTGGTCTCCCTTTTGAAGCCTATTCTTTAGTGTAAGGTAAATCTTGAAGGTGATTTAGAAGTGTTAATACATTTGATACTTTTATTTATTAGATCACACAGATTCTGAATAATAGTCATGTTCAAAATGGCAGTTATAAAATAGCCTGAAATTGTTTACTATTGGTGAAGAGAGATTTGTGGGAACAGTATTCTCATTCTTTCCGTTACAGATCTCCACCCAAAGTTAGTATACTGGTCCTTTATTAAATAATTCATTTTCTAACTTGTTTCTGAACAGACTATAACTAAAAAAATGAGTGGATCTCAACCCTAGCTTGACATTTAGAATGACCTTGGGAACTTTAAAATTAAAATTCTTAGCCCTGTCCTGAGAGATTTTCGTATAACTGTATTGAATTTTTTTTTCCCCCAAGTTCCCTAGGTGATTCTGATATACCCATAGAGTTAAGAACCATTGGGCTTGAAAAACCTTGGAGAATGTGAACTAAACCTTGATCATCTGTGATTTGTATTTGCTATTTATTAAGAATGGCTTCCCTTCTGTGGAATGTTGGGAATTTGAAATAGTTTCCTTTATAGTCGCTTTCCATTTCCAGAATTTTAAAAGCTTTTAAAGTTAATCACTTTCTTCATTATGTCAAATGAAACAGTTTTTATACTTCTAAAATTTGGAACCATGTTGATTCAGGTATATAGCAGATACCTTTGAGTTGCAATCCTCAGCAACAGCTTCTGTCCTCTTAAAATTTGTAAAATAGGAAGTAAAGATTTTTTAGATAAATTTTTTGTATACTTTAAATTTTGTATATTGTAGGTACGTTTTATGAAATACTGTTTTATTCATAAGAAAATTATTAGACTGAGTTATTACTATTAAATGCTTGAACTTACTGTGATAGTACTTTTGTTTAAAATAAATGGAAAATATGTATGCAGAGTGATCCTATTTGTATGATTTTAAATGTATATTTACCTAATTAATAATAAGCATTAAATGTGCATCTTGCTTTAAAATTTTGACTTTAACAAGCACATTCCCGGCCATTTAAACTAACAATTTTACATTTATAAAGTGACTTGAGCACTTTTGTATGCTGCTTTTTTACTCTAAAACAAAATGTTGACAAAAGAAAGCTAGATATGAATCGTCCTTTATTATAGACAGTTGTTAGAAATGCTTACAATGTACTTTGGTTACCAGCAGATTAAAGTTTGTAGTTTCTCTATTCTGATTTTGATTTTTAGATATTCAAAAAAGTCTGATTGTAAAAACTGTTGTTATATACAGTCAGGTACGTTAGGAGAAATATCCTAATCAAATGAGATACAATTTTCTGAGAAGGAATGAATCAGTTTAAGATGACACACTTGTTCAAATAACATGAATCCTGAAAGATAAATGTGATAACTTTATTGATATATGTTCATAATAAAAAATATTTGACTGGAGCCGTTAAAGAAGCAGGTTTGTTGGTCTCAAGTAGGTTTTACTTTATTTACTGTGAACTTATTGGTCACTTTGAAATAAATGCTGTATATCCATAAAACATTGTCTGACTTCTTCCTACTTTATTTTGTTGAAATTAATCTACTTTGCAACAATTGATAAACTAAAGGAGGGAAGGAAGAATTCTCTCTACTTCTAGTAGTTAACACATAATTTCTCTCAAATATAGTTAATTACTTGAGGGCAAGGATCATCCCCCACCCCCCCCAGACTTTGGATGTGGACTGGTAAATAGGCTATCAGTAAATCATTGTTAGTTGACTTTTCACTCCATCTGGGGAAACTGATATAAAAATTTGTCTTTTTTGAAGCTATGAGAATTTACTAGTTTCTGGTTATGCTGATCGTGTATTGTAATCTTATTTTCAGGTATACAACATCATGTTAATATTGACCCTGACTTTTTAACTCTTAACACCCATTTGAAGGTTAGGAGGCATGCCATTTTTCTCATCTGTGGTGGTAGTGAGGTGAAATCCAGAGGCTAATCTTCGTGTTCTCAAATGGATTTACATCTTTTAAGGTCTTTTTAAAGCATTTTAATACTTTATCCCCAGAGATCTATCGGTGCTAGTCCTAGGCTTATATTTACCTAGCAGCTCCATTTCTCTGGCAAGTTGGTTGCTGTTCTGCGGTGTTATTTTTCTGGACCTAATATTATCTGTTTTGCAGTAGGCAGGTAGATACAGCAGTTCCAGATGTGGATTTTCTCTGTGCTTGCCACTTGTGTGTTGAGGTGTCTGTGCAAGCCATGTATAGTTTCATGTATTGATGCTTATGTTTATTCTGTCAGTGTAGCAGAAAATATATCTTCATGAATGCCAGTTACTCCCATTTTTCTTTCAAGGGCAAATACCTTTACTCAAGGAAAAGTCAAAGAAATGGTTGCTTTTATTTTTTAGGATATTGCATGTCATTATCATAATCACCATTCCCATTGAGAGAGAAGATGCCTCGTTTTTGTTTTGTTTTGGCAATCCCTTTTGTGGACAGTATCTTCCCTTTTTTATTCATATTCTACCTTCCTCCCTGTTAAGTGCCAGATTAGGCACTTGGGGGAAGATAGACTATTAAGCAAGGTACATTACTTGTTTCAGATATTTCCAGTTAAAATTGTTTGAACACTTGCCCCATAGATGATGCTGAATAATCCCCTATTTGCTGGAAATCCTCAGCTTCAAGAACAAATGAGACAACAGCTCCCAACTTTCCTCCAACAAGTGAGTAAGAAAAGATGCTAGCTATCTTCGGTAATGATTTGCTTGAAAAAGTTTGGTGATAAACATTTTCCTTGCTTTTCTCTGGCTGATAGCAAAATGTAGAATACAGTCTGCTGTCAATTTGCAGAGAATTCAGCTTGATCTTAATTGAGCCCCATTTCACTGCTGAACTTTTGCTTATATTTTTTAAATATAAATTCTGAGGAAAGGACCATTTGGTTTTTGCTTTTGAGGATTTAGGATTTTGAATGCTTCGTTAATACCATAAACCATTTCCTTTCACTTTACTAACTTTGAAGTGCTTCATTGTCATGTTACACTTTATGGTTTAACTAATCTCTAGTAACAGGAAAGAGCTACCCTATCCTATTTTACATGTTTGATTTCTTTGTAATGTTTCAGGTACTCCAAATTAATAGAATGCCTGTTTTCCAAGGGGTAGATCTCATTCCTCAAACTCGAATTAGCAAGATTAAAATTGTCGGTGTTGTCATATAAAGAAGGTTTTATTATTAGAAAAGTACTTGAGATGGCCATGGTAATTTTATTATTTAAAAAGAAGAGAAGTCAGTCTTGGCATTTTGAAACTGGTAGTTCTAGGGAGGGATTTTAAATATTATGCAAATGATCCTCAGGCCTGTAAACCATAATCCAAGGTTAGTGTCCTTGATCTATTGTAATGATGGAAGCCTATCTTTTTTGGTTAGTCATGTGGTGTATATTTGGAAGTAGGGAAGCTGAACCGGACACATGTATTATCTTCACCTTTGGAACTATTGTTTTAGAGTGTATCTGGTAAAATTGTTACATCAGCAACGGATAACACTTGGTCAGGAGGAATATGTGGCTTTCACCATTATTACCATGTTATATAAACTGTGCTTTTGGAGGTTGTCTCTCAGAAATAATACTTTTATCTGTTGGAAAATGGGGAACAGCTGCGGCTTCCAGAGGAGCTCCTGATTGTCTTTCATTATGAAAAATGGCTTTCATGATGGACTTGGGAGGAGGTCAAGTAACGATTTGCACACTAGATTGCTGTCAAAGAGGAGGTGCTTGTGTTTATTTTGGTAAAGAAATAATGGATTCACAGTGTCTAGGAGTAAGGTATTAGATTTTCTCAAGAAGCGTAGCAAAGAAAACATTTAAATTTTACCTTCACTGACTTTACCTTGTAACCACTGGTTTTCTTTCTTCCTTAGATGCAGAATCCTGATACGTTATCAGCAATGTCAAACCCTAGAGCAATGCAGGCCTTGTTACAGATTCAGCAGGGTTTACAGACCTTAGCGACTGAAGCCCCTGGCCTCATCCCCGGGTAGGTTTGGGGAAGATTATGAAAGTGCACAATGTTTTTTTTTCCTCTGAGAATTTCAGACTTAATGCCATCGTGCCTTTTTTTGGTTGAGATTGTTTTATTTAAGACAGAGTTTTCAAAGTTAAAAATGGTTATTTTAAGAAGATAACTTGGCTAATACTGTGTTGAAATGTAACTGATTTACCATCAGCTGGCCTGGTCTGGCCTCTTGTTTTGCAGGAGTTTAGGTTTACTAACAATTTACGCTTTTTCTAGGTTTACTCCTGGCCTGGGGGCATTAGGAAGCACTGGAGGCTCTTCAGGAACCAGTGGCTCTAATTCTGCATCTGGTGAAAACCCAAGTCCCACAGCAGGAACCACCGAATCTGGACACCAGCAGTTTATCCAACAAATGCTACAGGCTCTTGCTGGAGTGAATCCTCAGGTAATGATTCTTTTCTGCTCTTCTTAATGTTAGAAATTTAGAAATTTCAAGAAAAGAAGGTGGCCATCTTTTTGGTTTAGCCTGTAATGAAAAGTGCATTCTTAATTGATTCTAAAAAACAGGCATTACAAAAATGGTTAACTTTGGTACTATATTGGACACTAAAGGAAACGTTACAGTTGAAGGGAAGAAATGCTTTGCCTTAATTTTTGAAAGTTGCCTTTAAAAATGCATTCTTTTTTGCAGTCCCTGTTTGAAAATTATTTGAAATAGGTTATATTTTATAAGTTTGTCAGGGAGGAATAGAAACTTGGTTATTCTCAGTATCTCCTGAATTCTATCTAATCTTTGTACTTTGATGTAAAAGAATTCCTAACTACCTCACCCCACCCACTACTGCCTCCTGTGGTAACTTTTGCTACATATATACACCTCACAGATATGGCTAAAAAATGTGAATGCCTAATATTCTTGCATCTGGAATCATTTATTTACTAAGAATATGCCATTATGATTCCCAGTTCAAACCTATTACAGTAGATTGTCCTTAAACTTCTTTGTGGTGAAAATACAGCATAGTTTTTTTATTTTAAGCCTTATTAAATACAATAAAAACAGGTCAGAGTTTTATCTTATAAAGAATTTGTATTCCCGATACCTAGCATAACTTCTGGCTCAGTAAATATTCTTGGAATTAATAAGAAAAAACGATTTCATGTATTAGGCCAAATTGTTATCTAAGTTGAACAATCTACAGGCCTCGCCATTATCAGGTTGCCCAGAATTGAGTGATCATTTATGTATTTTTGTCTTATATCATTTCTGAAAAGGAGGTGGAGCTGAACAGTCAGAAGTGTAGTCTGTGCATGTGAAACTGGGACTCTTTTCTCAAGACTTGATTGGCTGATACAGAAATGAATTCTACATTCTAAGCCTCCTTAGAACTTTAGAATTTTATACATGAGGACACTGGCTTTTATAATTACCCAATTGGTCAGTAGCTACAAAATAAATAATCTAATTCTAAACTATTTGCATACATACTTTTTAAAGTTTGCCTATATGTTCATGAGCTTCTTAAGTAATGGTTGAGGTCTATTAAGCTTTTTTTTTTTTTTAAAGCAGAGTTATATGATCTTTGACATCATTGTTTAGGTATAAATTAGATTGTTTAAAATAAAGTGCTAATTGAACTTTTAAATATGTTGAATATGTTTCTAGAGAGGCCAGTTCTTTTATAGCTCAGTAGTCTAGCATATGTTATTTTAAAAAGCAATTAAAATTTTTAAGATTATTTAGGTGTGACATGGACTGATTTTCCTTAGAGTTTTTGTTTGTTTGTTTTTCTTTAACAGCTACAGAATCCAGAAGTCAGATTTCAGCAGCAACTAGAACAGCTCAGTGCAATGGGATTTTTGAACCGTGAAGCAAACTTGCAAGCGCTAATAGCCACAGGAGGTGATATCAATGCGGCTATTGAAAGGTTACTGGGCTCTCAACCATCATAGCAGCATTTCTGTATCTTGAAAAAAATGTAATTTATTTTTGATAACGGCTCTTAAATCTTTAAAAAATACCCGCTTTATTTCATTTTGACTCCTGGAATTCTGTGCTGTTATAAACAAACGCAATATGATGCATTTTAAGGTGGAGTGCAGTAAGATGTGTGGGTTTCTCTGTGTTTTTGTTTGTTTTTTGTTTTTTCCTGGAACAGTGGGAATCAATGCTTTTTCATTTAAGGCTACTGCATGCATCAACCACTTCTGCATTTATTGTAATTTTTAAAAAACATATCACCTTTTATAGTTGGGTGAACAGATTTTTGTCCTGCATCTGTCCAGTTTATTTGCTTTTTAAACATTAGCCTATGGTAGTAATTTATGTAGAATAAAAGCATTAAAAAGAAGCAAATCATTTGCGCTTTGTAATTTGTGGTACAATATTGCTTATTGTGACTTTGGCATGTAGTTTTGCAAAAATGCTGTAAGATTTATACTACTGACAGTTTTTGCTTTATTTGTATACAGAATGTGTATGCACATTTGGGACTGCATTTCTAGAAACATATTGCAATAGATCATCTGAGCAAAAACATCTGTAACCAAAAAAGTGAAGATAAGGAAATACTTTAAAGCTGAGTATTTCCTAATTGTGTAGAATCTTACAGCATCTTTGATACACATCTCAGCAAAAGTACCGGTTAGTCAGGTTTGTTGAAAATATAGTAGAAAAGCTGATTCTGGTTATCTCTTTAAGGACATTTAATTGTACAGACAAGATGATGTAACATTGTCTCAACATTCACAGATTGACTGTAAATTACCTTAATCTTTGTGCATACTGAAGGAGCACTGTAGTATAACCCAAAAGTGCATTTGCCTAGGACTTTTCAGCTTCGCCCATAGGTAGTTTAACAGGCATTACAATTTGTAATTGAAATGTTGCTTTCACTGAAAGTGTCTTGATGTTTCAGTTATTTTTAATTGCCATATAAAAATAGAACTGTCTTCTGGGTTTATCATTTTTCTTATGCACAGGCAATACATGAATTTAAAATGATTTGTGAGCCACTTGTTTCTGAAGTGTTTTGGTAGTTCTATTAAGAAATAGTTAAATATTGTGCTTTTCAGAGCCTGAGAGAGGGGAATTTTGGGGGTGGGGTGGGGATCTATCCTGGATTGGGCCAGCCTGAATAATACTGGCAACCAAGATTCTGTTAGGATTTCTGTGCATATAGTGTAGTAAAGAAGTATCTTTCAGGGGTGAAAACAAAGAGCCGTTTTAACAATGTTGAGTACATTTGGCTGTTCCACAGCTTTTTTCTTCCCTCCCCAAAGAAATTCTGTTTGCCTAACTCTCAAACTATTGGGGTGGTACATTCCTTTAGGACCAATTAAAACATAACTTTGGGGTCAGTAATGTATTTGGCTGACCCTGGTTCAGTATTCTCTTAGGTCATTATATTCTCTCATGTACAGTTAAAGGATGTTAAAGTAACCTAAAGTGAATTCAGACCAGTAAAATCAAGGGGAAATACAAGTTGAATTCCATTACTTCTGTAAGTTTGCTTGCTATTAAAAAAGGTAAAGAGGCAGGTTGCCCACCATTTCATGCACTGTTCTGACACTTTCCCCTGGAAAAAAACATGTACAAAGGTCAAGATGGAGGCATGGCTAAGAGGAAGTTGTTAAGGATGATATTCATGTGTCTGCTCTCTCTGCCTTATGCCTCAGTATGGTTTAAAAACTTTTGTACTGGTGAATATGGTGGTATACAGTGTGGGATAGTGTCATAACCAATTTGACAATTTATTAATCACAAAATAACAATAAATCTCTAGCTTTTACACTTGTTTGTCTTGCCTTTTTTGTAGAAAGAAAAAGGTGTCTTCAGTTTACTTTCTCTAACCATGTCTTTTAAAGACTATTGGAGTTGGTTTACCTGATTTTATTACACTTGAGATTATTTTTCATTAACTTCTTGTTTCCTCAATCAAAATATGTGCATATATACTATGTTGTGTGTTAAAAAGAGAGCCAGCTGGGAAGTCAGGTGGCCTGGGCTTTGCTTGCTCTTTTTGGTACTTGACTAGTTATTTTTGAGTCAGGACATCATGATTTCTTCACTGAAAGTGGTGGTAAGGCCTGTGCGGCACACCCAACTGGGTGATCTCTTAAGTACCTTTTAGTTGTTGCTCTGGTGTGATTTTTGTTGTTGTTTGTTTGTTTCTAATATGTTTATCTTAGTTCAGGAGTTCAAAATACTTAAAATTCTCAAAAGCATTAAAAAAACTCTTGAAATAATACAGACTTAAATTGTTCTTATATTGGGTTATTACAAAGTGAATAAAGAATAGAGTGGTGAAAATAACATTTCAGGATTTTATTTCCCAAGTGGAATATTTGTGATCCTAAACAAAGTGCAGCAAATCAGATAAATGACAGCTGGCCTCTGTGTATTCAGAATTGGAGTTTCAGACTTGGCTTAAATATAGTAATGAAAGGAGTTTTTTGTTTGGGGAGACATTATTACTATGTTAATTTAATAGGCAAGTTACAACAAATTAGGGCAGATAAGAATGTCACTAACATTAGTGATAAAAGTGAAGCTAGGGCGCATGTCTGTGTCCTTGTGCAAAACAAAAAAAGGTTATGTTGTTAAGGCAGGGAAATATTGCATACTCTATTAACATTAAACACGTTAAGTCAATAAGAAGTCCTGCATTAAAGAAACCTGTTTAATACAGCTTTGTCCTATCCTCTGCTGTCCTTTTTACTTAACTATTTTTTAAGGTAATGCTATATCCAGTGAACACACTTGGGGAAAACTATACTTAGTAAATGCACATGGTATTCTCTTCTCTGGAATTTCATCTGTCTTCTTTGGCTTATATAAAGCCTACCGTGCCCTCTGGGATCAGTTTTGTAGTCTTCCTAAACTTTGCTAACCAGTTGATATACTCTGAACTGTCAACTGCTGCATTCTGTCCCTCTCATTCATTTACAGTTTGGGGGATTTTTGTTTGGTTTTCTGCTCTGAAATTTTCTTGGCAGTTACTTAGGTAACAAGTGTTTCTCTTCAACTTCTTTATATCTTTCCTCTCATCAACCATAGGCAACCATTGACTCAAAGTAAATATTGAACATCTGTTGAGTAACAGGTTCTTTTCTAGTTGCTCAAAGTGTATAGCAGTAAATAAAGTCTGTCCATATGGGGTTTAGATAGTAGAATGTAGCGAGACAGTAAACAAAACACATATATGGCCCTGTTAGGTGGTGGCAAGTGCTTTGGTGAAAAATTAAGCAGAGTGTTAGTTCAGGACGAAGGGATTTTATTTGTTGTATAGGGTAGTCAGAGAAGGCCTCATTGAGAAGGTGACATTAAAGTAGAGACTTGAGGAATATGTGGGAGGGTGAACAGCTTTTCAGGAAGAGGGGCAACTAATGAGAATACCCTGTAATGTGAATGTTCTGAGTGTGTTTGTAGCATACAGGGAGTTTGGTGTGACTGGCAAGTGAGCTAGGGAGAAAGTGGTGAAGGGACTGTGGCGAGATGGGGACAGGTAAGTGGTGCAGGTGTTTGATGTGGAGGGCTTAATACTGCAATTTTTGTGTCCCATCCCCAGAGTTTCTGATTTACTAGTCTTAGGGTTGGAGGAGAATTTGCATTTCTAACAAGTTCCCAGGTGAAAACCATTGGACTAGGGGAACCAGGGTGGAAGCTGAGAGACTGTTAAGAGGTAGTATCTCAGAGATAATACCAACTTGGGCTGGATTGGTAGCAATGGAGGTAGTAAGAAGTAGTAGTCAGATTTGGGGTATGTTTTGAAGGCAGAGCCAGTAGGTTTTACTGATGGATAAAAGTGTGAGGTTAAGAACAAGAGAGATGTCAAGCAAGGTGAGTAAGGTACATATGGGGAGGAGTGTAATCTAGTTTTGATGTGTTAAGTGAGATGTACTTGATTAGATATATAACTGGAGATAATGAGAAGGCAGTTGGAGGAGAGGTTCAGGCTATAGACAGGTTATACAGCTGCCAGTGTGTATATAGATAGTATTTAAAGCCAAGGAACTAGATCAGTGGTTCTCAACCAGAAGGGACTTTGCCCCCCAGGGGGGCTTTTGGCAATGTCTGGAGACACCTTTTTGACATCATGATTGAGGCTGCTGTTGGCTCTAGTGAGTAGAGGTCAAGGATGCCACTGAACATTCTCTGGTGCACAGAGCAGCCTTCCACAACAAACATAAATATCTGGTCCAAAAATGTTAATAGTGCGAAGGCTGAGAAATCCTGACTAGATGAATTTCAGAGATTGTTTATAAACATACTTCGGGAAGATTTGAGTCCTGTTTACTCCCAGTTCAGAGAGATGATAGGAAACCAGAAAAAGACATGAACAGGCGGGTAGGCTGAAAGCAAGTGGAGAAACTTTTTCACGAGGAGAAGGATGGTAAATGAAGTGTGTTAAATGCTGTTGCTTCAGGTACTCATCATGCATTGAATATTAACCTATGGATTTAGTAAAGGGAAGGACCTTTATGACTATGACAGGGGTTTTAAGGGTCATTAGCGTAAAATTCTGGTTAGAGTGAACCTAGAAAGTATCAGGAGACACAGAATTTTGAAGTAAAGAGAATCAGAGAAATGGGGGCAGTAGCTGTGGTGAGGCGAGTGGTGGTGGTATAGAGGAAGTTTGCCCTTTGTGTTCTTTTAAGATGGGAAGTACTGCTGCGTGCGCGCGTGTGTGTGCGCGCGTGCGCGCGCTTGTTTTTGGAGGACAGTATGGAATAATGGTTTTCTACCAAAAACTACAAACAGAAAGGAGTTACCACCACCTTTGATCCCCAGAATAGGTTTGATAGATAGATCCAGATAAGCAGGCAGACACATTTGTTACATGGGCTAAAGTGTGAGGGAGAGGGTTTCTTTGTCTTTCAAGCCATCATCTTCCTCAGCTAGGTAGCCAGCTGCCTTTCCTTGTCAGTAGGAGTGGTACCTTCCAGGCCCATCTGAACTTTTTGTGGTCAAGGAAATGGAGGAAAAGCAGCCCTCTCCCAACATCTTTGCTTTGGTGAGACTGAATAGAAATAAGGTTGAGGTTTTTTCCAGAGCTGAGATGGTGATGAAGCACATTCTCAGTTTGTAATTCCAGTTTATACATGTTACCATTTGTGCCTCAGACTCCTTAATTATAATGTAACCTGTCCCAGATTCACAACCCAGTCTCTTGCTTACCACTCTATGCTTAGAACAGAACTAGGCACATATAGGAGCTCCCAGTATAGTTTCCCTCAAAAGACCGAAGCTGAATGTGGGGTCTGATTCTTTAGTGGGATGTATAGTAGTTGCTGTATATTCAAGCTAGATGTTTTTAAAGCTATTCATAGACCCATTCTCCACTCCTTACACTTTCTAGAGAGGGAAGGAAATTTCCACTGTGTTGTGGTTATCTAATGCTTCATAACAAACTACCCCACAGCTTAGGGGCTTAGAACAAAAATCAGTCACTAATTCTATCATGAATGAGCAGTTTGGCAAGGATTGGTGAATACTGCTGGAGCAACTTGACTGGGTCTGGAGAATTTATTTTCAAGAAGGCTTATTCACATAGCTGTTTAATTACTACTTTCATCTGGGAGTACAGTTGGGGTGTCAGTTCCTCTCCACCTGGGCCTTTCTACAAGGGCTGCTTCTGCTTCCTCACAACATGGTGGATAGGTTTCAAGAGCAAGTATTTCAAGAAAAATGAAAGTTGTCAGTTTTTTAAGGTCTGGCCCAATGTCATTTCTCCTGTCTTCTACTGGCCAAGCAGTCTTAACTTGCCCAGGTTTAAGGTTCATAGGCCCAACTGCTTGATGGGTAGAATGTCACAGAATTTGTGATCATCTTAATCTAACATACACTGTGATCCCAGAAGGGGAAGACTGTTGGAGGAACACATTTTTGTTCTTCAGTATTCACTCTTTTCCAAGGGAGAAGTAGTGACTTAACTGCTTATTGAATACTGTAGAAGAAACGAGGTACACTTGACCAAGCCCCTGTTCTTCGGGAAAGTCTGTCCAAAGGAAGCATGCATTCTAGTCGGCTGTCTTAGCACATATGATAATAAGGTTAGTGAGAAAGTTCTTCTTGTGGGGGAAGACCTGTG
Source organism: Stenella coeruleoalba (assembly GCF_951394435.1). NCBI lineage: Eukaryota > Metazoa > Chordata > Mammalia > Artiodactyla > Delphinidae > Stenella > Stenella coeruleoalba. The sequence goes on from NC_137153.1 coordinate 41,363,437, forward strand.
GTTTTCATTTTTGCTAAAAAATACAACAAAATTGACTATTATAACCATTTAAAAATGTATAGTTCAGTGGTATTTAAATACATTCACAGTGTTGTGTAACTGTCACAATCATCCAGAACTTCTTCATCACCCCAAGAGGAAACCCTATAGCCATTAAGCAGTCACTCACCATTCCCCCCTTACCCCAGCCCCGGGCAACCACTAGTCTGCTTTCTGTTGTCTGTGCGTTTACCTGTTTTGGATGTTTCATATAAATGTAATTATATAATACAGGCATACTTATATAATACTGGAGATAGTGTGGGTTCAGTTCCAGACCACTTTAGTAAAGCTAATATCACGATAAAGCGAGTCACACAGTGTTTGGTTTTCTGGTGCATATAAAAGTCATGCTTACACTATACTGTAGTCTATTAGTGTGCACTAGTATTATGTCTAAAAAACAATGTATATACCTTAATTAAAATATTGCTAAAAATGCTAATCATCATCTGCACCTTCAGTGAGTCGTAATCTTTTTTTATGGTGGAGGGTCTTGTCTCGATGTTTGTGGCTGTTGACTGAATAGGGTGGTGGCTGCTGAAGGTTGTGGGGTGGCTGTGGAAGTTTCTTAAAATAAGACAACAATAAAGTTTGCCCCATTGATTGACTCTTCCTTTCACAAGTGCTTTTTTGGTAGCATGCAGTGCTGTTTGATAGCATTTTACCCACAGTCGAACTTCTTTCAAAATTGGAATCAGTCCTCTCAAACCCTGCCACTGCTTTATGTTAGTTAATATGTGATATTCTAAACCCTTTATTGTCATTTCAACAATCTTCACAGCTTCTTTACCAAGACTATATAGATTTCATCTCAAGAAATCACTTTCTTTGCTTATCCATAAAAAGCAACTACTTATTCGTTAAAGTTTTATTAGGAGTTTGTAGCCATTCAGTCACATCTTCAGACTCCACTTCTAATTCTAGTACTCTTGCTATTTCCACCACATCTGTAGTTATAAGAGTAACATCAAAGACCACTGATCACAGATCACCATACAAATATAGTAATACTGAAAAAATTTGAAATATTTCAAGAATTAACCAAAATGTGACACAGAGATATGAAGTGAACAAATGCTTTTGGAAAAATGGCCCTGGAAGACTTGCTCAACACAGGGTTGCCACCAAGTCTTCATTTTGTAAAAGTATTTTCGAAGTGCAGTAAAGCACGATAAAACGAGGTGTCCCTCTATGTGGCCTTTTGTGTCAGGCTTCTTACCATGTTTTCAGGGTTCATTTAATGTTGTGGCATGTATCAACACTTCGTTCCCTTTCATGGCTGAATAATATTCCATTGTATGGACATACCACATTTTATTCACTTACGTGTTGATAGACACTTAACATCATTTAGATATTATGAATAATGCTATAATATTAGTATTTGAGTCTGTTTTTAATTCATTTGGATATATACCTAGAGTGGAATTGTTGGGTCATATGGTAATTATAAATATTTTTAACTTTTTGATGAACTGCCTGTTTTCCACAACAGCTGAACCATTTTACATTCCCATCAGCAAGGTACGGGTTCCAATTTTTTCTGTCTCCTTGGTAGCACTTCTCATTTTCTGCTTTTCTTGGTTTTAAACTTCAGCCATTCTACTAAGTGTTGGATGGTTATCCAATTGTGGTTTTGATTTGCATTTCCTTAATAACTTGATGATGAGCATCTTTTTTTGTGCCTTATTGGCTGTTTGTATGTCTTCTTTGGAGAAAAGTCTTTTCAAGTCCTTTGCCTTCTGAAAATATTGTTGAGTAGTAGGAGTTCTTTATATATGCTAGATATTAAACCCTTTCAGTTGCAGGTTGTTTTTTCACTTTCTTGATAACGTTCTTTGCACAAAAGTTTTACATTTTGATGAAGTCAAATTTGTCTGTTTTTTTCTTTTGTTGCTTGTGGTTTTGGTGCCATATTTAAGAATTCATTGCCAATACCAAGGTCATAAAGATTTTTCCCCTGTTTTCTTCCAAGAATTTTATGGATTTAGCTCTTATGTACAGGTCATTGATCCATTTGAATTGGTCCTGTGGTTCTGGATTTGCAAAGAGAATATAGGAGTGTTTCTTTAACGCATTTTCATCCCGATCTTTCAAGTAAAAAAGATGAATAATGCCTCAAAGAGAACATGATGGCTAGATGTTAAAATGTAGTCGGCTGTAGACCATACTCTTGGCCAGTCTTGGTTTTCCCAAAACAGTCTTAGAAGTTCTTCATTTCCTCTTCTCATCCCTATTTCCACTATCACCCAGTATGACCTCCATCTTGTAGTCTCTTGATCGAAGTGTGATATGTGTCATATTCAGGCACTAAACTTAGTCTCATGTACAAACTGTGAACACTGATCGCAGTCTTAATGTGGCACTGTTGTAGGTCCCAGCATCAGATGTAAAGCAGGCAGTGGGTGCAAACCAGCCTAGCAATGGCATGTGGGTGAAATCTATACAGAAAGTATGTGTTCATTAAGGATTTCTTTTCAAGTGAGAAAGACGCGAAACATTGATTTAGACGGTGAGGCGTGTGGATGGAGATAGCTTAGTGGACATCCTCAAGAAATTGAGATAGTTGAGGGATGCAGAAGATGTTAATCTGCAAAGAGGAGGTGGTAGTTCTCAACCTTGGCTTCACATCAGAGTCAACTAAAAAGATTAAGAAATAAGCCCACCTCAGACTAAGTGGAATTGTTATATCTGTAAGGCTTAGGAATTTTTAAAAGCTTCTGAAGTGATTGTAAGGCCAGGGTTGGAACCACTGATTTAAAGGAAATAAGAATTTATTAGGTGGGGGGTGGGGGTGTGATGAATTGGGCGATTGGGATTGACATGTATACACTGATGTGTATAGAACTGATGACTAGTAAGAACCTGCTGTATAAAAAAATAAAATTCAAAAAAAAATTTTAAAAACTACCATATGCTCCAGCCAAAAAAGAAAAAAAAAAGGAATTTATTATTTAAAGCAATGCTTCTCACCTTCATTGTGCATAGAGATCACCTGGGATCTTATTACATTGCATATTCTGATTGAAAAACTAACTCTGAATGTATCTAAGACATAAAAGTTAGCTAAAACTGTAAAACTCTTAGAAGCTAGAAGAAAACATAGTGTGAATCTTTGTGACCTTGGTCTAGGCAGTGGTTTCTTAGATATGACACCAAAAGTACAAGCAGCCAATGATAAATAAGTTGGACTTCATCGGACTTAAAAATTTTTGTGCTTAAAAGTTGATCAAGGGCTTCCCTGGTGGCGCAGTGGTTGAGAGTCCGCCTGCCGATGCAGGGGACGCGGGTTCATACCCCGGTCCGGGAAGATCCCACATGCCGCGGAGCGGCTGGGCCCGTGAGCCATGGCCGCTGAGCCTGCGCGTCCGGAGCCTGTGCTCCGCAACGGGAGAGGCCACAACAGTTAGAGGCCCGCGTACCGCAAAAAAAAAAAAAAAGTTGATCGAGTCAGCTCTCTACCCACATGCTGTTATCTATCACGTCCCCATACTTTTCTCACACCCTTCATCTCCTCTGACCCACACAACCAAACCTCAGCCTCCACTCAGACCCTTCTCTGTTCCCACGCCGGTCTCCTGAGGATGCTGAAGGAAGTTTCCCAGCCTTGCTGTGTGGGGCCCCATCCTGCCTGTGGTCCCCAACCTCGCTGGGCCCCCACAGGGCGTTGGTGATCATCCTTCTCAACATGTCCCACTCCTTCCCACACAAACACTCCTTCAAACCTTGCCCATTCCCTTCAGATTCCTTTCTCACCAGCCTCTTCTCCATTCTCAGTAGATCTTCACTGGAAAAATCGAAGGCAGGCAGTAAAGTAAGCCTTCCCCAACTTCCCCCACGCCACAGACAATCTACATTCAGCCTTCAGTCATCCTCCATTGACAGTGGAAAAGACCTTTCCATCCATCCCTCCTGTACCTCCTCTTTCCCCTCTTGAAACAAATCCACGCACCAACTTTCTTGTGCCTTCAGGCTCTCTCCTCCCAGGCTCCCTGGGAGATCACACACTTCTTAAAATCTTCAGTGCTTAACTCCTTCCTTTCACTGTAAGGTTCCCAGAAAGAGCATCTCTATTCCCCACTTTACCTTCCTGACGTGCCAATCAATTCCTGACCACTGCTCCTGTCCCTCAACTGAAACGGCTCTTTCCAAGGTTGCCTGGCTTTACAGCGATGGCAATATTCTCACCTTAATGTCTTAGTATCATTATTTTATTTATAACATTGTTTACAAACTTGGCATGGGATGAGGCAGACTAAGAGCCAGTAGAGAGAAAGGGATAAAGAGTATAGGGGAAAAAGAAAGGTATCTGGGCATGCCTAGGCACACAGTAGGGGATTAATACTTGGCAGCTGTGTAAGTGTGAGGGGCACCTAGAAGCTTTTTATAAGGTGAAACTCAAACACTTCTCATTGGAGTTGCCTAAAATGCACATTTGATCACATCGCTTCCCTAAGGACAATCTTTCACTCACTTCCTCTACAGGATGAAATCCAGACTTCTTGACTTGATATCCAAGTACTTCGTTAATCCCTCCCCAGCTCCCTCACTTCCCAGAAGCCCCCGCATACACGCTGTGTCGCGGGCTCATCAAACTACTTACAGGCCACTTCTTGGACACATTACGACTCTTTGTTTCCACTTGACTCTTTTGTGTCTGGCAAACTCTGACTCATTCTTTAAGAATCAGCTTCAGGGTCAGCGTCTCTGGGCAAGTTCTGTCTCTCGGGTCCCACTGCATGTTCTGTCCCTTGAGTCAGCACCTACATCCTATATAGCAACCCTGTGCCACCTCCCCCAAGAGACTTGAGAGCCAGGGATGAGCACTGTCCACACTTGGAGCTCCATTGCCTGCCACATGGTTGCTGTCCAGTGCAGGCAGACCTCGTTTTATTGTGCTTCACTTTATTGCTTTTCTTTTTTTTTTAAAACAAATTGAAGGTTTGTGGCAACCCTGCATCAAGTCCATCAAGGTTGTTATTCCAACAGCGTTTGCTCCCTTCCTGTCTCTGTGTCACATTTTGCTAATCCTCACAATATCTCAAACTTATTTATTATTATTATATGTGTCCTGGTGATCAGTGATCTGTGATGTTACTACTGCAAAAAGATTACAACTCGCTGAGGGCTCAGATGATGGTTAGCATTTTTAGCAATAAAGTTTTTTTTTTTTTTTGCGGTATGCGGGCCTCTCACTGTTGTGGCCTCTCCCGTTGCAGAGCACAGGCTCCGGACGTGCAGGCTCAGCGGCCATGGCTCACGGGCCCAGCCGCTCCGTGGCATGCGGGATCTTCCCAGACCGAGGCACGAACCCGTGTCCCCTGCATTGGCAGACGGACTCTCAACCACTGTACCACCAGGGAAGCCGTAAAGTTTGTTTTTTAGTTAAGGTTAGAAAAAGTTGATCAAGTGAAAAAGACAACCCATGGAATGGGTGAAAATATTTGCAGATCGTATATTTGATAAGAATCTGGTATCCAGGTTATAGAAAGAACTCTTAAAACTCAACGATAAAAAAGACAATCCAATTAAAAAATGGACAAAGGATTAGAATAGACATTTCTGCAAAGAAGCAAATGGCCAATAAGCACATGAAAAGATTAGTGACATGCAAATCAAAACTTTAATGAGATGCCACTTCATATCCCATTAGGATGGCTATAATCACGAAGACAGAATAACATGTGTTGACTAGGATTGCTGGTGAGAATGTAAAATGGTGCAGCTACTACTTGGAAAAGAGTTCCGCTTCTTAAAAGGTTAAACCATGGAGTTAGCATTTGACCCAAATATCTATGAACTGATGAATGGATAAATAAAATGTGGTATATGCATACAATGAGAATACTATTTAGCAATAGAAAGGAATGAAATATTGATACATGCTAAATCAGGAACAGACATTTTTAGAGGCCCTGAGTGTTCCTTGGACAAATGTGTTTGCTAGGTGGGATGAGAGAACTTCTCAAGGTCTTCCAGCTTTGCATACCCTAACCACTAGAGCCCTAGTTACGGAAGGGGAAGGTATGTGTTCTGGGAGATTAATCCACTAGCTCCCTGTCATTCAACCCTCTGACCTCAGGGTATAACCGACTACCACAATCTTGCCCTTACTGAAGGTGGAAAACCTACCAAATTCTCATTTCCTGAGAAGGGAAATTCAAGTTAAACCCTCTGAGCTCTTTGCTTATTGTAAAGATAAATGTTATAAGTTATATGTCCTCAACTATTTCAGATCATCGCATAAAAAACCTTAATGACAAGGATCTCTGATGATGAAGGAAAAGCAGTGCCTGTCATCCAGGAGCTGGCCTAGTACTAAAAGGTAGGCCTCTCCTGCTAAAAATAGACAATTTCACAGAACACCTACAATACTGCTCCGTGACCGTGGTCAAGACAAAAGACCATTCTGTAATTCTGCCTGAACGAAGAGAAAAACATGAACATTGTCTAAACCACAAAAATGACCAAATATTGGGAATTCCTTGGCGGTCCAGTGGTTAGCACTCCACGCTTTTCACTGCCAAAGGCCTGGTTCATTCCCTGGCCGGGGAACTAAGATCCCACAAGCCGCATGGCATGGCCCAGAAAAAAAAAAGACTAAATATTCTGTCTCCCTGTCCTGGCTAATGTACTTCTTTAAGAATGATAGTTTTAGCCTCACTTCATGCCTCTCACATTACTGAGATAGCCAATCATCCTGCACTTCCTCACAGCATCCATTTAGAGAGAGCCCTGCTTCTTTGAACCCTCCCCCAAATCACCTAACTTGTCCAAATCGTAAGTCCTTTGTAGCGTCCTACAGAGATTTCCCCTCACGATTCTAAAGGTGTGTGTTCTCCCTTATGCAGTGAGCACTGAACCCAACTTGTTTAATGCAGGTGTGTTCCTCATCGTCTGGCAATGAGTAGTGGCTGCCCTTTTTAGATAAAGCATGGATTTTCCATTTTCCATGGTTTTGGCCTCAGCACTTTGCATGTGTTATATCACATGTGTTATATCAGTTCTACAACATTATGAGGCAGGTGGTGACCCCATTTTATAGGAGAGGGAAATGTTTAACCTGAACTTCCTCCAGTGGTGGGGAATGGAGAGAGGCAAAGTGGAGGGAGTGCTGCCAGAGGGGGTGGTAAGTGATATTTGCAGGACTGAGGAACTCTTTGGTTGGCTTCTGTTTTTGAACCACTGCAAACGTTTTCCCGCCTGCCCCTTCTTCCCAGGTCATAGTGGCTGGGCAGGGGTGTGGTCAGGGCTGGGTGAGCAGCATTCCACTGCCCCTGACGCAGGAACTGACCCTCAGTGACAGAGGGATTCTCAGGGGTGGGAGAGCAGTTTGTGCTCGCTATGTCCCCCATGGCCACCAGAGGGCAGTACTGATCCACACCTTGGCCTCCCTGCGGCCATTCTTGGGAAGATTAGAGCCCTGATTCTCAGCCCCACCAGACTCCTTTTCTTGTTTGTTTTTTAAATAAATATTTTCTAATGCTCCCTTTACCATCATGAAGTGAAATTAACTCCGAATAAAACTTGCCTAAGCAAATAATATGATACTTTAACTCTGAAAGGAGGAAAAAAAAGGAAAGTAACGTAATAAACTGATGGGTTTCAATATGTGATGCTTGGACATGGCTACACTAGAAGAGCACAATAGAGTTAGTTTGATGCTTTGCCATCGGATCACTGAGAATGAAAAATTACAAATGCAGGTGGATGTAGGTTGCTGTATTTGACAAGTTCACTGTGATTTTCTGAAATGGTAAACAATTCTTGGTAAAGTTAAAAATAACATAGAATCCAATTGTCCCTTTGTTGCATTCTTGGAAATTCCAGTGTATATTAAAACTGCAAAAAAAACCCCACAAAGCTTTTATTTATGTATAAAATAAGAGTTAGATTCAATGTCCTATAATTATAAACACTCTTTTTCATTTGGTCCTACATGGAAGTCCAGCAGGATATTTGAAAATTAATTCTTGTGAAGAACTGCCTTCACTGAGAACTCTAGCTGGTACCAGAGGATATGAGATGCCCTCTCTTTCCACCCCAATTTAGGCCCCCTGAGAGCCAGAGCTTTGTGTTGCGGGTCCTCAAACCCTCCAGAGTGCCCATCACAGTACCCAGTACTTACTGAGTACACTGAAATGATTGAGTCCTTTCTGTACACCTGGGGGACTCTCGTCCAGCCAGAGTATATTGCCTGGACAACTTAAGGGCCTAGATCCTGAATATGAATGTTGATGTAAACCCAAGCCAGGCAGGAGGTGCCCCAAATAGTCTGGCAGCGACAAAAATCCAGGGCTCCACATTTTTTTTTTAATTGGGTATAGTTGCTTTACAATGCTGTGTTTCTGCTGTACAGTGAACTGAATCAGCTATATGTGTACATATATCCCCTCTTTTTTTGGATTTCCTTCCCATTTAGGTCACCACAGAGCATTAAGTAGAGTTCCCTATGATATACGACAGGTTCTCATTAGTTATCTATTTTATACATATTAGCATATATATGTCAATCCCAATCTCCCAATTCATCCCACCCCCCCCTTCCTCCCATTGGTGTCCATACGTTTGTTCTCTATGCCTGTGTCTCTATTTCTGCCTTGCAAACCGGTTTATCGGTACCGTTTTTCTAGATTTCACATATATGCATTAATATACAATATCTGTTTTTCTCTTTCTGACTTACTTCACTCTGTATGACAGTCTCTAGGTCCATCCACCTCTCTACAAATGACCCAATTTCGTTCCTTTTTATGGCTGAGTAATATTCCATTGTACATATGTACCACATCTTCTTTACCCATTCATCTGTTGATGGACATTTAGGTTGCTTCCATGACCTGGCTATTGTAAATAGTGCTGCAATGAACATTGGGGTGCATGTGTCTTTTTGAATTATAGTTTTCTCAGGTATATGCCCAGTAGTGGGATTACTGGGTCATATGGTAATTACACTTTTAGTTTTTTAAGGAACCTCCATACTGTTCTCAGTAGTGGCTGTATCAGTTTACATTCCCACCAACAGTGCAAGAGGGTTCCCTTTTCTTCACACCCACTCCTGCATTTATTGTTTGTAGATTTTTTGAAGATGGCCATTGTGACCAGTGTGAGGTGATACCTCACTGTAGTTTTGATTTGCATTTCTCTAATAATTAGTGATGTTGAGCAGCTTTTCATGTGTTTGTTGGCCATCTGTATGTCTTCTTTGGAGAAATGTCTATTTAGGTCTTTGGCCCATTTTTTGACTGGGTTGTTTGTTTTTTTGATACTGAGCTCCGTGAGCTGTTTGTATATTTTGGAGATTAATCCCTTGTCCACTGCTTTGTTTGCAAATATTTTCTCCCATCCTGAGGGTTGACTTTTTGTCTTGTTTATGGTTTCCTTTGCTGTGCAAAAGCTTTTAAGTTTCATTAGGTCCCATGTGTTTATTTTTATTTTCATTACTCTAGAAGGTGGGTCAAGATCTTGCTGTGATTTACGTCAGAGTGTTTTTCCTGTGTTTTCCTCTAAGAGTTTTATAGTGTCCAGTCTTACATTTATGTCTTTAATCCATTTTGAGTTTATTTTTGTGTATGGTGTTAGGGAGTGTTCTAATCTCATTCTTTTACATGTAGCTGTCCAGTTTTCCCAGCACCACTTATTGAAGAGGCTGTCTTTTCTCCATTGTATAGTCTTGCCTCCTTTATCAAAGATAAGGTGACCATAGATGTGTGGGTTTAACTCTGGGCCTTCTATCCTGTACCATTGATCTGTATTTCTGTTTTTGTGCCAGTACCATACTGTCTTGATTACTGTAGCTTTGTAGTATAGTGTGAAGTCAGGGAGCCTGACTTCTTCCAGCTCCATTTTTCATTTTCAAGATTGCTTTGGCTATTTGAGGTCTTTTGTGTCTCCGTACAAATTTTAAGATTTTTTTGTTCTAGTTCTGTGAAAAATGCCAATGGTAATTTGATAGGGATTGCATTGAATCTGTAGATTGCTTTAGGTAGTATAGTCATTTTCACAATATTGATTCTTCCAATCCAAGAACATGGTATATCTCTTCATCTTTTTGTGTCATCTTTGATTTCTTTTATCGGTGTCTTGTAGATTTCTGAGTACAGGTCTTTTACCTCCTTAGGTAGGTTTATTCCTAGGTATTTTATTCTTTTTGTTGCAAAGGTGAATGGGATTGTTTCCTTAATTTCTCTTTCAGTTTTTTCATTGTTAGTGTATAGGAATGCAAGAGATTTCTGTGCATTAACTTTGTACCTTGAAACTTTATCAAATTCATTGATTTAGCTCTAGTAGTTTTCTGGTGGCATCCTTAGGATTTTTTATGTATGGTATGATGTCTACAGTGACAGTTTTACTTCTTTTCCAATGTGTATTCTTTTTATTTCTTTTTCTTCTCTGATTGCCGTGGCTAGGACTTCCAAAACTATGTTGAATAATAGTGGTGAGAGTGGACATCCTTGTCTTCTTCCTGATCTTAGAGGAAGTGCTTTCAGTTTTTCAACATTGAGAATGATGTTTGCTGTAGGTTTGTCGTGTATGGCCTTTATTATGTTGAGTTAGGTTCCTCTGTGCCCATTTTCTGGAGAGCTTTTCTCATAAATGGGTGTTGAATTTTCTCAAAAGCTTTTTCTGCATCTATTGAGATGATCATATGGTTTTTTATTCTTTAATTTGTTAACATGGTGTATGACACCGATTGATTTGTGTATATTAAAGAATCCTTGCATCCCTGGGATAAATCCCACTTGATAGTGCTGTATCATCCTTCTAATGCGTTTTTGGATTCTGTTTGCTAGTATTTTGTTGAGGATTTTTGCGTGTATGTTCATCAGTGATATTGGTCTGTAGTTTTGTTTTTTTGTGATATCTTTGTCTGGTTTTGGTATCAGGGTGATGGTGGCCTTGTGGAATGAGCTTGGTAGTGTTCCTTCCTCTGCAATTTTTTGGAAGAGTTTGAGAAGGATGGGTGTTAGCTCTTCTCTAATGTTTGATAGAATTTGCCTGTGAAGCCATCTGGTCCTGGACTTTTGTTTGTTGGAAGATTTTAAATTACAGTTTCAGTTTCATTACATGTGATTGGTAATTATATTTTCTATTTCTTCCTGGTTCAGTCTTGGAAGGTTATACGTTTCTAACAGTTTGTCCATTTCTTCCAGGTTGTCCAATTTATTGGCATATAGTTGCTTGTAGTAGTCTCTTATGATCCTTTGTATTTCTGCAGTGTCCACTGTAACTTCTCCTTTTTCATTTCTAATTTTGTTGATTTGAGTCCTCTCCCTCTTTTTCTTGATGAGTCTGGCTAAAGGTTTATCAATTTTGTTTAGCTTTTAGTTTTATTGATCTTTGCTATTGTTTTCTTTGTTTTTATTTCATTTATTTCTGCTCTGATATTTATGATTTCTTTCCTTCTGCTAACTTTGGGTTTTTGTTCTTCTTTCTCTAGTTCCTTTAGGTGTAAGGTTAGATTGTTTATTTGAGATTTTTCTTGTTTCTTGAGGTAGGCTTGTATAGCTATAAACTTCCCTCTTAGAACTGCTTTTGCTGCATCCCATAGGTTTTGGATTGTTGTGTTTTCATTGTCATTTGTCTCTAGTTATTTTTTGATTTCCTCTTTGATTTCTTCAGTGATCTCTTGGTTACCTAATAGTGTATTGTTTATCCTCCATGTGTTTGTATTTTTTAGTTTTTTCCCCTGTAATTGATTTCTAATCTCATAGCATTGTGGTCGGAAAAGATGCTTGAAATGATTTCAGTTTTCTTAAATTTATTGAGGCTTGATTTGTGACCTAAGATGTGATCTATCCTGGAGAATGTCCCATGTGCCCTTGAGAAGAAAGTGTATTCTGCCACTTTTGGGTGGAATGTCCTATAAGTATCAATTAAATCTATCTGGTCTACTGTGTCATTTCAAGCTGTGTTTCCTTATTAACTTTATGTCTGGATGATCTGTCCATTGGTGTAAATGAGGTGTTAAAGTCCCCCACTATTACTGTGTTACTGTCGATTTCCCCTTTTATGGCTGTTAGCATTTGCCTTATGTATTGAGGTGCTCCTATGTTGGGTGCATATTTATAATTGTTATATCTTCTTTGATTGATCCCTTGATCATTATGTAGTGTCCTTCCTTGTCTCTCTCTTTTTTTTTAAAGACTGGGAGCATTTTATTTTTATTATTTCCTTATTTATGGCTGAGTTGGGTCTTTGTTGCTGTGCATGGGCTTTTCTCTAGTTGCGGCGAGTGGGGGCTACTCTTCGTTGCGGTGTGCGGGCTTCTCATTGCGGTGGCTTCTCTTGTTGCAGAGCACAGGCTCTAGGCCCACAGGCTTCAGTAGTTGTGGCACGTGGGCTCAGTAGTTGTGGCTCGCGGGCTCTAGAGTGCAGGCTCAGTAGTCGTGGCACACGAGCTTAGTTGCTCCGCGGCATATGGAATCCTCCTGGACCAGGGCTTGAACCTGTGTTGCCTGCATTGGAAGGCAGATTCTTAACCAGTGCGCCACCAGGGGAGTCCCCTTCTTTGTCTCTTGTAACATTCTTTATTTTAAAGTCTATTTTATCTGATAGGAGTAGTGCTACTCCAGCTTTCTTTTGATTTCCATTTTCATGGAATATCTTTTTCCATCCCCTCACTTTCAGTCTGTATGTGTCCCTAAGTCTGAAGTGGGTCTCTTGTAGACAGCATATATATGGGTCTTGTTTTTATATCCATTCAGCCAGTCTGTGTCTTTTGGTTGGAGCATTTAAATTTAAGGTAATTATTGATATGTATGTACCTATTACCATTTTCTTAATTGTTTTGGGTTTGTTTTTGTAGGTCCTTTTCTTCTCTTGTGTTTCCCAGTTACAGAGCTTCCTTTAGCGTTTGTTGTACAGCTGGTTTTGTGGTGCTGAATTCTCTTAGCTTTTGCTTGTCTGTAAAGCTTTTGATTTCTCCGTCAAATCTGAATGAGATCCTTGCTGGGTAGAGTAATCTTGGTTGTAGGTTTCTCCCTTTCATCAATTTAAATATATCCTTCCACTGCCTTCTGGCCTGCAGAGTTTCTGTTGAATAATCAGCTCATAACCTTATGGGGATTCCCTTGTATGTTATTTGTTGCTGCTTTTAATATTTTTTCTTTGAATTTAATTTCTGTTAGTATGATTAATATGTGTCTCAGTGTGTTTCTCCTGTATGGGACTCTCTGTGCTTCCTGGACTTAATTGACTATTTCCTGTCCCATGTTAGGGAAGTTTTTGACTATAATCTCTTCAAATATTTTCTCAGACCCTTTCTCTTCTTCTTCTGGGACCCCTATAATTCTAATGTTGGTGCATTTAGTGTTGTCCCAGAGCTCTCTGAGACTGTCCTCAATTCTTTTCATTCTTTTTTCTTAATTCTGCTCTGTGGCAGTTATTTCCACCATTCTGTCTATCTTGCAGCTCACTTATCTGTTCTTCTGCCTCAGTTTTTCTGCTATTGATTCCTTCTAGAGTATTTTTAATTTGTTATTGTGTTGTTCATTACTGTTTGTTCTTTAGTCCTTCTAGGTCCTTGTTAAACGTGTTGTTTTTGTATTTTCTTCATTCTATTTCCAAGATTTTGGGTCATCTTTACTATCATTAGTCTGAATTCTTTTTCAGTTAGATTGCCTATTTCCTCTTCATTTATTTGGTCTTGTGGGTTTTTACCTTGCTCCTTCGTCTGCAACATATTTCTCTGTCTTCTCATTTTGTTTAACTTACTTTTGGGGGGGTCTCCTTTCTGCAGGCTGCAGGGTCATAGTTCCTCTTGCTTCTGGTAAGTCCACTCACAGTGGGTGAGTATGGTCCAGTGGCTTGTGTAGGCTTCCTTGTGGAGGGGACTTGTGCTTGCATTCCGGTGGGTGGAGTTGGATCTTGTCCCTCTGATGGGCAAGCCCTCATCAGTTGGTGTGTTTTGGGGTGTCTGTGAACTTAGTGTGATTTTAGGCAGCCTCTCTGCTAATGGGTGGGGTTGTGTTCCTGTCTTGCTAGTTGTTTAGTGTGAGGCGTTCAGCACTGGAGCTTGCTGGCCGTTCAGTGGAGCTAGGTCTTGGTGTTGAGATGGAGACCTCTGGGAGGGCTCTCCCCAGTGGATATTCCCTGGGGCCGGGAGTTCTCTGGTGGTCCAGTGTCCTGCTCTCGGCTCTTCCCACCTCAGAAGCTCAGGCTCGACCCCTGGCCACAGAACCAAGACCCCTGTTACATGGAGACTTTCTTGCCTTTCTGGAAGTCTGAGGTCTTCTGCCAGTGTTCAGTAGGTGTTCTGTAGGTGTTCTGTAGGAGTTGTTCCACGTGTAGATGTATTTTTGATATATCTGTGAGGAGAAGGTGAGCTCCACGTCTTACTCTTCCATCACCTTCCTCATTCTCTCCACATTTTCTTAGGCAAGATCTGTCCACCCAGAAGGGCCCTTTCTTTCCATTGGCACCCCACGCACATATTGTATTTTTGGTTCCTGAGACAAGGAAATGTATATCATTGTGAAAGAAAACAGGTAATTGGTTCCAAAACTCACTTTTTGGCCAGAACCAACCAGTGGCCCTGCAAAGTGGCTGGGTCTTGTGGCCCTAGTTAGGATAGAGGGATAAGGAAGCTTCTTCCTGGAGCCCCATCACAGGGAAGGGCTCAAAGCCAACCCATGCTGGCCAGATTGCAGCTTTCCCTGCTGGTACCTGGTAAGGTGCATGCCAGCCATGCACCAGTGCCCCTAAGCTCCCCACAGCCTCACCCAACCCTGCTGCCACTGGCATAAAGCTGCCCATTGGAAAGTTTGGTTTCAGTTTTCAGCCATAGCAGCTCCTCTGGTGTTCCTTCCTAGCCTGCCTAGTGTCCATCATTGACAGCTTTTACGGCAGGAAGGTGGGCAGGTTGATAAGAGCCTCGTTCACAGGGGTCTCTAAAATGAGGTGGGGGCAGACTGAATCAGTGAGTCACGCATTTCATTCACTCAAGTTCCACCTTCGCAAATTTTTTTTTTACCTGTGAACTGCGTGTGCTTTTTATTTACCTAGAAATGACTCAGAGAGAGAAATTAGAGGTGTGTGGTGTAACATGACTTGCTGGTGAGTGGTCAATTCTGTCCGCTTTTCTGCTCCTGAGACCGATCTCCAGAGGGTGCCAAGGATAGCCAGGTTTCATTTATTTGTCCAAGTACAGGCATGATCAAAAGTGTTCTAAATAAGTCATGGTTTACAGCATAGATTATAGAATTTCCTCTGATTATTTGATTGGGTCACACGAATTTAAAGTTCAATTGAAACTTCACTTTCAAAGTTTCCTCTCCTTTTCTCTGAATATGCCAGAGCATGATGACAAGAGTATCACAGATTCCTAAAAATCCACCCAAACAAGCATATCTCAATACATTATGGTTTATTCACCTTAAGAAGAATCTAGAATACAGTATCAACAAGGATACTGGAACATGGTTTGGGATGGGAGACAGAGTTATGCCCAGTTGTGTTCTGGACCACTGATATAGATGATTCTCACTTCATTTTAGAGTTTCTATAATTGTAGCAATTATCTCTGAAAGATTTTTGTCCACACTGATTTGAATGAAATTTTCTGGAGCTGATGGGGGCTCCAAAGTATCAAACTGGGACTGCAATAACTCAGGGGACATAAAATGCCCTTTTCTTTTGAGTAAGCGTCCAGAGATGACCTCGAACGACCCAGTCAGATGGACCACAAGGAGCTTCACTTCAGCCACCTTTTCTTCCTTTCCTGACTCATCACACTTCAGAGGTGCACCATCTTTTCCTTGTATTAAGATGTCTCTGTATACTTTCTTCAGAGCTGAACAGGCAAGAATTACATGCTGTCCAGAGGCTACATCTCTGTTAAAAAAATAAAGTGTGTGGGGGGAAGATGAGCGCTAGAGTGAAGACATTTAAAATAATTGGTGTCAAGTTTAGGTTGAGGACTAGAGTCCCACTTCTCTGACAGTGGAAGGTGTTACAAATGGTGGCCAAGTATCAGGCAGTCCTGGCTTTGAGGTAAAGATCTTCCACTAGTGAGGCATCTTGGGTAACATATTTACCTCCCCGAGCATCAGTTCATCATCTGCTAAATGCAACTACTCAGAGTACCTGCCCATAGAACTGTAATGAGTAAGTTTATCAAGGTGCCCAGCACACAGGAAATGCTTGGTAAGTATTGGCTCTGCCCCTTGGATGTAGGATGTGACTGAGCCACCACTTGTAGACATGGGTGGCTGCCGGCAGGTACCTGTGCCCCGCACACAGCACAGCTCAGGCTCTCCTCTCAGGTATTCAGGGATTTGAATTTCACAACTGGCTTCTCTCCATTCCTACTCTACAGTATGCTGGGAGTCTGGGGAAGTTACCAGTGCAGAGCTAGAGAGAGCAGGAGAAAAGGGAGCATCAGCCCCTGTGTGGTCAAGGTGAGAAGGATGTGAGAAGTTTCCAGGGCAGTGCTAAGGAAAAAAAAAAAAAAAACTGAGCCAGAAATAGAGGTAGAGTGACAAGGCACCAATAAGGGAAAACCAGTGTTGTTCAAGACCATACATGAGGGTGAGCCCCCTTTCCACTAAACCTACATGTACCAGCCAGAAGAGGCAGTCATCTTGGGGCCAGGAAGGAACTGTATAAAGAGGTGAAGGGTCAAAGCTGGCTTGGGTACTTAGAAATTTCAGTTCAGAACTGAGAATTCTGAAGGGGCCTGCCTTGATTCATGGCCACTGTAGACTGGAGACCCAGTGGATGGAGTGTGTCATCAGCAACAAACCTATGTACCTGAGCCTTCTGGCTCTTCCCAAGGGCCATGAGTGAGAGCTTGTTTATTCTGAGCCTGGAAGTCTGATCTCTATTCTCCTGAGGATCTTCACTTCTGCTTCCATCACAGGTCAGTATGTTAGATCTCTGACAAGTCTGTTTATCTTAGAGACCCAAGTGGGCAGGAGTTCTCAACTCCAAACCTTAAACCCCTAAGCCCATGCAAAGACAGGGCTGCCAGCCATGTCTGTGCAGTCTAAAAAAAGTAAACTGATTTTTAATCATACGTATACTCTAATTTCATATGGCCCACATGATTTTAGATTTATAAAACATGACTTCATCTGAGACAGCAAGATTTAGAACCTATTCCCTGCCACTTCTTTATCTTCCATGTCCCAACCAGGATTCCCAGGGGTCTGGCCCACAGATGGGTTGGGGAGGACCTCGTTTGCTCAGAGGCATGCTACAGAGCTGAACAATTTGAGACTTCAATCCTGGTGGCCAGTTATCTGTTGACTTATGAATGACCCCAGATCTTCCTGGTTGTCAGAGTTTGAAGTAGGAGGCAATATAAGTGGTGGCTAAGGTATAGCTATACGTCATTATTATTTTTTTAGCACTTACTATATATATTAGGTACTGTTCTAAGTGCTACCCATGCTTCATCTCACTAATTCCTCACAACAGTCTGTGAGTAGGAACTATATTTATCCCCATTTTCAGATGAAGAAATAGGTTTATGGAAGCCAAGTGGCTGACCAAGATTCCCAGCTAGTAATTGTGGAGTTGTTTAGAAGGCTAACTCCAGAACCCAACTAAACTACACATCTGTGGCTGATTAAAATCATTGTTGGTTACTTGATAGAGGTGCATTTCATTTCTGGGATGCCATATCAGCAGTCAGTTGTGATTTCAAGAGTGTATTTTTTCCCCTGTACTTTGTGATGGGTTTTCTTTACTCACTGGCTTACCTGGCGCCTGATTTTCTCTTACCTTTGTAAAATGTCATGCAAGTTGCAGAGCCATGGAATCCTGTCCTGAAATGAAGGCAGACACAAAGTGGCTTTTCCAGGTTTTGTTCGTTTTTACAGAAAGTTAATCATTTTCATCAATGTTAAGGTCCAGAGAGATCTTAGTGGTTTTGAGGAGTAGGCCATGCACAAGGCTGAGGGGTCAAGTCACTAGGCAGTTCAGCACAGAAGCATTTTCCTGGTCCAGGTGTCAGAGGCTCTTTTCATAATAATAAAAATTGCCCTAAAATACCAGTATGTAACTTCCACCATCTTTTTTTTTTTTTCTTTTTTTTTGTGGTACGCAGGCCTCTCACTGTTGTGGCCTCTCCCGTTGCGGAGCACAGGCTCTGGACGTGCAGGCTCAGCGGCCATGGCTCACGGGCCCAGCTGCTCCGCGGCATGTGGGATCTTCCCGGACCGGGGCACGAACCTGCGTCCCCTGCATCAGCAGGTGGACTCTCAACCACTGCGCCACCAGGGAAGCCCAACTTCCACCATCTTAATCTTCCCATTGTAAGTATATTTTCTCTGGTTCTGATATGTATATAAATCTTTATTATACTGCATGATTCTTTAGGTGCCTCTGATCTCAAATGCAGAGCGGTATTCACAGAAACCCTATGTCAGCTGCTCTCTGGTCCTATTCTTCAAATCCTCCAAAAGCAAAGCTCTACTCAGATATAAGCAGTGTGAGAATTTTGTATTTCTCCAGAGAAGGCAGAGGAAGTTTACATAGGGCACCCTACAGTGTTTCACAAAGGAATCCTCCTAGGGTAAATACTGATTGGTCATAATGCATTTAAAGAAAAACATAATTTTTTATTATGGAAATTTTAAACACATTCAATGATTTTCAACTCACAGTCTGATTTTATATATGTCCCAGCCATATCCTTACCTGTGCCCTCATCCTTTATCATTTTGATGCATATTCAAGAAACATGATGTGTCTTTAGAAGTCCTTGCTCTTAAACATTTGATTACTACCATTTTATTTAGGATTTTTGCATTTATATAATTGAGATTGACCTGCATTTGTTTTCTTGTATAGTCCATGTTAAATTTTGGTATCAAGGTTATACTAGCCTCATAAAATAAGTAGGGCAGCTTTCCCTCTTTTTCCGTTCTTTGAAACAGCTTGTATACAATATATTATTGTTATGAACTGAATGTTTTTATTTCCCCAAAATTCATACCCCCTAATGTAATGATATTTGGAGGTAATTAGGTTTAGATGAGATCATGAGGGTGGGGTCCTCATGATGGGATTAGTGTCCTTTTGAGAAGAGACCAGTGAGCTAGTGTGTACTTTTTCTCTCCTTCCACTGCCCTCCCCCTCAATCACCCAGTGAGGATACAGTAAGAAGGCAGCTGTCTAGAAGCCAGGAAGAGAAACTCCAGGCTCAGAATAAACAAGAACCTGACCATGCTGGCATCTTGCTCTTGGACCTTCACCCTCCAGAACTGTGAGAATAAGTGTCTATTGTTTAAGCCACTCCGTCTATGATGTTTTGTTACAGCAGCCTGAGCTAAAACTCATCTTAAAAACTCTGTGCCTGGGGCTTTTTTTGAGGAAAGATCTCTGATTACAGGTTCAATTTCTTGAATGAGCATTGTGTTATATTCAGATTTTTCTATTCTTGATTCAGTTTTGGTAACTGAAATACTTTAGAATCAGCAAGGTCACGTTTTCATTGGCGGGGGTGGGGGGGAGTAGACTGTGTCCCTGAGCACTGTCTCTGCCATCAGATCACTGTTATCCAAGCCTGTTTTCCCACAGTAATTTATATTTTACTATGAAAGTGTCCAATTTTATCTAAGTCTTAAAATTCACTGGTATCAGATTTTTCATGGCCTCTTTTCATTCCTAGTCTTAATTGTGCTTTTTTCCGCCCTTGATCAATCTTGCCAGAGATTTGTCTGTTTTTATCTTTTCAAACAATTAGTTTCACTCATCACCTATATGGCTTCTTTGTTTTATATTCCATTAATTTCAGCACTTATTTCTATATTTTTCTACATTCTTCCTTTTTATTATTTTTTTTCTACTTAAACCCTTAGATCACCATTTTCATTTTTGTTATTTTTCCAAAAGTGCATTCAGAGGCTGTAAATTTCCTTCTAAGTACTCTTTCAGCTATATCCCATAAGTTTTAGTTGATAGCACTTTTGTCATACATTTCCAAATATCTTATAATTTCCACTATGATTTTTAACTTATGAATTTATATGAATGTCAATTTTTATTTTTCAATTTTACTTATTTCTACAGTTTCCAACCATTTTATGATTTGTGAGAATTTTTATTATTGATTTCTAATTCTTGTGCATTATGATAAAAAATGTGATTGATTGGTATGATATTGACTCTTTAGAATTTGTGGCAAATTGTGCCATAGAGCACTAGTACTATGTGGTCTAGTATATGGTCAATATTTATAAATGTTCCATATGTACTTGAAAAGAATGTTTATTTTTTATTCATGCTTTTCAATATATTTGTTGTTTAAATCTTCTATATCTTTACTAATTCTTCTTGTCTGTTTTGTGTATCTTTTGTCTGTTTTGATGTTTTCAAGAGAGTTGTTTTAAATTCTCCCATAGATTAAGAATTGACAGTTTTCCCTTCTGTCTTTGTGTGTCTGAAAATGTCTTCTGCTCTTACTCTTTCTCATTTTAAATAAGATTTCAGTTGGTAAAGAATTCTTGGTTGACAGTTATTTTCCCTCAGCAGTTTAAATACTTACTCCCGTCTTAAGGGCTCTATTGTTGTTGAGAAGTATCTCTTGTTATATTGGGCAATCATTCAGAACATATATTTTCTCTTTGGTAGCTATAGGTAGAAAATAAACCTCTTTGTCCTTGATGTTTTGCAGTTTTACTATTTATCCTGTTCAGGACTCATTTTATATATTCAGTCTAAGGAAACTGTTAATATTATCTCTTTGAAAATTGCCTTTCCCCCACTTATTCTATTCTCCTTGGATTCCTTTTAGTTGTATGTGAAACATTTTATTATACCAGTCTCTTAATTTTTCTCGAATATTTTTCTAGTTATCTAGCTCTCTTATTCACTCTGGGTAATATCCTCTAGTCTGCCTTCTAATTCACTAGTTCTCTCTTCAGCTGTGTCTAGTTTATTGTTTAATCCATCTATTGATAATGAAACATTATCAATAAATTTTCTGTTTCTTTCATTTGATTCTTTTAAAAAAATTAAAGTATAGTTGGTTTGCAATATTATATTATTTCATTTGATTCTATTTCTTGGAGTATGACTTATTCCATTTGTGCTTTTTTGCTGATTCCCTCTCACAGTGGTTCATTTACCTGTATCGTTTGTACTTTTTGACTGCAGGTGCATCTTCAGATTTTTTTTCCCTTATAGGAGTGCTGAGTTTTGGAAACATTTCCATAGGTAGTTTTGCTAATTCCAGACTAGTATTACATTAATTTTTCAACTTGGTCTATGTCACATGAAGTGAATTGGGCGTAGGAAAGTCTCTAGTTTTCCACCTGTGGTCCAGGGGAGACAGCCAGATTCTTTGCTGCTTCTTGAATCTAGTGAGTGGAGATATTCGTAATCCTCACTCAAATAAAGTCTTCCTTTAAATACTTTATGCAAGTCCTCGCACTTAGTTTCAGGTCCAGCTCCATGCATCATATAGGCCTCATCTCCCATCTCTACAGGGGCATCAGAATCTCAGTTCCCAGCCTCCTGGCTTACATGCATTTCCAAAACTTGGGGGAAGAGGTTACTTAGGTTTAATTAAATCTTGCCACTTTGATTCTGGCACCTGAGAATTTCTCATTTTGCTTCTGACCTTGGTTAAGCCCTTGGCTATGCCCCCCCAACCCACAATCTTTTCCACCAGGAGCCTTTCAAGTTCTCCAGCTCTGGGTGAGCTCCTTTAGTTCCTGAATATCTCCTCTGGGCTCAGGCTTTCCCATTTCTTATTCAGAGTAACTAAATACTCAGTAAGTGAAATGTTCATTCCACCAAGGCCTTCACTCTGTACTCAGCAAACTAAAGACCGTTACTAGGACCCACCCTTTTCAGGAAGCAGAAGATTTTACACACACACACACACACACACACACTCTCACACAAAAAACACACACATATATTTAATTTTTTCATGTTAAATAAAATTTTTGAAAAGCATGTGTGCTAATATTGGGTTGAGGTTCCTGGAAGTTTTACTAGTGATAGAATTTTTTAAGACTTTACCTCTACGGGGACTTCCCTGATGGCGCAGTGGTTAAGAACCCACCTGCCAATGCAGGGGACACAGGTTCGATCCCTGGTCCGGGAAGATTCCACATGCCGCAGAGCAACTAAGCCTGCGCGCCACAACTACTGAGCCTGCTCTCTAGAGCCTGTGAGCCACAACTACTGAGCCCACGTGCCACAACTACTGAAGCCTGCGTGCCTGGAGCCCGTGCTCGCAATAAAGAGTAGCCCCCGCTTGCTGCAACTAGAGAAAGCCCGTGCGCAGCAATGAAGACCCAACACAGCCAAAAATAATAATAAAAAAAAAAGACTTAACCTCTATGTACACACTAGTCGACCAGAGACCACTTAGAAGTACAAATGCAACAGTTACAAAATCCACACAAGACACAGATCAAATGACAACTATCACCTAACTTACACAAATAATAAAACAACAGCTATTAATACATAATTCACAGAAATTATTACTCAAGTTACAACAGCTACTACAATGTGCACACATTGTAGCTCAAATGTATTTAATGAATGAAACATTTGTTTATGTTAGCACTTGTCTGACTGTAGTCAGTAGAACCATTGTGGTTATTTCTAAACAAAGTAACAAGATCATGAGGCTTACCAGCTCCAGATTTGCAGACCACAAAGAACTCTGTGCTTTATGAGGAGACCTATGTGCTCTTGGAAAAGAGTGTATATGTTTAAGGTTTATTATTGGCAAGGTTTTCTAAGACATCATACTCAAAAACTAAATGTTCTGGAGAAGTCTATGAGGAGAAAAAAAGTTGTAGGAGCTATACTTATGGAACTTGAAATTGCCACTGTAACACATATTTTCTGGGCTATGGCAGGGGTCCAGGAAGAAGAGTGTCAAGGATTATAGGTAGCGGGGATAATTAGATGGACTTACTGAGCTGTGCAGTATTTTATGATGGAAAATTGCCCATGGGAAAAGCTGCCAATTCAAGCACAGATTTGGGTTTCCCCTTTCCTTCATCCATTTACAAGCGTTTGTTGTGTGCTTAGGGAGATCCAGACACTGCTCTGGGTGCTTTCTTTCAGTACTCTAGACATGATCACCCTAAGTTTAACTTCGAAGATTCCATTTGCACTCAACTTTCTAAATTCCTTTCTTTCCTGTACTCTCACTGTGAATAGCTAAGCTTTTCTATTATATTCATGAACTAACAGGAATGAAAAAGAGAACACTGTTAGTTATACAATGACCTTAAAAAAATTTTTTTTAAACCTCTTTGGCTATATTTTCCAAAACAGCTCCTCTAATAGAAGGCTGTAGCAGAGCAGGGTGACTGGGCCTTAAAGACTCATGAGTCAGCAGGATGAGCAGTTTCCTACCTAGGATCCAGTCCTACAAAGATACAGTGCCTTTCAGGCCTGCAGGAAGGGCAGCACAGGCCACTTACTTGGTAAAGTGGTATACTAATCATTAAGGGGACTAACTTCATTGTGTGTTTTACATGTAAATGGGGGCATCCCATTTCAAGCTGTAGAAATGATGTCAACTTTTAAAAAGTTAAGGAGTCTGCTTATAGCATATGGGGCCCACAGTGAGGTAACTTCCTAAGCACTTGGAAAAGAAGGAAAGAAGCTTGTTCTTTAAAGCTTTAATTTAAAGAGCAACACTTAATAGAAAGGAACGGAGATGTATAAACTCATCTGAAGGAGTAAAAAGGACCCTCAGGCTAGCAGGACATCACTATGATCCAACTACATATTTTTACACACATAAAGGAAGCACGTCTGTCCCAGCAAGGCTTGGTGGGTGTGAAAGCCCAGGGCAGGAGCACTACGGAATTAAACAGCAGAGTACTGACCAGAGGACATGTCTGGCCATTGGACTGAGTTCTGGCCACAGGACTTTGAATATCATATTCTCATTAGCAAACATCTTCCTGTAAGGGGATGGCTGGTCTCACACCACTAGAAACTTCAGCCCTAACTCTCCTACTCTTTTGATTGCATGTTCACTGAGAAACCTGATTGTATGTTGGCTTCTGAAATCAGATCCATGTGAAGTGTTACAGGCCATGTGGCACTTAAATTTCTCCCTGTAAATTAATCAACTGGCATTCTGTTTTGTTTTGTTTTTTGTGGTACGCGGGCTTCTCACTGCTGTGGCCTCTCCCGTTGCGAAGCACGGGCTCCAGATGCGCAGGCTCAGCGGCCATGGCTCACAGGCCTAGCTGCTCCGCGGCATGTGGGATCCTCCCGGACCGGGGCATGAACCCACGTCCCCTGCATCGGCAGGCGGACTCTCAACCACTGTGCCACCGGGGAAGCCCCGGCATTCTGGTTTTATGTAGAAATCTTGTGAACCTGACTAGTGGGGTTCTCATATGAGACATGAATGCATGTTCAATGTGTTGACGGTGTCAGGCATTGAGCTGACAAGACAGAGCCTGACTACCCTTGTCCTATCTGGGTAGGCAGACAGCCTTTTCCACAATACATCCCTTGTCACTGTACAAGTCTCTAGGTGAAACAAAATCCTGAGACTATTGCCGTGGGCTGCTAACCCCCATTCAGCAAGAATGTTTGGTTTAGAAGAGGTAGTTGGAAGGTTCAGAGGGCCAAATGCTAATTCACATATTCAGTATTCACATGCCTACTTAGAGTTCAAGGAGCAATTATAATGATGCATTAGGACTGATTCACAGATGCAAACACAACAAACAAATGAGTTGTTCTTCTGCATGAGTAAAATGTTCCTAGTGGGTTTGGATGAACCAAGGAGAGGGGATAATTTGTTTAATTTCTAGTACTTTAGATATCTCTTCTTTCTTCACATTAGCAGAGGAGCAAACTTGTGTTCTGTTGTTTTACTTAGATTGCACATTTCCTCCAGTCCATCGGCACAAATATCTCTTTGTACAGAGATCAATCTCTATTATTTTATGGCTTAGGAAACAAATATGTTATGGTGTTAAGTTGGGTATTGACTTTATTATTCATTACATTTTCTGCATGCCTGAAACGTTTCACAATAAAGACGGAACAAATTAAAAATAACGGAAAACATGTTTGGGTAATAAGCTTCCTATCCTATGTATAGGAAAATGGAACTTTACTTTGAATCCATACTTTTTTATTGTTTTTAATAGTGCCTCAATATGTGCCTTCGTCAAGAATTAAGCATGTTGCATCACTTAGTCATAATAAAATTCCTCAGAAGCTCAACCATGAAAACTAATATTAATACATGGAAACATTAAACTATTTAAACAAAAATGGATGCTTTCAGACATTTGCCCAATCAGAATGTATGTTGGACCAGTTTATTCACTGCACTGGTAAGGTCTGGGTCCACCAGCCATAAAAACAATGAGAGAAGGTTGGAGATAAAACAGAAGCACTTTCAACTTTATTTTACAGAAGTTTCCAAGTATTGAGTCATAATTACACAATTGGGATCCTTCCTCGGAGGATCACATGGGGCCACAAGCAGAGAGTTTTCCCAAAGCAGCTCCAAAGGCTACCTAGACTCCATGTGGAAACCAGAATTCTCAGACCTGCTGTGTAAAGCCAGTTGTCACCTGCCTCAAATACCCTTCAAGGCCTAGGCCCCTACAATGGATGTGCTCACCGGGGGCTGTGCCTCTCTCCTGCTCTCACCCTCACCCTTGCTTTCACCCTTTCTTGCTCCACTTAATCAACCCTGATTCACTTCTTGTAGATTATTTTTGTGTGTGTGTAGTATCAGGGCCTTTAACACAGTAGAAAAAGTAGAGTCTTAGAGGTTGGAGAGATCCCCCTCACTCTGTGCCTTTGCTCAAGTTACTTCTCTGTGCCTCCCTTTGTTCATCTGCAAAATGGGGGAATCATATATAATACATTGAGCTGCTTTGGGACTTAAACAGGAAAAGGAGTAGACTCCATTTTAAACATTACTTTTTGGCTGATTTAATAGCTGCAATAAACAGCATTCATTTCCGACTCTGAATTTTGAAAAGACCTTTAATAAATAAATTTAGTATGCAGTGGGCTCTAACTCCACAAACAATGAATACTTAATATGTGCAAAGCACCATATCGAGCACTGGGGATGTAAATATGAACAGTGCAGTCCCTGTCCTCGAGGGGGTCACAGCCTGAGGATGGGTATTTATCAATTAAACTACCCACAGGACAGTAATGAGGGCTCCAAGAAATATAAGAAGGGCTATGATAAGACAAGGGGAGAGAGCAATTTTGATCAGGCCCTAGGAAGACTAAATCTTAAAGGGTAAAGAGGATTTTAATGGAAGCAGGGCCTGTCAAGCAGAGGAAAGGGCAAGACTTGGCATATTAAAGATGGTTTACCAAGACTCTTGTCTAAATGGATGAGGCAGGAGCTCAGCACTGGTGAACAGGAGGTGTGGGAGTTGATAGGTGAGGAAGGTCAGCAGAAACTGTCAGGACTAGAGAATCAAGACCCTGAGTGACCTGCTAAGGAGTCTGGACTTTATTGTTAGGGTCTTAGGGAGGACTTGGACACATGAGCTCCAAATTTTGTGTTCATGTTTGTGAAAAAAGGGAATGATTGAGATCTCCTTTTCACAGATGCAGAAACTGGGGCAAAACAGAGGATATATTAAAGCAAATTCACTGAACTCTGTGTGTAAGTAGTTACTACGGACAATATGGTAACTAAGGCAAGTCAAACACAAAAAGTCTTAGGGGAAAGAGAGGAGGAAACAACATAACCCAAATGAACATCCCTGCTTGCTGGATCTGATGTTCTAGGTCCCTTCATTCCTGATAGTCCTTACATGCAGGGATGGGCGGGGGGCAGTGTACCCTGAATCCCCAGCCCAGTGCTTAAGCACTTGGCCTATCTAGAGAAACAGTGTCTTCTGGAAGGGGATGATGGTTAAAGGGCAGGGCAGGAGCTCAGAGGAACAGATGGAAGATGAGTGTGTCCAGCATTGCTGGGGAGGTGGAGAGAGGGCAAGGAAAGTAGGAGGGGAGGACAATGGGCGATGGACTGGTTTTATCTGGTGCAAAAGTGAACTTAAGCCCATAGAGGAAAGAATGCATGTAAAAATAATATATACCCCAAAAAGGATAGGGGGAAAAACTCAAATTCAATTAGTAGGTATTTTTAGAAGATGAAACCAAGGGTGATGAAAATTCTGTGAAAGGATTTTTCGGCACTGGTTGAATTTTCTATACAGGATAATATTATATTTATAATCAGGGAAAAATTTTCAAAAAACCTCTTTTAAATAGACTTTGAGGTTGAAGTCTGCTCAGGTGTCACCATACGCTACCAGGACAGCATGAACCTGGCACATATGGGAGACTCACTGACTGGCAGCTTGGAAATTCTTTATTATCATCATCATCACGCTAATAATGTATTGCATCCTGGGTGGCGTATCTTTCTATACCAGCGCTGTCCAATAGAGCTTTTTGCCCTGAGGGAAATGTCCTCTATCTGTGCCACCTGGATTAGCAGCCACCAGCCACATGTGGCTGTTGAACACTTGAAATGTGGCAATGCAACCCAGGAACTGGAGTTTACATTTAATTTAATTGAAATAGACTTAAGGAGCCCTTGGTATATTCAACTCAGGTTCTTTCTTTTCACATCTCAGCCTTCTGAGCACAATACCCTCCCCAAACCCTCCTGAGACTCTTCCGCAAGGCCAACCGCTATGTCTGCCTCTAACACTCTAACTGATGTTCAGTACAGTATCTTTGGGGTGGGGGGCTGGTTGCCAGAGCAACCAGGAGGTCCTTGGTGCCAGCTCAGCTGTGACCCACACCTTCACTCTTAGACTCGCTGGGCTCTCATCAAAAATGTAAGCCATCTGCCATCTTACCTCTTTCTCTCTGCTTCTCTCTAAGGTCAGGCTAACTTGTACAGCTGCCTCTGAATATATTTAGTAACTTGTGTTTCTTCCAGTAACTGATAACCTTTTCTTCGGTACAATAATTCCTCTTCTGAATTCTCCTCCCCAGCCCCCCATCCATACTGCCCACTTAACAAGCCTCACGTGTGAACAAGAGGAAGGCTGCTTAAATGCCATTTTAAAATCTGTCCATTTGGGTTGCTTTACTGTGTTCCTTATTTTAATTTTCACTTGTACCTGCCAAGGAGAAAAATAAAATAACCCTAGCACAGTCACATTTTACACACTCCACAGAAATGGTTTCTGTTACATGTATGTATATATAGATAAGATATTAGCAACAACAATAAGAAGTGATATTTACTGAATGCTTCAGGCACTTCTCTGTGCACATTTTTCATATTATCTCATTTAATCCTCGCAAGAACTCAATGAAATAGGTCCTGTCACCATCCCTACTTCACAGGAGGAAAATGAGGCACAGAGAGACTAAGCCATCTGCCAAGTCACACAAGCTCAGTGGTGAGGCCAGGTTATCTATATTATGTTTATTATCTCTCATATAATATCATTATTTTGTTTACATTATTACTCTGTATCCCTTTTTTGCTTCTCTCCTCCTGCCTTCTAAAGTCAGATGCTGTAAACTTGATTTTGATGGTTTAACGTTTGAACTATTACAAATGGAGGTGCACTCCCTGGGACAAAGAGAAACCCTCAGAGTGCTCTAGAATTAGACCTAACATGGGTTAATGACTCCAGTCCTTCACGGCAGGACAAAGAGAAGAAAGTGGGGCCCAACTGGGGTGAGCCAAGGTCATGAAAGTGAAAACACCAGTGTTGCTCTTTGGCCAGTTCCATACCATACCTGCCCTTTGGACACCCTTGGCACGTGGGCCCAGCTAGAGCCCCTGCTCTCAGCTGCTCTGTGGACTCAGCCCTACGCCCTGCCCTCAGTCTCTCCTGGGTTACAGCTAATCACGCCAGTGAATCCAGTTTGTGACTCTGGTTTGAGAGAGACCCTCTAGGAAAGGGCCTCATGACAGTGTATAAAGAAATGAGGTGCTAGTCATTCATTCTTACACTCATTCATTCATTCACTCACAAATCTGCCACAAATATTTTCTGACATGTACTGTGTGTCAGGCTCTGGGGATATATAATGGTTAACAGAAATGGCCATAGTGCCTGCCCTTTTGGAGGTAAAATCTAGTTGTAGAGATAAATAGTAATCAAATTCTCACACCACCAAATGCCATGTTGCAACTGGGACAAGGACGATAAGGGATACGGTGCCGTGAGAGTTTATTATAGGAGGTTTTACGTAGAAGTCAGGGAGAGCTTCCCTGAAGAAGGAGCACAGGAGCTGAGATGTGAAGCATGAGCCGGGTAACTGAGAAGAGGGCAGGGAAGTGCATTATTCCTCACAGTGGGAACAACAGAGACAAAGGCCCTGCGGGAGGAGCATGGTGGTAGAGCAACTGAAAGAGGCAAGGGTGGTTCCAGTGGATACAAGGAGGGGACGCGTGGCTCCAGAGGGCCAGATCTGAGTGTGTGAAACCCACCGGAGCAATTTTGTTTTTCTCCTTGGTGATCATAAATAGTGATGAATGAAAAAAAGAGCTGCAGCAGCCCAGGGAGCAGGATTCGTGACGCGACATCAGAGCCCTCCCCACTCCTACACCTGGGTGGGCGGGCGGGGGGGTGGTTTCCTCAGGCTGCTGGTGGGGAAGCAGCCAGGGCTTTGCTAGGCAAAGATGCCAGGGCCTGGCGAGGTGGTAGGCTGATAAGTCCTGGGAAGAAAAGATGAACTTCCCCACATATGAGGCAGAGGGGAGCCTCTGCCCTCTCAGGGATTACATTCTGCAGATTAAAATCCCTCAACAAAGTGTTCCGGCAGATCCCGCCGAGCTGGGGCAGAGGGTGGCATCACTGCTGATGCCAGTTTAGAGTTTAGATGGGAATTCAGGGCCAAACCTAACATATGTGGTGGACCCGCTGTGCACCTGGCTTTTGGAGCACTGTACGTGAGTGCATGACTCAGGAACTCTACTACAACAAGCACTGCAGGAACCTTAACCTGTGTCACCCTGCATCACAGGACATCTGTGCTGGAAGTAAAAACAGACAGCAAACCTTACCTGGTCATTCAGAGGTATACCTTTTCCCATCTTCATCCGATTTTCCTCTGGGTGATAGTCATCTGCATCATAGAATTTCCACCCTAGCTTTAAGAACAAAGTGAAAGAGGGTATGTGGCAGGTAGTGTGGCCCACATTACAGCCACCGTGGGGTTACTAAAACTAACGGGCAGGTACAGAAACAACCCTGCCACCCTCTTCTCCACCAGCAGCCCGAGGAAACCAGCCCCCACCCCCGCCGCCCACCCAGGTGCAGGAGTGGGGAGGGCTCTGATGTCGCGTCATGAATCCCGCTCCCTGGGCCGCTGCAGCTCTTTTTTTCATTCGTCATTATTTATGATCACCAAGGAGAAAAACAAAATTGCTCCGGTGGGTTTCACAAGCTGCATGGAGGTGTCTGTGGTGAGTTTACAAACCACTCAGGCCAGAAGAAAAGGCAGGGAGGGGAAAGGGAGAGAAGCAAAGAGACAACATGATGGGACTAGCAACTGGGAGGCATTAGAACAGGTTACCTGGGATGACAGCAGGGTGCCGACGGTGGATCTGTGGAGAGGACATAGATGTTACATGACTGCCTTTCCCAGCCTGCGCTGTGCCTCTTCCATCCGAGGAGCCCTGGGAAGCAGAGGGCTGCCCTACCGGTATTAATCGCCGACAACTTATGATACTGAAACTGAGATAGATGCTCCTGACCCTGGAGCCTAGAGCATGGCTTTAGTTTTCTCCAGGAATTTAAATGAAATAATTATCCGGTCATCACCAATTTTTCTCCCAAAAGCAATACATAAGATCTCATTAAACTCCTGAAGTTTTTTCCTTAAGTTTTTGGTCCCTGTTTTGTAGATAATTATTTTTTTGAGAAAAAATATTAAATTATTAAAGTGATAAATTCTACTGAGGATATTGGAGGGAGAAGTCTGACAGGGAATTTAACCTCTAAGCACCCACACAAGATTCAAGGAGCTCATAAAAGCATTAAAATATTGGGGCTTAAAAGGGGCACACTCTTCAAATAAAGGACATGGAGAATTACCAGCACTCATTATTAAGTCTGGGAGTTGAATGCTCTCTGTGCAATGCATCTGAGAATGATCTACCTGTTCGGACCCTAACAGGCTGCATGGTCAGTGAAGAGGGCTTGGGTCCTAGAAACTGAGGTGTGGCCACGGTCTCCATTCTGCCACTAAATGACTGTGTCCTCCTGTGTAAGTCACCTTGTCCTCTAAATCTGTTTTCTCACCTGTAAAACAAGGGAACTGAGCTACATTTATCCATTCACCTACTCATTTCACTCAGCCAATATCTACTGAGCACCTACTAGCTCCTAGGACATAATGCTCAGCCCACTGAGACTGGCCATCTTGAGGCTTACAGGCTAGCGCCGTAGGGTAGGGGTGGAGGCCTTCAGGCAATTAATTAGAAACGAAGCCCCTTCATGCTATCAGTTTCTGAAGTGTTACCCAAAATGCCAATCATTGAAGTATGAACTTCAGAAGTTTTTACTGTATCCTCCTACCATTTCACCATGCCCTCTTGCCTAAGTTTTACACACACTTTTACAATTATCTACTTGTTATTTTTGTTTAATTGGTTCACTTTTTTTTGTTGTTTTTTTGCGGTACGCGGGCCTCTCACTGTTGTGGCCTCTCCCGTTGCGGAGCACAGGCTCCCGACGCGCAGGCTCAGCGGCCATGGCTCACGGGCCCAGCCGTTCCGCGGCATGTGGGGTCTTCCCAGACCGAGGAACGAACCCGTGTCCCCTGCATCGGCAGGCAGACTCTCAACCACTACGCCACCAGGGAAGCCCCTAATTGGTTCACTCTTTAAAATTAAACAAATGTGTTAAACAAGGAAACTTTTTCCTTCCCTTATACAGGAAGCCACCCTCACTTGCCTTAAACAGGAGGCAACCAAAAAGATGTATACAGTGAAAACAAAACGTTGTGATGAAATTCTAGCTGGATACTATTCCTTACCAAGGGTCCTCTCTCTTTTGTTAAGAAGGTATCAGGGAAGTTTTAAAAAGACACACTTGTACCAAACTGAGACCTGCTCCCAAAAGTAACCAAAGGATTGAGAGAACTGGAACCTCTCCCATTATGTTCACTCCTTTGGAGGCTGCATAGGGTGACATGTTGTAGCCTACTGGTGACTAAACCGTCCCAGCCGAACTCCAGGGCTGGTGAAATCAGCGCTCTGTACGACGGAAATCACACTTAAGACCAAGTTAGATTAGCCAGGAATGAACATGTCAGCCACCAGTCATAATTTAAAAGAAAAGCTAACTAGATTGGGGTGTAGACGGGCAGGAAGGAGATAGAAGAAAATGGAAAAACCACTCTACCACTCTAACCAAACTTCCTAACCAGAGGACAGCTGGACTGTTTGAATATGGACCAGGGACCCCCAGCAGAAATATGGCAAAGTGCTCGGCTCATAGGAGACTGGTCAGGGCCGAACATTACAAACCAGTTTGGGGCCCAAATGTCTTCTGGTGGGATGGTCTAAATCAGGATCGAGGAGACTTAAAAAGACAGTAGGCAGTAGGCTGGGGCACAGAATAATGAGAAAGGTATTCAAGAGGCCTGAGCTTGTTGCGACAGCAGGAAAAAGAAGGAAACATGGAAAGAAGCTGAGGGTGGCTTCACTAAGATTGTTAAAATATAAAGAAAGCTAACACTGCCACCCACTCAAATGGCTCCATTCATTCATTCATCAAGTCAATACATATTTATTAAGCACCTACTATGTGCCAGGCATTGTTCTAGACACATATGTCAATAAACAAAAAGGAAAAAGATCCCTTACATTCAGGTAGGGGAAGGAAAGGCAATAAACATAATAAACTTATTATTTGACATTACTTTAACAGTGTTTTGAATGGGATCTTTCTGGTTTGAGACTATTGTTTTCTTAAGGTATTACCCCACTGCTCCAAATGTTATGGAGTATATTTAAAAATCCTGCAGGGCCCTAAGAGGGGCTCACAAAAGTCACCAAAGAGCTCACTGTTGCTACATCCAATGATCAATATAATCAATTCTCAGGCATTTTATCACTCAGTCCATCGACAACAGTTGACATTGACCTAAACATTAGAGGGCCCAGGGCTCAGTCCTTGGCCAGCTTATCCACACTCACTCCCTTGGTGTTCTGAATATGTATGTCTTTAAACATATCCACACACCGATGAGTCCTACATTTTCACCTAAAGTCCCTCTCTCCTGAACTCGACTTGGATATCTGATTGCCCACTTGACAGATCCACTTGGATGACCGATAGGCATGTCCAGCTCACCACATCCCACACTGAGCTCCTGAAATTTTCTGAATCAGGAGCTGCCCATGCGGTCCAGT
Organism: Stenella coeruleoalba; assembly: GCF_951394435.1. Lineage (NCBI taxonomy): Eukaryota > Metazoa > Chordata > Mammalia > Artiodactyla > Delphinidae > Stenella > Stenella coeruleoalba. The sequence continues at coordinate 41,396,813 of NC_137153.1, forward strand.
GTATTTTAAAGACTCTTTCTTTCTCCAGGTAGGTAGGTTTAGTTTCCAAAAATTATTGTGGCATTTTTAGCCTCAAAGACAGGGAATCTTGCAGTATATACAGTAATGTCAAATAATAAGTTTATTATTAACTCCAAACCTGCTCTACCTATTGCTTCCCCATCAGTCAACAGAAACTCTTTTCTTCCAGTTACCCAGGCCAAAAATCTTGAAATCATTCATGACTCTTCTCTCCTTCATATCCCACATCCAGTCCATCAACACATCTTTTTGGCTCTACTTTCAAAATATTCCAGCATATGACCACTTCTCTTCACCTGTATTGTTTTTCTGACCTCATCTCCCAATCACTCTGCCACAATGGCCTCCCTGCTAGTCCACAAGAAAGTCAAGCCTCAGGGCCTTTGCACTTGCCATTCCCTCTGCCCATATGCCCTTTCCTGGCTATCCATGGGCTTATTTTCTCTCTTCTTGTAGGTCTTTCTCCAACACCACTTCCTCAGAGGAGCCCTCCCTCATTATCCTGCCTGGCTCTTTGTTCCACTTACCTTCCTTTATTTTCCCCTAGAGCACCTACTGCTGCCTGGTGCACTGCACAAGTATTTATTCCCTTACTGCCTCCCTCCCTTACTAGGATGTAAACTCTTTGAGGGCAGGGATGTATCTGTCTTGCTCACTACATGTCAGTGACGTTGAGGAAGGATTGAGCTCAATAAACATTTACTGAATGCATGAATATCATAACCATATGACATATGGTACAGTCTCCCCTCATCTGATCCAAGGCTTGGGTCGGGGGGCAGCACATGAACTGCCCAAGCTCACAATCAGACAGCAGTAGAACCAAGACCTAGGGCTCTGGACTTTCACTACATCACACCAGAGCAGCAGTTTTTCATTCTCTGAGTTCTTCAGTCATACACAGTGAGGGACTTTCTGGCTCTGTGTTTTATTTTAAATTTCAGTGCAAGATTCCCTGTCTTTGAGGCTAAAAATGCCACAATAATTTTTGGCAGCTAAACCTACCTACCTGGAGAAAGAAAGAGTCTTTAAAATACACTGGACCGCATGGGCAGTTCCTGATTCAGATCATTCTAGAAGGGACTGGATAAGCCTTTGGAGGTTGTGATATTTTAGTTGTCTTTTGCTGCCTCTGGTGGAATGCTGCCGTAGCTGCCTTTTCTGATAATAAAGGGCATTGTCAGACTTTGGTCTAAACAGGAAGCCAAAGGCTTCCTCAGCCCCCAAGTTGGCCAGACTGGGCTGGGCAGAGGTTTTGTGGTATGCAGTGCGCCTCCCTGCTTACAAACCTTCTTAACACCGAATCCTTACAGTTGAAGGGGGAACACAGTAAATAGGAAGGTTAAATTCACGTTCCAAAATCTAATCAGAAAAGTCCAGGGCCCGGCAGGAGGGAGCTGGCGCGGTGTCCAGCTTGACAAAAGTCTGTAGGAGCCTGGGACGAGGCTTGGCCCTGCTCTGTGGGCCTTGCTCCCTTGCACGCTGGGCCCACACGAGGCCCCCAAACATGGGCACCTGTGATGGCCCGGGCCGCTCCAGGTGGCGCGGGGAAGTCGTTACTCTATTCGCGCCTCTGCAGGCGCCTCTTCACAAGGCGCTTTCGCTAAAGCCTCTGCCTAAATTTACAGACGGAGAGCCCGAGTCTGGGGTATGGCCCCGGGCCGGGTGCCCCCGAGGCGAGCAGGTTGGCAAGTGGGGAGAGGGAGCAGGTGCCCTGGGCCTCAGTTCCCTCACCAGCAAAGGGAAAGGACGCTCCCGTCGCCGCGGGCCCGGAACGCCGGCGGATCTGGCCTCCGCCGCCCCGCGCCGCCCCCCCACTGCGCCCCCAGCGCCCCCAGCGCCCCGGCCCTCCCGGACCTACTTCCCCGAGCCGCTCACGCCCATCACCAGCAGCGCATTGGGCGCCGCCATCGCCCGGAGTCCCGTCGCCTTCTGGGGCCGGTCTGCTCCGCCTTCCCAGCCACGGGGGGCGGAGCCGCCCGCGACCCAGCCCAGCCCAGGCGGACCCCACCCCAAAGCCCCCACCAAGACCCCGCCCCAACAGTGCCCCACCCCTCATCCGGTCCCCAGCTACCCGCCACCCACGCCGACACACCTTCCCCTCCCTCTCGCGCCCCTTCCCCGACGAGACCCGTCCCACGCCAAGACTCCGCCCCCATGCGCTCCGCCCCAGCCGCCCCGCCCCCACAGCGCCGGGCGAGACCCGCGCGCCCGGCGAGACGCGCGCACCCGGCGGCCCACCGCTTCCCTTTCCCCCCAATTCCACCCAGTTCTCGCTGCGCCCTCCGCGCCCGTTTCCCTCGTGGGGTAAGTGGAGCCTCCCGCAGGCAGGAGGGAGCCGGTCCCGAGTCCCTGCACCTGCGGTCCTCCTCTCGTAGCCCCTCTCCGCTGCAGGGGAGCCTCGCCCTTGCAGGCCGGACCCTCGGGCTCCTCCTTCACTAATGGAAAGAGCATTTATTTGTTTTTTAAATGTTGTAAAAAGAAAAAGCAGAAAATTAATTCACACTTTGCCGCACCTGCAGGCAACAAGCGTCCGTTCCCAAAATGATCTGCCATCCCGCATAGATAAATGGGTATGAATATTTTATGAAGTTGGGATCATGCTGTACACGGTGTTTTGTAACCTGGCATTTTGTCACAATAATACAATACAAGGCAGATTTCTTTTGGTGTCAAATATAGACAGGTCCATAGTGGCACATGTCATGGCTCTGCTATTTAATCTGATTCCTGTTCTCAGGTAAATTACTTGAGGGGAAGAAGCACCCTTTGAAGGGCCATTTTGCTTTAAAACAATGTTAATTATGTACCATTTAAAATACTTGATTAAAAGTACTTCCAATGACATTCTGCCCAACCTCCTTCGTTATCCAAGATCATATTACTCTGTGTTCTTGAAAACAATAAAGCTGACATAAAAGCATTTATCTAAAGAATATTTCAATTACTCCTGTACCGACTTTTTTTTTCCCGGTACGCGAGCCTCTCACTGTTGTGGCCTCTCCTGTTGCGGAGCACAGGCCCTGGACGCGCAGGCTCAGCGGCCATGGCTCACCGGCCTAGTTGCTCCGCGGCATGTGGGATCTTCCCGGACCGGGGCACGAACCCGTGTCCCCTGCATCAGCAGGTGGACTCTCAACCACTGCGCCACTAGGGAAGCCCAACTGTTTTTCTTATGTAGCTCAAGTGGGTGAAATTTCAGTGTTCCTGGATAGAGGTTATACAGATGAAGGAACAGACCTGGAGAGAGAGGTGACGCATAAGGTCTTACAGTTCAGTTGTGCTTGATGAACATTTCTTGAACATCTACCATCCGCAGGACTTCAAAGGTGAATACTGTTACCCTCCAGGTGCTTGCAGGCAGGTAGGGGGATAGATATATAAGCCTTGCTGTAACCTGTGCTCTGCTTTACCAGTTCGGGTAAAAAAAAATTTTAAAAACCTAGAGTTCACATTTCTTTCAAAATTCAAATGCAGAATGGTTAGCAGAAATTCTGTTTCTTCTCCCCAGATGTCCCTCCCAAGATATGTCCAAGGATGTCATATTTTCTGTACTAGTCATAGTGGTGGCAAGAAACAGAACACTCAAGTTAGGTTATTTGAAAAGGGTTCAGTAAAGGGGCTATTTACAGAGATGCAGGTGGGGTCAGTTAAAGCAACACAGGGTCCTAGTCTTAGTAAGTGAGGGGAGGTGTGAGGGGCAGTGGAAGGGAGCCTTCATTGGGCTAGGGTGGGAGGGGAGAGAGAGCATGTGAGCACTGTTTGGATAGAGATGTCTGATAGGAAATGTGGCCTTAGCAAGAGAGATAGATAAGACACCCCTTATTGACCCAACAGGGAGGGAATCAGGAGCATAAATGACCTCCCCTCCCCTTCTCTTGCCCTTTGATCTCCTGCTAGTGATCAAACCCCACTGGCCAGTCCCAACTGGAAGACAGAGAGCTAGAGAGTCTGTTGAGTCCGCCAGTGCATGCCAATCTCCTGGACACAGAGGAGGGAAGAGAAGGTTGGAGGGTGTATCTGATGGGTCAAAGGAAAGCTATCCAGCACTTTTTTTCTCAAGAGTCAGTGAACAAATCCTCCTGTGCTTGCTTCCAGGACAGCAGAACTCAGAAGTGACCCTAAGAGCTGAGTTTCACATTTTTGACTACTGAGAGTGCCACCTGCTGGCCCTGGTTGTCTCAGGGCTTCTCAGCTGTTGGGCAATCTGATATTAGGTCCTATCTGTCTACTGCAGGAACTGCTGTACTAACTGAGGCACATGGTACCCTGGAAGCCTGAAGAGACCCTCAGCGAGGTACTGCTTTCTGCGTGTGTTACTATAGTGACCTGAGTCCAGATCACCCCCAGACCACGGACATCCTGCACTGTAAGTCTTATCTGGTAATAGTGGCTGTAGAAAGCCTCCTGTATGCAGCTGCTCCTTCTACAGGGGTTACATGAGGTGCAGGGGGGAGCACCTTAATGCACACAAGCACTTCCCTAGGAAGCAAAGCATCTACCAGGATGGCTGGGCAGGGCAGATATTCCCATAACAGTGGTCTCACATCTGACAAGTCTCATTAAGAAGAGGTTACATCAGCACCTCTTCCCTTCCAGATGGGTCCTTGATCTTGGTTTAATTTTGAGAATTCAAATAGATGCATGGAAGAGCTCCACAGACCAAATCCCAGGTCTTAATCAAGCCCCAAAGTAGCCTATTTTACATTCTCCTGGAAGTAATGGTTGTGAACTTGCTTCACATCTTCATAACTAAAAAGGGTCACTCAAAGGGCCCAGAACAAAGTTTGTACAAAGGTAAAATGATTTTTGCTACCTCAGTAGATGCAGAAAAAGCATTTGACAAAATTCAACATCTCTTCATGATAAAATACTCAACAAACTAGGAATACAAAATCCTCAACCTGATAAAGAGCATCTGTGGACCCCACGGCAAATGTTCTACTTAATGGTGAAAGACTGAACGTTTCCCCTATGATCAGGAACAAGCAAGCATGTCTGTTCTCATCACTTCCATTCAGCATTCTACTGGAGATTCTAGCCAGGGCAATTAGACAAGAAAAAGAAATAAAGGCATCCAGATTAGAAAGGAATAAGTAAAACTATACTTCCAGATTATATGATGTTGTATACAGAAAATTCTGAGACATCTATGATGACCCTATTAGAGCTGATAAATGAGTCCAGAAAGGTTTCAGGCTACATGATCAACACACAAAAAGCAATTGTATTTCTATACGCCAGCAGTGAACAATCTGAAAGGGAAATTAAGAAGAAAAATCCCATTTACAGCAGCATCGAAAAGAACAAAATAATTAGGAAAAAATTAATAAAAGAAATACAAAACTTATACTCTGAAGATGTATATATGGGATATTAGGAATAAGAATACTCATTCTTTGCTGGGAGAAATGTAAACTGGTGTCACCTTTCTTGAAAGGCAGTTTGGCATGATAGAATAAAACTGAATAGGCATATACCCTACAGTTCTGCAATTTTATTCCTAGGTTAACACTGGACATATGTACATAAATGTACAGGAAGTTGTGTTCATAATAGCTCCAAACTGGAAACATCCTGAATATCCATCAGCGATGAGATGGCTTAATAAATCATTGCATATTCAAACGATGAAACACGGTATAGCCAATAGTATGAATGAATTACAGCTATTGATACAAAGGCATATCAAAACCATAATGCTGATTAGAAGAATTAAATCTATGTAATTCCCATTTCTTGTTTAAAAACAAGAAAATTAAGCAATATGTTTATAGTCTAAGGATATATACATGTATAATAAAACTATGCAGAAAAGCAAGAGAATGATTAACCAAAAATTCAAGATGATGTGTGTCGGAAGAGGCACAAAACGTCTTCTGGTAAACTGGCAATATTCTATTTTTAACCTATATATTGGACAGTGTGATGGTTAATTTTACGTGTCAACTTGACTGGGCTAAGAGGTGCCCAGGTAGCTTGTAAAACATTATGGGTGTTTCTGTGGGGTGTTTCTAGAAGAGGTTAGCATTTTAATTGATAGACTGAGTAAAACATATGGCCCTCACAAATGCGGGTGGGCATCATCCAGTACACTGAGGGCCTGAATATAACAAAATGGCAGAGGAAGGGTGAATTTGCTGTCTCTGTTGAGCTGGGACATCTGTCTTCTTTTACGCTTGGACATTGGGCTCTTGGTTCTCAGGTCTTTGGGCTTGGACTAGAACTATGCCACTGGCTTTCCTGGGCCTCCAGCTTGCCGAAAGTAGATCATGGTAGCAGACCACAGACTCCTCATAATAAATCTTCTATATATCTATATATTTCCTATTGGTTCTGTTTTTCTGGAGAACCCTGACTAATACAGATGCACAAGTGTTTATTGTATTATTTTACCTTAAACTGTACATATGCATTTTACATACTTCTATATGTATGATATATCATGCACACACACAGTTGGGATCTTTCCTACCTAATTTACAAGTCCCAGCAGCAGTGAGGGACTCAGGAAAGTGAGCTGGTGAAGCAGGAATGAGTAATGCCTGATATGCTAAGAATCTAAATTGACCTTGACTTTCATCTCCTCCAGCTTGGTTTACTTCTTAACTGGTTGCTAGTGTTTCTGCTGACGTTGCACCTGATGGTAACTATCACTGACACCAGTGATGTTGTAGAATACTCCTTTATTGGCGTTAGGTTGTGAATACTCCTTTTAGTTAAATTAAATCCACTTAAAACAGAACAAAAATACACTTTTGCCTACTTTTTATCATGTCTCTATCTCTTCTATCTTCTCTATCAGTGGCCAGTTGATTCAGACAACACTTTGATGACATACATTACCTATTTTCTTTCCCTCCCTCCCTTCCTTCCTTCCATCTTTCCTCCTTCCTTCCTCCCTCCCTCCCTCCCTTTCTTTCTTTCATTTAAACACACTCCAGATACATTTTCTCTTACCTTTTAATCAATACAGTAATGACGATAGTTTTTACAAGTATAAATTCTCCAGGCAACTAAGTTTCTCCTCCAAATTCTCTTTGAATGGTAGATACTATTATGCTGCGTAACTCTGGTAAAGATAGCTTCTTCTTTTCTTTATCGTCTTGAAGAAAAGTTCGTTGAGTTTTCTTGGGTTAATTCAAAGTATGCCAGTCTTTCAAAACTTTTGCTCCTGTGGTATACATTTTCTAAGTTTTCTTTACAGCATTCTTTTAAATGAATGAAAATTGCTGAGTTGCTCGTTATTTGTCTCCTCTCTCTTACTCTTTCTTGGTTCTTCTCTGCAATAAATTCTTAGTTACCCTGAAGGGGCAGGGAAATATGGGTTTCAGCTTAATCAAACTTCCTTGCTGACGGAGGGTCATGATTAGTGTCACCAGGAAATTTGAATATAACTAAGCCTTCAACGGTATCAGGAGACCTTCTGCAATTGCAGCTTCTTATTGACGATTCAGAAAACATGTCAGGATATTTCAGTGCTCTGGGTCATCATTATGAATATCAATGATCATCCCATAGGGTATTATTTTATTGCTGCATTACAAATTACCCCAAAACTTAGCAGCTCTAAAACAAGTATTTATCATCTTACAGTTTCTGAAGACCAGGTTATTTGCAGGATTCAGGTCATCACCTGATGTTGACTGGAGACCACAGTTCTTTGCTGTGTCTGCCTCTCTGAAGGCTGCCTGAGGGTCTTCATAACATGGTAGCTGGTTTCCTTCAGAATGAGTGATGAGAGAGAGGGAGAGACAGCAAGAGACAGAGAGAAATGAAAGCCACAACCTTTTATAACCTAGTTGTGGAAGTGACACACGATCACTTCTGGAACAATGTGGGAGGAGACTACACAGGTGTGAACATCAGGAGGTTGGGATTTTTGGAGGCCTTCTTCGAGGCTGGCTACTACAGACAGAATCTATAATGGAATAATTTTGCTCTTTTTATTAATTTATTTTTTTGTTTTTATTTATTTAGCTGCGTCTCGCAGCTTGTGGGATCTTAGTTCCCTGACCAGAGATTGAACCTGGGCCCACGGCAGTGAAAGCCCCGTGTCTTAACCACTGGACTGCCAGGGAATTCCCTAATTTTGCTCCTTTAAAAAAAAAAAATTCAATCCTGGTAAAACACGTATGTAAAATTTATCATCTTAACCGTTTTGAAGTGTGCAGTTCAGCAGTGTTAAATATATTCACATTGTTGTGCAACAGATCTCCAGAACTTTTTCGTCTTGCAGAAGGGAGTGATTTTTTAGAGCTGTATTTCTTATTGATCGAATGCTAGTGGATGGCATTACACTGTTTTTGGTGCTCTGTTTTGGTTTAGCTACTTATTCTTTCTACCTGTCTGAGGTATATGTTGACTTATTAGCCCTGTTCTTCCCATGCTATACCCACACCCGTTGCCTTTGCCATGTGACTTGGCAACTCCTCCCCCTAGAGCTGAGTGTCATTTTCTGCTTCTTGACTCTGAGCTTGGCCATCTGATTGAGTGGCTGATGGAATGTGGACAGAAGGGACAATGTGCATATTTTGAGCCTAGGCCTTAAGAAGCATCATCGTTTTCTGTTTGTCCTCGTGTGCTTCTGTCATCACCTTGAGCAGAGTTTGACCGCAGTAGCTGTTGTTCTCTGAATCAGAGCTCCAGCCTTGACACACATAGAACTGGCCTGAGCCCAACCCACTCTGAAGAGCCACACCTGGCTGGACCTGCTGCTTAGAGCCAAGCCGCCCAGCTGAGCTTAGTCTGGACCAGCGAAGTGCCGATCAACCTGCAAACGCATGGGAGGGCTTAGCTAAGATCGGCAGGGCCACCTCCAGCCACGTGAGAAATAAATGCTGAATGTTGTATGCTGCTGATGTTTTGTGGTTGTTTGTTACAAAACATTATCGTAACATTAGATAATGAATATTCTGCCCTTTTCCACTCTGGCCTCTGTGCCAGTGAGTTCCCAAATACACTACACGCACACACACTCACATAGATCACATTGATATTCCCTCTGCGCTGTCATGGCCACCTGTCTGCTGTTTGCATTGACTTCCTCAGGGTCCAGAAGTAGTCTATTCCCTGAGAATGGGCAGGAAAAGAATAAGAGTTTCTCCTGATTACAGATGTGGAAAGCACCTCAAGAGGGTTTCTACGCCGCACAGGGTTTCTGGAAAGCAGCTGATTTTGCCATGAATGTTTACCTTCCCTTGGGGGAGTAGAATCACATCTGGGGGGTACTCTGGGGCAGAGGTTTTGGTGTGGCCCTGTTCCGTGCAAGATGGGGTGTACTGATTAACTATGGGGTGGCTTGTGATTGATCATGATGGATTCAATATGGATGGATTTATCATGGATTGTAATAATTTTTGCTTTATGTGTTGATTATTATTTCATTTCTTTCATTTCAAGGGATCATTCATAACCATTTCCATAGCCTTTGTCTATCCTCCTGCACCCCTTCCCCACTCCTCCTCAAGCACTGGTGTCTTGAGAAGGTGTGTCTGTAAACATATTTCACCTTTTATAGGTCTCGTGTTCATAGCACCTAGCACACTGTTGAGTTCAGAGTGGGTGCTCAAATGTCAATGACCTTACACAGTGCTTTTCATGGGAGGTGCTCAATACATATTTGTATAACTAAACGTATTGACTAAATAGAATAAAAAAATGGAATCACTTCTCTTGGCCTCAATTTTTCTCATCTGTTAAATCAAGGGGAGTAGAGTGGTAAAGTAGGTGATTCCTAAGACCCCTCTTGAGGCTCAGCCAGTATTACACTTGTATGACACAGCCAGCTATTGGCCTGACCCCTGAAATCTGACCACCTGAGGAGTGGGAGAGGAAGAGGCTCACAGTGGTCAGATGCAGGGCACAGCACTTTTATACACTGTCTCGTTTACTTTTCATAATGACCTTGTGAGATTGTGATTTCTCAGATGAGAAAATGACACAGCAAGGTTAAAGAACTAGTTAATAAATGGTGAAGCAGGAACTTGAAAAAATGTTTACCTGAGTCCAAAATCCAAAATCCTTTCAGTTGTAACCATAACATCACGTGATCCAACATGATTTATATTAGCACCTTGGTTTGGATAGTGTCCTATTACACATTTGAGATGGAAAATTCTAAGCCAACTTGTTTTTACAGTATATACCTTATTATTTTTCAAGAATATGGTTAAATGAATTCAAAGTGAGAAATATTTATACAAGTGCAAGATTATAATGTTAATAAACATTTTACATTGAACACAGAGAGCCAAAGTTAGAGGTAATGACTGTGCATAGCTCTTCAGGAGAGGTGTGTTTCTGCAGTCTGCCATTCATTACTTACATGGCATTGTATTTCAATAAGTCACGCATACAGAATGGCCTCAGTCCGAATTCTTGCTCATGTTGGTGATTTCTCAGGGGGATCTCAAGAATAACTGGCTGTTAGCCAGGATCTGGGATTTGGTTAAGAAATCAGGACTCCAACAAGCAACAAAATCAAAAATCAACAAGTGAGACTGCCTCAAACTAAAATGCTTCTGCACGGCAAAAGAAACAATCAACAAAATGAAATGACAGCCTATGGAGTGGGAGAAAATATTTGCAAACCATATACTGGATAAGGGGCTAATACCCAAAATATATGAAGAACACATACAACTCAAAAACAAAAAACGAAACGCAACAATCTGATTAAAAAATGGGCAGAAGAGTTTGGCACGTGGCAAGAGCTCCGTAATTGTTGGAGATCATGGTCATTATTACCAACTCCACCTATGACAGCCTGACCCTTGTTTGTAAATGTTGGGGCTCCCCAGCACTCTGTGTTGGGTCATGTTCTTTTCTCTTTCCACCAGTCCTCCAGTGCCATGCTTTTGTATACAGACAGAGACGCAGCTCCCCGGTGTCCTCACCTTGCCTATCTCCACGTCAGCCCTCTGGTCCAAGCTGCCTAGTCTCTCCCCAGTTTGCTGCAATTGTCTCCTATGGCTCATCCAGCTTCCACTCCTGAGGCACCCTGCACCTCCCCACCCTCAAATCCATTGGATACCTGGTAGCCAGAGGGTCTTTCTGAATTAGACCATCCCTTTTGGGATGGTCTTTTGGGAAGGGCTCATGGCCCTTCATTGGGGGAATCATCACACTTAGAATGAAATCCAAGCTCCTTCCGAACTCTCTGGCCTCATCCTGGGCTACGCTCCTTTTTTGTCACCATGTACTGGCCTTAGTTATACCCCTGTATCTGGTCAAGTGCATCCGCCCCTGGGCCTTTGCACTTGCTGCTCCTTCTGACTGGAACATTCCCATTGCACCCCTCCCTCCAACTTCTCTTAACTCCCACGTACTCCTCAGATCCCAGCTCACATGGGCTTCCTTCACTTCCACTTCACAGTGGAAGATTTCTCTGACTGCCTCTGGCTTCATCTCTCTCAATTGTAGAATCCACTCTCTTCCATCATAGCACTCATCACAATTTATGCTTAGACATTTATTTTGTCTTTCTTTTATTGGAGTATAATTGCTTTACAATGTTGTGTTAGTTTCTGCTGTACAATGTAGTGAATCAGCTCTATGTATAACTATATCCCCTCCCTCTTGGACCTCTCTCCCACCCCGCCCCCCATCCCATCCATCTAGGTTGTCACAGAGCACCAAGCTGAGCTTCCTGTGCTTTGTAGATTGTTCTCATTAGCTATCTATTTTATGCATGGTAGTGTACATATGTCTATCCTAATCCCCCAATTTGTCCCACCCTCTCCTTCCCCCACACCATCCACATGTCCATTCTGTACATCTATGTCTCTATTCCTGCCCTGCAAATAGGTTCATCTGTACCATTTTTCTACATTTCACATATATGCATTAATATACGATATTTGTTTTTCTCTTTCTGATTTACTTCACTTTGTATGACAGTCTCTATGTCCAACCGCATCTCTACAAATGATCCAAATTCTAACTTTTTATGGCTGAGTATTATTCCATTGTATATATGTACCACATCTTCTTTATCCACTCATCTGTCTTGGACATTTAGGTTGCTTCTATGTCCTGGCTATTGTAAATAGTGCTGCAATGAACATTGGGGTACATGTGTCCTTTGGAATTATGGTTTTCTCAGGGTATATGCCCAGTAGTGGGATTGCTGGGTCATATGGTAGTTCTAGTTTTAGTTTCTTAAGGAACCTCCATACTGTTCTCCATAGTGGCTGTATCAATTTACATTCCCACCAACAGTGCAAAAGGGTTCCCTTTTCTCCACGCCCTCTCCAGCATTTACTGTTTGTAGATTTTTTGATGATGTCCATTCTGAACAGTGTGAGGTGATAACCTCATGGTAGTTTTGATTTGCATTTCTCTAATAATTAGTGATGTTGAACATCTTTTCATGTGCCCCTTTGCCATCTGTATGTCTTCTTTGGTGAAATGTCTATTTAGGTCTCCTGCCCACTTTTTAATTGGATTGTTTGTTTTTTTGATATTGAGCTCCATGAGTTTTTATATTTTGGAGATTAATCCTTTGTCCATTGCTTTGTTTGCAAATATTTTCTCCCATTCTGAGGGTTGTCCTTTCATCTTATTTATAGTTTCCTTTGTTGTGCAAAAGCTTTTAAGTTTCATTAGGTCCCATTTGTTTATTTTTGTTTTTATTTTCATTACTCTAGGACGTGGGTCAAAAAAGATGTTGTTGTGATTTATGTCAAAGAGTGTTCTGCATATGTTTTCCTCTAAGAGTTTTACAGTGTCTATCTTACATTTAGGTCTTTAATCCATTTTGAGTTTATTTTTATTTTATTTTACTTTATTTGTTTTGTGGTACGCGGGCCTCTCACTGCTGTGTCCTCTCCCGTTGTGGAGCACAGGCTCCGGACGCGCAGGCTCAGCGGCCATGGCTTATGGGCCCAGCCGCTCCGCAGCATGTGGGATCTTCCCAGACTGGGGCACGAACCTGTGTCCCCTGCATCGGCAGGCGGACTCTCAACCACTGCGCCACAAGGGAAGCCCCATTTTGAGTTTATTTTTGTGTATGGTGTTAGTGTTCTAATTTCATTCTTTTACATGTAGCTGTCTAGTTTTCCCAGCACCACTTATTGAAGAGGCTGTCTTTTCTCCATTGTATATTCTTGCTTCCTTTGTCATAAATTAGGTGACCATATGTGCGTAGGTTTATCTCTGGGCTTTCTGTCCTGTACTGTTGATCTATATTTCTTTTTTGGTGCCAGTACCATACTGTCTTGATTACTGTAGCTTTGTAGTATAGTTTGAAGTTGGGGAGCCTCATTCCTCCAGCTCTGTTTTTCTTTCTCAAGATTGCTTTGGCTATTTGAGGTCTTTTGTGTTTCTATACAATTTGTAAAATTTTTTGTTTTAATTCTGTGAAGAATGCCGTTGGTAATTTAATAGATTGCATTGAATCTGTTGATTGCTTTGGGTAATATAGTCATTTTCACAATATTGATTCTTCCAGTCCAAGAACATGGTGTATTTCTCCATCTGTTTATGTCATCTTTGATTTCTTTCATCAGTGTTTTATAGTTTTCTGAATACAGGTCTTTTGCATCCTTAGGTAGGTTTATTCCTAGGTTTTTTGTTCTTTTTGTTGCAGTGGTGAATGGGATTGTTTCCTTAATTTCTCTTTCTGATTTTTCATTGTTAGAGTACAGGAATGCAAGAGATTTCTGTGCATTAATTTTGAATCCCGCAACCTTACCAAATTCATTGATTAGTCCTAGTAGTTTTCTGGAGGCATCTTTAGGATTTTCTATGTATAGTATCATGTCATCTGCAAACAGTGACAGCTTTACTTCTTTTCCAATTTGTATTGCTTTTATTTCTTTTTCTTTTCCAATTATCATGGCAAAGACTTCCAAAACTATGTTTAATAATAGTGGTGAGAGTGGACATCCTTGTCTTGTTCCTGATCTTAGAGGGAATGCTTTCAGTTTTTCACCATTGAGAATGATGTTTGCTGTGGGTTTGTCCTGTATGGCCTTTATTATGTTGAGATAGGTTCCCTCTGTGCCCACTTTCTGGAGAGTTTTTATCACAAATGGGTGTTGAATTTTGTCAAAAGCTTTTTCTGCATCAATTGGGATGATCATATGGTCTTTATTCCTGAATTTATTAATATGGTGTATCACAATGATTGATTTGTGTATATTGAAGAATTCTTGCATTCCTCGGATAAATCCCACTTGATCATGGCATATAATCCTTTTAATGTGTTGTTGGATTCTGTTTGCTAGTATTTTGTTGAGAATTTTTGCGTCTATGTTCATAAGTGATATTTGTCTGTAGTTTTCCTTTTTTGTGATATCCTTGTCTGGTTTTGGTATCAGGGTGAAAGTGGCCTTGTAGAACGAATTTCGGAACGTTCCTCCCTCTGCAATTTTTTGGGAGAGTTCGAGAAGGATAGGTGTGAGCTCTTCTCTAAATGTTTGATATTATTCACCTGTGAAGCCATCTAGTCCTGGACTTCTAATTGTTGGAAGATTTATAATTACAGTTTCAATTTCATTATTTGTGATAGGTCTGTTTATATTTTCTAATTCTTCCTGTTTCAGTCTTGGAAGGTTATACCTTTCCAAGAATTGGTCCATTTCTTTGAGGTTGTCCATTTTTTTGGCATATAGTTGTTTGTAGTAGTCTCTTATAATCTTTTGTATTTCTGCAGTGTCAATTCTGATTTCTCCTTTTTCATTTCTAATTTTATTGATTTGCGTCCTCTCTCTTTTTTTCTTGAGTCTGGCTAAAGGTTTATCAATTTTGTTTATCTTTTCAAGGAACCAACTTTTAGTTTTATTGATCTTTGCTATTGTTTTCTTCGTTTCTATTTCATTTATTTCTGCTCTGATCTTTATGATTTCTTTCCTTCTACTGACTGGGTTTTCTTTCTTCTTCTTTCTCTAGTTGCTTTAGATGTAAGGTTAAATAGTTTATTTGAGATTTTTCTTGTTTCTTGAGGTGAGTTTGAATTGCTATAAACTTCCCTCTTAGAACTGCTTTTGCTGTGTCCCATATGTTTTGGCTCATCGTGTTTTCGTTGTCATTTGTTTCTATGTATTACTAAATTTCCTCTTTGATTTCTTCAGTGATCTCTTGGTTATTTAGTAGTGCACTGTGTAGCCTCCATGTATTTGTGTTTTTTACAGTTTTTTTTCCTGTAATTGATTTTTAATCTCATAGCATTGTGGTCAGAGAAGATACCTGATACAATTTCAGTGTTCTTAAATTTTCCGAGGCTTGATGTGTGACCCAAGATGTTATCTATCCTGGAGAATGTTCCGCGTGCACTTGAGAAGAAAGTGTATTCTGCCACTTTCGGGTAGAATGTCCTATAAACATCAATTAAATCTGTTTGGTCTATTGTGTCATTTAAAGCTTGTATTTCTTTCTTTCTTTTCTGTTTGGATGATCTGTCCATTGGTGTAAGTGGGTGTTAAAGTCCCCCACTATTATTGTGTTACTGTCAGTTTCCCCTTTTACGGCTGTTAGCATTTTCCTTATGTATTGAGGTGCCCTATGTTGAGTGCATAAATGTTTATAATTGTTATATCTTCTTCTTGGATTGATCCCTTGACCATTATGTAGTGTCCTTCCTTGTCTCTTGTAACGGTCTTTATTTTAAAGTCTATTTTATCTGATACGAGTATTGCTACTCCAGCTTTCTTTTGATTTCCATTTTCATGGAATATCTTTTTCCATGCCTTCACTTTCAGTCTGTAGGTGTCCCTAGGTCTGAAGTGGGTCTCTTGCAGACAGCATATATATGGGTGTTGGTTTTGTATCCATTCAGCCAGCCTGTGTCTTTTGGTTGGAGCATTTAATACATTTACATTTAAGGTAGTTATTGATATGTATGTTCCTATTACCATTTTCTTAATTGTTTTGGGTTTGTTTGTGTGGGTCTTTTTCTTCTTTTGTGTTTCCTGACTGGAGAAGTTCCTTTAGCATTTGTTGTAAAGCTGATTTGGTGGTGCTGAATTCTCTTAGATTTTGCTTGTCTGTAAAGCTTTTGATTTCTCCATGGAATCTGAATGAGATCCTTGCTGGGTAGAGTAATCTTGTTTGTAGGTTTTTCTCTTTCAGCCCTTTAAGTATATACTGCCACTCCCTTCTGGCCTGCAGAGTCTCTGCTGAAAAATCAGCTGATAACCTTATGGGGATTCCCTTGTATGTTATTTTTTGCTTTTCCCTTGCTGCTTTTAGTATTTTTTCTTTGAATTTAATTTTCGTTAGTTTGATTAATATGTGTCTGGTGTGTTTCTCCTAGGGTTAATCCTGTATGGGACTCCCTGCACTTCCTGGACTTTGGTGGCTGTTTCCTTTCCCATGTTAGGGGAGTTTGCGACTATAGTCTCTTCGAATATTTTCTCAGACCCTTTCTTTTTCTGTACTTCCAGGACCCCTATAATTCGAATGTTGGTGCACTTGGTGTTGTCCCAGAAGTCTCTGAGATTGTCTTCAATTCTTTTCATTCTTTTTTTTTATTCTGCTCCTTGGCAGTTATTTCCACCATTCTGTCTTCCAGCTCACTTATTCGTTCTTCTGCCTCTGTTATTCTGTTGTTTATTCCTTCTAGTGCATTTTTCATTTCAGTTATTGTGTTGTTCATCTCTGTTTGTTGTTTAGTTCTTCTAGATCCTTGTTAAACATTTCTTGTCTTGTCTTGATCTGTGCCTCCATTCTATTTCCGAGATTATGGATCATCTTTACTATCATTACTCTGAATTCTTTTTCAGGTAGATTGCCTATATCTTCTTCATTTATTTGGTCTTGTAGGTTTTTACCTTGCTCCTTCATCTGTGACATGTTTTTTTGTCATCTCCTTTTTTTTTTTTTTTTTTTTTTTGATGCATGGGATTTTGTTCCTGTCTTACTGGTTGTTTGGCCTGAGGCTTCCAGCACTGGAGTTTGTAGGCTGTTGGGTAGAGCCAGGTCTTGGTGCCGAGATGAGGACCTCTGGGAGACCTCACTCTGATGAATATTCCCTGGAGTGTGAGGTTCTCTTTTAGTCCAGTGGTTTGGACTCAGAGCTCCATCACAGGAGCTCAGGCCTGATCCCTGCTCATGAACCAAGATCCCACAAGCTGAGCGGGGCATCAAGAAAAAAAAAAAGAAAGGAAAAAAAGGAGCAGAACAATAACAGAGCAAAAAGTAAAATAAAATTAGAAAACTAACAGATATGTTAAAAAATATATAGATGAAACAACAACTGGAAGTTAAAACAGAACCACAATAGCGAAAAAGAGGAAAACAAAAAGCAAGAAAAGGGCAGGGCTTAGGCAGGGGTGGGGTTTAGGCAGGGGTGGGGCCTATGCATAGGATCCACAGGTGTGGAAAAGGCCCTGGGCGGTTGGGGGGCAGGGCTTAGGCCCAGAGGCAGCTGGAGGGGCCCAGGAGTGCCTCTGGCCTCAGAGGGTGTAGGACCAATTCTGAGACCCCAGCAGGTCCCTGGGCCCGAGTGGGTGGGGGAAATGCTAGGTGTGGTTCCCCATCCTCCATTCCTGGAGGGCCTCTCCCGGTTGGCCCCTCCTCTTCCTCCGGCCCTCCCTTCTACGCCCCTAGGACCAATGCGGCCAGAGGGGCCCTTGGAGGGCAGAGGACCTAGCCTGATAGCCCAGCCAGCTTCCCGGGGCCCAAGTGAGTGGGGGAAACACCTGCTGCGCTTCCTTTGATCCTCTGGTTCTGGAAGGTACCCCCCCCATGCCCCGTCTGCCTCTCCTCTTCCCCCTTCCTCCTTCCCTCCTACGCCCCTGGGACCAATGCAGCTGGAGGGGGCCTCGGAGGGCAGAGGACCTGGCCCGGGAGCCCAGCAGGCTTCCTGGGGCCCGACTGGGCAGGGGAAATGCTAGCTGCACTCCCTGCTGATTGTCCAAGCCCCCTAGGGTCCCTCCAGTTGTGGGAACTCCTCCCCTCTCCCAGCCACCCCTCAGGGGTGCTATTACCGTCTGGCCTCCACTTCTCCTCCCTCACACCCCGCCATGTCCTACCCGGTCACTTGGGGTCTCCTCCTGTCTCCTTGGGCATTGAGGTCTCCCGCCAGCATTTGGTATGTGCCCTAGTTGTGGAGAGATACAAACTCCGTGTCCTCCCACTCTGCTGTCTTAACTCTGCCTGACATTTATTTTGTCTTTGTTTAACATCTGTCCCCTTCTTGATTGTCAGCTCCATGAAAGTCCTTATCATAACCATTTTCCTTACAATTGTATTCCCATCATTAGCACAGTACCTGGCACATGGTGGGTACTGTGCAAATGCAGTTGGATAAGTGAATGGCTTACCACCACAGTCGATTGACTGCCTGACAGAGGAGGATTGCTTTTTCCCCTCTGGGTTCTAATAAGAAACTACAAGCAGCCTGAAGTTACCTCTGAAAATGAGTCGCTATTCACTTCACCCAGAAAACCCCACAAAATCATGCAAATCAAGAGGTTCACTTTGAGAACACTCATGAAACTGCCCAGGCTATTAAGGGTATGCATATCTGAAAATCCACGAAGTACCTGAAGGGTGTCACTTTACAGAGCAATGTGTGCCATTCCGTTGTTTCAGTGGTGGACTTGGTAGGTGTGCCCGGGCCAAAAGTGGGGCTGGATGCAGGTGGCCCAAAAAGAGGGCTGAATTTGTATTGCACATGCTCAAGAATGCAGAGAGTAATGCTGAACTTAGGGGCTTAGATGTAGACTGTCTGGTCATTGAGCACATCCAGGTGAACAAAGCCCCGAAGATGCAACCCCTACATGAGTTCTTCCTGCCACACTGAGATGATCCTTGCTGAAGAAGAGCAGATTGTTCTTAAACTAGAAGAGGAGGTTGCACAGAAGAAAAAGATATCCCAGGAGAAACTGAAGAAACAAAAACGTATGGCCCAGGAATACATGCCGCAAAAAATAAATGCAAATCGAAGTTAAAAAAAAAAAAAAGAGGGGCTTCCCTGGTGGCGCAGTGGTTAAGAATCCACCTGCCAATGCAGGGGACATGGGTTCAAGCCCTGGTCTGGGAAGATCCCACATGCCGCGGAGCAACTAAGCCCGTGGGCCACAGCTACTGAGCCTGCACTCTAGAACCTGTGAGCCACAACTACTGAAGCCCGCACACCTAGAGCCCGTGCTCCACAGCAAGAGAAGCCACCACAATGAGAAGCCTGCGCACCACAACGAATAGTAGCCCCTGCTTGCCACAACTAGAGAAAGCCCACGCACAGCAACGAAGACCCAATGCAGCCAAAAGTAAATAAATAAAATAAATTAACTAAAACAAAAAAAAATTGCTAAAAAAAAAAAAACTACAGAGAGAGGATTCTGGGAGCATAGAGAGGTCTGAGAGGGCACGCTGAGGAGAAGAAGCCATAGTATAGTCAGGGAGAGTATTCTTTGACTGGGGGGGGTCCAGGTTAAGCTCAAATTAAATTCAGAGTCTGGCTGTGTCTGTTGAAGTGCTGAGTGGCTGGTGAGCCCTTTCTCAAGGCCACCTTTGCCTGAGTTGATATGAATGTGAAGGAAGAGGCTCTCAGGTAATGGACAAAGAAGGTGGAAGGCTCTCGTGGGCCACGTGAGACTGGGCATTGGGGGAGGACACTCAGCCCACTGATGCTTGAATCTCAGTGTGGCTCTGGGACAGTGAGGGCAGCATGAAGGCTGGCACTCTGGGTCATCTGGAAACAGCTCCCAGGCAAGAAAGCCCCTGCTCACACTGGCGCTGGCATCAGAAAGGATGTCCAAGAGGAAGAAGCTAAGAGAAGCCCGAGAGCAGCGTCCCGTTATATTGTTAGCACCCTCCTGGCTTTCCATAGTGACCATCTTAAGCTTCCTCATCTCTTCCCAAATCTTAGATTACCCTCCACCCACAGCCTCCTTCACTCTGTAGATGACTTACTTCAGTTTCTCAGTGGCGGAGATAAAAGAAACCTCAGTTTCCTTCCGCCATTCTTTTAACATGGTGGTTCTGAAAGTTTTGGTCTTAGGATTCTTTTTCACTCTTAAAAATTTTTGAGGACTCCAAAGTGTTTTTGTATGTAGGGATTATGTCTATTTACAGTTACTGTATTAGAAATTATAATTGGGACACTTGAAAATATTTATTGTTTAAAAATAAAAATAATAAACCCATTATATGCTAACATAACTTATTTTATGAAAAGTATGTTTTCTAAAACAAAAAAATTATTAATGAGAAGAGTGGCATTGTTTTACATTTTTGCAAACCTATTTCATGTCTGGCTCGATAGAAGACTGGAGGATTTTTTTGTTTTTGGCCACCAGGCATGTGGGATCCTAGTTCCCCAGCCAGGGATCAAATCCACGCTCCCTGCAGTGGAAGCACGGAGTCTTAACCACTGGACCACCAGGGGAGTCCCAACTGGAGGATTCTTATGCCTGCTTCTGTGTCCAATTAATATGTTGTTTTCGTTTGAAGAAATTCTGGGGACTTCCCTGGTGGCGCAGTGGGTAAGAATCTGTCTGCCAATTCAGGGGACACGGGTTCGATCCCTTGTCCAGGAAGATCCCACATGCCGCGGAGCAACTAAGCCCGTGAGCCACGACTATTGAGCCTGCGCTCTGGAGCCCGCGAGCCACAACTACTGAAGCCCGTGTGCCTAGAGCCCCTGCTCTGCAACAAGAGAAGCAGCTGCAGTGAGAAACCCGTGCAGTGCAAGGGAGAGTAGCCCCCTGCTCGCCACAACTAGAGAAAGCCAGCACGCAGCAACGAAGATCCAATGCAGCCAAAAAATAAAAATAAAATTAAACCTTTAAAAAAAAACAAAAGAGAAATTCTGGCCTCACATGGACATGTGTTGGAAATGGTGGGTGGGGCATTTTAAAAGTCTTTTAAGAAACTTACCCATATTCTTCTTTGATATTATATCAAAACTTGGTAAGTGGTAGTTTCTTAAAGTCTAGTTGCAACGTGGAATCTGAATCCATATGAATGAACTTTTTGTTCTCTTTTACATTAAAATCCCTTGATCAGTCTTGAACTTTGAATGGACCTTTTCCCCATGCAGTGATTTTGTAACATCGTGCACTGGTCACTTGGAAAATAGATTCACAGGGGCAAATCACCCATATGTTGACACACTTCATTATACAATATATTTAAAAAATCATCTTTGTAATATCACCATCGATCTCATCAGAAAAGACTTTAAGTCTTGGGAAACCGTCAAGCTCCCAGGGGATCCCAGGGTTCTGTGGACCTCACTTTAAGAACTACTGTTTTAAGAGTTGTTTGTTAACTGCTGACTGAGGTGACTGAGGCAATTAGCTTCTGTTCTGATTAACTTTTTCTAACCAAGGTGAGTTAAAGCATATAAGGTTTGTAATTTCGTTTCCACATTTACTTTTTTAAAGGTCCGTCTTCACGCTACTCTTGTCTCCATGACTGTGGGAGCCATGTCTGTATCCTTAGCATCTTGTGCTGTGCCTGGTGTATAGCAGGTGCTCAAAATACACCTGCTGAAGGAAGGACTGGGAGGGAAGAAGGGAGGAATGAAGAAAGGAAGGGGGGATGGGAGAGAGGGAAGAAGAAACTTACCTCTGATACTTCATTGGCAGGGACTGGCTTGGATTTCAAGTAAAGCATGACTCCTAGTGGAGCCGGTTTGTTGGATAAGCTGGACTGAGAAAGTCACAAGCAGAAAGCACCATTCTCACCTTGACCTCCCTCAGGTGCATTCTGTCAGCTTGTTTTTCTCTGCCCCTGTATGAAATTCTGAGCATATCCCATAGTATTTCTGTTCCTCATTGGAATCAACATTTCTTGAGTCAGAAGTACATAATATTTTTAAAAATATTTATTTATTTAGCTGCGCCAGGTCTTAGTTGCGGCACTAAGTTGTGGGATCTTTTAGCTGAGGCATATGGGCTCCTTTAGTTGCGGCATGCGGAATCTTTTTCCCTGACCAGGGATGGAGCGTGGGCCCCCTGCATTGGGAGTGCAGAGTCTTAACCACTGGACCACCAGGGAAGTCCCTGAAGTACAGAATATTAATGATCATTTATGGGTGGAAAAAATTAGATGAAAGTTGAAGATTTTCCCAAGGTCACAGAGCAAGTATAATTACCGTCTAAATTTAACTCAGCTCTTATACTTGAGTGTGGGGTGATGTATCAGGTGGAGTGAACAGATTTTCACTCTTTAAATTCACAGAACAATCACTTTATTTTGTACATTCTTACTTGGTTTTGTTTCTTGGTTTATCTCTGGCTTTTATCATATGACATTAAAACCAGATATCTGAACCAAACTTACCATGTTTTAACCTCATACAAAACTTCAACACAGCATGGAACGGGAACCACCCATGAGTGTGGCCTTCAGGTTGGAGTGAAAAAACAGTAAAGCAACCAAGACTGAATAAAAGTGAATGAACCATGAATCATCTGAAAAGACTGCTTGGCCTCAGATGAACTAGAAAAGTGTTGACTCACTAACCTATATTCTTCTCTGCTTCTACCGTTAGCCTGCTTTAGTCACACAGTATGTTAAATAACTTGGATCTTCAATATAAAGCACTTCACTGAAAAATTTTTGCTTCTTTAGTTGTGTGTGGGAGATACATTGTCATAAGCATGTAAGAACAAGGGGGTAGATGTTGAGAGAGAGGCAGAAGGAAAAAAAAAATTCCTGTCTCATAATCACGTGGTTCTGATTATGTATTCAAGGAAAGCAGTTGAAAGTTTTGGCAGTCTTACTCAGGAAAAAGGAAACCTAAGAAAAATGATCATACAAGTGAAAGGCTTCTTTGTTCAGATGCTGAATGTTTACTGACATCCAAGCCAGGTGATTGAATTTCTTCTTACCCTCACTGGTTGGATGGAAATAGCTCCCCTCTCTCCTGAATGGCAGGAATGGAATGTGACAGATTCCAAATGAAACCACCAGCTTCCTTCAGTTTGAGATTGGGAAGCATACTGAGCAAAACTGGGAAAGGATATAAGCTTATCTTTTTTGCCTTTACTTTTAAAAAATGTGGCAAATTGCACATAACATTAAATTTACCATCTTAATCCTTTCTCCGTTAAGTACACACTGTTGTATATACTCACACAACAATGTAAGTGTACCTAATACTCAAGAACTTTTCGTCTTGCAAAACTGAAATTCTGTACCCATTAAAGAACAACTCCCCACTCCCCCGGTAGCCATCATTCTACTTTCTGTCGTACCTCATATAAGTGAAATCATACAGTATTCGACTTTTGTGACAAGTTTATTTCACTTAGCATAATGTCTTCAAGGTTCATCCATGTTGTAGCGTGTGTTAGAACTTACTTTTTAGGACTGCATAACATTCTAATGTATGTATGTACCACATTTTGTTTATCCATTTGTTGATGGACATTTGGGTTGCTTCTACCTCTTGTCTATTGTGAATAGCGCTGCTATGAACATGGGTCTGCAAATATCTCTTCAAAACCCAACTTTCAGTTCTTTTGGATATATACCCCAAAGTGAAATGACTGGATCATATGGTAGTTCTATTTTTAACTTTTTGAGGAACCTCCATAATGTTTTCCATAGCAGTTGCACCATCTTACAATCTCACCAACAGTGTACAAGTGTTCCCTTCTCTCATCCTTGCCAACACTTGTTTTTTCCTCCCTCCTTCTTTCTCCATTCCTTCCTTCCTCCCTCCCTCCCTCCCTCCCTTCCTTCCTTCCTTCCTGCTATCGTAATCAGTCTGAGGCAAAATCTCATTGTGGTTTTCATCTGCATTGCTTGAGTGGTTAGTGATTTTAATCATATTTTTGTATGCCTGTTGACCATTGTCTTTGGAGTAACGTCTATTCAGCCTTTTTTGCAATCTTTCTCCATCTTAGTGGACTTGTCCATCTCCTTTCTTATTTATTTATTCCCCACCTGTATCCTAAAGGAGGAGTTGTGGCAGCTTCCAAAGATATGTTTAAGAACACAAAATGAAATAGTTGAGAAAGTGGAGTAAAAGGAAGCAGAACAAAGAAAAGAAGGTGAAGCTAGGAGTAGCTAAGTGCACAGGTGCATTTCAAAGCCCTCTCTAGTTGCCGTAGCTGCAAGCTCCTTAGCAGCCAGGACAGGGTGGGGAAAATAATCATTCATCATAAGGTAAACCCAAACCAGCTTCTCAAAAAGCACAGCCCTTCCTGTCGCTGTGGCGTGAGAGAGGTTTTCCTTACATAGGGGACACTGAGAGACATTGAGGACAACACACCCTCTATTCCTTCATTACAGACAATTTAATAGCAGTTTTCACACATCTCTTTCTTAAACACCCCTCCACATCAGGCAGTGGCAGGAGAAGACTGATATCTCAGCCCATTCAGTCAGGCAGAGAGAGAGAGAGAGAGAGAGAGAATTCAACCTTCCTTTGCCTTTTTATTCTATTTGGACCCTCAACAGGTTGGACGATGCCCACTCACGTTGGGGAGGGCCGTCTGCTATACTGAGTCCACTGATTCACAACCTAAGCTCTTCTGAAAACACCCCTCACAGACACACCCAGAAATAATGTTTATGCAGGCATCTGGGCATCCTGTGAGCCAGTTAAGTTGACACATAAAATTGACATCACACCTCTGTCAGCCAAGTCCTTCTCCAGTCCAATGCCGGAATTCTCCATCACTGATCCTTCTACTCCCAGGCTCTTCCCAAACAACCTAAGTAACTTCTCGTTACCCACAGCAGAAGTTTCGAGCCTATTCATGTCAAGGTACATAGAGAAAATTAAACATTTTTATTGTACCCAGGTATGAACTGGAGGGGTTTGGGGGTGTATGCATGGTGCTTGGTGAGAAAACGTTACTTTTTCTTTACATAATTATAACAAGAAAAAATGCTAGATATTTGGGAAGATATGAAATAATTTATCTGCATTAAACGCCCAAATAATGCCTCTTCAATTTATTTTATTTATTGAGGTATAACATATATATAGTAAAGTATACACATAAATGTGATAAATTTTTACACATACATACATACATATAATCACCTCCTAGGTAGAGGTATGGAACATTCTAGCACCACAGGTGGCTCCTTTCTGCTCTGCTTCCAGCTCGTAACCTTCCAGGGTTAAATGCCATTCTGACCTGTATTATACATCAGTTTTATCCACTTTTGAACTTCATGTACCCAGAATCCTAGAATATATAGTCTGTAACTGATTTCTTTATTCAACATCACATCTATGTGATTGGTGAATGAACTGTATTGGCCATCCATTTCTTTTCATTGCTGTGCCGTATTTGCTGATTAACATAACACAATTTATCCATTCTGCTATTAATAACCATATAGGCTCTTTCCAGTTTTTTGGCTACTATAAATAAAGCTCTGTGAATATTCTTGCACATGTCTTTTGGTGGATATAAGAGCTCATTTCTTTCTTTTCTTAAAATTATTTTTTAAGTTATTTTTTTAAGATTTTTTTTTCTTGATGTGGACCAGTTTTAAAGTCTTTATTGAATTTGTTACAATACTGCTTCTGTTTTGTGTTTTGGTTTTTTGGCCCTGAGGCGTGTGGAACCACCAGGGAAGTCCCATAAGAGCTCATTTCTTTGAACATACCCAGGAGGGAATTGGATTGTTTAAACCTTCTACATTATTACTACCTTTTTGTTTGTTTGCTTGTTCTATCAGTTACTAAGAGAGATTGTTAAAATAATTTGTGAATTTGTTTACCTCTCCCAGTAGTCTGTTAGTTTTTGCTTTATATAATTTGAAGCTATGGTATTAACTGCATACACATTTAAGATTAAAAATATCTTCCTATTGAAATTATTCTTTTATTATGAAAGTTCCCTCTTTATCTCTTTTGCCATTTGGGATACTCACTATCCCTTTCTTCAGGAACCAGCATCAAATATCTAGTTGCCCTGATTATGTTGTACACTCACAAACTTAAAAAATCTTTTTAGATAACTAATGTGTCAAATTTCTGTACCATTTGGGATTATATTTGTCTGCATGTATCAGAAAAGCCAAAAATAACAGTGGATTAAATAAATTGGAAATTTATTTTTCTCTCATATAAAAGAAATCTGGAAGTGGCAGTTCAAGACTGGATGGCAGTTTCACAAAATCGTAGAGGACTCAGGCTCTTGTCTATCTATGTTAGCACAGGCTTCCAGGCTCAGGGTCACCTCATGGTTCAAGATGGCTGCTCAGAGCTCCAGCCATCATGTCTACATTCCAGGCAGCAGAGAGGAGGAAGAAGAAAGAATAGGGTAAACTCACTTCTGCTTACATCCCATTGTTTTCTGCTTACATCCCATTGTTATCTGCTTACATCCCATTTTGTTGTCCCAAAATTTAGACATATAGCCACACCCAACTTCAAAGGATCCTGGGAACTGTAATCTTTATTTATGGATATAACAGTTTGTTACTGTGCTATCTTTAGTATTTCTTTAAAGAAACCGAGGGTAGTCATCAGTTAGATTCATTAAACTATAGCTTGCTTAATAAATAATGAACTATAATCTGCCTTCACTGACCAAGCTCCCTTTAATGTTTTTACAAAAACTTGCATGTCCTACAAGCATCACGTGGCCTAATCAATAAGGTGTTTACCCAAGTTGTTATTCAGTAACTTGGAGTCAGCTGTGTCCAATTTGAGTTTGAGCTGGTTAAGACTGGTTAAGACTGATTGGGAACGCTGACCCACCAACCAAGCATACACGAGTGTCCTTTTGACGTCGGAGGGCCCAAAACTCCACCCTCCCAAGGTGCTAAGGCATGGTTTTCTGAGTACATGTCCCATGAAGAAGCTTGTAGCTTAGTTGCACCTGTGCAGAATGATAATTATCTCACCTTTTTCTTATTTCCAATCACCTTCCTCCATGCTCCTGACGACCCAGCTTTATCCCGTGAATATCCTGAGCTCCTCGCCTTCGGGGAAGTGGGTTTGAGATTTGTTCTCCTGTCTCCTCGCTTGGCTGCCTTGGAATAAACATTTTCTCTGCTGCAGACCTCCACATCTCATTATCTGGCTTGCTGTAAGTTGGGCGAACACCTGGTTCGGTAACACCCCCTCTCTTGTTGGGTTCTTTTGGCTCTCAGGCCTTCCCTCCTGGGCTCTTATGTTCCTGTATTAAAGGAACCACCTTGCTCCTCCTGGTTGGGAGAGGTCTCCAGTTCGTATAGAATGAGTCTGACTGTTGGCTGCCCTGTGGGTTTCTGACTCACATCCCTTCTTCACCGGCCCGTGACAGTG
The DNA here is from genome assembly GCF_951394435.1 of Stenella coeruleoalba. Lineage (NCBI taxonomy): Eukaryota > Metazoa > Chordata > Mammalia > Artiodactyla > Delphinidae > Stenella > Stenella coeruleoalba. Next base: position 41,424,015 of record NC_137153.1, read on the forward strand.
CTGTCCGTGCTCCAAATGAAAAGTAGGCATTTCCAGGAGTTTTAATGTGGTTCTAGTTTAAGAAACCTCAGACGTAAACACAAGGTGAATCGAAATGCTTTATTCTTGTTCCCAGGAAGCCCTTGTCTTTCAGTGTCTTACTATGAAGTTTTCATTTATTTAATTTAATTCAATAATAGAAGTTTCGGGCTTCCCTGGTGGCACAGTGGTTGGGAGTCCGCCTGCTGATGCAGGGGACACGGGTTCGTGCCCCGGTCCGGGAAGATCCCACATGCCGCAGAGCGGCTGGGCCCGTGAGCCATGGCCGCTGGGCCTGCGCGTCCGGAGCCTGTGCTCCGCAACGGGAGAGGCCACAACAGAGAGAGGCCCGCGTACCGCAAAAAAAAAAAAAAAAAAAAAAAATAGAAGTTTCAATATAATCATAACAGGTAACACTTACTACATGCCAGGGATCTTACTTGTACTACTATTGCCCTGTTTCACAGACCAGACAACTGGAAAGGTTAAGTAATTTCCTGAGGTCACATAGGCAATAAACAGCAGAGTGCTGAGCTTGTGTCCTGGGAGAACCACTGGCCCTCCCTTCTATTGCCTTTTGAGGGAAATTGGAAGAGTTATGGCACAATTTTGAAAGCAAAGTGAAACTCGCTTGAAATCTCCCAAGACACTGGTTTCAAGAAACATAGCTTTCTAGCCTCCTTCCTAGTGTTCACTCTTTCATCCCCATGAGGGTTATGGTTAGGAATAACAGTGCAAGGGGTACTTCAGTCATTATCTCATCTCTCACCTTCCCTCAACTGCCTCCCGTGTGCTCTCAGCTGATCTCATCGCCACTGAGGTGTCAGCTGACGATCTCAGAGGCTGTCATGCACAAGCAGCAGGGATCTGGTGGTAGAACTTCAGGCGTGGATGAGCCCTGTGTAGGTAGGATATGTTTCTTCAGAAAGGCAAGTTCCTTCTTAAATCATCTCCGATCCAGCTTTCCCTCTCCATTTGCCCTTCTCTGTCCATGTTTTTCTCTGGTTAGAAAATATCTGTGTTTTCCATTTTGGTATATAATAATGTGAGAAGCTTCAAAGGCCCTGTGATACAAGTTGTGGAATACACGGGCAAACAGCAGTCTCAATACATCCTTTCTCCCCAGGGTTTCAAGGAGGAAGCTCATTTCCTCCTATGAAGGGTCCCATGCCTCCCACAGCCGGCTCCTCTGTTCAGGTGGCCTCCAGCAATGGATCCCTTAAGGGGAAAGCAGATGCCCTAAGGCAGAGAGTCTGACTTTACTGCATCAGATTCCCCTGGAGGGCTTGTTAAAATGCAGATCTCTGGGCCCCACCCCCAAACTTTCTGATTCAGCTGGTGTGGGGTCTGAGAATTTGCATTCGTAACAACCTTCCAGGTGATGCTGCTGGTCCAGGGGCCAGCTGTCTCTGTTGTCTCCAGCCAGGGAGACCGAGGGATACTCCAAGCATTGCCTGACTGTGGACGTTCTGTGTCAGCTTTATTCCTCCTTCTGTCAGAGGAGAAGGGAGGAAAAGGTCCAGGATGAGAATTTTCAAGTGTGTTTTTCAATGCCTTGCTACTTGCTTAAGTTACTGGGATTGGATGCTTAACCTAGCTGGCCCCAAACTTTCCTTCTTCTTGTTTATTTGTTAATAGTACCATGGTCTGGAGAAATAAAAGTGTTGGATCTCATATTTTATACAACAATGTCAGGTTAGTAATTTACCGGGATCCTGGGACGGTCTTCCAGAAGCTCAGGAAGAATAGCAAATCTTTGCTTTTTTTTTTTTTTTTTTTTTGCTGTACGCGGGCCTCTCACTGCCGTGGCCTCTCCCGTTGCGGAGCACAGGCTCCGGACGCGCAGGCTCAGTGGCCATGGCTCACGGGCTCTGCCGCTCCGCGGCATGTGGGATCTTCCCGGACTGGGGTACAAACTCATGTCCCCCGCATCGGCAGGCGGACTCCCAACCACTGCGCCACCAGGGAAGCCCAAATCTTTGCTATTTTTGAGGTTAAAAAAAAATTACCCAAAGTGGAATATGTTTGTTGTAAAAAAATTTAAGTGCCATGGACTTTTGTAGAGCATAAAATGATAGTCTCTAGAAGTCCCTCTCTTCTCTCCCAAGGCATTTGATGCTAAAGGTCTGTGCTTCCTTTCGGACCTATCTTTAAGCACATATTAAGGGCTGATACCTGGCTGGTTCCCAAATATAGGGCTGTGCCAGTTACTAAAATATTGAAATGCCTCTGTGAGCACTAGTACACAGCCTCTGCCTGAGCCCCCGAGAGCCCTGCCTTCCAGGTTTCACACTGCAGGGAACTTGTTTAAATTGGAGTTGGTTGGTTGTAGTTTGTTTTATTGAAGTATAACTGACTTACAGTGTTTTATTAGTCTCAGATATACAACATAATTATTCAGTATTTTTATATATTACAAAATGGTCACCGTAATCATTCTAGTTACCATCTATCCCTATACAAAGTAATTACAATATTATTGACTATATTCTGTGCTGTACATTACATCCCCAAGACATTTATTTCATAACTGAAAGTTTGTACCTCTTGAACCCCTTCGCCTATTTCCCCCATCCTCCCTCTCTCTGGCAACCACCAGTTTGTTCTCTGTATCTATTGTTTCTGTTATGTTTGTTCATTTGTCTCATTTTTCAGATTCCACATAAAAGTTAAATCATATATCTGTTTTTCTCTGTCTTATTTCACTTAGCACAGAGCCCTCAAAGTCCATTCATGTTGTCCCAAAAGGCTGAATAATATTGCATTGTATATATACTCCACATCTTCTTTATCCATTCATCTATTCATGGACATTTAGGTTGCTTCCATATCTTGGCTATTGTAAAAAATGCTGCAATAAGCATTGGGGTGCATATGTCTTTTTGAATTAATGTCTTCATTTTCTTTGGATAAATACCCAGAAGTGGAATTGCTGGATCATATGGTAGTTGTATTTTTAATTTTTTGAGTAACCTCCATACTATTTTCCATAGTGGTTGCACAAATTTACATTCCCACCAACAGTGAAATTGGAGTTCTTTGTGAACTCAAGTCAAAGGAAATCTGGAAGAGTGGCTGGAAGCCCACAGCATGTTCAGTGGATTTGGTAACACAATTTAAGTTATTCTTTGAGAAAAATGATAAAAATATACTTTCCCTCTGGCCAAAATATAATAGAAATATGTCCAGTACTGTGGGAAAATTGGGGAAAAGAAAAAGAAGATTTTGTATTTTAAAATTGCTGCTAGTATTGGGACTTCTCTGGCGGTCCAGTGGTTAAGACTTCACTTTCCAATGCAGGGGGTTCAGGTTTGATCCCTGGTCAGGGAGCTAAGATCCCACATGCCTCTGGGCCAAAAAACCAAAACATAAAACAGAAGCAATATTTTAACAAGTTTAATAAAGACTTTAAAAATGGTCCACATCAAAAAAAGAATCTTAAATAAATAAATAGGTAAATAAAATTGCTGCTAGTATTGCTAGAAAGAACCTGTACTACTACTCCCTCTGGTGGCAGGGCTGGAACCCAGCTGGTTTTAAACACAAGTTTAAGGGAAACAGGTGTGAGTAGGGTGATGTATGGTTAAGTTCTTAACGTTGAAGTTTTCCAAAGTGAAATTTAGCCTTTTTTTTTTTTGAGAAGAATAATCTGAATAAAGTAAATTTTTACAAGGACAAGTTCATGTGCAGAAAAGGCAGTAAAAATAGATTAGTTTCACTAAAATGAATTCTCAAAAATAGAGGTGATTTGAAAGTCACAGAATTATTTCAGATGAAAAATAATTACTGTTGGTTCTGGAAATAAGTCATGGCCAGTGAGGGATCTAAGTATCACCTGAAAAGGACTTTATGTTTCCTGGAATAATTTCAATTTTCAAAACACATTGCTTTCTTATGAGTGAGATATATTCCACGTTCAAAACTTTTGTGGGCAAAATGTCCATAGGCTTATCTACCTCAATTGCAATTTCTCCTTACTATTAGAGATTGATTTCTGGGTCTCTGAGAAATTTCCTCAGCTCCTTCACTAATTGTACCTGACCTCAACTCTAGGTCACAAAAGCAACTTAAGTTTGAGAACTGACTCACTGATACTATAAGTTAATGTTTGGAACCTTTCCAAACACTACCAGTTCCAGGGAATTAAAATTAAAATGTAGCATCTCACCAATATTTCATTCTTCTGCTTAATTCACATTAAGCTTATAATCAAGTTTATAAGCTGTCACTGTGGAGAGCTTTGTACCTCATCCGAGATTGTAATTAGAGCACACTGTCATATGTGGAAGTTGGTGATTTTGGGGGTGTTCCAGTGTAAGGGGAGGTAGCATATTTTCCTACCCTAAAATTTTAAAATGAAAAGGCCACTCTTTATTAAAATATCCACAAGTGCTAAGTTCCCTAATAAAGCAAGTTTAAGAGAAAATAAACTCTGTGATACCACTTTAACTGAATTTAACATTGGAAGTTTTCTTTTTTAAAAATTTTTTATTGAAGTATAGTTGATTTACAATGTTGTGTTAATTTCAGGTGTACAGCAAAGGGATTCAGCTATATATATATTGAGTTATATATACCTATTCTTTTTCAGATTCTTTTCCATTATAGGTTATTACAAGATATTGAGTATAGTTCCCTGTGCTGTGTAGTAGGTACTTGTTATTTTATATATCGTAGTGTATATATGTTAATCCAAACTCCTAATTCATCCTTCTCCTCTCCTTTCCCCTTTGGTAACCGTAAGTTGGTTTTCTATGTCTGTGAGTCTTTTTCTGTTTTGTAAATAAGTTCATTTGTATCATTTTAGAAGTTTTCTTAAAGATCCATTGGCTATCTTTTCACTGAACCTGGAATGCTTCCAGTCTCAACATTTTCTGATCTGGGTCTTATCTCAATACTTGATTGAAGATGGTTACTAGATTTATTGTGGTGATCATTTCATATTGTATGCAAATATCCAATCACTATGTAGTATACACAAAACTAACATAATATTGTATATCAACTATATTTCAATAAAAAGACTTGATTTAGATAATTCTTTTTATTTTTATAATGGCTTTACTGAGATATGATTCACATACCATACAATTAAAAGTGTACAATTCAGTGGTTTTTAGTATACTTGCAGAGTTGTGTGACCATCATCAAAGTCAAGTTTAGAACATTTTTTATCACCCCCAAATGAAACCCTGGACCCATTAGCAGTTCTCCCTGTTTTTTCTCAAATCCCTGCCCCTTAACCCATTCTGGACATTATGTATAAAATATTCATAAATTATGTGGTATTTTGTCATTGTTTTCACTTAGCATGATATTTTCGAGATTCATGTTACATGTTATAACATGTTTCAGGACTTTGTTAGTTTTGATTGCCAAATAATATTCCATTGTATGACTATACCATATTTTATTTACCCACAAATCAGTTGATGCATGTTTGGGTTGTTCCCACTTTTCAGGAAGCATTTTGAATAATGCTTCTATGAACATTTTTGTGCAAGTTTTTGTGTGGACATTTGTCTTATTTATTTATTTAATTTATTTACTTTTGCCTGCGTTGGGTCTTCGTTGCTGAGCGTGGGCTTCCTCTAGTTGCGGTGAGCAGGGGCCACTCTTTGTTGCGGTGTGTGGGCTCCTCATTGCGGTGGCTTCTCTTGTTGTGGAGCACAGGCTCTAGGCGCGCGGGCTTCAGTAGTTGCGGCTCATGGGCTCAGTAGTTGTGGCTCGCGGGCTCTAGAGTGCAGGCTCAGTAGTTGCGGTGCACGGGCTTAGTTGCTCTGTGGCATGTGGGATCTTCCCGGACCAGGGCTCAAACCCATGTCCCCTGCATTGGCAGGTGGATTCTTAACCACTGTGCCACCAGGGAAGCCCTGGACATTAGTCTTTATTTCTGTTGGAATTGCTGAATCATTTGGTAACTCTATTTTATATATATATATATTAAAAAATTTTTATTTATTTTATTTTTGGCTGTGTTGGGTCTTTGCTGCTGCGTGTGGCCTCTCTCTAGTTGTGGCGAGCAGGGGCTACTCTTCATTGTGGTGTGTGGGCTTCTCATTGCGGTGGCTTCTCTTGTTGCAGAGCATGGGCTCTAGGCGCCCAGACTTCAGTAGTTGTGGCATGTGGACTCAGTAGTTGTGGCTTGCGGGCTCTAAAGCGCAGGGTCAGTTGTGGCACATGGGCTTAGTTACTCCGCGACATGTGGGATCTTCCCGGACCAGGGCTCGGACCTGTGTCCCCTGCATTGGCAGGCAGATTCTTAACCACTGTGCCACCGGGGAAGCCCTATTTTGTATTTTTAATCTTTTGATTAATCTGTGTTTAATTATTTGATAACTCTGTGTTTAATCTGCCGAACTGCTTCCCAAAGTAGCCGTGTCATTTTACATTCCCATCAAGAGTGTATGAGGGTTCCAATTACTTTACATCCTATCAATACTTGGTATTATCTGTCTGTTTGATTATAAGCATCCTAGTGGGTGTGAAATGGTATACAGTTGTGATTTTGATTTACATTTCCCTAGTGATTAGTGATGTTGGGCATTTTTTCATGTGCTTATTGGCCAGTTGTATATCTTTGGAGATCTATGCAGATGTTTGCCCTATTTAAAATTGGGTTATTTGTCTTCTTATTATTGAATTGTAAGAGTCCTTTCTACATTCTGGATACAATTTCCTTATCAGATATATACTTTGCAAATATCTTCTCTCATTCTATGGGTTTTTTCACTTTTATGATATATTGAAGTACATATTTTAAATTTTGATAATATCTAATTTATCTATTTTTTCCATTGCTGCTTGTGCTTTTGGTGTTATACCTAAGAAGTCTTTGCCTAACCCAAGGTCACAAAGATTTTCACCTATGTTTTCTTCTAAAAGTTTTAATAACTTTTGCATTTAGGTCTACGGTCCATTTGGAGTTTTTGTGTGTGGTTGAAGAATGGGTCCAATTTCTTTTGTTTTTTTTCTTATGGAGGTATCCCATTGTCCCAGCACCATCTGTTGAAAAGACTATTCTTTCCCCCATTTAATTGCATTGACATCTGTGTTGAAAATCAATTGACCATAAATGTGAAGATTAATGTATGGATTCTAATTCTATTCCATTGACCTATGTCATCCTTTTGTCACTACCACACTGTCTTCATTACTGTTGCTTTGTTGTAAGTTTTGAAATTAGAAAGTGTGAGCTTCTTTTTTTTAAAAGATGGTTTTGGTTATTCTGGGTCCTTTATATTCTCATACAAATTTTTGAATAAGCTTGTCAATTTCTGCAAAAAAATAGTCATTTAGGATTTTGATGGAGATTGCACTAAATTTGTATATCAGTTTAAGGAATATTGCCATCTTAACAACATTCTTCCTATCCATCAACATGGGATGGGATTCTTTCTATTCATTTAAATTGTTGACTTTTTTGAACAATAATTTGTACTTTTCAGTTGTACTCCTCTAAAAATTTTATTTCTAAGTATTTTATTTTTTTGGTACTATGGTAAATGGAATTATTTTCTTAAAATTTCAGATTGTTCATTGCTAGTGTATAGAAATGCTATTGATTTTTGTATATTGCTCTTGTGTCCTGCACCCTTGCTGAAAGTGTTAATTAGGTCTAATAGCTTTTTTGTGGATTCACCAGGATTTTTTTGTATGTACAATAATGTCAGAATAGAGATAGTTTTATTTTTTCCTTTCCAATCTAGATGTCTTTTATTTTTCTTGCCTAATTGCCTTGGCTATAATCTTCTGCACAATGTTGAGGTGATAAGAATGAACATCCTTGTCTTGTTCTTGATCTTAGGGAGAGAGCGTTCAGTCTTCTAACATTAAGAATGATATTAGCTGTAGGTTTTTTTGGTAGGTACCTTTTTTCAGGTAGAGGAAGATCCCTTTTATTCTTTGTCATTTTATTATGACAAAGTGTTAGGCTTTGTCAAACTTTTCTGCAACGCTATTTTCAAACAAAGCTTTTTCTTTTCTTTTTTTTTTTAAAGAACTTTTGAAGACTTAACAATTTGGCAAGATGGGTACACAACTTGATAAGGTCCATCAAATGCAAGACTGTCTTTTTTTTAAATTAATTAATTTATTGATTGATTTTTGGCTGTGTTGGGTCTTCGTTGCTGTGTGTGGGCTTTCTCTAGTTGTGGTGAGTGGGGGCTACTGGTTGTTGTGGTGTGCGGGCCTCTCATTGTGGTGGCTTCTCTTGTTGCAGAGCACGGGCTCTAGGCGGGTGGGCTTCGGTAGCTGAGTCACGAGGGCACAGTAGTTGTGGTTTGCTGGCTCTAGAGCACAGGCTCAGTATTTGCGGCGCTTGGGCTTAGTTGATCTGTGGCATGTGGGATCTTCCTGGACCAGGGCTCAAACCTGTGTCCCCTGCATTGGCAGGTGGATTCTTAACCACTGCGCCACCAGGGAAGTGCTCAAACAAAACTTCTCCTGCATCTATTGAGATTATCATGTCCCTTATTCTATTGATATGATGCATTGCATTGATTTATTTATGACTGTTAGGTCAATCTTGCATTCCTATGATAAATCCTACTTGGTCATGGTGATTAATTCTTTTTATATATTGCTGGATTTGGATTGCTAGTATTTTGTTCAGGATTTTTAAATCTATATTCATAAGAGATATTGATCTGGAATTTTCTTTTCTTAAAAACCTTTGTCTGGCTTTGGAACCAGGTCACACAGAATGAGATGGAAATTGCTCCTTTCTTTCTCTTCTAGTTTTTGGATGAGTTTGTGAAGAATTTGCACTTTCTTCCTTAAACACTTGGAAGAATTCATGAGTGAAGCCATTTGGGCCCAGGCATTTCTTTGTGGGAGGTTTTAAATTTACTAATTCAGTCTCTTGTTATAGGTTTATTCAGATTTTCTATTTCTTCTTGAGTCAGTTTTGATAGTTTGTGTCTTTCTGGGACTTTATTCAATCTGAGTTATCAAAATTTGTTGGTATACAATTTTATGTGATTGTTGACCAAGTGTATCCCCCCTCTTTTGGGGAATTGTCCACCCCTTTTCTCTGTGGTTACTGTGGCAGTGTTCCCTAGCAACATTTATAAGATATGAGCCAGGCTGCGTAGATACTGTTGACTGGTCCATCTGACCAACGAGGGGTTGAGAAGGAGCTATTTTCCCTTCAGTCACATAGAGCAGTAACATGTAAGGTCAGAAGCTATTGACAGCCACATTTACCATCCCGTTGCCTGAAAAACAGAAAACCATTCTGCAGTGAGAGGCATCAGCACAGCTGACTTGAGTGAATGTGGGAGGCAGAGGTTTGGTTAGGATTAAATCCTGGTTTTAGTTCATGTTATTGAAAGTGGGTTGCACCCCTGCCAGTCATCCCTCACTCTCACAGCCTTTTGTTTATTAAATCCTTTGAGAAGACATCTTTCACATGCAACTAATAGAGTCTTGACTAGTAGAGAACCCAGTCCTGGGGAGTGGGCATTGTAACTGGAGGCAGGTGAGGCTGCATTCTGTGTTCTCAAGGTGGTGTCACAGTCAGTGGTAAGTCTCAGTCTCAGGAGTTGGGCTGAAAGTAGTCAGAGAATGATAGAAAAAGGATGTACATCATCCAGAATAATCCTTCCTGTTAGTAGCTAGTGAACTGAGGCAATTTAAGTTCATAAAATCACTTGTTTGGTTGAAAGATAATAGCTGCATTCTCTGTTATACCCCAATTTAAAAACTAAGATTGAGGTTCTCATTAGGAGGGTGGAGAATCTGGCAGTTAGGAAAGAGAAGTCTTGGAGGACCTACATCCCTGCAAAGCACCTTCCTCTAGGTCTTTCATTGAACCAAAGGATGTGGCTTTCAGGACTAAGGATAGAGCCTGAGTTACAGGGGCAATATTTCAATGTAATTTTAGAGGAAAGCCACCTTGCTGTCATATCCTACATTCCAGTTTTGCATGTGTGGCCCAAGACCGAGGTCCTTAAATGGATACAAAGGTGATGGGCAGAATCCTCAGTGTTTTTGCTAAGGAACAGCAGGTGCATGAACATAGCTCTGTTCCTGGAGTACTACTTAGCAGAGTTAGGGATGTAAAGGTAATAAAAAGATTTGTTCCAAGGAGGACTATTGTCAAATGAAGTTCCTTAAATGGAACTTATTAGTGATCCATGAAATACACCAGTAATTTCATGTACCTTGTTGTGTCTAACAAAAGGGTAAGATATATATTTTGGGGCAGTGACCATCTAGAGATCTGTTTTTTGTAGTTATTTTCCCTGCACCATTGTATATTGGGTAAGGGTTGGTTACATTTATCATTTTCCCACCAGTTGCAAAATCAGGAAGAAGCATATCTGGTCCAGATTGGGATTGTGCTAAAGAAATAATAGATGTTACCTAAAGATCCTGAATGAAGAACAGTGACTCTATGAACTCTCCTCTCAGTACAGTAGCTGGGTGTGACTTTGCCCCTCGGGAGATAATAGTTGTAGTATGTTAGGTAAGGTCATTTTTGGAATTTTATGTGCAGTATAAGAGTATATGAGGTAGGTAGAAAAGGGAAGGATGTAACTGATATCTACTGGGATGATAGCCCTGCTAATTTTGAGAATGGTCTCTCCCTTTCATCCACATGCTTACAGTGGTGGGACTCCATGTAAGCAGCCATGTTTTGAAAATATAACACAACCCTTTGGCCACTTTTGATTTATTCAGAGGTGTCCATCTGGCCCCAGCTTGGCCAGTATCTCTTGAGGAATGAAGGCAAAGCAGAACAGAGATGACAGACAGAGAGACTAGTTGAGTTGAGTTCAGGTCCCAGCTTCCAGCTTGCTCCTGGGGTCCTACTGTCTACTGCCCTTAGGTTCTGTGATCCAGTCCTTAAATCATATCACCCCCTTTTTGCTTTAGTCAATTTAATAGGTTTCTACTACTTACAACTAAGAGAATATTAACTAATGTAGTCTTTTAAAGAGACTAACATCCTATTTGCCACATTTACGGTAATGGTTTTAATATAATGATTTATTATACAAAGAGAAACAACAATATCATTCTTAGCCTATATGCTTCCTAAGTATAAAAATATAATTCCTCCTTCCCCTCTTCCTTTTTTCTTCCGTGCTTCTCCTTTTTTTGTACTCTTGGAGCCCAGCACAGTGCCCGACATCGATAGATGCTCAATTAATGTTTAATGACCTGAATTGAACATAAAATAACAGGAAAGTAAGAAAGAAATTCCCCCCAAATCCTGCCACTAAGTGAATCAAACCATTTTACTTCTCTCTGGACCCAGAGTTGTCCACATTCTTTCATCATTTTTATTTAAGTGTAATTCCAGATCAGACCCAGTTTTGTATTCTACATTTTTTTCCAATAATGATATATTATAAACATGATGTTCACAGCCTTCAAAATTGCTATTATTATTGCTTCAATAATGGGAAAGATAAATTTAGAAAGTATTTATACTGAATATTTCATAAGGCAAAACAGAAATTGAAAGTGCTTTCATCACAGCCAACAAGGCAAATCTGCTTCTCCCCTTCTGTACTGTCTTTCCTTGCAAAATCACATATTGCTCAAATCCAAGTCTTCTCTTATACCACACCGGCTCCTGCACTTCTGAATGTGGCTGGAGAAAATAAAACACAACCACACTGGACAGGTCTCACTGTCAATTTCTGATCACTTAACCCCAGCAGGACCCTTGATGCTGCACAGCAACCATTGCATATTTTTCGAATCTATTCGAAGTCCCATTCTCCTAGATTATTTCATTCTTTCACTTCCAACCTCTAACATCGTCTCCCCCAGCCTCTATGTGAGCTGATGACCTTGCATTCTCTTTCACTGAGCTATGAGAGGCAATCAGCAGAGAACTTACAAGACCTTACTACTGCCTCTCCTAGCTAACTCCATTTGTTCCAATATGCTCTGCTTCTCCTCCTGTTACTATGAATGAACTGAACAGTTTCCTCTTTAAGGCCAGCTCTTTCTTGGCATTGATTCTATCCTCTCTTACCAGCTCAGGGATTTTGCTTCAGCAATTCCCTACCATCGTTAACACCCCTGTCTCTTGCATCACTATTATTTTCTTCTTCACTGAACTCTTCTCATTAGATTACAAGTGTATCATTACTTCTTTCCTTAAAACACACACGCACACACATGCACACACCCAAAAAACTTCTCATGACGCACTTCACTATCTATGTACTGCTCCATTTCTTTTTTTTTTTTTTTTTTTTTTTTTTTTTTTTGCGGCACGCAGGCCTCTCACTTCTGTGGCCTCTCCCGTTGCGGAGAACAGGCTCCGGACGTGCAGGATCAGCGGCCATGGCTCACGGGCCCAGCCGCTCCGCGGCATGCGGGATCCTCCCGGACCGGGGCACGAACCCGTGTCCCCTGCATCGGCAGGCGAACTCCCAACCGCTGCGCCACCAGGGAAGCCCTCCATTTCTTTTTTAAATTGAAGTATAGTTGATTTACAATACTATATTAGTTTCTATTGCTCCATTTCTTACCTTTCTTTCAAGCAGAACTCCTTGAGTCCAGTGGTTCTCAGAGTGCACTTTGAGATGCAGCATAAGCATTGGCACCACCCAGGAGCTTGTTAGAAATGAAAATTCCTGGGACCCCCTTCAGATCTAATGAATAAAAAATTCTGGGGGTTTTTACCCAGCAATCTTCACTTTAATAAGCCCTCCAGATGATTCTGATACAGGCTAAAAGTTGAGAACTACTGTTTAGCATATAGTTGCTGACTCCAATTTCTCTCTTCTCATTGTCTCTTGAATGCATTCCAGACAAGCTTTAGATCCCTGCATTCTACAGAAACTGCTCTGTTGAAGTCAAAAATAACTTCCATTGGTGGGAGCTACATTTCCAATTGTCAGAGAGGAAAGCTATAGAGAAGCAAGATAGGAAAACTAGGATGAGCCCAGTGGTACTGAAGCAGAGTCAGAGACAGCAGTATGAACTCATGCTTAGCTTAATATATGTATATGTATATTATATGTATGGAAATAATTCTAGATAAGTGTGTATATATGCATGAGCATACATGTATGTGTTACCTAGCCCAGTCTGCTGAGGGGACCTAGAAGCAATGACACCCCAGTAGCAATGAGCACATTCAAGGCCTAAATATTGGTTTCTAATACCGTTCTCTAATAAAAGGAACCAGGGCCCCTTGAAGAAATGGCTGACTTTAGGGCTGGGGTGGGGGAAAATATAAGATGAGGTAGAGCATCTTATAAAACCAGAAAGTAGCAAAGCGCTACAAACAAATGTTTCTTAGTTCAGGACACTATAGGTCCTAGCTTTCTTTTTATCTCACTGGCTAATTGTTCTTAGTCTCTTTTGCTGATTCCTTCTCATCTCTCTGACCTCTAAACATTGGTGTGTCCCAGGGCTCAGTCCTTGGACGTTTTCTCTTTCCATCTACAAATTATTCCCTGGTGATCTCATCCAGTTTTGTGACTTTAAATACTATCTGCAGACCCCAAATTTCTATCTTAGCTAGACACCTCCCCTGATCCTAGACTTTTATATACAACTGTCTACTTGAAATCTCAATTCAGATGTCAACAAGCAGATAAAATTCAACTTGACCAAAACTGACCTCTCGATATCTCCCTTACAAACCCGCTCTTCCTACAGTCTTTTCCATTTTCGTGACTGGCGGTTTCATCCTTTTGGTTGCTCAAGTCAAAAACTTTGGGGGTATCTTTGACTTTTCTTCTCTTACCTCACATTTAGTCCATTAGAAAAATTCAGTCCTAATGTCAAAATACATCCAGAATCCAATCCCTGCTCACCACCTCCATTGCTATCATCCAGGTCCAAATCATCATTATTTCTTGTCTAGATTATGGAACCAGATTCCTAATTGGTCTCCCTGCTTCTTCCCTTGAATTTCTCATGTTCTTAACACGTTCGCAGTTAGTTTGTAAGTCAGATCATGTCACTTTTCTGCTCAGAATCCTTTGTTGACTTCTCAGCTCTCTCAGAGTAAGAGTCAAAATCCTTGAAATTACCTAGAAGTCCCTTCATAATCTACTTAGCCCACAATGCCTCCTGACTTGGGATCCTATTATTCTTCTGCTCTCACTCCAGCTCAGCTACACAGACCTTAATCCAGGCACACAAGTGCCTCAGGATCTTTGTACTCACTGCACTTTTGGCCAGGAATGCTGAGTTTGTGGTAATGTGTTTTGCAACAATAGGAAACTGACGTAGATTGAATGACATGAAATTTCCAGTCATCAACCATGTTGACCTCCAAAATAACAATTTCATATAGTTCCCCTAATAAATTGCAGCATCTCGACACCCCTATTTCCTTTCTCTGCTTATTTTCCTTCAAAGTATGTACGACCATCTATCTTACTATTTTCCTATTTATTTCTTATTATTTCTCACTATAAGGTAAGCAGACATCTTACTTGTTCATGTTGTGTTCTCAGTGTCCAGACATCTTGTTCATGTTGTGTTCTCAGTGTCCAGAGGAGTGCATAGCCAATAGTAGCTATTGGGTTGGCCAAAAAGTTCGTTTGGGTTTTTTGTACCAGATGTAAAACCCGAACGAACTTTTTGGCCAACACAATATTTAGTAAATGTTTGTCTAGTGTTGCATGAGTGAAAGGAGGTTGGTGGAGGAGATGGGAATTAGCACAAACCACTTTTCTGGACAAAAACTCAAGATGAAAAATCTGGTGGGAAATTGAATGAAACCCAGGAGCTCTGTACCTACTCTTAAACTTTGGAATTTACAGAAACCAGAAAATTCTAGAGAATTTTAGCTTGTGTGTTGAAATGTTTTCAATTTGACATAAAAGAACCGAAATGAAAAACTTGGATGGAAAATATTTAAGTGATTTAACCTGACATGATCAGGTCAGAAAATCTGGGAGCTAAATTTAGAAAATTGGGAATGGAAACAGCAACAATCAAATAGCCGCTTTCCTTACTCCTTTGATTTGAGGCTACTTGCAGGAGAGGAAGGAAACGCTGCAGAATTCCAAGGACGGGCTGGGCACCGGACAGCACGTCCACATTTCCATGGGCAGCATGCTCTCACCTCAGCCCCCAGGACAGGTGGATGCCTGTGGATGGGCCGAAGCTCTTTAGATTGATTTGGGGGAGAGTCTATTTATCCCAAAAGACCACCTGTAAGAGAGAGATCTCTAGTGTTATTGAAGTTTCCCAGCCCATCTAAGATAAACATGCTTGTTAAAAAGATGGCATGAGTCTTTTAGAAATGGTGTTAAATCTCTACTTGCTTTATTCGGTACAGTCCGTATCTGAACACCGATATCTCCTCGATCTACCTTCCGAGAGTCTCTGGAACCTTCAGGCTAGAATGTTTGTGACCAAATCCTCCCTTTTCTTAGACTATTATCTTTGCAAGAAAAAGAGTTTATGGACAACTTCAAGGAAACAAAACTGGTTCTATAATCCTACCCCTGACTGTATTGGCTGTTTATATTTTCCAATACTGTGTCAAATGTCATTCATATTTATATGTGTTTTAAGCATAGTTATAATTATAGTATAGATACTATTTTGATTTTTTTCATGTAGCATAGTTTAAAATGTACTTGGGCATGTTTCTACATAATCCTCATAATTGTAATGTCAGAAGCTGTACTAGATTTCCCAGAATTAATACATGGCTATTTCCATACTTTTGGATAATTGGACTATTTATTATAAATAGTGCTTTAACATACCACTTCAGAGCCTCTGTTCCTCTCACAGATGGGGTATGCAGAGCTGGCTCTGTGTGTCAGCTGAATAACCGGTGGCTTATTTGATGTGAAATGAGACCAGTCCCCCCCAATTTTTCTGTTAGCCTGCTGTATTACCTAAAATCCCCATCATTAGCGGAAGTCAGGTCAAGGCTCAAACTTCAGTTAAGTGCATGTTAATTTTACTTGGAGGGATGACACGTGTCATTGTCGCCCATCACATCCCTATCATTCACTAATGTACTGGATTGACCTGCCATTCACCAGCCAGATGTGAAAGGAAAGGGACCGGGGACAGCTGGGGTTTGGCCGGGGGCATGGGCAGTATCTGTGCAGGAAGTCATGTGTCTCAGGCTCAGGAGCCCTGAGGCTGGTGAGGAGCCTCCAGGAGGAAAAAGAGGGGTCCTGATCTGGGGGTGGACAGCCCCACGTTGGAATCAGCTTCCTTATACTTCACCTCTGGGTAACATCTTCCTCCAGCTCTCGGTCTTCCTCATGGTTCTGTTGTGAAACTACAGCATGTGCTTTCAGTAATCCAAAGTGACCGCGACATCAGTAGACGATCTCTAACCTCGGGCACTTTCGTATCCGCTCACGATGACCTGGTACAGCGGGGCCCAGTGAATCCTTGAAGGATCGGAAGCGCTGCCACCGTGATGGGCGGTGGTCTGTACCCTTTGCTTCCATTTCAGAAATGGCGTCAGCTGCCTCTGGAATATTTCAGCAGAATAACAGAGAAAGGAAGGCAACTGGAACAATTGTGTGCATGATAAAATCTCCTCCTTTTTCCTGGGAAATGGCCTCTCTGGATGAACGAATTCATGCAGTGTTTACGTGGGGAAAATTAAGTTAAATATCTCTGGCATCAACAACCTGACTGCTAGCCAGCTCCAGCTGGGCAAAAGCCTTAAGTAGAAGGTGTTTCCAACGTCTGCCTCTGCTTTCTGAGGTGATTATTTTCCAACTTTGCTCAGTGCCCCCAAGTTGGCTGGCCTGCTCCACCTTATGGCCTCTTGATGTTAAAAAGCCGATAATCAGCTCTGCTGTTATTCTGGGTTCCCCCTTTGACAAGCTAAGTGGAGTTTCTTTAAGAAATATATGTATTTTTTGCCAGCAATCAGAGATATCGGTGACTGAAGTGATGGCTCTTGAGCACGAAGAAAGCGTGTATTTCTCTCTCTACAAACGGTCCCATATCTGCCAACTCAACACAGACCAGCCCACAGGAAGCTTTGGATAATTGAGGCAGATCAGAGATGTGCTTTCCCTGAACTATCAGTTTTCTGCCGTGCTTTAGTCAGGGAAACCAGCCCTTGTTTTCACCTACAGCTCTCAGCTGGGCTTTCATATTGAGTTGTCAGGTTTTAGACAATCTGATTGTAATGGGAGACCTCATAGTCATGCAAATGTGCAAATAGGAAAGGATGAGACTACTGGCCCTGACCACGGTTACTTTCCCCAGACAGTCTAGAGCTCGGCACTTAATAGGGATTTAGAAAAGTCCTCCTTCCTTCTTTCCCTTTCTTCTTGCTTATATGGTGTAGAAGAGGAGAGGAATATTTAGGCAGTAAGTGGACATAGTTTTATACAGCACTGGGGATGATTTAAAAGAAATTAGATGAATGGCCAATGTTCTCGGTAGGTCAGTCAATGAACCTTGGATCATGGTCTCCACTGTTGATGTGACTGCTGTACTCAGACTGACTCAGACAGAGTCTCAGCCTCGAGTCCCCTGAAGGCGTAGATGGGACTGAGACCTGAGCATTTCTTTCTCACTGGCAACAGCCTTTAAATATCGTGACAGTGAATTTAATACTGTTAAAGACTAAGGAAGGGCCCACGGTGATGAAGTTTCATCAGAGGTGGGCATGCTGAGTTGGCACCGCAAAGTAGGGATACCATCAGGGGACTGATTTTAAATAAACATGTCAGAACGTATATAGCAAACGTTACTGTTTGAATATTCTTTCCAGTGAAAATGCTTGGTAGACCCTCACACACTTTGTGGCAGGATAAGGTTTGAGAGGTTGACCAGTCTCCCCAGCTCCATGCCCCATCATTTGTCGTTTTTCCCTCTTCGGCAGAAAGCAGAGAAAAGAAGGCTTCTTCCTGGCTTTGCGTTTTGAAAGCCCATGCCCTCTGTGACCCACAGAGGACTGGGGCATAGCTAACGTGTTGGGAAGCCGAGGAGAGGCCCCCGCCTAGACTAGCTGGAGAGAGAGCAGACAGTCACTGGAGCCAGAGGGAGGCCGTTTCCCTCGGGGCCCACCGGGAGCGGCACTGTGGCCTTGGTTTGAGCACCCAGGAGCCAGCTGGGGTCCCAGTCAGTGCTCACACTTGAGTGAACATCATTCAGCATCTGAGCCAGGGGCTGGGATAACCCAGCATTTTGTCAGGGATCTGTGAAACCTTCACCTCCGTGACCACCAGCACCTCACTCAGAGGCTGTGCAGCAGGATTGTCACCTTGTAAGGACAGCCTGCCTGACCCTGCACTCTCTCAGGACACCTGTAGGACCCAAGAGAAGTGCGTGGCATCCTAGACACCCAGCAGGTGAGGGTGGGGTGACAGGACAGTTCCCCAAACTCTCCTGGGAAGTGGAAAGGTCGGGGAAGGGGGGAAACAACTCGGCAAGGCCCTGAGCTGGGACAATGGCTAACACAGCCTTGTTACACCATAAAAGGCCCTAGTTGGGTGCTAGAGGACCTGGCTTTTAATCACAGCTCTGCTTGATGTCACCATGTAATCTTGGGTGCAATACTGCATTTCTTTGAGTCTCAGTTTCCACATTGTATGTGTGCATTTCTTCATTCACCCTCTCATTTGAAACTTTTTTTAATTTAACAATTATTTACTTACTGTTCACCTCTCACTTGTTCAACAAACATTTATTGAGCACCATTCTTAGGTGAAACTCTGCTGGGCACTGGGATGACTCTGTCCTCAAGGAACTTACATCCCAGAGCTCCAAAATGAGGGGTATAAGTGGTTGGTCTCTAAGCTTCTGCCAATTTGACATTCTATAATTCTATTATTATTGCAAGTTTTACATTGATATCTTGCCTCCCTCCTTCCCCTCCCCCAAAGGGTAAAATCTTTCTTTCACAGAGCCTGTGGTTCAATGGCAGCAAATTCTTGCCCTGAGGGATTAGTTTCAGTATTTGGAAATGGCTAAAGGTCATGTGGACCCAGGTGCGGTGGCAAAGGCAGCTAAGGCCTAGAAAAGAATCAAGTTCCAGGTGTCCTGGCAGTGGAGTCTTAGGATCCTGTATTTATTTCTGCTTGGAGTCACCTTGAGCACGGCCTTGAATGCCCTGTGGTGGTCTGCCTGGGGATGTGGTTTTTGTTAAGCTTTCAAATCATTTCCCCAGAGAGAAACTTGCTGACACTGGAGTGAGTGCCTCCCAGCTGCTTGTGGGCAGCCTCTGTCAGTGAGGTCACTGTGGTGGCCTGCTTTGTCATCAGCTTCTCGTGTCTCTGCTTTTGCCACAGATAGTGCTATTTCATCCTCCCTCTCCCCCAGCTTCCTTCAAAGATTGACAACACATTCAAGTAGTAAAGGATGACACATCTCAGAACCTACTCATCATAGATGCCAATTATGTGCCCGCTCTCATCTCAGTTTATAGATACTCTTTTATCTTCTGGGCAAAGAAGCCCGTTGAATTGAAGAAGCCTTTGTCATCTCGTCAGTACTTCCTAAATATCTAGTCAGATTGTCCCGTGCATGTTCACTTGCATATCTCACACCTTCTCTAGACCAGGAGCTCTTGATTCCATCCACACCTTTATTCCTTTATTCTCCAAGTAGATAATAGTTACCTGGTACCAGGCATTGTGCTAGGCTGGGATGATGCATAAGACCTGAGTCTTGTCTGATGAAGCTCATAATACTGGAGATGGGATGGACACATACATAATTAATTGTGATACAGCATAGTAAATACAGATAGAGAAGTATAACAGAGACAGTGGAAGCAGAGAGGAAAAGAGGGCAGCCTGAGCTCTCCTTTGTGGTAGGCTGTGTTCTTCTTTGCATAAATATACAGCTATATGTAAAAGAATGAAATTAGAACACTCCCTAACACCATACACAAAAATAGACTTAAAATGGATTAGAGACCTAAATGTAAGACTGGACACTGTAAAACTCTTAGAGGAAAACATAGGAAGAATGCTCTTTGGCATAAATCACAGAAAGATCTTTTTTGATCCACCTCCTAGAGTAAAGGAAATAAAAATAAACAAATGGGACCTAATGAAACTTAAAAGCTTTTGCAAAACAAAGGAAACCATAAACAAGATGAAAAGACAACCCTTAGAATGGGAGAAAATATTTGCAAATGAAGCAACTGACAGAGGATTAATCTCCAAAATATATAAACAGCTCATGCAGCTCAATATTAAAAAAGAAACAACCCAATCAAAAATGGGCAGAAGACCTAAATAGACATTTCTCCAAAGAAGATATACAGATGGCCAAGAAGCAGATGAAAAGCTGCTCAACATCACTAATTATTAGAGTAATGCAAATCAAAACTACAATGAAGTATCACCTCACACCAGTTAGAATGGGCATCATCAGAAAATCTATAAACAACAAATGCTGGAGAGGGTGTGGAGAAAAGAGAACCCTCTTGCACTGTTGGTGGGAATGTAAATTGATACAGCCACTATGGAGAACAGTTTGGAGGTTCCTTAAAAAACTAAAAATAGAATTACCATATGACCCAGCAATCCCACTACTGGGCCTATAGCCAGAGAAAACCATAATTCAAAAAGACACATGCACCCTGGTGTTCATTGCAGCACTATTTACAATAGCCAGGTCATGGAAGCAACCTAAATGCCCATAGACAGATGAATGGATAAAGAAGATGTGGTACATATATACAATGGAATATTACTCAGCCATAAAAATAACAAAATTGTTCATTTGTAGAGACGTGGATGGATCTAGAGACTGTCATACAGAGTGAAGTAAGTCAGAAAGAGAAAAACAAATATCGTATATTTACGCATATATGTGGAACCTAGAAAAATGGTACAGATGAACCAGTTTGCAGGGCAGAAATGGAGTCACAGATGTAGAGAACAAATGTATGGACACCAAAGGGGGAAAGTGGCAGGGGTGGGGTTGTGGTGTGATGAACTGGGAGTTTGGGATTGACATATATACACTAATGTGTATAAACTGGATAACTCATAAAAACCTGCTGCATAAAAAAAATAAAATTCAAAAAAATTTTTAATTGAAAAATTTTTCATAAGTAAACATGTATAAAATATAAATATTTAATTATAAAACACTCAATGAAACTAGAGGCCTTTGTGGCTTCAGAAAATCTTTGGATCAATATTTCTAGGTCATCTTCATTCTTTAGAATGTTTTAAAACAAATTGTGGTAGGGGGGATTCTTGGAAGATGGTGGAGGATGAAGTACCAGGAATCTGTCTACACTCCTAGGCAATAATTGCATTGGCAGAAGCTGTATGATGTAACTGTTTTGGAACTCAGAAAACTATTGAAGGCTTGCAACTTCCAGGGGAAGCTTGGACAGTAAATTGTAAATTGTGGTTAATTTCAGTCAATTACTTCTCTTAGCCTGGTAACAGCTACCTATCCCTATCCTCTAGCCCCGAGGCAGAAGCCCTGAACCCATTCCTGGAGCAGCCTACACACAGCTTGCAGGAGCTAGGATGGGCAATAAGGACCCTGTCTTCCAGATATCACGGATCTGTGCTCTTGATTGCTGATTGATGCTTCTGATCACAGAAATACAGACCAAAGAGGAGGGTGAACATTGTTGTTGTACCTCCCTTCATTCTTTCAAGTCCCCATCCAGCTGAAATGACTTCCAGATTTAAAGGACTGACACCTGTTCTCCCCTCTCTTCA
Source organism: Stenella coeruleoalba (assembly GCF_951394435.1). Lineage (NCBI taxonomy): Eukaryota > Metazoa > Chordata > Mammalia > Artiodactyla > Delphinidae > Stenella > Stenella coeruleoalba. Next base: position 41,445,656 of record NC_137153.1, read on the forward strand.
TTAAAGCTAGGACATTCAAAAACAATTGCAGTGCACATATACGGAAAACTAGAAAGTGAACGTGCATGTCCAGGGAAAGCCGCAGCCTCAGAAAAGACCTGAGGAGACCTCAGGCTCATCCCTTGAACAGAGACAGCCTACAACAATAAAGCAAACAAACAAAAGAAACAATAAACAAAACAATAACGAAACCCAGCATTCCTGGGCAGAAGGAGAATCTGTTTTCAGAGTTACCACATTATTAGACTTAAATATCCAGTTTTCAACAAAAAAATTACAAGGCATAAAAAGGAACAGGAAAGTATGGTCTATTAAAAGGGAAAACAACAAAACAAAACAGAAATTGTCCCTGAAAAAGACATGATGGCAGATCTACTATGCAAGGGCTTTAAAACAGCTATCTTAAAGATGCCCAAAGAACTAAAGGAAGATGTGGAGAAAGTAAAGAAAACCATGCATAAACAAAAGAGAAATATCAAAAGAGAGGAAACCTTAGGGGAAAAAAAAAACACAAGAAGTAATTCTGGAACTGAAAAGTATAATAACTGAAATGAAAAAGTCACTAGAGGGATTCAAAGGCATATTTGAGCAGGCAGAAGAAAGAATCAGTAAACTTAAAGATAGGACAAGAGAAAATTTTCTAGGCTGAGCACAAGAAAGAAAAAGACTGAAGAAAAGCAAACAGAGCCTAAGGGACTGGTAGGACATCATCAAGCAGACCAACATATACATTTTGGGAGTCCCAGAAGGGGAAGAGAGAGAGTAGGGGGCAGAGAGAATGAAGAAGCAATGGCTGAAAAATTCTCAAATTTTTTTTTTTCTTTGTGGTACGCGGGCCTCTCACCGATGTGGCCTCTCCCATTGCGGAGCACAGGCTCCGGATGCGCAGGCTCAGCAGCCATGGCCCACGGGCCCAGCCGCTCCATGGCATGTGGGATCCTCCTGGACCGGGGCACAAACCCACGTCCCCTGCATCGGCAGGCGGACTCTCAACCACTGCGCCACTAGGGAAGCCCAAATTCTCAAATTTGATGAAAGATATGAATACAAACATCCAAGAAGTGTAAGTAAGATGAACTCAAAGAGATCCATACATTAAAACAAATTAGTCTAAAATCTAGTATCATTGTAACTTTAGTTCGTAACTACAAATTTAGTTTTCTACATAATTTAAGAGACTAATGCATTGAAAAGAATTATTAGTTTATGGTTTGGGGCACACAATGCACTAAGATATACTGTGATGTCAATAATTAAAAGGGGTGGTGATAGAGCTGTGAAGGAGGAGATTTTTGTATACTATTGAAGTTAAACTGGTATAACTTCAAATTAGAGTTTTATAACTTTAGGGTGTTAAATGTAATCCCCATGGTAACAATAAAGGAAATAGCTATAGAATCTACACAAAAGGAAATGAGAGAGGAATTTTTAAAATTCACAAAATTGTGAAAATTAACACAGTCTTAACTAGAGGATCAAAGAAAAAATAAGAGAAATTAGAAAATACTTAGAGTTGAATGAAAATGAAAACACAACATATCAAAATTTATGGGACACAGTGAAGCAGTGGTAAGGGGTAAATTTACAGTTATAAATGCTTATAGTAAAAAATGAGAAAGAGCCCAAATCAACAAACTAGTTTTATGACTTAAAGGACAAGAAAAAGAAGAATAAGCTAAGCCCAAAGCTAGAACAAGGAGGAAAATAATAAAGGTTAGAGCAAAGATAAATGAAATAAAAGATAGAAAAATAATAGAGAAAATCAATGAAACTGAAACTTGATTCTTTGCAAAGATCAACAAAATTGACAAACCTTTAGTGAGATAGACTAAGAAAAAAGAGAAGACTCAAATTACTAAAATCAAAAATGAAAGTTAGGACATTATTACTGATTCTAAAAATAAGGATTATGAGAGAGTACTATGGACAATTGTATGCCAAAAAATTGGATAATCTAGATAAAATGGACAAGTTTCTAGAAATGCAAAATCTACCAAGGCTAGATCACAAAAAATTAGAAAATCTGAATAGACCATAAATAGTAGGGAGATTGAATCAGTTATCAAAATCTCCTGACAAAAAGCCTGGGTCTAATGGCTTCTCTGGTGAATTCTACCAAACATTTAAAGAACTAATACCAGTCTTTCTCAAACTTTTCCAAAAGTTGAAGAGGAGGGAACACTTCCTAACTCATTTTATGAGGGCAGCATTATCCTGATACTCAAACCAAAGTCACTACATGAAAAGAAAACTACAAAGCAATATGCCTTATGAACATTGGCAAAAATCCTCAATAAAATATTAACAAACAGAACTCAGCAGCATATTTAAAGGATTATATACCATGACCAAGTGGGATTTATTCCTGGAATGCAGGGATGATTCCACATATGAAAAGTGATCAAACTAATACACCAAATTAACAAAATAAAAGAAAAAACCCACAGGATTATCTCAATGGATGCAGAAAGAGCATTTGACAAAGTTCAACAAACTTTCATGGTAAAAACACTCAACAAACTAGGAATAGAAGGAAATTACCTCAACATAATAAAAGCCATATATGAAAACACCCAGCAAACATCATACTCAATGGTGAAAGACTAAAAACATTTCCTCTAAGATCAGGGGCAAGGCAAGCACGCCAACTCTTGCCACTTCTATTCAACATTGTACTGGAAGTCCTAGCCAGGGCAGTTAAGCAAGAAAAAGAAGTAAATGCATCCAAATTGGAAAGGAAGAAGTAAATTTACCTCTGTTTGTAGATAATATGATCTTATGAGTAGGAAACCCTAAAGATTCCACAAAATCCTGTTAGAAGTAATAAGTGAGTTCAGTAAAGTAGCAGGATACAAGGTTAACATGCAAAAATTAGTTATATTTCTATACACAATGAACAATATGAAATGGAAATTACAAAAACAATTACATTTACAATAGCATGAAAAAGAATAAAATACTTAGGAATTAACCAAGGAGGCAAAGGAGTTGTACAATGAAAACTGCAGAACATGCTGAAATAAAGAAGACATAAATAAATGGAAACACATCCCATGTTCATGTACTAGAAGATTTACTATTCTTAAGATAGCATAATGTCACCCAAAGTGACCTATAGATTCAATGCAGTTCCTATCTGAATTCTAATGATGGTTTCTGTAGAAATAGAAAAACCCATCCTAAGATCCATACAGACTCTCAAGGGACCCTGAATAGCCAAAGCAAACTTGAAAAAGAAGAACAAAACTGGAGAATCCGCACTTGCTGATTTCAAAACTTACTATAAAGCTACAATAATCAAAACAGTGTATTACTGGCGTAATAGATATAAAGACCAACAGAATAGAATAGAGAGCCTAGAAATAAACTCTTGCATATGTGGTCAAATGATTTTTGACAAGGATGCCAAGACCATAGTGTGGGAAAGGACAGTATTTTCAACACATGATGCTGGGAAAACTGGGTATGCAGAATTAAGTTGGACCCTTACCTAACACCATATACAAAAATTAACTCAGAATGAATGAAGGATCTAAATATAAGAATTAAAGCAATAAAACTAGTAGAAGAAAACATAGGATGAATGTTTTATGACATTGGATTTGGCAATGATTTCTTGGATATGATATCAAAACCACAGGTAACAAAGGAAAAAATAGACAAATTGGACTTCATAAAATTTTTAAAACATTGTGCAACAAAAGACATTTTTAACAGAATAAGAAGGCAATGTACAGAATGGGAGAAAATATTTGCAAATCATGTATCTGATAAGGGATTAATATCCAGAATATATAGAGAAATACTAAACAACACAAAAACAACCCAGTTCAAAAATGGGCACAGGACTTGAATAGACATTTCTCCAAAGAAGATATATACATGTCCAGTAATCACAAGAAAAGATGCTCAACATCACTAATCTTTAGGTGAATGTAAATCAAAACTATGATGCTCACACCCATTAGGATGACTACTATCAAAAAACCCCAGAAAACAACAAGTGTTGGAGAGAATGTGGTGAAATTGGAACCCTTGTGCATTGGGGGTGGGAATGTAAAATGGTACAGCTGCTGTGAGAAACAGTATGGTGATTCCTCAAAAAATTAAAATTAGAGCTAGCATATGATTCAGCAATTCCACTTCTGGATATATACCCAGAAGAATTGAAAACAGGGTCTCAAAGAGGTATTTATATACCTATGTTCATAGCAGTACTATTCACAACGGCTAAAACATGGAAGCAGGTCAAATGTCTATCAATGGATGAATGGACAAGCAAAATGTGGTATACATACAATGGAATGATATTCAGCCTTAAAAAGGAACAAAATTCTGTAATATGCTACAACATGGATGAATCTTGAGGACATTATGCTGAGTGAAATAAGCCAGTCACAAAAGACAAATACTGTATTTTTCCACTTACATGAGTACATTGAGTAGTCAAAATCATAGAGTGGTGGTTGCTGGCGGTTGGGGGGAAAAGGAATAGGGAGTACTGTTTAATTGTATAGAGTTTCAAGATGAAAAATGTTCTGGAGATGGATGGTGGTGATGTTTGCACAACATTATGAAAGTATTTAGTACCACTGAACTGTACCCTTAAGATGGTAAATTTTATGTTATCTGTATTTTACTACAAAAAATTTAATAACATCAAAAATTCAAAGAAATGAAGTATGCAGTAAATAAAATGAAAAATTGACTTTAATTTTCACTTAAATAACAAAAATTCTGAAAAAAGTACTCAAAATATAAATATTAATACCCTCATATAGCATAAAGCATATTGAAAAATCAATCTCCTGAAATTGCAAAGATACATTTAATGAATAGAATTCATTACATTATGTTTCTTCTTATGTTTTTAGAAATACAAAGAAATTCCAGCAATACCTGAATTTGACTAATTGCAAATTTCAAAAGCAAATAAAAAATGAAAAGCAAGAAGCAACAATGGAAAGAATTAATGAAAATCAATCAGTCATTTCATAGCAAATAATACCAACAATGAGAAACCAAATATATTTTTACGTTAACTGAAAAATTGTGAAAATTAATTTAACAAGAACACTAAATATTTTACATTCATCTGAAAGGCAAATCATCTCACTGACTAAAACCAAATTAACCATCAGATGAATTGTGATGGTCTAATAGGCATGTGCTAGGCAATGTTGCTACTGCTTGGTGCTCTCTGGCGGCAAGTCAATAATGCATGGAGTTATATGCCGCCAAATAACATTTACTAAATGCAAGAATTTAATAGAAGGAGCCATATAAATGGTGTTCAAAATATTTTCAATGATCATTTTTTGTTGTTGTTGGCTTAAACAATAGAGATTAATTTTCTCACAGTTCTGGAGGCTCGGAAGTCCAAGATTAGGTGGTGGCCAATTGGGTTCCCGATGAGCGCTCTCTTCCTGGCTTGCAGGTGGCTGCCTTCTCCCCGTGTCCTCACATGGTGGAGATTCATCTTTTTTTCTTTTTTTTTTCTTTTTTTTGCGGTTTGCGGGCCTCTCTCTGTTGTGGCCTCTCCCGTTGTGGAGCACAGGCTCCGGATGCGCAGGCTCAGTGGCCATGGCTCACGGGCCCAGCTGCTCCGCGGCATGTGGGATCTTCCCGGACCGGGGCACGAACCCGTGTCCCCTGCATCGGCAGGAGGACTCTCAACCACTGCGCCACCAGGGAAGCCCTGATCTGTTTTTAACTACACTTAATTTCTTTTTTTTAAGATTGTTTTGGAAGTGGACCATTTTTAAAGTCTTTATTGAATTTGTTATAATATTACTTCTGTTTTTTTAAAAAATGTTTTTGTTTTATTGGCCGCAAGGCATGTGGGATCTTAGCTCCCCGACCAGGGATCGAACCCACACCCCCTGCATTGGAAGGCGAAGTCTTAACCACTGGACTGCCGGTAAAGTCCCTAAATACCCTTAATTTTTTAAGAGCACTTTCACGTTTACAGAAAAATTGTGCAGAAAGTACAAAGAGTTCCTGTATGTCCTACCTCCCCACCTCCCGCCCCTGCTTTCCCCTATTATTATCATCTTGGCCTTTCCCAGAATGTCACATAGTTGGAATCATACAGTATGTAGCCTTTCAGGCTGGCTTCTTTCACTTAGCAATATGTATTTGAGGTTCCTCCATGTCTTTCTGTGGCTTGATAGCTCATTTTTAAAAATTTGTTTTTATTGCTAAATAGTATTCCATTGTATGAATGTACTACAGCTTATCCATTCACCTATTGAAGGACATCTTGGACGTTTCCAATTTTTGGCAATTATCAATAAAGCTTCTATAAACATTTGTGTGCAGGTTTTTTTTGTGGACATAGTTTTTGTCTCATTTGGGTTGATACCTAGGAGCACAATTGCTGGATTGTATGGTAAGCCTATGTTTAGCTTTGCAAGAAACTACCAAATTGTATTCCAAAGTGGCTGTACCATTTTACATTCCCACCAGCAATGAATGGGAGTTCCTGCTGCTCTGTATCCTTGTCAGCATTTGATGTTTTGGATTTTAGCTATCTAATAGGTATGAAGTAGTATCTCAATATAGTTAATGCTGCAATTATCTAATGAAGTATGATGTTGAGAATCTTTTCATATGTCTATTTACCTTCTGTATATCTTCTTTAGTGAAGTGTCTGTTAAGATCTTATGCCTATTTTAAAATTGGATTATTTGTTATTTTGAGCTTTAAGAGTTGTACATTTTGGATACAAGTCCTTGGTCTGATATGTGTTCTGCAAATATTTTCTTTCAGTTTGTAGTTTATCTTATTCTCTTAAGTGTCTTTTGCAGAGCAGAAGTTTTTAATTTTAATCAAGTCCAACTTATCATGCTTTTGGTGTTGTAACTAAAAGTCATCACCGAACTCAAAGTTAGCTGGATTTTCTCCTACATTATCTTCTAGAAGTTTTATAGTTTTACATTTTACATTTAGCTGTATCACCCATTTTGAGTTAATTTTTATGAGTAGTATCTAGATTATTTTTTTGCATATGGATATCAGGTTGTTCCAGCACATGAAAAGGATAGTAAAAAAAAAAAAAAAACAACAAAAACAACTATTATTTTTCCATTGGATTGACTTTGCTTTTTTGGCAGAGATTAGTTTACTCTATTTGTGTATGTCTATTTCTGGGCTCTCTATTCTGTTCTATTAATTTATTTGTCTGTTCTTTTACCAGTACCACACTGTTCTGATCACTGTAGCTTTATACTGTTTTAAAGTCAGGTGGTGTCAGTCTCCATCTTTGTTTATCTTCAGTATTGTGTTGGCTATTTTGGGTTTTGTGCCTTGCCAAATAAACTTTAGCATAAATTTGTCAGTATCTACAAAATAACTTTCTGGGATTTGATTTGAATCGCATTGCATAGATCAGGTTGAGAAGAACTGACATCTTAACAATGTTGAGTCTTTCTACTCACAGACATGGAATATCTCTCCATTTATTTAATTCTTTGATTTCTTTCATCAAAGTTTTTATATAGAATGTGTATATATTTTGTTAGATTTATACCTAAGTATTTCTTTTTCAATCATCAATTTTAATGGCTGTAAAAATGCTTAAAAATCTTTTTTAAGACCCAATGCACAATATTTACAACCATTAAGCTTTTGGGGCCAGGCCACCTGTTTTCCATTTGTGGCTCATCAAAGTGCTATGACCCATGGGTTGGGAATTTTTCGGTAAGGAGCAGCAGCTTCTGCCGCTGAGCATGAGACATCTCTCCCACTGCTACTTCTTTATTAGGAACTGGACCTTGCCAGTTCTTCTCTGCTGTGGCCAATGTTCTCACTCCTCAGGTGGATCCATTTTTCATTTACTCAAATGCCTCTGGTTGTCTGTAGGGACAGGTTCAGATTTGGAAATTTTTGGAGGGGAGTTTTAGTCAGGCTTTTGTTTATCAGACCTAGAAAATTTGTCTGTTCTACAGATCAAATAGGACCTTAGTTGGATGTCTAGTGATCAGCAAATTCCTGTGGGTCACATCACTCTGAAGTCATTTGGGTCCCACTGCTCATGACTGTCTCTGTGCCCTCCTGGGCACCGAAAGTTAAGTACCACTATTTGTCCTCTGCTAATCCAGGCTCCGATCATCTCCATTTAAATCAGGGAGCTCCTTTTAACTGCAGAGATTTTCAAAGCACCCCTGGTCACAGAGAACAAACACTGTGGTACTTTTCAATGATGGCCATGCTTCCTTCAGCAATGATTCTCCCAAAGTTGTGGTGGAGGCCCCCTCAGGACCCATGATTACGAGAGAAGTGAACTGGCTACATATGAGCATCCACTTCAGTATTTCCTTCTCCTTGATTCTTTGGATTTTTTTCCTATACAAATATTGGGGGATTTCTTCCTTCTCATTTTCATTTAGCTCAGTCCAAAAGTCAGTCAATTTATTTAGATGGTACATTGAAACCAGAGTCACTGAAAAGTGCACTCAAATCAACAACTTTAGGTTTATTTACACACATACTTTTCAAGTTAAATTAGCAAAACCTTGTAATTCTTTCTCTTCCTGGGGTTGACTTTGTAACTGGCTTTCCATGGGTGCCTGGATCTGATTCAAGTATTAAGAGTGAGAGTAGTCAGAGGTGGTGGGCAAGAGGTGGCAAGGAGATTGTCTTCCCTTTCCAGGGTAACTGCCTCAGGTGAGGTCGGAATAGGGTCTTCAAACAATGCAGGAACAGCCTTTTTAGATAAGGGAAGAGGCTTTGCTTCTGCTGTCAAGAGGGACTTGGGGGCTTGAGTTACTAGGAATTAACCAAATCCTCCTTTATGGCCCCATTTCTATTCCCAGATTCCCAGTCTTTCCTGATGATAATTATCTCTCACACATGAAATCCGGTGAGGCTGATAATTCAATTGACTTTGTAATTTGGCAACTTGTAGAAAAAATTTTGAGTTTGCTTTTTAGCCTTGTGGTTCAATTAATAAAAAATTCTTTTAGCTCTGTCATAGAAAGAATACAGCTTTTTAAAAAAGTTGTGAGCTGAGAATTTAGGACTCAGTGTGTCATTGCTTTTCTTTAAGTGGCCCAGTTTTAAGCTCACCTCTTGAGTTCATTCTTTGAATTCCTCTTGCTCTTCATTTTATTTCGTGACTATGGCCACTCGGTTTCCCAAAGCCTTGTCTTCAATGGGTACTTCACTCCAGGTGACTGTATGTGGTAATTTCCCCAGCTGTTTTTCATGTATTCCAAGGGCTTCCCAAGCCCACATTATACTTGTTGAATCTCAGCCTTCCAAACCAGACCAGACAGCCAATCTCAGATTCTTCTCATTTCCTCAAAATGCTGTTGCTTGCAATCCCACTTTGGGTGACCTCTGTTCTGTCCTTTTCCCTAGTGTCCTTATTCCACTTCCCTGAAATTTGAGATAACAATTTTGGGGTATTGAGCTTGACTCTCTTGGAGCTGAAAGCTTGCTACAGTAAGAAGAGACAAGTATGTAGCCTTAAAAGAAAAGCTTGGATTGTCTTGCGTGGTGACTTTTCTTTGATCTCTAGGCTATCTTAGATCTGCTCTTTGGGTTGGGAGAGATGATTCAATCCCAGTTGTAGTTTTCATACTGGAGTGAAGTCCCTTAAGGGTCCCCCTTAGGGCAGGATAAGGACCCTCTTGCTCGGGTCTAAGGTCCTGCTACCAGAGATCGAAGTGAAATGTTGGGAGACAAAAAAGAGAAATTGCTTAAGGAAGGTTCTGAATTTCTTAGAGAAGGAGGTTGACTCTCAGTTAATATTAAATAAAATAAAGGCTTACAAAAATCCCCATGAGTACCAGGGATTGTGACTGTTAGCCTTATTGCCGTTGTAGCCGGGCAAGGGCCTCATGTCACTCCCGGGGTTCGCTCTTGGTCCAGTAATCCTCTCCCGCAGGGGAATCCTCCTTGCGGGTGTAGGTCAGGATCGCCTTCCACCCCCCGCCCGCCGCCAGGTCCCTGGGGCCAAGCAGAGCAGGGCGCTGTCGGGCGCCTGGGGGAGCCGGGGCAGGGACGTGCGCGACCAGGAGCCAGAGTGATCGCGGCCGGAGAGGGAGGAGGCTGCCGGGCCCAGCCTGACGCAGAGGCGGCGGCGGCGGCGGAGCAGGCCACTGCCGGGGCGCCCCGGCCACCAGCATTAGCCCTCTCTCCGCCTTCTCCTGCCGCGGCTCCTCGCGAGTGGGAGTGAGTACGTCGCGCGCCAGCCGGGGGTCGCGGGCTCGGGGCATCCTCTGCAAGCGAGCCCGGGCGGAGGGAGGCGCAGGAGCGCGCGCGAGGGGCGGAGGCGGGGAAAGGAGCGGGCGAGGCGGAGGCGAGGGAGCGGAGGGAGGGGAGCGAGGAGAGGGAGGGGCCCGCCTGCCGCGCCCCGGCCGCTCGGCGTGTGTGGCCGCAGGCGCCCGTCGCCGCTGCTGTCCCGGGGCTGAGCCGCGCCCGGGTTTCCAGGACGGTGCGTGAGCGAGTGTGTGTGTCCGCGCGGGCGAGCGCCGCGCCGGCCCGGAGCCTCTCGCTCGCTTACACGGGCCGCGGTGCATGTTCGCCTCCTGCCACTGTGTGCCGAGAGGCAGGAGGACCATGAAAATGATCCACTTTCGGAGCTCCAGCATCAAATCGCTCAGCCAGGAGATGAAATGCACCATTCGGCTGCTGGACGACTCGGAGATCTCCTGCCACATCCAGGTGCTGGGGCGAGGGAGTGGACTACACGCCGGGAGCAGGACTGGGGGGCCTCTGCGGGTGGGCGTGCGCCGGCAGGGGCGAGGAACCCAGTCGGGGGCCTGCTAGAAAGCCACATTCCTCTTCCTCCGCCCCCTGAGACTGGGAGCCCTACCCAGGGATGGGGGCACTGTGCCCCGCAGGCACCAGGCGCGCGCTTTGCGTTCCCGGGGCCCCTTCCTCTGGCTTACACGCTGCGCTCAAGTCTCGTTGCGCCTAGGCTGGGGGCGCAGGGCAGCTGCCTCCTGGGGGACTCTAACCCCTCTGTTCCCTACCCCGTCGGGATATATGAGTTCTGAGAGCCGAGAGGGGTACCTGCATGTCGCCCACTTTTTCCTTCCTCCCTTCCTCCACGTGGAGAAGGCATACACCAGCCTGGGTTCACTCATTTCTTTCTCCGGCGCCCGGGCTCCGAAGGTGCCCTCAGTCCCAGGGACCTGCTCCGTCTCCCTGCCTCCCCTCTACCGGTGGGCTTTACTTCTCAGCGTGGAGCGGCAGCGAAGTTTCCCGGGATTGAAGAGAGGCCAGGCAGCCCCGGGCTCCAGCCTTAAGGGATGGGGCGCGCGCTGCGCGGACTGGAGCTACCTCGAAAGGAATCGTGTGAAATCTGAGTGTTTCAGAGAAAAGAAAAGGGCTGTGAGGCCGGCAGGGAGGGAACCCTGCAGGACCTGGGTTCCGGGAAAAAGCGCCCTTTGGGATATTGGTGGACATTTGCTCTCGTCCAAGTTGGAGAAGGCCACAGTTGTTTGGGCGAAGGCAGCTTTGCTGGCAACCCCGTCCTCGGGTAGTAAGTGCCTTTGGGCTTGCAGCAGATCTAGTGTGAGCTGCAGCGGGGTGTGTGTGTGTGTGTGTTCTTTCAGTGCATGTATACGTAGGCAGGTATGTGTCCTGTCGCAAGACCCACTTGGGACATACAACCTGGAAAGGTCATGTCAGGGTTCAGTACTATTGGCTTCTGACTTTTAAATCTATTTACTTATTTATCTCTCTGATTTCCTCTTCTCACATAGCTGAGTCTTGAAGCTCCAGGACAGAGTGAGCTGTTTTAAAAATACTGGGCACCCTACCCCCGTTCTGGTGAGAGATGAATGGAAGCAACGTCTCCCAGGGGCAAGAATCTGCCTCTGGGCTGTGTTAACCAAGAATGAATGAATGAATGAATGAATGAATGAATGGTCTTCCCCCCCACCGTTTTTTCATTTCTTGTGGGAGTTTGCGACATAGGGACAGTGACAACTAATTTGTGAGCTGACAACTGGATAAGTTTCAAGGGAGGAATGTGGTGCCCTATGACCTCCCAGGAAAGTAGGCTCCCACTGACTTTCCTGGAGGATCTTGAATTTCATTCTGGGCTAAGCATTGCTGCTAAACTTAATAATAAAAGGATTAGCAAGATAGGCAGTTTTTCTGTTGCCACAGGGTTGCACAGAAACATTTGGCATGTAGTGTCTTGTGATTCAGAGAGAGTAGTTTGTGCATTTTACTTTAAGTCCTAAAGTGGGTATACAAGAACTTTAACCCATATTGCATATGTAGATAATGAAGGAACCAGTGGCAGAGAGTGGAGCTGTTGAGTTCTCCTGGGCTCTCTCAGCCCTTTCTCTGCCCTGTCCTTTCCCACTTGGAGTTGACACCACTGTTTTTTTTTCCCTTTGGGGGAGGAAGTCTTCCTTAGAATAGATAAATAGTCCCCAAAGGACATGTATGCATTGCCTGGTGTTCTGGAAAACAATAAATTGTAGCCAGTCTAATAGCAATTTGGAACGTTAGAGTTTGTATGGCCCAACTGATGCCAAAGAGGTTAAAATGCTATGTTCCAAAATGTTGATTTTGGCATTGCTTAAGAAAATCAAGTGTTTTATTTGGAGGCATATCTGCCCCCAAATGGTGATTATCATTTAACCAATTAAAATGAATTAAAAGATTTTATTTTGATAATTTTGGACCTTATACCTTCCTAGAATATTTCAACCTGGGAATTGATGTTACACTTCTGAGCATAAGGTCACAAAAAACTTTCCGTTTGTTTAGGGTGAGGACAAATGCTTTTTTTTTTTTTTAATAAAAGAAGCTTTTGGAGTCACCAGTACATGCCCTGGGGAATCCACCTGTCTTTCCTTTCTTGCTTGCCTTTTTCCTCCATCTTAGGGAATCACAAAGTTCAGAGAGTGTAAATTGTTACACAGATCTTCCCTCTATAACCCACACACAATGTGAGTTATGGATTTTTTTTTTTTTGCAAAACAATAGCTTTTAAATATTCTTTTCCAAACTATATAATTTGGGTGGTTATTGACAAAAAAAAAAAAAACCCTTTCAAACAAACAATGTAATGGCTCAGTGTCAGCAGCCTGATAGCCAGTTCCAGTAGGAGATGCCAAGAGTCACTTGCTGTGGCTCTTCATAGGATCTAGGGTGCTGTCCCATTATGTCATTTGCATGTGAATGTTTAGGTAGAGTGCAAGAGGAATTCCAACCAGATAGGGAGCAAAAGGAGAGTCTAGGGCTTCAGACAGAGGCCTGGGGAGGGGAAGGAGTGGCTAAATGTTCCCTATTGGGCTTTTCCAACTGAGCCAACCCTTGAAGTCTGGAGACTGTGGAAGGACATGGCTTAGCTCTCACCTCTTTCGTTCAGTCTTGCTGCTTCCAGTAGAGCGGAGTCCTAGACATCTTCCCCATTCCATCCACGTTTTCAGATGCTGGCAGGGTATTCACAACTCCTTCTAATGAGCTTGCCATTTTTAATACTGACTCTTATTGAGTAAAATATAGACTTTTTACATTATTTCTTTGTTAGCAAATCCTGGTAAACATGGTTGCTATTATTGGAATTGCCTAGAAATTTGTACTTGTATTTGAATAGAAATCCTGGCACTGTGCCTAGTACACAGTAGGCACTTAATAATTATTTATAGATGTAGATTGAATAATTTCTGTCTGGGCTGTTAAATTCATGAGGTTAGGAACTTCTGTTGTGGTAGTTGTTCAAGGAGTCCTCAGTACCTAGAGCAGAACCTGGCGTATAGTTGTGTTCAGTAAACACTTGTTGAACGAATGAATGCTACCGGCCCAGTATTTAATGTAGCTCATTACCTGTCAGCATGAGGGTAGCATGACAGCATTGGACTGGGAATCAGGAGATACATGATTTAGTTATGTTACCAACCAGTCGTGTGACACTGAGTGAGTCATTTGACATTTGGAATCAATGTTTCTTATTTTGTAAAGTAAGGGAGTTGGGTTAGAATGGATGGCTCCAGTTTAAAAAGTCTGTAGTTTAACTATTACCTAGACCGATTACCTTTGAGTAAAACATTGCTGTTGACAGAGTGGTTGTATACACATCATCTCATGTGATTTTCATTCCTATCCTGTTATCTCCATTTTATTGATATTATTGTGTTCTTGAGTGTTATCTCAATTTTATACGTGTAGAAAATGAGGTTCAGAGAGATTAGGCAACTTGAGTCACCTGGCAAGTAAGTAGATTGGAAGCCATGTCATTTGACTCAGAATCCAGAGCCCTTTCTTCTCTGCAGCTGCCTCCTGAGACTTGAGAATTAGGATGCTTTAGGCTGCAAATAAGACAATAGCCAAGTTAAAGTGGCTTAAATAATAAGGACGCTTATTATCTTACCTAATGAGAAGTCCAGAGGTAGGGTAGCTTCAGAGTTGTTCAGCAGCTGTGCGTGGACCTAGGTACTTTCCATCTTTCCACTCTGCCACCTCAACACGTCACCTTTGTCATTTATAGTCCTGATTATAAGGTGGCTGTAGTAGTTTTGAATGTCAGTCAAGTACTAACACATCCACCGTATAAGAGGTGGTGTTTCTTCCTGCATTTCTTTTTATCATGGGGAACACCATTCCTGGAGGCCCCCATCAGTCTTCCCTTCAGATCCCATTGGCCAGGATTAGATCCTATACCCAGGACTTAGCTGCAAAAGAGTCTAGAAACGTGTACGTTCGGTATCTGCACCCTTCACTCCCTATAACGGGAGGTGGGCTTTGACATCACGGAAGCAATGGAGAGGTGTGTGTACGTGTGCATGTGCCTGTGTGTGTGTAGTAGGGGGCTGGGGAACTGCTGTTGGCTAAGCAAGCAGTAGTGTCTTTCAGAATAGGTCAAACTGAGTTACAATTATTGTTACAATAAAACTGTCAGGAAAGTTTAATAAGATGTTAAGTAAGCCCAGGCTTATTTTAGGCAATCTTTGTATGACCAAATTCCACAACAAGAAAAATTATTGGATAGTCCTTTGTAGTTGGTGTTGTTAAATAAGTTCAGTCCTTACTGAGCTGGTGGGTCTGGGCAGCTACAAGCCATCTTGTATAGAGCAGGCACCTCTGCTTTTGTTGAAGTGGCAGTATGGAGAAGTGGTTGAGAGCTTATGTTCCCGAGTGCTACTTGCCTGGGTTTGAACCCTGGCTCTACCATTAACTAGCCAGGTGATTTGGGCAAGTCACTTTACCTCTTTAGGTCTCAGTTTCCTCATCTGTAAAGTGGGGATAATAATGGCACAACCTCATGGGCTTGTTGTAACGATTAAATGTGGGATATATGCCGAGCGCTTGGTACCTAGTCCATTGTAAGAGCTGAAAAAATAGTGATGGTTGTCTTACTATTATGTGAAGGTATATTGGATTTAATCCTAAGTAGTGGAAAGGCTTTGGCTTGGAATCTAATGTCTTTAAGACCAAACTCCATTACTTTTTGATTGTGCAAAGACCTTAAGCGAGTCACTGGGCCTCCTGTTTTTTAATCTGTGAAATGGGCATAATAATTCCTCAATTGCCAGTCTCCATTGGGTTGTTGAAGTGATGTCTGTAAAAGCATGTTGCAAATGTTAAAACATCACCCAAATGTAGAATACTATTCTAATTAATCAGTTGAAATAAAAGAGAGAGTAGTTTACTGCATCCTGATTTTCTTATCTTCTGGAACAGGAATTGGATGGTCACATGCAAACATACATATGTGCTAAATATCAGGCCCCGTGATGATCCTGCTGGTGAAATTCAAGCTAGGTGCAGCTGACAGCCACACCTTTTCTGCTAGTAAGGACAATCCCACACTTTTCTCTATCAAACTCATTGAGAATGCCATTCAGAGTACAGTGAAGTTCAGACACAAAAGGAATAGGAGAGACAGTTTGTTAAATACCGTGGTCTAGCTCTGACGTGTTTAGGCCTAGATTACATGGGCCAGCTCTTTGTATTAAGTATATTCTGACAAAAAAAGTAATGTTATTTCAATGGTCTGCTAAGATCTTATCTCGTGATGTCCTCAAAGCAAAGGCAAAGTGTATTGACTGTGGGGAGAATGCGGTACTGTTAGCTCCACATCATTTGGACAGTATATCAGCTGGGTGCTTTTAACTAACAAATTCTGATTCAAACTGGCTTTAGCACTAAGGATGTTTACTGGATCACATATCCAGAAGTGCTGATTTAAGTAAGGACCTAATTCAAGGACTATCCTGCCTTTTTGTGAGGCTTTATCCTCAGACTGATAGTGAAATGGTTATAGTAATTCCAGTTCTCACATTTTCATTGGACACCCTCCAGAAGAAGAGAAAAACCACTTCCCACGCAGCATTCCAAGCAAAAGTCCTGCAATCATTCTGATCAGACCTCCTGGGTCACATGCCCACCCTGAACAGTGAGTGTAGTCAATAGAAGGGAATGTGCTGATTAGCTTAAGGTGACCAGAACCTGAACCTGGGAATCAGAGTGGAATCAGCTTCCTTCCTGGTGGTGGTCTGCATGGGGGAGAGGTCAATGCCTAGAAATCAGGGCTCTCCTCCGAAGGAGGAGGGGGTAGGGGGGAGGGCTGCTAGAAGTTAACCATACTAGATTCTTTGTCTGTGTGGGTCAGTGATTCTCAAAGTGTGTTCTGGGGACCCCCGGGAGTCCCTGAGATCCTTGCAGGGGGTCTATGAGGTTCAGACTATTTTCAAAATAATAATAAGATGTTGTTTGCCTCTTCTGGGTAAAAGAGTTTTATCAAGGTATAATTTACATACCATAAAATTCACCCATGTAAAGTGTACATTTTTAAGATCTTCACAGAGTTGTGCAACCATTACCACAAGCAATTTTGGAACATTTTCATCATCCCCAAAAGAAACCCTGTGCCCTTTAGTAGTCACACTCCCCTTTCTCCCTAAACCTCCTAGCCCTAGGCAATCACTAATCTAATTTCTGTCTCCAGAGATTTGTCTCTTGTGGCCATTTGATAAAAATGAAATCATACAATGATCTTTTGTGTCTGGCTTCTTTCAGTTAGCATAATGTTTGCAAGGTTCATCCATGTTGTAGCATGTATCAGTATTTCTTCACTTTTAATTGCTGAATAATATTCTATTGTATGGATAGATCACAGTTTATCAATTTATCTGTTGATGAAAATTTGGGTTGTTTCCACTTCTTGGCTATTATGAAGAATGTTGCAGTGCATATTCCTATAAAATTTGCCATTTCTTTTCGGTATACACCTGGGAGTGAAATTACTATGTCATATGTTTAGTAACTCTGTTTAATAGTTTGAATTGAACAGTTTGCCAAACTGTTCTCCCAAGCAGCTGCACCATTTTACATTTCCACCAGCAATGTATAAGGGTTTCAATTTCTCCACAGTCTTGCCAACACTTGTTATTATCTATTAGATTATAGCTATCTTAGTGGATGTGAAGTGATATCTTATTGTGGTTTTGATTTGCATTTCCTTGATGCTAATGACTTGAGCATCATTTCATGTGCTAATTGGCCATTTGTATATCTTCTTTGGAGAACTGTCTGTTTGGATCCTTTGCCCATTTAAAAGTTGAATTGTCTTTTTATTATTGAGTTCTAATAATTCTTTATATATTCTGGATACAGACCCCTTATTTAATAAATGATTTAAAGATTTTTTTTCCCCATTCTTAGGGCTGTCTTTTTACTCTGATGGTGTCAACATTTTAAAAATTTTGATGAAATCCATTTTATCTATTTTTTCTTTTGTTGTTTCTGATTTTCGTGTCATAGCTAACTAACTGTTGCCTAAACCAAGGTCATGAGATTTATACCTGTGTTTTCTTTGAACAGTTTTATAGTTTTAGCTCTTATATTTAGGTCTTTGATTCATTATTTTATTGATATGTGATCACATACCATAAAATTTCACCATTTTAAAGTGTAAAATTCAGTAGATGTAGTATATTCACAAAGTTGTACAACTAATTCCAGAACATTTTCATCATCCCCCAAATGAAACTGTACCCACTAATTGTCCCCATCTGGGACTTCCCTGGTGGTCCAGTGGCTAAGACTGTGTACTCCCAATGCAGGGGCCCCAGGTTCCTTCCCTGGTCAGGGAACTAGATCCCACATGTGCAACTAAGAGTTCGCATGCCGCAACTAAAAAAAAAAAAGATCCCACATGCTGCAACTAAAGATCCTGCATGCTGCTACTGAAGATGCTGCATTTTGCAATGAAGATCCTGCCTGCTGCAACTAAGACCCAGCGCAGCCAAATAAGTAAATAAATATTAAAAAAAATAGTCCCCATCTGATCCATTTTGAATTAATTTTTGTATATGGTGTGAGGTAGGGGTTGAACCTGGCTCTTTTGCCTGTGGATATCCAGTTGTCCCAGCACCATTTGTTGAAAAAACTATTTTTGTATTTGTCACCCTTGTTGAGATGTTGATTTGCCTTTTCCACTCTCATTCTCTCATAAGTATACAAAAGAGTTTTCCAGAGGCTGCATGATATGTGATATTGCAACACATTGACTATGGAAGCAGATGTGAGAATCCAGCTGTCTTCTGTTGAGCCAGACAGTAAAGATATTTACAAAAATGTAAAAAGCACTACTTTTCTCACTAAATTAGTCTTTATTTTGTAAGATAAAGTTATTTTTCATAAAAGTATGCTATTTATGTTAATGTGCAATGGGTTTATTATTTATTTTAATGAATCAGTGATTGATTTTTTTTTTTTTTTTTTTTGCGGTACGTGGGCCTCTCACTGTTGTGGCCTCTCCTGTTGCGGAGCACAGGTTCCAGACGCGCAGGCTCAGCGGCCATGGCTCACGGGCCCAGCCTTTCCGCGGCATGTGGGATCTCCCGGGACCGGGGCGTGAACCCGGGTCCCCTGCATCAGCAGGCGGACTCTCAACCACTGCACCACCAGGGAAGCCCAATGATTGGATATTTTAAAAAATTGTCAGCAAATATTGAGATATACAACCCAAATAAACAAAAGTTCTATAGATCATCAATAATGTAAGGGAGTTTTCAGGCCAAAAAGCTCAAGAGTTGCTGGTTTTGGTGGCTATCAATTTACTGAACTTCCTGAAAAAAATTTTAAAAACCCTAAGTAAAACAAAATAGAACTCCCATGCATCTTGGGCCTCTAAGATTGCAAGTTACAAGTACTTGAAATGATGTCAATTAAATAAAAAACCCAGTTATACATGGAAAATGTGTATATGTATATTTGGAATTCTTAGTATGAATGATATACCTGTGTGTGCGCATGTGTGTGTGTATGTGTGCATTGCAATATTAAGAGTAGAAGATCAAGGGCAGGCTCTGCTGTCGTAAGCATTTCCCAATTGCACTTGCTCTCCAGCTGAATCTCGATTTTTTTCAACTCTAATAATTAGATAAAGCCTTGTCTTATTTTAAGACCCCTCTTTTGATTATGGAAAATGTACAGCAACAGTGCATTAACATGTAAACTGCTTGAATCAGGCCCATCAGTCACTGAATTCTTAAGTCGTTACTTCTTTTTCTGAGTACGCATTTTGGGAACTGTTAAAAATGTGGGATAGGGAGGGTGGAAGGGAGCCGCAAGAGGGAGGAGATATGGGGATGTATGTTTATGTATAGCTGATTCACTTTGTTATAAAGCAGAAACTAACACACCATTGTAAAGCAATTATACTGCAATGAAGATGTTAAAAAACAAAACATGGCAGGAAGAGAAATATCAGAATTTGTCCCTCGGAGAATCTAGTATGAGATTCACATGCGTGAGTGATAGGCATTTAATAGCTAGCAGGGTTCTCTCTCAGTTCCCAGTTTGTGTGGGGAAGGATTCAAGTTGCCCCTCCTATGAAATAGCGGAGAGCCAAATGTGGAGTCCGGAGATGGGGAAAAATGAGATTATGATCAGGAGCCATTAGGGCAGGCTTTACAACTGAGGTTTGAACTTAATTCAGGCTAAAAAGAGTTGGCGTTCAACTCTCGGGAGGGATGTTTAAATGCTTTTCAGTCTCTGACATTCATGTGGATCTTCTGTTCTGTTGTTAAAATGCACCTTCTGATTCAGGAGGTCCTGAGGAGTGCCCTGAAATTCTGCATTTCTAATAGGCTTCCAAATGATGCTGATGCTGCTGTTCTGTGAACCCTACTTGGAATAGTAAAGCGTTAGTGAAATTTGTTTTATAATAACATTCTTTTTTTTTGCGGTACGCGGGCCTCTCACTCTTGTGGCCTCTTCCGTTGCGGAGCACAGGCTCCGGACGCGCAGGCTCAGCGGCCATGGCTCACGGGCCCAGCCGCTCCGCGGCATGTGGGATCTTCCCGGACCGGGGCACGAACCTGCGTCCCCTGCATCGGCAGGCGGACTCTCAACCACTGCGCCACAAGGGAAGCCCTATAATAACATTCTTAATTTCCTTGAGTGTGGGGCTTTTTGGCCCTTGTCTCCCTTGATAATACCTCACCTGGCACATTTCCGTCAGTAGAGGTTCAGTGAATGAGTGAGTGAATGAATAAAGAAATCCATCCAGGTGTATCTATCACTGATAGACTAAAGTGCTGATTAGATATTGATGCTGCGGATGAAACGATTTCTTTTGACTCCCCACCCCAGCCAAATCAAGAGATTGTTTTTCAAACAGGATTTCCTGTGTTGGCCAATCTGATGAAGCGTTGGACTTCCGTGAGAGCGCATGGGGGCCCAGGATTAATGAGAGAATTCTTGTCCCTCTGGGCCACACTTCCCACTCTTGCTTTCCTGTATCCTGGACTCTGGTGGCATTGTGGAGGAACTCTGGCAACTTCTTGGCACAAACAAATCATTGTGTATAAGCCATCAGTGCCTGGAAATTCCCAGAGGCTTAGGGGACCCAGCTGTTCTCGCTTTCAGAAGTGACCTCGGGGGACAGTGACCCCAGAGGACAGTGAAAAATACATTTGAGGTGTAACATAAGCTCTGGAGCTGTTTGTCTGGTGACTTTCCCTGAAGGTGCATGAGGGAAGTGAGAGGATCACTTTGGAAAAACATGAAGTTAATTTTACAGGGAAAGAACATTTGTATAGATCAAGCAATCGTGTTTTTCAAAAAGTGAATTAGTTAAGTTTTTTGAAATAACATCAATGTTATTCAGTAAACATTTGAAAAATATCTTCTACATGCCAAGCACAGAGCTGGGAACTAGAGATAAAAAGAAAATAAAATCAGACATCAAGAGGCTGATAGTCATTTGGAGGCAGAGAAGCAAGATAATGATTCAAGGACAAAATGACAGATATATGTGGGTGGAGGACCAAGAGGAGGCGTCTGTATGAGACTGAGACATCAATCAGTACCTCTGGTGTAGATGAATCTTGATTAATAATTAAAGGACAAGTGGAAATCAATTCTTTGAAGAAGGGAAAAAGGCGTTCCAAACACGATGAGCCCTTGCTTGGTGTAAAGCCATGGCCATGAAACAGCATGATTGGACATAGAAATGAGGAAGAGAGAATCTGGGATTAGTCCCAGGTGGTTGGTTTCAGTGACAGGGATCATGGTGATACCAATCCAGTACTGGCCACACATTTTGGGGACCCACTGGAAAATGAAAATATGGGACTCCTTGTTAAAAATTATTAAGAATTTCAAGATCACAAGAACAGACCATTAAACCAGGTGTGGGATCCTTCTTAGCATGGATCCCACACCCGTGAAACTGACCCTGAGAAGACAGAATAAAGGAGAAGCAGGTTAGGGGAGAAGATGTTGAGTCTGGGCATGTTGACTTCGTGGTGCCTGTAGGGAATCTGAGTGGAGAATTACTGGTAGCCAGTTGGAAATAAGGAATGAAAGTCAGCAGAGAGGTCTGGCATGGAGACACAGATAAGAGAGTCTTTAGTATTCATGCAAGTGGTGGTAGAAACCATGTGGTATGAATGAAACTATTATAATGGGTCTTCCATTTTTGTCTTTCTGCTTGGGGCATCCTTGTAGATCAAACCAATGGAGTTTGAGCTCTGGAATTCTTTCCAAGAGCACTTGATCATTTTCCGTTAGTCTGGCAATTCCCACCTGAACGAGAGCTTCTCCATTTTCTTCTGCAAGAAAAAAAGGCAGCCAACTCAGAGTCCTCAGTGGAAAAGCACTTTCCTTCTCTTAATTCTCATTTTCTAGCTTGGAAAAACAAATGAAAAAAAGTCCTCTCCCAGTTATAAGGCTCTGAGTTACAAAGCATAGGATTTTCACTCTAGGGAAGTTGCCCTTTGAGACAGTGTCATGAACATTAAATAGATAATACATTTTAAAATCCTATCAACGTGGTGTAAAATGGAAGTCAACATGTCATATGAGGAGCAACTTTGCAAGTTATGCTGCAATAATTTATCTTTTTAAAATATTTATTTATGTCTCAGATATCTCCAATGGCAAATTTTGTTTTCTATTTAGTTTCCAGGAGATTATTGTGAATGTTGATTAAAATAAATTCAAGTTCTGTAAAATCCCTCAAAGAAATAATTTTTGTTTTGTTTTGTTTTGTTTTTGTTTTTGTTTTTGCGGTATGCGGGCCTCTCACTGTTGTGGCCTCTCCCGTTGCGGAGCACAGGCTCCAGACGCGCAGGCTCAGCGGCCATGGCTCACGGGCCTAGCCGCTCTGTGACATGTGGGATCTTCCCGGACTGGGGCACGAACCCATGCCCCCTGCATCGGCAGGCGGACTCTCAACCACCGCGCCACCAGGGAAGCCCGAAATAATTTAATATTAGTAACATAATGACCTGGATCTTAGATGTACAACAGAGCTTTGTCTGAATATATCTATTATTATGCTAAGGTTTGAAATATGATTATTCTGTAGCAGGGGAAGCAATTAGCATATTAACAGATTACAGTTTGGTTTATTACCTCTCACCTCAGAAGCATAATTTGTTGCTTTAAGGCAACATTAAACATCACCAATTGATGGTGAATGTTAGTCTGGAAAGGATTGACTGAATCAGGGTCTTAATATGCAAACTGTGAAAATTCAAGTGCAATATCATTTACTAATGGATTGGTAATAAAATTAAGCAATCTTAAAATAAATCAGTAACTAATTAGCTTTATTAATAGAAGAGAGGGCAAAAGCCTACTCAGTAAGTTGGCTAATAATTCTTCCTTTATGTTACTAACCAATGTTATTTTTTTGGGCTGGTCTGTACACATATGACTGCCCATTGTTCTGAAAATAATGCTAGTCTCTGTGATCTTCATCCATATGTAGGTGTCATCTACAGTTTTATGATGGTGGGAATTTATTGGTTCTTGTTTAGCAGCATCCTTTCTTTCTACTCATATGCCTCTTGATATCTTGAATATCCTTGAATAGTATGCTCATAAATTGTATTAGCTAGTTGATTAAATTGAGATCAGAGGTGTGATTTGCCTGAAGTTGCCTATTTAGCAAAATTAGGGTGGGGTATGGTGTCTTGGGTTATCGATTTGCTCCTACTAAATACTAAATACTACCCTTCTTTTGTTTTTGAATCTCTCTTGGCAGTCTAAATGATGTAATTCTTTTCCACTGACAACTGTTAATAGCACAAGGAAAAAAACTCACACTGACCACATTTCTGGGTAAAGAAAGCATGTTGATGTCTTAGAACTGTCATCTAAGGACCCAGTTTTAGTTCTTCTCTACTTTCTTTAGTCAATATATGGCTCAATGTACTTCCAAATGAAAATTGACATCAATTGATCAGGTAATTATGAATTGGCATCTAACATTGCTAGATAATTGAAAGATATCTTCCCTTTCCCTTTACATGTTTGGCATGGTACCAAGCAATACGTTGCTTGTATTTTGAAATTTCAAAGTAATTTTCAAAAAATTACAAAGGAGAAAAAGAGGAAGGATGATGTCATAGAATTGTCTATCTATCCTCTGTGGTAATTTACCTTGTAGTTTTGAGATTGACTCAGGAAGTCAAATTCTTAGCAATCCCAGGCCATGGTATTTAGAAGACTGCTAGAAAAATATGAAAGTAAAGTTTTTTGGTTAGGCACTAGTTACATCCTGGTCAGGCTCTCTTTGTTTTGAAGGCTTAGGTAGAAGAGTAATAAAATCTCTGAAGTCAGGGGTGGAAAAAACACTTCATACCACCTGGAGCCTTGTCAAGGGTAACTTCACCTCTTGTGTTCCCAAACCTCAAGGGAGATGTATTTCTGCTGAAGGATCATGGCGGTGGGGGGCAGGGCACCTTGAATGACACATTTTGTCTCCACATTTGGAGACATAGTTTCTCCACCAGGTGTAGATGGCATCTTCTTGGTTCAGTGCTGATTAAAAGAAAAAAAGGAGGAAGAGTTGTACAGTAATTCAAGGGCAGCCGTGAAGTCTGAGTTTGCAGCGCCAGCAGCAGTGTGGTAATTTGAGAATAGCAAATTAGAAGAACAAAGCAGATTTTAATCATATGCCACAGAGAGGAAGGTGGTTTAGGTTTATCTCCAAATTGTCCCTCCATTAGAGAAAGGGAGGTTTTTAATGCTATAATCCAGTATTTATTGCTAAAGATTTCTTTGTTTCTTTCCCCCAGACTTTCTTTACTACACTCACTGGGTGGGAAATGCCAGTCTTTTTTTCCATCCATGTACTTAGCAGTTGTTAAGTATGAAACATGTTCTTGATGTTATTGGAA
This sequence comes from Stenella coeruleoalba, assembly GCF_951394435.1. NCBI lineage: Eukaryota > Metazoa > Chordata > Mammalia > Artiodactyla > Delphinidae > Stenella > Stenella coeruleoalba. The sequence continues at coordinate 41,470,270 of NC_137153.1, forward strand.
ATGGAGAGGGGGCACAGACTTTGAGATTTGAGATCCTTTAGGAGATTTTTTTCTGAAGGCAAAATTGTCCCCTCCCATCCTTTCCGTCCACCCATCCACTGACCGATCCATCCATTCATCTGTCAACCCAGCCACCCGCTCCTCCACTCATCCATCCAACAGACATTTGCTGATCATCTCTCTTAAGGACCAGTCTGGGTACCAGAGATAAAAAGATAAGTAAGAATATGGTCCTTTCCAGTCTGGTAGAAAAGACAGACACATAGACAGATTCAAGGTGATACTATTACGTTTGAAGAACACTAAGGTATTATTGGAGCACATAGAGAAACCGAGGTATCAACTGGGGAAAGGTGTAACCCTCCTTTAATCTCTAATCACTCTCTTCCAAAGCCACTACTCCTCCAAAGGATATGCTTTGAAATGGATCACTGATATTTTCTTCCTCCCATTTAAATGTGAATAAGAGCATCTTTAAGAACTTTGCTCTTTGTCTTGCAAATATCTCAGCAAACATTGTACCTTGCTATAAAATGTGATTTCAAGAGAAGTCACACACCCCATTCCCTGCTTTCTACCAGCTTTTCACCCTCAAAGTGTCTCCTATATAGAAATTCTTGAGCAGTCACTGGGGATCCTAATCCTGCCTGGGAAGGACAGCGAAGAGGTTTTTTTGGAGGAGATGATGTCTTAGAATCCAAGACTTAGATGAGTTTTAAAGAAAAAGTAGGCATTGTTTGGCTACTAAATTGGGGGTCTGTGTTGAAAAGGGGTACAGTTAGGAAAAGAAGGGCCTCTGGCAGAAGGCTGTGCATAGGCAAAGACATGGTGTTTGTGAGGAACTAAGAGAAATGCATTGATTTTATATGTTAACAGAGTGGTCCATAACATGCAGTGGGGAGTTGGCAATTATCTGCTCAGACTATGCAGACAGTGGAGTGGGCAGCTGGAGTCTAGAAAACAGTACTGGCTACTGTTTCCTAGGGAATAATTAGGACAACCCCACTGAGGCAAGGTTTGTGTGGTTCAATGACCATCGCCATTGTTTGGCAGGGCCAGCTTGGCTACACTTCCAGAGTGAAAGGTAAGACGTGTCGCGTGTTTTATCTCAGGCACCGCCCTGAGGAACACTGGAGTTTTCAGGTTCTTAGTTGAGGTTTTAAACTTTTATGTGCTGTTGGGGTGGCGATGGTTCCATGACCTGTGACCTTCAGTGAGCCCAGTGATGAAGCGAATCTTTCTTAATTACAGATCAGGAAATTGACAGACTTTTCCAAAACAACTCATCCCCTTAACCTGTTAGGGTGGTCCTCAGCCCAGCCAGAGAGGGCCTGATGGAAGTAATTTGGGGGTTTCTGGAAATAAGTGTTGAACAGAAGTGAGAGGAATTGAAAAAGGCCTCCTTCTGCACTTTAGATCAGCACTGTCCAGTAGAACCTTTGTGATGATGAAACTGTTCTTTATCTGTGCTGTCCAATTTGGTAGCCACTGGCCTCACATGGTGATTGAGCACATAAAATGTGACTGGTGTCACTGAGGAACTGAATTGTCAGTGTTATTTAATTTAGTTCATTAAAATTTAAATAGTTACATATGCTAGAGGCTGTCATACTGAACAGTGCAGTGTTAGCCTCTTAATGGTGGTTAACTCTTGAAGGAGAGAGGAATTGAGAGTCAGGGTGTGGGGTAGCACCAGAAAACTTTCCTGCTTTCCTCTGCATACTGCTATACCATTTGCACTTTTGGTAAGCATTTGTTACTTTTGCTTTTTTTTTTTTTTGTGGTACGCGGGCCTCTCACTGTTGTGGCCTCTCCCGTTGCGGAGCACAGGCTCCGGACACGCAGGCCCAGCAGCCATGGCTCATGGGCACAGCCGCTCCACGGCATGTGGGATCTTCCCGGACCGGGGCACGAACCCGTGTCCCCTGCATCGGCAGGCGGACTCTCAACCACTGCGCCACCAGGGAATCCCCTACTTCTGCATTTGTAAAAGCTGTGTGGCAATCTGGAAAAGGCAAAACTTTGGTGACAGTAAAAAGATGAGTGGTTGCTTGGGGTAGGAGAAAGAGGGATGAATAGACAGAGAGCATGGAGTATTTTTAGAGCAGTGAAACTATTCTATATGATGCTATAATGGTGGATACATGTTACTGTAAATTTGTCCAAGCCCACGGAATGTATAAAATCAAGAGTGAACCCTAATGTAAACCTGGACTTCGGATTTTAATGATGTATCAATGTAGGTTCATCCATTGTAGGACATGTACCATTCTGGTGGGGGATGCTGATATTGGGGGAGGCTCTGCATATGTGGGGATGGGGGGTATATGGGAAATCTCTGTACCTGCTGTTGAATTTTGCTATGAACCTAAAACTGCTCTAAAAATAAAGTCTATTTAAAAAGAAAAAAAAAAGACATTTTGGAGAAGAAATATGTGCCTTTATTCTCAGAGAGGACTTAGAAAGTTGGAAAAGGTTTTAGATTTTTAGTCTAATGCCTGCATCTTTCTCAGGGAGCATCTAAGTCCAGAGAAGAGAAGGGACTCACTTAACCTGGTGAGTGACAGAGGACTAGGACCCAGGCATCCAGATTTCCACTTTCATAGCTCTTTCAATTTCATGATAAGGCATTGTTTATGTGAGTTTGGTTAATGTTGCTATGGTTTTCCTGTGTACCTAGAAATCAGTGACATGCCATGATTTAAGTTCAAATTCAACTGCTCATTGCTGGTATATAGGAAAGAGATTGATTTTTTAAAAATATTAACCTTGTATCCTACAACCTTGCTTTAATGACTTATTAGTGCAGGAATTTTTTTGTTGATTCTTTCAGATTTTCTACATAGACAATCATGTCATCTGTGAATAAAGACAGTTTTATTACTTCCTTCCCAATCTGTGTACCTTTTATTCTTTTTCTTGCCTTGTTGCATTAGCAAGGACTTCTAGTATGATGGTGAAAAGGAGTGGTGAGAGGGGCATCCTTGCCTTGTAACTGATCTTAGTGGGGAAAGCTTTGAGTTTCTCAACATTGAGGAAGATGTGAACGGAAGGTTTTTTGTAGACTTTTTTTTTAATCAAGTTGAGAAATCTCCCCTCTATTCCTACTTTACTGAGAGTTTTTATGATGAATGGGTCCTGAATTGTCAAATGCTTTTTCTGCATTTATTGATATGATCACGTGATTTTTCTTTTTAAAAAAATATTTATTTATTTATTTTATTTTTTGCTGCATCGTGTCTTAGTTGCAGCGTGCAGGATGTTCGTTGTGGCATGTAGGATCCTCCGCTGTGGCACAACAGCTTCTCTCTAGTTGTGGGGTGCGGGCTCCAGAGCGCATGGGCTCTGTAGCTGCGGCATGCAGGCTCTCTAGTCATGGCCCACATACTCAGTAGCTGCGGCGGGCGGGCTTAGTTGCCGCATGGCATGTGGGATCTTAGTTCTCTGACCAGGGATCGAACCTGCATCCCCTACATTGGAAGGCGGATTCTTAATCACTGGACCACCAGGGAAGTCCCTTGATTTTTCTTTTTTAGTTTGTTGTTTTGATGGATTACATTAATTGACTTTTTTTATTGTTAAATTTTTTTAACATCTTTATTGCAGTATACTTGCTTTACAATGGTGTGTTAGTTTCTGCTTTATAGCAAAGTGAATCAGTTATACATATACATATGTTCCCACATCTCTTCCCTCTTGCGTCTCCCTCCCTCTCACCCTCTCTATCCCACCCCTCTAGGTGGTCACAAAGCACAGAGTTGATCTCCCTGTGCTATGCGGCTGCTTCCCACTAGCTACCTATTTTACGTTTGGTAGTGTATATATGTCCATGCCACTCTCTCACTTTGTCACAGCTTACCCTTCGCCCTCCCCATATCCTCAAGTCCATTCTCTAGTAGGTTTGTGTCTTTATTCCCGTCTTACCCCTAGGTTCTTCATGACCTTTTTTTTTCTTTCTTAGATTCTATATATATGTGTTAGCATATGGTATTTGTTTTTCTCTTTCTGACTTACTTCACTCTGTATGACAGACTCTAGGTCCATCCACCTCACTACAAATAACTCAATTTCGTTTCCTTTTATGGCTGAGTAATATTCCATTGTATATATGTGCCACATCTTCTTTATCCATTCATCTGTCGATGGACACTTAGGTTGCTTTCATGTCCTGGCTATTGTAAATAGAGCTGCAATGAACATTTTGGTACATGATGCTTTATGAATTATGGTTTTCTCAGGGTATATGCCCAGTAATGGGATTGCTGGGTTGTATGGTAGTTCTATTTTTAGTTTTTTAAGGAATCTCCAAACTGTTCTCCACAGTGGCTGTATCAATTTACATTCCACCAACAGTGCAAGAGGGTTCCCTTTTCTCCACACCCTCTCCAGCATTTATTGTTTCTAGATTTGTTGATGATGGCCATTCTGACCGGTGTGAGATGATATCTCATTATAGTTTTGATTTGCATTTCTCTAATGATTAATGATGTTGAGCATTCTTTCATGTGTTTGGTGGCAATCTGTATATCTTCTTTGGAGAAATGTCTATTTAGGTCTTCTGCCCATTTTTGGATTGGGTTGTTTGTTTTTTTGATATTGAGCTACATAAGCTGCTTGTAAATTTTGGAGATTAATCCTTTGTCAGTTGCTTCATTTGCAAATATTTTCTCCCATTCTAAGGGTTGCCTTTTGGTCTTGTTTATGGTTTCCTTTGCTGTGCAAAAGCTTTGAAGTTTCATTAGGTCCCATTTGTTTATTTTTCTTTTATTTCCATTTCTCTAGGAGGTGGGTCAAAAAGGATCTTGCTGTGATTTATGTCATAGAGTGTTCTCCCTATGTTTTCCTCTAAGAGTTTGATAGTGTCTGGCCTTATATTTAGGTCTTTAATCCATTTTGAGTTTATTTTTGTGTATGGTGTTAGGAAGTGTTCTAATTTCATACTTTTACATGTACCTGTCCAGTTTTCCCAGCACCACTTATTGAAGAGGCTGTCTTTTTCCATTGTATCTTCTTGCCTCCTTTATCAAAGATAAGGTGACCAAATGTGCGTGGGTTTATCTCTGGGCTTTCTATCCTATTCCATTGATCTATATTTCTGTTTTTGTGCCAGTACCATACTGTCTTGATTACTGTAGCTTTGTAGTATAGTTTGAAGTCAGGGAGCCTGATTCCTCCAGCTCCGTTTATCTTTCTCAAGATTGCTTTGGCTATTCGGGTCTTTTGTGTTTCCATACAAATTGTGAAATTTTTTGTTCTAGTTCTGTAAAAAATGCCAGTGGTAGTTTGTTAGGGATTGCATTGAATCTGTAGATTGCTTTGGGTAGTATAGTCATTTTCACAATGTTGATTCTTCGAATCCAAGAACATGGTATATCTCTCCATCTATGTGTATCATCTTTAATTTCTTTCATCAGTGTCTTATAATTTTCTGCATACAGGTCTTTTGTCTCCTTAGGTAGGTTTATTCCTAGGTATTTTATTCTTTTTGTTGCAGTGGTAAATGGGAGTGTTCTCTTAATTTCTCTCTCATATTTTTCATCAGTGTATAGGAATGCTAGAGATTTCTGTGCATTAATTTTGTATCCTGCTACTTTACCAAATTCATTGATTAGCTCTAGTAGTTTTCTGGTAGCATCTTTAGGATTCTCTATGTATAGTGTCAGGGCATCTGCTAACAGTGACAGCTTTACTTCTTCTTTTCCGATTTGGATTCCTTTTATTTCCTTTTCTTCTCTGATTGCTGTGGCTAAAACTTCCAAAGTGATGTTGGATAATAGTGGTGAGAGTGGGCAACCTTGTCGTGTTCCTGATGTTAGTGGAAATGGTTTCAGTTTTTCCCCATTGAGGATGATGTTGTCTGTGGGTTTGTCATATATGGCCTTTATTATGTTGAGTTAAGTTCCCTCTATGCCTACTTTCTGCAGGGTTTTTAACATATATCGGTGTTGAATTTTGTCAAAAGATTTCTCTGCATCGATTGAGATGATCATGCGGTTTTTCTCCTTCAGTTTGTTAATATGGTGTATCACATTGATTGATTTGTGTATGTTGAAGAATCCTTGCATTCCTGGGATAAACCCCACTTGATCATGGTGTATGATCCTTTTAATGTGCTGTTGGATTCTGTTTGCTAGTATTTTGTTGAGGATTTTTGTATCTATGTTCATCATTGATGTTGGCCTGTAGTTTTCTTTCTTTGTGACATCTTTGTCTGGTTTTGGTATCAGGGTGATGGTGGCTTCATAGAATGAATTTGGGAGTGTTCCCCCCTCTGCTATATTTTGGAAGAGTTTGAGAAGGATAGGTGTTAGCTCTTCTGTAAATGTTTGGTAGAATTCGCCTGTGAATCATCTGGTCCTGGGCTTTTCTTTGCTGGAAGATTTTTTTTTTTTTTTTTTTTTTGTGGTACGCGGGCCTCTCACTGTTGTGGCCTCTCCCGCTGCGGAGCACAGGCTCCGGACGCGCAGGCTCAGTGGCCATGGCTCACGGGCCCAGCTGCTCTGTGGCATGTGGGATCTTCCCGGACTGGGGCATGAACCCGCGTCCCCTGCATCGGCAGGCGGACTCTCAACCACCGCGCCACCAAGGAAGCCCTGCTGGAAGATTTTTAATCACAGTTTCAATTTCAGTGCTTGTGATTGGTCTGTTCATATTTTCTGTTTCTTCCTGGTTCAGTCTCGGAAGGTTATGCATTTCTAAGAATTTGTCAGTTTCTTCCACGTTGTCCATTTTATCGGCATAGAGTTGCTTGTAGTAATATCTCATAATCCTTTGTATTTCTGCAGTGTCAGTTGTTACTTCTCCTTTTTCATTTCTAATTCTACTGATTTGAGTCTTCTCCCTTTTTTTCTTGATGAGTCTGGCTAATGGTTAATCAATTTTGTTTATCTTCTCAAAGAACCAGCTTTTAGTTTTATTGATCTTTGCTATAGTTTCCTTCATCTCTTTTTCATTTATTTCTGATCTGATCTTTATGATTTCTTTCCTTCTGCTAACTTTGAGGTTTTTTTGTTCTTCTTTCTCTAATTGCTTTAGGTGTAAAGTTAGGTTGTTTACTTGAGATGTTTCTTGTTTCTTAAGGTAGGATTGTATTGCTATAACTTCCCTCTTAGAACTGCTTTTGCTGCATCCCATAGGTTTTGCATTGTCGTGTTTTCATTGTCATTTGTTTCTAGGTATTTTTTAAATTTCTCTTTGATTTCTTTAGTGATCTCTTGGTTATTAAGTAGTGTATTGTTTAGCCTCCATGTGTTTGTTTTTTTTACAGATGTTTTTCCTGTAATTGATACCTAGTCTCATAGCGTTGTGGTCTGAAAAGATCCTTGATACAATTTCAATTTTTTAAAATTTACCAAGGCTTGATTTGTGACCCAAGACATGATCTATCCTGGACAGTGTTTCATGAGCACTTGAGAAGAATGTGTATTCTTTTGTTTTTGGATGGAATGTCCTATAAATATCAATTAAGTCCATTTTCTTTAATGTATCATTTAAAGCTCGTGTTTCCTTATTTATTTTAATTTTGGTTGATCTGTTCATTGGTGAAAGTGGGGTGTTAAAGTCCCCTACTATGATTGTGTTACTGTCGATTTCCCGTTTTATGGCTGTTAGTATTTGCCTTATGTATTGAGGTGCTTCTGTGTTGGGTGCATAGATATTTACAATTGTTATATCTTCTTGGATTGACCCCTTGATCATTATGTAGTGTCCTTCTTTTTCTCTTGTAATAGTCATTATTTTAAAGTCTATTTTGTCTGATATGAGAATTGCTATTCCAGCTTTCTTTTGATTTCCATTTGCATGGAATATCTTTTTTCATCCCCTCATTTTCAGTCTGTATGTGTCCCTAGGTCTGAAGTGGGTCTCTTGTAGACAGCATATGTATGGGTCTTGTTTTTGTATCCATTCAGCCAGTCTATATCTTTCGGTTGGAGCATTTAATCCATTTACATTTAAAGTAATTATCAATATGTATGTTCCTATTACCATTTTCTTAATTGTTTGGGGTTTGTTATTATAGATCTTTTCCTTCTCTTGTGTTTTCTGCCTAGAGAAGTTCCTTTAGCATTTGTTGTAAAGCTGGTTTGGTGGTGCTGAATTTTCTTAGCTTTTGCTTGTCTGTAAAGGTTTTAATTTCTCCATCAAATCTGAGTGGAATTCTTGCTTGGTACAGTAATCTTGGTTGTAGGCTTTTCTCCTTCATCACTTTAAATATGTCCTGCCACTCCCTTTTCGCTTGCAGAGTTTCTGCTGAAAGATCAGTTATTAACCTTATGGGGATTCCTTTGTGTGTTATTTGTTGTTTTTCCCTTGCTGCTTTTAATATGTTTTCTTTGTATTTAATTTTTGATAGTTTGATTAATATGTGTCTTGGCGTGTTTCTCCTTGGATTTATCTTGTATGGGACTCTGTGCTTTCTGGACTTGATTATCTCTTTCCTTTCCCATATTAGGGAAGTTTTCAACTATAATCTCTTCAAATATTTTCTCAGTCCCTTTCTTTTTCTCTTCTTCTTCTGTGACCCCTATAATTCGAATGTTGGTGCGTTTAATGTTGTCCCAGAGGTCTCTGAGACTGTCCTCAGTTCTTTTCATTCTTTTTTCTTTATTCTGCTCTGCTGTAGTTATTTCCACTACTTTATCTTCCAGGTCACTTATCTATTCTTCTGCCTCAGTTATTCTGCTCTTGATCCCTTCTAGAAAATTTTTAATTTCATTTATTGTGTTGTTCATCATTGTTTGATTGCTTTTTAGTTCTTCTAGGTCCTTGTTAAATGTTTCTTGCATTTTGTCTATTCTATTTCCAAGAGTTTGGATCATCTTTACTATCATTATTCTGAATTCTTTTTCAGGGCGATTGCCTAATTCCTCTTCATTTGTTATGTCTGGTGGGTTTTTATCTTGCTCCTTCATCTGCTGTGTGTTTTTCTGTCTTCTCATTTTGCTTAACTTACTGTGTTTGGGGTCTCCTTTTCACAGGCTTTGGGTTCATAGTTCCCGTTGTTTTTGGTGTCTGTCCCCAGTGGCTAAGGTTGGTTCAGTGCGTTGTGTAGGCTTCCTGGTGGAGGGGACTAGTGCCTGTGTTCTGGTGGATGAGGCTGGATCTTGTCTTTGTGGTGGGCAGGTCCACGTCTGGTGGTGTGTTTTGGGGTGTCTGTGGCCTTATTATGATTTTAGGCAGGCTCTCTGCTAATGGATGGGGTTGTGTTCCTGTTTGCTAGTTGTTTGGCATATGGTGTCCAGCACTGTAGCTTGCTGGTCCTTGAGTGAAGCTGGGTCTTGGCGTTGACATGGAGATCTCTGGGAGATTTTCACCGTTTGATACTAGGTGGAGCTGGGATGTCTCTTGTGGACCAGTGTCCTGAACTCTCCCACCTCAGAGGCACAGCCCTGATGCCTGGCTGGAGCACCAAGAGCCTTTCATCTACACAGAAAAAGAGAAAAAGTGGAAAAATATATATATCTTTGCTCCCAAAGTCCACCTCCTCAGTTGGGGATGATTCGTTGTCTTTTCAGGTATTCCACAGATGCAGGGTATATCAAGTTGATTGTGGAGATTTAATCCGCTGCACCTGAGGCTGCTGGGAGAGATTTCCCTTTCTCTTCTTTGTTCTCACAGCTCCCAGGGCTCAGCTTTGGATTTGGCCCCGCCTCTGCGTGTAGGTCGCCGGAGGGCGTCTGTTCTTCGCTCAGACAGGACGGGGTTAAAGGAGCCGCTGATTCGGGGGCTCTGGCTCACTCAGGCCGGGGGGAGGGAGGGGTGCGGATGTGGGGCGAGCCTGTGGCGGCAGAGGCCGGCGTGATGTTGCACCAGCCTGAGGCGCGCCGTGTGTTCTCCCGGGTAAGTTGCCCCTGGATCACGGGACCCTGGCAGTGGCGGGCTGCACAGGCTCCCGGGAGGGGAAGTGGGGTTAGTGACCTGTGCTTGCACGCAGGCTTCTTGGTGGCGGCAGCAGCAGCCTTAGCGTCTCATGCCCGTCTCTGGAGTCCGCACTTTTAGCCGCGGCTCGCGCCCGTCTCTGGAGCTCCTTTAAGCAGCGCTCTTAATCCCCTCTCCTCGCGCACCAGGAAACAAAGAGGCAAGAAACAGTCTCTTGCCTGTTCGGCAGTTCCAGACTTTTTCCCCGACTCCCTCCCGGCTAGCCATGGTGCACTAACCCCCTTCAGGCTGTGTTCACGCTACCAACCCCAGTCCTGTCCCTGCGCTCCTACCGAAGCCCAAGCCTCAGCTCCCAGCCCCGCCCGCCCAGGCGAGTGAGCAGAGAAGCCTCTCGGCCTGGTGAGTGCTGGTCGGCCCTGATCCTCTGTGCGGGAATCTCTCCGCTTTGCCCTCCGCACCCCTGTTGCTGTGCTCTCCTCCGCGGCCCCGAAGCTTCCCCCCTCCGCCACCCGCAGTCTCCGCCCGCGAAGGGGCTTCCTAGTGTATGGAAACTTTTCCTCCTTCACAGCTCCCTCCCACTGGTGCAGGTCCCGTCCCTATTCTTTTGTCTCTGTTTTTTTCTTTTTTCTTTTGCCCTACCCAGGTACATGGGGAGTTTCTTGCCTTTTGGGAGGTTTGAGGTCTTCTGCCGGCGTTCACTAGGTGTTCTGTAGGAGCTGTTCCACACGTAGATGTATTTCTGATGTATTTGTGGGGAGGAAGATGATCTCTGTATCTTACCCTTCCGCCATCTTGAAGCTCCTCCAATTGATTTTTTTTAAAATTAGTTAATTAATTAATTTATTTTTGCTGTGTTGGGTCTTTGTTTCTGTGTGAGGGCTTTCTCCAGTTGTGGCAAGCGGGGGCCACTCTTCATCGGGGTGTGCGGGCCTCTCACTATTGCGGCCTCTCTTGTTGCGGAGCACAGGCTCCAGACGCGCAGGCTCAGTAATTGTGGCTCACGGGCCCAGTTGCTTCGCGGCAAGTGGGGTCCTCCCAGATCAGGGCTCGAACCTGCGTCCGCTGCATTGACATTCTCAACCACTGCGCCACCAGGGAAGCCCCCCTCCAATTGATTTTTGATTGTTGATCCTGTCTTGCATATCTGGGATGAATCCCACTTGATTGGATCATCTAATGATTTAGACAAAGGAAATTAATTCCTAAAACTTGTTCTTTTTGATAAATAAACAGCACCTCTTAAATCAGTTATTTTCCCTCCATCATTTATTTTGGAGATAATATCTTTTCTCTTTATTAACTACTATAGAGCACATAGTAAAAGTTCAAATAATACAAAAAATTTTTAAATGAAAAGTAAATGCTCCTCCAACACCAGACCCTAGATGCACTCCTCAGAGGCCACCACTCTCCACAGATTTTTTTTGGTGCATCCTTCCAGAATTTCCTTCCAGAATTTCCTGCTTCCTTTCAGAAAAAAATAATGACCTCCTTTTATTATGGACTAATAACAACCCTACTGAGGTGTAGTTTTTGTGGGCCAAGTGACCTGGAGCGTTGTTTTATAGGGCTAGTTTGGCTGACACTTCTATAACTAGAGTTCAGGTGCCCTGGGTTTTTGTCTCAGGCTCTGAATGCCTCCAGAAATGTTGGGGTCCACTTGATGTTTCTCTCGGCTCCTTTATTCTCGTTGGTGGGCTTGTCTTTGTGCTGGATGACTGATAGTCACATCCTATTTTTGGGGGAGTGTCCTCACTGCTTCTTTCATTATGTCATTTTATATTCCCCCTGTAGCGTGACTGGAATAAATGAAGAATGCTTCCATGCTCTTCCCCTTCTCTGCTCACCTCTGTGTCTTGCAGACTTAGGATGTCTTCAAAGAGGACCTTTCCTCCCAAAGACCCTGTTTAAAATTCCACTCCCTCAGTGATATGTGAAGAACAGACAGAAATACTGAAAGACGTTTGATGTGTGAGATTTCTTCCAGGGAATAGTGACTTACTTAGATCCCAGAGGACCCCAGTCAGTGAGGGGCAAGAAGAAAGGGGGCCTGACCTCAGGGCAAAGGAGAGCAGAAAGGGAAGCCACGGGCATTTGCTCAGGTAGTGTGTGAGTGTGCCTTGCAGTGAGGGTTTGAGGTGCCTCTATGACCATGGTAGTCCCTGTGCACATTTTTGCAGGAGGGCTTAGAAAGATTTTCCAATCACAGTTGATCAACCAGTAAGCATTTATTAAACCAACAAAATTTTAATGCCATCGCATACACTATCTGAGTCTTCTCGCTAAAGTGACACTCCAAGTCACATTGCTCCTTGTCACTTTTTTCATAGCACTTATGGCTATTTATTAACTTCTTCAGTCCTTTGGGTGCCTGCTTGCTGTCTGTCTTCCCCACTAGGCTGGCAGCTCCGTGAGGGCAGGAATGCTGCTGCATCCCAGTGTCTGGTGCCTGGGACACTGTAAGTGCTTAATACAAATATCGATTAGCTGAAATAATACATAATGAATATACACTTTACCAAATAGTAATGACAGTAGTGAGTGATCACCAACATTTCTGGAGCACTTACTATGTGCCAGCTCCTGTGCTAGCCACCTTTCATCTCATTTAATCCTCAGAAGCAGCTCTATGAAGTGAGAATTAATATCCCTATTTTATAGGTTAGGAAAATGGGCCAAGAAATGTATCCTGTCCCAGGACATACAGCCAGTAAGCAGTGGGCTGAGATGTGAACCTTGGTCTGTCCAAGAGCACAAAGTTCAAGGTATGCGGTATAATCCCTAGGGATGTTAACCGTGAGTAGTGACTGCAGAAACGGGCCCAAAGGAGCAGGTTGCCACCTTCCAGGTGAGTGTCGGGTGGCTGGTGGCAGGCCAGGCATCTGCTCTTCAGGAATTGAAATGGAGACACCCAGGCAGTTGTCAACACCGTGCTGCGGGGTGGGTTTATCCCTGATGTGAGTTCCTGGTAGATATTTTGAGCAGTCATGAATTATTTAGGTACCGAGACAGAAACACTTCCTGGCATTGAATCCTAACTGAAAATTGTGCATGAAATTAAAGTCAAGAGGTTCAGCAGTTATTTATGTTTTCTGTTAATGAATGAGGAAAAAAACACCCTTTCAGCCATCAGCTTTATGTTTCACCTTCTTGTTTCTCTTCCCTGGATCTCCAAGTGGCTCCTCAGTGCTTTGTGAGTCTTTATTTTTATTTTTTTATATATCATATCTTGCAAAATACCTGAGAGCCGTTTTCACCGTTCTGAGTGCCCGGAGAGTGCTCAGTTTGATCCATTCTCCCACAAGGAGAGCTTCAGCAGAGAGAAATGAGGCCTAATGAGCCCCCTCATCATGGCAGACTCCCTCCTTCTCTGGGCCCTCTCCGAGCATCGCTGCTTTCCCTCCGTCTGGGCTGTTGTGCTAATTGGGGATCAACTGAGCTATTATTGTGAATTTATACAACACATTATGTGTTGTAAAATGCCTCATATTCAGTTTATCAGTCATTTCTTAAGTAAGTCACTAACTAGGGAAGGAGGAGAATTCAGAAGGGTCTAGGCCCAACTCGCAGGCTTATCCTAGTGGGTTAACCTGGTGAGGGCAAAACTTGTAAGAGGGACCAGGTGCATGTTCTTAATGAGGGTCGGTGCTGGTCAGTCCCTGAGAGGGATACCCCCATATTTCCATGTCTTTTTCTTTTGGCTGCACTGCATGGCTTCAGGGATCTTAGTTCCCCGACGAGGGAATGGACCTGGGCCCCAGCAGTGAAAGCACCAAGTCCTAACCACTGGACCGCCAGGGACTTAACCCCATGTCTTTTTTTTTTTTTTTTTTTTTTGCGATACGCGGGCCTCTCACTGTTGTGGCCTCTCCCGTTGCGGAGCACAGGCTCCGGATGCGCAGGCTCAGCGGCCATGGCTCACGGGCCCAGCCACTCCACGGCATGTGGGATCTTCCCGGACCGGGGCACGAACCCGTGTCCCCTGCATCGGCAGGCGGACTCTCAACAACTGCGCCACCAGGGAAGCCTCCATGTCTTTTTTTTTTAAGTTTTATTGAGATATAATACACATACCATACAGTTCACCCATTTAAAGTGTATAATTCAGTGGGTTTTAGTATATTCACAGGGTTGTACAACCATCACCACAGTCAACTTTAGAGCATTCCATCACTCCCCAAAGAAACACCAGACTGCTTAGTCATCACTCCACCCAACCCCTGCATTTCCCCCAGCAGCCACTAATCTACTTTCTGTCTGTATAGATTTGCCTATTCTGGACATTTCATATACATGGAATCATAAGATATGTGGTCTTTGTGACTGATGTCTTTCAATTAACATAATGCTTTCTGGGTTCATTCATGTTGTATCAGTACTTCATTCATACTTGTATCAGGATGTATCAGTAACTTTATTTCTTTTCATTGCCAAATACTATTCCATTGTATGGATATACCACAGTTTGTTTATCCGTTCATTTTGTGATGGACATTTGAGTTGTGTCTACTTTTTGGCTATTATGGATAATGCTGCTATGAACATTTATGTACAGGTTTTTGTGCGGACATACATTTTTATTTACCTAGGAGTAGAATTGCTGGTGCATGTGGTAATTCTATGTTTAAGCTTTGAGGAACTGGCAGACTGTTATCCACAGTGGCTCAACTATTTTACCTTCCTGCCAGCAGTATATGAGGGTTCCATTTTCTCCACATTCTCACGAGTAACATTGTTATTATTTGACTTTTTGACTACAGCCCTCTTAGTAGGTATGAAGTAAAGTGGATTTGCACTGTGGCTTGGGTTTGTATTTCCCTGGTGGCTTCCACTGTATCTTGACAATAAAATTTTTTTATACATATCTATTTATTTTTGGTGAGAACCCAAGTTCTACTCTTGGCAAATTTCAATTATATAATACAGTGTAATTGACTATAATCACTATGTTTTACATTACATTCTCAGACCTTATTCATCTTATTTACCAGTCTTATAGCTGAAAGTATGTACCCTTTATCAACATCTCCCTATTTTCCCCAGCCCCTGGCAACTACTTTTTTACTCTCTATTTCTTTGAATTTGACTTTTTTTTCCCCCTGATTCCACATATAAGTGATACCATGCAGTTTTTGTCTTTCCCTGTCTGGCTTATTTCGCTTAGCAAAGTGTTCTCAAATTTTATTCATGTTGTTGCAAATGGCAGGCTTTCATTCTTTCTCATGGCTGAATAATATTCCATTGTTATGTATATAAATGTATCCTTTGATGAACACTTAGGTTGTTTCCATATCTTGGCTATTGTGAATAATGCTGCAGTAAACATGGGAGTGCAGTTATCTCTTCATTATCCTGCTTTCATGTCCTTTGGATATATACCCAGAAGTGGGATTGCTGGGTCATATGGTGGTTGTATTTAAAAACTTTTTTTTATCGAAGTACAGTTGATTTACAATATTGTGTTAGTTTCAGATGTACAGCAAAGTGATTCAGTTACACATAGTTTTTTCAGATTATTTTCCATTATAGGTTATTATGAGATATTGAATATAGTTCCCTGTGCTATACAGTAAATCCTTGTTGCTTATCTATTTTATGTATAGTAATGTGTATCTGTTAACCCATATTCCTAATTTCCCCTCCCCACTTCCTTTTCCCTTTGGTCACCGTAAATTTGTTTTCTATGTCTGTGAGTCTGTTTCCGTTTTGTATATAGATTCATTTGTATTATTTTTTAGATTCCACATAAAAGTGATATCACATAGTATTTGTCTTTCTCTGTCTGACTTACTTCACTTAGTGTGATAATCTCTAGGTCCATCCATGTTGCTGCGAATGGCAATATTTCATTCTTTTTTATGGCTGAGTAATATTCCGCCTTCTTAAACCAATCATCTGTTGATGGGAATTTTGGTTGTTTCCATGTCTTGACAATAAAGTTTTTACTTGGGCGGCTGGATGTTCTGCTGGGGGTTAATATTGGAACAGATGAGGAGAGTGACTGTCTCTGGAACCCTCCTCTCCTCAGGCAACCTCACGTCCATGGGGCATCCCTCACCCTTGAGCCTTTTCTGTCTGTGGGACTGGGGGAGGGGGTAGACCAAGTCTGAACCACTGCCCAGGCCTTCGCTCTGTTAGCCACCTTCAGAGTTGGCCTTCTGGTTTACTGGCCATTCTTAATTATCCCATGACCCACAAAAAACATGAAGATTTAAAACAATTTGCTTTTAAAATTCAGTTACAGATGTTGTCCTGTCATAACTGCAAGCTGAGTTTTGAAAGTTTCTAAGGTCACAGGTGTTTTGATGAAGACACTATATGTCAAGCCCGCAGCACAGAAGAAAGTCTGTGTTTTCCAGCTTTCCTGTGTCCTCAAAAATGAATGGATAAGCAGAGCCCAAATCCTCGGAAATATGTTTATTTTGAAAAATTAAATTCCTTATCTTGAGAGAGTTGTAGATTTATATGCAGTTGTAAGAAGTACTACCAAGAGATCCCATCCTTGGACCGTTTACCTGTGGGAGAAAATAAAGATTTACTGAGGGACTGGAAAATAACTCTGGAAGCATGCCAGGAATTCCAACTATTTCTGCTGCCATCAGCTCCCTGCTTTCCCCAGGATGAGGACCTTATGACCCAACAATCAAATAAGCTGCTCCCCAGGAGTGGTTACTTATTGACAGCAGCTATTCAGCGTTGCGATTGATTTTGGCTTAAGGTGGACAAACCTAATAACAGTACCCCCCTTCTCTTCCTTCTCATTCTTGTTCTTAAGGGTCAGTTGCTAATATTGAATCTTTCCTGCCATGGCTGCTGCTGCTGCCCCCCATCCTTTGAACTTTTAAAAGACATTAAGCCTGCCACGGCTCTCATTTTAACTTAGACCTACCCACAGTGGGAGAAAATCCTCTAAATGAGGCAACGAATGTAAATAAGCTAATGATTATAAAATTGGTCAGTGTAGTACCTGGCATATCATTTGAGTTTGGTTCTTTCACTGATTCCACACATATTTATAGAACTATAACTCTGTGTTAGGCATTGTTTAAGATGCTAGGGGTACAATCAGAGAAAAAAAACACGTAGAAATTTCTGCCCTCATCTAGCTTACATTCTCCTGAGGGGAGAAAAACAGATTACAACAGAAAACAAAATCAAAAAGTAAAATAATGGATAAAAAGTAGGGAGTGAGGGCAAAGTGGGGAGGGGGAGGGAGTGGGGATGGATTCCATTAAAAAAAAACCTTTTAATATTGTGCTGTACATTACGTCCCCAAGACTTATTTATCTTATAACTGGAAGTTTGTACCTTTTGATCCCCCTACACCCATTTCACACCCCAGCCCCTCCCACCTCACTCCTGGCAACCACTGATCTGTTCTCTCTATCTGTGAGTTCAGTTTTTTGCTTTTTTTAGATAACTCATATAAGTGAAGTCATACAGTATTCATCTTTTTCTGTCTGACTTATTTCACTCAATAAAACCCTCCAAGTCCATCCATGTTGTTGCAAATGGCAACATTTCATTCTTTTTTATGGGTGAGTAGTATTCCATTGTGTGTGTGTGTATGTGTGTGTATCACATCTTCTCTATCCATTTATCTGTTGATGGACACTTAAGTTGCTTCCCTATCTTGGCAATTGTAAATAACGCTAAATAATGCTGCTATGAACATCAGGGTGTGTGTATCTTTTCAAATTAGGTTTTTTTTTTTTTTTTGGATATATACCCAGGAGTGGGATTGCTGGGTCATACAGTAGTTCTATTTTTAGTTTTTGGAGAAACCTCCATACTGTTTTCCACTATAGCTGCACCAGTTTACATTCTCACCAACAGTGTACAAGAGTTCCCTTTTTGCTACATCTTTGCCGACGTTTGTTATTTGTATTCTTTTGATGATAGCCATTCTGACAGGTGTGAGGTGATATCTTATTGTGGTTTTGATTTTGCATTTGCTTTATGATTAGTGATGTTGTGCATCTTTTCATGTGCCTGTTGGCCATCTGCATTTCCTCTTTGGAAAAACGTCTATTCAGTTTTTCTGCCAATTTTTTAATCGGGTTGTTTGTTTTTTTGATGTTGAGTTATTTGATGTTGAGCTATTTATATATGTTGGGTATTAACCCCTTATCAGTCATATCATTTGCAAATATTTTCTCCCATTCAGTAGGTTGTCTTTTCCTTTTGTCAATGGTTTCCTTTGCTGTGCAAAAGCAGCCCTATACATTGCGTAAAGGAATGAGCATGACTGTGTCTTATAAAAGTTCATTTACATAAATAGGCAGAAGAGCAGGTTTGGCCATGGACTGCAGTTTGTCAATCCCTGCACTAGAATAAAAAATGTGAGGGAGGTGAGAAATCAGGCCCTGTGGATGGGTATCTTCGGGGAGAGCACTCCGAGCAGAAGCAACAACCAGTGCAGAGGCCCTGAGGCAGGTTTGTGGCCGGCCTGAGAGAAGAACAGTAAAGGCCGAGTGAACAAGTGGAAAACTAGTAGGAGACAAGGTGGGAGAGGTGGAGGGGCCGTTCCTATGGGGGTTTGTAAGCCAAGGTAAACTCAATGCATGTTTACTAAGGATATTCCAAAGAATAATCAATGAACTGCTTTTTTAACCGTTGAAGTGTGGCATGCATATAGAAAGGTATTCAAGCAAGCAGCATGACACTTTTGTAAAGTGAACACTGGGTGACAGCACCCAGATCCAGAAACACAACTGGACGGGCACTTCAGAAGCCCTCCCCATGCCTCCTCTCGGGCACTGCTCCTGGCGGGTGACCCCCAGCCTGGCTTCTAACACCACAGGTTAGTTGTGCCCATTGTTGAACTTCATATAACTTTTCATAAGAGGCACGTGTGGTATGCTCTCTCTTGCCTGCCTGCATCTGACTCCTTGGGCTTAAGGTTCTGTTTCTGAAATTCATCCTTGTTGCTGCTTTTGGTTATAATTTAATTCTCACTAAGGTATGGGAGTCAGTTCTATGAAGATATTATTTAGTTGTTTTTTCCACTGTTGATGGACATTTACATTGTTTCCAGTTTGGGCCGTTACAAGCTGCTTTGTTAGCTTTAACTTAAAAAAAAAAACAAAACTCAAGCACACAGAGTCAGCCACTTAAAAAAAAAAACAAACTCAAGCACACAGAGTCAGCCAAATATTTAGGGGCTTTTGGAAAACAGTTGCAAGTGTTTGAGAACAAGACAGGCCTGGACCATTCACAGACTGTCAGGGATGAGATTGTTTTCCTGCTGCAGCTCAGGAGGTCCAAGGCGGCCAGCACTGCAGCTGCCACAGGCCTAGCTGTGTGGCCCGCGATCATGGAGTTGGTGTGGTTTGCTCAAGTGGCCAAGCCACCTTCCCCTGTGACACTCCTCTAGCAGACATCTGTCTGAGTGTTCCAGAAAGAGGCTCTTGTGGTGGGGCCTCTGGGGCTCCCACGAGCACTTCTGCAACCATGGTCTGTGGGATCACAGAGGACGTGTGTTCCCTAAATCTGTAAACCTGCGATGAAGAAACACGAAACTTTTTGGGCCATGACACTTTCTTCCCACGTCCTTGGAAAGAACGTAAAACTTTAGGCAACTCAAGGTCAAATCTGCCTGGAGAAGGGAAGTCTGTGTCTGTGAGTATTCTTCATGAAGTGCTCAGGCAGCACCATGAGCAGATCATTTTCCCGTGCTTTGGAAACTGACCTTTCTCAGCGCGTGGGTCTTGTGCTGAACACACAGGCCAGATGCGCTTTGCAGTTGCAGTCATGAGGTGGAAATCTGATCACTCTTAGGAGGACCTTGGTGGCTCTCCCATTCCTCCCGGCTCTCTCGGGCCACGTGTCCTGTTGCCCCTCTGCTCAGCCAGCACACCCCCTCCCATCTACATCATCCTCTTAACGATGCAGCATGGCCCCGGCTGCCCATCTGGTGGCCTCAGCCCTTGGCTCATCTTAGAACACTCCCAGGTTACCACGGGGGCTCACACAGCCTCCGTGTCCTTCTTGAGCACTTTCTGATTCGACTGGAGGGGGAAGTTCCTCCTTGTGGACTCATTCTAAATTGAGGAGCCCAAGAAGACACACCAGTAGGTAAACTGAGGAAATAGGTAGGCTGGAAAAAGCAAGAGAGAAGGCAGCCTCCCAAGTTAGCAGTTCTGAGCTTTCTCACCTGTTCATAGATGTAGGCTCTATTTTACAGGATTTCCCAGTAGCATGGCTATTTCTAGACTCTTCCATCGCTTCTACAAGAATCATTGTAAAATACCCCTTTCATGGTGCATTATTGTATGGGAGGGGTGCTCTCTTTCTGTGTAGAAGAAATTCTCATGATAGGAATAGACACCAGGCACAGAGCAGATGTGTGGAAATTGTTTGCTGAAAGAATGAATAAGGAAAGTATGTCTTTGAACTTTCTATAGCAACTCTGACATCCCACTGTATGGGGTCTCCTGAACCCAACATTGTTTGTTGTCTGACTCTAGCTGACCTAATCTGACAACGCAGCATCGCCTAGAAGACTTCCTGTCGCTCATTCATTCATTCATTCACTCATCAGATATTTACTGTGCAAGGTCCTGAGAGAGGATCTGGAGATGTAGCAGTGAACAAGACAGTACAAGTTCGTGGAGCTTCTATTCTAGTGGGAAGAATCTGGCAATAAGCAAACAGTAATACAAATAAAAATTAGGAAAGGTGGTGATGAATTCTATGTAGAAAAGTTCAGTTGGGTCAGGGAGGTGAGAGAGTGAGGTGGAATAGGGATGAGGCAGTGTTCTTTCTAGGGTGGCTGGGAAGGTCTCTCTGATAAGGTGGTGTTTGAGCAGAGGCCTAGAGGAAGTGAAGGGGAACCAAGTGGGTATCTGGGACAAGAACATTCCAGGAAAAGAGAAGAGGTTCAAAGGCCTCAAAGCAGAAGGGAGCAGTATCTGAGAGGGGTTGGAGGAGCGAGGGGAGAGGGCTGGGAGAGAAGCCCAGACAGGTGGAGGCAGATCCATCCGGTGGGTCTTCCAGGTCCCTGGAAGCACTTAGAAGCCACTGGAAGGTTTTACTAGAGGGCAGCATGGTCAGACCTGTGTGTTTTAAGAGGATCACTCAGTTGCTGTGTGAGAATCGGCTCAAGGGGGACAGGAGCAAAAGCAGGGAGACCCATTGGAAGGCTGATACACTCTTCCTGGTGAGAGATGTACCCTTGTGTGGTGAGAATTTTTAGAACGCCCAAGGCTGCCAGACGGTCCAGTGGTCCAGAGCAGGGTGTTCTACTTTTGTGTGAATTTCAAGCTCAGGATATAAACACCTGCCTGGACTTGGAGAGGCAGCTGGTGAGGGCTTCCCTGGGCCCCTGCCCCACACTCCTCTTCCTCTCCAAGGGCCCTCACCACGGAGCGCCGTGGGGCACAGACCCAGTGAAGCCAGGCAGCATCTGGGTGTTAGCAGCACTTGGTGCTCACCCGAAATGACAGCAGGACGCAGACCCCATTGTCACCAGCTTCAGGGCAGCCCCCTCCTCCTCTGAGGAGGAGAGTTTCACCTAGCTTTCATCACACAGGGCCTCCGCAAGCTGTAGTTCCCCTTCCCCTTCTTGCTGGAGTGAATTGGGCCTTTTCCTCCCTCCCTCCCTCCCTCCCTCCCTCCCTCCCTTCCCCCTTCTCTCTCTCTTTCTTTCTTTCCCTCTCTCTTTCCTCCCTCCCCACTCCCACCCTTCCCTCCTTCCTTCCTTCCTTCCTTCCCTCCCTCCGTTCCCTTTTTTCCTTTTAATTGAGATTTAATTTACATATAGCATTGAGTAAGTTTAAAGTGTACAACATGTTGATTTGACACATTTATACATTGTGATTTGATTACCATTCTAGCTTTAGTTAACACCTCTAGCATGTCACATAATTATCATTTCCTTTTTGTGAGAACATTTAAGATCTAGTCTCTTAGCAATTTTGAAATATTATAATATAGTATTGTTGACTGTAATCACTGTGCTGTGCATTAGATCTCTAGAACTTATTCGTCATCTAGTTGCAAGTACTCTAAACAACATCTCCCCGATTCCCCCACACCCCACTCCCTGGTAACTACCACTCTACTCTCTGTTTCTATAATTTCAGCTTTTTTTGATTCCACATATAAGTGCTATCATGCAGTATTTATCTTCCTCTATCTGGCTTATCTCACTTAGTATAATGTCCTTGAGGTCCATCCATGTTGTTGCAGATGGCAGGATTTCCTTCTTTTTCATGGCTGAATACTATTCCATTGTATATTTATACCACACCTTTATCAATTCATTTACTGACAGACACTTAGGTTGTTTCCATATCTTGGCTATTGTGAATAATGCTGCAATGAACATGGGAGTGCAGACATCTTTTCAATATCCTGTTTTCATTTCCTTTGAATATATACTTAGAACTGTGATTACTGGATTATATGGTAGTTCTATTTTTAATTTTCTGAGGAGCCTCCCTACTGCTTTCCATAGTGGCTGCACCAATTTACATTCCCACCACCAGTACACAAGGTTTCCCTTTCTGCCACATGCTTGCAGCACCTCTTATCTCTTGTCTTCTTGATGATTGCCATTCTCACAGGTGTGAGGTGGAGTTGGGCCTTTTCTGTCCATGATTTCAACCATGTCTTCTGGGGTGCGGCTTTCCTTACATGTCTCTGGATCTGGACTCACCCGGTTCACTTAGGTGGTGGAGGTGTGGCCCTTGAGTGTTGGCCATTCCAACCCGTATGTCCGGTTTACACCTCTTTGTCTTCACCATTTGGATTCTGCCTTGGTTATCTACTGCTACATAACAGATGACCACACACCGAGAGCCTTAAGACAACACTCATTTACTAGCTCTGTAGGCCAGGAGTGTGGTGGACTCAGCTGGGCTCTATGCTCAGGGAATCACAAAGCCACCGTCAAGGTTCAGCTGGGTTGGGCTTTTATTTGGAGGCTCAGGGAAAAATCTGTTTCCAAGGTCATTCAGGTTGGTGGTAGAAGCCAGTTCTTTGTGGTTGTACAACTTAAGACCCCACTTTCTTGGCTGTCGGCCAAGAGCTACTCTCAGCTTCTAGAGGTCACCCACATTCCTTGTCATGCGACCCCCTCTGTCTTCAAGCCACAATGGTGCATTGAATCCTTCTCATGCTTTGACTCTCTCTGACTTCCCTTCTGCCACCAGTTGGAGCAAGCGCCCTGTTTTTAGGGATCATGTGATTATATTTGGCCTATCTGGATGATCCAAGGTAATCTCCCTACCTGAAGTCAGCTGTGCCGTGTAGCACAGCGTAAGCATGGGGGCGCTGTCTCATCATAGTGATTGGTTCTGGGGATTAGGGCAGGACATCATTGGGGCCATTTTAGAAATTCTGCCCACCCTGACAGATTCTTTTGCATCCAGTATCAATGGTATTTGCAGACTTGCCTTTGCCCTCATGACTGGTGTCCCTTGGTGGTTACTACAGTGTGCTTTTACTTCCAGGACCCGAGTTCCTTCTTTTTCAGAGAGGCAGTTGGCATTTTGAAGCCACTTCGTGCTCTGGAACCCAGCATAGCGACCAAAAATCGGTGTTTAGTGTTTCTGTCTGATGCTGAATGGCAGGGAACCAAGAAATGGTGGCCTATTATATCATTATATGATCACTAAAGCTTCTCGTTAAAGCTAAAATTATAAGGGCTGAGATGTTCAAGGCCCTGTGTGTTTGAAGTCTCATGGACCATAAAATGGGAAGTAATCTAATGTCCTAGTGCATCTGCTTTTTCCTGTCACAGCCAACTTCCAGGAAACGTACCAGAGGAGTCTTCCCACCTCTGCTGGAACCTCCCATGATCAGGAGCTCATTACCTTATGATGCAGTCTATGCCATTCTTGAACAGGTCTATTTATTAAAAAAACCTTCCTTCTATGGGCCCACACTGGCTTCCTTCTGACTCACCCAGTGTACCCATTTATAGCCTATAGCCACACCAAATGCCTCTTTTCTCTTATGAAATATGCTTATGCAGAGGCTTAGAGGCAGGCATCAAGCCTTGGGGCATCTCTTCTCCAGCTAGACTCCAACTTTTCAGGCAACCTGGCACGTTGCCTTCTCTTCTGGTGCTGGGTACACCTGGGTCAAGGGCAAGGAACTTTTTCTGTTGTGCTCATCACTATATCCCCAGCGCCTAGCACAATGCCTTGTACATAGTAGGTACCAGTAAATATTTATTGATGGGCCGCAATCTCCTTTGGAACTTAGGTGTTTGCATGTTCTCCCTGATTGACATTGCCCAGTCTTGTGAGCCATCCCAGGTCTCTACCTAGAAACAGTTAATGTTCTCTGTCTTAAATCCTTTCCAGAACTAGGCATATAAACAGATAAATAAAACAAGTTAATGATTCAGGTGCTTGAGAGAGTTGCTTCCATAAGTAACAAATTTTGGTGCTTGACTTAAATTGTACCTCAGAGTTGCAGCAGGCAGGAGGAGGTAACTTCATTACAGAGGAAAAAAGGATCATATTAAACTTGGAATTGGTTTGCCTTCTCCTCTCAAGTGCATGGAGTCACTTAATTAGATGCATCTCTCAACGTGAGCACTTGCTGCGGAGATGGGAATGAAGCCCCACTGACAATAAGAAGAAATTCCTTTCCAGAACAAATAGAAGATGTGGTTGCCTTGCTGCTTATTAAATAGTGGTCGCCTTGGTACCTAGAGGCAGCAAATATGGGTATTCATGGTGGGTATTTGCTGCAATATTCTAATATTACTGCTCAGTTTAAAATGCTTAGTTTTGTATAACGTAATTATTGACACATTTGCATCGTTTTTCTACAGGAAAAAGTGTAGGTAATTATATCGGTAAGAAATTGGAAGTTAGAGCCGCTGGCTTGGTAGCTCAGGTCTCTAACCTGAATGCATTACAATGCTCCTGTGAAAGAATTCCACACATAAAAATTTCAGGATGTTGTTCTGCTCTCTGAAAAATTGATGTGGTACCTTATAGGTAAAATAAGGGTCTTGCCTCGTCTTTACAACATTTATCGCTCCTCCTTCCAGCAGGTATTTACTGATTCCTGTGATACATAAAGAAGTGCAGATTTTAAGTAGAACTTTCAAAGGAAAATCTCTAGTTGTATCATTTAAGGTAGCTAGAAAAGCAATTATAGAAAACAGTTGTTTATTGTCTTTTAATACTGTTTGATAAACATCAGAATAAACTAGTTTGTTTTTGACAACTTTGATCTGGACATAGTGTATTTTACACATATTAGGCAAATCAATTAGAAAATGGAGCTCACTATTCTAGGTAGGAAATTTCAGTTGTTTAATTCTTTATTTGTTATCTCTTTCAATGGTGCGTCTAATAATTAACTGACATGATTATAAAGCTTTGAATTGTAAGTTATACAGTACTAGAAAGAAGCTAACCCCTGTTCTCCATTCTTCTCCTCTCTTCCAAACTCAAATTTTGCTGTCTCTAGATTTTTGCATGTTGTTAGAGTCCAAAGAATACATTAATTCTGCAATCTTTTTAGCTGAATTTCATTGACTAGTTAATTGACTCATTCAGCAAACATGCATTGGGCCTGCGTTGGGTTTAGATCACAGCACTAGGGTTAGAGAGTAGAAAAACTCTATAAGAGATAAAGGAGACTTACCTTAAAAGTTTTTTTCTAAGTTAACAACACATCCATCACCTCACATAATTACTTTTTTTGTGTGTGTGGTGAGAGATTCAAGATCTATTCTCTTAGCGGCTTTCAAATATATAATACACTATGGTTAACTATAGTCACCATGCTGTACCTCAGATCCTCGGAACTTATTCATCTTGTAACTGGGAGTGTGTACCCTTTGGCCAACATCATCCCATTTTCCCCACCTCTCAGCCCCTGGCAACCACCACTCTACTCTCTGTTTCTATGAGTTTGGCTTTTTTAGATTCTCAGAAGTGAGATCATATAGTATTTGTCTTTCTCTGACTGCTTAATTCACGTAGCACGTTGCCCTCAAGATTCATCTATGTTGCAAATGACAGGATTTCCTTCTTTTTTACAGATGAATAATATTGCCATTATATATAAAAACCTACCACATCTTTATCCATTCATTTGTCAATGGACACTTAGGTTGTTGCCATGTCTTGGCTATTGTGAATAGTGCTGCTGTGAACATGGGGGTGCAGATATCTCTTCGAGATACTGGTTTCATTTAGAGGAGGCTTACCCCTAATGAGTCTATAGACTAGTAGTTCTCAAAGTGCGGTCACACACCAGTATTGACATTGTGTATGTGTGTGTGCACACACATGCATGTACTGTATACATGCTGATAGCCCTGGAATATGCTACAGTAGGAAATGGACATTCATGATTTAAATAAAATTAATGCACTTTATTTTGTAGAGCAGTATTACGTATACAGAAAAATTGTGCGGAATATACAGAATTCCCATCTACCCCTTTTTCTCCATCTCCCCCACTCTCACTTATTATTAACATTTTGCATTAGTGTAGTACGTTTGTTACAATTGATGAACCAATATTGATACATTACTATTAACTAAAATCCATAGTTAACATCAGGGTCACTCTTTGTGTTGTGTAGTTTGTTGGGTTTTGACAAATGCATAATGTTATATATCCACCATTACAGTATCATTTAGAATAGTTTCACTGCCCTAAAAATGATTGCATTTCCCTGATGATGAGCGATTTCTACCTATTCATCCATCCCTTCCTTTCCCCAAACCTTAGCTACCACTGATCTTTCTACTGTTGTTTCTATAGTTTTGCCTTTTCCAGATTGTACTGTAGTTGGAATAAGACATTTTATAGCCTGTTTAGACTGGCTTCTTTCACTTAGCAATATGCATTTAAGGTTCCTCTATGACTTTTTGTGACTTGATAGCCCATTGAATAATAAATATTCCATTGTCTAGATGTGCTACGCTTTGTTTATCTATTGAAGGACATCTTGGTTGCTCCCAAGTTTGGGCAATTATGAATAAAACTTCCGTAAACATTCATGTGCAGGTTTATATGTGAATATAAGTTTTAAACTTCCTTGAGTAACTACTAAGGAGCACAGTTGCTGGATCATATTGTGAGACTATGTTTAAGTTTGTAGATTCTGCCAAACTTTCTTCCATAGTGACTGTAACATTTTACATTTCCACCAACAATAAAAGAGAATTCCTGTTGCTCCACATCCCCACCAACATTTGGTGCTGTCAGCATTTTGGATTTTAGCTATCTAATAGGTGTGCAGCAGTATCTCACTGTAGAATATTTATTTATTTATTTTAATTGACGTAAAGTTGATGTACAATATTATATGTTATAGGTGTACAATATAGTGAATCATAATTTTTAAAGTTTAGATTCTATTTATAGTTATTATAAAATATTGGCTATATTCCCTTGTACAATATGTCCTTGTAACTTATTTTATACCTAGTAGCTTGTACCTTTTAATTCCCTACTGCTATATTGCCCCTCCCCCTTCCCTTTCTCTGATGATAACCACTCGTTTGCTCTCTATATCTGTGAGTCTGCTTCTTTTTTGTTATATTCACTAATTTGTTGTATTTTTTAGAGTCCACATATGAGTGATCTCATACAGTATTTGTCTTTCCCTGTTTGACTTATTTCACTTAGCATAATACCCTCCCAAGTCCATCCATGTTGTTGGAAATGGCAAAATTTCATTCTTTGTTATGGCTCAGTAGTATTCCATAGTGTGTGTGTGTGTGTGTGTGTGTGTGTGTGTGTGTGTGTGTAATATATACATACATACATACCACATCTTCTTTATCCATTCATCTGTTGATGAACACTTAGCTTGCTTCCATATCTTGGCAATTGTAAATAGTGCTTCTATGAACACTGGGGTCATGTATCTTTTCAAATTAGTGTCTTTGGTTTTTTTTTTTTTTTTTGCCGTACGCGGGCCTCTCACTGTTGTGGCCTCTCCTGTTGCGGAGCACAGGCTCCGGACGCGCAGGCTCAGCGGCCACGGCTCGCGGGCCCAGCCGCTCCGCGGCATGTGGGATCTTCCCGGACCGGGGCACGAACCCACATCCCCTGCATCGGCAGGCGGACTCTCAACAACTGCGCCACCAGGGAAGCCCTCTTTGGTTTTTTTTGAACATGTACCCAAGAGTGGTGTTGCTGGATCATATGGTAGTTCTGTTTTTAGTTTCTTGAGAAACCTCCATACTGTTTTCCACAGTGGCTGCACCAATTTACATTCCCACCAACAGTGTATGAGGATTCCCTTTTCTCCACATACTCGCCAACGTTTGTGTTCTTTTCGATGGTAGCCATTCTGACAGGTGTGAGGTGATATCTCATTTGTAGTTTTGATTTGCATTTCCCTGATGATTAGCGATGTTGAGCATCTTTTCATGTGCCTGTTGGCCATCTGCGTTTAGGATAATTTTCTTTTTAAGAAAGCAGCCTAGGCACCTGGGCCTCATAAATGCACTGCACAGATAGGCAGGAGTGGAAAGCTGTAACATAACTAATGCATTCTGTGTCCTGCATGTTTCAAAAATTATTTTCTTCACCATCATTTGTATTCGTTAATATAGCTAGTTTCAGTCAAGTGTCAGAAATGGTAAGAGCTCTCTGAGGCCCTCTCATCCGCTCCTCTATTATACTGAAGTTTTTTCCCTGCAGCATATCCTTCATAGTTCTTCAGTTTTAAAGAACCGGTCCTGTTGGGCTTTTCATCTTATTGTCAGTGCAGTGAGTTTGCAGTCGGTTTGCCTGCAGGGGAAAAACATCTTGCTGTAGGTATCTTCTGGTATCATTTTGGACAGTACCTCACACAGAGTTTTGGTTTACATAGATGGTCCCCTGGTATTTTCTAGGTTGAATTTGCTTTGGTGCCCGATGGAGGTCAGTGTCAGTAATAGTCCTGATCGTCAGCTTCACCAACTCTGCCTGTTTCAGGATTTTTGCATTTTGGTGGTAAAAGCCAAAGACCCAGAAAATCGACAGGATATTGCCACGTTAGAGGTAACATACACTTTGCACATCATGCCTCATCTCAAAACTCTTTTTGAAAGTTAATATGGCAGATCTTATGGTAAAGCCCTTTTTTAAAAATCTCAGAGCTATTTCTCCGAAGTTTTGCTTTTCTCAATTTTATCCCATTAATAATAATTATAATATTAGTTGGGAGAGGGGGTTGGGAGTCTTGTCTTGGAGCTGTTTTTGCATAGAAAGTATATTTCTTTTGCTCATATATACATATATATGTGTGTTTTGCTCATATAAAAATACATGTGTGTATATACATATTATATATTATACATTATACATTATATACTATTTATATATTTTTGGCTAGGGTATTCTAGGCCAGTGTTGTCCAATAAAACTTCCTTGAAAATGGAAATCTTCTGCAATGTCTACTACAGTAGTCACTAGCCACATGTGTCTTTTGAACATTTGAAATGCAGCTAGTGCAGCTGAGGAACTGTATTTTTCATTTTTAATTAATTTAAAGTAAATTGTATGACCCCATGTGGTTAGTGGATGAGAAATATAGGGGAGCACATAGACTGCTTGTTGAGTGCTAGCTCTTTCCTTTGGCAAATTCACAGATATTTTATGGGAGGTGGAACTAAACTAAATCTAGAAACCTTTTGACCTATTAACTTCAACTATGGAATTTGAGATGTTTACTTAAAAATGTTTCTTGATGTGATTCTCTGTGTCCAGTGTGACCCCAGATAGTTCTAAAGAAGTTTGTAAATAACACACAGGAGGTTTCAGGAACATGAAGGTTCAGTCTTGCCGTTGGCATGCTCTGTGAGCCAGGACAAAGAGCTGAACAGTTCTGAGCTTCAGTTTCCCACGTATAACGAGAACCATGGAAAGTACACTGTCAAGCTATCTAGCTTCAGTGGTAGATGGGACCTGAGCAGAGCCATGGAATGAATTCCCTCTGCTCTGGAGAATTCTGATTTGGAAACCAGAGAAGTCAGGTGACTGGGAAGTGTACTAGTCAGGACTGGCTGGGTTATGTTGTGGCAACAACAGGTCCACCTGGAAATCTCAGGGACTTAACATCACAAAGGCTCAGTTCTAGCTACATTCTAGCTACATCCAAATCTAATGTCATTGGGCAAGCGTTCAGGGTGTTGTCTTCCATGCAGTCACTCCGCGATCTTGGCTGTTGCCATCTTGTTCCTTCATCATTGAAGCCACCAAGTTCCATGCAGGAGGGAAAAAGAAAGAGTGTGAAGGGTTGTACACAAGCTCTTAAATGTTTAGACTCAGAAAGGACACAGTCCCTTTTGCTCACACTCCAGGGGACAGTACTTGACCTTGGCCTTGACCGTGCAAGGGGGCTGGGGAACGTGGAGGAGTCCATAGATATTTGGTAAGTAGTAAATGTCTTTTTCATACCAAATCCTTTGCATTTAAAAAATTTGAACACTTTAGAATGATTTTGGAATTTTCAACTATTTCTGTTAAGTCACTTAGATATAATTTGGAAGGTTGTGCAAAATATTTTAGCTCTAGGCTTTAGTCCCAGTTTGGAATTTAATTGGATACTCTATTTCTCAGTAAATTTGACTTCTATTTCATGTTTAACGTTTGCTGTTACAATGCTAATTCACCTTGAGGTCCTTTGGGCACAGGGGCTCATGGATTAAAAAAAGTTATTGATAATAATTTCATTATCCAATTGAGCAGATTTAGTTCATATCTTTTGGGATGTGGACTAAAATACAAATGGAAAGAGTATCATACATAATTTCCTCAAGCTTGTACTGAACTTGGGCATTACTATATTTTAGAAGCATGCTGTGATTTGTTTTGTTTATTTTTAGTTTTGCAAAACCCAGTGTACTACAGATCCTGGTGAAATTCATTCTTCATTCATAACAGCCAGCTTTAAAGTGGCAAACATGGAGAAATCACTCCATTTTTTCCTAAATCTCCTCTTTCCTCAACTATCATTTTTCTGCCAGCAAATGGAACTTATACAGATGTGCTTTCTGTCATTATACCCGAAATTTTCCCACTCATAGAAATTTCCAGGGCATTTGCCAAAAATGCAGATTCCCTGTTTTCAGTGGATCTGAGATGTGGTCTAAGAATGTGTATTTTAACAAGTGCTTCTTTTAAAAAAATATTTATTTATTGAAGTAAGGTTGATTTACAATGTTGTGTTAGTTTCAGGTGTACAGCATAGTGATTCCATTTTTTTTGCAGATGATATTCCATTATAGGTTTTTACAGGATATTGGGTATAATTCCCTGCGCTATATAGTAAATCCTTGTTGCTTATCTATTTTATGCATAGTCATTTGTACCTGTTAATCCCATATTCCTAATTTGTCCCTCCCCGCTGCCTCTCCCCTTTGGTAACCATAAATTTGTTTTCTATGTCTGTGAGTCTCTTTCTGTTTTGTATATACATTCATTTGTATTATTTTTTAGATTCCGCATGTAAGTGGTAACATGTAGTTTTTTTCTTTGGCATGTTTCACTAAGCATAATATTCTCTAGGTGTTGCTGCAAGTGGCATTATTTTTTTCCTTTTTATGGCTGAGTAATATTCCATTATATATATATGTATAATATCTATAATGGAATATATCTATATAATGGAATATATATATATATATATGATGTGATATATGTATATATCACATCTTCTTAAGCCAATTGTCTTGATGGGCACTTGGGTTACCTCCATGTCTTAGCTATCGTAAATAGCGCTGCTATGAACATTGGGGTGCATGTGTCCTTTCAGATTAGAGTTTTCATTTTTTTTCCAGCTATATACCCAAGAGTGGAATTGCTGGATCATATGGTAGCTCTATTTCTAGTTTTTTAAAAAACTGCTCTTTGCATAGTACAACCATAGTTTTCAAAAAACTACTGTTTTACATTCCCACTAACAGTGCAGGAGGGTTCCTTTCTCCATATTCTCACTAGCATTTGTTATTTGTAGATTTTTTCATGATGGGCATTCTGACCGGTGTGAGGTGATACTTCATTGTAGTTTTGATTTGCATTTCTCTAATAATCAGCGATTAACAAGTACTTCTTGATGATTCTAGTGTTGGGATAGTCTGGGAACTCTGCTTTATCTTATTTTAAGGTAACCAAGTTGGTCTAGGATTGGGAGGTTGGATTCTTGTCAGGCTGAGAATAGGATTCTTGTTACATAAGTAAGGTTAATGACAAAACACTAGCTAGTGTCCTTGACAAAGTACAGTTGATAAATTGGGTTGTATTTCATCAACTTCTCAAACTTCAGTCATTGCTCTGCCATTTTCACAGTTTTTGTGTGGTCTCATAATGTGTACAGTTATTTGTTTAATAGTTTTCTTTCCATTACATAAACCAACTTATTTAAATGGGACACTTTATACTGTGAAATCATGATTTTACCGTTAAAAGTTTTTGTGTACCACTTACAATTATTTCATGTACTCAATGTGAAGCCTGCACCATATTTGGGGAACACAGTGTAAATTAATTCATTGTTCTGTGTAAGAAGGTCTCTGCTTTTCAAGTACCAGTTTATGGATTTGTTGGCTGAATTATGCCCTGTAATCTTGAGATATGCAAACATGCTTGTCAGGATTCAAGCATTTACATTTCATTCATAGCCATCAGTAGCCTTTATCAAAGCAGAACATTTTTGGTTACACTAATAAATACTCAGAGCTCATAATAAATGATCATCACAAATGTCATTTGTGAACGTAACCATTTGTTTGACCCTGCCTTTAGTTAAAGACTATGCTCATCTCTATGTTTATTTATGGTGATCACAAAAAATAATACTGTTTTCAAATAGCCTTTTAAAAAAAGTAAATACTAAGTCCATTCACCATGATTTTTGTTTTAAAAAAAAAGTGCTCACTGTACATATCACTAAGTACCTGTACATATTGTTCAGACATGGAATGTTTTCCATGTTCTGCAGAAGGTTCTGTAAGGTAAATTTAAATGTGTACAGTGTTGATATTTTTGGCAATATCTAACAATTCTATCTTAACTGAGAGCTACATCCTTTCTATTTTCTTGTGTTTACCATCAGTCTAACACCCTCTCTTGACCCCATGTTCTTCTCAGTTCCCACCTTTAAAGGAAATTTCGTTCCCACTCCAGGCAGGCTTTTCTCCTCTTATCATGGGCACCAATGGCTTCTGCTTTATTTAGTTCAGTGGCTGGTTCTCAGATCTCATCTTATTTGACCTATGGGCTGATGTTGACACAGATGGCCGCTCTCTCTTCCTGGAGACTTGTTGTTATTTGGTTCCCAGGACCCCTTCCCTCCACCTTGATTTCCTTGTGCCTCTGGGTCTCTACTCCTCAGTCCCCTAGGCTGAGTCCTCCTCATCTTTCCTTCCCTTTACATTGGACTCAGATAAAGACAGTGAGACAAAGACAAAGATGCATGCAGAGAAATGTTTCGCAGGATAATTTATTTAAGTAAACAATGGGAAACAATAGGAGGATGGTTAAGTAAATCATGAAATGTCCATGTAATGGAATATTGTCCAGTGTTAAAGCATTTTTTTCAAAGAATAATGAATGATATTGGAAATATCAGTGATCTTTTAAATAAAAGTAGGATATTCAACTGTTTATAGAATTACGCAATTTTATAAAAAATGACATACATATACAAGCACACTCATATGTATCACATACATGCAGAGACAAAAGGCAGGTATAAATATATCACAATTTTGACAGATGTTAGGTATTTGAAAAATTCCGAAAAGAACACCTGTTATTATTATAAAGAAAATAATTTTTGAAAAAGAAAGCAAAACTTGTAAAGATTGGAGAAAGATCTGCTTCCATGGAACTGTATGGCAAAGGGGCCAGTGGAGAAACATGCCAGATTTTCCTGAACCATGTCTTTTGATGTTGCCTTTTTATTTTAAACTGGCATGAAGTCCAAGGATATCACGCACAGTTGCGTTCTGATGTTAGAAGAAAAATACATGTGGAAAAACTTGATGTGATTTTCTGAATATCCATTACTTAAAAATATTTTGCTCCTGGAGGAGCCAGGACAGAAGGGAGGACAGCTGTGGAAGGAACCCTTCTATGCTGTACTGCTGGAGTCACCAGCTTTGACCTGAGCTTGAGGTTGAACTGTTTAATTGACTAGGACTGAGTCTTAAATACCCATACACACCTGTTCTAATATCGTTGAGTGACTGGAAAGTTATGGAATGTAGATATCTTTCAGTAGGAAAGCAGAGTTTGATGTAGCACATTTGGGGCCAGTTTTTGGGGAAAATACTAAGGCAAACCCCATGCCATGTGTACAGCCCAATGAGACGAGATTTCTTAATGGATGGGTTTGCATGTGCTTTATTATCATCTCCTCTGTGAAGTGCATCTGTATTAACCAGGACTCATGGTGTGGTTGCCAACTTTTTGTTGCTCTCTCTCAGTGTGTCAGTTTTCGGTTCCACTGGAAAGATGTTTCAATCAAATCATCTTCCATTTAGGACATTAATTCATCGAGGGCTGGATTGTCCTGCAGTGACCTAGGACAATGACAGAAGTCTTGACTTACTTTTAGTATATATGGGACTTCTCCCCTTGGGCCCAGGGTGTGATGCATATATATTTTAAAATTAAAAATTAAATTATGTATTTCACAAATACATACAAGAGTAGATAATAACAGACACCATCAACTGCAATCCAGTTTCAGAAGCAGCACGTTAACAAATATATTTAAAAAGTATTAACAAATACTCGAGCCCCGTTCCATGGACGCCTGTCCCTGTCCCTTTTCTCCCCTCTCTAGCATCCCCTGCCATCCTGAATTTGGTGTTACAGGTGCATGTTTATTTGCTTTGGGGAGGATAACTTTTCCAGGCAACTATATCCAGTTAAGTAGACGAGAGCTCAAAATACCACTTCCCAACTGAGTGTAATGTAATCGCTCTTCTACCAGTGGTCGGGGTCAGCCTCCAAGGTGGTTTTCTTGGCTGACCTTCTCTTTTCCATTGTGTTGGCACCGCTAGGATTTGTGTGGAAGGACAAGGGTTGACTATAGCTTTTGGAGTTGTCAATGCAGCAGAATCTTCCAGACAGGTGACCCCTGACGACTCATCACAGACTGGGAGTGCTGGTTGGTGCCTTCCAGTGTATGGCATCTCTCTCCAAGATGGGTTGGGGGGTGTCACTGGACAAGGCTCCTCAGTATGCGTGTCCCCCCGGGGCCCTGGCAGAGAACATTAAGGGTCCAAAGAGTCAGGAAATCCAGCAAGCACCATCTTTATTGTCTCCAATCACATTTATGATCTTTTCTTGATCAGGGTTCAATTTGTTGTCAAAACCCTCCCCTCTTACCCCTGGTAGAACCGTGGACTAATCACTAAGTTTTCTTTTATCTCAAGTTCCTGTACTCAAATGTTGTAATTGAGGTAGCTAAGAGGATGCAAATTAAGTGCAGTAGTACTTCCTGAAATAGTCTAGGTATTCCACTAAAAAAGGGATTTCATGGGAGATGCAGGTTTAAGTAAATTCCTTAAAAAATGGCCAAGCTTCACAGAAGCTTCAGTATGCTAATGTTTATTGGGATTCTCCAAGAGTGAAATATATAGGTAGTGATTATCAAAGTCATTTGACATGGAATTTTAAAAATGAAGCATCTCATGAAACGGTAGGCTTGGGACAGACTTTGGAACCTGCTGGAATATAATATTTACTTTCCATGCATTTTTTCACTTCGTTATGCTTGCTTTCTAAATGGCTGCCCCTGGCAACAACAGGAACTCTGTGTGTGGGTTGGGGCGGGCGGGGGGAGGGGGGCGAGGAGGTGTGTTAGCAAACTGGATCTTTCCCAAACTGGTTAATTGGTTTATCAGTCTGCAAATTATAGAAAGCTCATTAAAGGCATTTTTTTTGAAGGATTTTGGTTTTCTAGCATCCAAGTCTCCTACATTCTCCAAATCTCTTTTGTGCCAAATAGATGAGAAGTTAATTCCATTATGGAGTGCCGAGCTGCAAAAGGAAGTTCGAAAAATGCCCATTTATTTTTCCATTGCAGCCTTTCCCAGGAGAGTCTGTCTTCGGACCCATTCTGCCGCTAATGGTCTAGTGTTTTTGACAGATTTGCAGTTGTTTTTGCTTCTGGGATGAGCAGATTGCAGGGAAGTTCCTGTAATGACTGTGGGGAAAGACACAATTAGCTGATAAAAAGCCACGTGATAGAAAATAAAAAGGGGTTGAGTGTTAGTGTGTTTTAGAGTGAGGTGATTGAAGGGAAGAAGAGCAGGAAACACAAATCATATTTATTGGGATTGGAACAGAGTTTGGCTGCCCTCTTGTCTGAAATTTCAGTGGCCTGGCCCTGGGGGTGTCTAACCTGGGGAGGCTGAATGTACGTCATGAGCCTCCTTGTTTCTCTTGTGTTGATTGGACCTGATTGTTACATTTACTGAGATTTTGACTAGCAAATTACCCAGAAGCATTAATTTTTATTTATTTATTTTGCGGTACGTGGGCCTCTCACTGTTGTGGACTCTCCCGTTGCGGAGCACAGGCTCCGGACGCGCAGGCTCAGCAGCCATGGCTCACGGGCCCAGCCGCTCCGCGGCATGTGGGATCTTCCCGGACCGGGGCACGAACCCGTGTCCCCTGCATCGGCAGGTGGACTCTCAACCACTGCGCCACCAGGGAAGCCCAGCATTAAGTTTTAAATTTTAATGGCATGATTATTTTATCATGCTGTTATTTTTAATAGTATTACTTAATTTTTTCTACAGCTACTGGAGCTTGAATTGAAAATAATTTTAAAAGTGGTAAGTTCAGTACGGTTGTATGTAAGACCAATTAAAAAATTGTACATTGAATGACTAAACTTGCATTTGAAGGTGGCGAAGTCAGTGGAGCTGTGTGAAATTATGTCTGAGATAAAGGGAAATGGCATCTTTGATTATAGTGGGCACCAGACAGTCCAGGTGGTTCTGCTGAATTTCACGATGAGCTTATATTAATTTATTATTCTAAATGCCCAGCTCTCAAATGGCTCTAAAATATGGTGCCAAGTCCCCATGGTACAGCAGTTGGAACACTTTTCTTTCTTTCCACCTCTGCTTACCTCATATGGGATCCTGCAGACTTCTGCCATGGGTCACAGCAGGACCACTTGAGAGGATTGTTGAGATGGCCGGAGACCTGAGCAGAATATCCTCCTTTCCTCTGTCATTGATGAACCACACACAGATGCGCGCGCGCGCACACACACACACACACACACAAACACACATATGTCTGTGTGACTTATATGGGAGACTTCTGATGGTTTCACAATCTATTCACTCTCTGTCGCCCATTTTCCTGTGGTGTTTTCTTCATGATGCCGCACAGACAATGTCTAAAGTAATTTCCTGTTCCTTTGCTTTAATTAGTCAAACATTTAATGGGGGTGATGCTGATAGTCCAGTATTAGGATTGGTGAGTGGGAAAGAGATTTTTCAATGAGTGAGACATGGTGCCTACCCTTAAAAACCTAACCATCGAGTGGGTGGACCTGTGTTATTAGCCAGAGAGGTCTTCGTGGAGAAAGTGATTTATGAGTGTTACATGAAGTGGGGAGAATGATTCAAATATCAGAAGAGTGGAAGTATTGTGAACAACTTTTTTCACACAGGGGTTCCCTTTTCTAAATTGTAGATATTCTACTATGGCTTCATCGGCCATTTATCTTTTGTAATCCCTTGTGTACCAATCCATAGTTTTAAGCAGTGGGATATTGCTTTTCACTGTTGATCAATTTCTACGTGGGTTGCAGTGGTATCCAGGACTAAATTTGCATTGAAAGGTGGCTAAGTCAATGGAGCTGTGTGAAATTAACGTTAGCTCAGGACTAAATGCAGAATGAGGTGTGTCAGAGGGCTCCAAACAAAATATTTTTATTTCTGTACTTCCTTTTTGTGCATTGGTGTGTTCCTCTGCAGCTGAGTTGAAGGGGAGCATATTACTGAGATGTTTGTGCATCCTTCATGCCAGTTATTTCCTTGTATGTAAGTTATGTAACTGTAATAGAATTCTAGGAAAAAACCTCAGGGGTTAAGTGTGCTTCTTTCAAAAAGAGGTAAGAGCAGTATATATTTTGATATAGTCAGATGTGAGACTACTAATGCTAATAGGAAGACTTGTAAGAGTTAATAGCTTGGGCTCTTTCTATTCTGGCTATAACCAAATATTGGTGAAAATTCAGCCTCTGTTCTTAATGGGAACTTGAATGAAAATTTATTTGGACCTAGCCTTACACTGCTGTGATGGGTGGTTAACCCGTGGTAAGCTTCTGGTGAAGACGTTTTGGTGAAATTTTAAAAGTCATTTCTGGAGGGCTAGATCCTTGAGTTTACCCTTTCCCCCCAAACTTCAACTCTATTCATGTCCCAAAGCCCCTGGTATGTTGTCAGCCCTGGGAAGTCTCTTCACGCTATCCTGACACGTTGAATCATTCCCTCCTTTGTGCTAGCTCACAGTTTCGCTGTTGTTCCTTCTACAGAATAATCTGTGGTTAAATCTCTCTCTCCCCAACTCGACTCATCAAGGGTTCTCCCAGTACATCTGCATTCCCAAGTCTGCAGGCCAGGACTGTCACGTAGGGAGTGCTTAGTAAATATTTGTTGCATTCAATTCATTTGTTGAGAGCCTACCTCTGCTGTGATGTTGGAAGTTCACCAACTCCAGCAGCGTCCTGGAAATCTGTTATTACATCCCACCTATGTCTTCAGAAGCCTTTCAGCAGATTTCTGAGATGAGGAAAAGATGGTTCGTATTAAAATTCAATTTCCTACAAGTAGAGAGAAATACACAGATGGTCTTTATCTCTCTCTTATTCTATTGAGATAGGCTTTGAGATAGGCTTTGGGGTGGAGAGGGGAGGGAGGTGGTGAAGTCTTGGCTTTTAGGAACAAGAGAAAAATTAGAAGTGCTTTTAACAAAACCTGCTTGATTCATTTTGGAAGGTGGCTTTTTAGTGACCTTTCATAATCCACTGCTAATGGGATTTTCCCCACTGGCATAAATTTTGCTTCCTGGTGATGATAACTTGGGTGACACCATTAATATTCTCTTCCTTGCTCTGCTGAAAACAGCAGCATGTCAAATGAGATGAATGGCAGGGGTTATATGGGAAGTAATGCTGTTTGCTGTGCAAGCATTGCTAACCAAATGCTTAGACAAAACATGCTTACAGTGGCTCTTGGGAGAATATTCATAATCAGTCTATGGCATCATGTTGATTCAACATGACATTGTTAATGCAAGAGTTTACTTCAAATTCAGGCATAGTGCTGAATATTCAGTGATTGCTATCAAAGGACTTAGTGGTGTGTGTGTGTGCGCGCGCGTGTGTGTATTGAAACACTAACTAATGTTCCTTTGAACAAAGGCACAGAATAAGCCCCATTATGTTACAGGTTTTAATGACTTAGACATAGATTCATGGGCCAGTGGCAGCAGGTAGGCTCACCTGGAAGAATCTATAAGCTGAGAAGATGAGCTGGGGAAGGGTTTCGCCACTGGAGTGTCAAACACCCTTGAACTGCCATAGTTGAGAAAGTACCTCTCTTTTCTCTGCTGCCTGCTGGCCACCAAATGTGGCTTCCCAGGGACTGTGGAGGCCCTGATGGCCAAGGCCTCAGGCTGTTGTGAAGTGTACAGCCTAGAAGAGTTGCTTGATGGTGGCCAGCCTTGGTGAGCTCTCAGCATTCTGAGTATGCAGATTATGCTTCTGTAGCTCCGTTGGTCTCAGCTTTCACAGTTGTGCCTTTGGGTGGAACTTAGTGAATGTATATTATTCACCGTTGATCAACAGAGATGTGTGCTCGTACAAGCGGGGAGTATGAGCAATCCTTTGCTGTAGGATTATACATTAGTAATGTATATTCACATACACATTATATATTATGTTATATACAATATTATATATTATACACATTATACATTATATGGTATGTACATTAATATATTAGAATCTGGAAAAAGAGTTTTTTTTCCCTGAAAATATTTTGAAGGGGTTTAAGAGTCATTGGCTTGTAAGGGAACTTGTATTCTCTTGGTTAAATCCACCTAATTTTTATAGATAAGCAGTCTTGTGTGTGTGTGTGTGTGTGTGTGTGTGTGTGTGTGTGTGTGACATGATACATTAGTGCCTGAGTAGAGAGCTGGAATTCAGGGCTTATAACACCTGGCCTAACACTCTTTGTACTACTCTGCACTAACTTGTCCTTTCTTTGCTCTTCCCTTGTTGACTTGAGTCATGTCTGGGTAATGGGAATCCCAAAATCACACTCTTAGTGATTCAAGGTAGTATTTCCCATCTGTCCCTGAAATGGGAGATAGTGCAGGTTGCACCACACCCCAAAGGGTTTGACAGGAAAGCCAGCTTTAGTTGTGAGACATGATTCATCTCTCTTTCAGAATTTAATGATCTTAAGAACTTTACTTCTAAATTATTTTTCTCGGTTTTAATGAAATTGCTTAATGTAATTAAGTGCTGTGCAGCAGTAAAGAACGATGCACTGTTTACAGATCTCCCATATCCTAAAGGTCAAAAAGGAACTGGAAAATTAGTCATGTGCCTTTTAAATTATTTATGAATTACCCTGTGGTCTAAAGAGATGGATGTTAGTGTTAAAGGGAAACCAGCTGATTTTCCACATCAGATTACAGAAGAGCATTTTAATATCAGAAATAGAAACTATAAGTACATGTAATTCTACACACCAGGGAGCAAACAGCATAACTCAGGTTTGTTGTTTATGGACAGTCTTTCCTGGCCCCCTGTGTAGAATTCTGATTTAGGTTCATGTGTCTGATGTCAACTCAATGAGGATTTGTTAGTGAATGCCCAGACGGAGCTAGTCGTTGATATTTGTTTCTCTGCCTAAAGCCTAGGGACAGAATTACAGCAGTCCTCCAGTACACAAGGAAGCTAAAGCATTGACGTATGTTTATTTAGTATCCATAGCAGTGGACTTTATTTTATGTTTTTTGGGGGGATTATCAGACTGTGTCTCTAAACATATATATTGTTTCTTTTTACAACTGCTTTGATTTTACTAGGGTGCAAATAATATTTCCCAAGCCCAAGTAATTTCCCTTCCAGTAGATTTGAGACTTTTGCTTGACTAACCATTGATATTTTATACCCCTTTGAAAATTAGCAACATATTTGTAAAATACCCATGTCTACACATAGATTGACTCCCTTTTCCTTTGCCATATGCCTCCATGATCGATTGAGGGAATTTTATGACTTAGAGAAATTCCAATACATGTGTTATCTTCTATATTGGCAAGGAATATTATTTGGAAACATGCTCACTTTCATAAGATCCCTTTCCATGGCTAGTGTGGAAACAGAAGAGCACTTGATCTAAACCCTTTAAAGAGATTTATAAAAGATTGTGGGGGAAGGTTTTGTACTAATTATTATTTATTTGTTTTAAAATTTATTTATTTTTAAAATTAATTTATTTTTGGCTGCACCGGGTCTTCGTTGCTGCGCGCCGGCTTCGTCTAGTTGCGGCGAGCGGGGGCTACTCTTCATTGCGGTGCACGGGCTTCTCATTGCGGTGTCTTCTCTTGTTGTGGAGCACGGGCTCTAGGCACGTGGGCTTCAGTAGTTGTGGCATGCAGGCTCAGTAGTTGTGGCTCATGGGCTCTAGAGCGCAGGCTCAGTAGTTCTGGCGCACGGGCTTAGTTGCTCTGCAGCATGTGGGATGTGGGATCTTCCCAGACCAGGGCTCGAACCTGTGTCCCCTGCATTGGCAGGCGGATTCTCAACCACTGGCACCACCAGGGAAGCCCATGTACTAATTATTAAGAAGGCCTTTAACCATACTTTCTTAAGGAATAAGCACTCATCCTTAAGCTCCAAAATTTCATCAGAAGTGTTCTCTTTCAGCAAGGAGAATAAATTCTCTCTAGTGAGTCTGAAGGCCTACGATGTACCTTTAGAATCAGAGGCTTTTTCTGAAACACATTTCCCATGACCCATAGGGGTGTGTGCAGGCTCAGTACATGCACTTGGAATCCTCGCACCCAA
Organism: Stenella coeruleoalba; assembly: GCF_951394435.1. NCBI lineage: Eukaryota > Metazoa > Chordata > Mammalia > Artiodactyla > Delphinidae > Stenella > Stenella coeruleoalba. The sequence continues at coordinate 41,512,190 of NC_137153.1, forward strand.
CAAAATTTTAAATTCACATCCTGTCGTTTTATACTGTGCCACGGTTTACGTTTCTATCAGACAAGGTTTTAGTTGCAGACGTTAGAATCCACAGTAGCTCACTTAAACACAAAAGGATTTATGAAGTGGTGTAGGTAGCTCACAGACCCACTGGCAGGATGGAAAACAGATTCAAACAGATTCGGGGCTGAGCTCCCAGGAATGATTCCAAAACCACACTGTCGAAGCAGACTGTCAAAGGTGCTGCTGCCTCTGCTATGACCAGGGGGCTGCCTGCCATGCCAGTATGTCCCTGCAACAGTCCCTTGCCCTCCTCTGCCGTCTCCTAAACTTTTACAAACACAGCTCATGGCACTCTCGGGAGGGCATGGGCCCAGTGTTCATGGTTGGAGTTTTTGACTTGAATTGGTTTGCTGGTGGCATCTGTGCTCCTTCCTGCCTGTGGGTTTGCACAAGCCTTTCTGCCTAATTGCGGTACCTCTCTTTCTTCCCTTCTGATTGAATTTCCATCATCCTTCCTTTGGCTTGTAGCCCAAGATGTCTTACTTCCAGGAGTCCGTCCTTAATAGCTGCTGGCTTTAGGAACTTTCCTATTTCATAATGCCCTACAGTATTTTTTAATAAAATAGAAATTGTATATATTTAATGCGTAAAAATGATGTTTTGATATATACGTTGTGAAATGATTACTACAGTTAAGCTAATGAACATATCCATCACCTCACATAGTTATCATTTTTGTTGTTGTTGTGAGAACACTTAAGATCTACTCTGTCAGCAAATTTTAGTATAAAATACCGTATTATCAACTGTAGATACCATGCTGTACGTTAGATCTCTAGAACTTATTCATCCTACATAACTGAAACTTCGTACCCATTGACCAAAATCTCCCCATTTCCCCCGCCTTCCTGTCCCTGGTAACCACCACTGTACTCTCTGTATCTATTATTTTGACTTTTTAAAGATTCTGTATATAAGTGAGATAGTGCAGTATTTTCCTTTCTGTGTCTGGTTTATTTCACTTAGCATAATATTCTCCATGTTCATCTATAGAGGACAGGATTTCCTTCTTTTTTAAGGCTGAATAATATTTTTAAGGCTGAATAATATTCACTGTATATATGTATATGTACCACAAATTCTTTGTCCATCTGTTGATGGACACTTAGGCTCTTTCCATATCTTGGTTATTGTGAACAGTGCTGCAGTGAACATGGGAGTGCAGATATCTCTTCCAGATACTGATTTCATTTCCTTCAGATAGATGCCCAGAAGTGGGATTTCTGGATCATATGGTGGCTCTATTTTTAGTATTTTGAGGAACCTTCATACTGTTTTTCACAGTGGCTGCACCAATTTACGTTCTCATCAACAGTGCACCAGGGTTCCCTTTCCTCCACATCCTTGCACCTGATATCTTTTTGATAATAGCCATCCTAACAGAGTACTTATTGTAGGTACCATTCTCGTTATAATATTAAAAAGTTTACATGTCCTATTTTTCTGAGTAGCTTGTAACCCCACATTTTATACCTGTTTTCATCCCCTACACCTAGTAGAACCTACTGTAAATGACCTATATGTATTTGTTGTTGGTAATAAAGAACTATAATCACTGAAAGCATGGAGTCCGATTTTTCATGAAATGTTCCATCCACCCTCTCTGAGGCTTTCTAAATAGTAAATGCTTAATGGATACTGTTGGCCACCCTATAGACAGATTGTAGTATGCATTGATGTCTTTAAAAAAGAAAACTCTTTTTCCATTGTTATTTTGTGAGTTATACATAGTAACTCACAAAAAGCTTTATAATTTTTGTTGAAATCATCTGGTGGGGAATCCAGCAAATAAATATTCTTTGAAGTTTTCAAACAGGTGGGTGCTACTTCCAAAAATGTACTCGGTAGGAACTCCCTGTAAATGAACCTTCCGCACGCCCAAGTCTTGTCACCAATGGCTGTGCCGTCCTGTAGACAGCGAAGAGCCTCAAAAGAAGAGGGGCTGGCAAAGTGCAAGTGGTGTGCTGTCTTCACTTCTGTTTGCTTTCTTTGTGTGTCTGATTTGTTAGGCTTCCCTCCTTCATCGTCCTCATGAACTTACTTTATAAAAAAACCAACCAAAACACATAATAGCATTTCCCAAGTGTGATCTGGAGGCAGGATGTTGGTTCTCTGCAAAAAGGGTTCTGTGGTCAAATACCATTGGGAACCACTACAGTACCCCTCTTGGTGATCACAGTGTGCATGAGCATGTAAAGCGCTATGGGAAGAAGAAATGGGTTTGATTTTATTGAGCTTTCAGAGTTTCCCCTTCTTATTAGACTGAAGACTCCTCTTTTCTAGATTACTTTGGAAAGTCTCATAGAATTACTCTTAAACTGAATACCCTGGAAATTTGGGGCAAACCAAAGTTTTATACATGGAATTTGGGTTTAAATAAATGATGGTACTTACCTTGTAAAAAAGTTAGTATTGGACTCCTTGCTGATGTGATTAGTCCCCCCTTCCATGTTTCCTTAGTGTAAATTTATATATATTGATTTTCCTTTAATGATGTTATTGTAGTATTTGGTTTGTTTGTATACGGATAGTCTTCTAAACAATGATCATTTTAAAAAGCTGGAAGCAGAATTTCTCTTAGGAAGAGAACTATCCTTTTTTTTTTTATCAATACAGCTAGAAAAGTCATTTTTCCCCTTTGGTTTTTATTTTTCTTTAAAACACCTCTAGATGACATTTTTCCTGACTGTAGCCGGGAGAACATGATCTTGACTGAGGTTTAGTTGTATCTTGGAAGGGAGGGTTAAGGCTGATATTTTTTAAGGTCTGGGATTTCCTTGCCAATAGTTTAAGGCATATGTTTCAATGTGGGATTGAATTGGGGTTATTGGTCAGAGTTCTCAATATAATAGTTACAGACTGGAAGACACAGGGAGGAAGGGAGTGATTCTTGGTGAATAAACAGTTGTTTGATATGCAAAACAAAACAAAACAAAAAAAAACACCTCTAGGACACAGAATTGGATCAGTCATAATCCCTAGTTCATGTTATACTCACACTATTGGAAAATGGAAGGGATCCCTCTTACTTGTTAGTTTGTTTATAATAATGTAATCAGTATCCATAAACCTGGGACCTTAGCAGTAAATAACATCTAACATATGCATCCTCCCCAATCCCATCTGTCTGCTTCCTTCTACTTGGGGTAGAATTAGAAGGAAGAAAGGACAGGAAACAGGAAAGGTTTGTTAAGAATTACATGCTTAAAAATAATTATTTGCTATATCAGGGAAATGTCTCCTAAGGGCTCTTCCAACTTGGAGATTTTGCTACTCCTTTTCCTTGTCAAGGAGAAATATAGAAGCAAATACATACTTTAGTTTGTTCGTTCTTTCGTTCAATGATCATTTACTGATTAGGCCATGTTCTAGGGACTCACAGTATGTAGGCACAGTCTCTGTATTATAGGTATTCATCTTCTAGTGCAAAGAAAATAATTACAATAAAATGTGTATTATACTGAAGAGGTCTTGGAAAATTCAGATGAGGAGGTGCCTTACCCTGCTTAAAGGCAGTTGGGGAGGCTTCGTACAGGTTGTGATATTTGAGCCAATTTTCTTTGTTTTTTTGGGTTTGTTTTGGCCACACCGTGAGGCTTGTGGGATCTTAGTTCCCCGACCAGGGATTGAACCCGGGCCCTCAGCAATGAAAGTGCGGAGTCCTAGCCACTGGGCCACCAGGGAATTCCCTGTTTGAGTCAAGTTTTGAAGGATAATTGACCAAACAGATGAGGCAGAGTGGCAGTGGGGGATTTCTTAAAGCCTGGCAAATAAATGTTCATGACAGCTCATTGAGTGAAGGTGAATGGGTCTGAGGCTCAGCCTCTCCTGTTAAGGTAGAGGCTCATAATTTTGGGGGTTCCCTTTTTTTTTTTTTTTACGCGGGCCTCTCACTGCCGTGGCCTCGCCCATTGCGGAGCACAGGCTCTGGACGCGCAGGCTCAGCGGCCATGGCTCACGGGCCCAGCTGCTCCGCGGCATGTGGGATCTTCCCGGACCGGGGCACGAACCCGCGTCCCCTGCATGAGCAGGCGGACTGTCAACCACTGCGCCACCAGGGAAGCCCCGGGGGTCCTCTTTTATTATGGTAAAATAGAAATTTAACATTTTAACTACTTTTTATTGTAGGAAAATATGTGCAACATACAATTTGTTATTTTTACCGTAATAACCAGAACTTTTTCATCATCCCAAACTGAAACTTCATACCCACTAAACAATAACTCCCCATTCCCCCCTATTCCTAGCCCCTGGGAACCCCTATTCTTTCTAGCTGTATGAATTTGACTACTCTAGGTACCTCATGTAAGTGGAATCATATAATATTTGTCCTTTTGTGTCTAACTTATTTAGCATAGTGTCTTCAGGGTTAATTCATGTTGTAGCAGGTATTAGAATTTCCTTTTTTAAGGCTGAATAATATTCCATTGTATAAATATACTGCATTTTGTTTATTCATTCATCCATTGGTGGATATTTGGGTTGTTACTACCATTAGGCTATTATGAATAATGCTCCTATAAACATGGGTATACAAATATCTGTTTGAGTCTTTGCTTTTAGGTCTTTTGGGTATATACCCAGAAGTGGAATTGCTGGATCGTATAGTAATTCTATGTTTAATTTTTTGAGGAACCACCAAACTGTTTTCCACAGCAGCCACACCATTTACATCCCTTCAACAATGACAAGAGTTCCAATTTCTCCACATTCTCACCAACACTTGCTGTTTCTGTTTCTTTTTTTCCCCCCCAATCAATAGCCATTCCAATGGATGTGAAGTGGTATTTAATTGTGGTTTTGATTTGTGTTTTCCAATGATTAATGATTTTGAGGCTCATTTCATGTTCTCAGGACTCTCTTGAAGATCTGATGAAAATTATAGACTTTCTGCCTAGAAAAGTGAACGTATTTTCACCATACACATTTACGTAACAACCAAGGGGGAAACATCACAGACTCCCTGAAGCCCATATGGAGAGCCACAGGGCCAGATGTAGAACCTCCCAAGGGGACTGATATTATGGTTAGGTAGCTCTCTCTAAGCCATTGCCATAAAGAGAATGGACTGCATAGTTTCACCTTTCGTTAAGTGTGAGAAATCAACAGTTCTAATATAAGTCTTTGGACACAGGAGCTTTCATTTTCCAGAACATAGTTTTGGGGATGAGAAAGAGGAGAAAAGAGGGATGCCAGTCCTGGGAAAATAAGTAGCACTGTTGTTCGGGCAAAGAAAATTGGTCTAAGCCTTAGAGCAGGGCAAATAGTATTTTAGGATGAGCTCATGGGGGGAGGTGAGAGTCTGATGGCTCTTCTCACACCGGCAGCTCAAGTTTCAGTGGGAAGGGACAAGCAATGTGTAGATTCTTTTAAGGAAAGATCCAGACAAGGCTCAAGGCCTGGAATGTCTAAAGTGAGTTGGGGAGGGGTGGACAACTGTAAGTCCAGGTGGGTAGCACCAAGGAAGCCTGAAAGCAGAGGTGGGGATGGTGAGGGGACTGAAGTTTCAGGGTCAGGAAGTAAATAACTGAGTCATGGATGGTATCTGCAAGTACCAGGGTGGGACAGAATACTTTTGCTCTGTGGGCTTAATCAAATGATGCTGGTGGATGAGAAAAAACCCTTTTCTTCATCAGTAATAGATCCTTGACATGGGAAGGTCTTGGTAACTGGCTGGGAGAAGTACAGTCGTTGAGGAGCTGGGCAACAAAGTCTTTGTGTTCTGGGAAGGGGAGCAGGATATGATCAGGTTCTTGAGTGAGCCCAGCAATCAGCTGGCCCAAGGGTTAGTTGGTCATCCGCTGCCCTTAGGGCTCGACGTAACCCATGACTGGAGAGAGGCTTGATCACAGTCTGGGACACTCCTGGTTCAGAGGCTTAAGCTGGAGGAGTTGGAATTATCCAGGGAAGTGTTTCTCAACCTTGGCTGGGCATTAGAGTCACCTGGGAAGCTTTACAAATCCTTGTGACCCAGCATGCTCCAGACTCATTAAATCACAATTTCTAGGAAGGGGAGATGAGATCCAGGTATTCGAATGTTCTAAAACCACCCAGTGACACTAATGTGAAGCCAAAGTGAGAACCTCTGATTTAGGGGCAAGCAGTCAGATAGTCATTACACAACCTAGTTGTCTTTGAAGAAAATTAGTTCTCAAATAATTTTGGTTGAAACCATGTTACTGAGTTCAAAACCATTTCCTTCATCTCCCTCCACTCATTCAGGGGGAGGTTCTCTTGGCCTAGTTATCAAAAGTGCCTACAAAGAGCTTTTCCAATTTTGTGTGCATACAGATTACCTGTGGGTTGTGATACAGTAGGTCTGGGGTGGAGCCCGAAAATTTGCATTTCTCACAAGCACTCAGGGGATGGTGATGCTGTTGGATCACAGTTTGAGTAGCCGGTTTCTAGCTCATAACCAATGAGCTGATTTTACTCATTCTTTTATTCATCACCTTTGTTGGATGGTGCTTACTACCTGCAAGACACTTTGCTAGGTACTGGGAATGTGGTGGTGAACAAGAAAGAGACAGCTCTTGCCCTCAAGGATCATAAAATCTAGGGAAAAGGCAATACATTCATCATTCCACCAAAAATTACTTAAATACAATTATGATTAGGGCAACAAAGGAAAAGTACAGGCTTCTATGAAACCATGTGATAGGGAGCCTTGATCTAGTTAGTGGACAAGATTGTGACTCATGAGACCCAGGAGACCCATGTTGTGTACCGATGCGCTCTCTGATTGTGGGAACCCGAGGACTTCTTCCTGCAGTTTCCAAAAGCGCTGGCTATATTTAGTATATTGACCCTCTTTTCCTGCTGTACATTTTCCCATGGTGGCCTCAGCCAGTCTCTTGACTTTCCTTATTCACACTCTCTCCACTACCGCCTCTCTTCTGAGCTCCAGGTTCAGGTTTCTAACTATGGAGGAACATTTCCAACTAGGAGACACCTTAGCCCCTAAAACCCACATATTCAGGGGACAAACTCCTTATTCTCTTCACCACACCAGCTCTGACTTTGTCACCACCATGTTTTTAGCCAGTCAGGCAAAAAAACAGCATTTTCTTTTAACCAATGTGGACTTCATTATTATTGACTCAAGGAAGCAGCACGTATTTTTCTCATAGGATCTGAAATAGGTGCATGTCATGTTCATTTGATTCATATGGACTTAAGTTGAATAAACTGCCCACTCAGTGAAAACTGTTTAAGTAAATGAGACTTGGGGGAGGAGGGAAGGGAACGGACGTTCGTTCAGTCTATGTATTTTTGCTATGTATTTTATGTACCTTAACTCATTTGATTCTCCTGATACCTTTCTAGGCAGGTATTGTTACCTTTTGTAGATAAGGAAACTGAGGCTCGTAGTATGTCCAGGTAGTAGATGACAGCAGCATGTGAACTTAGTTTTTTCCAACTTCAAAGACCATCATGTTCTTTTACTAGGCATCACGCTTCGTACACTGTAAAATGTTCTCTAAACTTTTATTATTATGAATATATATTTGAAACAAAAGTTCTTTCAAGTATTATGAATGCTTTTTCCTGAAATTTGTAAAATGCAAATCATTGTCTCACGAAATCAGACTTAGTTCTCGAAAATAACTGTGTCTAGCCTATAGCATGTCAATAAATATCTGTCCTCTTTCATGGATTCAAATATTCTCTATTTTGGTTTTCTTTGGATTTTTCTTTTTCCTTTCCGTGCTCCCCTCTGGATATTTTCTACTGAAACATCATCTTCCAGAACGCTAATTCTCTTTTCAGCTGGGTCTATTCTGCTGTAAATCCATCTACAGCATTCTTAATTTCTTCAGTTACATTGTATTTTGCAGTTCTAGAATTTCCATCTGATTTTTAAAATATATGGATTCCAATTCTTTGGTGAGATGTTCATCTTGTCACCTATTTTTTAAACATGTTCCTCAGTTATTTTAAAGTCTGTGTCTAATAACCCCAATATCTGGGTCACCTGTGAGACTATTACTATTGTCTGTTTTTATTTTCCTCTTGGTCCTGTCTGTCGGTATGCCTGGATCTGGGGCATTATAAATGAGAAACCCTGGAGGCTTTTGATGATGTATTCTTCCACAGAGGATTCTTTTCTTTAGTTTCTTAAGGGCAGGCAAAGTTTTAGAGTAGGAGCAGATCATTTTAATTCAATCTTAGAAGATGTAGCCCTTCAGGGGTCCCAACTGAAAACTTGGAGTGTATACCAGGGCTCCTCTGCTTTGATGGGTTCTGAACTCCAATTATATCTCCTTATTAGTGGTGAGAGCTCTGCTTAGTTTACCATCCCTCTAGCAGGTGTTTTCCCCTCTGCTTCTGTCTTCTCTGCCTGTGAAATTTACAAATTGGCAAATCCCTAAGTGATGGTAGTGGGGAAACATTTGGGGCAACTTCAGGCTTCCTTACTCTGGGAACTTGGCCTTTCAGGTTTTGGTTGTCTTGGTAACTCTTAGATGCCTTCAAAGAGATTTTTGTTTTTAAAATTTATGCAGGCTTTCTATTTGCTTGTCTATCAGTTTTTTTAAAAGCTTTGAAAGTTAAGTAAGTCTGGTTTTTGATTCATCAGATTGCCCCAGAAGCAGGTGCCATTGAGATGTGCAGGTGAGAGATCTCTGCTTGAGCTGTGGTCTAGTCTGCTACATGTCTGTCCCACGAGAACCTTTGACTTTTCTCTCGTCATAAATTTTGCTTTGCATTCTGAGGAGGTAACTTGAAAATGAGTGAATTGAATATTATGTACTTTATCAGATGTAGAATGGTAGCTTTATTTAGCAGGGAACAGGCTTAAATAAATGATAGAGAAAAGGGTACCTCGGGAGACAGATTTCTACTTTGATCTCCCAGGCAGTAACAAGGGTCAATAATTCTTCCACAGAGGAAGGGAAAACCATGGTTATTTCTAGTGGTCTGATGCTGATATTTTTAGTGTACTTTGTCTTATTGAAGGTTTGCAATTTTGAATGGTATAGTTTCAAATTTTGAATTGTTTTCAGTGCTATTTCTCTTTGTGTCTGTGTATTGATAATGTGTGTGCATGTATACACACAGGCAGTACACAGCCTTGTTTTTGTATCCCCTGCTCTCACAAAGGCATTGAATGCAAAAGCATAAGTTCTTCTCAATCTCAACATCTAGGAAAGGGAAGAAAATTTAAACCAAGAGGTCGGCAGGAGCGTATGGCTGTAAGATTTCATCGCCTTGCGGTCTTACCTGGTACAGATACATCTGCCCCCGTTTCTTTATTTTTCTGCTTCCTCCTCTGCCAGCAGTGACCCTGGAGCCTGAAGGAGGCCAAGCTGCATTCCTTGTGATGATTTTGAGGGAGGAGCCCCAGCTTTTTGGAGAGAGGAAGTTGGCATGAATGCTTTCCTTCAGAGGGTGACTTTTCCCACTTGAGTTTACGACTGGCCTTTTCCTTTCCTTTCTACCTACTCCTGTTTTTATTATTGTTAGTGGGATTACAAAGAAAGTGGGTGACGTGCTTTCTGCCCTTAAGTAACTTGGAGTTTAGTTGTGTGGAAAGTCAAAGATGTGAAAAATTAAATATCAATAGAAAAAATTAAATAGCAACAGAAGTTAATAAAAGATGAGAGTACAGGTCCTGCTGTGGAAATCTGCTGAGAGGGAGGACTGCACTGGAGTCACATGGAAGATTTTGTGGACTTGAGGATTGGGAGTTCCTGTGGATTTAGAGCTGGCAAGGCATGAGGTGGCTATCTCTATCAGGGAGACTAGAGTGTAGAAAGGCTTGGGGTCAGGAAGGAGCAAGGCGGGCTTAGGGCGCCAGAGAGTGTCCTATAAGAATGTGGGGGGCTTCCCTGGTGGCGCAGTGGTTGAGAGCCCGCCTGCCGATGCAGGGGACACGGGTTCGTGCCCCGGTCCAGGAAGATCCCACATGCCGCAGAGCGGCTGGGCCCGTGAGCCATGGCCGCTGAGCCTGTGCGTCCAGAGCCTGTGCTCCGCAACGGGAGAGGCCACAACAGTGAGAGGCCCGCGTACTGCAAAAAAAATAAAATAAAATAAAGAATGTGGGGAAGACATGGGTGGAAGGCTGATGTCCTGTGGTGGAGAGCCTCAAATGCCAGTTGCTGGGTTGGGTTTGGACATCCCACAAGCAGAGAGGGGACCTCAAAGGTCTCTGAATGGGGGGTACAGTGATGCTTGTTTTAGGAAGGTTGAGTTAACAGGATGCAGAATGAGTCAGGAGGGGCAATACCGTAGGCATGAAGAGTAGGAGCTTTTGCGATGATCCCAGTGAGTGTGAGGGTTGGTGACATGAAAAGAGAAATGAAGAGGCAGATTGGAGAGTGCTTTTAAAAGAACACTGGTGAAGGACTGGCTATGAGTAAAGGCTGTTGGCACTTTATGCAAATGTAAATTATGTGCATTTGAAGTAGTACAACAAAAAATATTAACAAAGATGATTTTATGGGAAAAATTTTGAAATAACTCTAAACCCTTCTTTCTCACCTGTGGCAGTCACCTCTCATGGCCCAGGCTTCCACACTTTACAAAATGGATCCATTCACACAAAAAGCAATTTTTCAGTAAGTAGAATCTGATTTTTCTGATAATTTGCAATATAAATTTAGAGATATGTTCTCATGAAAAAAAAAAGCCCCTAATGGGTACTGTGTTGGGCCTCTAATGAGGAAGAGCACGGATGGGCCCGGCCTCCCAGGGGTGGATGCTGGGAGTGGATGTTGGTGGATGCTGGTCGCCTCATGTGGGCTGGCGTGGTGTTCCTCGGGCTGGTGTTCTTTTTTGGTAGCATTGTCCTCATTCGTGACTCTAGAACGTCTCCTCCGTCGTGATGGTGCCTGGGTAAATGCCAATCAGGAAATGTCATATCCCACAGGGTGGCTGAGCGAGCCACTCTCTCACATGCATTACTGATGTGATTTGCTCTGGATGAGCATTTCCTGAACTGCGGGCCACGAGACACTCTTCTTTGGTCAGAAAAGGAGTTCTTTGCAGAATTAAGTTTGCGAAAGGCTGCCTATTTTAAGTCCCACCTTGAGTCTTCTCTGAAGTTGGCAGTGCACATTAGTATAGCAATGGCTCTGAGAAGTTGGGCAAGCCCAGAAACTAGCTGAACATTGTTTAACCCAGTGTTGGTATACTTATTTGCCCATGGAACAGTACTGGTGCATTACACGTATTAACATCTGGGTGTCGAAATCCAGTTCTTCCAGGTGGCCTCCCTGAGAGCAGCAGAGTCCCCTCAATGAATGAGCACATGAATGTTTGTAAGGCCCCTGCTCTGTGCTGTCACGGTGCACGGGAATTTACCTGTATTCTTGCATTCAAACCTCAGAACACCCCTCCGAAGTGCATCTAAGGAAACTGAAGCTCAGGTGAGTTGGGACACCTGTCTAAAGTGACATGGTTAGGAAGTGACAGGTCCAGATCAACCCAAGTCCCGAGTGGGACACCTTTGCTAGCAATCTGGAGAGTTGTGAGTTCTCTCAATAAAACAGCAGCTATTTCATCACAGAGGTTTCATGCTTCACCACTTAAACAAGTACAAATATCTCTGTTGGTAAATAGACATCCCACGTATTATCAGAGGTGGTCTATTTCGTCGTGGTCAGAAAAGAAGTTTTGAGCCAGGTGAATCTGTAACGGCTCCTTTTCAGCCCTTTCCTGTGGGAGAGGACCTGAGTACAAGTGCCCACTCACTGACTCCCCTCTTCCTTTGCACTGAGCAGTGTGGACTCTTGAGGACCCGTCCATTCAGCCCTCACTGTCCTGCCTCTCATCCTCTGGGAGCTGGTGCCCCACCTATCCTCACTGATCCACCATTGTGTCCTCAGGCCCTTCCCTGTGAGTGATGGTTCAGAACGGTGAGAGGAAGACAGTCACCTCCCGACCGTCATAGCATAAGGCCAGACATTGACGTAAGACAATGGAACAGGGATGTGCAGATTATAACCTGTTTTTCCAGTTGCTTGAGGGGTTGCAGGATTCTCTGATGGGCCTAGGAATTTCTGGCTTGCTCAGAATGTTTCAGTTTCTTTTTCCTGCTTCTTCTTTTCAGTAGTGGTCTCTGCTTGGCTAGGAGGGCAGGCGGCCAGAGCAGCTCCCTGTCGAGTCTGTGCTGTGTGTAACTTACAGAGCGATTGCTTGCTTGTTCACCTTTTCTTCTCAATTTCCTCTCACCTGTCAAGAAGTGGAAGGACGTCACCTTGCTCCCCTAAAACTGGAGCTTTATAGAATAGAGTTAGGTGTGAGCAGTTTTCCTCTAGCAGTTAAGCAGCGCCATTAAATTGCTCTTTAAGCTGTTCACTTCTATGTTCTGTTAGTAACAATTAATTAGTTTTAAAGACTTAACAGCTAAAAAGTTTTAAAGACTTAACAATTAAAAAGATGAGAGGAAATGTTCCAGCTTGTTTAAGACTTGATCTTCAGTCAGTTTTATTGAAAGCGAGGGAAAAGGAGAATCACCCCCAAAATGAAATTCACAGGTTATCTCCAAACCTTCTTTGAGTCATCCAGCCCTCAAATATTCATTTATTCCTCATTGGCAACATGCAGGGCACTCTGTGAGATCTTGGACACCAAAACTCATTGCATCAAATCCTACCAGATCAATCTGTGTGTTCTATGCGTGAATGTGGACCCTCCTGGGATGTCAAAAGTTAGCCCCTTCCTTGGGGCGAGGTGTGCACTGGTGTCAGACTTGGAGAGCTGGATTGTCACAGGCAAAAGGATTTGAGGCCGAGAACCCATTCCCTCAAAGGAATGAACGATTATTAGGCCCCTGCTCTGTGCAGTCACCATGCAATGTGATTTACATATATCTCATACTTAAATCTCAAAACAATCCTCTGTGGCAGATCTGAGGAAATTGAGGCTCAGAAGAGTTAGGGAACTTGTCTGAAGTTATATGGGACATGGTGGTGTCTGAATGGGAGCCCAGATCAACCCTGAGTCCACTGTGGGATCCCATCACTCCTTTTCGGGTGTGGTGGGGTTGGATCCAGAACCTTCCCTGGGCTTTTCTAGATGTGCTCTTGTGGAGGAAGAACTTCTATTTGAGCTTCAGGGCAGCTGGAATCAGGGGCTGTGGGTAGTAACATCCTTTCCTTCATTAAAAAAAATCTTTTAAATTTGCTGCAGCAATTTTTCCTGGAAAACTGGAGGTGGTTATGAGCTCATAGCTCCTCTTAGCCAGATTCAATGGTTTCAACACTCTGGACCAGCTGCATTTTACAAAGTACAGATGCCCAGTGCTATCCCCAGAGGCCCCTGTCCTGGGAATCTCTGCTTTTACAAAGCTCTAGGGGATTCCAACGTGCATCTGAAGTTTGAGAACGGGTAGACCCGAGTGACTCATTCTGGCCCTTCTAACTCATTACTGCTCATCCAGGCTTCCTCCCCACCTCCATCCTAGTTTTCTGAGACATCCCATGGGTGAGGAGGCACTGGCCACATGAGTTTTAATTATGTATGACCACGGAGCCTTCACCTGACAACTGCTGGTTTCTAATTTCCATCTCAGCTTTGAATTCAGTCATCTCTCTGTCCCCCAATTTAATGCTCTTTTTTTAAAAAGGATGTTCTTGCTCTTATATAATTCCATGCATTTAGTGAGGTGTTTTACGCATTTTTATCTTTATCGATGACTTTGAGACGGTGCAATTATCAGGTTTTAAGTTTCTCCTCCACAAGTGATAGGCTCATGAATAAGACATGACTCCTTTCTCTCACCAGGCACTTCTGTACTGCCCTTGTAATCTCTAACCTGCCTTTGCGATTTTGGCCCGTGGAAATTCATATTCCCCATGGCAGGTGTGAAATCCTTAAGCCCCTTGACCTGTAGCTCTACTATCTCGTGATCGTCCAAGGAACATGCCGACTTCCTCAGAGCTGGCGTTACCAGGGCGAAGTTGTGATTGAATCTCTACTGGATTGATGTTGCCAGAGTTGAACTCTTTTAGAGCGACCCGAATAGCACTTAACCCTTGGCAGGGAACTGCTGTTCACCAGCTGTGGAGATGAGATTCCATCCCCGGCTTGCTTTGGGTAAACCGGAGTTTTAATTTTTGTCTGCGTCCCTCTCTGACTTGGGTGGCTTTTATTCACCTGGCGATGGACTGTCTGTAGCCAGTGTAATTCCTCATCCCTGCTGACATCCGGATCTTGTCCCATTTTAGTTGAATCGCCTTTGAGGGCTTTCTACGCAGTTGGATATCTGTGGAACATTTTGGGGTGGCCCGCCTGAGTTAGCTATAGTGAGGGGCTGCAGGTCAAAGCCACAGCTGTCATTCAGCTGCTTGGCTGCTGTCGTGGGCTGGGCCCTAAAGAGGAGCTTCCCTGTCCCTCTCCGCTCACCTCCCAGGCCCTATGTTGCCTGGGTGCCTATTCCTCCCCTGGCCCCAAAGTTGGGGCAAAGGTCAGGAGGTGAGCAATCGCTGTGTTTATCCTTTATTAATGGCCAAAAGGTTTCTGCAAGCAAGTTTACTAATCCTGCTGTCAGACTAGGGTGGGAGCAGTTTACCAAGCCGCAGATTTTCTGAGGAATCAGGGACAGTAGGGATTTGTGGAGTTCCCATGTGCTGGGAACTAGATCCAGCAGGACTTGACTTGTCCGGGCCCCAAGTCTAAATCGTTTCTCATGGTTAATAAAAAGAACAAACAAGCTTTCTCAGACCCGACGCTTCATCTCACTGCACTCTGTGTGGCCTGTGCTTCTAGAGTCATTTGGTTCTGAACTCTGCTACCTGAAATTCCTGGTTGAGTTACTTCTCTCTGTAAAGCAAGGATTCATTGAATGTAATTTGAGAATGTAGCTTCAGGTGGTTGTTACGGTTGTTGGTGGACGATATTCCTGGAAAAGACACATAAATAGAAATGACTTAAGTCAAGTATATTTTCTCATGGAAATAAAGTTTATCAAGAGGCTATCTTGAATCTCTCTTTTAGCTTCTTCTACAAATAATTTCAAATGATTACAAAGTTTATATTTAACTTCCTTATGGAAATGATCACAAAACTACATTTAATCAGATGGCCTTAGCTCTCCGCAATGTCATCTTAACATGATGTCTAACAAGATGTATTACTGACAGTGAGCTCAGAAGTAGATTCTTTTGGGCTGGTGTCTTCTTTGGCCAATTAAAAAAAATTTTTTTTTTCTAACGGTAGCTGGGACTGAGATCCCATGCCCGTCTGATGTTGTATGTTGGAGAAACAGTTCAACTTTGCATCTTAACATCCAGCAGGCAGGCCCTTGGATGATTAAAAGCATCTCATGTTTGTCAATCCTTCAAAAAAATCACAATGTTCATTGTGACAGAAATCAGTAAGTAGGATTTTGGTGGCAGGGAGATCTCTGTGAGTAAACAACGCAGTATTCAAACTGATGAAAGCTTCGGGTGGAGCCCATGCACTCTCTGGAGACAGAAGTCAAGATGGCGGTACTCTGTAGAGTGCTGGCCAATCATGGCATAACCACTCCATCCTGTCTTGGTGAGGCGAAAGGAGGTTTGCTTGTACAGCTTTCAAAAGTATGTGTTGGTCGGGACTTCCCTGGCGGTCCAGTGGTTAAGACTCTGCGCTTCCACTGCAGGGGGTTTGATCCCTGGTCGGGGATCTAAGTATGTGTAGGTCAATTAAGATGTAATCGATTCAGGTGTACCTGTATTTAACATGGTGCATGCTGCCTTGGACTACTATGCAATGTCCTGCGTTATTTTTACTGAGGCAAATGAGAAGGAGGTGTGAGATTCAGGAGGGTCTCTTTTGGTGAGCTTGTGACAGGTACCTTGGAGGAATCGTTTAGTTCTGTTTGCTTAATGGTCTTTTGAGAAATCAAGTCAGAGCTCTCTGTTTGATTATTATTTTTCACTCAGAGCAAATTTCTCCAAATCCCTGTGGTAGTAATAGCTCTGAAGGTGTTTTGTTTCCTGACCAAGCACAGGTAACAGGGACTCAACTACAGGGCTTCCTGTTGAGGTCAGGATTGGGATATAATTCTTTAAAATTGGCCAGGCAACATCTTTCGGTTTGGGTGACACCTGCCCATCTCCTCACAATTTGTGAAAGACATCTTTCTATCATTAATGCTTTATTTTCAGATATCTTTATGGCAAATAGTTTGGTGTTTTCCCAAAGGATTAACAAATTGTAAATTTTTTTTACTTGTTTTAAGAACCTGCTGGATATTAAGATGCAAGTCTTACAGTGTCTCTATTAGACCTAGGTCTCTATTAAACCTAGGTACAGTTACTGATTAGCTGGGAGGGGGAAAAGGTAGGTGGAACCTTGCCTCTCAGCAATGGGAATGTGATTTTTCCAGGCCCTTTTGTTTATTTCAGTAGTGCTAGCATCTTTTGGGGTGGTCCGGATTAGATTCTTCCATTTCGAACATTCTCATGGACACTCACCACCTCTGTCTTATTTACTGAACAGTTGGGCATTTTGTAGTTAACCTCCCATATATGCCTGTACACATGCACACCTGTGTATGTAGCAAGTGTTAGAATTATTCTGAATTGCTCACAGGGAATCCTAGTTGAAGTTCAGTACAACACAGGTCTGTTTTGAAATGACACATCTCTAGACACTGTTTCAAGCTCACCATATTTGCTCGTACCAGCTGGTGCCCATTTCCTTTGCAGTCTTTCTATGAACTGGGTTACCTAGAAAGGTTTGGCTCTCAGAGTGGCCTGGTGGGGTGCAACAGCTGTTTAGGTAAATACTCAGCACAGAGTGTGTAAACCTGCTATTTTCCCTGACGAACAAACTGAGATTCCTTTCTCAGAAACATGTAGCAAACAAATGTGCAGCAGAGGCCCAGTATTTTGGGCCCAGCAGGATTGAAGAACTCAGCTTCATAGCCTTACTGTGTAGGGCAAGAATTTGAAGCAGGAGTTTTACCACCTTGTTACGGGCTGAATTGTGTCCTAAAATTCACGTGTTGAAGCCCCAATCCCCTCAGAATATGACTATATTTGGAGACAGGACCTTGAAAGAGGTGAATAAGGTAAAAAAAGGTCATGTGGTGAGCTCTAATCCAGTAGACTGGTGTCCTTATAAGAAATGGGGATTAAGACACAGATACATACAGAGGAAAGACTATGTGAAAACACAGGGAGAAGGTGGCCGTCTACAAGCCAAGGAGAGAGGCCTCAGAAGAAACCAACCCTGCCAACACCTTGATCTCAGACTTCCAGGCTCCAGAACTATGAGACAGTAAATGTCTGCTGTTTAAGCCACCCAGCCTGTGGCATTTTGTTATGGCGGCCCTGGCAACCCAGTACACACCCTGATAGGCAGTCTTTGTTGCCAGAAGAAGAGCATATTGTCTTTTGGAGATATTTGCCTCAAACCAAAATACAAATTCTTAAAGAAATAAAATGCAGAAAGATCAAACCTACCTCTGCTGGTAGTGATAGCTTCATAGACAGGACCTCTGGTCCTGTTTTTTAATTTTTTTAATGAGTTGAACACTGGTTTAATTGACTAGCTAGTTTCTAGAACTTAGTTTCTAGAACTTTCTTTTCTACCATCTGCTGGACTTTAAAGCTGAGAGGGAGAATTTCAGTTTGGTTGAGGTAGGCAGCTGCCAGGGGGAGATCATAGACAGTTTCCACTGTTAGGTCTTTTTTTTTTTTTTAACATCTTTATTGGAGTATAATTGCTCTACAATGGTGCGTTAGCTTTTGCTGTATAACAAAGTGAATCAGCCATACGTATACACATATCCCCATATCCCCTCCCTCTTGTGTCTCCCTCCGGGTCTTTTCTTATCTTAATGTTACCCTTATTTCTGTGACTTATGTGCAGATTTCCCCTTTCCAAGGAGTTTAGGCACACAGAGAACTGTTTTTATAAACACTGGAAAAATGAAAAACAAAGAAAAAGTCAAGAAAAAAGGCCTGGAATTTTTCTATAATCTGGAGGAGGATTTGTGTGGTGTCTGCATTAGGGAAGGAGGAAGGAAGGAAGGAACAGAGGGAGGAGGGAGGAAGGAAGGAAGGAAGGAATGGAGGAAGGAAGGAAGGGAAGGAAGGGAGGAGGGAGGGAAGGAAGGAAGGGAGGGAGGGAGGGAGGAAAGGAAGGAAGGAAGGAGGGGAGCAAGGCAGGAAGGGAGGAAGGAAGGAAGGAACAGAGGGAGGGAGGGAGGGAGGAAGGAAGGAGGGGAGGAAGGAAGGAAGGAGGGGAGGAAGGAACAGGGGAAGGGAGGGAGGGAGGAAGGAAGGAACAGAGGGAGGGAGGAAGGAAGGAAGGGAGGAAGGAAGGAAGGAAGGAGGGGAGGAAGGAGGGGAGGAAGGATGGAAGGGAGGGAGGAAGGAAGGAAGGAGGGGAGGAAAGAAGGGAGGGAGGAAGGAAGGAAGGAAGGAGGGGAGGAAGGACGGAAGGGAGGGAGGAAGGAAGGAAGGGAGGGAGGGAGGAAGGAAGGAAGGGAGGGCGGGAGGCAGGGTGGGAGGGAGGGGAGACTGGAGTTTGGGGAAGAACCTGGAACAGGACCCAGGATGCTCAATTGTCATGAACTTGCTGTGCGCTCTTGGGCACGTTTATTACCATATCCTCATGTGTCAAGTCTTCATCATCCCCTATCAACATCACAAGGTTGTTGGTGGGTTTGAAAGGAAAGTGTGTGAAAATGAAGAATGAAGTGCCGGTTGAGCTTACTAGAGTCCCCAGGAACCAACGATCCTGTTCTAAAGAACCTCGTCAAGCTTTGATCAATTTTAATGTCCAGGTGGGAGAGGGCTTCTCAGAGGGATGAAAACCCATGACGCGGGAACAGAGTGTCAGTCGGAAAGAGCTGTTCGTCATTAAATTGCCTCTCCGATACAGATCAGTCCCATGAGTTTTAGTCAGGCCTCGGTGTGTCAGGGAAGCTTGAGCCCGCTTTCTGAAGCTTTTTCTCCAGGAAATGCTGACCATGAAGATCCCAGACCTCTTGAGGGAGTGAGTGGATTTGATCTCAGAGTAGGGAGGCGTGACAGTGACCCGTGAGATCGTCTACCCTTTACCATCTAATGTGACAGAGCGCCACACCTAACGGGCCCCACTTGGGAGAAACGGCTGGTTCCTGAACCAGCAGGCAGGGCCGAGGATTTGGGCTTGGATCTGAAGGCCACTGCCTGGTCCTTTGAGAATCCAGAAAATGATGGCTGGATAATACTACAGTCTCTGATCAGAACAGCTGTTCTTTACCAGCCCCGATGAAGAAGCTGTTGAACAATTCATGAGGATTGCCTTCAGCAATAACAGTGGGCATGGCCCAATCTGAAGTTCAAAGGGTGCTGGCTACTCCTGGCAAGTGTCACGATGGGGGAAAATTTGATGGCCTTGGTTGCCGGTGAATAACGATAAGTCGTGCATTGGGTGTGTGCAATTAGAGTCGGACCCTTGGACAGATGTGCTGAGGGTGAGAGGAGCTGCTCAGGATTCCTGAGACGGGAGGGATGCAGGGAGGCTGGGAGGAGTAGCAGCAAGAGACTAAATAGGTCCTCATGGGACCTGGTGGCTAGGCAGAAGTGACTACACATCTGAGGATGTGTCCTCCCCTTGCCCTGCTTGGCAGAGAACAAAAATTCAGATGGGTGCCTTGGCCCAGTTTCTCTGTGAGGTGGGTGACAGGTGGGTGTTCCACCAAATGTGAAGTGTTTTGTAAATAATGTTACCGGGATTCAGAAAGGGTCTTCCCTGGGGTGGGGGTGGGGGCAGAGGATTTTCTTTCTAGACTGGAATGAATTTCATTCATTCATTCATTCCTTCAGGGAGCAACCACCCTATTGTCTATTGTTACCAATAGGGACTCTTGAATATTTCAGTGTTTAAGATTAACACCTTCTGGAACAGAATAGATATTCTGAGCGTGATGCTTGTGGACCAACTTCCGAGTCCCTATTTTGATCTTAAGTGCTTTCATTTCCTTCGCTGTCAGCGAGTACTCAGAACAGTGTGGTGTCATGTTTTCTTTTAATTTTTATTCAGTTATAATTTACATACCATACAATTCACTTGCTTTACTTGCACAATTCAGTGATTTTTTGGTATATTTACAGAGTTGTGTAACTATCACCACAGGCACAGAGGGTTTTTTTGTTTTTTTTTTGGTTGTGCGACATGTGGGATGTTAGTTCTCCGAACAGGGATCGAACCCACACCCCGTGCACTGGAAGCGTGGAGTCTCAACAGCTGGACTGCCGGGGAAGTCCCTGTGGTGTCATTTTTACACACTCTAACAAGTATAGAATATTTATGTGACCCTGCCAGCCACCAAGCAAGTGGGACCATGTGTTTGGACTATATCAGGGGTTCCCCAGTCCCTGGGCCCCGGACTGGTGCCCGTCTGTGGCCTGTTAGGAACCGGGTTGCACAGCAGGAGGTGAGTGGCGGGTGGGCGAGTGAAGCTTCATGTGCCGCCTGAACCATGCCCCGCCCCCCGCCCCCGCTGTCCGTGGAAAAACTGTCTTCCACGAAACCAGTCCGTGGTGCCAAAAATGTTGGGGACTGCCGGACTATATGATACTGAGAGACTATTGTTATTTTGGAGGGAATGCTTGTTAATAAAGACAACTTTATAGTCATGAGTGCTCAAGTAGTTTTTTCCCCTATGGAGTTATATATTAACAAAAATTTATGATCACCTTTTCTAAAACATAGGTGTGCCAGGATAGTTCATTGAGATATTAATTAGTAAACATGTGGTCTCACTCTATAGACTACTCTCTTCTGTGATCTAATTAGAGAGGAAGCTGAAACTACTGGAAGATTGCAGTTTTTCCTTTTTTTGTAAAAGGTAAAGCTCTAGAGAGAGGTATCTGTTCCTGATGGATAGAGATGAGGGAGTGGGTCTTTGAGATTAATAAGGAAGTGAGAATAGGGACATTCCCCAAGCCTGGGAAGCGGTTACTATGGGAACAAGTTTCAAGGGAGGTAGAATACCATGGAGGAGGCGGCATCATGGTGATCCCACTGAGGGTGGACCTGGGGACACGGACTCACAACATTGCCAAAGAAACATTGAAGCAATTGGACCTGAGTTGCTGGCTGGGATGCCTGACCTCATCTGCTTAGTAGTCATAGATAGGCGTATGGTTCACCTAATCTAACTTGCTAAATTCACAAATGAAGACAGTGAAACTCAGAACTGTGTAACTTTTTGAGGTACCTCAACCTCTCGAGGTCTCTTATTCACTGATCTGTAAAATAGAGGGACTTGACTAATGAAAAATGCCTAAGCAAGTGTTTGAAAAATTGCTGGAAAAATATTGGCAATTCAGCTAACAACATCTATAATCCTGTCATTTAAAATGCCTTGAAATTACCTGAATAGACACCACGGGGCCTTTGCATATGCTACTTCCACTCCTTGGAGCTCCCACCCTTAAACCTTGTTCATCCTTTAGGACTCAGCTAAATGTCATCTTCTCTTGGAAGCTTTCCTTGAGACCTCTTATCTCCCAAGATCTGAGTTGGGTATCTCTCCTGACATCCTGGGTTTAACTTATGTGTTAATTTTTTATTGCTGCTGTAACAAGTTACCACAAACGTAGTGACTTGAAGCAAATTTATTATTTTATAGTTCTGGAGCTCAGAAATCTGAAGTGGGTCTCACTAGGCTAAAAATCAAGGTATCAATAGGGCTATGTTTCTTCTGGAGGCTCTAGGGGATAATCCATTTCCGTGCCTTTTCCAGCTTCTAGAGGTCTCCTTCATTCCTTGGCTTGTGGCTCCTTACACCGTCTTCAAAGCCAACATCTTCAAATCTTTCTCTGGCTCTGAATATCTTTGCCTCCTTCCACATCTATGGACCCTGTGATAATGTTGGGTCCACCTGGATAATCCAGGATAATCTCCCCCTCTCAAGGTTAGCTGATTTAACAACCTTACTTCCACCTGCAACTTTAATTCTCCTTTGTCCTTTAACCTAACGTATCCATGAGTTCTGAGGAAAAGGACATAGACATCTTTGGGGAGCCATTACTCTGCCTACCACACCCCATCAGCACTCTTGCCACCCTGTATGGTAATTGCCCCTCACTTTGGCTGTCTCCTTCTCTTGACTCCTAGAGCTCAGAGTCTGTGTTTGTTTCCTGCTGCCTTTCCAGCAATTTGTACAGACATTTCAAGCTGGAAGCTTTGAGATGATGGTGTGATCTGTGCAGTGTTATGAATAGATATAAATTCGTTAGCAACATTTAAAAATTAGGAGACTTTGCATAAAAACTGTGAGTCCGTTTTTAGGAAAAGCATGAAACTTGGCAGCACTGGACACGTGGCACAAGGGGATGTCTTGGTAGCCTCTGTGATCTTGGGGAAGCCATGGGGCAGAAGTGAGGATGTGAGATGCTGTCAGAATAGAAATGAGCTGGAGCCTACATGGAACTAGGCTGAAATGAGGGGTGAGGCTGAGAGCATGTGAGTCAGGGCACCAGATGCATCTGCTTGTAGAAACTTGGAAATGTTCCAGGCTGGGGATCAGGGTTCAGGGGTCCCAGGGTTAGGAGATATAGGGAGTGAACAAGCAGACAGGCTGAACTCACTGATGGGAAGTCAAAGGCCAGGGTCAAGTGGCCAGAGCTCTGAGGAGTGTGTGGGTTAATAGCCAAGCAGACTTTTTTTTTTAAAGATTTTTAGAAATTTCATGTAATGTCTGAAACATTTATATTAACATACTTCCATACAAATAACCCAAAGAAAATTTAGTGTTAGTTGTTTTTTTTGTTTGTTTGTTTTTATACTGCAGGTTCTTATTAGTCATCAATTTTATACACATCAGTGCAAGCAGACTCTTAAAATGATGACTGAATTGAATCTGTAGATTCTCCATGAGACTCAACTTCAATTCCTGTCCCAACCTCTTGGATTACATCACACAGCCTTTACTATTCCTATTTACCTGAGTAAGGTCAACTGCCTGGAGTTTAATTTTTCCCTCTGTTCACACTCCGTTGGGTGGGGGCCAGCTAATGAACAGTCAGCTTACTTGATGGCAGGTGGCAGAAAGGTAGCTGAGTATAACAAAACGTCTATAATGATAAACATTTACTAAATGAAAGAATAATTACTTCATAAGTGGAAACTGGTGCTTGGCCAACTGACCATATTTCTTCCTATTGTAGGTCTAGTTTTGTTTGTTGAGATTTTTTTCCCCCACCAAGTTCCTGGTTTCGTGTAGCTTTTTTTTTTTTTTTTTTTTTTGCCTGTGGAATTTCTGTATTTGATAAAGCTGGCCATTATGACTGCATCATTTTTTTCCAGCTTTATTAAGATATAATTGACGAGTAATACTGTGAAAATTTAAGGTGTACAGCATGATGGTTTGATACACGTATATATTGTGAAATGTTTACCACGATAAGATTAGTTAACGCCTCTATCACCTCACAAAATTACCCTTTTGTTGTTTTTATTATGGAGAGAGCATTAAAGCTCTACTCTCACAGTAACTTTCAAGTGTACAATGTAGTATTGTTAACTGTACTCACCATGCTGTACATCAGATCCCCGGAACTTACTCTTTTTTTTTTTTTTTTTTTTTTTGCGGTACGCGGGCCTCTCACTGTTGTGGCCTCTCCCGTTGCGGAGCACAGGCTCCGGACGCGCAGGCTCAGCGGCCATGGATCACGGGCCCAGCCGCTCCGCGGCATGTGGGATCTTCCCGGACCGGGGCACGAACCCGTGTTCCCTGCATCGGCAGGTGGACTCCCAACCACTGCGGCACCAGGGAGGCCCAGCCCCTTACTCTTCTTATCGCTGAAAGTTTATACCCTTTACCGACATCTCCCCATTGCCCCTCTCCCAGCCCCTGGCAACCCCCATTCTACTTTATGTTTCTGAGTTTGATGCTTTTAGGTTCCACATATAAGTGAGATCATATAGTATTTGTCTTTCTCTGTCTGACTTATTTCACTCAGCATAATGCCCTCAAGGTCATGACTGCATCTTGATTTTGGATATTTTCTGCTAACTTTTCCATGTCGCTGGATTTTAAGTTATTTTGATGTAGTCTTCTTGTTGCTTTAATCCCCTTGCTTTTCATTTCTGTGGACAGCACCCCTTCTGGAAGTCCTCAGGACCCATCATTCCATCACAGGCTTTGTAGCTGATGACTTGGGAGTCCATTTAGTAGAATCTGTCTCTTTGGCTTTACGGCAGGTGTGTGTCCAGATGTGATATAACCAGTACCATTGCAAGGGTCTTGAGCTGAGTGAGTCCCATGTCCCACTGGTTTTAATCCTCATTGAACTTACTGATTCCAGATTTCAGAATGTATTTGCTCATTCCCCTTAGGCATGGTATGTGATAGAACAGGTGCTCCTGTCGGTCAACTCCTTGGACAGGTCCTGGGGTTATAATACCCTTATTTAATGCACATAAAAATCTCTGTCCTTTGGTTTCAGAGGCTACTGACCACCCCCAAGCTATAGCCATGCATCCAGCAAATGCATGTTAAAACGAAGGGGAGTAAAGACCTCTGTACCTATTCCTTCTTAGAAAAACCGCTAGTCATCCCTTGATCAGTAGCATCAGGGGTATCTTTCAACTGGGAGGGACCTCAAGGAAAAATCCACTTCAGTGTTTTTAGTTTAATAGATGAGGAGCTGGAGGCCACAGGGGTCAAGTGACTGGACTGGGTTCACTCAGTGGACCAGTAGCCAAGCCCTGTCTGGTTCAGAACCCAGTGGTCTAACTCCAAGTCTGTTGTTGATCTGAAGGATGGGACATTCATGGGGTCAGTGAGAGTGTATGTGACGTTGGGAAGAACCAATTTCTTTTACCCTCAATTTGTCTTTCATCTATGTTTTTCGCTAGTTAAGTGCAGGAAAGTCAAATAGCATAATGTAGACTCTCATGTATAGTACTGATATTTCTGAGTAGTTGAACTTTAGGCAACTGCTGGGTGGTTCTCTATGAGTTTTTATGAAGCTTGTACCTGTGCCAACATTATGAATTAGTTTATTAGAAGAGATTGGGCAATATTATAATTAGATAGTTGTCTTTATTACTCATGTGAAACTAATATACGCCTTTATAGAGTAGTGCCATACCTTGAGTTTTGCAGCTTGTATTTCCTCTTAACAAATTCAAAGTGGTTCATTTATTAGGCTTGTCATATCCCTTAGCTTGCATTGTTTACTTATTATTCTTGAAACAGAATTTTAAAAATGTTTAAAACATTCATAAATTACTATTTCAATGAGGTACCATTTATCACTTAGCTCAATGAACAGAACACACAATGCACACATATTGGCAAAGCGCAGGGAGAAAAGATGCTTTTTCACCTGTCTGGTGGGAATTAAAGTGTATAACCTCTAAGGAGGACACTTTTGTAACATCCATCAAAATATTGCATACACACACACACACACACACACACACACACACACACATATGTATGTATATAATACCCACTCTTTTGTTCAACAGTTCCACTTCTAGAAATGTGTTTTGGATATTCTTGAACATTCTGAAATTCCACGTGTATGGGAGTATTCAGAGCAGTACTGTTTCTTTCAAAGGATTTGAAACTACCTCTCAATCTATGGGAGAGAGGCTAAATCAAACATGGTGCATCTATACAATGGATGCAGTGATTAAAAATAATGAGGTAGTATATACAAATATCGAATTGTTTGTTGTACACCTGAGAGCAATATAATGTTCTGTGTCAACTTTGCCTCAATTAACAAAAAAAAAGAATGAGGGCAGCTCTATACACACTAATATGAAAATATCTCCAAGATATACCTTTAAATGAAAACAGCAAGTTGTTACCATTTGTGTTAAAAGAGGGGAAGAACATATACACGATTGCTCGTTTATGCATGGAATCTCTGGACATATGCATAAGGAATAATATTGGTTATGCATGGGGACGGTCACTGGGTGGCTGGGGACAAGGGCAGGAAGAGGCTTACTTTTCACAGTAACTCTTTTGTATATTTTGTACCATTCAAAAAATTCTAATTTAAAGTTTATTTTAGGAAGGAAAACAAAACGTATGTAAGTAATTTCCAATCTGCCCGTTCAAAATTTTTTAATGATTATGGAATATACTGAACTCTTTCTACTATTTTTACTGTGAACTGTATGCTGTGTGTATGAACATATATAGTCATATGTAATATTTAAATTTATACCCCTTTATGTGTGACTTGTGTGGTGACTGAAAAGAAAAATTTATTTTTCTACCTGAAAACTTGATAAACTTCTGAAGTTTCTAGTGTGATCAGATAGTTACTTATCTCCAGTTTATGTACATTTTAAAAAACATCTTTTTAAAATACACTTATGTATATACAATTCTAAAACATGTCGAGCCACTTATTGCTTAAGGAGATATGAATGTATAGTAAAAGTATGAAGAGATGTACACACATCATAGACACTAATTGTGTGAGATCAATGGTGAGGGAAAATATGGGATAGAATTTAGGAGGGATGGGTGCATGGTTGTTCATTGCCTTTAAAAAAGTATATTCTTGTATATTTCAAACATTGCATAATAATTTAAAAAGTAATATGTGTTTCTAACTTACTGCTGAGAAATTATAGTCAGACTTCTGTGAAATCATAAGATGCAGAAACGGTGTGGCCTTTATTTTCCTTGCTCTCTGTTGTATCACACCAGTACCTAGAATAGAGCCTGGCAGAGGGTAGGCCCTAAAAATGTTTGTAAAAATGAATAAACAGGCATAAAAGCCCTGTGAGCTGCTGAAGTGGTGGGTGATGGGTTGTGTGATCTTCCAGTGTATGATCTTGTGTCATGGGACCCCGGGAAAAAAGGTGGATGGAACTGACAATGCCTACAACCTTTCAGATGGGCAGGAAGAAAAGAACACTGGGAATTTCTCACTAACTGGAACTAAAGGTGAATATAGAGAGGTGACTGGGTGTATAATAAAATTCAGTTGCCACCTGTACTCCAGAGCACATTGCTTGAAAAAGACCTCTTTATGGTTCTTAGTAAGACTGTACGTTTTCTTTGTGTCACAGTCAATGACCCTCTTTATAAATGTTTGGTTAAGATGGCTAATGTGGGTGTAACTCGTGAGTTCCTCTTAGCAAGTTCATGACTGTCTGTCATGTATCTCTGCCCAGCCCAGGAGCCAGGTCGTATGGGAGTGACTGGAATGACTAGCATTTACTGCTGCCCACTGTCAGTGGTAGAATAACCTTTGCTTCTTTGGGTAGCAGTCAGTCATTTAGTTCATATATTTGTTTAATATTAAGAGATAGGATGAAAAAAGTATGGGAAAATAAACATTACAATAATAAATTATTATTAATAATAATACAGTAATTACAAAAGTGTTAATATATGGAGACAATAAAGGAATAACATGCTACTGTTGCTAGTTACCCCACCATATGTAGTTAGCTAGAGCAGTGATGTCCAATAAAAGGATAACATGAGCCACATATTTAATTTAAAATTTTCTGGTAGCCACATTAAACAAATAAAAAGAAACAGATGAAATTAATTTTAATCCTGTATTTCATATAACCCAATATAAAATATTTTCATTTCAATACATAATCAATGTTAAAAATTATTAATGAGATTTTATATTCTCTTTCTTTGTAGCAGTCTTGGAAATCCTATGTGTATTTTACATCTCCAGTCGGGTGCTAAATTTTCATCAGAAATACCTGATCTGCATTTAGCGTTTACAGAATTTACAGTTGAAAAGGTAGATTCACATACCTAAGTTGTTCCATAAATACTTAAATTTTTTTTCCTGTAACTGCATCAGACATCCATTTTTTAATTAATTAAAATTAAATAAAATGAAATATTTAGTTCCTCAGTCTCACTAGTCACATTTCAAGTGCTCAATACAGTGTAGAGGTAGAGTTTATTCATAATTTTCTACAGTAGATTTTTTTCCCCTGATTCCAAGAATCTGTTTAAAACACATATTTATTTATTTTCAACATCTTTATTGGAGTATAATTGCTTTACAATGGTTAGTTTCTGCTGTATAACAAATTGAATCAGCTATACATATACTTATATCCCCATATCTTCTCCCTCTTGTGTCTCCCTCCCACCCTCCCTATCCCACCCCTCTAGGTGGATGCAAAGCACCGAGCTGATCTCCCTGTGCTATGTGGCTGCTTCCCACTAGCTATCTATTTCACATTTGATAGTGTAATATGTCCATGCCACTCTCTCACTTCGTCCCAGCTTACCCTTCTCCACCCCCCGCTGTGTCCTCAAGTCCATTCTCAATGTCTGCATCTTTATTCCTGTCCTGCCCCTAGGTTCTTCAGAACCCTTTTTTTTTTTTTAGATTCCATATACATGTGTTAGCATATGGTATTTGTTTTTTTTTTTTCTGACTTACTTCACTCTGTATGACAGGCTCTAGGTCCATCCACCTCACTACAAATAACTCAATTCCGTTTCTTTTTATGGCTGAGTAATATTCCATTGTATATATGTGCCACATCTTCTTTATCCATTCATCTGTCGATGGACACTTAGGTGTTTCCATGTCCTGGATATTGTAAATAGAGCTGCAACAAACATTGTGGTCCATGACTCTTTTTGAATTATGGTTTTCTCAGGGTATATGCCCAGTAATGGGATTGCTGGGTCATATGGTAGCTCTATTTTTAGTTTTTTAAGGAACCTCCATATTGTTCTCCATAGTGGCTGTATCAATTTACATTCCCACCAACAGTGCAGGCGGGTTTCCTTTTCTCCACACCCTCTCTAGCATTTATCGTTTGTAGATTTTTTGATGGCCATTCTGACCCGTGTGAGGTGATACCTCATTGTAGTTTTGATTTGCATTTCTCTAATGATTAGTGATGTTGAACATCCTTTCACGTGTTTGTTGGCAGTCTGTATATCTTCTTTGGAGAAATGTCTATTTAGGTCTTCTGCCTATTTTTGGATTGGGTTGTTTGTTTTTTTCATATTGAGCTGCATGAGCTGCTGGTAAATTTTGGAGATTAATCCTTTGTCAGTTTTTACATTTGCAAATATTTTCTCCCATTCTGAGGGTTGTCTTTTCATCTTATGTTTTCCTTTGTTGTGCAAAAGCTTTGAAGTTTCATTAGGTCCCCTTTATTTATTTTTGTTTTTATTTCCATTACTCTAGGAGGTGGGTCCAAAAGGATCTTACTATGATTTATGTCATAGAGCATCCTGCCTATGTTTTCCTCTAAGAGTTTGATAGTGTCTGCCCTTACATTTAGGTCTTTAATCCATTTTGAGTTTATTTTTGTGAATAAAACTAGGGAGTGTTAGTGAGTGTTCTAATTTCATTCCTTTACATGTAGCTCTCCAGTTTTCCCAGCACCACTTACTGAAGAGGCTCTCTTTTCTCCATTGTATATTCCTGCCTCCTTTCAAAGATAAGGTGACCATAGGTGCATGCGTTTATTTCTGGGCTTTCTATCCTGTTCCATTGATCTATATTTCTGTTTTTGTGCCAGTACCAAACTCTCTTGATTACTGTAGCTTTGTAGTATAGTCTGAAGTCAGGGAGCCTGATTCCTCCAGCTCCGTTTTTCTTTCTCAAGATTGCTTTTGCTATTCGGGGTCTTTTGTGTTTCCATACAAATTGTGAAATTTTTTGTTCTAGTTCTGTGAAAAATGCTAGTTGTAGTTTGATAGGGATTGCATTGAATCTGTAGATTGCTTTGGGTAGTATAGTCATTTTCACAATGTTGATTCTTCGAATCCAAGAACATGGTATATCTCTCCATCTGTTTGTATCATCTTTAATTTCTTTCATCAGTGTCTTATAATTTACTGCATACATCTCTTTTGTCTCCTTAGGTAGGTTTATTCCTAGGTATTTTATTCTTTTTGTTGCAGTGGTAAATGGGATTGTCTTCTTAATTTCTCTTTAGATTTTTCATCATTAGTGTATAGGAATGCAAGAGATTTCTGTGCATTAATTTTGTATCCTGCTACTTTACCAAATTCATTGATTAGCTCTGTTAGTTTTCTGGTAGCATCTTTAGGATTTTCTGTGTATAGCATCATGTCATCTGCAAACAGTGACAGCTTTACTTCTTTTTTTCTGATTTGGATCCCTTTTATTTCTTTTTCTTCTCTGATTGCTGTGGCTAAAACGTCCAAAACTATGTTGAATAATAGTGGTGAGAGTGGGCAACCTTGTCTTGTTCCTGATGTTAGTGGAAATGGTATTCACTTTATCACCATTGAGAACGATGCTACCTGTGGGATTGTCATATATGGCCTTTATTATGTTGAGGTAAGTTCCTTCTATGCCTACTTTCTGGTGGGTTTTTAACATAAATGGGTGTTGAATTTTGTCAAAAGTGTTTTCTGCATCTGTTGAGATGATCATATGGTTTTTATCCTTCAGTTTGTTAATATGGTGTATCACATTGATTGATTTGCGTATATTGAAGAATCCTTGCATTCCTGGGATAAACCCCACTCGATCATGGTGTATGATCCTTTTAATGTGCTGTTGGATTCTGTTTGCTAGTATTTTGTTGAGGATTTTTGATCTATGTTCATCAGTGATATTGGCCTGTAGTTTTCTTTCTTTGTGACATCCTTGTCTGGTTTTGGTATCAGGGTGATGGTGGCCTCGTAGAATGATTTTGGGAGTGTTCCTCCCTCTGCTATATTTTGGAACAGTTTGAGAAGGATAGGTGTTAGCTCTTCTCTAAATGTTTGATAGAATTCTCCTGTGAAGCCATCTGGTCCTGGACTTCTGTTTGTTGGGAGATTTTTAATCACAGTTTCAATTTCAGTGCTTGTGATTGGTCTGTTTATATTTTCTTTTTCTTCCTGGTTGAGTCTCAGAAGGTATGCTTTTCTGAAAATTTGTCCATTTCTTCCAGATTGTCCATTTTATTGGCATAGAGTTGCTTGTAGTAATCTCTCATGATCCTTTGTATTTCTGCAGTGTCAGTTGTTTCTTCTCCTTTTTCATTTCTAATCCTATTGATTTGAGTCTTCTCCCTTTTTTTCTTGATGAGTCTGGCTAATGGTTTATCAATTTTGTTTATCTTCTCAAAGAACCAGCTTTTAGTTTTATTGATCTTTGCTATCATTGCCTTCATTTCTTTTTTCATATATTTCTTATCTGATCTTTATGATTTCTTTCCTTCTGCTAACTCGGGGGTTTTTTTGTTCTTCTTTCTCTAATTGCTTTGGGTGTAATGTTAGGTTGTTTATTTGAGATATTTCTTTTTTCTTCAGGTAGGATGTATTGCTATAAACTTATCTCTTATAACTGCTTTTTCTGCATCCCATAAGTTTGGGTCCTCGTGTTTTCATTGTCGTTTGTTTCTAGATATTTTTTGATTTCCTCTTTGATTTCTTCAGTGATCTCTTGTTTTTTTTAGTAGCGTATTGCTTAGCCTCCATGTGTTTGTATTTTTTACAGATTGTTTCCTGTAACTGATATCTAGTCTCATAGTATTCTGTTTGGAAAAGATGCTTGATACAATTTAAATGTTCTTAAATTTTCTGAGACTTGATTTGTGACACAAGATATGGTCTATCCTGAAGAATGTTCTATGAGCACTTGAGAAGAAAGTGTATTCTGTTGTTTTTGGATGGAATGTCCTATAAATATCAATTAAGTCCATCTTGTTTAATGTATCATTTAAAGCTTGTATTTACTTATTTATTTTCATTTTGGATGATCTGTTCATTGGTGAAAGTGGGGTGTTAAAGTCCCCTATTATTATTGTGTTCCTGTCAATTTCCCCTTTTATGGCTGTTAGCATTTGCCTTATGTATTGAGGTGCTCCTAGGTTGGGTGCATAAATATTTACAATTGTTATATCTTCCTCTTGGATCGATCCCTTGATCATTATGTAGTGTCCTTCTTTGTCTCTTGTAATAGTCTTCATTTTAAAGTCAAATTTTTTTTTTTCGGTACGTGGGCCCCTCTCTCGCTGTGGAGCACAGGCTCCGGACACGCAGGCTCAGCGGCCACGGCTCACGGGCCCAGCCGCTCTGCGGCTCGCGGGATCCTCCCAGACCGGGGCACGAACCTGCGTCCCCTGCATTGGCAGGCGGACTCTCAACCACTGCACCACCAGGGAAGCCCTAAAGTCTATTTTGTCTGATATGAGAATTGCTACTCCAGCTTTCTTTTGATTTCCATTTGCATGGAATATCTTTTTCCATCCCCTCACTTTCAGTCTGTATATGTCCCTAGGTGTGAAGTGGGTCTCTTATAGGCAGCATATGTATGGGTCTTGTTTTTGTATCTATTCAGCCAGTCTATGTCCTTTGGTTAGAGCATTTAATCCATTTACATTTAAGGTTATTATCGATATGTATGTTCTTTTTACCATTTTCTTACTTGTTTTGGGTTTGTTGTTGTAGGTCTTTTCCTTCTTTTATGTTTACTGCCTAGAGAAGTTTCTTTAGCATTTGTTGTAAAGCTGGTTTGGTGGTGCTGAATTCTCTTAGCTTTTTCTTGTCTGTAAAGGTTTTAATTTCTCCGTGGAATCTGAATGAGATCCTTTCTGGGTAGAGTAATCTTGTTTGTAGGTGTTTCCCTTTCATCACTTTAAATATGTCCTGCGGCCTTCTTCTGGTTTGCAGAGTTTCTGCTGAAAGAGCAGCTGTTAACCTTATGGGGATTCCCTTGTGTGTTATTTGTTGCTTTTCCCTTGCTGTTTTTAATATGTTTTCTTTGCATTTAATTTTTGATAGTTTGATTAATATGTGTCATGGCGTGTTTCCCTTGCATTTATCCTGTATGGGACTCTCTTCCTTCCTGGACTGGATTGACTATTTCCTTTCCCATATTAGGGAAGTTTTCAGATATAATCTCTTCAAATATTTTCTCAGTCCCTTTTTTTTCTCTTCTTCTTCTGGACCCCTATAATTCTAATGTTGGTACATTTAATGTTGTCCCAGAGGTCTCTGGGACTGTCCTCAATTGTTTTCATTCTTTTTTCTTTATTCTGCTCTATGGTAGTTATTTCTACTCTTTTATCTTCCAGGTCAGTTATCCGTTCTTCTGCCTCAGTTATTCTGCTATTGATCCCTTCTAGAGAATTTTTAATTTCATTTGTTGTGTTGTTCATCACTGTTTGTTTGCTCTTTAGTTCTTCTAGGTCCGTGTTAAACGTTTCTTGTATTTTCTCCATTCTATTTCCAAGATTTTGGATCATCTTTACTATCATTGCTCTGAATTCTTTCAGGTAGACTGCCTACTTCCTCTTCATTTGTGTGGTCTGGTGGGTTTTTACCTTGCTCCTTCGCCTGCTGTGTATTTCTCTGTCTTCTCATTTTGATTAACTTACTGTGTTTGGGGTCTCCTTTCACAGGCTGTGGATTTGTAGTTCCTGCTTTTTCTCGTGTCTGCCCTCAGTGGGTAAGGTTGGTTCAGTGGGTTGTGTAGGCTTCCTGGTGGAGTGGACTGGTACCTGTGTTCTGGTGCATGAGGCTGGATCCCGTCTTGCTAGTGGGCAGGACCACATCTGGTGGTGTGTTTTGGGTTGTCTGTGAACTTATTATGATTTTAGACACCTTCTCTGTTAATGGGTGGGATTGTGTTCCTGTCTTGCTAGTTGTTTGGCATGGGGTGTCCAGCACTGTAGCTTGCCGGTCATTGAGTGGAGCTGGGTCTTAGCGTTGGGATGGAGATTTCTGCGATAGCTTTGGCCATTTGATATTATGTGGGGCCGGGAGGTCTCTGGTGGACCGATTTCCCTAACTCGGCTCTCCCACCTCAGAGACTCAGGACTGACAGCTGGCAGGAGCACCAAGATCTTGTCAGCCACACGGCTTTTGGGAAGTCTGAGGTCTTCTGCCACCGTTCAGTAGGTGTTCTGTAGGAGTTGTTCCACATGTAGATGTATTTTTGATGTATTTGTTGGGACGAAGGTGATCTCCACATCTTACTCCTCCGCCATCTTGAAGGTCCTCCCCATCAGTGTGTTTGTGAGCATATAATAAAGGTTAGACATATTCTTACTCTTGAATGGATCATAAACTAATAAAACAGATGTAATATATCGCTTTGGGTCAAGTTAGTTTTCTGAGTGAGTCTTGCAGCTGTTTTGACGAACCTCATTCTGAGAACTCAGATCTAAGATCTGAGATTTAAGGTGAAAAAAATCCTGGATGATAATTCTTTTACAAATATGCTTAAGCTGAGGTCAAAAGATCCAAGTAGCTCTTACCCCTCTTCCAGTTTTTAGAGAAAAAGATGATACATTTGGGAAAACAGAAAGATCTATCCAAAAATCATGAAACTGAACTTCAAAAAATATGGAAAATATAAATTCATTGTTTAAATGAATCTCAAGAATTAGCTAACAAGAGGATGAGTAATTTAGCTACTAGAAGAATAAACTAGTAGAATTGAAACCGAGCAGGAGTCTGTGGGGCCTTCCGAGGGACAGACCCTCCCTGCAACCCATGTCCCCCGTCTCGTTTGAAAAAAAAGCTTTAGCGTCCTAGGCTTTCCCGAAGTTCCAAAGAGCAGATTTAATCAGAGGAGTGAGAAAATGCAGAAACAAAGAAAAACAGTCAAGCACGACAGAATAATATTAGCTTAGCTATAAAACAAAACAAGGACCTTTAGTTCCTCCTCAAGGGCTATAGATAATATCCTGAGCCATATCCTTGAGTTGTTCTGCAGATATTAAAACCCCCACTGGGTGAACAAGTTAACTGAATGCTGACCACAGGCATGTAGACCCCAGACTGGTTGTAACCTAAAGGTTGATGTTGAGATTCCGGAAACGTCACCCTGTTACCTCCCCACCAGCCAGTCAGAGAACCATGCACGAGCTGATGACAGACCCTGTGACCCTCTCCTGCATACTAAGTTTGGGTCTTTTGAGTATGAGCTGTCTGTTCTCCTTGCTTGGCCCCATCTTGGATGCCTTGAAGTAAACACTGTACTTCACTTCACTACAACCCAGTGTCAGTAAATTGGCTTTGCTGTGCATTGGGTGAATGGACCCAAGTTTGGTTCAGTGACAGAATTTGAAATTGCGCACATCTATTTTGAGTATAGATTTTATTACAGACTTTTGATACCTCCCATATCAGGTAGGAGGATATTGATATAGAGATGGACAGTCTGTCACCATCAAAGATGCAGTTACTAGGAGAGACTGTTGGAGGAAGGTCACAGTTACTTGTTCCCCTGTCAGCAGAGCTGCTGGAAAGTTCTAAGCCCAGAGGAAGGGGGCCTAAGGTCTTTAGTGCTCCTGTCTCCCTGCTGATTTCTTATCTTGAATTAAGTCCTGGCACTTGCACC
The DNA here is from genome assembly GCF_951394435.1 of Stenella coeruleoalba. NCBI lineage: Eukaryota > Metazoa > Chordata > Mammalia > Artiodactyla > Delphinidae > Stenella > Stenella coeruleoalba. Next base: position 41,547,478 of record NC_137153.1, read on the forward strand.
TTTCATAGAAAATAGAATTAGTTCTTCTTCCTAAACTCACAAACCACCAAGAATTCACTGGGGATCCCTGAAGTAGTTATTAATAATATACAGGCACCCTGACAGGCACTTCTATCTGTCAAAGTGAGGGGCAGGGCAGGGACCAAATCTGATTTGAGTGCTATTGCGTGGGATGGATCCTGTGGACGACTCATTTTCAGGATGGAAATGGCTCTCTCTTCTCACCTCATCCCTGCCACCTCCCACTTCACTCTCATGCCTGGTTAAACCTTCAACCTGGTTTCCCAGCATATCCAGTAAGAAGCTAGCATGGGTGTTTCCTCAAAAAGTCAGCATCCCTGTCAGGCACTGGCTCGGACTAGCTGGCAGCTGTCCACACGGCACTGTGGCTCTGTCTCCCTGCAGCGTGTCAGAGACAGTCACCGCGTAGGTAATCACTGTTCTCCATTAAAATAGACACACAGCAGTGGTGCTCAGTACTCACACGTGTGCGTGTGTATGTGCGCATTGGGGCAGTTGAACATTTCCTTCTATTGCTCTTAAAAGAAGTTTAAAAAGTACCTTTTTGGGCTTCCCTGGTGGCGCAGTGGTTAAGAATCCGCCTGCCAGTGCAGGGGACACGGCTTCAAGCCCTGGTCCAGGAAGATCCCACATGCCGTGGAGCAGCTAAGCCCGTGCACCACAACTATTGAGCCTGCGCTCTAGAGTCCGCAAGCCACAACTACTGAAGCCCGTGCGCCTAGAGCCCGTGCTCCACAACAGGAGAAGCCACCGCAACGAGAAACCCACACACCGCAACGAAGAGTAGCCCCCGCTTGCCGCAACTAGAGAAAGTACGCTCGCAGCAACAAAGACCCAATGCAGCCAAAAATAAAAATAATAAATTTAATTTAAAAAACCCCCAAAACTACCTTTCCTGGTAAATACATGCATATTCTGGAAAGTATGGAAACCCACAAAGAACAATATAACCTCTCCTAATTCCCTACCTCAAGATCATCACTTGAAGTAGCTTTTCTTCCTTCAGTGTTTAAAAACAATCCTTTACAAAAAATTCCACTGACTTTGTTTAAAAGGATAAAGTGCATTTTTTTCATCATAACAACAAGCAGACAAATTGCTTATAGCCTATGGGACCCGTGCTCTCGGGTTGAGGATAATTTTGCAACGGACTGCTTAGGCCTCAGGGCTTCTGTACAGACCATATTTCATATGTGGGCATTCCTTAAAGTCTCATTTCCTACACTTTATCCCTGTGGAAAGATCACCCTCCCCCCTCCTCCAATTTGAAATTGTGTCTTTTTTACACTGCTTCGACTTTGAATCGTCTTGCCGGTGCAAGCATTCATGTGTCCAGGTTGCTGGCTCTGGTGCTTGAGTTCCATTGTGGTATTTTTCTAGAGACACAGTTTCTTAATAATTTTGTTTCTCCTGCTCGGGATGATGGGTAGGCAGTCCCTGCAGCAGCAGCCACAGATCAATATCCAGTCCGGTGGCCACGGAGACCCCGGCTCTGCCATGTCCCTAGAGTCCCAGCCCTCCCCCCCCCCCCTTCCCAGGGAGCTAAGGGTCTTGGTTCCAGACTGCCACATGGGGACCTTGCTATTCCGAAAAGGAGGAGAAGGAATGCTGATGAGATGCGTTTTGCCCATAACTGCCTTTTGGGCAATGGTCTTGGAGGAAAACACAAAAAACAAATGTAAAAACTGAGAGTGACAGTTGGGATCTCATTAGCTTAGTGGCTGTCACAATATATCCAGGAAAGAGGCAGTGGGCATGTGGCTGACTGTGTCTGAGGAACCGAAACAGCATGTCTGTGTGCACGCACGTGCGTGTGTGTGTGTGTATGTGGTGTGTGTGTGTGTGTTTATGTGGTTGTGTGTGTGTACTTGGGCACCTGGAGGTGGCTCAGGCTTTGCCATGTGATTACTTGCTTCAGCTTAAAAAAAGTTGTCAGTTGCATTGCATCAGGCTTGGTTATTTTTCTTTATGGGTGCGTCTGTGCATATCTTTAAATTTCAGCTTAAGCTTTTTAGAGGGGCATTCACTGTGAAAAATTAAACATATTATGGCTTTGCTTTTTTTTTTTTTAACCTGTGACACGAAATGCAGACAGCAAATGCCTCAAGTACAGTATCTTAAGCCAACAGCCTAGATCAAGATGAGGGTATTTCCGAACTCTGGAGGTGCGGGGTCCTCATCTGATCATTTTAAGAATAAATTGTTTCCAGTCTCAGTGGACCACCGCTGTCCTTCCTTACCCCCGCCAGCGCAGTTCCCAATTTCCGAATCTTCCTATAGAGCTGCTGAGATGAAGCCTGTCACTTGATTGTAATTTCCAACCAAGCAAAGTGATTCTAGTGCTGAGATATACCTGCACCTGTTTTCCCCGGACGAGGCTGAGGTTGGTAAACAGCACGCAGGGCCTTGGAGGTCAGACGGACACAAATGGAGGGAATTTGTTGCCTGAAGATTCCTGGAGTGGGAGCCAGAGTCCTGTGTTCTGGCTTCAGCTCTTTCGTAGCTGGCAGGGACCCTCACTGTGTTTGGGCTTGATTTCTGGAGTCCTACTCTACAATTTGATGGCAGTATGATTCCAGTGGAAATATGGCCTTTCATGCAAAAAAAATAAACTCCATAACCCCAGAATTCAGCCAAGAAACTTCTGTGATCCGGGGATGAGACCAGATGTCCCCCTTCTAAAAGACATGTTACAGCTGTTCACTGGTCTCATTCTGTCTTCCCAGAGGCAGTGGCCAGGCCTCTCAGCAGGCTAAATGGAAGTCTATAGAGCCATTCACTAGTTCTGTGCTTGGCTTTTTAGTTTTTAATTTTTAAAATATTTGTGCTAGCTTTTCAAAACTGCAAAATGTGGGCTAATAATATTACTTTCTCCAATGGTCTGTTGGCTGGTGGGACACTCGTTCTGATTTGGTAGTGCTGCCTTGCTGGTCCCTGTTGTTAAATATTTTGAATATGGCCCGTAACCCCTGAGAACATCCGATCAGACCCTGAGCACATCCCTTCAATAAATGCAGTTTTCCCCCTGATTTCCCTGCTGCCAGCGGGAGCTCAGAAAGCTTTCCACTTGTGAACACAGTCATGTTTCATGTGAATAAGACCCCCCAAAGCCTGTTTGGCTACATCACTGCTGTGAGCTGAGCAAGCCCACAGGCCGCAGGAGACTCAGGAGTCTCTCATGAAGGCTGGATCTGCTGTTTGGATGTTTTCTGCCTTTGCTTCTCCCAGCTGTGCCGATAGAGCTACAAGAAATCCCCCAAACAAACTATTGGTCACTGCTCACTCCACTATCGCCAAGATAACCGGGAATTTGTGGAGACTAGGTGCTTTCGAGGTTTGGATAGCATAAGTCATCTTAGCCAAAGCAAAGCAGAAGCTTGAAAATCAGATCCCATTTCAAGCATCAACCCCCACCCCCCGAGGAAAGGATTTTTTTCCCTAGGGAAAGGATTGGAGAGTGGCTCATGCACCTTCATTTACCTGGGTAATTGTTTCTATTCTGAGGTTCAGTGGAGCTTTGGAAAGTGAGCTGATGCTGACTCACTGCTTGCACTAGCCGTCCCCAAAGGTTGTTGAGGCACCTCGTTTTCTCCTGTCCCTTGCCAGGGCTGCCATTTGCCTGGTACCACCTGAGGACCTAGGGCTGCTCTGCTGGGTTTGGCTCTGCTGCCAGGGAACGTAGGGTGGTCTTTGTGGAATCATGGTTGTCTATGACAGGTTTGGGATGGGCTAGATGAGCTGTGGCTCTTCACCTCTTATAGACCTGGACCTGCCTGCTGCTTTCTCTGATGCTTGGCTTAAGGGCAGGGGTCACAAACTCAGATGCCTACAGGGCCCAGCAGGTAGCATAAGTGTGCACATTGGGCCAGGGGCAAGACAATAGGGAGTAGAGGAGACTGTGGCAGAGATGGGCATGTGTCTCGTCAGATAAAGATGTTCATTTTTAGGTAAGTGGTTTAATGTCTTTTATTGAACTGTAGTTAGGCATACCTATTGGAAGATGAGGAAGGTATGAAGGCTGTAGGGGAAGTAACATTGAAACTGGACGGTTACACATATTCAATAACTAACTTTGAGGTATTCAAACTTTAAACATCCTCCCCCCAAAAAAACCCCAACTTACATCTGCAGCTGTTTAACTTGGGCACTAATTTGCTACTTCCAGTGGAATCTTAAAAAGAAACATTTATTCAGCACCTACTGTGCACTAGATAATGCACTGGCATTTTCATAAACATCATCTCATCAGATGCCCCCAGAAATCCTGTGAAGTAGGTCTCTTATATCCAATTTTTAGATGAAGAAACTTGGGCACAGTGAGGACAAGTCATTGGTTTGGGGTTGCTCAGCCAGAACGGGGCAGCGTTAGGATTTGACACCCTGACCTCCATCATCCAGTCCAGAGGCTCTTGCTCTGACCCACAGTGTTGTGGGTTGGTGGCCTCTGTGGCCCTCTGGTCTCCATCGCTGTTGGGTGTCCTTTGCCTTCCCCGAGGGCTGTCTGCCTGCTCTGGGCTGACCCTCTGACTTCCTGAGGTCTGGGCTCTCATCCGCAGCCCATGTCCCTGCTGAAGCTGACAGGAGATCCCCGTCTGCTCCCGTGGCGGACCTCGCCTCAGCCATCGTGGCACCTTGGGCCTGTGGCTCGTGTTCATCCAGCCTGGCTCGGTCCTGTGGTCTCATTGCCAGTTGGGTCTCCTTGGGTCTGGATCCCTCTCTGCTTGGTTTGGGTGTTAGCTATGCCTGGGCATGGACTTCAGCCCATAGACCATGGCCATGACCTCAGGCCCACCAGGCCCACACCGCAGGGCCCCCACAGGAGGGGAGGGAAGCTGTTCCGCTCTCATTTTGTTAGAAACATGATGTGCCGGCTGTGAGGAGGGATTGGGAGTGATTGAGTGTGTGGAGAAGGGGCAATTCGCCATTCAGGTTGTCTTCTCCTTCCCTTTCACATATTCTCAATTATAAATAAATGAGAACATTTGGAATCCAGTAAATTTAACACCTCTTCCTCAAGTGCCCCAGAAATGCTTTCCTGTACATGGGGTAAATGAAGAACAATCAGTGGAAAGTACAAGAAAAGGACTTTCCTACTTGGCGTGTGTTTTCTTGGGTGTGGACGTTGGCTGCGGCAGACGGAGATTTTTATTTTCAAGTGTGGGTTATAGTTTTGTTCAGAGATCTGTACTTCAGGTTACCTAACTGAGAGAGAGGAGCCATCGGGCTCCCGGGGGAGTCACGTGAGAGCAGATCTCACACCCTGGGGTGTCCTGCTCAGGGGTCCCTGCTCTCTGCTCCAATGGCGCCATGTGGCTATGTCCCATGGGTGTCTTCTGGTGGAAGCGACCTATATTCTTATCTCCCCTCTAACGTAAATGAGTTGTGTGCCCTTGGACAAGTTACTAACCTCTCTGAGCCACAGTTCTCATATTTACATAACGGGAATAATGGAAAATTACAGGGTCGTTTTGAAGATTAGATGAGATTAAATCTATAAGGTGTTCCTCGTGAACGCTGACATGCTCTGAAGTACTAGTTACTATAAGCATCAAGCCCTTCAAACTTTTAGGCTTGTGTTTGGACATCTGTACCAAGTCGTGAAGTAGGTAAGTGAGTCTTAGCTCCTTCCCACTCCCTCTGTTATATCAAGAAGCCCTGTAGTCTGTGAGCTTGCCTGTCCCAGAAAAGTAATTCCCCACCATGTAAAATATTCCTGATCCCCAAACATTCCTTAAATCTCATCAAACTCAATTATCCTTCTTCTTCCATTTTCTCTTTTCTTAAATCCACACCTGTGCTGAGCTACGTATGATTAGACGGGATCAGAATAAACTTCTTTTCAAGGATAAATAGTGAGGCATCCTTCCCAAGTATATTTGCCTTATCACCACCCAAGAATAGAAGAAAGTAATTTTGCTAAATGAATGAATTTCAAATGGTGAAGCAATGTAAGTCTGAGACAAGGTTTTGGTGGCAAAAGGAGAGGCCCAGTCTGGTGCCTTGGGGGCCTACCCTCTGGATGGAACCTCTTTGACATGGTTGGTGTGGTGTCATGTTAATTTATATTGAATGTATTTTATGTAGGATTTGAGTTGGCTAAAAAGTGGTACTAGAATAAAAGTACTAAGAAATAGTACAAAGGAAGAATTAGGATAAATGGAATGTCAAGCCCATGGGGAGACGCTGAATGCAAGTTTGTGGGCTGTGTGACTGTGCAGTTGCTGTGAGCAGGGCATGTGTTTGGTTGTGAGCTTCCTGGAAGGCAAGTTGAAAAGGAAATAACAATCCAGCCATGAGAGAAAAAAATTCATCAGTTACTAAGGAAGGCAAAGATTTCTCGGTGCTTAACTCCACCCTAGGGCTGCACGGACAATAGGAGAAGTAGTCAACAGAAGCCTCTACAACATCTCACAGTGAAATCAGAAGTGGGTTTCTAGCCTCTTGTTTCTTGGAATATGACTTCCAGAACCTGGTGTTAATGGTAGCCTGCCACCTTGGATCAATGTGGTCCAAATACACAGCTTTCTGTGGCTGTACTGACTTTGGTTTGGGACAGTGAGAACTGACGTTACTTATGCTGAGCCAAAGGACACATGATTTTTGAAGGAAGCTCCAAAGATAGCCCACAGTGCTTCCTATTGTAGATTTGAAGAAGACAGGCTGTATCTTGCTCCCGGCTTGAATTTTCCCAGGCAGCCCAGGCAGCCCTGACTGGGAGAATCATCAGTCATTGCACGAGTGACATGGAGGCTAAGCCAGATCTAAGCTTGGTTTTATGTGTAAAAATGGTCATTTTGGGAAAGGTTGGGAGAAGGTCATTGGCATGTCAGGAGGAGCTTGGGAGAGCCTGGCTCTCTGACTGAGGTCCAGCCCCTTGCCTCGTGTGAGCAGGTCCGATGGGCATGCTTGTATGTCTCCCCACATCCCTCTGGAGTAAATGCTTGTTCTCAGATCCACTGTGGTTAATTAAGGCAGCCTGTTCACAATGTTGAAGGAACATCAGGCTAATCAGCTCTAAGTGCAGACTAGATTTTTTCCTGTGCATTAATTGCAGCATTTGAACCTTTTTTTAAATAAGCAAAAATGAAGAAATATATTTTTAGTGACTGAAATACCCTTGTTTATTTTGGAAACAATAAATGTTAAAAAAATTAAAAAGAGCTCCTTAATCTCCTTCCATTTCTTTGAAAACAACTTAATTTTTTCCTGCTTCCCCAAGAAATGCATTCTCATTAGACACAAAAAAACTTAAAGATATTTAAAAAAACCCATGATTCCACCACCTACAGATAATCATTGTTAACATTTCCTTCCATTTTTTTCTGTCTTTATATCTGTATATACATATCTAAAGCTATATATATCTTTATGTTGATACCTATATCTTTATAGGTTAATGGGAAGATTACTGGAACATCAAACTATGTTCCAGAAGTCTTTTTAAGACTACTGAAGATTCCAGATTCAGAAGTACTATTCCAGATACACCGTTGGGAAAAAAGGTGGAAAGGTAAAGAGCTGGTGGATAAAATGAGATGGATATCCCACCTCTCTAGGTGGTCACAAAGCACCGAGCTGATCTCCCTGTGCTATGTGGCTGCAAACATAAAATTAAAAAACAACAACAACAACAAAATCCAAAACACTGGCTGAGGTCCACTCTGGGTCGGGGCAGCACTGTGATTTCTATTAACCCCAAGAGGTAGGCTTATGGAGTCCGTGTTCTCAGGATTAAGAGCTCAGGCTTAGGAGGCAAACAGGTCTGAATTTGCATCTTGGCTTTACTTCCTAGTTTGGAGCCTCATTTTTCCTATTTGTGAGATCCATGTAAATCCTTCCTTCATATGGTTACTGTAAGAACTTAAGGGTGTAATGCACATGAAACACTTATGCCCGGCATACAGCAGGCACTTACAAGTGGTAGCTCTTATTGTTAGTATTATTCTAAATATGAATAAACTGAGTCTCAGAGAGGATCTTGTGCCTGAGGTCACCCAGCTAGTAAGTGAGAAAGATGGGATTTGAACTCACGTCTGTCTGGCTTTGGAGCTCACGTTTTTATATTGCACTAGGTCAATGGCTAAGAAGAAAAGATTACATTTATTTAATAATACAACATATTCCATTTCTTCTTCACCAAATGTCTGTAAGGAGTGATTGCCAGCACTTGGGAGTTCATGTTGGCCTTTTCTGGCAACTACAAGGAAAGTGAAGCGTTCTGCTCTCTGTTTAGATGTAAAGTTCCTCTTCTGTAGTGGCAACTACAGCTGATGGCATCTGCAGATGACAAGGGAGGAAGGGTTAATGTGTGTGTTTGTTTTTCCCCAGGAAAATGGCAATGAATTTCATGATTGGGGTCCTGACTACTATTTAGCAATGAAGCTTTTTTCCCACTAGATTAGGAAACAGATGTTTTCTGGTCTATTGAGGAACTTTAAAGGCTGGAAGTACTTGAGACTTATTTTTCAGGGCTATTGACCTCGATTCTTGGATTATGATCATTCTGGCTGGGGCCCAGTGCGTTGGAGCTTTTAATCTGCAGAAACTCTTTTGTGTATTTATCCTACTCTGTTGAATGTAACCTTTTAAATCTGTAATTCATGGAAACATAGTTCATATTTAGGAACTGAGATTATTTATTTTCACTTCTTTTAAGTCGAAATAACTAATGTATGAGGTTCCTTGCCTGGTGAACTGCCTTGAGATCAGTCTTTACTTAGTTCAGTTGGAATCTTTGACTTTCTGACATTCCCACCTCCCTTTTGAAGGCAGCACTTTGAAATAATAAAAGCAGAATCACATTAGCTAGAACTCATTGTGGTTTTTTTTTTTTTTTTTTTTTTTTTTTTTTGTGTGTGGTACGCGGGCCTCTCACTGTTGTGGCCTCTCCCGTTGTGGAGCACAGGCTCCGGACGTGCAGGGTCAGCGGCCAAGGCTCACAGGCCCAGCTGCTCCGCGGCATGTGGGATCCTCCCAGACCAGGGCATGAACCCGTGTCCCCTGCATTGGCAGGCGGACTCTCAACCACTGCGCCACCAGGGAAGCCTGAACTCATTGAATTTTATTCTCTTAGTATGGGATAAGTCATGCTGCAGTAACAAAAACACTCCCAAATGTCAGTGGCTTCATACAAAATTTCTTTTCTGGCTCATGCTATTTACTTCTGTAGGGGATTTCTACTCACCATGGCCACACAGTGACCTAGAAAGACAGAGGCTTCACCTGGGATACTTCCATGACCCACATAGTAGTGGGAAGAGAGTGTGTGAAGGAGTGAATATCTCACTGGCTCTTTAAGCTTCATAGGCCAACACAAGTCACGTGGCCAAGACCCACTTCAAGTGGAGCTGGAAAGTACAGTTCGATCATGTGCCTGGAAGGAGAGCAGAACCAGAATACATGGAACCTCCTGAATGACAACCACACCTCCTGGGTACCAGACTGTGTTAGGTGCCTCACATATGTTATCTGTAATCTTCACTCCAATTCTGCAAGGTACAAGTCCTATTTCCATTTCATAGATGAGAAAACAGACTCAGAGAGGTAAGGTGAGTTGCCCATGGGCACACAGGGTTGGGATTAAAAGCCAGTCTGTCTGATACTAAAATTTATGCACTTATATGTTTCACTCCCTTTGATAGCTTATCCTTGCACCATTTCCCCCAACTGGACACTTCCCACGTGGATAATAATGGTGCTAGTTAATCGTCCTCCTGTGATCAATTTTTGTATGCACTATGATTGTCAAAAATTGCCCTGGGAGGCTGGAAATTGCTAATGGCCCTATGATAGTGGTCCAGCTGGGAGCTGGTCCATTGAATCATGTCTGTAGGGATAAGGAGAGTACAGTGGTCACTAGCACAGAAACAGGGGTCTTTAGGGTCAGTCAGAAGCTGGACAAATACTCTCCTTGGTCATTGGAATCTAGGGACCACTACATGACTATTACACCAGCTGACACACTGATTAAGTTTACCTTTACAAGGGGAGCTTTGTGTTTTATTTATCTAAATGATAATTCGGTCAAAAAATGCCCTTGGGCATGACCTGAATTGCAGAATTAGAGTAACAAGTGAAGTGCTGTCTTTGAAATGATCCAGACCTCTGGTCAGTGGCTAGAAAGGGGTCTCAGTCTGGTCTTTTCTGCTGACAGAGAGAAGAGCATTCTGTTGGGCAGCCAGTCTATGCCAACAAACTTACTGATGCCCAAGATCACTTTCCCTGGTTCTCATAATGACTAATGCCAGGCAAATAGTGCCACTAAGGTGGAAGTGGGTGTGTTTTGGGATCTTGAGATAGATCTTGAAAAACAATTCCTTGCTTGAAAAAATATTCTGAATTATAATTAAATGGATTAGAAATAGTAGATTAGTGTCTCCTCTCTGGTCCCCTACAAGCTCCTCCTTATTTTATACATATTACTGCTTGTGTTACCTTTGTTAACTTACAGATAACTAATTGTTATCACTTGCTGACTGAACAACTTCTGTTGGCTTCTCATTGCCTACAGGGTAAAGGTCAAACACTTTAGCAAGGAATATGTAGCTCTCCATGATCCTCCTCCACCAACTGATCAAATATTCATAATATGTATGTAATGTCACTGTTCAGGAAGTTTCTATATGACAGAGGACCCATTTTCAACTTCCCACCAAACAGAGAGAATTCCTGCTAAGAGGGTGTAAAGAAAAACTCAGTCCTCCTCCCATGTTTTTCCTTTACTCTCACACTACTCACACTCATACTTCTGACACCAAATGTGTGGGAGTTTTTATTTTTGTTTTCTTCCAGTTTTATTGAGACCTAATTGACATATAGCACTGTATAGGTTTCAGGTGTACAGTGTAATGACTTGACTTATGTACATCATGAAATGATTACCATGATAAGTTTAGTAAGCATCCATCATCTCATATTGATATAAAATAAAAGAAAAAGAAAAAACATTTGTTTTCCTTGCCATGAGAACTCTTAGGATTTACTCTCTTAACAACTTTCATATGTAACACACAGCAGGGTCAAATGTGTGGGAGTTTTTCCTCACAACAAGTAATTCTCAGACACCAGACGGGCGTCCTACAATTGAACACAATTCCAACACTGTCTACCTGGAGACAGTATCAGACCCCACAAGTTAAGGGCTCAGTCCCATGACGTTGCTGCCGACTTCAGATGCCAATCACAAGTAGTGGGTCCCTAGGTTGCCCACAACTTCTGTCTGACTTAACTATGAATTGGAGGTTCCCATGACCTCCTCCTCCTTGGATTCAATTATTTGCTAGAATAACTTACAGAACTCAGGGGAGCACAAACTTATAAAAGATGATAAATGATACAGATGTAAAGTCATGTGAACAGACACGTAGCGCAGGGTTTGGGAGGGTCCTAAGTGCAGGAGCTTCTGTTCCAGCGGAGTTGGGGTACGTCACCCTCCTGGTACGTGTTCACCAACCTAGAAGCTCTCTGAACTCTGTATTTTTGGGATTTTTAGGGAGGCTTCATCACGTAGGCATGATTAGTCATTAACTCCATTTCTAGCTCCTCTCTTCTCTCTGGAGAATGAGGGGTGGGGCTGAAAATTCTAATCTTCTAATCAGAGCTTGGTCTTTCTGATGACCAACCCCCATCCAGAAGCCTGCCAAGAGTCACCTCATTGGAACAAAGGGCATCGCTATCACCCAGAATTCCAAGGGATTTAAGAACTCTGTGTCAGGAACCTGGGCCAACGACAAAATATTAGAACAGAAGATGCTCCTAGGCTCTTATCACTTAGGAAGTTACTGTGGTTTTGGGAGCTCTGTGCCAGGCACTGGAGGCAGAGAGCCACGTATATATTTCCGTTACCTTGCAGAGGGGTTCTATCTTTCCTACCCACTCAGCACCATGCTGATCCTGCAGAGAGAAGCTGCAAAAAAGATGGGGGACTTGGAGTGGTCACATTAGAGAGACAGATGCTTCAATGTTTTATAACCAGTGAAGACTGAGGGTCCTCTCTGGTCCATAATAAGCCAGAAGTAGGCTGCTCAGAGCAGTCCAGACCCGAGGAAGAAATATTCCCTGTGTTCGCCAAGAAAAGAGCAGCTAGACCCAGTTATTACAGGGACCTTCCCTTGGTTAATTATGGGTTGCTATCATGTCCTTAAGGAAGAGGAATTGGAAAGTAATATCGTAACTCACTCTGGAGCCTAATGGACACTATCTATTTATGGACATTAAACGTTTATGGCTCTTGTGGCCTAAGTAACATTTTACCGTAGTCATCAAATCTTAAGTCAAACATAAATGATTATATGTAGTTTCTTAGACTGCCTCTGACCCCCATTTACTCGTGAGCATCAAGATTCTGGGGCTCAGAACGGGCAGGTCCGGTGAGCAGTGGTCACTCACGGACGTCTTTCTAAAAGTTCACGTGTGTCTGGAGGTGCAGCTCGCACAAAGGTTAGGATTTGAAGGCGTCTCCTCTTTCTTCATCCAGAAGAGTTTCCTTTCTCTGGACAGTGACCTTTTGCAGCTATTCCTTGTGTAGGAAGGAGGCTAGGCCGAGGCAACGCCCAGAGGCAGGAGCAGCTCCTGATGGCCTGTGAACTGTGGGACACACAGAACGCACAGAACAAGGAGGGCTGTTTCTAAATCTTGCCTCCAGTAAGGTCGTTTGGCTTAATTCAGATGCTGTGCCCTTGGTCAGGCCTGATTGTACAAGCCTGTGTTCGTGTGGAGAAAGCATTCACTCTTTCTGAGACACATAGACTGGGCAGAGGGAAACTACCCGTGACTCCTTCTCAGTGCCCACGTTCAAGACCCATTTAGGACATCTTCTGTTAGTAACCATCATGATTTTCCCCAAATAGCCAGTAAGTATTTATTTCAGCAATTTGAGAAATGGATTTCGTAGGTTTTATCCCTTTGGAGTAATGCTCTATATGCTTAGCCACCCTGTACTTTGTGGCTTGATTTGGAAAATACATTTTCTTTGCTTCTTTTTTTTTTAAAAAATCCAGTAAGGTGTTTCCTTGAGTCAGATCTTTTCTTGGTATGCTTAATAGTAATTGAGCAGAAATTTTTAGCCTTGCGCTAGCACTTCCAGCCTCACTGGGAGTCTGCTTATAGCACCAGAACAGCCAGTGTGTGGGAGGTGAGGCTGAGAGTGGAGGATGATTCTGCAAAAGTAAGTGTGTTTCCCACATGTGCCCTCACATGCTCTCGTTCTCTCTCTTCCCTGGCTTCCTTTTATTCCACTCGCTTTTGTGCTCTTGAGGATAACCCCTGCTTCATTAATTTAGCTTTGCTCTGTCACTTCCCATGACATCCACGTTCTTCTAGAATGCTAGGTCTGATACAAACTTCATGCCCTGGAGCAAAAAGGAGATAGGGTACTGGACTTAAAAAGATACAGGTGTGTCTTGGCTCTCTCTTCTTTGCATTTTGTTCTGCTTCATGGAAGACCCAGGTCTGTGCACCTTGGTTAAATGCTGAGTCTGAGCCTGGTCCAAGGATGGTAGGTCGGTAGAAAAGACTGTTTGGTGTTGGCTGGAGGAGGAGCCACTGAGAACTTGAGCAGTGGTGATGGGCCAGTGACAGCTGTGGAGCTAGATGGAAACTTCCTAGGCTTCATGGCATTTTCGAAATAATTTTCAAGCTCAGACTTCAGTGAGAAAGAACAGAGGAGGCATTTGTTTCCAGGGCAGGAAAATGGGTGGACCAAATGATAGAGTCTCAGTGTATATAGTTTTCGATAAGTTAAAATAAATAGGGTTTTCTGAGACACAACTGAGATATGTAATGTTATATAAAGTGATAAAACCATAATCTTTGGCTTATTTCTTCTGTGGGACAGAAATAATTTGTAGCTTATCAATCACCTACAAGTTAACATCTAACTTTACGGTTTCTGGAGTCTACAGTTTAGTAAATGTTAAGTTAAGCCAACTTATCTTCCATAAAGCATCAGGTGCCCTGTGTAGCTTTGTGAGACAGTGTTCTGTGGGACCTTGAAAGGACACCTAGTCATATTTTTGCCTTATCTCCAAATTTCAGATAATATTTCTTGACAGTACCTATGGAACCATTGAACAGTCTTCTGATTTCTTGTTTGACATCCATTCTAAATGGTTAGCTATGATAGGGGTACCCATGGTTTGAACATTGTCTCAGTTGCTCCATCCTTCTTTCTTTCCAGTGTGGTATGTTGTGACTGTCTTCAGGGCCGATGGCCTCTAGGGAAACCACCTGGATCAATATTCTTTCCTTGTCCAGATCTCTTGTTTTTTTCCCTTGGTCCAGATGGGAAAACTTCCATCATGGGGTAAAAATGGGGAGGGCATGATTTAGAAATAAAACTGTATTTTTATCTAGATTCAGAACAGAGTTTTAAGCAAATCTTGTGAAATAACTAGTTTCAATATAGGTAAAATGGCTATTTTATCTTGAAGTTTATAAGCAAGAGCATTTCTTATTTTTTAATTGAAAACTTTAAAATTGTCTCTTTATTGCCTGAAGCAAGGTTTTCTTTGCTAATGGGTTGATCCCTTGTGCATGTACAGGCACACAACACACAGACATACACACAATAAATCTTATTAATTTAGACTTCACCAAAGAAAAATGCTTGATAAATTCAGACACACTAGATTCTTATTTAAGAAAAAGTTAAATATTGTCCTTTGTAATGCCTGCTGTGCAGACCGTTTTATGTGTCAATTATTTTCTTTAATTATGTTTCGGGAGCTATGATTTGACCCCCAGAGTGACAGAACAACAAATGGTTCTAATGTATTTCCATAGTCATTTATTTCTTTTGGAGCCACTTAACCGCAAGGAAAATGCTGCAGAGTCAGAGTCCAAGATCAGAACCTCCTGAGAGGGATTGAGGGGAATAGGAGCAGGGTGAGCTGGAGTCAGCGTGAAGTTAGGAGCCATGAGACAAAAACAAGACCTAAGTCTATGTCAGCAACAAGATACCCTCTTCAAATATAAAGACAAATATAGGTTAAAATTAAGGGGATGGAGAAAGATATACCACGATAACACGAATCAAAAGAAAGTGTGACTAGCTATTCAATATATTAATTTCAGACAGAGCAGATTTCAGAGCAAGGAAAGTGATCAGGGCTAAGGAGGGGCATTACATAATGATAAAGGGGTCAGTTCTCGAAGAAGATATAATAATCCTTAACATGTATGCACCTAACAATACAACATCAAACTACATGAGGCAAAACTGACAAAACTTCAGGGAGGAATAGGTGATCCGCTATCATAGTTGGAGACATCAATACCCCTCTCTCAGAAATGGAACTGTGGGTGAACAGAGTTGGCGTGGTGCAGGGCTGCCAGGGAGGCCTTGGCGCTCCAAGAATTCCCAGACGTGCATATTTTTTTAATTTTAATATTTAACCCAATATAGCTAAAGTACTGTCATCTCAATATAAAAACGAGTTCAACACTGTCATGATCAATATAAAATTATTAAGAAATTTATATAAGTATATATTTTACACTTAGCACACATCTCAATTCAGACTAACCACATTTTAAAAACTCAGTAGGACGTGGACAGCACAACTATAGGGATTGAGTTAGGTTAAGGTTGGAAATAAAGATTTGATGGTTAAATTCGGGTTAGAGAATATAGAGAGAAGGGAGGTGTCTCCATGTACTTAAAGAATAGTAAAGAAAATCAGAATGAACATGCCCCTTTAGCCTCCTCTTATCTCAGTCTGACGAAGCGTCAGATGTAATGAATAGCATTCTCCATCTGATTGAACCTTTCTCCATTGGGACTGGTTTTCATCTGCCTTCGGTAAAGCATTTCAAACTGTGTGTTAGTTGGCCCTCAGTTCAGACCCAGGTGTCGCTCACCCATTTTGCAGACTCATGTTGGGCCGAATCCCTTGCTTGGACCTGCTTTACAGTGGAGCTGGATCCTCCTACCCACAGATTAGTCTGAGATCCAGCACGCCATCAGGGCGGAAGGAAAGACTTTGTAAAACCCTGAGGATGGAAGGTATGGAAGGAAAGTTGGTGCTGGAGATATGGAGCTGTGGGAATTTGGGGAGTGGAGGAGAGAGGGGAACGGAACGGCAAACCAGAATGACGTGCGTATTTCGGGTTCTCTTTTCCTAATAATTAGTTCGTGGGGATTTTACTTCTGTAGCAAGCCAGGTTCTGAGGTTCTAGGTTATTTATTTTTTTTTTGGCGCAGACCTCTCACTGTTGTGGCCTCGCCCGTTGCGGAGCACAGGCTCCGGACGCGCAGGCTCAGCGGCCATGGCTCACGGGCCCAGCTGCTCCGCGGCATGTGGGATCTTCCTGGACCGGGGCATGAACCCGTGTCCCCTGCATCGGCAGGCGGACACTCAACCACTGCGCCACCAGGGAAGCCCGGTTCTAGGTGTTTTTGAATGGTACAGCCTGGCCAGTTTCTCCATATTGTGGTCTGAAGACCGTATCAGGGTCACAGGGACAGGGGGTTGTTAAAAACGTGTAGATTCATGGTTTCCACCTCAGATTTACCAAATCAGAATCTGGGGTGGGGCGGGGGACCTCCATTTTCAACAAGCCCCCCAGGTGACTCTCAAAAATTTCAGGAAACAAATTGAGGGCGCACTGCATGTTGACTAAGAGGAAACGAAATGGAAGTCTGTGTGTGTAGAACTGCTGTTCCACGTGGGCATCCACAGAGCTGGAGAAACACTGAACAACGAGCACTAAATAAAGGTTTCAGGCGTTAGCATCATATGTTAGAGTTTCTTTTTTGTAGGAAAGGTCATGGTGCAACACTTTCCCCCTTGCTCTACTCTGGAAACCACAAGAATCCCCAAGCAAGCTCTAAGTCTGAGACACTGGGAGAGAATTGTTCATAAACATGGCTTGGGTCTGCATTGGTATGAACTAGTTTGCTTTTAAAAGCTTGTTAAAATGACTTAATGATCCAGAAACCCTAGTGGTCTACTGTGGTTACGTTGTGGTTGAGGGATAGTTGAGTTGAGGTTTACTGGGCTCCTGCCATCTGTTGGGTAGGGTGCCAAGTGCTTCACATGTACCATCTCATTTAATGAGGGACACTTGTCCTAATTCACAGTTGAGGAAACTGAGGCTCAGAGAGCCAAGTGCTGTGTCCTAGGTGACACAGCCAGGGATGGCCAAGGCCAGGATGTGAACTGAAGTCACTTTCTCTCTAACATCATTGCTTGGACAACAGTCTAAATTATTTTTTTCTGACCTGTGGAGACCAGTGGCACAACATCCTAAAAGTGACCTTGAACTCCACCTGGGACTCAGGTGGCCAAAATCCAGTAATCAAGGCAAACAACAAGCCAGGAGTAGCATTCATTTTTTAGTTTGTGGAGAATTTGATATTTGTGAAGGCAAATTGTTCAGTCTGTAGCCTTGAGGAAAGAAGTCTATGAAGAAGCCTTCTGCCTCCCTTCAGTCTCAAACAGTGTACCCTCTGCTGCTCTAAAGAAGAGTTGGTAAAGGGGGAATTTGCAGAGCTGAGCAAGATGGCGCTCTTGACACATCCCTCTAAGGATTGCTGCCTGTGAGGAAGACAGGACAGGGACAAGGCATGGTTCTGGGAGGAGGCCTAATCCTTCTTCCCCTTATCTTACCTTCTATCCTAACCTCTTGTTTCCACCATTATTGCTGAGCATGCAGAATTTTGCGATGTGGTTTACATGTCACTTCCACCCATGTCCTTCGTTAATACAATGCAGGAAGCCTGCTCTGATAGGCTTCCTTACTGTCCCTAGATTTTCTTTTTCATAAAGAAACATTTTAAGAATGAAAATGATTCAAGCGCTTTTATATTGCACTTGAACTTATGTTGTACATCAACTTATATCCCTTTGATATTATACCTGCAAACAGATATTTCTGCAGGTTTTGTGTGAGTGACCTGTAACCTTTGTTTAAAAAGTTTAACCTCCTGGGCTGGACAGCCTTGCAAGTTCCAGAGGGCTTGGGGCTGTGGGTGGCATTTCTATGGTGTGGTGATGGGGTTATGGGGTTAACTGTGATAAGACCTTGGAATGTGAGTGGGCCATCGGCAAGCGTGGGCCTGGCCAGGCTGTGGGAGGACAGCCGCACAAAGGGCACACAGTCACATTCCTCTGGGGTCACCGGGCAAGCATGGTGGCTGCTTGCCATTTGGCAGTGTTCTCTGGTATTTGCCTGGGAGTGGATTCCTGGATTCCTTGGTGCAGGGAAGCGCAGTGCCCCAGGCAGAACACTGCTCTTGGCTCAGCGACGAGCCCAGAGCTGTAGAAGCAGTTTATGGAGGAGGTTGCAGGGCTTATAAAGGATCATCATAATGGGAAGAGACTAGACACCCAGAGGGTAGGAGCATGGGGAAGACCCTTTAATTTCAGTGTTTTGATTCTGGCCCTGCCAGGTATATGGCATGGTCCCCTCCAGCCTCCAGATTTGGGAGTGCATTAGGGGAGGGGAATTGGGTGAAAGCTTCAAGTAATAAATGGGATGTTCAGTGCCTAGTGAGGATTGTCTCTGTCTAGAGCTGCCACGGGTTCCTTCTGAAGAGTCCCAGGGTTTCTCTGGATAAGGCAAAGCTTCACATTTAACTAAGTGTCCCCTCTCTATACAACGGCGTGCTAGCAGCTGGCAAGCAAACATGTTTATGACTCGGTGATCTTTTGATAAGAGCTCATTCCTGAAAGGCAAATGGAAACTTCCAATTAGAATTCATGTCAGGTCATAGGGTGAGAGTATGGAAAAATATGAACAAATGCAGGCACAAAACTGGGAAAGCCAAAATAATAAGGGAACTGCAAGATTGTAGAAATGAAAAAGGGCATTAAAATCAACAGATCAGAGGAAAGGGAAGGCCAAGGCAAGTGACACTTATGACGCCTTTCTATGTTCAGGAAAAGCTGATACTCCTGGGAACTAAAATAGCAGAGATGTCAAATGTTTAACCTCAGCGTTAAAAGAAAAAGAAACAAAAATGGAACCACAAAGGTTTTTAAGATTATAACCTGTGAAATACAAAGTAAAAGGTTAAAATAGAATAGAAAAAAACAATAGAATAAGGAAGAAAAGGATTGAAAACAAACTAAGATAAATTCCAACTTTGGAATTTAATTGTTTGTCCTAGAGTTTTTAAGAAAACAAAGATGATCTTGAAGGGCAGAACATGTCATCCTAACTCATATTCCTGAAACTGTACTAGAATAAATTATTCACAGGGGAATAATAAACATTTGGATGCACACGTGCTAGTTTCATTTTGCAAAACAAGAAATATATTACACCAATGTAATTCATTTATGGCTGGAAGGCTTGTTGGATGAAAGAAGTAGTACATCTAAAGTGGCTGATGTTCTGAAACCATGCTATTGGACAGTCTCAACAAGCTAGAACTGCGCAGTCTGAAACACACGTGCTCCTTAAATGGGTTCAATAGACCCCATCTACAAGGTATGCTAATTAGTGTTGGCTTGAAACCAGTATATACGTATATACTAGACATACTTTGTGTGTCAAAGGGCTCCAATGTCATTTTATATAAATTACAATAAAACCTCATTGTTTAAACTAGGGACCAAAGAATACAATTCCTAATGGGTCAGATATGTGATCTCAATGAACTCATGGGAGGTGAGTGGGTGGCCTGGCCAATGGGTGGCCATTGTTATGCTCCCTGCCATGGGCATGCTGAGCCTGTGTTACTGGATCAGGTGAGTTTTTAAGGGAGGGTAGTTTTTCAGATTTTAGGGGAAATCTTCTAATTTTTAAACATTGGCATTTAGACCTCAAAGATATGGCTGTTCAAGCCCCCAGTGTGCTAACTCTGGCTTTAAACTTCAGAGTAAATGAGATGACAGGTGACTGTTTTCTGGCTCCTTGGCGTGAAATGAAAGAATTAAAAAAAACAAAAAACAAAAAAAAACAAAGCAAGCTTGTGAAAGTAAAACGGGTTTTCTTTTATCAAGGTCATAACTGTGTAATTTTAACAACTTGAAGAACGGATATGTGAAGAGATTGATGGTGTGTCAGCTTACTTATTACTCTTTTCTACTCTGAGCCTTAGTCAGATCTTTGTGATCTGTGTGTACCTAGACACGTATGATATATATTTATATACTTATGCACACGTCCATAGGTAAAAATTCCTTCCGCACGGCTCTTGGTACTGATTACTCACTTTCTTCCAAACTGAGCTGATCCTTGGTTTTTATTTGGCGGACGCAGTGGGCTGCAGAAGGAGGGGTAGTGGCAGAAACAGGGCTGTTCTCTCTGAAGTGCTTTGTAGGATAAGAGGAGGATGAGATGGGGGAGCAGGGAGATTAGTTAGGTAGGAGTCTCTTGAAGTTGTCGCCACTAGAGTTGTTGAGACCAAGAGTTAAGGATAAAGTAGCTTCAGTGTGATGAGGAAGGGCTTGAAAAGAGCATTATGGGTTGTATAAAATAAGACTGGATTTAGTAAGTGGTTAGTGATGGGGAGACAAAGGAGTTCATGATGGTTACCAAGGCTGAAATCAAAGAAACTGGCAAATGATGGTGAGGAGAAGCCGATGGTGAGTACTGGGGATCAGAGTGATCAGCGGTGGTGAGTCTGGCTCGGGACCTGTTGATTCAGGTGAGACTTCAAGTCTGGATATAGAGCTTAAGCGCCGTCTGCTTCTCTGCATAGAGGTAACAGTTGGATCTAGGGTACCGATGAGATCCCTCAGCAAATGACAGACAGAGGTAAGAGACAAAGACCCAGGTCCAGGAAAAAGAATAGGGAGCTAAGGGGAATCCAAGCAAGAAAAGAGTTTGAAGAAGTGGCAGACTGTCGATGTGGCACTTATATACAATGGAATATTACTCAGCCATAAAAAGAAACGAAATCGAGCTATTTGTAGTGAGGTGGATGGACCTAGAGACTGTCATACAGAGTGAAGTAAGTCAGAAAGAGAAAAACAAATACCGTATGCTAACGCATATATATATGGAATCTAAAAAAAAAAAAGAAAAGGTTCTGATGAACCTAGGGGTGGGACAGGAATAAAGATGCAGACGTAGAGAGTGGACTTGAGGACACGGTGAGGGGGAAGGGTAAGCTGGGACAGAGTGAGAGAGTGGCATGGACATATATACACTACCAAATGTAAAATAGATAGCTAGTGGGAAGCAGCTGCATAGCACAGGGAGATCAGCTCAGTGCTTTGTGAGGGGTGGGATAGGGAGGGTGGGAGGGAGACGCAAGAGGGAGGAGTTATGGGGATATATGTATATGTATAGCTGATTCACTTTGTTAAACAGCAGAAACTAACACACCATTGTAAAGCAATTATACTCCAATAAAGATGTTTAAAAAAAAAAATTGGAGGACTAATGAGCTCCCACTTGATACCTGGCATCATATACACACTCTCACTGAAGCCTCTTGAGGGCTTAGGAAGAGCCATGGTTGCCCGATTGTTATAAATAAGCAGACAGTTAAGCCAGGAGAGGCTGGCAAGGAAGTGGGATCGTGGGACAGACTGGGATCCTTCAAGAAGGTGGGTGGTGAAAGGAGTGAGAGGGAGCTTGGTGGGGACAGCACATCTGAGAGAAAGAAAAGGGCATTTCTGAGGATGTCCCGAGGAGCATATTTGTCATCTAAGGGAAAGGATCAAAGGGAGAGGGAGACAGAGAAGATGAAAGCTGGAGATGGAAAACATAATTGATGGGGCTGAGTCAAAAAGCAGGGGGTGAGAGATGGGGTCAAGAGAGATCTTCAGAGTGACAGGAACCTGAAAGGAAGCTGTCTATGGACAGAGTACCTGAGCCCCAAGCAATGGTGAAACGTCACAGCAGGAGAGCCACAGGTTTGAAAGGAGTGACCAGTTCTGGAAGCCGATGGCCAATTTCACATTACCTTGAGGAGCACTATTAGCTGTTTATTTTCTTTTTATCAAAACATTTTCTATGGATCGTTCATGTTAATTTGCATGAATTATAGATTCTTCAACACAAATTAATCCGGCCTAGATGAGGTAGAGATGACTTCAGTTACCTTTCATTTTCTCCCAAGGAGACTATGCTATTGCTAGTTGCTGTCACATGAGTTGGTTCTGTTTTTTGTTTTTAGCTTCAGTGAAGAATAGGGCTTACACATCAAGAGCAATATTAGAGGAATTAATTTGTTATTGTGATTGCATCCTTATCAAGATAACGGGTTTAACACATACTGTTGTGACTGAGATCTTTCTGGAAAAAGCTACCTGTTATATGGTTAGAAGGAACTTGGATTTTGGAGTTATTTGGTACATATATGACTATAGCATTTCCCAGTGGTGTGATCTTAGGCTAAAGGAATTGCTTTATATTCTCCAACTATAAGGTCGTAATTATACCTTACAACATTCTAATGATAATTAAGAATCTACGAAAACACCTAGCACGTGCCTTAATAAATGGTGGAAATAATGATAATAATCACTAAATGAACTGAGGACTAAATTTATAAAAGCTATCAAACATAAAAGCATAATATATACAATATGTGTGTGTAGTTTGTGTGTATACGTTCATATGTGCAGATGAATGGTATTTTCCCATTCTCTTGTTGGCTATTTGAATTGTTTCCAGTTTTATTCTATTACAAAGCATGCTATTGTAAACATTCTTATACATATCTTCTGGTACACATGTGCTATACTTTTTCTAGTCTTTCTCCCTGAGAATGGAAGTACTCTTGTGCTCACCTTCACCTCTGCTAGGTGTTGCCAAATCATTTTCTAAATTGGTTGTGCTCATTTGCATGCCCACCAGCCAAACTTTAAAACGTTTGCCAATCTCATGGGTATGAAATGGTATCTTGTTTTTAATTAGTATTTCCCTGGTTACAGATCAGTTGAGCATCTTTTCATGCTTTCTGGCCTTACAGGTTTTCCCTTCTGTGAAATGCTATTTATGCTTTTTGCCCATCTTTTTTCTAGACTCATTTTTTAAAAAAGTATAAGGCACGGAGTCAGGCATCTATCTATCTATCATCTGTCAAAGTTCAAGAGTCAATTCATACTAACATTAACTGACACTTTATCTGGCAGAAGGATCAAGCTGATTGCCTGTACTTGCTAGATGCCTGTACGCAACAGTGCTGAATGATGAGTATTGGATGAATCAAATATGGGGAGAAAAACAAGCCTGCCATTAAAGATGTTCAGTGAGCACGTCAAGTGTGATACCTTTCCACAGGGTGTGACCATAGGGCCTGGGAATCTGAATTTCGAGCCAATTCCCCAGGTAATTCCTATTTCTAGATATCTTTGAGAAATCCTGCTCAAGTCCCATTCCTGAGACTGACTTACAGTGGGGGAAGGTCGTTTGAGTGCTTTTCTTTTTTTTTCCTTTTTGGCCACACCACGCGGCTTGTGGGATCTTAGCTCCTCAACCAGGGATTGAACCCAGGCCCTTGGCAGTGAAAGCACTGAGTCCTAACCACTGGACTGCCAGGGAGGTCCGAGTGCTTTTCTTATGACTTCTTTGGCACAGATCTACCTGGGAAGCAATATAATTGGGGGAAAACAAGTGGCTCCAGAAAGAAGTTTTGTTGGTTTCACATAACCAGCTAAGCTCCCCTCCCCAAGTGCTTAAGCCTGTGCCAGATGATTCTCGGCTCCTGCCAACCCACTGCTGGCCGTGGGCCACCTGACCTCTTTAGTGTCCCCACTGCCAGGTACAATGATGTGTCTTGTATTGTCTCCATGGCCCCCAAACCTGCTTCTTCCCCACTGCTGCCAGGGCAGTCCTTCTAAATGTCCCCTGCATAAGACATTTCAAGGGATTCGAGGGCTCTTGCAAAAGACCTAGCTGCATCCTGTCCCTTTTCAGAAGCACTTTCGTTTACCACTTCTTGCCTCTCACTTATTCTGTGCTTTGGGCATGTTGATCTCTGCACGTTGGGAATGTGGGACCATCTCTGTCACGCCAGTCATTTTGCTTCTGCTCTTTCCTCTGTCTTAGATCTCCCCTCCCATTTCTCTTCCTCTGGCCAACTCGTCCTTATACTTTAAGACAGTGTTTCTTAGACCTTAACATGCATACAGATAACCTGGGGATCTTGTTAAAATACAGATTCTGATTCAGTTGGTCTGGGGTGGGGCCTGAGATTCAGCTTTCCTAGCAAGCTCCCAGATCCTGCAGGATGCTGCTAAGTCTGGGGACGACACTTGAAGACTCAGCTTGGCATTCCCTGCGCCTCCCTGAGTTGTAAATGCCCCTCCTTTGTGTTCCTAACACCTGGGCCGACCTCTGCTGTGCTTCTCACGCTGTATGATGACAACTGCCTTGTCTGTCAGTAAGTTTCTTGAGGCAGGAATTGTGCCTTGTTTATCTTTATTTATATTTGCAGTGCCTGGCATAGAGGAAACACTCAACAAATATTTGTTGAACAAATAAATGATTCCAACACTCCAGACAGACTTTTGTCTGGCTGCATTTTGCTGTTTGTGGCTGTTTCCCTGTTGAGGCAAATGACTCATTGCTTTTCCAGATGGCGCCCTGTGGCCTGAAGGGTTGGCTCCACTTTCTACAAAGCAGCAGATCTTGCCAGGGTAGGAGCAGAGGAGTGGGCGGTTAGCTTTGGCATTGGAAGAATCCAACTTCTTTGTGCCTAATTTAGGTCAAGTTTAGTGGGTTTAAAATTAGCCCTGAATTCTGTATTTTCTTTGCATGGTTTCCTCATGCTTGTGAACACACAGGCACACATCTCTTCTCGAGTAAGTTTCTGAGGTTGAATAGCCTCTTCCTCTTCTGACCCTGTTCTCCACACACGTGCCGGAATGAGTTTTGCCAAATGGAAATTTGGGTTATGCCACTCTGGGTGGCCCCCTTTCTTTCCGGGGAAAACTCCAGATCTCCCTTCCTGGCTCATGGACAGGGTGCCTGCGATGATGCTCGCTTAGTCCTGTTGTCCCCGAGTACCCCCTTTCCCTCTCAAAGCTGTCCCAATTAGGAGGATGAATACTGTGACTGCCCTATTCCTAAGGCCTCTCCACACACCTCATGCTTTACCTTTTTAGCCAAGTCACTTGGTTGTGAGGACATTTGCACCACTGGTCCCGTCCCAAGCTTCCAGCTCTGGCTACAAATTCTCGTGAAGGGCTACCAGCTCCCTCTTGCATTTGCTCTGGACAGCTGTTCTGTAAACTGGAATATATATCTATTTTAACCTATAATTAACTGTACATTCTCTAAAACCCAGCAAGATCAAATAATGAACACAGTGGTTTATGTTCTCCCTCAGCACTTTTAGCAGAAATCTCTTAATGATGGCATTAATCCTTGAATGGACTAATGGGTGAGACATTCTACTTGTGGGCGAGTTAAATAGTAGCTAGATGGGAGAAGAGGTTGCAGGTATGTAGTAGTTATTTTGCTTAAAGTGTGTAAACTTCCTCCTCTTCATAAACTTGTTTTTCAGTGCTGATTGGACCATGGAAAGCGTATTAGGTGGAAAGCCAGAGAGACCTAGGTGGGGCCCAGGCAGTTTCTCAGGCAGTGAGAGTTAGTATTCACACCTGTAAAAATGAAAATAATAAGACCTACTTTATGTGGATAGTTTTGTTGATTAATTGAGGTAATGTGAAAATGTTGAGTTATATACAACGTAGGTAAGACTTTCTCCTTGTTTTCAAGGACTAAACCAACTGAATGATTTCTGTTTGGAAACAGTGGCAGTGCTACAAATATATTATTTGGTCTTGACTTGTGGCACTATGCTTTTCTGCTGTGATGCCATGTTCTGTTTTTAAGCCAGGAAAGTGTCTTTCTTCCCCTCTGCTCCTCTATGTATTTCACCGATGCAGCCACGTTGAATCCCTTCACGTGCCTGACTGTTCCTCTCTGAGGTACCACTGTGTCTGGGATATAAAAGAACTGCTCTTATCTTCTGAAAACACAGCTGCTTCAATTACATCACGCCAGGCTTTCTGTTAAGGGAATCGCCATTGCAAATAGTGGAAACGCAGCAAAGATAGAGGTTCAGTGCTCTGCACATTCTTTCTGTGAATCTTGGAATTTTTTAGAACCAGAAAATGCCAAGTGGAGAGGTAGGCAAGGGAGAGGGATTTAAGAATTTCTATATTGTCGAATGTTTGTTGTTTTGAAGAACTGCAATGTGAACATAAAAAGCACTCTTTGTGTTAGAGCAGGAGAAACATTTACCATTCAGCCCAAGGGCAGCCTTTAACAGGGTCGCTGTGAACTTGCCCAGCCTCTCAGTGGTCCATGGGCCAGGACCGTGAGCATCACCGGGAGCTTGTTAGAGATGCAGTCACAGGCCCCTCCCCAGACCGCCTCAATCAGAAGCTGCATTTTAACAAGATCTTCAAGTGATTCAAATGCACATAAAAGTTTAAAGAAGCTTTGCTCTTGGCCAGCGCTGTCCAGTGGAACTTTGTGAGGTGATGGTGATGTTCTATATTTGTGCTACCTCGTACGGTAGACACTAGCCATATGTGGCTGAGAACTTGAAACAGGGCTAGTGCGACCAAGGACTAAAGTTTAAATTATATTTAATTTTAACAGTTATAATGTAAATGTAATTAGTCACATGTGGTGTGTGGCTACCAAATTGAGCAGTGCCGCATGAAATTCTACCAGGTTTTGCTTGCGGGATTCTTCGTGAGGGTAATGCTGGCTCCCCATCACTGCCAGGGGGGTAGTCAATTCTCCCTGCATGGCCGAGCAGTATCACTGCATATTCCAAGGTCCTTGTCCATCACTGTGGCCCATGCATCGTCCCTGGAATGAGTCCAGGAGCCTTGGCACTCCTGACACCCTTCCTTTCTCCTCTGGAGGCTCAGAATGGTTAGCTGGTCAGTCTTGGAATCGGATAGGAAAAAAAAAAAAAACTTGACCTGCCCGAAGCCAACACAAGACACTGAAAACTATTCTTTTTTTTTTAATAACTTTATTTATTTATTTTTGGCTGCATTGGGTCTTTGTCGCTGCGCACAGGCTTTCTCTAGTTGCGGCTAGCGGGGGCTACTCTTCGTTGTGGTGCATGGGCTTCTCATTGTGGTGGCTTCTCTTGTGGAGCATGGGCTCTAAGCACATGGGCTTCAGTAGTTGTGGTGCACGGGCTTAGTTGCTCCGTGGCGTGTGGGATCTTCCCGGACCAGGGCTCGAACCCGCGTCCCCTGCATTGGCAGAGAGATTCTTATCCACTGCATCTCCAGGGAAGCCCACTATTCTTTTCTAACTGTGTTATTTCTATTATTTCACAAATCCCTGAAGATCAGAAGACGTATGTCTCTACTTTGCTTCATCTGCAATGTATCTGACTTATAAAATATAAATTGATGCTTTTTATTGTCTGTCTTTCTCCTTTAATATTTCACTTCCTCCATAGGGAACTCTAGTTCAAATTATTTTCTTTATTCCCTGAAGGGGTCTTGAGAAACTTTCCTTTCTACATCTTTTCTCAGCCATTCCTTCTCTGTCCTCTTGGCCTAAGCCACGCCCGAGTCGGGGCAACTACTCTGTAAACATCACCTCTGCTATTGTGCTGACTTCAGCAGACTCTGTAACTTCAAGACATCTCTTGTTTTTCCTACCTTCTCCATGCTGATTATCTCCAATCATTGTTTCAAATGTGAATTTTTTTTATCAAATTTGGCAACACCAAACACTTCCCAGCTGTTCACTGGGTACACATGGCCAAGCAATGATGCAAACATCTGTTCTGGCTGGAATAACCCTCATTATTTCAGCAAATGGCGTTCTGGGACCATCTGTCTCCCCCTCCTTCCACGTGACCCCAGAGTTGTGTTGAGGTGAGGGAAATCAAAGAGCCTTTTGGTGAATGGAAATGAAGTTTAGTGTGATAGCAAATAGCTTTTTATTCTATTTTATCTTATTCAATAGTTTTATTGAAACATGTATTGACAAATGTACATTTGATTACACCTTGGAGATGTTTTATCATCAGGTATAGGGGAACTTGTCATCTCTTTATATTAACGTTTGTCCTTAAATATCACCTGATTAGGAGGCGCCCGCACTTAGACCCTGAGAGTGGGGAGGGGCTGGAGTGATCATCTCATGGTACGGAGGAGTAAATCGTCTTCCACAGAGCTTCCCTGGGCATGGCCAAAGAGCCAGCTTAGAAGCCTGGGTCTGTTGACTTACAGGTCTGTAAGTGGGCTTCAGGGAGTCCATGAACCCCTAAAATTGTAGCGAGGTTTTGTGTGTGTGTGCAGTGCTGGGGTAGAGAATCCAAAGCATTTATTAGAGTCTCAACATTGCATCATGCTATTCTTGTCCTTTTGAATTCTCCTGGTTTGGTGATTAGTTTGACCTCCAATTTCTCAGATATAGGATGAGGCATATTTAGGATATGGGCAGATTTAGGATGAGGCATTTGCTAGAAAATGATGATATGCAGAGAAGTTAGCTATACTGAGGGAGAACTTTGTTACACACCATTCTGCCGTTGGTGACTGCTGGCTTCAAGGAAGAGAGGGCAAGAATATTTAGCCTGTTCAGAGGAAAGTCATCACTGTGATAAGGAAAAATAATGCTCAGCCACTACCTCATTGATCAAGGGAGAGCAGGGCCATCCTCTTATGTGAAATATAGCTTTTTGCATGGTTTGTACAGATGTTGGAGCCAAATGACCTGAGCTTGGAGCCCTGCTCTGCTACTCCCTGGCTGTGTGGTCTTAAGCAAGTGATTTATTTTTGAACCTTGGTTCTCTCATATTAAAAATATAGGGATAATGATACCTGCTTTGCAGGGCTGTGATGAAGAGTCAATGCAGAAATGTACAGAGTCCCGAGCATACAATAGACCCTCCACAAATGATCACCATTTCCATTATTCTCTGGTGACCATTTCAGAGCTGCTGAGGACTTGTGTCTTTCTAGATCAAAAGGCATCTTTTAGATTTACTGTTGCCATAAGCAGAGGAGTGGGCTGCTGAGGAAACCCAATTCCTGGGATAGCCTACCTTTGAGCTGCTCTGAGAATGATTGTGGAATATGTATATTTGTTAATTTGGAGACTGCAGGAGGTATAACTGTTTGCTCATATTGTCCGATTCCTTACAATGTAAGTGCTCAGTGCCTGCATCTGTGAAGCCAACTGGTCCACTTTCTGCTGTTCAGCCTTTTGAGGGAGTTCAGGACGATGTGGTCGATTATTCTTTTCTTTGCTAGCTCTTCCACTCTCTTTCTGTCACCATCCACGAGACGTTCCCATCTATCTGCTGGAATTCCATTTCCTGCAGTGGAGTTTACAGGTTAGCAGAGCACGTGAGCTTACAGGAAGCTAAGTGTTGGCTGGACACATCATTCGGGGAACAGAGCCATTAAGACACTTCTAGCCAATGCGATCTGCTTTATAGGGAGAAATAGGAGAAGGATATGACTTTCTATTCTAAGCCACAAATGAATCTTCATGTGTAGGGAGCATGCAGAGTTTCTAGTCCGTGGTCCACCTTAGGTTGTTTTGTGGCCTGGGTCAACTCATTTCCCTTATCTGTGGAAAAGAAGTGCCTCCAAGAGCTGGTGTAAAGGATGAACATTTGTTTTATAATAATAATAATTGAGGGCTTCCCTGGTGGCGCAGTGGTTGAGAGTCCGCCTGCCGATGCAGGGGACACGGGCTCGTGCCCCGGTCCTGGAAGATCCCACATGCCGCGGAGCAGCTAGGCCCGTGAGCCATGGCCGCTGAGCCTGCGCATCCGGAGCCTGTGCTCCGCAACGGGAGAGGCCACAACAGTGAGAGGCCCGCGTACCGCAAAAAAAAAAAAATTATAATAACAATAATTGGGTATTTGGGATTAGCAGACACAAACCCTTATATGTAGGATGGGTAAACAACAAGATACTATGGTATAGCACAGGGAACTATATTCAATATCCTGTGACAAATCATAATGGAAAAGAATATGAAAGAGAATATATATGTATAACTGAGTCACTTTGCTGTGCAGCAGAAATTAACACTGTAAATCAATTATACTTGAATAAAATTTAAAAACAATAATAAAACAAATTCAGATGAGACAGTTACTTAACTCTCTCAGTTGGCTGATGTAAGTGCTTCTTAGAATAAGGTGAACACAGAATGTGAACCATGCCTCCCAGGTCTTTCGTGTCTTGCTTCCCACAGTTCCCACCATCTCCAACACACAAACACACACACACACACACAGACACACACACACACAGACACACACACACACACACACACACACACACACCCACACACACCCACCCACCCATGATCATGAATCCTGTGATGAATTCTCTTGTAATATGCTTGTGAGGCTGGGGACCCATCATAATGCCTGTTAAAACTACTATGAACACATATTTTCTTTTAAGGCTTCTCTTCCCAAATTAAAAGAAAAGTTACAGCAAAAACAAACTCAGCTGTAGACTTTATTTAAATGCAACATATACTTCACTAGTCAAGTTCTCTAGGAATGGAAAACTGCAATTCAGGATAAAAATTAGCGCTGGCTTATGTGTCTTGCCACCAACAGAAATCTTATTGCACCTCCAAATATATAACTAATGCATGCCATAGAAGGTAGTTGTATTTTTAGGTTTAGGTGTTTTTAGTTAGTATTCAGTGCATTCTCTTGAGAGAGCAGCACTGGTGAAAAGAATGATTCTGACAGGTGCTATTTCATTCTCACCTGGGAAGAGTTTCTTTCTTAATCACCACCCCTGTGGTTGTGCTTCTTCCTCTTTGTGTGAGATCTGGTGACTCACTCTAATGACTGAATGGGTAGCCTTTCTCTGGTCTATGGCCCCATCTCTCTCTATTATCTTGGTTCCCACTGCAGCTCACTCCTCTGTGTTTCTTTGCTTTACCCACTCTTCCTTCCCTGGCCTTCCTGGAGCCTGTGGCCTTGAAGCCAGTATCACACTACCAGTGTTCTCAAAGTGTGGCCCCAGACCAGCAGCCTCAGCATCGTCCAGTGTGGTAGGCAGGATGATGACCTTCCAAAGAGGTCTATATCCTAATCCCTGGAATCTGTAGGTATGTTAAATTACAAGGCAATGGGGAATTAAGGTAGCACATGTCATTAAGGTGGCTTAGCAGTTGACCTCAAGATAGGGAGAATACGCTGGATTACCCAGGTGGGTCCAATTGTAATCATGGAGTCTTTAAATGTGGAGGAGGGAGGCAGTGTCACAGTGACGTGATGCAGCAAAGACTTGCCCAGCCATTGCTGGCTTTGAAGATGAGGGATCGTGGCCATGAGCCAAGGAATGCAGGTCACCTCTAGAAACTGGAAGAAGCAAGAAAATGGATTCTCCCCTAGAGCCTCCAGAAAGAAATTCAGCCCTGCAGACACCTTGATTTTAGGCCAGTGAGACCCATTTTGGACGTGACGTTTTGAATTCCAGAACTATAAAGTAATACTTTTAACTTGTGTTGTTTTAAGACACTAAATTTGTGGAATTTCTTATAGCAGCTACACCTTGAACTTCTTAGAAATGAAAATTCTAGGACGCCCCCCACTCCAGACCTATTGTATCAGAAACTCTGGGGGTAGGGCCAGGAATCTGCATTTTAACAAGCCCTCTGGGGGAATCTGATGCATGTAAAGTTTGAGAATCTCTAGGGCATCTGTTTCCAAGTGCAAGGAGAAAGGAGTCGTGTTTGGTGAACGTGGTTGGGAAGATGCTGTGAGCTAGACGATATGGCGTGGCCAGGTGACTGTGTGTGGGCTCACCATTGAGCTGACTGGCTTTGCATGACA
The DNA here is from genome assembly GCF_951394435.1 of Stenella coeruleoalba. Lineage (NCBI taxonomy): Eukaryota > Metazoa > Chordata > Mammalia > Artiodactyla > Delphinidae > Stenella > Stenella coeruleoalba. The sequence continues at coordinate 41,579,213 of NC_137153.1, forward strand.
TTGTTGTCCCTAGAAAGGGACAGTGTATAATTTGTGATGTGAAACAACATAGCAAACTGCTCCTGCAGCTGGTCAGCCAGCTTTTCAGAGAGATGTTTTGGGGACATCGTTTGAGTCTCTTTAAATTATCACAGGTGGACTTGTTTATTACAAAGGTAGCTGAGTTAGAGTGGGTGGCAGACTTAAGGCCAGGTGCTGCCAAAGGAGAAGTTAAAGAAAGGATGTCACATCCAGTTACTTGTTTATTTAGCATACATTTAGCCTACCAGGTGCCAAGCACTGTGTGAGGCTCTGACGATAGAGATTGAACAAGGCAGAGAAGATCCCTGCTCACAAGGACCTTTGTTCTAGTGGGAGGAGACAGCAGACATATACTTTGATAAATTATACGATTTTTTTTCAAGTTCAGAGAAACCTCCTGCCCAGATCCGCTTGGTTTTGCTTTGTGCCATAATACGGGGAAGTTTAGAATGGGAAGTAACTGAACTATGTTTCAGATCACCTTCAGATCACTGAGGCTGGTGAAACAGAAGTATGCATCCGCGTGCTTCTTGATGGACACTTTGAAAGCCTTTCAAGAAAAGTGATGTAGACAACATCTTGGATCCTGTACTAATGGAAACTGTGGTTGAGAACTGTGGTGAGCGATGAAGAGAGTGGGCTCGTGGGAGCAGGTTGGGCCTGCTGAGAAAGTATGTTGTGATGGAGGGGAGAGGAGAGGAGAGGCTGGAAGGTCCCTTTCAGGCTGTTCAAACGAAGAAGTCCCTGTTGAAGAGGAGATTCACTTTATATCTCTGGGATAATAACCTTCCCCAAGTGCCCAGATGCTGGGCTCTGAAGTGGGTCTAAGGAAGAACAACCCCCTCTGAGAAGGTGTATATTGTTTATTCCTGAGGATGTGTATTTCACTTTTGGACAGGAGTCAGCTCTATGTCTGATCGATAAGAAATAAATTATGCAGGGCATTATCTTGGTTGGGTATATACTAACGAACTGCTATTCCTTTCCCCTCTTTCTTCTTCTCCTTCCATATGAAAAGCTTATGAATCCCCTTTTCGGTGAATCCCCTTTTCGTCTCCCAGGAGCATAGTTTTACTGGTTGTGGCCTTTGTTCATGATTTATTCCTTGCATGTTTAAAATGAGATGCCAGACAGCTTACAATGGAGTGCCAGATCCCTTCCATTTGTCCTTCCAGAGCCACTCTGCCTTCTCTGCCACAGAAGGCTGATCTGATCAATGACATTAGTACAAGAGCTGCCTTGTCCTTTGGCTTCCAGTTGGGTTTGACCAATACGGGCCCCAGCCAGGAGGCTGCCTGGATGAGTGAGGTCTGGGTATTCTAATTGAGTGTGCCACCTGCTTCCTGTTGGGATTTTGGAAGATATCAAAATATATAACAAGGAGATAAACACCATTAAACAAATCAAAAGGCATAGGGATACAGAACTAGGAATTGAGGTAGCCATGACATTTGTGTGCCTTTTCGTGTGTATTGGACAATCAGATATCTATTTTTTGTGAGCTACCTCTTCAAGTCTATTGCCCATCTTAAAATTGGTTGTTAGTCTTTTTGTTTATTTGTAGGAATGTCTTAAAAATATATTCTGGGGCTTCCCTGGTGGCGCAGTGGTTGAGAGTCCGCCTGCCGATGCAGGGGACACGGGTTCGTGTCCCGGTCTGGGAAGATCCCACAAGCCGCGGAGCGGCTGGGCCCTTGAGCCATGGCCGCTGAGCCTGCGCGTCTGGAGCCTGTGCTCCGCAACGGGAGAGGCCACGACAGGGAGAGGCCCGCGTACTGGAAAAAAAAAAAATATATATATATATATATATATATATATATATATATATATATATTCTGGACATCAGTCTTTTGTCAGATATAAGTATTGCAAATATCTCTCCCCAGCCTGTGACTTGCCTATTCACTATCCTAATGATGTCTTTGTCTAACAGATATTCTTTTTTTTTTTAAGTTTTTTTTTTTTTTTTTTTTTTTGCGGTACGTGGGCCTCTCACTGCTGTGGCCTCTCCTGTTGCGGAGCACAGGCTCCGGACACGCAGGCTCAGCGGTCATGGCCCACGGGCCCAGCCGCTCCACGGCATGTGGGATCCTCCCGGACCAGGGCACGAACCCGTGTCCCCTGCATTGGCAGGCAGACTCCCAACCACTGTGCCACCAGGGAAGCCCCTAACAGATATTCTTAATTCTAATGAAGTCCATTTTATCATTGTTTTTATTATATGGTTAGTGCTTTTAGTGTTCTGTTTAAGAAATCTCTGCTTACTCTAAGCTCGTGACAATTATATTTTCTTCCAGAAGCTTTATTGTTTTACCTTTCACATTTATGTCTATGATCCATCTCAGATTGATTTTTTAAAAAACAACTTTATTGAGGTATAATTTATATACCATTAAGTTTACTCGTTATTTAAAAATTTATTTATTTGTTTTTATATATTTATTTTTGGCTGTGTTGGGTCTTCGTTGCTGTGCGTGGACTTTTCTCTAGTTGCAGTGAGCGGGGACTACTCTTCATTGCGGTGCACAGACTTCTCATTGTGGTGGCTTCTCTCATTGTGGAGCACAGGTGCTAGGTGCGCGGGCTTCAGTAGTTGTCTCACTCAGGCTCAGTAGTTGTGGCACATGGGCTTAGTTGCTCCATGGCATGTGGGATCTTCCTGGACCAGGACTCGAAATCCGTGTCCCCTGCGTTGGCAGGTGGATTGTTAACCACTGTGCCACCAGGGAAGTCCCAAGTTTACTCATTTTAAGAGTTCCATTCAATGATTTTTTTAAAAGTTAATTTACAGAGCTGTGCAACTATCTCCACAACCTAGTTTGAGAATAGTTTCATCATTGAGGAAAAAAAACTTGTGCCCATTTGCAGACATTTCCCTTTCCCACCCTCAGCCCCAGGCAACTACTCATCTACTTTCTCTCTCTATAGATTTGCCTTTCAAATTCGTGTGAGTGTGTGTGTGTGTTTATGTGTGTCTGTGTGTATATGTATGATGTGTAGTTATTATGCACAGACCTTAACTCCAAGCTTCTTGGAAGCCAGAGCAAAAAAGGGCATCCCAGTGTTTTTCATGGTCTTCCTGGCTGGTCCCTGCTAGGACTACAATTCCATCATTTCAGGAAGAGTTATTTGTATCAAGTCTTATAACAGGCATTGGGTAATATAATGGGCAATGTCTTTGGCTACATTTTGGCATGAGAGAGAGAAATCCCAAACAGTTATTTCTTCGGTTGGCACTCTCTCAGAGTTCAAGAATTATCTATCACCCAGTTGAGACTAGAGAAGGCAATTCTGTGAGAAGCTACAATAATAAGGATTATGCTCCTGGATTTCTGATGATCTAAATGAATACACTGGGGGAACTTAAGGCAGCTAAGGCACAAGCAGGCAGTATGGTTCTGTTAAATACACGAGTCTGAAGCAGGCTTTTGGTGAGGACAGATCAGTCTTTTTCACAGTTGGGTGAGTGTCTGAAGTGCCCCAAAGCTGTATTGTTTGTTTATTTTTTTCCTAAAATTTTCCCCCAGCTTTACTGAAGTATGATTAACAAATAAAAAGTTACTATTTTGTGTATGTGTGTGGGTGTGTGTGGCGAGAACACTTAAGATCTGTTCTCTGTTCTCATAGCAAATTTCAAGTATACATGCAGCATTAACTATAGTCACCATGCCATACACTAGGCCTCCAGAGCTCATTTATCTTATAATTGGAAGTTTGTACCCTGTGACCTATATCTTCTCTCCCCAGCACACCACGCCCCCGCCACAAGCCCTGGTAATCACCATTCTCTTCTTTGTTTTTCTGAGTGCAATTTTTACTAACGTAGGATCCATGTGCTGTGTCTAACCACCAGACATTCAGGTAGCAGAGTTGACATATTGTGAACATTTAAGGGCCTGGTGTGTCCTTGTATTTCTGCTTATCAGTGGCTGGCACACTTATCCCTTGTGCATGGATGCCAGGGGACCTGTGAGTGGGGCCAGCATTCCCCACTGAAAGGACCTTCCATTCTTCTCTCACACCTGGAAAAATAGATGGCTGGTTCCCTAGCTTTCTGCAACATAAAGTATGAGAGAAAATGGTTTGGAGCCTACATAATTTTAAGAGTTCTTACCACTTCACCACCTCAAAATATATACTTTTGATATACCCAACAGGATTGGTTAATTTTAAAATATAGCCTTACATAGCTGTTTGAATTGACCTGTTGGATAGAGTTACTTGTAGGCCATCAAATATTGAATATCTTCCAAATGCAATGATTTATTTGGACCATATTTTAATGTTGAAATGTTTTCAAGTCGTCATTTAGCCAACACGTTCAGCTGCTCACAAAGGCTACCCTTCTAGCTGGTCATGGCAAAAGCCATATCACTGGCACAGAGAAGGTTGCTTTTCTGTTTGTCTTAACAGTAGTAGGATATGTATCCACTTTACCCAAAAGCTATATTAGTTAAACACGTTAAAAAGGGATACTCTTGCACTGCCAGTGAGAATATAAATTGGTACAACAATTTTAGAAAGCTCTCTGGCAGCATCTACTATAAGTAAACATATACATACTGTATGTCTTAGCAGTTCCACTTCTAAGTATATACCCAATAGAAACGATTTTATATATGTTCACCAAATATATGTACAAGGATGTTTGTAGCAGCTTTATTCGTAATAAGCCCAAACTGGAAACTACCCAAATGCCCATCATTACACAACTGTAGAATGGATTAATGAATTGTGTATTCGTACAATAGAAATACTCTAGAGCAATAAAGTGAATGACTTCACACAACAACATGTATGAATATCACATATTATGTTGAACTAAAGAGCAGGAACAAAGAATAATGTTATAGGATTCCATTCACTTAAAGTTCAGAAATAGGCAAAACTGATGATAGAAATCAGTAGTGGCTGCCTTCAGGGAGGTGATTAACTGAAGGGTATGAAGGGGTTTTTGAAGCATGAGTGGTGTTTTAATGTTTGATCTGGGTGGTGGTTATATAGATTTGTTCACTTTGTAAAAATTCATTGAGCTGTATACTTCTGGTTTGAGTCTTTTACTGTATATATGTTATATCAATAAAAATTACTTAAAAACAAGGAGGGCAGTTAGAACAGTCCTGCCTTATGTGTTGAAGATTATCTGATAAAAGTCCATTTCTGTAGATACACTGATCCCAGAAATGGTGCAGATTTTGAAGAGTCATGAATAACCTGAGATAAAATATGAATGAAGCTTGGCTCAGAGAGAGAGTTTCTGTATTTAGACTCAAAGTTTGACAGGGATTAATGCAGGAAGTGAGAAATTGCATATTTTTTTCCATGTTCACCTCTCTTTGAGGTGAAATAATGTATACTAGTGAGTCTTGGTGAAATAGTTGTGTCTAAGATGGCTGACTTCTCACCTAAGATATTAAACTAAGAAACTCAGATTCGTGCTCTCCACCGCCCGCCCCCCCCCAACCTCTCCACTTACTTAGACTAAATGACAGTCCATCTTTACAAAGGATATCTGGCAGAATAATGGTCTATACTTTTGAGGACTTTTTACCTCCATCCCTCCTTGAGGAACTGGGACAAAATACTTCATGTCTTTGTTAGAGCAAATTGGGAGTTGAGTAGTCTGGTGTGGGTTGGGACCTACTTTCTCCTTGGTCTTACAGGATCTGGCCACCTTCTCTTCTCTACCCTCATCTACTCCTGTCCCCTTTGTTCACCCTGCTCCGGCCTTACTCCAGCCTCCCTGACACTCCTCAGACCCACCCTGACACTCCTGCCTTTGCACCTTTGCCCTATCTGTCCTTGGAGACACCTTGGATGCGTGCCCTCATTCATCTCTACCCCTAAGGCCTTCATGCCCTTTCAAGTCTTTGCTCAAAGGTCATCCACCCAATGAGGTCTAATCTGACCATCCTATGGAATACTGCAGTCTTCCTCCTCGACCCCTTCACTGGACTGTTGAGAAATTTCTGGACACACGTAGGAGACAGCGTGAAGGGATGGAAGAAACACGGGCTTTGGAACAAAACCGAACTGGAGTTTGGAATTTGGGAGTTGCCTAGTATTTCTCTGGGTCTAGTGTCCTCAAACATAAAATGAGGCCACCTCACAGGGTTGTTGCCAGGTAGGATACTGTAGGTGAAGCAGCAAGGCAAGAGCTTGTACGTGGCAGTTCACAATAAATAAAATCTCTCATCCCCTCCTCTCTGGCCATTTCCCCCCTGCCTCAGTAGGGTCTGATTTACACAGTAAGATATTCCAGGAAGTCAGTTCCAGATGAGGATGAACACATTTTCACAGGATGAACAAACTAGCATGGAAAAGTGGAACCTCTAATATATTAACTGAAATTATTATGGTTTGCCTCATCTTACGTACTCAAAACTGACTTCGTTAAAAGCCTGGGAGAGGAAATGGCCTGAAGCCTTCAACACAGATGGGAACTGACTGTTTAAGAAGCCAAGTCTCTGACAGGCGGGTGATGTTACAGCCCTAGAGGAAGGTGAGAAGATAAAGATCTTCACTCCTGCCCCAGACATTCTGAGGCATTCCAGGGAGGAGCTGTGTCATTAACAATCTTGTTCTGAAACACTCTGAGGGTCAAAAAAAGGTACCATTTGCCTTTGGGGCACAGGGATGTGTGTTCTAGTTACTAAGCAACTCGCCCTTCTGAGCTGGCCTGGCCTCATTATTCTGCCTATGGTGGTGGGAAGTAAATCTGTTGTTTTTGGAAAGAGAAGCTAAGGTTTTCTGGTCCTTCCATTTATTAAAGGAAATATCCTGATGAAAAATGAGTAAGACCCAGGGAGGATTCTGTCCCTTATGTGGTGAGAACAAGATTAGGAGGGGTCTTGACCTGGAGGGAAGGCTGTAGAAAATGGAAAGGCAGGTATCTGTCCATAACTTTTACACTTAGTCCAGTGAAAAATCAGGAAAACTGTGTGAAAGGCTGGTTGGTTGAGTAATGGAAGAGCTTACAGAGAAAGAAGTATTCTCAAAGTGTGCACACCAGCATTTGAGAACCTGTGACTTGGTGGGAAATGTCAATGGCTTAGCACAGTGCCAGGCACACTGTACGTGCTAAAAATGTTCGCTTTTATTGAAAAGTTTGAGTGGTTGTAATTGTCTGCAAGAGTGTGTTGTGGCCACTCTGAAGAGTCTCACGTTTTGTTACAGAAGTTCTTGTCCATATTTTTCTGAACCAGCTTGGGAAGAAGCTGATAGAGATTTTCCCTGTGCCGATGGGGTGTTTTTTGTTTTTTTCCTTGGGGAAGGGCAGAAGTTGGATGACAAGGCAGAGTGCCACAGTCAGAGAGCAATTAGGAGCTTAATAAATGAGCGTCCGGTTGGGTGGAGGGAAATGCTAGAAAGGGAGATGTAAGCTACGGGCAGCATGAGTCAGGCAGCCGATCCCATTTGCAAGTCGGTAACTTGCAAAACCAGGAGTGTGCATTCAATTCCATTGGTCTGGCTTCTTGTCCTGGGTTGGATATCATGTACTTTTAAAGCACTCTGTGCCACCATCTTCATGACCTTTCTGCTCAGCATCCCACCTCTATCGGGGCTACTCTCTGGGATCCTGGCAGAGAAGGAGTGAACCTTCATGTCTGCAGACCCACGACTTTTGCACTCCCAAGTGTGCTGCTGATGTGCACAGAACTGATTATTTTGGGGAAGTGGAGTAGAGCATATAATTCATTGAAACATTCTTGGAGCTGCCTAGGGAGAATTTGGGGACAATAGATTGGGTGTTATGTTGGTTTTAGCCGAGTAGCATTCCTCTTCCTTCTCTCCTTTTTCCCAGCATGGGGTGGAGACTCCATCTCCAAATTGAGCTCTGGATTAGTCTCTCCACCATCTTCTCTACACTCGAATGGTTGATTTTTCAATTCATGTGCTGCTGTGTGCCTGTGGTGGCTTAACTCTGCTCTGGTAATTGTAATGAAAGGAGATAACCAGAGGGCTTAGCTTTGAGAGATAGAATCACTCTTTACTGAAGACTCATATTGGAAGGAATAAAATTTAAGGTCTGATACTCTGTGTTATAATATTGTCAGTCCCCATCCCAAGGTGGAAGAGATATCGAAACTCTGTTTTCCATAAGTCAACCTAATTTTGATGCCAATCTGCCACCCTGCTAGTTTGGTTGGAAGTTCCTCATCTGTCTTTGCAGAACTTTTCCCCACTTGGGCATGTTCGTCATTGGCTGTATGTCCATATCAGCTCATCCCTTGAACTTGGTGGATATTCTTGGGACATGGCAACCTAGTGAGGCCAGAAAGCCCAGTGCTTGTGGTTGTGTTTCTCTGGATATACCACATCTTTCCTCCCTAACATCTTTCTGCCAACACAGAGCATAGCAAGGGAGCAAGCCCAGGTCTATAGAGCATGTCCCCTTCCTTCTTTTTAATCTGGAAGAAGTTTTTTTCCCTGTGATAAGTTAAAGATAGGCATAAATTCGTTGCTACTCCTCCCATTGAGAGGGAAAGTCAAATTGATCTTACCTTGAATCTGGGCTGGCCTTAAGGACTCACTTGTAACCAGTAGAATGCAGTGGAATGGACATTGCATGAAAGGTAACTTCTGCTGGAGCCCTTTGGGAATGCTCATCGTGGAGGAAGCAAGCTGCCAGTTAAGAAGTCTGGCTTGAGATTGCCATGCTGTGAGGAAGCTCAAGCTAGCAGCACAGAGTGGCTACATGAAAAGAAAGACAAAAGGGAGAAGGAGAGAGGGGGGAAACTCCATTAGCCCCCATCTGTTCCAACTAGCCCAACTCAGCCAGGCCTGTGAGTAAAGACATCTTCAGATGCTTCCAGCTGTAGCTACCATCTGACTGCAACAAGGGAAGGGACCCCCATCAAGAACCATCCAGGTGATCAATCGGTACACAGGATCATGAGAGAGAATATTGTTTTAAGCCCCTGTGTTTTCAGAAGTTTGTTACACAGCAGTAGATAACCGGAACACTCCTCATACTGTTCTCCTCAGTGGGTTTAGATGTTTGAAAACAAAATCCAGCTATTAATTTTCACTCTGCCACAGGCATCCTTTGAGGTTAGGAATCACAGAGCTTGCTACCTCTTAATGGGGGAAGAAATCTGGGTAAAGGGAGAGAAAATAGGGATTAAAAAATTCCATAAATTAACATCTAAAAAATTTCACCCATGCCCAGTTTAATTTTGACTTCCATTAGGATGTAATTCCATTGTTGCACTCTCTATGGGGTTGGCTATTTTGAGATATTTTTGGCTTTGTGAAATTGATAGGTAAGAAGTATATTTCATTATGGCTTAATTACTACTTTTAATCATTTACTATGTACAAAGTATTTTGTGAATTCCTATGAAGAATTCAAAGAAGACATTTACTTGAGAAAAAAAAGCTTGAGAGAAGTGATAAACCCCGAGTTATGCCATTATGCATGACAGCGATGAGAGGACCAAGGCAGTATTTCATCAATTTCCAAATGAGATCGGAGACAGAGGCGTCACTGAGGGTGTGGGTAGTCTGTGAGGATTCTAGTGTAGGGACAGCTCCTGCAGTGAATTCTGTAGCATGAGCGGGTGAACACATCAATAACAGAATTTTGGTAGGTAGAGCGGGGAAGAGCTTTGTTCATGTGGGGGAATGGCATGAGTGAAACCATTTTGCAGAGTATTTGAGTGATAAAATGAACTGGAGGAAAATAAAAAACAAACAATAATAACAAAAAATAAAACTCAGCTCTACCATATGACCCAGTAATCCCAGTGCTAGGCATATATCCGGAGAAAACCATAATTCAAAAGGATGCATGCACCCTGATGTTCATTGCAGCACTATTTACGATAGCCAGGACATGGAAGCAACCTAAGTGTCCATTGACAGATGAATGGATAAAGAAAATGTGGTACATATATATGATGAAATTTTACTCAGCCATAGAAAGGAATGAAATAGTGCCATTTGCAGAGACGTGGATGGACCTAGAGATTGTCATACAGAGTGAAGTAAGTCAGAAAAAGAAAACCAAATATTGTATAATATTGCTTACATATGGAGTCTAGAAAAATGGTACAGGAGAACTTATTTGCAAAGCAGAAACAGAGTCATAGATGTAAAGAAAAAACTTACAGTTACCAACGTGGGGGGTGGGGTGGGATGAACTGGGATTGACATGTACACACTACTATGCGTAAAATAGATAACTAACGAGTACCTACTGTATAGCACAGGGAACTCTACTCAATGCTCTGTGGTGACCTAAATGGGAAGGAAATCTAAAAAAGAGTGGATATATGTATATGTATAACTGATTCACTTTGCTGCACAGCAGAAACTAACACAACATTGTAAAGCAACTATACTCCAATAAAAATTAATAATGAAATATCAACTCAGCTGCCTGAACCACAGATAATACAGTTTACGTTTCTGAATTTGTCTGTTCTCTTCACTGGTGTGCGTCCTCGCTGACATTGGCTAACAGCTACTGACCACCAAGTGAGGACCCTTTGGCATCCTGTTCATTGTCCAATGCCCAAGGAAGTAACTTTCTGAGGTGCAGCTTATAACTTGGGGGAGCAGCATTCGTGGTTGGAAGGTGTGTTCTGATCTGGGAGGGTTATCCCCTGGACCTTTCCTTGACTCGGCAGGAGAAAAGCCACCTCATCTTCCTTTCTCGAGATCTTTGTAATTAACCAGTGATAGTTAGCTGTAGGGGCTTTCATCCCTCCCAGGGGGCCTGGCTAGAATCTTTGGGGGCTGGTTCTCCTTGTGGGCACAAAGCATGTGTCTGTAGACTCTGCAGTGGAGTACTCGACTCAGAACCATTCTTCCGGACTGGTTCTCCAAGGCACTTCAGGTCATCATAAAGAATTCTTTGGCTCTGGTGGCCTCTTGACTTGTGTCCTCATCTTCCAACTTTTGGCTGTGTAGATGGTGGGGAAAGATTCGGAGGCCTTCATAGAAAGAGACAGGAGCTAGCATGTGTGGGTGGAGGGCAGTAGAGGAAGCAGGGAAACTTAGTGTCCCGTGGCTGGAGGCGGAAGCAGCAGAGAAGGGCTATGCCCTAGGAAGTCTGAAGACGCAGGAGGTTGCTAAGCAGTACTCTTTATCGGATTCCCTAAACCTGGCTGCCTTGCATAAATATCACAACCAACTTTTCAGAGTGTGTGTGTGAGGGGGATGGGGGTGAGTGTGGAGATAGGGAATGGAATTTGATAGAATTGCTGCAAAAGATAAGAAATTGGCTATGTAATATAAAACGTAAGTTACTTTTTTTCTGGCTTATAGTTTACCTATGGATATTAGAGATTAGCCCTGGTATTTTTCTATTTCTTACCCTCTTTCCAGCTTTATTGAGGTATAGTTGACATGTAACATTGGGTAAGGTTAAGGCATACAACGTAATGATTTGATTTATGTATTTGAAATATACAAAATGATTACTACATCTATCACCTCAAGTAGTTGTAATTTTTTTGTGTGTGGTGAGAACGTTAAAAGTCTTCTCTTACCACCTTTTAAATGCACAATACAGTATTAACTGTAATTACCATGCTGTGGATTACATCCCCAGAACTTATTAATCTTATAACTGGAAGTGTGTACCCTTTGACCATTTTCATACATTCCCCCCACCCCATAAGTTACTATTTGATTTAATCTGTGACTGAGTAAAACTGGCAGACTTTCCATCAGGACCGAAAGCAAGAGACAATCATGCAGCCCTGCCCTGTTCCCAACAAACTTTTCAAGCTATAAACCTCTGTCAGCTCTGGTCCCACCCTCACTGCAGGCTTGGAAGAGGGGTGATGGACACGTTCAACATCATCTTTCATTATCCCAGAGCTGTTCCCTCCTTGTCTCATGATGTAAATAAATTTCAGGGACGCCCCCACTAGTTGTGTTTGGATGGAAATGAATCAACGTGAGCACTAGACAAAGTGGGGCAGCCCTCTGCTGAGGAGCCAGTGTGGAAACCCAGAACTGCCAGAGCTCGGGTCTGGGACGGAACCTCACCGTCATCAGGGCCAGCCTGCTGTTGCATACCTGGGCACCTGGAGGCCCCAAAAGGCTGGTTGGTGGCTTGCCCAGGGCCATTGGTTGGCAGAAGCAGGGAACTCTAGGTCTGTACTGGCCTTCAAGTTCAGAAACATCTTCACCACCCGCAGCCTCTTGTCTCTTGCTTCTTTTTCTTCCTGGATGAAAGGGAGGTGGGACTTTCAGATAATATGATGCTAACTGGAACTCTGGTCTGTGAGCCTTAAGGATACTTCAGGCCATTGGTGTGAGGGAGGATAGTCTGTATGCTCCTTTCAGAGAGTAAACCAGTGATTAAACCTTAGTGATTAAAGAGTGATTAGAAAGAAACACATTATACTGACAACCAGCCTAATGCTTGTTATTTGTAGAAAAGCTGGACAATGCAAATAGGCACAAAGAGAAACTAAAAATAACAAGCTCTCATCTCCCACAGGTATCATCAACATGTAGCCTTTTAGCCTTTAAACCTTTATTCTTCGTGTCTAGATGTACATATCAATGCATGCATATAGATATGCACATATATGTAAAAATGGGAATTTTACCAAAAATGTTCATTCCATCTTATAATCTTTTTTTTTTCATTTTATCTTGTGTCTTAAATATCTTCTCATGTATTCTTAAGAGTGAATCCCTGAAGGGGTTCTCACTTTTATTCTTGTTTTTGGGCAAGAGTCTCTGTGCATTCTTATGTGTTTATGCAGTGCCATCAGGCTCTGTGTTGTGCATTGCTAAACGATGGGCCCAAATTCCTTGGTATAAGGAGCTGGTAGACTGCATCGGATATTTTCCTTCCTTCAGGAAGCTCCTGTCTGCTGCAAAGAGTAAAACAAGCAGTGGAGAGTTAAAGAAGAAGGCTGGTTTGTAATAGCTGATAATGGCTGTTAAAATTAACATCAATCATTCTCTATATTTTTAGTTTCATAAGGAAAAAACAAAACAAAACACAGCACCACCCTTGGCTTGGGTTGCTGTGTAGTCAGAAGAGATGTAAATATAGCCAAGATGTTCCTCCTTTGTGACTAATCACTTGAAGAAAGGGGGAGTGTGACAGCCAGGGAACCCAGCCTACGCCTTTCAGTCTTTAAATATTTGTGATAAATCGTTTATGTTCGTGTGTGTGTGTGTGCGCGCGCACGCGTGTGCCCCGGGAATCCCCACAGCACACAGAAGGTTGTTTCAGGGGCTATGTGGACTACAGGCCAGCTAATCACCTGACTAGTGATGTGAGAATCTTCTAGAATGATACTCTTGAAGTGAGGCGTCAGGCCTTCACAGAGTGGAAATTATGGACCATGCTGGCTTAGTCCTTTGCCAGAAGAAAGAGTAGTGTCTGAGAGAAAAAAAAAAAAAATGCAGCTTGGAAGAATTAGGAATGGAGGTGGGAGGCAATCATACATTTCTAGAAGGTCATCCAGCCAAATAAGGCTGGTGCTAGGGTTGTTGGAAGGAGTGAATAATGTAATCTCTGTGCAGCTCTTAGCATGGGCCCTAGTTTGTAGTTAGTACTCAGTAATTTGTAGCTATTATTCCCACTATGGTTATGACCATTGTCATATTACTTATGAGACTGAATTAAATTCCGCGTGGGACAGCCATGTCTAGACTTGTGTATGCTGGGGTAGTGAAATACATTCTGGGACTAACCTATCGTCTAGTGGGATCGCCTCTTTCATTCCCGGCCCATCCCATCCGCAGTCTTAGCAACTTTGGCAGGATGCTTCTTGGGCAGGCTAGACCGGATATGCGGTGATGTGTCCTGGGCCATTGCAGGGTGCCCTTTAAAGCCACATCACCTCTGTAGTTCTAAGCATGTGTGAGCTTTCAAGCCACCCTCTGGCCCAGTTTCTCCCTCCTCCTTTCTCCTGGAGAGGAAAGATGATTTCTTGCTGCAAATAAAGCTACCAACCTACATCTTAATAGGGGAGAGGGAGGGGGTGGGGAGATAAAAGATGAAGCCATTAGTTTGGCAATGGGGAGGGAACTTGGGGGAAAGAGTCTTCACAGCACCTGGAGGGGACGAGACAATTTGGAGAGGCTAAAAGGGGTTAGGGAAATGTTGTGGGTTAGACCTTGGGTTCTCTTAAATGTTCCTTGAAAACAAATACTGGAGAGTTGGATTTCTTTTCAGTACTTTAAATGTGTCTGGGTGGGGTGCAAAGACTGAGCCATGTCGACTCCCATTGATGTAGTAGGGCTACAGGTATACGATCTTCTTGCTAATTTCTGCCTCGGTGGAAGAAAGTTTTTCCACCAACCTGAGCAAAGCCTCACTAACCATGTAAGTGGTTTTGAATTTATCCATAAACCATTCAACAATTCTTGTTCCAGCTGCTTTACGTCATCACCTTGGATGGGCCAAGATCTGCCCTGTCAGATTAGCTTCAGAAAATGGAGGATCCCTCTGCCCAAGGCTCTTGACAGATAGACAGGACTGTGAAGGGGATCCATGCTTAATTGGTCCCCAGTTCTTTTTTAAACTATTGAGCTCAGTGTAGACATCTGTATGCAATTTCAGGAGGAATTCTATCTTCCCTATTAAGCTCCTGGGTGTATTACAAATTCCATAAACAGAAATGACCTCTTTGCTCTCCCTGTATATGAGTGGCAGCTCCTAACTATGTTTTTCTTGGAGGCCTACATTCGCATATAATTGTTAGAATAATATGATCGGCAGGTGATTCCAGCTATTTCATAGACTCCAAACTCACTGAATTCCTTAAGTTGTTACAGAGAGGCCTAAGGTAAAATGTGAAGATTGTGAAATGGGTGGCAATACTGTTGTTCTAGGTGAATATTTAAAAAATACTCTTGTGGAGGGCAAATCTGGCATATTATGCTAATTAAGTTCAGTGTTAGACCAACCTTAGTGTGATAGGTATTAGGATTCTTTTTATTATTATTATTTTGAATTTTATTTTATTTATTTTTTTGTACAGGAGGTTCTTATTTGTTATCTGTTTCATACATATTAGTGTATATATGTCAATCCCAATCCCCCAATTCATCCCACCACCACTGCCTCCACCCAACCCCTCACTTTCCCCGCTTTGTGTCCATACCTTTGTTCTCTACATCTGTGTCTCTCTTTCTGCCTTGCAAACCAGTTCATCTGTACCATTTTTCTAGATTCCACATGTATGCATTAATATACGATATTATTTATTGTTTTTCTCTTTCTGATTTACTTCACTCTGTATGACAGTCTCTAGGTCCATCCACGTCTCTACAAATGACTCAATTTTGTTCCTTTTTATGGCTGAGTGATATTCCATTGTATATGTTTGCCACATTTTTTTTAACATCTTTATTGGAGTATAATTGCTTTACAATGGTATGTTAGTTTCTGCTTTATAACAAAGTGAATCAGTTATACATATATCCCCATATGTCTTCCCTCTTGTGTCTCCCTCCCTCTCACCCTCCCTATCCCACCCCTCTAGGTGGTCACAAACCACCTAGCTGATCTCCCAGTGCTATGCGGCTGCTTCCCACTAGCTATCTATTTTACGTTTGGTAGTGTATATATGTCCATGCCACTCTTTCACTTTGTCCCAGCTTACCCTTCCCCCTCCCCATATCCTCAAGTCCATGCTCTAGTAGGTCTGTGTCTTTATTCCCATCCTACCCCTAGGTGCTTCATGACCTTTTTTTTCTTAGATTCCATATATATGTGTTAGCATATTTGTTTTTCTCTTTCTGACTTACCTCACTCTGTATGACAGACTCTAGGTCCATCCACCTCACTACAAATAACTCAATTTCGTTTCCTTTTATGGCTGAGTAATATTCCATTGTATATATGTGCCACATCTTCTTTATCCATTCATCTGTCAATGGACACTTAGGTTGCTTCCATGTCCTAGCTATTGTAAATAGAGCTGCAATGAACATTTTGGTACATGACTCTTTTTGAATTATGGTTTTCTCTGGGTATATGCCCAGTAGTGGGGATTGCTGGGTCATATGGTAATTCTATGTTTAGTTTCTTAAGGAACCTCCATACTGTTCTCCATAGTGGCTGTATCAATTTACATTCTCACCGACAGTGCAAGATAGTTCCCTTTTCTCCATACCCTCTCCAGCATTTGTTGTTTGTAGATTTTCTGATGATGCCCATTCTAACTGGTGTGAGGTGATACCTCATTGCAGTTTTGAATTGCATTTCTCTAATAATTAGTGATGTTGAGCAGCTTTTCATGTGCCTCTTGGCCATCTGTACGTCTTCTTTGGAGAAATGTCTATTTAGGTCTTCTGCCCATTTGTGGATTGGGTTGTTTGTTTTTTTAATATTGAATCTCATGAGCTGTTTATATATTTTGGAGATTAATCCTTTGTCTGTTGATTCATTTGTAAATATTTTCTCCCATTCTGATGGTTGTATTTTTGTCCTGTTTATAGTTTCCCTTGCTGTGCAAAAGCTTTTAAGTTTCATTAGGTCCCATGTGTTTATTTTTGTTTTTATTTGCATTACTCTAGGAGGTGGGTCAAAAAAGATCTTGCTGTGATTTATGTCACAGGGTGTTCTTCTTATGTTTTCCTCTAAAAGTTTTATAGTGTCCGGTCTTACATTTAGCTCTTTGACTCATTTTGAGTTTATTTTTGTGTATGGTGTCAGGGAGTGCTCTAATTTCATTCTTTTACATGTAGCTGTCTAGTTTTCCCAGAATCACTTATTGAAGAGACTGTCTTTTCTCCATTTTATATGCTTGCCTCCTTTGTCATAGATTAGTTGACCATAGGTGCATGTGTTTATCTCTGGGCTTTCTGTCCTGTTCCACTGATCTGTGTTTCTGTTTTTGTGCCGGTACCATATTGCCTTGATTACTGTAGCTTTGCAGTATAGTCTGAAGTCAGGGAGTCTGATTCCTCCAGCTCCATTTTTTTCCCCTCGAGCTTGCTTTGGCTATTCAGGGTCTCCATACACATTTTAAGATTTTTTATTCTAGTTCTGTAAAAAAATGCCATTGGTAATTTGATAGGGATTGCATTGAATCTGTAGATTGCTTTGGGTAGTATAGTCATTTTCACAATATTGATTCTTCCAATGCAAGAACATGGTATATCTCTCCATCTGTTTGTATTGCCTTTAATTTCTGTCATTAGTGTCTTATAGTTTTCTGAGTACAGGTCTTTTGCCTCCATAGGTAGGTTTATTCCTAGGTATTTTATTCTTTTTGTTGCAGTGGTGAATGGGATTGTCTCCTTAATTTCTCTTTCTGATCTTTCATTGTTAGTGTATAGGAATGCAAGAGATTTCTGTGCATTAATTTTGTATCCTGCTACTTTACCAAATTCATTGATTAGCTCTAGCAGTTTTCTGGTGGCATCTTTAGGATTATCTATGGATAGTATCATGTCATCTGCAAACAGTGACAGTTTTACTTTTTCTTTTCCAATTTTTATTCCTTTAACTTCTTTTTCTTCTCTGATTGCCGTGGCTAGGACTTCCAGAACTATGTTGAATAATAGTGGTGAGAGTGGACATCCTTGTCTTCTTCCTGATCTTAGAGGAAATGCTTTCAGTTTTTCACCATTGAGAATGATGTTTGCTGTGGGTTTTTTGTATGTGGCCTTTATTATGTTCAGGTAGCTTCCCTCTATGCCCACTTTCTGGAGAGTTTTTGTCATAAATCGGTGTTGAATTTTGTCAGAAGCTTTTTCTGCATCAATTGAGATGATCATATGGTTTTTATTCTTCAGTTTGTTAATATGGTGTATCATATTGATTGATTTCTGTATACTGAAGAATCCTTGCATCCCTGAGATAAATGCCACTTGATCATGGTGTATGATCCTTTTAATGTGCTGTTGGATTCTGTTTGCTAGTATTTTGTTGAGGATTTTTGCGTGTATGTTCATCAGTGATATTGGTCTGTAGTTTTGTTTATTTGTGATATCTTTGTCTGGTTTGCTATCAGGGTGATGGTGGCCTTCTGGAATGAGCTTGGGAGTGTTTCTTCCTCTGCAATATTTTGGAAGAGTTTGAGAAAGATGGATGTTAGCTCTTCTCTAAATGTTTGATAGAATTCACCTGTGAAGCCCATCTGGTCCTGGACTTTTGTTTGTTGGAAGATTTTTAATCAAAGTTTCAATCTCATTACTTTGGATTGGTCTGTTCATATTTTCTATTTCTTCCTGGTTCAGTCTTGGAAGGTTATACCTTTCTAAGAATTTGTCCATTTCTTCCAGGTTGTCCATTTTATTGGCATAGATTTGCTTGTAGTAGTCTCTTATGATGCTTTGTATTTCTATGGTGTCTGTTGTAATGTCTCCTTTTTCATTTCTAATTTTATTGATTTGAGTCCTCTCCATTTTTTTCTGGATGAGTCTGTCTGTTGTAATGTCTCCTTTTTCATTTCTAATTTTATTGATTTGAGTCCTCGCCATTTTTTCCTGGATGAGTCTGGCTAAAGGTTTATCAATTTTGTTTATCTTCTCAAAGAACCAGCTTTTATTTTTATTGATCTTTGCTATTGTTTTCTTTGTTTCTATTTCATTTAGTTCTGCTCTGATCTTTATGATTTCTTTCCTTTTACTAACTTTGGGTTTTGTTTTTTCTTCTTTCTCTAGTTGCTTTAGTTGTAAGGTTAGATTGTTTACTAGAGATTTTTCTTGTTTCTTGAAATAGGATTGTATCGCTATAAACTTCCCTCTTAAAACTGCTTTTGCTGCATCCCATAGGTTTTGGATCATCATGTTTTCATTGTCATTTGTCTCTAGGTATTTTTAAATTTCCTCTTTGATCTCTTCAGTGATCTCTTGGTTATTTAGTAACGTATAGTTTAGCCTCCATGTGTTTGTGTGTTTTATGTTTTTTTTTCATCTTCACTCTCATTATTCTGAATTTTTTTTCTGGAAGGTTGCCTATCTCCACTTCATTTAGTTGTTTTTCTGGGGTTTTATCTTGTTCCTTCATCTGGTACATAGTCCTCTGCCTTTTCATTTTGTCTATCTTTCTGTGAATGTGGTTTTTGTTCCACAGGCTGCAGGATTGTAGTTATTCTTGCTTCTGCTGTCTGCCCTCTGGTGGATGAGGCTATCTAAGGGGCTTGTTTGGTATTAGGATTCTTCACAAGCATTCCATTTCTCATCCTTGTGGGCACATGATGGAATTTCATTTCCCTCTCCTCGTAAAGTTAGGCAAGATTTTTAACTTGCTTTGGCTGATGAGGTGAGGTGACTTTTTTTTTATTGAAGTATAGTTGATTTACAATATTGTGTTAGTTTCTGCTGTACAGCAAAGTGAGTCAGCTATACATATATATTTTTTCAGATTCTTTTCCATTATAGTTCATTACAAGATATTGAATATAGTTCCTTGTGCTATACAGTAGGACCTTGTTTATCTATCTTATATATAGTAGTTTGTATCTGCTAGTCCCAAACTCCTAATTTAACTCTTCCTGCCCCTTCCCCTTTGGTAACCATAAATTTGTTTTCTATGTCTGTGAGCCTGTTTCTGTTTTTTAAACAAGATCATTTGTATAACTTTTTAAGAGTCCACTTACAAGTAATATCATATGATATTTGTCTTTCTCTGTCTGACTTACTTGGTATGATAATCTCTAGGTCCACCCATGTTGTTGCAAATGGCATTATTTTATTCTGTTTTATGGCTGAGTAATATTCCATTGTGTGTGTGTGTTTGTGTGTATGTGTGTGTATATATATATATATATACCCCATATGGAAGTGACATGTTGCCAAGCATGTATGGGACTCACCACATTCCCTTCCCACTACTCTGGTGATCATTGAAGCTGTTGTCAAGAAGAATTCATCATTTGGAGTCCTTAAGTTATGATGAGAAAAGTCCTCCCCTACCAATCAACATTGGCTGTGTATTATAGGTGAGAAGTAAACCTTTGTGCTATTAGCCCACTGACATGTTGTAACTGTTTGTTACTGCAGCTTAACCTAGCCTATCCTGACTGATACATCTTGGCTCCAACTCTTGATTTTAAGTCTCAGTTCACCAGTAATTCATGTTATTTCATTTTAACCTCTCTGAGCCTCAGTTCCCCCATTTCTGAAATGAAGTGTTTGGATCAGATTCTCTCTACAGTACCTTCCAACTCCAACATTCTCTAATTCTTCCCCTTTTAAATGAAAGTATTACTCCTTTTAATAATTTTGGTCTTTTTTCTTTTGGACTGAGAGGCTGGAGTTAAAACCTGAATTTTGCCATTTACTTGCTGTGTGTCTTTGGGCAAGTTACTCAGTCACTCTAAGCTTTATCTTCCTTTCCTAGAAAATGGAAAAGCAGCTAGCTCCTGGAACTCATGTGGATTAAACCGGATGACTAGTTGAGGTAATTTATAGAGCATGGCCCAAAGTGCCAGGCACTCAGGGGTTTCTAAGCAAATACCTGCCGATTCCAATCTCAGAAGAGGAGGTGTTGCTAGCATCTCCTCTCCTGATGATGGGGCTCAGGGAGACCAAGAGGCACAGAGGGGTTGGCCTGTCTATTTCACAACACTTGTTAGAGAAACAAATGTTGCAGGTCATAGGATAGACTAAGGGAAAAAACAGGTGTTAAGTGAAGATGCACTTAAATTCTGGAAGTATTGATTAATGAAGACAGCTTGAAAGCCCTTTGCTTAAAATCTTGCCTCAGCTGCTGGAGTGGAGTTTGCTTAAAACGGTACTTTTCCCCTTTGGAACTTTAAATAATGAAAGAGAAGATCTTTATGTTCACTTTGATTTTGAATAATTACAAGATTATTTTGTTGAATTTATTTCCTTGGTCTGTCTCCTGAGTTGCAGTTTTTATGTTCATGTCCCCTGAGGTGCTCTGCTGGTTTCCTTCTTCCCTCCCTTCTCCCTCCCCAACCTTTTTCTTCTTCCTTTTTAAATTAATAGACTTTATGTTTTAGAGTAGTTTTAGGTTTACAGAAAATTTGAGCAGAAAGTAGAGTTTCTATATAATCATCACCCCCACCCCCAGTTTCCCCTGTTACTAACATCTTGCATGAATTAGTGTGGTACATTTGTTAAATTGATGGACCAATAGTGATACATTATCGTTATCAACTAAATTCCATAGTTTATATTAGGGTTCCACTTTGTGTTATACAGTTCTACGGATTTTGACAAATATATTATGTCATATATCCACCGTTAAAGTTTCATACAGAATAGTTTCACTGCCCTAAAATTGTGTGTTTCACCTATTCATTCCCCTTCCCACTGCAGTAGCCACTGATCTTTTTTACTGTCTATATAGTTTTGCCTTTTCCAGAATGTCATTTGTATGCAATATAATAGGTAGCCTTTTCACACTAGCTTCTTTCACTTAACCATTTGCATTTAAGATTCCTTCATTTTTCATGGCGTAAAAGCTAATTTCTTTTTATCACTGAATAATATCCTATTATATGGATGTACCAGTTTGTTTATCCGTTTACCTATTGAAGGATATCTTGGTTGCTTCCAATTTTTGGCAGTTATGAATAAAGCTGCTATAAACACTTGTGTACACGTTTTTGTGTGGACATAAGTGTTTGACTCATTTGGGTAAACACCTAGGAGCAAAATTACTGGATTGCGCTTACATTTAACTTTGTAAGAAATAGCCAAACTGTCTTTAGAAGTGGCTGTACCATTTTAGATTTCCACCAGGAGTGAATGAGAGTTCCTGTTGCTGCACGTTCTTGTCAGCATTCGGTGTTGTCAGTGTTTTGGATTTTAGCCATCTGATAGGTGTGTGGTGGTATCGCATTGTTGTTTTAATTTGCAAGTCCCTAATGACATACGATGTGGAGCATATTTTCATGTGTTATTTGCCATCTGTATATCTTCTTTGGTGAAGTGTCTGTTAAGATCTTTTGCCCACTTTTAAACTGAGTTGTTTGTATCATATTGCTGAATTATAAGAGTGCTTTGTATATTTTTGGATACAAGTCCTTTGTCAGATACGTGTTTTGCAAACACTTTCTCCAAGTCTGTGGCTTATTTTTTCATTCTCTTAACAGTTTCTTTTGCATAGCAGATGTTTTAAATTTTAATGAAGGCCAACTTATCAATTTTTTCTGTCACAGATCATGCTTTTTGGATTGTATCTAAAAAGCCATTACAAACTCAGGTCACCTAGATTTTGTCCAGTGTTTCCTTCTAGAGGTTTTATAGTTTTGTCGTTTACATTTACGTCTATAATCCATTTTGAGTTAATTTTTGTGAAGGATGTAAGGTCTGTGTCCAGATTCTTTTTTTTTTTTTTTTTGCATGTGTATTTCTAGTTGTTCAGCACCGATTGTTGAAAAGACTGTCCTTTCTCAATTGAATTGTCTTTGCTCCTTTGTCAAAGATTAGTTGACTTTATTTGTGTGGGTCTATTTCTGGCCTCTATTGGTGTGGGCTCTCAATTCTGGTTTTTGCTTTATTTGTCAATTCTCCTGCCAGTACCACACTGTCTTGATCACTGAAACTTTGTAGTTAGTCTTGGAGTTGGGTAGTGTCAGTCCTCTGACTTTGTTCTTCACCAATATTGTGCTGGCTATTCTGGATCTTTTCCTCTTTCTGTAATAATATTAGAATCAGATTGTTGATATACACAAAGTAACTGCTGAGATTTTGATTGGGCTTGCTTTGAATTTGTAGATCAAGTTGGGAGGAACTGACATCTTGACAACATTGAGTCTTATCTACATTAACATGGAATATCTCTCCATTTAGTTAGATCTTCTTTTGTTTCTTTCATCTGAATTTTGTAGTTTTCCTCACATAGATTTTGTACACATTTGTACCTAAGTATTTAACGGGTTTGGTGCTAATGTAAGTGGTTTTAATTTCAACTTCCAATTGTTCTTTGCTAATATATAGGAAAACAATTCACTTTTGTATATTTAGCTTTGTATCCTGCAACCTTGCTATAATCACTTATTAGTTCCAGGAAATTTTTTTTTTTGGTCTATTCTTTTGGATTTTCTACATAGATGATCACTTAATCTTCAAATAAAGACAGTTTTATTCCTTCCTTCCCAATCTTTTATTTCCTTCTTATCTTACTGCATTAACTAGAACTTTCAGCATGTTGTCAAATAGAAGTAGTGAGAGGGGACATCCTTGGCTTGTTCTCGATCTTAGTGAAGAAACATCTGGTTTCTCACCATTGAGTACGATGTTAGCTGTAGGTTTAAAGCGTCTAGTTTTTCTCCATTAAGTATGATGTTAGCTATAAGATGTTCTTTATCAAGTTAAGGATCTTATTTCTTTTTAATCATTGGCTATAATAACCAAATCAAGGAGACCTGGGTTTAAATACTGACTCTGCTACTTTCTAGTTGTGTTGACCTTGAATAAGTTAATTAGGCTGTCTGAGCCTTTGAGTCCTCAGCGTGAGATTTTTTTAAAAACACTTTTCGAAATTGTGGAAAGGTTTGGAGTTGGAAAACCCTAAAATTATTCAGAGGTGAGTGCCTTCAAGAATTGGGCTTGGCAATGGCACTACACCCTGGTATAGGAAGAAGAATAAAAGATGTGGAAGGAAGAACCTTTTGAGTACTGAGCAGTGGCAGAGATTGCTAAGAACAGCTGACACGTCAAATATGATTCCCCAAACATTGGGATGGATCTGTGTGCCAGTTAGAACAGAAACGGCCCTCTGATTGAGCACAGACACACAAGCCATCCTTTAGGATGAAAGCTGTGGAACATGGGAGAGGTAACCGAGGTGGAAAACACCCAGAAGAAAAACAAAGAGATGGAAGCATTACTGATTCCAAACCACTCTGCCTGCTCAGCCATATAACACTCCTTCAGAAGACACCCGTCAGGACTTGGGCAGTGGATTGGCCAACCCATTCTGGCTGCTTTACCTTCTGTAGATGCACTGTTTCTTTGTCTTTCTTCCATAGGGCCCCTTTATCTTCCCCAGCCTTGGTACTACTAAGCCTCTAGCTGTGAGGATGGCAGGCTGTTTCTGTCTCCTCAGAGTGTGTACAGGCTGCCATAGAACTGAGATAGGCAGTTGGTTTTGACTTTCTACCAAAGACCCTGGTGGGTCTAGGTGACCACTTGTGTCTTGCCTGTATTTTTTTAGCCAGATACTTTCAGGCAATTATTGGTTTTTTCCCCCCAGTAAATGTCTGGCTTTGGTAGTTGTTTTGCTGTTTTCTAGCTTTTCAGTCACTGCTACAGTCATAACCATGCCTTCCCTTCCCCCACCTTATGAATATGTATGGTCCACAAAAATGCCTTTAATTGATCTAGCCTATGTTTTCCTAATTATCTTAGCCGTAATATACTGATTATTACTATAAAGCAGATGTGTATTCGGAATCAGGTGCTCCAGCTTCTGGAAACCTTGGTTTTACCTTTCCTACATCTGAAAATATTTGAATAACACAAATCAAAACAACTTTTAATTTCTGTGTGAGAACCACAGATGGAACCATGAGAGATCCCGCTCTTCTTTTTTTCCTTTACATTTCTCCCCATTTTAAAAGCTTTAATATTACTTCTTTCCTCACTGTCTGAGGATGATGCAATTTTCTGAATATATGTCACAGCCAGTTATTAAATACCAGTTACTGGCTGCAATGGGAAGGAACAATTAACAAAGTGCAATATCACTTGCTATTTAAATTCCAATTATAAAAGCTAATTTCTTTCTACAGAGTTGCTCTGTTTTGGTTAAAGCTGTGGTGCCCACCATAACAAAAAGTATGAATTTACATAAATATGCTTGAATTTTTAAAGCACAGATATAAACAGAGCATTTTTATGTTATTCAATCAAGCCATAATCTTTCTTAAATTAACAAATGCTTATTCTTCACAAGAGAAGCAGAACTACTTAGTTTGCCAGTTTCTCAGTAGTATTCTTTGTTCATCTGTCAGTGAAGGTGAATGGATTGAGGCCCTTAATTCATGCAAGAAATGCAACCACCTGTCCCTAGAAGACACGCTCCTGGCAGCAAAATGAGTGTTCAGTTGCTGTTTCAGGCCTTATAATTGTCTAGAGGCCCCACTTGGAGTTTCTAGGTATCCAGATGGGAATTAGATTCTTCCTTCCCAGGAAGAAGACTTAGCAGACTGACAAGTCTGCTCTTCCTTAGATGTGCATTCATGGGGGCTGCCCCTTTTCAAGAGCAACTCCTGCAAGCATAGAGTGCCAAACAAAGGGCCCTTTGAACAAGAACCTCACAACTTTTATTACTAGAAAACTAGGTCTGGCAGCCCCACTTCTGTTTGTCAGAGAGGGTTCCTGGGGGCACAGTACCAGCCCCAAAATGAACTGTTTCCAGCATCCTGGTCGATGCCCTCATTCTTCAGACCACTGGCTTGCTCCCCTCATCTCAGTGATCCTCCCTGAAGTCTGGTCCATGTTGGACCCTTCTTCCCTCAAAGGTCCTAGGATTTCAGTGGCTGGATGGCCTCAGAGGGCAACTCAAGGCTGTGTCCACTGAGGACTTTTTCTGGCTGTGAGGGTGCTTCTGAGCAGTTCCAAGGAAAACTCTTTCAAGGAACCCTTTCGAAAGCCTCTAGTTTGCCTCAGGTCAGGGTTGTAGACTCAAATTCCTCTGGGGATCAGGGAAGTAAGGGAAGTGGAAGATGTGGAAGATGATAGAACGGATGCAAGACCCCCAACTCCCCCCACCCCCGCCGCCAGAAGGGGCAGCCATTGCCGAGCTCAGCAGACCTTCATGGCCTAGTTTCCAGACCCTCCACCTTTTCACGAGCAGCCAGCATCCAGATTTCATGTGCAGTCTCCCAATTTAAAGGTACAGAAACACTGTGCTGGCCAAATAGAACCTGTCGGTAGATGGACTTAGCTCTCCGGTTCATTGGTCAATAACCTCTAATTGTGTTTCACACCAGCACTATTGTCCTTTCTGTGCTCTCCTACTTGGCCTGAGGCACTGGTTTACCTTCTCTCCAGAGTCAACACTTTGGGTGCAACAAGCAGAAAAATCAACTTGTACTGGCTGAAAAAACGAGGAATTTTGTTGGCATCCTTGGAAGTTCACACTTAGCGTGAGCTTCATGATTGATCATCTGGAAACACAAGCTCCACTTTCCTTGTAAATATTTTGGCTCCACCCAGGGTTACCTTCATCCCCAAGCTGGTTTCAGAATGGCTGCAGCAGTTCAAGGCCTCACGCCTTTATGTCACATCATCCAGAGAGAACGGAAAGTCTCTTCCATAAGCTCTTTCAGAAGAGTAAACAAGAGCTGTCCCAGAAAACATGGTCAATTGCTCCTCATGTCTCATTGGCCTAAACTAGGTCCTGTGTCCTTTCCTGAGCCAATCAGACAAGAGGGATGAGATTACCCTTCTACCAGCTGAGCTTGAGCCCCGGAGGTAAGGGTGGGTTATAGTTTCCTGAGGCTTGTGGGCTTTGCGTCTACCTGTGTGTGTATGTATGTATTAGGTGTGTGCACACATATGTGCATACCTGCACAAAATCTGGGTTCTATTAAGAAAGGCAAAGGGGTGAATGGATGCCGGGCAATTAACCAATGACGTCTATGATAATGTGGTTTGTATTTTATAAAACTGCGTCTCTCTAGGTCTGGTGTGGTGGTTGATAACCCAGTGCTTCTTGCTGCCAATGTCCAAATTCTAGTAATTGGGGCACTTGATACGGTTCCCAAATCCTCATGTTGTTGTTTTTCTTCTGTCTCCGCATAGAGAATAGGGGTCAGATGGGCAAATTGAGTTCCTACAACTGCTTGGGCACTGTGTTGGACCTGGGTTTGACACACTTACAAACAAACTTAACTTTTCTGAGTCCCTTTAAAAAACCTGTAACACGGGGAGGACATGAATTACCTCAGTGTGTTATCCAGAGATTAAATGCAAGTATGTAACACGGTTCTTGGTGTACAGTGTTTAATATAAAGTAATTATCATTATTATGTTGAAACCTTCATTCCTGAAGTTACCTTTTCAAACTTTAAGTGTTGGTTTATAGCAACACATTAATTATTTTGGGGGTTGGTACTTTTTCCTCATTTAACCAATATCTAAAAGGTATGAAAATGTCTTGAATATATATATATGTATATGTATATATGTATGTATAACTGAATCACTTTGCTGTACACCTGAAATTAACACAACACTATAAATCAACTATATTTCAATACAAGTTTTTAAAATTTTTACATGAAAAAGGAATACTTCCAGCCAAACAAACAAACATCTTGACCTAGTGTTTTAGGAATTAAGGATTAAAATCTGCCATACTTTTTCAATGAAGACAAGCCATGGCTGACTTAGCCAGTTGACTTCGCTTGTTCTTTTTCTTTAAGCACAAATTTATTGTTATTTTAGCTTTGCCATTGAACCAGGGAGTTGAAGTAAATGAATCACCAGCGATTGGCTGCCAGAGGAGTTAAGCAAAAATAATGAGCTCTTTGTCTCTTTGTTCACTTTCTCACCCACACAGGCCAGTTCTGGGAGGTCAACGCTATTCCTCTTAACTTCTTTATATCTTGATCTATGAAACTGGAGACAAAGACT
Source organism: Stenella coeruleoalba (assembly GCF_951394435.1). NCBI lineage: Eukaryota > Metazoa > Chordata > Mammalia > Artiodactyla > Delphinidae > Stenella > Stenella coeruleoalba. The sequence goes on from NC_137153.1 coordinate 41,606,732, forward strand.
TAAGATGACGATAATTCTTAATAGTATTAATAATGGCATCTTACATTGGTATCGTGCTTTGCAGTTTGCAAAAATGCCTTCACATTTTACAAACCACAGGGTTTTAAGGTCTGTGAGATTATAAATTGTGTTTTGCTCACTCTTTTTTTCTAATTCCTATCCCAATGCCTGCTGTATAATAGAAGCTTAACAAATATGTGAATCAGCCTCAAAATAATCTGGTGGGGTAGATTTGGACGTTATCACTGTTATTCCCCTTTCATACAAGAAGCAGCTAAGCCTCAGAGATTTCATGACTTGCTTAAGGCTTTCTAATACATGCTTTGGGGTGGGGAGGAGAGATGGGATTTTCTGAAAAATAGTCTGGTTTGTGATTACAAAAATTAGGTTCCTTTCCAGTCTGTGGGAGAGAACGCTGAGAGAATGTGGGATTATTGCAAGGAGTTCAGGGATCCACATGCATACCAAGAATTTGTCCACAAAAACTGGACAAAGACGATGGAGAGAGGGCCTAGCCCCCTTCATACTTTGAGGTTTCTGGGGTAAAGAAATCCCAAACCAAACCCTCATACATGGCAGCCCAGTTTATATCAGCACATCAAACTGTCCGTGGTGAGAAACTAGAACTAGATCTTGTTCCCCCAATCTGATTTGGGCTAATACTTGTAGAAAACACAATAAAATAAATTACTCTTAATTTCTCCACTTATGAAAGACTGTTAACAAAGATTTTACATTCCAGCACTGTCCACAGACCACACCTTGGCTAGATTGGTTTAGATTTTTAACACATTAAAAATATTACAACTATATTTACAATATTTTAGTATAGTCTTTATAAAAATGTCAATTCACTGTGCACTATAGGTGGTGAGAGCCAGTATTGGGACACCAGTTTAACTATGTATGGTGAACAAATTATTCTTTCAGCCCTGAGATTGTATAACCTCATTTAGAGATGGCATCAAAAGTCTATATTTCTGGAGTCTAAAAAAAAAAAAAAAGTTTATGAAGAACCTAGGGGCAGGATGGGAATACAGAGGCAGACCTACTAGAGAATGGACTTGAGGACATGGGGAGGTGGAAGGGTAAGCTGGGACAAAGTGAGAGAGTGGCATGGACATATATACACTACCAAATGTAAAATAGATAGCTAGTGGGAAGCAGCCACATAGCACAGGGAGATCAGCTCGGTGCTTTGTGACCACCTAGAGGGGTGGGATAGGGAGGGTGGGAGGGAGGGAGACGCAAAAGGGAAGAGATATGGGAACATATGTGTATGTATAACTGATTCACTTTGTTAAACAGCAGAAACTAACACACCATTGTAAAGCAATTATACTGCAATAAAGATGTTTAAAAGCAGAAGTCTATACTTCAGGCACTTTCTTGAGGCATAACATCCAGCTGGCCCCTGTAGGAGGCCCTGCTCACACATTTGTGCCCTACTGTTTTCCACATGTGTGAAATGCTGTTGTGATTAATAAAACACAACTTGGGTAACAGCTCTAAGGAAGTTATATTAGCTATTTGATTTTTCTTCCCTCTTCAGTTGGTACTGGAAATATAACTAATACCTTGTCGGAGAATCAACAAAGTTTTGACATTATAAAGAAGTCCTTATACTTGAAATCTTTGGTTAGCACTTCTCCGTGTAGACCTTGATGGATTAGGGTGAAGGCTGGCTAATTGTACTAAGTTTGAGGAGTCTCTAACATGAGGACTGTGTTGTCTTACCTGAGGCTCACTGTTAGTTTCCAGAACCCAAGTTTTTCATGAGAGAAAGCAGTGCCCCATTTATTCATTCGATCACACTCAGTGTGCCAGGTACTGGCTTAGGTAGCAGGATAGGGTGTGAACAATGGCCTCTCCCCTCAGAAACACCAGGAGGAAGTGAATGGAGGCTTTGGGTTAGTTCAACAGAGTTCCAGCAGTGGGAGGTAGGGGGAAGAACCACTGCTCACCCCCAAGCTGAAGTGAGATGTGTGAGGCTGGCAGCTGGCTTCTGCACCCTCACATAACATACCTGAACAAACTCTTTCAAGTCTTGGTACTGGGCCTGGGTGGCCTTTTGTTTAGTGCAAGAGCTGGGCTTAATGCACAGAAATGATAATGATAGGTACTTACATGACTTAAGAACATTGTCCAGCTCTCCAGGCAGGAGTGGAACAGAGCAGAACGTGAGGCTGTAAACTGGCTTCCTTGGCACGAAGCAGCGACATAGAGCATCTCGAGAAGATGAGGTTGGCTGGCAGCCTGCAGATTCAGGGGAAGTTTGTGTTCTCTAGACTGGAAAAACCTTTGATTTTTCTGAGTTGAGGAATGGACAGTTCTCACGGGAAAATGGGCATTTTTCCTAATGGGCTCTGGAGACAGGTACAATTTTTACACTTTTCCCATGTTGGGAAAATTCCTCTAGACCAGTGCTTCTCAAACTTGCATGAGCATATGAATAACTGAGGGAAATGCAGGTTAGGTTAGGTTGGTCTGGGACAGTGCCTGAAATTCTGTGTTTCCAACAAGCTCCCTCCCGGGTGATGCTGAATTTGCTACAGTATTGCTGGACTGAGGGTGGTGCTCTGAGGAGCAGAGACCTGGAACCCACCTGGTGGCCTGGACCCATGGGAACTGGCCTCACCTGCTTTTGCGGAAGGCATTGACCCCGGTTTCAGACGCAGTTGTATTATCCAGTCATTACATTGTCTGCTGTGGTATTTCCTTCTCTCAAGGATCTTAGGTAGTCTGAGATATTGCTGTAGAGTATATATTGGTTGCTGTGTTTAATCATTAAAAAAAATAATCTTTGTTGTGCATCGGAGTACTACATCTTCTTCAGGGCACAGTAGCTGTCATACACAATCAAGGTCCCACGTCATTACAAGGCATTGCCTTAACCCCACATGTCTTGTTTGTCTCGCATATGTTGGGGGTAGTCCACCATAGTAAATTTTGCTTTGGAGAACTTGGCAATCCAATCATAAAATGATGAACTCACATGTTATGTTCAGTGATTTGATCCTGCAGCAACCTCTCAGATGGATGGGTTGCAGAATAAATCTGTGAAAGGAACTATATCCATTGATTATATTCTGGGCATTGAATTTCGCTGTCATCAGATATAGCTTGTCGTTTGAGCCTTCTGGGTTAAAAACAATTACAGAAATCTAAAAACAATTTCCATTTTGATGTTTTGTTCCCTGTGAGCTACGTCAAATCGGTTCTTTTATAAAGAAAGTAAAGGTTCGAAGCTCATCCAAAATTATACTCAAAAGTGATTTCAGGAAAATGGAGGCTTCATATCACAGTATCACTGTGATATGAAGCCTTCTTTAATTTGCTCTCCTCCTTACCAGTGTCTCTGGTCATCTTGCTGTCCCCTTTTCCCCTCCTCACAACCCCACCTGGTTCTTGGTTTTGTATTTACTGACTAATACAATGAGGGAGAGACTCACAGAGTGTATTTTTGTAAAGGAGGAGGATGTTGAAGGAATAGATTAATCTTCTGAAACATGGAGAATCTTACAAAAGCCCCAGTCCTTTGTTCAGTGCGGTGCATCCCAGGCCAGCGTCAACTCCCCAAGCTGGTGGTAGTGGTTTCTAAAGAAAAGATAATCAGGTAGCATAGACCAAACTGATCTTCCAAAATTATTTTTAGTGGATTGGAAGAGTGGCTTCACTTAATGTCTCTGATTTCTTCATTTATTTTTGTAGGTCACATTCCATCCCTAAAACATTCCGTGGGTCTGTCAGCAACTTTGATTGAAGCAGAAAGTTATCAAATGTCCTGATGAGGGCTTGGAAGGGTCTTTGCTCTTAAGGAGTTTTGTTGTAATGGTATTTTCCTTAATCAGATTTGGCTAATACTTCTCTTACTCACAGAGTTTTAGAAGGAAAAATAATCTAGCCAACTTAGAAATCTAGTCCAACCAACTCATTTTACCGATGTGGAAACAGCTGGGGAGTTTGCTCAAGGTCACCCAGACCTGTCTCTGAATCCCAGTCCTGGACTCCCCGCTCCAGTCTACCTCAGTGCCTTTCTATGTTGATTTATGGGTGTGATATGGAGGCTGTGAGGCCTGAGGCAGCAAGTTTTCCACCTTTCCTGGTGGGAGTTGGGGTGTTCTGTCTGATACATTCATTGCATTTCCATACCATCCAGACCCTGTGTTCTAGCAGGGTCACAGTACATTAACCAATGTTCCAGAGAGGCAAAGTGGCATGGAGCCTGGATTCTGTAGCGTGGTGACCTGGGTCAGATCCTGCTTTGCTCCATACATGTTGTGTGACTTTGGGTAAGCCACTGAGCCTCTCTTCAGATATAAAATGGGACCTTCCTTGCAGGATTGTTGTGAGGACTGAATGAGCAGTTAAAGCAAGCAGCCAGGTGCATTGTATTTGGAATCGTGTGTGGTTTTACAAACTGTGGATCTCTACTAGGTATTGAGTTGTGAAATCAGTGTTCTGAATCATAAATAGCATTAGAAAAATTAAATGGCATATGCTAGGATAAAATAGAACATAGTAGAGTGTGTTGCACCTAGGCAGGGTATTGTTTGGTATCCTTTTGGTTCCCCTTTTTGGTGTTCCTTTGGTTGTGTGTGTGTGTGTGTGTGTGTGTGTGTGTGTGTGTGTGTAATGGCTTAAAGTATAAAATGAATTTCTCACTGTGGATTGCAGTTAAGAGTTTGGAAGCTCCTGCTCCAGAGAGCAGGGTGAGTGAATTCATCTGTCTTAGCACAGATGTATTAGAGTGAATGAGGCACATTTTAGACATCAATGTACAAGGCAAACTCTGGCTGAAACATAAATGTGCTTCTTTTGCAGAGGGAGACCAAAGGGCAGTTTCTTATTGACCACATCTGCAACTACTACAGCTTGCTGGAGAAGGACTACTTCGGCATTCGTTTTGTGGACCCAGAGAAGCAGCGGGTAAGAGCTGACCACTATCTGGACCCATTCTGGGAGGGTCACTCAGGCTTTGGGGTGCTGAATAGGTTCTTCTCAGAGCAGTTGTGGTACACTTGTTCTCATGGTTATTGACCACATGAAACTTACCAGCCTGGGTATGTGTTTGCGCACGCACGTGTGTGTGTGTGTGTGTGTGTGTGTGTGTAGTTGTGTATAAGAATCTGGCACTGTTCCCACTGGACTGAATGAGATGGGGGAAGGGAAACTTAACATTAGGGCTTTCCAGAAAGCTGCTCCCACCTGGTTGAAGAGAGAATGTTCTTGTGCCCTTTGAACCCAGAGTTTGCCAAAGCTTCTCAAACAGTGGCTACATAAAATCTCATTACAGAAAAAATCCACCCCTCACTATAAAAAATTATTGGTAGAGAGAGGAACAAACGGGTGACTGTTTTAATGGCATGAGGTTTTCTTTTGGGGATGATGAAAATGTTTGAAACGATATAGGTGATAGATATACAACATTGTGAGTGTACTAAATGCCACTGAAGTGTACGCTTTAAAATGGTTAATTTTTTTTTATAAATTTATTTATTTATTTAGGCTGTGTTGGGTCTTCATTTCTGTGTGAGGGCTTTCTCTAGTTGCGGCGAGCAGGGACCACTCTTCATCGCGGTGCGCGGGCCTCTCATTGTCGCGGCCTCTCGTGTTGCGGAGCACAAGCTTCAGCTGCGCAGGCTCAGTAGCTGTGGCTCACGGGCCGAGTTGCTCCACGGCGTGTAGGATCTTCCCAGACCAGGGCTCGAACCCATGTCCCCTGCATTGGCAGGCAGATTCTCAACCACTGCGCCACCAGGGAAGCCCTAAAATGGTTAATTTTATGTTAATTTTACGTCATTTTTTTAAAAAGCTTTGGCAGATGATGGGTTAAGATAGTTTGCAAGCTGCTCCTTGGGCACCACTAAAGTTGACAGCCTCCATTGTATTCCTGCTCCTGGACACACCTATCCTTCCTGGTCTCTGTTGATGCATAAGAGTGAGCAGCGGAGTCTTGGCTTTTGAGCCAGTGTACCAGCCTACGAGTGTTTGGGTACGGCATGTGCTGAACTCACAGTGATGTGTGTCCCTCACATCAAAAGACCCCAGGAATCTCCATCCCAGCTCCTACCACCTAGGGTTTCTCATTCCTCAACCCTACTGTGGGTCCCAGCTATGGGTTAAAAGGCCCTGTACCTGCTCCAGCCTGTGTTTCTTACCCTGCCCTACTGACAAGCAGGGCAAAGTGTGAAGGGGTTAGCTGGGGATGACTGCCTTCTTTAATTTGCTCTCCTCCTTACCAGTGTCTCTGGTCATCTTGCTGTCCCCTTTCCCCCTCCTCACAACCCCACCTGGTTCTTGGTTTTGTATTTACTGACTAATACAATGAGGGAGAGACTCACAGAGTGTATTTTTGTAAAGGAGGAGGATGTTGAAGGAATAGATTAATCTTCTGAAACATGGAGAATCTTATTGACCTCTCAGTAGGACCTAATCCTCTATAAAGGGATATAATGCAGTGGCTCAGAAGAAGGAGATTTGGGTTTCCTGCAGCACTCGAGGAAGCCTTGAATGGGCCAAGCATTTATCTGAATGAGAGGAAGGTAGCAGGACACCATGAGGATGTAGAGCTGACATGAGATCACGGAGGGAATTTGCGTGGTGTTTACTACTGAGTAACAGTGATTCCCAGACCTGGCCCTGCAACTAAGTCAGTTTAGGTATTTGCTAAAAATGCTTAGTGTGGACCTTATTCTAGACCTCCTGAATCAGAATTCCTGGGGCTAGGGTCAGGAAGATGTATTTTAAGACATCTTGATTCTAATTTTGATGCATTCATCCCAGCTTTGTCTCCTGACTGGTTTGGGGGACCATGGCATAAAGATGTTTATAGACATAATTTCTTATGGCCTATGAATATATTACCCTTGTATGGAGGGAGAAACAGGCTCAAAAACATTGTTACTTGCCCAAGGTCCCACAGGTAGTAAGTGATGCAGTGAGTATTTGAATTTAGAATTATGGTTCAGAGTCCCCATGGCCAAACAGGCTCTGTGAACTGTATTAGTCATCTAAGCACGTCTGAAAATAGATTATTTTTGTGCAAAATTCTAAAAAGCCACCTGCAGAAGTAACTCTGGCTACCATTAGTTGAGCATTTATTATATGCCAGAGATTTTATCATATGATCTTTAGTGTTCCCCAAAACACTTCAAGGAAGGGGAAACTGAGGCACAGAGAGGGTCAGTGGCTTGCCTATGGCTAGTAATTATAAGAGGAAGGATGGACTCTGAACCCATACTCTTTCCATTTCATCTCTCAGATGAAAATTTGAAACATAGCCTAGACTAGGGATCTGTAAACCCTTTCCGTAAAGGGCTAGATAGAAAATATTTGCAGCTTTGCAACTCAAAAAACTTCTGTTGTAATTACTCAATTATTAATTTCTAGTGGAAAGTGGCCATAGACAATACCTAAATTAACGGATGTGTCTGTGTTCCAATAAAACTTTTTTCCAGGGCTTCCCTGGTGGCGCAGTGGTTGAGAGTCCGCCTGCCGATGCAGGGGACATGGGTTCGTGCCCCAGTCCGGGAAGATCCCACATGCCGCGGGGCGGCTAGGCCCGTGAGCCATGGCCGCTGAGCCTGTGCGTCCAGAGCCTATGCTCCGCAATGGGAGAGGCCACAACAGTGAGAGGCCCGCGTACCGCAAAACAAACAAACAAAAAACAAAACTTTTTCCAGTGAAAGTATTTCACAACAATAGGCAGTCGGCCATGGTTTGCTGACCCTTAGTCTACACAATAGCTGGACACCATTTAAATGCATAAGCCTTTTTCATTCCTCTTGACCCTCTCGTTAGGGAGATACTGGATAAAATATTAAGCAAAGTCTTTAGAATTAGAATCAGGGGTATCAATATGAACCCATGTTTTTTAATATACATAGATAAATATAGAAATAAATATAAGGGGTGTGTGTGTGTGAGTGTGTGTGTATTAGGGTGGGGGGTTAGTAAGTATACATATATTTCCAAGTCCCACCTGCTGAGATGACTTAGAGGCAATGACACCACTGTAGTAATAAGTACACCTAGCCTTCAGATCTTGGTTTCAAATACCATGCTCTAATAAAAGGAAGAAGGGCTCCTTGCAGAAAAGGCTGATTCTTGGGCTGGAGTAGTGGAATCACAGGGTGAGCTTGGAGCATCTTGTGGCACCAGGAAGTAAAAAATTACTCAAAAAACAAAATGTAGGGCACTAGGAAAGGCACAGAGCCAATGTGAAAGAACTGCCAATGACCAAAACTGGAACAACTGGAGTTCAAAAACAAGTGGCAGGGGGCTTCCCTGGTGGCATAGTGGATAAGAATCCTCCTGCCAATTCAGGGGACATGGGTTCTAGCCCTGGTCCGGGAAATTCCCAAATGCCACGGAGCAACTAAGCCCATGCCCCACAACTACTAAGCCTGCGCTCTAGAGCCTGTGAGCCACAACTACTGAGCCCGTGTGCCACAACTACTGAAGCCTGTGTGCCTAGAGCCTGTGCTCTGCAACAAGAGAAGCCACTGCAACGAGAAGCCCACGCACTGCAACGAAGAGTAGCCTCCACTCGTTGCAAATAGAGAAAGCCCACGCACAGCAATGAAGACCCAATGCAGCCAAAATTAATTAATTAATTAAAAAAATAACAATAGCATTGGATTATAATCCATAGAATGAAATAAATATCAATGAGACTATATTGATATAAATAAATAACTGCATAAATAAATAAAAGGGGGAGAAGAGGCAGCTCTTCCTTACAGAAGAATTCCAATTAATTACTGTAGGGGGAATGAGAGAAATAGAAATCTCTATTTCTAGAGATTAAAGCGCCAAATAATTAGAGCGCCAAAATAATAATTGTTGTGGGCAAGATCGATCAGTGAATGCTAAAATTAATGGGCAACAGTTTGAGGAGAAGCAGGATATTTGCACAGTCTCAGGGAATCCTCTTCCCTCCTGCCCTGAGCCCGGTATTTTTTTTTTTTTAATGTTTTTTGTTTGTTTTATTTTTGGCTGCATTGGGTCTTTGTTGCTGCGTGCGGGCTTTCTCTAGTTGCGGGGAGCAGGGGCTACTCTTTGTTGTGGTGTGCGGGCTTCTCGTTTCAGTGGCTTCTCTTGTTGCAGAGCACAGGCTCTAGGCACATGGGCTTCAGTAGTTGTGGCACACGGGCTTCAGTAGTTGTGGCACACGGGCTTAGTTGCTCCGCAGCATTTGGGATCTTCCCGGACCAGGGCTCGAATCCGTGTCCCCTGCATTGGCAGGTGGATTCTTAACCACTGCACCACGAGGGAAGCCCGAGCCTTGTATTTTTAAATTATTGAAACAAGGGGAAAAAGAATAACTTTATAGTGGAAAGACTTGGCAGACACCACTTTAACCAAGCGATCAGGGTTAATATCAGCAATAAAAAGAAATACCAATGTCATGGACTCCCCCATACCATGCACTGAGAAGGCACTCTGTCTCTGTGGTATCCTTCACAACAATGTATAACCTCATTCAAATCTGGAGGGAACATCAGACAAACTAAAGGGAGAGACATTCTCCAAAACAACTTACCAATACTCTTCAAAGCTGTTCAGGTCATGAAGGACAAGAAAAGATTGGGGAACTCTCACAGATTAGAGAGATGCATCAACTAAGATAATATGGAATCCTGGATTGGATGCTCGAACAGAGAAAAGTGTAGTAGTTGGGAAAACTGGTGAATTCCAGATGAAGTCTGTAGTTTAGTTAATAGTATTGGGTTAATATTAGTTTCTTAATTTTGATAATTGCTCATGGCTATATAAGATGCTAATACTAAGGTAGATGAGTTGTTATGCTATTTTTGCAACTTTTCTGTATGTCTAAAATTATTTTTTTAACTTAAGTCTCTGGGTTGATATGCTTCATTGTTCTTTATATTTTGACTTGGTTTACCTTAATTTTTAGTGTCCAGACTCAGGTAGTAGATTAGTGGAAAAAGTAAGGGCCGCTCCAAAACAAAACCATCTTCTCTGATGTATTCACTAAATTGCATAGAGGGCTGCCTGAATAGTTCTGTTTTCCCCTGCAATATAGCCGTTATAGCCTTTTGATTTTGAAGATACAGTGTGAGTGTAACTTCCACATGGATTGCAAAGTAGTTGCTGTACAAAACTGTACGGACTTTGTACTCAGAAAGAGGCTTAGACTTTGTACTCATAAAGATGCTTGGACTTTGGACTCATAATGATGCTTGGACTTTGTACTCAGAAGGATGCAAATTAAATCCCATCTCTGCTGGTTAGAAAGCTATGTGATCTTGACCAAGTTAGTGAGCTTCTCTGAGTCTTTGTCCTGATTGTTAATATTGATAACAGTACCTACATGTAAGGTTGATATGGGAGTTAGAGATAAGCTATGTAAATGCTTAACAATGGTATACATGGAGTAGATGTCATGTGTTATTTTTATTATTAATTGTTATTATTACTTTTACTATGTATTAGCTAGGTCTAGGTGAGACAGTTGCAGGAGGAAATACAGCCATGACTGGCAAGTCTAAAACCTAGAAATGTTCACAATAACTTCTTTTAAAGGCCATTATTATGATCTTTGGGGAGAGAAGAGGGAGGAGGTGAACCTTGGATAATTATTGGGTTGGCCAAAAAGTTCATTTGGGTTTTCTGTGGAAAACCCAAAAAAAACCTGAACCCGATTTAAAAAAAGGTCTCAAAGACACAACAATATGCTGACATGAGAGTTTTAAGCAGAGATTAATTGACAAGCATTGGTTTGTTTTTTGTTTTTGTTTTGTTTTGTTTTACCAGCTTGTGTACTTTTAATCAATGGAAAATAAAACAATGAATTATTTGGACAGAAAGCTAATCAAGAAAAAAAGTCAAGTTAGTTAGAAAGCCTGAAGTGGAACTTACCTCTGCTGTGGGAGTTGGTGGTTTGCCTACAACTCTTCACAATTTGATTTATGGTACACCATTGTGGAATATTAAATATTTAACACTGTTACATTTGGAATGCCATATGTTTGACAAGATGTCTCATGCCCCATATGCTGTGAGAGTGGTGAGGACTGAGTCAGTAAATGATGACTATCTTTTGCTATTTTAATAGCAAGGGCCCAGAATTTCCATTATTTTAAAAATTTGATGTAGGATGGGACAGATTGAATACTGGTCAATAAAAGTCCTCTTGAATTTCCACCACATTTATCTTCTGAAGAACTCATATAATCTTAGTTGCCTAAGATTAGGGAAAAGGTGGGTAGTATCCTCCTCATTTTATTGGGAGAGAAGCTGGGACTACAAGTTTAGAAGACTTGGAAGAAATAATTCCAGAAGAAAAAGATCTTACTTGGCTTGTCCAGATATTTTTTCTTAAATGTAGCATAATCTTTCTACCACTTCTGCTCAGGTGCTAGGGTAACTTCCCTTTGGAAAGATGAAGTTTTGAAATAATTAGTTGGGTTTCATAATTCTACTTTCTATGGCTACGGTTTGAGATGTCCACTGCCCTGGTTTCCCTTCTTATTCTTCCACATTTCCCTCTTTCCCAAACCAAGCTAGGGAAGTCACCCCCAGTGCCTTAGAACTGAGGAAGTACCCCAACCCTAGCCAGCCAGTGGAGGAATTATACCAGGACTTGGTTTATAGACTTCAGGGAAATTGAACCCAGTGCTTTTGATTTTTAACTTCCCTATCTCTAAGCATCTGTTTAACCCACTTACATGACTGTCATTGACTTTTCTAACTTAAGGGCTATTCTGACTCATACCCAAAGACAACAAATTTAGTTTGGAAATCCACACCCCTGGGGCAATCTCTGTAAGCACCCTTGTTTTAGGGCATTCTGTGTCATGTGACTGCCAGACGTCCTTTCTGATAGGATGACCTGGGAAATCATGGATGCAAGGACATGCTGAACACTAATGCCTCCTCCCTTCAAATACAATTACAGCCCTGAGGTTTTTATGTTGGCAGCCAGAAAGAACAAGTGAGCCTATCAGTGAGTCTTGTTAATAATGGGAAAAGACCTTGCCTATGTTAGAGCAATTTGCTTTTTCTGGAAGTAGCTTTGGGGAGGACATGGAATGGAAAAAAACAGGCCCAGTGATTTGAAGTTTCACTCTGGGGATGGTGCCAGGAAGCTAGACAGCATTATGTCCCACCAGCTGCTCCTGCTTTGAAAGGCTACTTCCTGGGGAAATTGCTTCATAGATGCTTGAAACTAGGAATGAGAGTGGTATCTGAGATCTAGGGCAACCCTGCACTAAAGAGGAGGGCTGTATTGCTGCCTCAAGTCACTGGTCATGAATTTGCTTAATGAGTCCTCTTTTACTTTTGAGTCTCAGGGGTATTAAATATTAAGAGTACTTGGATGTCTGTTTTGGGAGGGGTATGGACAAGTAACTTGGCTTTCCAGGAAAAGACTTTGGGTACTCAAGTTACAAGGAACACAGCACTATCATAACAGCTTGAAAATTGGATATATTGTGTAGTGGTTCAATTGTGGTCCAAGGTATTAACACTGACAGATTTGGGGAAATTGTCATATTCTTTCAGAAGAAAGCAGAACTTGGTGTTTAACTAAAATTATTGCTCATCATTGACTCTATCTACACCTGATGTCCTCTCCTAGGAAGGAATGGGATGCCTGATAAAGACAGATTGCAATCTGGAAGTCACTTAGCCAATTGAGATGTTATAATTTTAGTGGTGGGGAGGAGCAAACTCATGAATTGGTTATCTTGTTCAGGTCAAAAGGCAAACATAAGGGAGAACTTCTGGGAATATGGCAGAGGAGGAAGACCCTGAGCTCACCTTCTTCCATGGGCATACCAAAATTACAACTGTTTACAGGGCAGCTATCTATGAAAACAACCTGAGGACTAGGAGAAAAGATCTTCCACAGCTAAAGATATAAAGAAAGAACCATAACATGACAGGTAGGAGGGGTGGAGACACAGTATGGTCACACACCTGGAAAGTGACCCACAAACAGGAGGATAGTCACAATTTAAGAGGTTTTCTCCATGAAGTGAGGAGCCTGAGGCCCACATCAGGCTGCCCAGCCTGGGGGTCCTGCACCAGGAAGATGGGCCCCCAGAACATCTGTCTTTGAAGACAAGCAGGGCTTGCATATGGGAGAGCCAGAGGGATGTAGGAAACAGATTCTGCTCTTAAAGGGTGCACACAAAATCTCATACACTCCAAGTCCCAGTGAAGAGGCAGTCATTTGAAAGGATCCTTGGTCAGACCCCCTTCGTGATATTGGAGAGCCTCCTGGAGAGGCAGGAGGCAATTGGGACTCCTGCTAGGGACATAGACACTGGCAGCAGCGATTTTGGAGAACTCATTCTATCACAAGGACACTGATAGAATGGTGAGAAATGTAACCAACCTTAGGCAAAATGGAGACAGAGGAATATGTTCCAAATGAAGGGATAAGACAAAACCCCAGAAGAAGAACTAAGCAAAGTAGAGATAAACAATCTACCTGAAAAAGAGTTCAAGTTAATGATCACAAAGATGATCATAAAGATGCTCAACAAACTTGAGAGAAGAAAATATAAACACAGTGAGAAACTTAACAGAGTTAGAAAATATAAAGAACCACAAAAAAATCTAAAGAACACAATAACTAAAAAAATAAACTAGAAGGAATTGACAGTAGATTAGATGATACAGGGGAACAGATCAGTGAGCTGTAAGATAAAGTAGTGGAAATCACCCAAGCTGAACAGAAAAAAAAAAAAGAAGAAGAATTTTAAAAAATGAGGATAGTTTAAGAGATCTCTGGGACAGCATCAAGCATATTAATATTTGTATTTTAGGGGTCCCAGATGGATGAGAGAGAAAGGGTCAGAAAATTTATTTGAAGAAAAAATAGCTGAAAATTTCCCTAATGTGGGAAAGAAAAAAGACATTTCGGTCCAGGAATCACGAAGAGCCCCCCAAAAGAAACCCAAAGAATTCCACACCAATACACATTATCTTTAACTTTTGCCATTTTAATTATAAAAAGGGAATCTTAAAAGCAGCAAGAGAAAAGCAACTAGTTGTGTACAAGGCAACTCCCATAAGACTATGAGCTGACTTTTTGGCAGAAATTTTGCAGGCCAAAAGGGAGTGGCGTGATATATTCAAAGTGCTGAAAGAAAAAACCTACAGCCAAGAATGGTCTACCCAGCAAGGTTCTTATTCTGTTTTACAGACAGGCAAAAACTAAGAGTTCAGCAACACTAAACTGGCATTATGAGAAATGTTAAAGGGACTTTTCTAAGCAGATAAGACCACAACTAGAAATATGAAAGGAGAAATCTCATAAGTAAAGACAAACATGTAGTATAGGTAGTAGATCAATCGCTTTTAAAGCTAGCAGGAAGGTTAAAAGACAAAAGTAGTAAAATCATTTATATCCACAATAAGTAGTTAAGGGATACACAAAACAAAAAGATGTAAAATATGATGTCAAAAACAGTAAACATGGAGGGAGGAGTAAAAATGCAGCGTTGTTAGAATGCATTCAAACTTTGGAGAGTAGCAACTTTAAAAAATTGTGCGTGTGTGTGTGTGTGTATCCTCATGGTAACCACAAACCAAAAATCTTTAACAGATACATATGCAAAAAAGAGAAAGGAATCCAAATATCACACTAAATATAGTCCAGCAGTCCCCAACCTTTTTGATAATAGGGACCAGTTTCATGGAAGACAATTTTTCCACTGACGGGGACGTGGGGATGGTTCATGTGGTAATGCGAGCAATGGGGAGCGGCAGATGAAGCTCTGCTCGTTTGCCCACCACTCACCTCCTGCTGTGTGGCCCGGTTCCTAACGAGCTGTGGACTGGTACCAGTCCATGTCCCGTGGGTTGGGGACCCTGGATACAGTCAACAAATCACAAAAGAGCAAAAGAAGAAAGGAACAAAAGATAACTACAAAGACAGACCCAAAACAATTAACAAAATGGTAATAAGTACATACCTATCAATAATTACTTTAAATGTAAGTGGACTAAATGCTCCAATCGAAGGACACAGTGTGGCTGAATGGATGCAAAAATAAGACCAATATATATGCTATCTACAAGAGACTCACGTTAGATCTAAAGACACACACACAGACTGAAAGTAAGGGTGTGGAAACAAGTATTCCATGAAAATGAAAAGAAAGCTGGAGTAGCAAGACTTATATCAGACAAAATCGACTTTAAAACAAAGACTGTAAGAAGAGACAAAGACAGATGTTACATAATGATCAAGGGATCAATCCAAGAAGAAGATATAAGAATGGTAAATATATATGTACCCAACAGAGGAGCACCTAAATGCATAAAGCAAATATTAACAGACATAAAGGGAGAAATTGACAGTAACAAAATAATAGTAGAGGACTTTAAAACCCCACTTACATCAATGGACAGATCATCCAGACAGAAAATCAATAAGGAAACACTGGCTACACTGAGGTATCACCTCACACTGGTCAGAATGGCCATCATCAAAAAATCTACAAACAATAAATGTTGGAGAGGGTATGGAGAAAAGGGGATCCTCTTGCACTGCTGATGGGAATGTAAATTGATACAGCCACTATGGAAAACAGTATGGAGATTCCTTAAAAAACTAAAACTAGAACTACTGTATAACCCAGCAATCCCACTACTGGGCATATACCCTGAGAAAACCATAATTCAAAAAGACACATGCATCCCAGTGTTCATTGCAGCACTATTTACAATAGCAAGGACATGGAAGCAACTTAAATGTTCATTGACAGACGAACAGATAAAGAAGATGTGGCACATATATACAATGGAATATTAGTGAGCCATAAAAAGGAACAAAATTGGGTCATTTGTAGAGATGTGGATGGACATAGAGTGTCATACAGAGTGAAGTAAGTCAGAAAGAGAAAAACAAATATCATATATTAATGCATATATGTGGAATCTAGAAAAATGGTACAGATGCACCTATTTGCAGGGCAGGAGTAGAGATGCAGATGTAGAGAACAGACGTGTGGACATGGTGGGGAGGGGGGTGGGATGAACTGGGAGATTGGCATTGACATATGTACACTACCATGTGTAAAACAGATAGCTAGTGGGAACCTGCTGTATAGCACAGGGAGCTCAACTTGGTGCTCTGTGGTGACCTAGATAGGGTGGGATGGGGGATTGGGAGGGAGGTCCAAGAGGGAAGGGATATATGTATACATATGGCTGATTCACTTCATTGTACAGCAGAAACTAACACAACATTGTAAAACAGCTATACCCCAAGTTTTAAAAAATAAGGAAACACTGGCCTTAAACAAGACTCGAGACCAATGGACTTAATAGATATATATAGAACATTCCATCCAAAAGCAACTGCATACGCATTTTTTCAAGTGCACATGCAACATTCTCAAGGAAAGATCATATGCTAGGCCACAAAACAAGTCTCAATAAACTTAAGAAGATGGAAATCATATCAGACACCTTTTCTGACCACAGTGCTATAAGACTAGAAATCAACTACAGGAGAAAAACTGAAAACAACCAAAAAACACGAACACATGGAGGCTAAACAATATGCCACTAAACAACCAATGGGGCAGTGAAGAAATTAAAAAGGAAATTTAAAAAATGAGAGAAATGAAAATGGAAAGACAATGATCTAAAATCTGTGGGACGCAGGAAAAGCAGTTCTAAGAGGGAATTTTATAGTGATATTAACCTACCTCAGGAAACAGGAAAAATCTCTAACAATCTAAACTTACATCTAAAGGAACTAGAAAAAGAAAAACAAACAAAACCCAAAGTTAGGAGAAGGAAAGAAATTATAAAGATCAGAGCAAAGGTAAATGAAATAGAGACTAGAAAGACAATGAAAAAGATCAATTATACTAAGAGCTGGTTCTTTGAAAAGATACACATAATTGATAAACCTTTAGCCAGACTCATCAAGAAAAAAAGAGAAAGGGCCTAAATAAATAAAATCAGAAATAAAGGAAGAGAAGTTACAACTGACATCACAGAAATACAAAGGATCATAAGAGATTTCTAAGAACAATTATATGCCAACAAAATGGATAACTTAGAAGAAATGGAAAAATTCCTAGAAATGTACAATTTTCCAAGACTGAATCAGGAAGAAATAGAAAATATGAACAGACCAATTACCAGTAATGAAATTGAATCGGTAATTTAAAAAAAACCTCCCAACAAATAGAAGTCCAGGACCAGATGGCTTCAGAGGTGAATCCTACCAAACATTTAACATCGATCCGTCTCAAACTATTCCAAGAAATTGAGGAGGAAGGAATGCTTCTGAACTTATTCTATGAGGCCAGCATCACCCTGATACCAAAACCAGACAAAGACACCACAAAAAAAGAAAATTACAGGCCAGTATCACTGATGAACATAGATGCAAAAATCCTCAACAAACTACTAGCAAACAGAATCCAACAACACATTAAAAGGATCATACACCATGATCAAGTGGAGTATACCCCAGGAATGCAAGGATTCTTCAATATATGCAAATCAATCAATGTGATACACCATATTAACAAATTGAAGGAGAAAAACCATATGATCATCTCAATAGATGCACAAAAAGCTTTCGACAAAATTCAACACCCATTTATGATAAAAACTCTCCAGAAAATAGGCATAGAGGGAACCTACCTCACATAATAAAGGCTATATATGACACATCCAGAGCCAACATCATTCTCAATGGTGAAAAACTGAAACAGTTTTCTCCCAGATCAGGAACAAGACAAGGTTGCCCATTCTCACCACTATTATTCAACATAGTTTTGGAAGTTTTAGCCACAGCAAAGAGAGAAGAAAAAGAAATAAAAGGAATCCAAATCAGAAAAGAAGTAGTAAAACTGTCACTGTTTGCAGATGACATGATACTGTGCAGATGACATGATACTATACATAGAGAAACCTAAAGATGCTACCAGAAAACTAATAGAGCTAATCAATGAATTTGGTAAAGTAGCAGGATACAAAATTAATGCACAGAAATCTCTTGCATTCCTATACACCAATGATGAAAAATCTGAAAGAGAAATTAAGGAAACACTCGCATTTACCACTGCAACAAAAAGAATAAAATATCTAGGAATAAACCTACCTAAGGAGACAAAAGAGCTGTATGCAGAAAACTATAAGACATTGATGACAGAAATTAAAGATGATACAAACAGATGGAGATAGACCATGTTCTTGGATTGGAAGAATCGACGTTGTGAAAATGACTATACTACCCAAAGCAATTTGCAGATTCAATGCAATCCCAACAAACTACCAATGGCATTTTTCACAGAACTATAAAAATTTTTTTCACAATTTGTATGGAAACACAAAAGACCTCGAATAGCCAAAGCAATCTTGAGGGGAAAAAATGGAGCTGGAGGAATCAGAATCCCTGACTTCAGGCTATACTACAAAGCTACAGTAATCAAGACAGTATGGTACTGGCATAAAAACAGAAATATAGATCAATGGAACAGGATAGAAAGCCCAGAGGTAAACCCACGCACATATGGTCTCCTTGTCTTTGATAAAGGAGACAAGATTCTACAGTGGAGAAAAGGCAGCCTCTTCAATAAGTGGTTCTGGGAAAACTGGACAGCTACATGTAAAGGAATGAAATTAGAACACTTCCTAACACCATACACAAAAATAAGCTCAAAATGGATTAAAGACCTAAATGTAAGGCCAGACACTATAAAACTGTTAGAGGAAAACATAGGCAGAACACTCTTTGACATAAATCACAGCAAGATCCTTTTTGACCCACCTCCTAGAGAAATGAAAATAAAAACAAAAATAAACAAATGGGAGCTAATGAAACTTAAAAGCTTTTGCACAGCAAATGAAACCATAAACAAGACAAAAAGACAACCCTCAGAATGGGAGAAAATATTTGCAAATGAAGCAACTGACAAAGGAATAATCTCCAAAATATACAAGCAGCTCATGTACCTCAATATCAAAAACACAAACAGGGCTTCCCTGGTGGCGCAGTGGTTGGGAGTCCGCCTGTCGATGCAGGGAACGTGGGTTAGTGCCCTGGTCCGGGAAGATCCCACATGCCGCGGAGCGGCTGGGCCCGTGAGCCATGGCCACTGAGCCTGCACGGCCGGAGCCTGTGCTCTGCAACGGAAGAGGCCACAACAGAGAGAGGCCCGCGTACCGCAACAAAAACCCAAACAAACATTTTATTAATTTTTTGTGTTTGTTTTTTGTGTGTTATTTGTGTGAAAAGTATTACAAACCTATTGCAGTACAGTACTATATAGCCAATTGTGCTGGTTGGGAACCTAGGCTAACTTTGTTGGACTTATGAACAAATTGGACTTATGAACATGCTTGGAGTGGAACTCGTTCATATGTAGGGGACTTACTGTACATAGAAAATCCCAAATTCACCACCAAAAAACTATTAGAACTAATAAATGAATTCCATAAAGTTGAAGGATACAAAATTAACATACAGAAATCTGTTGTGTTACTATATACTAACAACAAACTATCAGAAAGAGAAATTAAGAAAACAACCCCATTTACAATTGCATCAAAAAGAATAAAATACCCAGGAATAAATCTAACTAAGGAGGTAAAAAACCTGTACTCAGAAAACTATAAGACATTGATAAAAGAAATTGAAGACAACACAAACAAATGGAAAGTTATACTGTTCTCATGGATTGGAAGAATTAACCTTGTTAAAATGATCATTCTGCCCAAGGCAATCTACAGATTCAATGCAATCCCTATCAAAATACCAATTACATTTTACACAGAACTAGAACAAATAATTCTGAAATTTGTATGGAATCAAAAGACCCTGAATAGCCAAAACAATCTTGAGAAAGAACAATGCTGGAGGTATCATGCTTCCTGATTTCAAACTATATTATAAACCTATAATAATCAAAACAGTATGGTACTGGCATGGAAACAGACACAAAGTTCAATGGAACAGAATAGAGATCCCAGAAATAAACCCACACTTAGATGGTCAATTAATCTATAACAAAGGAGGCAAGGATACACAATGGGGAAAAGACAGCCTCTTCAATAAATGGTGATGAGAAAATTGGACAGCTACACAAAAGAATCAAACTGTCCTACTTTCTCACACCATACACAAAAATAAACTCAAAATGGATTAAAGACTTAAATGTAAGACCTGAAACCATAAAACTCCTAGAAGAAAAAACAGGCAGTATGCACTTTGGCATCAATCTTAGTAATATCTTTTGGATAAGTCTCCTCAGGCAAGGGAAACAAAAACAAAAATGCACAAATGGGATTGTTAAACTAAAAAACTTTTGCACAGTGAAGTATACTCTCAACAAAATGAAAAGGCAGCCTACTGAAATGGAGAAGTTTGCAAAGATATATCAGATAAGGGGATAATATCCAAGATATACAAAGAACTCATACAACTCAACATCAGAAAAACAAACCAGATTAAAACATGGGCAGAGGACCTGAGTAGACATTTTTCCAAGGGAGACATACAGATGGCCAACAGACACATGAAAAGCTGCTCAACATCATTAATCATCAGGGAAATGCAAATTGAAACCAGAATGAAGCATCACCTCACATCTGTCAAAATAACAGTAACCAAAAAGACAACAAATACGAAGTGTCGGTGAGAAAATGGAGAAAAAGGAACGCTTGTGCACTGTTGTGGGAATGTATATTGGTGCAGCCACTATGGAAAACCCTATAGAGGTTCCTCAAAAAGTTAAAAGTGAGACTGCCATATGATTCAGCAATTTCACTTGTGGGTATTTACCCAGAGAAAACAAAAACACTAATTTGAAAAGATATATACATTCCAGTGTTCATTTCAGCACTGTTTACAATAGCCAAGATATGAAATCAACCTAAGTGTCCATCGATAGATGAATGGATAAAGAAGATGTGATTATATGTATAAATATAAAAAAAAATTAAAAAATGAAATCTTGCCATTTGCAACGATATGGATGGGTCTAGAAGGTATTATGCTAAGTGAAATTAGTCAGAGGAAGACAAATAGTACTTGATCTCACTTATTTGTAGAGTCTAAAAAGCAAAACAAAACAAAAACAGACTCACAGATACAGAGAATAAACTAGTGGTCGCCAGAGGGGAGAAGGGTGGGGGAATGAGTGAAATAAGTGAGGGAGATTAAGAAGTACAAACTTCTAATTATAAAATAAATAAATTATGGGGATATAATGTACATCATGGGGAATATAGTCAATAATGTTGTCATAAGTTTGTATGGTGACGGTAACCAGACTTACCATGGTGATATTTTTTTTAATGTATAAAATTATTGAACCACTATGTTGTACACTTGAAACTTTTAAAAAAAATTTTTGGCCACACCCTGTGACATGTGGGACCTTAGTTCCCTGACCAGGGATCAAACCCACACCCACTGCATTGGAAGGCGGAGTCTTAACCACTGGACCTCTGGGGAAGTCCCAAAACTTTTTTAAAAAGGCAGACAAAAGAATAAGTAAGTCTGGGAAATGCCATTTTATCTCTGTTTGAGTTAGAAAAAATGGGAAGATATCCAATGTAGGACAATCTTTCTCCTTTGTGGTGGGAACCTCCTGGGTTTGGTTCAGATGAAGGTAGAAATTAATTAGAGAGGTAAGGTTTAAGTGCCATCATTATAAAGAGAAGCACTCACTGGAGGCTTCCAGCAGGGAAGAACATCAGAGCTGAATGGAGACGAGCAGGTTTGGAAGTTTCAATATAACTTTAAAGACAGTTTTTAAGTCCAGCTGGGAAGAGGCTGGAATGTAAGTATGAGTATAGTGTATCACTTGGAGAAACAAAAACAGTAGAGATTAGGAAATGACAGTATGAAGCAGACCTATTTCTTTTTCATTCATGCTCCAGCAGGTACCTTTCAGAGTTCACTTGTAATTGTGTGTTATGGAGGTAATGATGAGTGTCTTAGGCAGCTTGGGCTGCTACAAGAAAACATCGTAGACTAGGTGCTTAAACAGGACATTTATTTCTCACAGTTCTAGAGGCTGGATGGTCCAAGAGCAAGGTGCTGATGGATTTGGTTCCTGGCAAAAATTGTCTTTTAGGCTTGCAGATGGCTGCCTCCTCCCTGTGTCCTCACGTGGCGGGGTGGTGGGTGGGAGGAGCTCAAGAGAGAGTTCTGGTCTTTCTTTGTCATCTTACGAGGACACTAATCCCATCGTGTGGGTCATACTCTCGTGACTTCTTTTTAAACCTTATTACTTCCCAAAGGCCTTACCTTCAGGGCTATCACATTGGGGTTAGGGCTTCAGCATGTGGATTTGTGGTACAGGGGCACATTCAGTCCGTAACAAGGAGGAAGAGTTATAGTTATCTATTGCTGTGTAACAAGTCTCCCCAAAACTTAGTGGCTTCAAGCAACACAATTTTATTATATTTCAGGATTTTGTGGGTCAGGAATTTGAGCAGGGCTCAGCTGCATGATTCTTCAGCTCTGCATGGGATTGACTGGGCTCACTCAGTGGGTGGCTGGTCTGGTCTGAGGTTGTCCAAGACATCTTTATTCATATGCCTGGTACCTCGATGGGGATGACTGGAAGGTGGGGCTTGGGGCCCCTTCCCTCTGCATGTGTTTTTGGGGCCTCTCCACATGACCTTTCCAGCAGGGTGTCTGGACTTCTTACATGGGTTCCAAGCACAAGTAGAACCATTTACCAGATAAACTGTACAAAGAGAGTGGGTTGATAAGTTTTGGACATGTTGAGTTGGGATGACTGTGAGATGTTGAGGTAGAGAGGTTTAGGGTATAGTTGAAAGTATTGATCTGAAGCTTACTGAAAAAGTTTTAGGGCACGGATGGAGATTTTTGGAGCCCATGGGGTCCTTACTACTTTAAAGCCCTGAGAAATAGATTGCAGTGCTGAGGGAGAGAGTATAAACGGAGAGGAGAATCTGAAAGCTGAAGAACATCTATATTTTAAAGGATGGTCCAGAAGGGGAAACCTGCAGTGGAGACTGACCAGGAACATACAGAGCAGAAAGAACAGAACGAGGAGTGAGAGACATTCTGGAAGCATATGGGTAGTTACAGAATTAATGAAAAGGAATGAGCTGCAGTTTCAAATATCAAGAGGGAAGATCAGAGGACATTACTGCTCAAGTGCTAAGAGCACTGACACCAGGAAGATGGGGTCAAATCCTATCCCTGCCATTTGCTGTTTGTATGGCTTTGACCTTAACCTGTGCCTCAATTTCTTTATCTGTAAAATGGGGATACTAAAAGTATCTACGCCATAGGTGGTTGTTTAAATGCATTACTCCATATTATCAACATATATAACTTATCTTTTTACTATTCCATGCTTTAAACAGTTTGAAAAGATCCATGGGTCTGGCGAGTAGGAAAACTTAGACTTTAGAAAAATTTGGCTGGTAGTGTTGTTAAATTTATATGACATGACAGCAAATGTTATACAGTGGTAAATTCCATTGTAACAAGCATGAAGGAATCCCGTAATTTCCCTTATGATTGCATTTGGTATTTTACTATACTTTAAGATGCACAGCAACAAATACTTTTTACAAACTCTATTGTATTTCAGACCACTACTAGCTTTTTCTTTAAGTGTGCATTATGGATTTCTTGGATGTAGAGCAAAGGTTGGCACACAAGGGTCAGGATGGCCCTCATCTGTTTTTCTAAATAAAGTTTTTTTGGAACACAGCTACTTCTATTCATTTCTGTGTTTGTGGCTGCTTTTATGTTCCAATGGCAGAGCTGAGTAGTCCTGACAGAGACCATATGGATCACAAAGCTTAAAATAATTACAATCTGGTCCTTTATGGAAAAAAAAGGTGCTTATGCTTTCCTGTTCCCTGCAGTGTTTCTTCTCCTCGCAGTTACTTCTATTTTGCTCATCCTTAAGAACCTAGAAAGCAAAAGCAGTTACGGCTGAAGGAGTAAAAAACACCGTAACAAAGCCATGGAGGTTTTCTTACGTAGATTGACTTACAAACGGACAATAACTTTGAGTATACCTGATCTGCAGATATTTTTGTTGCCGTAGATTTTATTGAAACTGGAGTGGAAACCATTGTTCCTGGGAGTGAAATAACTAGGGCCTAGGCTAACTTTATTATCCAGAACACTGTTAAGGCTGCATTCATTTCGATGGAGTTGTTTTCTCCCCAGCAAAGGCTGAAGGGCCTAGAAATGGCATAAATTGGCTAGCTAATGCAGGGACTGAGTTACTTTGGGGCTTTGTCCAGGTGAGATGTGAGAATCAGGCCATCTTTTCAGGGCTATGATGGGAATTGGTCAGATTTTGGATCTGGTTACTATTGAGGGGAAAAACAATCTCCTGTTTGGGAAGGTACATTCATTCTTGTTTAAAGCCCCATTGGCTATTTAACACATTTCTTTAGTCTACCGATTACTTTGGTGTAGGGAACCAAGGGTTTTGAGAAAGATAACAGAGAGGTGTGTAATTTATTCTGTAATCATAGACTGGATCAATTTCAACAGAAGCCCAGCATTGAGGATAACTGTTATATTGTTTACTTTGGGGAGCTTTTTTTTTTTTTTTAATCTCAGCAGCTACCAAATAGAAAATCAATCTACTTAGTCATAAATCACTAACTCACACCCACACTCTTTTTCCCCAGACAAGCCAAAATTAGAAAGTATGAAAGAAGTGCATCATTTCTGTGATGGGGTAGAGAAAAATGATCTCTTAGGGCTAAATGCAGCAGCAAAATTAAAAAGAAAGAAATATTTGTCGGCAATGTTCTCATCCTTCACTTCATAGTATGTGGAATGTGAGAGCTAAAGAAATCTTAGGGGCTTTGGAATCTGCTAACCCCAACCCACAAGATCACAGAGAAGGAAATCAGGGCCTAGAGGATTTAGGCACCTGTCAACTTTTCACCTCTTTTGTGTAGCTATCTTCTACTCTTCCTCTTTTTCTTCAAGCTACTGTCAATCAAAATATATTTGTTCTAAGAAATGACTTGAATTGTAGTCAGGCTAGGTGGTCAATACTGAAAACAGTACTAAATTGGGACCCCTTACAGGGAATGTGCAAGTTACCAGGGCTCAAGCCTAAGGTGAAAGGAATCAATGTTGAATAGAAGAATTTTAAATACCATGGAGGGCAGTTTTTGGTGGAGAGTTAGGGAGACTGTCTTAGGTTCAGTTCCTAGAAAGCAGAACCTGACGTAAAAATTCCAGTTTTATTAGGAAATGCTCCCAAGAGAAGATTTTAGGAGAGTGGGGGATTGGACATGGAAGAGAAGGAGGGTGTGCAAGTGTGCGAAGCTGGGCAGAGTCAAGTAGAAAGTAACTTAGGCCCAGTCCCACAGAGGAGCTCAGGAAGCGTGTAGGTCATGCCTTAGAGATGTCCCAGCTAAGGGAGCAGAGGTATTTATCCTCCCACATCTGTCAGTTATTAGTTAAGAGCTGACCTCCTGTGGGATTGGGGTGGGGGTAGGTGGCAAGGTTCATTCTCTACCTCGAAATGGATTCCAGTAACCTGAGAGCAGCCTTCTAAAAACAAAGTCAGACAAAAGGGAAAGGGGATCTGGGCTGAGCCTTCACACACCCTCCTGCAGACACCTTCCTGATACTTTCAAATCATGCTAAGGATGCGTCCTCTGGTTCATCTTTCTCCCGAAGCTCAGTAAGTAGAATCAATGATTGGGTATTAGCTTCCTTAGTCTTTGCAATTTTTATGCTAAATAAGAGTTGAGGAAAGGAAAGTTTCAGCCTCAAATTCAGATATTTGGTTGGCAGGTTTTCCTTTCTTCCTCTCTCTGGGAATATCAGTTTTCAGCAAGGAAACAGACTTAAAAAGATATCATATATTCCAAGTAGCAATTGAAGGGGAAAATAGCAATGTGATAGATGTTCTAAGCCTTATATCTAATTACCAAGCACACCACACCATGGTTGTTATTTTCTCATGAGCGTGTAATCCATCTGTACAGACACTCTCAGCAGGAGTTGTTGGTGTAGTCCAGACTCAACTTCATTGCCCAGCTCTTAACTCTAAAAGGAAGAATGAAAGAAGGAAGGAGAATTATATGTTCATGTAGAGCAGAAGGCAGGTGGGGTGGGGAGGGAGAGAGGAAGAGAGTGACAAATGTGGGCTCACCACCCTGGCACCAACTTAGGAGTCTCAGTGAACGGGAGGAAGATGGGAGCAGCTGGTGTTTATTGAGCCTTCACTACGATCCAAGCTCTGTTCTAAATGAATTAACCCATTTAAACCTCACGATGATGCTGTGAGGAAACAGAGGAACTTGATGGAGGTCACACCACTCACTAGTAAGTGGCAGAGCTGGCATCTGAGTCCAGGGCTGGCTGGCTCCCGAGTCAGATGGCACTGTCAACCCTGGGTGCGTGGCTGCCTTTGGCATCTGCCTGTTATATATGAAATTCTTCCTCTTGAGTCTAAATTACATGAAATCCGCTTTTATTCTCTGGATAGAGCTTAGGTTTTTCTTTTCAATTGATTTTTAAATATTTATGTAATGCATGAATACATGTGAAAATTTAAGTTAAAATATCACAGATAAAATGGAAGTCATGGTTTTCTTTGACCAACACCACTAAATTCCTGTTCTCTCGCAGTTACCCACCTCACTGGATCAATTTAGTAGCATTTTAGATGTTTGAAAATACATTTAGATGCTTGTTATGTATTCTTTGAAAATATATGGTAGTGTTTTGTACTTTCTACTTTTTAAAAGAAAACACATTAAGGGACTTCCCTGGTGGTCCGGTGGGTAAGTCACTGTGCTGCCAATGCAGAGGGCCCAGGTTCCATCCCTGGTCAGGGAACTAGATCCCGCATGCATGCTGCAACTCAGAGTCTGCATGCCGCAACTATGAAGCCCACATGCCACAACTATGAAGTCCGCATGCTGCAACTAAAGATCCCGCATGCCGCAACTAAGACCCGGCACAGCCAAAATTAATTAACTAATTAATTAATTTTTAAAAAATAAAACAATAAGATGCTATTAAAAAAAAGAGAAGACACATTAATTGTATGATACCATAGTTCAGAGGTTCTCAAACTTTCTTGGTTTATGGCTCTTTCAGTATCTTAGTAATTATTTCATGGTGCCCTAGGTCAAAAGGATATTTAACAGTTCCATCTAAATAAGAGTTAGATCCAAACAACTTAGTATTTATGTCCTAACATAGCCATTATGGCCTTAGTAGACATTTAAAACATTACACACGTGAAAAGAGTATTTTCAGTTTATTCTTAACCATAATTACTTACTCACAGGCAGTATGTGCTTATTGGACACTCCATGGCTCTCAAATCCTGGGATCAGATCAGATGCTACCACACTCATTGCCTGTTCCACACCTATTTTTGCACGGTACTCGTTTTCAATCACAGCAACCACTGGAAACCCAACTTTGCAAAACGAATGACATCAAAAGGATTATAATATGTTCTAATATTGGAACTGTGGACCTCCTTGAGCTCATAGGTTGCACGGTGTCCAGCAGATGTCTAGTATGGCTGCACTTCCCTGGGATGCTTCAGTGCACAATTTGGGAACTAACTCTGGCCACAGTTATTAATTTTGCAGTTCACTTTTTTCATCCCAAACTGTGCCTTAGGGATTCAACCATGTTACATATAAAGATTTACCTCCTATAAAACACTGCTGCAGAATTACCCAGAATTTATTTACCCATTTTGTTTACCCATCTTCCTCATTATGGCCATTAATGTTATTTCTAATATTTTGTAATTTTATATAATACTGCAGTGAAAATTCTGGTTTTTTCCTCTTTGTTCACATGGCCAAATTAGAGAATAAAGGAATTGCTAGGCCATAGGCCAGTCAGGTTTTTAAATTTTAGTACATACTAATAAATTGAGCTCTTTGAAGAAATGATTTTCTGTAATCCCTTGAAACATGATTACTGCTGGCTTATTTTTGTTAGGACTCTATACCCTGTGACTATCCCATTGGGGAAGAATAGCTGTCTTGGAAATGTATATAGTGAGTGATTATATTGTAGGCAAAGGTAATTGAGAGGCAAGGGCAGAATATGAATAGGCTGAGAGGAAGAGGAAGGTTGGAGCCGATCAGAAACTGCAGGGCGTATTTTGTAGGACAATGAGAAGACCAGTTCATTTAAAGTAAATAATTTATGTAGGGCACAGATGGCAAATACCTTGCGGCATGTCTTAAATGTTTCCTCCCCCTCGGTGGGAGACATACTCAATCCATCATGGCACAGCAGACGTAACCAATCCATCACCGCACTCATTGTCCCTAAGCCTTCACACAGTCTTGGAGTTTTCCTCACAGCTCTGGGAGATTACCACCAACTAACTAGTAATTTAGTTTGTGGGCACACAAAATGAAACCTACCTGTCATTCCCGGAGGCAGTGAGAAGGTGGGGAGGTAGGCCGAAGTTAGGCAGAGAAGGGCTAAGGAATTTAAAGAATGCCAAACAAGGAGAATTTGGAAAACTTATTTATATTTCAGACTTTATTAGCAAAATGACTGGTGATCCTCCTTTGTGAAACAGTAGCAATAGTTATTGATCTCAGGCTGCTGTTATTTGTTTTCATGCCTTAGTTCTAAATTATACTATTTATTTATTTCTAGAAAAGTAATTTAATCACCAGAGTCCCGTCTTATTATTCTCTTCCATGTGTCCCATATATTGAAAGACGTGGTCTACCAATTAAACTGTACTTACTAAGTAACAACAACAGCAACAGCAAACAAGCATTCGTTGAGTATTTTTCACGTGCCAGGCGCTGTTTAAGCAACCTTACGTTTATTAACTTTTTATTAACTTTTAAAATCATCACAACAACCTTACAAGGTAGGTACTGTTACTATTCCCACTTTATAGTTGTGAAATTGAGACAGAAATTAAACATTCTGCACAAGGTTATATAGCTAGTAAGTGGTATAATCAATATGCCTTTCTCACTGTTCAATTTTAACTGTGTAAAGTCCAAGCATAATTTCTGATTAGAAGGAGATAACCAAAAGTACAATGGTACCAAGGGCCAAGAGGATGGGGGGAATGGGAGTTATTGTTTAATAGGTATAGAGTTTAAATATTACAAGATGAAAAGAGTTCTGGAGATGGATGGTGGTGATGGTAGCACACCGTTATGAATGCTTTTAATATCACTGAACTATACACTTAAAAATGGTTAGAATGGTGAATTTTATGTATATTTTACCACAGTAAAAAAATCAGGGGAAAAAGGAGATAATCAGGGTTCCCAACATGAGTTGGTATAATTTTGGCCAGGAGCAAAGAAATTTGCTATATTAGTTTGCTTGTGCAACGTGTCAAGGGTAAATGCATGGTTTTCTGGCAGATTCTTCATTTAGAAGAGTTAGATTTATTTTAAATAGCTAAAAGACCCCCATTCTTGTTTAAAGACTTACAAAGATCTGAAACCCAAGATTGGAGACTACTGATTGGAACACTCAATTCTCCAGCTCCTGGGGAGGTAGGGAGTGTTCAGCAAGGAGAATGATACATTTTAGAGTGAACCGATCTGTTGGGAGGCCACGTGCCTGAGGTTAAGGGCCTGTGCTCTGGAATCCCACTGAGCGCTAGCTTCACCCTTTCTTCCCTTTGCCATTTCCTTGGGAAGTTCTTTAACATCCTGAGCCCAAGATTTCTCATCTGTAAACAGGGTGGTAGTGATAGCTCATGGAAACTCTTGGAAAGTCTGGCACTCACTGAGCGCTCAACAGTGCTAGCTCCTGTTAAACTTTATGGCTACGCCTTTACATCAAACAATAGGGATAATACAGAACCTTGAGGCTTACTGGATGCCACAAATGAGATAGAGTGAGGTGTAAGTGCTCAACTGATGGTAAGTTTCCTCCTCTTCTTTCGTCTCCAGTAATCAGCAGGGAGTGGGTGCCCCATAAGTGAGGGGTCCCTGACATCTGGATGGATACCCATTGGCACCCCTCTTATCATCTTTATAAACTTCTGGTGTATAAAGTGATGCTTCCTGACGTTCCTTCAGCAGCTTCAGGGGCATCATGGTTAGTGATATCAGAGGCTGCCCTGATCTCGGCATGTCAAAGCGACCTTTACTCGTGGTGTGGAGAGAGCTAGGCGCTGGGGCCAGCATTGTGTCTGCTTCAGATACCTGTCAGTAACACGATTCTGAGCTATTCAGGACTTTGGGCTTCTTTGTTTTGTGTTGGAGCTGATTTTGCTTCTTGATGACCTCAGGCCTCTGAAATAAGATATTTAAAATAATATGTTCCTCCCTACTGTGAAGGAAGAATTGCCTCTGTGTGTGACAGAGCTAATGCTGGCTTGGCCCACTGTTAACCTGAAAGGATGCTGCTGGACTGTGACTCGTAGAGGTCACGGATGTCAAAGTCTTTAGCCATCTGTGGTTTGCCCAGAGCAGTGGAGCTCAAAGAATCACCTAGGAGCCAACTAGAGCCACTGGAATATCCAATTTAAGTGCATGTTTTCTCCCTTGTCCTTCTTTCCTAGCAACTGTATGACTCAAATACTACTTAGAAAGTATTAATTCTCTGTAATTTATACCCTTGCCTGTGGTATTATTATTGCCTATTGTTCATGTTGATCTTTAGAGGGTGGAACCCTGAGGAATATCTATGGGGAACGGAGGCTGTACTTTGGGAAAAGAATATCTTTATTAAATTCGTTTTAGTTATTAAGTATGCATCATATGGTCCAGCCGTTTGACCCACAATCTCTCTCTTTTTTTCTCCCCAGCACTGGCTTGAACCTAACAAGTCCATCTCCAAGCAAATGAAATGTAAGTGTCAATCTGTGCATTCACTTTTGCTATGAAATGTCCAAAGATAGACTCTACTTCTTTACAAAGTTTCTCCTGCCAGGGAGGAAACGGATGGAGTTGAAGATCTGGGGGTTGGGGGCTTCTGCCTCCCAGGGAGAGCTGTGTAACTTCTCTCTTATTTGATGGCCTCGGTCCTCCCTGCAGTCACTATTCCTATAGCTGCCTGTGTCTCTCACCCACCCCACCATCTTACCCTCATATTTCATATTCGAACAGGGGTATTGGTGCCTGGTTCCCTTTGATTGTTGGGGTTGCTAGTAAATGGTTCAGGGTGGGAGGTCAGTCTTGGGGGGGCAATGAGAGGCAGGTGTATTTTGAAACTATGATCTTGCTGCTAACTTTACTGAAGATTGTAGTATTCTATTCCACCCCTCAACCTCCCCAATATATTTTTCTGGGTAATAGCTTTCAAGCTCTGGTGTTCTGAACTGCCTTCCCTCCCGCCCCACCGATGAGCTCTTGGAAGAGTCAGCTAGGGAAACATCTCTCTAGAATATAGAATATCTGGTCATGCACCTGGGGCATTGTGAGGAGGGTGTTGACTGATGGTCCTGGGTGGCATGACGTTTTGTCCTAGTCACCCTTGCCAGGCTGTAGTCAACCTGTTTTTATTTATGGTTTAGAGGAGAGCTTCTGAAATGCACCTCAGAAATTCACTGCCTGCCCTGAAATCCATTTATCCCTTCATGTCACCGTTCCCAGGGCTCTGAAATATAGGCGATAAATCAGTTTCTCATCAGAGATCAGGTTAGCGCATATTATGTCACTTGTCATCATTCAAGGGATTCTTTTCTTTTTCAAATATGAAGAAATTATTCGGGGCAAGGTTTTTAAGTGGGAGAAGGAAGAAACTGAACACGGATGGCAAACTAGTAACCAACATACCTATTCCTTAACTCTCTTCTTTTTCCCTCCCTCCCTCTCCCTCTTTCTCTCTTTGTCCTCCCTCATACCTCTCTCTGTCTGCCCCTTCCCATTCTTCACCCATCTCTCTCCCATCTCTCAAGAGCAAACTGGCCAGTTCAGGACACACAGCCAGCCAGGTTGTTCAGGCTAACACCCAGGGCTGCTGTGGGCGATGGGTGCTGCAGAGAGAGAGCAGGAAAGATGTGTGAGATGCAAACAGGGGCAGCAGTGCACATGCAAAGTTCAGAGAGGTCAGGCTCTTGGGGTGAAGCTGGAATAGAGTTGGGACAGACACCCCAGAAGAAGTAGCAGAACAGAATTATCAGGAAGCTTTGTATAGAATGATATGCAGGATAGTGAGAATGAACTAACTTGTCTGCGAAAAAAAATAGCTCATGCCTGGCTTTTATCCCTTAACTACAAAGTTTTGATATTTTTGTTAATATATTTTAAAATATTTAGATAATTTTCCAGTACACTTATTTATAGTAAATAGTTCTTTGACTTTTGTTCTTAAATGTCATGAAATATTTTCCTTAGGGCACACATTTTTGAAATATAACTTGTCTCTAAAGTAAGATGTATTTCAACACTTAATAGAAGAGAAAATTTTATATTTGTGAAGAAGTTTCTGCTTAAGAGCTTTGTGTCTACACATACTAAATCTGAACAACCAACTCAAGATATATAATGTTTGGGGAAATGTGGTTTCAAAATTGATGTATGACTATTGGCCAGTTTCAATCTAATGACAAATAGAATCTGAATCTGGAAAAAAGAATTGTGTAAAATTCAATTTCTAAACCAGACACGGTGGCTCACTGATTCTAGGAACCAGCAAGGGTCCTTCCTGTCACCTAGTCCTCTGTTGTATTGTTAAGAACATTAGTGATCAAACAATTATGTAATTTTTCTCAAGATCACAAACCTCGTTTTGTTGTTGTTCTTGATGTCTTTTAGTATCAAGAATTTCTTGTGTTCTTGTGCATATGTCCTGGAAATATTCACTATAATGTAAATTAGAAAAAATTTAAGCTAGGGCTTATAGACTGTTAATGCAGAAAAACTGGGTCCAACCCTTGGGACTCATCCATGAGTTTATCAACAGGATCTGGTTGCAGAACCCCAGGCAGCTTCCTCTTTGGTTGTGGGTATGCTGTTTATATTCTGACTACCTTTGAGTAGGTAGTGAGACCGTAATTCCTTGGAGGAAGAGTTTGCTCCATTCCCATCTCACTCACCAGCGATGACCAACTTTCAGGTCCTTTGCCCTGACCCCATTAAGATCCCTCTGACTATGGACGTTCCCAGGGTTGGCAGAAGGCCAGCTATCCTGGTTAATAAACTTTGTACAAAGCCATTATTATGTCTTACTAACATTTTTGAAAATAGTTTTTTAATAGTATCATGTTTGTGGTTTTTCTAGCAGTTCAGAAAAGTTTAAACTATTTCCTTTCTCCTCCTGCTTATAGCTCCATGCTTACTCCAAAGAGAGAGAACTATTGTTAACAGTATTTTATAGATCCTTCTGGGAATTTTTATGTATGTATAAGCTCCCCCAACATATATAAGGCCTTTCCTAAACAAAAATGAGATCAGTCGCTATATATTATTCTTCACCTTGTTATTTTTCTTAATAATTTTAGAGACTTTTTTCTGAAATCAGTGATTGATGATTAGCCTCATTTTTAAAATGGTTTTCTGGTAGTTAATTGTATGCATCTATGTAATTTACTTATTAATGGCCATCCACATTGTTTATAGTCTCTTCCTAGTACAAATTATGCTGTCATAGACATGCTTATATGTATATTCTTGATCTTGTACATCTGTCCTAGAAATTCCTAGAAGTTGAGTTGTTGGATCAAAAAGTATACACATTTTATATTTCCTTGGAGATAAATACCCATCCAAAGATCTTACAGTAATTTACAGTAATTTACTGTAACATTTACTAATGTTACATGAGAGACCTTGTTTCCCCCAAATCTTGTTGAAGATAGGTATATCAAACTTGTTTTTATGATGACCTCATGTTTATTAAGGAAGAGAAATATGTAATTGAAAAACTAATTAACTGGGCAGTTATTAACTATCCGTTTTAAAACTGAGAAACTTCTTAAACCAGTCTTATTTCTCCTCTGACCTTAGGAGTTACTTTCAATTTTATTTTTTAAATGAACATATGGTAAAATTGCCTTTATTTTGTTCTACAGCGCTATGAATTTTTAGCCCACAGATAGATTTGTGTCCTCCACGGTCAGGATACAGAACACATCACTCTAAACACCTGTCTTGTGCTGACCCTGTGTCGTCACACCCACCTCCCCTAACAACTAACGACCACTGACCTGTTCTCTGTCAATATAGTTTGTATCTTTTGAGAGTGTCATATAAATTGAGCCATACAGCTTGTAATCTTTTGAAACTGGTTTCTTCCACTCAGCATTAATAACTCTGAGATTCATCCAAGTTCTTATGTTTCAATACATGATGCAGAAAATTAATGAGAATAGTTGGTCTTTGAAAAGGCCAAGAAAAGTTGATAAACCTCTAGCAAGACTGATGAAGAAAAAGACAGAAGACACAAACTACCAATATCAGGATCAAAAGAGGATCTGTCACTGCAGACCCCAAAGAACAACTCTAGGTATGAAGTTCGACAGCTTAGATGAAATGGACCAATTCCAAAAAACCACAAATTACCAAAACTCACCCAATAAGAAATACATAACATAAGTAGTTTTACAATTATTTAAGATACTAGGTTTAAAATCTTCCAGAAAGGAAATCTTCCACCTACTTGCTGCCATTGCTGTTGCTGCCAGAACCCCTTTTCTTGCTCTTCAGGCCTTAACTAGGAGCTTCTAAGTCTGTGCTGATGCCCAGGTATCTCTGAGTTCTGTCCAGGGGACACAAAGGGGAAAATGTGGTGAACTCAACACTGGTTCACTGATTCTTTGAATGCTTGTCTTTGTTTCCAATCTGCCTGCTACTGTTTACTTTCCAGAGACCTTAAATGGCTGCTGCACATATTCTGTCCAGGTTTTTTTTTTTTTTTTCCAGTACGCGGGCCTCTCACCGTTGTGGACTCTCCCGTTGCGGAGCACAGGCTCCGGACGCGCAAGCTCAGCGGCCATGGCTCATGGGCCCAGCCGCTCCGCGGCATGTGGGATCTTCCCGGACCGGGGCACGAACCCGTGTCCCCTGCATCGGCAGGCAGACTCTCAACCACTGCGCCACCAGGGAAGCCCTGTCCAGGTTTTATAGGCGCATTCAAGGCGAGAGACAGAGTGGGGTGCACGTAGTCCATCCTGCCCAGAACTGAAACTTTAAAGTCAACTTTTAATAATTCCTTGTCTACTGGGTAAAAATGCAGATAGGCTACATAATTTACTTGGGAAACATTGAGGGAGTATCTTTCTCATTTCCGTGTTCCATCACTGTATATCCCTAAGTACAAATGTGGACAGAGCTGGTGATTTGTTTTTCTTTCAAAAGTACTCAGGTAATAGACTGCCTGCAAACAAAGTGTCAAATGAAATGCATATATTTTTTTAACATCTTTTTTGGAGTATAATTGCTTTACAATGGTGTGTTAGTTTCTGCTTTATAACAAGGTGAATCAGCTATATATATGCTTATATCCCCATATCTCCTCCCTCTTTCATCTCCCTCCCACCCTCCCTACCGCACCCCTCTAGGTGGTCACAAAGCACCGATCTGAGCTGATCTCCCTGTGCTATGCTGCTGCTTCCCACTAGCTATCTATTTTACATTTGGTAGTGTATATATGTCCATGCCACTCTCTCACTTCATCCCAGCTTACCCGTCCCTGTCCCTGTGTCCTCAAGTCCATCCTCTATGTCTGCATCTTTATTCCTGTCCTGCCCCTAGGTTCTTCAGAACCTTTTTTTTTTAGATTCCATATATATGTGTTAGCATATGGTATTTGTTTTTCTCTTTCTGACTTACTTCACTCTGTATGACAGATTCTGGGTCCATCCACCTCACTACAAATAACTCAATTTCGTTTCTTTTTATGGCTGAGTAATATTCCCTTGTATACGTGTGCCACATCTTCTTTATCTGTTCATCTGTTGATGGGCACTTAGGTTGCATCCATGTCCTGGCTATTGTAAATAGAGCTGCAATGATGATGTGCATATTTTGAATGTTTGGTTTTCAGAATCCTAGCTTTCCGTGCAGGAATGCTGCTATGTAATACATACTGACTCTTCTCACTTCAAACCTATAGCTTTTTTTTTTTTTTTTTTTGCTGTACGCGGGCCTCTCACTGTTGTGGCCTCTCCCGTTGCGGAGCACAGGCTCCAGATGCGCAGGCTCAGCAGCCGTGGCTCACGGGCCCAGCCGCTCCGCGGCATGTGGGATCCTCCCGGACCGGGGCACGAACCTGTGTCCCCCGCATCGGCAGGCAGACTCTCAACCACTGCACCACCAGGGAAGCCCCAAACCTATAGCTATTTTAGCCTTGTCCCCATGACCATGGACTGTAGCCCAATGTGTATACATGCAGAGACACACATCAAGAGGACAAAAATTACATGTCCTATAGGATCTATATAACCACACAAATTATACTAGCATGTAAAGGTTTTAAAAAGTTATACACTATGATTCAGAGGTATGGAAATCTAACATTATTTCCCCATGACTGAATTCCACTTGCTGTGAGCCCCTATCTCCTCTGGGGGTGAAAAGTTAATCTTGCCACTTCAGGGTAATTCAGCATCTGCCTGTTTAGTATTTGATGTCTTTCAGCAAATTACTCAGTGAATTCATAATTTAAACATACTCACTTGAAAGTGCATACCCTCTGTTGGAGTATTTCTTTTCCTCCTTCCCCAAAATGGCATCATGAGGCAGGGGAAGCTTACTTACCATCCACCATGGCCACGAGGGTGACATCTCTCTCATGCACAGTCCTGAGTCCTGAAGGACTCGTGTGTCTCATGTGATTTGGCCACTGGTTGCTGGCATCTTTCCCTACTGCGTCCTCTCTGGATGTAACTGGTCCCACTTGGCCTTTGTGCGTTGGCATGTGCTGCTAAGACCTGTGGCTCCTGCCATGGTCTTGACCTTCAAGGCTATAAACTCTGCCCTCTTGTGGTCCCCACTCCATCCATGTCTCTTTCACTGGTTGCATCTCAGCCCTTCTGTATTCACCACTGGGACAGGTAGAAACTGCTTAGCCTCTTCCGTGCCATGCTTCAGCCTCAGGGAAACTCGGTACAGTATCTAGAGGTTCACCCTCTGCTTGAACACACCGTGCTGCCATTTCTTCAGTGTGCTCCAAAGTTCCAAACAGAACACATCCCCTAAACTCTGGGGTTTCCTTGTCTTGCCTCCACACCTCACTCTGTTCGGCCAAGCCTAGTGTGCTGAGGGGTGCTGAATTCCTTCTCATAGCTCCAGAAAGCATCTTAGCCTCCGTTATGTCCTCTCTGGATCTCTCCAAGCTCTCCACCTGCCACCCCTTCCCCACAACTAATATGGCTTTTGCCCTTGGTTATAAGATTAATGTCCTAATGCAATAGCTTTTTTATACACAAGCTACTGCTGTCTCTCAAATGTAATGAAAAAGAAGTGCTATTATTTACAATAGCACTAACAAGTAAAAACATAAATTTCTTATAAATGAATGTGCAAGATCTATATAAATAAAACTATGAAATTTTACAGTGGAGTTACTGTAGAGTAGATAGCTCAATAAATGGAGACTTCTTATGTTTCTGGTTAATATTAATGAAATCAATTTGTCACAAATTAATATAGACATTCAATAATGTTTCAAATCACTATTTCAGTGAGGTTCTCTATGGCATTTAACAAGCCAATTCTAAGGCTCATTTGCAAAATAAAATGCTCAAAAGTAGCCAATAAATATGCAAAAAAGAACAATGAACAATGATGGGGTTTTTGTTCTATTAGCAAATCAAGGCCTATGAGCTATAATAATTACAAAAGCCCTCATGATTAATCTGTTAAAATAGAGAAGGATAATTTTTTAAATTGTGATATTTCAAAAGCTGATCTTGTGCTCAATGGAAGAAGTGTAGAATGGAAGTTATCATTTTGTCTCAATATGCTTAACTTTATGTTTATTCAAAATGAGCTATATACATTATGATAAAAATGCTAGGTTAAAAATACTAAGTAATACTTATAAAATGAAAATTGAATGAGTATAGTCAATTCTGTATTCTTGTTTTTCTTATAAGAGATGATTCAGAGTGCAGTTCAGCCAACATATTCATTCATTCAACAGAAATTTTTTATAACCTTTTGATCTGTTCAGCCATTTCTCCCATCCCCCATCTCTAGCAATCACCAATCAGTTCTCTATCTATTCTGTATGTTTTTGTTTTTGGTTTTTTTTTTAATTCCACATATAAGAGAGATCGTATGTCTTTCTCTGATTTTTTTCACTTAACATAATGGACCTTGAGGTCCTTCCATGTTGTCACAAGTGACAAGATTTCATTCTTTTTTAATGGCCAAATAATATTCCATTGTGTATATATATACACCACACTTTCTTTATCCATGCATCCATTGATGAACACTTAGGTTGTTTCCATATCTTGGCAGTTGTGAATAGTGTTTCAGTGAACATGGGGGTGCATATATCTTTTTGAGTTAGTGTTTTTGTTTTCTTTGGATATATACCCAGAAGTGGAATTGCTGGATCATATGGTAGTTCTATTGTTAATTTTTTGAGGAATCTCCATACTGTTTTCCATAGTGGCTGCATCAGTTAACATTCTCACCAGCAGTGCATAAGGGTTCCCTTTTCTCCACATCCTTGGCAACACTTTCTTGTCTTTTTGATAATAGTCATTCTAACAAGTGTGAGGTGATATCTCATTTTGGTTTTGATTTGCATTTCCCTGATGATTAGTGATGTTGAGCATCCTTTCATGTGCCTGTTGACCATCTATATGTCTTCACTGGAAAAATGTCTGTTCAGATCTTCTGCCCATTTTTAAGTGGATTGTTTGGTTTTGTGCTATTGAGTTGTATGAATTTGTTATATATTTTGGGCATTAACCCCCAAGATATATGATTTTCAAATATTTTCTCTCATTAAGTAGGTTGCCTTTTATTTTGTTGATGGTTTACTTTGCTGTGCAGAATCTTTTTAGTTTGATATAGTCCCATTTGTTTGTTTTTGCTTTTACTTTTGGTGTCAGGTTCAAAAATTATTACCAAGACTTATATCAAAGAGCTTACATCCTATGCTTTCTTCTAGGAGTTTTAAGGTTCTATATTCAAGTCTTTAATCAATTTTGAGTTGATTTTTGTGTGAGGTGTAAAATAGTGGTCCAGTTTCATTGTTTTGCATGTGGCAAGAGAATTCCCAACAACATTTGTTGAAGAGACTAACACCATTTATTGAAGAGACTGTCCTTTCCCCATTGTATATTTTCGGGTCCTTTGTTGTAAATTAATTTACCATATATGGGTGGATTTATTTCTGGGCTGTCTCTTCTGTTCCATTGATCTATGTGTCTGTGTTTATGCCAATACCATATTGTTTTAATTATTATAGCTTTGTAATAGAGTTTTAAATCAGGGAGCATGATGCCTCCAGCTTTGTTCTTCTTTCTCAAGATTTTTTTGGCTATTTGGGGTCTGTTGTGGCATGATACAAATTTTAGGATTAAACATTTTCTGTGAAAAACACCATTGGAATTTTGATAGGGATTTTATTGAATCTGTAGATTGCTTTGGGTAATATGAACATTTTAATAATATTAATTTTTCCAATCCATGAGCATGGAATATCTTTCCATTTATTTGTATCACCTTCAGTTTCTTTCCTTAATGTCATATAGTTTACAGCATACAAGTCTTTCACCTCCTTGGTTAAATTTATTCCTAGGTATTTTACTCTTTTTGATGCAATTGTAAATGGGATTGTTTTCTTAATATCTATTTCTTTTTTTTTTTAAGGGAACGCTACTTATTTATTGATTGATTGATTTTTTGGCTGTGTTGGGTCTTCGTTTCTGTGCAAGAGCTTTCTCTAGTTGTGGCAAGTGAGGGCCACTCTTCATCGCAGTGCGTGGGCCTCTCACTGTCGTGGCCTCTCTCGTTGCGGAGTGCAAGCTCCAGACGTGCAGGCTCAGTAGTTGTGGCTCATGGGCCTAGTTGCTCCACGGCCTGTGGGATCTTCCCAGACCAGGGCTCGAACCCGTGTCCCCTGCATTGGCAGGCAGATTCTCAACCACTGCGCCACCAGGGAAGCCCTTAATATCTATTTCTGATAGTTTGTTATTAGTGTATAGAAACACAGCGGCTTTTCACTGTTGAGTATGTTAGCTGTGGCTTGTCATAAATGGCCTTTATTATGTTGAAGTACGTTCTCTCTATACCCACTTTGTTGAGAGTTTTTATTATAAATGGATGGTGAATTTTGTCAGATCCTTTTTGTGCAACTATTGAGATGATCATATTATTTTTATCTTTTATTTTGTAAATGTGGTGTGTCACATCAGAAGTATTTTTTATAATTATGGAGTCGAACACGGTTTCCTAAAAGCAAAATGCTAACAAATTTGTACAACATTTAAATGTTTGTACTAGAATATCTGGTTTGTTCACTGAGCAGAGTAGATTCTCAGTAAATATTTGTTGGATGAATGAGTATAAAAATGAATTATAAACAAATTAAAATATAAGCAAAATAATGGGAAGAACATTTGTCAAATATATAAAAAGTAGTAATACGCAAAATATATAAAGTATGATGCTACAAACCCAAAGATAAACAACTCAATAGAAAAGTGTAAAAAAAAACGTAGAAGGAATAAAAATAAATGGCCAATAAACTCATAAACAGATGCTCAACATCATTAGTAACAAGAAAAATGCAAATTAAAACAAGATATTTTTGTTTATTATTCTGAGAAAATTCTAAATATTGATAATATCCAGTTGCTGTGGATGAGGGTAACACTTCTGGTGGGAATGTATAAAACTGGTAACACCATTTGGGAGGGAAATTTGGCCGTACCTTTCAAGATTAAAAATGCCTATCTCTTTTGATCCAATGTCACTTCTGTGAATCTATTGAAAGCAAAGTTGATTCTGTAATAGGTATATGTGCAAGGATGTCCACTGCAGTATTGCTTGTAAAACTGAGAATTGGAGCAATAAAAAGCCTAGAAACTTTGGTAAGGCTAAATAAATTATGTGGAATACATGTAGTCATTTAAAGGAATGAAACAGACATATATTATTGACATCAAAATAGTTTTTAGGTATATAGTAGAGTTTAAAAAGCAAGTAAAATTCCACATATAAAATGATCCATTTATATGAAAATAAAAAGGTTATTATATGAATATGTAAGTGCATGGAAGAAGGACTAAAAAGATATATACTGACTGTGGTTACCACTGGGGAAGAGAATGAGGTAGAGAGAAGTGAGGTCCTCATATTTTATTACATATAGTTATATTTTACTCAGATCTCTTACAGTGAGAATATATTCATGTATCACTTGGTAATAAAAAAGAGAAAATAAGAGGAAGCTTTATGCAAAAGTCAAGAAAGGAATAAAGGTAGAGAGGAAGAAAAGGAATCAAAGTGCATTAAGCATGTACAATAGAAGTAGAGACCTAGATGAAAGAAAGCCCATTTAGTCTTCTGAAGAGGCTCTCTGCTTAATCCTGGCTGGTGCCTGATTAGCCCACCAGAGTAGTTAAGATCTTATTCTTGCTCTATTTATCAGGTACTATGCTGCTGCCAAGCTCTGTGAAGGGACAGGGGTTCTTGGAAATGGCTTCTGCATGCAAATCAAGGTGGGGAAGACCCCCATCCTCTGTGTAACACATGGATTTGATTCAGCCCTAAGAGCAATCTTGAGTCAAGTTGCTGGCTGTTGTCTTTTGTGCTCCCTCCCCTAAGTTACAGTGGTCTTTCATGGAAGCCTGAGACGGCATGTAATTTGTGTCTCTGGGAATATTTATGAAAATTCACGTTTATGTAACATTCCTTAGCTTTTCCGTAGTCCTGGGGGCTAACCTAATGAATAGGTCCCTAGCTGCTGAATGATTTTGTCAATAGGGAGCATATATTCCTCTGTAACACAGGCAGAGAATACCAGGAGCATAGACTTTGCTCTGGTGTCAGGAACAGGAGAACAGCCACAGGTCCATACCCATTCATGAGGACAGTTGATGCCTGACTCCCAGTTCTGTCCTTCCAGTTATTCCCTGTGCTGAGTATTATTAGTTCCGAAGGCTGCCGTAACAAACTACCATACACTGGCTGGCTTGAAACAATAGAAATTTATTCTCCCACAGTTCTGGAGGCTTAGAAGTCGAAATCAAGATGTCAACAGGGCCCTGCTCCCTCTGAAGGCTCTTCTAGCTCTTGCTGGTTGCTGGGCAGTCTTGGCATTCCTTCCTCAGCTTGTAGCTGCATCACCCCAGTGTCTGCCTCCACTTTCACATTGCCTTCTCCCTGTGTTTCTCTGTGTCTGTGTCCAAGTTTCCCTCTCCTTTCTCTTCTAAAGGTATCAGTCATTGGATTTAGGGCTCACCCTAATGCAGTATGACCTCATCTTAATTAATTACGTCTTCAAAGACCTTGTTTCCAAACAGTGTCACATTCGGAGATTTCAGGTGGATATGAAATGTGGGGGGACACTACCCAGCTCACTGCACGGAGCACCCCAATTTAGATTTCCCACACCTTTCAGCATTCTTATTTACTCTTTGGGTGACCTTCATGCTTTTGTTTTGTGGCTCATTTTTCCTCCTTTGTGTATGTGTTCTTTTTTTTTTTTTTTTTTTTTTTTTGCGGTACGCGGGCCTCTCACTGTTGTGGCCTCTCCCGTTGCAGAGCACAGGCTCTGGACGCACAGGCTCAGCGGCCATGGCTCACGGGCCCCACTGCTCCACGACATGTGGGATCTTCCCGGACCGGGGCACGAACCTGTGTCCCCTGCATCGGCAGGCGGACTCTCAACCACTGCACCACCAGGGAAGCCCTGGGTATGTGTTCTTCTTTGCTGAACTTGACCATATGCTTCTGACAGTAAAGCTTCATACATTTTACTTCTCCAAACACCCATAGTCTCAGTAACCCCAGCTCTAGACCTATTGGGGCAGCCTGTCCCATTGCCCTCATGTGTATATACATGCTCATCTAATCAGTTCCCCAGTATTTAGTTTGGAAGATTTCTTTACTTGGTCCATGGCTTACTACAAGGCTAGGCATGTGATCAGTTCATAATAATTGCTTGTTGACTAGAAGCAAAATACTTCTCTTAGGGAGCAGGCAGAAGAATTTAAACTGCTATGTTCTTTAAAACAAAGCAAAACACACACATCTGAACAAAACGCATTGCATAATCAAGTACGTGACACTAAGTTCCCAGTCGCTGTGGAATAGTCTTGGCTGGTTTTGCTCTTTCCAGTTTTCTTCTTTCCAGCTTTGGGAGCAGGTTTCTTTTATTCTAGTCACAGCTCAGTACGGTTGGCCAACTTTCTCTTTTTCTCCCGGGTTCAACTATTTCATCCAAAATTTCTATTTTTAATCCTTCTTTCAAAAAGTCTGTGCAGGGCTTCCCTCGTGACGCAGTGGTTGAGAGTCCGCCTGCCGATGCAGGGGACACGGGTT
This sequence comes from Stenella coeruleoalba, assembly GCF_951394435.1. Lineage (NCBI taxonomy): Eukaryota > Metazoa > Chordata > Mammalia > Artiodactyla > Delphinidae > Stenella > Stenella coeruleoalba. The sequence continues at coordinate 41,650,142 of NC_137153.1, forward strand.
CATGTCCCGGTCCGGGAAGATCCCACATGCCGCGGAGCGGCTGGGCCCGTGAGCCATGGCCGCTGAGCCTGCGCGTCCGGAGCCTGTGCTCCGCAACGGGAGAGGCCACAACAGTGAGAGGCCCGCATACCGCAAAAAAAAAAAAGTCCGTGCAGTTTGGGCCTATAAATAATTTCCACATTGTGCTCTTTATTTTCCAACATGGTTAGAAATAATGATAACAAAAGTAATGACAAAAACTCTTAATTTTATAATGTGCAATTCTAAATGATGTGTACATTTAATAAGCCACAGATTTCTAATTTTTAACCTTATCCTTATGATGTGGTTGGTGATGGCATTGATTTCATTTTTTTTGGGTACAATGGTGGGCTTCGGGGAGGACTCAACAGTCCTTGTGGGGAGGAGGGAATGTGGCAGGAGTGGTGGAAAAAGCAGAGGAAAAGGAACGGCCTCCAGCAGAAGCCCTTATGTCACCGGGGAGATACTTTCAGGGCTTCCTTCTTCCTTCAGGAATGCCCATGTTGTTTCATAACGGACCACGTGATTCAAAACTACAAGTGTGTTGGCAGCATAAAAGTCTGAGTGATAACCATGATGGGCCAAGAGATTCCATGCTTGGTATGTCAGTACTAGAGGTGGTTCAAATGCGGGTCAACCAGGTTAGGAAAGCTCTATTCATATCTGTCTCCCTTTGTTTGGAAATACTTTATAATGCCTCATTTCTAGATGCAGTTTTGTAGTAAAAAATCTCAGTACCAAGTTACATAAGTAATTGCATTTGGCTGTTATAATTATTATTATTATTATTACAAGTTGATTTATGCCAACCAGCATAACTCCTGAGGGACCAGTTAGTTACACAACATCTGTAGCAAGCAGGCACCTGGATCTCTTGCCTTAAGTTATTTCATGTACTTTTGCTAACTTTTTTTTGGCTGAAACTCTCAGGTCACTGCACCCTAGTCCCAGGCAGCAAAGCTCTTCTTTAGAAGCAGGACTGCCAAATATCTCTTCATATGTGCACCTATTTCATGTGTATTCCATCTCCACTCCTTCCTGAAGAATGACAGTCCCCCTCTCACCCTTTGAACCAACATATAGGACTTAGGTCAAGTTGAAGGGCTCTACCTCATCCATGTCGGTTTGTTCTTCAACCTCTAGAGTAGTAATAACTCCTATGGGTTTAGCGTGAAGGTCTCAGGCAGCCTGCTGAGTGTTCAACGTTATTAACTCGTGCCATTCTCATAGTGGTCTCTGTAACAGGGCCCCTGGGTCAGACCCAACCTGCTGTCTGGTTTTGTATGGCCAGAGGCTGGGAATAGGTTCCATATTTTTAAATGGTTGGAAGAAAAAAAGAAAAGATGATATTTTGTGCCATATGAGGAGTACATGAAATTCAGATTTCCGTGTTTTATTGGAACACATCACGCCATTTGTTTACATCTTGTCTGAGGTTGCTTTCACGCTACAACTGAGGGGAGTAGTTGAGATAGCGACCTTGAGGCCTGCAAAGTGAAAAATATTTACTGTCTTACCCCTTATAGAGAAATTTTGCAGATCCCTACTTTAGGTGGCTGGTTGCATTATTATCCCCATCTTACAGATGAAGAAATGTAAGCTGAGAGTTTTAAGTTTGTCTGTAGCCATTTGTCCACATGGTGAACTTGAGATTAAACATGTTGGATATCAAAGCTTCTCTGGAGCAGCTGAGACAGTCAGAGAATTCCAAGAACAAGTATTTGTGAGGGAGCGTCTCAGCACTCCAGTATCCTCTAACAGAGTTCTTAGAGTGTGACTTCCTTCTGTGCACGTGTGTGTGTATGTGGGCATGCCCATGTGTATGATTAAAGCATAAGAGAGAGCTATACCAGGAGGAGGATGAATTAAATAAATTTTTTTAAAAATCCCTGCTTTAGAAGTAGAGGAGATGCGGTACCAGTAACATCTAGGAGGCTGCTGCTTGTCATTTCAGTAGAAGAGGGATGGAGGGATTATCCCTGCTGTTGATGATGATAGTAACAGTTGTTGCTGAATGATAATAATCACTTCCAACTAGAAGAGAGCAGTCGTTAAGAGAGCAGTTCTCTGTGGCTGGCTTATTTGATCATATCCCAAGAGTTATAGTTCGGTAAACGAGTGAGTGAGTAATGCTTTGCCCTTTCGGCGCTGTCGTTTTGCACATGCGCAGAAAGAGTGTGTGCTCCTGGGCTGTTTCATCGCGGAGCGCCGCTCATCAGCATCCCTGTGAGTGCTGCTGCCCAACGGAGAGGTGGGGTGTGGTCCTCAGCTCTCACTCTAAAAGCCCTGGAAGGAGCTGCGAGGGACAGTGGTTGGGAATAAAAAGGTGCCAGTTGTTCTGAACGGGCCAGGAACCCCTGACGCCTACTTGGAGTCCTTTGGAATGTAAGCCTTTTATGTGTGGGGTGTTAGGGGTCCTTTCTGCAACCAAACCCTTTGAAATATTTCTCCAGAGTCTGAAAGAGTCTGACAATTGGTCACATTTTTTTTTTTTTTTTTTTTTGCCCAATAGAGTCCCAGAGGAGGGAGTCGTAAGAGAGACACATTCCAGGTGTGGGTATTGCCCTAACATCTGCCTGCCAGAGCCATGGGCTCTATGCCTTAACTACTGTTTGAAGGAGTTTGTGAAGGTTTTTCATAGCTGTCAACCAGAATGTGTATGAGAAAGATCATGAGTTTATGTGTATATTCCCAAAGTTACGTTTTTTGTTTTTCTATTGTTCTTTATGGTGATTGGAGAAAGACCACTGCATTTTAAGGAAAGCTGCTAAGGGATGTTTCACTAGCAAAAACAAACACACAAAAAAATGAGATTTGTTTTTACAAACGTTTGAGGATGGTTGTCGATTAAAAATAGAAAGTCATTTTTTTTCATTTTCACCAGGGAGCCTGCTCACCTAATCATTTCTTATCCCCATCCCCATTTCTGGGCAAGGTTTCAAAGTGGAGATGAGGAAGTCTGTTTCTGCTTTATAAACGGCTATTCCTCTCCCCGTGTTCTCAATGTTACATGCATGGCTGAGTAATGCTTTTTTAGATGTTGACTTAAGTACAATTCAGTCTTCTCCATCTCTTCCCTCCCATTTCCAACCTCCCGTTTCCTTCTCTTCTTCTAGTAGGAGTGTTTACCTAAATGTGAACTTTTGTTTGTTGGGATATTGTGCCGTGTGCATGTACCAAGAGCCCACTGGATCTGTCCGAACACCTCTGGGGAGGTCGACGAGAACCCCGGTGCTGTACCCTCTTCCAAAGCAGGAAACAGAGAAGTTAAGTGTCTTGCTCAAGGTCACTGTCTGAAGTCCCTTTTGAAGTTTGGGCACTCATACCCTGGGGGATTTGGGGTTCCCACCTCCCCGTGTGCTTCTATCACTGATGCCAAAGCCTTAGTACTACAGGAGAAATGAACTATGGTGTTGCCTCCCCGTGGGGTGACCATGCTGCCCAATCTAGTAAAGCCACATAGTGGCTCTTCATGATGACACCGTCAGGGAAGGGCCCTGAGCAGAGCGTGGGCTTTATTGCCTGCGTGTTACCTCCATGCCAGGTGTTTCCTGCTCTGCAGATAGCTCCTTCATCAGACATTTCCAACTCTGATTCTGCGCCAAATATTTGGCACAGGTGAGAGGCATCCTTTGCTTCCTTCCTCTTTCCCTGTAGCTTAAGAATAAAAAGCATGGGAGCTGGAATGGTAGAGACATTGAGCTGCTAGGAGAAGGGGTAGGCTCATCTCCAAAAGAGGATTTCGACCTCAGACTCATACTGGGGAGCACATGCCGGCTGTCACCTGGAGCCCGGGAAAGCTCCTTTTCCAGAATTTACACAGCTGGTGTTTTGACCCCAAACCACTGCCAACACACATGATGGGGGGGGGGGGGGTGTTTAATGATTAAAATTTTTAAATAGTTGTATTTCTCCCCTTGTTTATTTTTCTAGAAGGTAGTAAAGAGAATTTCACTTACATTTGTGGCTTTGGTTGCGTGGAGATGAGAAAAAGGGAATGGGTGGGGTGGTCTTCCCTCATCCCTTAAATCCTTTATTCTCCTTCATAGCATTTATGACCTTCGACATCCTATATATTTTGCTTATTTATTTTGATTTTATACCTGTTTACCCCACTAGAATGTGTCCTCCCTGAAGACAGAATTGCTTATATTTATATCTAAACCTGGGCCTGATACCTAGTAGGTACTCAAAATTTTTGTTAATTGAATTAATTAATCCTTCCACTAGATGTAGCTATTCGAACCAACTCCAGAGTCCCTGAATTTGTTCCAGATGTTGAAGGGCAGAGGCTGAATTGTAGGACCTGAGATTTTCAAAATATAAATCCTAGAAAGTGCTGTAGTGATTCAGATGGTAGACCTTCTAGACTAGTATTTTGATGGGATGAATGTTATGGCAACGCCCGGCTGTTCGCCTTGACATCTGCCTCAGAGGTTGGACATCATCATTCATTCATTCAGCCAGACAGGCAGAGAGTCGATCTTTTATCAATAATTAGCTCTGGGGATAGAAAGCTGAACAGGATATATAGGCTCATTCCCTCATAAATCTTGTCATCTATAACTAGATCAACATTTTGGGGGGAACTTATTTATCTTTTCAGCCTCTTCCAACCCTGTGAAGAAGCATTCCTTAGTGTCAGTGATGCTGGATCAATATGAGACAACAGTAAGGGTATATATGATGGTGGAAGAAAATGGGTAGAAAATTTCAGACTTGAAAAGTGCTGCCTCCTGATTTTTCTGCTACCTGCTCGCATCCCCTCTCTGATAAGGGGTCTGTTGGTGAGCATATCATTAGTACCTTGTATTGGTTTCTTCCATGATCACATCCTAGCAAATGGCAAGATGCTTAGTGACTTTTTTCTGTATGGCTTAGCAATAGCATATATGAAAAGAATTCCAGCTGTTGGTCTTTTGTAGATTCAGAGTGAGTCCACATTGAGATGAGGCTGTTGAGGGTGAGCAACAGTTATGTCCAAAGCAAGGCCGGGGATGGTCCCCTCACCCGAGCAGCTCTGGCAACCCCTGGCGCCCTGTGCTTGAGGAAACACAGAGGAGGGAAGAATACACCCAGGGTGAGGGCACTCAAAACTGTTTCATGTGAGGAACAGTTAAAAGAACTGGGGATGTTTATTTTAGAGAAGACTCAGAAAAACCGTAAGCTCTGTCTGCAAATGGTGGAAGGGCTCTCCATGTGGGAGAAGCATTGGATCATCCTGGAGCCTCAGGTCTTGGAACAAGGATGGCTGGGTGATAGGACTTCCTACAGTCAGGGTATTCAAAGGTGGCCGCCTGGGGAGCCACCTCTGAGCCTCACTGCTTGATCCCTTAGGAGGAATGCAAGTCCTAATTTGTATCCTATCCGATGAGCCCAGATTCCTATTGAAGCCAGCCTAGGGCATGGCGAGCAGATATGCTGACCAGGTAGAAGAGAAAATGACAGCTCTCATTTGGGTCTGCTTCTGTGATCCTCCTTTCCTCTGTTTGCCTTCGGTCAGATGATTTTATTCCCCCAAATTCAAATATTCGGAGTCTCTATTAAAATATATATATTTAATAATATATGAAATAGTTAACAATACATGGAATAAAAATACATGCATTTAATGATATATATAATATACATTATTATTATATATAATATATATATTATATACATGATAGAATTGCTTGTATTGTCATGTGGGAACAACCTGAATGATGATTAAAAAAGAATAGTTGAGTAAATTCTAATGTATTATATGAACCATTATGCAGTCATTATGGACAATGAGTTAGATCTGTATCTACTGCCCTAGATGAATGGGCAGGCTAGAGAGTTAAATGAGAAAAGCAAGAGAAACATATTCCATACATAGTATGATCTTGTTTTATGAGAATAAATTATATTTTAAATATTACATATGTAATCATGTTGGCATATAGTTTGTGTGAGTATGGCAAAAGTGGGGATGCATAGAGATGAAGTGGTTGTTAACAGTAGTTGGAGAGTTTTGGGTGAGGTGGGGACCTGAGGGACAGAAGGGGCAGGAATAGAGACAAAGTGAAGGAAAGTGAGAGGGGACAGCTCATCCATCTGTCTGTCTATCAATATCCATCTATCTACCTATCATCTATCTGTTATTGTCTATCTAGCTTCATTGGTTGTGCTTAAACAAGTCTTAATTTTGAGGACTTTAATAAAAGAAAGAAGAAAGAAAGAAGAAAGAAAGAAAGAAAGAAAGAAAGGAAGAAAGAAAGGAAGGAAAGAAGGAAGAAAGAAGAAAATGTCTTTCACTTTTATGCTATTTTCCTTTTTTTTACTCTGTTGCTCTTATAAAAACTGTCTCAACGTTTCTATTAAGGACACTCAAGAGGTTTTATAATAAAAAAAAAACTATTAGTTTTCATTCTTTTGAGATGATGATTTAAACAGTTGAAAGAAATCTGGGGAATGTATAAAGATAAAATATTTTGAATCAAAATTGAGTTTCTAGATATCGTGAAAGATGAATGACTTAAGAATCATTTGTATTTTTCTTCATTGTTTCTTTACTGTATAAGAGGTGTCCATTTTCTCCTAGTGCTCCAGAAAAATGTTCCCTTTCTTAAATCTAGGGAACACAGGGTCAGGTTAGGAGCACCCAACTCAGTTAAAAAATTTGCTAGTTTCTGGTGGGGAAGTGAAGCATTGAGTGGAGGGTTCTGACATGTGTGTGTGTGTGTGTGTGTGTGTGTGTGTATGTGTGTGTGTGTGTGTTTTTTTTTTTTTTTTTTGCGGTACGCGGGCCTCCCACTGCTGTGGCCTCTCCCGTTGCGGAGCACAGGCTCCGGACGCGCAGGCTCAGCGGCCATGGCCCACGGGTCCAGCCGCTCTGCAGCATGTGGGATCTTCCCGGACCGGGGCACGAACCCTTGTCCCCTGCATCAGCAGGCGGACTCTCAACCACTGCGCCACCAGGGAAGCCCCTGTATGGGTATTTTTAATCAGTTTTTCCCTGCTGAAATATCCAGTAAGATGCTGCTATGTTTTTCTGGGATTTGGATACTTTCTTTCAAACTATTTTAGATAATTGTTTTCCATATTAAATTATCCTCATTATACATTCATTTTTGATGCCAGTAGTTCTTTCTACATAAAGGATTTGTTTGTATCCAGAATAGCCCCAGATGTTGTAGAATTGGCTGGTGATTTAACCCCTGCTGATTATGAAAGAAGATTTGAGACAGAATAGGGTGCTGTTTCATATTCACATTTGGATGTAGTCTCAGAGCTGATCCCAAGCAGCATACTGATACAGAGACGAATAATGAGTGGGTGTGTCAGATCGATAGAAATAATAATACTAACCATTCGTATTTCTTTGATTTTAAGATGCTCGTTTTATATACTAACTGAAACCTGAATGCATCTTACTGCACTTGTGTGCATTTATTAGGTTAATATTGCAAGTCAACAGTGGTCTTATAATTAAAAGAAATCCTGTAGAATCCCCTTGGCTGGCTATTGAGTTCTGGAAGTTTTCATGCAATTAGAACATTCCAGAATCAATGAACCTCAACCAGAATTTCAGCCTGCATAATGCTATCCTGATTTAGACAAAGCAGGAAGTTATAAAAGTGTTTCTTTTCATGCAAGCAACTGCCTCATTGATAGATAACACTAAAATGATCCTAAAATTATACGAAGTAGGATCGGTGCATGGCGACTCCATTTTTAAAATCCTGATTTTAGGTCAACGGCACCATCACTTTGGGAAAACTAGTCAAGTGCAGTGACATTTTTCCACCTCACAGGCTAAAAAAATATTTCACTAGGCCAAAAACCTGAGTGGTACTTACGAACAGTTTATCTGTCAGAAGAGAGTGGGAAGAATGGAAGAGAAAATGTTATTTGAACCTGTGACCTGGAGAGAAGGAAAGAGCCATGACATGGGAAGCCGTGCTGACTGACTAGATTGCCTGTATCCTGAGTTTGCTTTAGGTGTCTTGTCAAGCATTTCCATTGAGTTTTGTTGTCACTGTTGCTTCGTTTTCTTGGGCGTAATATCTGTTCTTTCAGAAAATCCCCCTGCCCCTCCCCCCAGGCTAGGCTGGAAGGCTTCATGGCTGACTCTCCTGTGTGTGTTTGAGTCCATGGTCTTTTGCTGCTTTTCTCATGCTTTTTCTTTATGACGTTTCAGCTCATCCACCATACACCATGTGCTTTAGAGTGAAATTCTACCCACACGAACCCTTGAAGATTAAAGAAGAGCTCACCAGGTATTTTTTTGTTTGTTTGTATGTTTAACGTGCCCCTTGAAACAGCCAGGGCCTCTTGAGTTTTACTCTTGTCTAGAACGGAGTGTCTCCACCAAGCAGGCGCTCAGCTCAGCATTTGGCTTGGAATGTTTCTCTTACATTTAATTGTCTTGGGACTTTTCAAACCGTTGTCATTGGGAGTGTAATTAACTGCACAAAAAAGCAGTGGGTTTAAGGAGGAGGTGCTCTCTGAAAACACCTGACAGGGGGATGCTAAAAATAAATAGAAGATGACTGCGTTTAGGATATGGGCAAATTCATAGCTAGTGCAGCCCCTGGGACCTGTCTTTTGGATCTAAGCTTTTCTGAAGGGAAAAGATCCCTTGACAGAATGATGAACTGTTTCGTCATCCCACATTCCGCTTGCTAAATGACCGACCGCGGAGCCGGCTTCCCTCTCCTTGTAGACTCTTCTCAGCCCAACTCTCTACATTTTCTGGTTCTCGGGCCAGGGCCACGTGCAAATAGTCCACCTTCTGGGTGTTTGGCTTCCGTGAACAGCCTTGGCCAATGCCACTGAGCAGGGTCCCGAGAGGGCCAACTCAGTGGATGGAGACGAGCCCATGTGTGCTTAGCTCTTAATGAGCCTCTGATCTGGTGACCGAAAAAAGTCATTGTGTCTAGTCATCTCTCAGCATAATCTGCGTGGGTCCGAAGGCAGCAGAGAAGCCAAGGCAGTGGACTCTGATCATCATGTGCAGAGTCACGTGCTGGGTTCTAGGGTACTGTGCTCTCTCGTTATCCACGAGGGTCTGGTAAAGCTCCACCATAGTGACACAAGGTGATGTTGGAAGGGAGCCATTCTCTGTTAGTAATTTGTGCACGGCTGTTGGCGGAGGTTTGTGCTTGGGGGCGGGGCAGGGTATGCGTGGGAAAGGAGATGATGGACATTGTAAGTAGTGGTTGGTGTTTTGCAATCTGGCCTGCTTTTAAATTAAGGTAAAATTCACGTAACATAAATTTTTTTCACCGTTTCAAAGTGTACAGTTCTGGAGCATTAAGTACATTGACAATGTAAGGCAACCATCACCATTATCTAGTTCCAGAACATTTCTTATCACCCCAAAACGAAAGCCTGTACCCATTAGCAGTCACTACCCACTCTCCCATCCCCCAGACCCTGGAAACCACTCATCTACTTTCTATCTCTATGGATTTACCCGTTTTGGACATTTCATATAAATGGAATCAAAGGGTATGTGGCTTCGGCCTGCTTTGGGCTTGAAAAATTTATTCATTTATTTGTTAAGTACTTCCTCAGTTCCTGCTGTCTGCAAGGGCTATATGAACCACCTAAATAAATAAATAAAGATATTTGTCCTACCCTCTGGGTGCTAACACTGTAATTAGGAAGATCAAATCAGATACTAATGCCAGGCATTATTTCATCAGGGGCCAATATAGCTCACTTTTGTCACTTGTTTTCTTTAAGACCTGGACCAGAGGATAAAAATTGAATATGTGTCACAATATAAATTAAGGATGGGTCTTTTGTTGGTGATGTTGAGAAAAGTCCCATTTGAAAGTAAAAGGGTACAAAGTTTTAGTTAAATCCCTCTCAATTAAATTTGCTAGCCCTTCCCTGCATTTGTCTGAATAACTAAGGTATGAATTGTGCGACATTGCAAACATTTTTATGTCTCCAAAGGAAATTAAGGCAATACAGGTAGAAATGGGTTTTTCTGAGTCAACACAGTCCTTAGAATTCAAAAGGGATCTACAAACTGTGGAATGACTCAGGTACTTATGATTTAAACCCTATCTTGAAAGAATTTAGTTTTTATTGTTTGATGTTATTTTATCATAAGATTAATCTGAAATTTAAGAATTTAATAAATGAGAAGCTAAGATCACATTCATGACCAGGCTAAGGGGTAAAGAAACATTGAGAAAAAAGCGGTTTTAAAAGAGCAAAACAACAAAAATACTCACCAAAAAGGATATTTTTTTAATCCTTCTTTTATCTCTCCGTTTACACAGTCACCTTACAATCCTTTAGATTTCTGAGGCATTTGTAAATGCCATATACAATTGAATGTAATAAAAGCATGTTGGTTTTAAATTTTTTAGTAAGAACCGCCTTTCAATTCATGTTAGATAGAGAAGCGTATCACTAATGGGGGCATAATAATGTATGCCCCAGATCCTCCTGTGTTTTTGTTGCTTAATTCTTTCATGCAGGGAGGGGTGAGACTGAAGGAAAATGCATTATTCTTATTATTTTGGTGGCTATTATATTAAAAAATGAGTATCTGAACCTGCAGCCATTTGCAAGGCTCAGTGGATTATGTGGAATCCGTAATAATCCATGATTATCTCTAGAGTTCACTAATGTGAGCAAGGACCCAAACTCAGCTGTTGTGAAAGCGGATTTTCTTTTCTCAGGAAGCTTTTGTCAAGCTCAATTTCTGAGTTATGGCATCAGAACCCAAACATCTCATTCGTCAGTAAATATTTATTTGAAACGATTTTCCACTACTAAACTCACCCAAACGTGGACAGGAGTGCTTTTTGTTCAATGCATACATGCAGCACGTAGAAAAGAAACTTGATGGCATTTAGCCAGGTAGTTTACATTCTTTAAGAAAGGAAAGATTTCATCATCTCAAGTATTTGTGTGACCTTGGTATTGTGAATGATCTAGGGCCATGGTCCTCAAAGTCACATCCCTGGATTAACAGCAACAGCATCACTTGGGAACTTGGCCCCTGCCCCAGACCTGGGATGGGGCCCTGCAATCTGTATTTTCACAAGCCCTCCAGGTAATTTTAAAGCATGTCAAATTTTAAGAACCATTACTCTAAGGCAATTGGATTTTCAAAAGTATTACTCTAAGGCAATTGGATTTTCAAAAGTATTAGTTTCTTTAAGCAGATATTAGAGTGTACAATTCAGTGGGTTTCGTATGTTCTTTCGTATGCCACCATCACCGTGATCTCCTTCCAGAACATTTTCATCACTGCAGTAGGAAACCTAGTACGCAAGCAGTCTCTCCCCATTCCCCACTCCCCCCAGCCCCTGGCAGCTACTAAGCTACGTTTTTGTCTCTGTAGGTTTGTCTATTCTGAAATTTTATACAAATGGAATCATATAATAGGTGGCCTTTTATATCTGACTTTTCACTTAGCTTAATCTTTTCAAGGTTCTTCCATGTTGTAGCAGGCATCAGTAGGTACTTCCTTCCTTTTATGGCTGAATAATATTCCATTGTATGGATAGACCACTTTCTTTTATCCTTTCATCAGTTGATGGGCATTTGTTTTAGCTATTATGAAGAATGCTGCTATGAGCATTCATATACACATTTTTGTGAGGACCTAGATTCTGATTTAATTGGGTCTAGGGTAGGGTCCATGTTGGTATTGTTTAAAAGCTCCCCCAGGTGATTCTAACATGCAGTCCCTCTGAGAACCTCTGGTTTAGAACCTTATTACTCAAGTGTGGTCCATGGGCCTGCAGCTCAGCTTTACTGGGGCGCTTATTAGAAATATGGACTCTTGAGCCCCACCCAGACCTACTGAACCAGAATCCATATTCTAACAGTATCTCTGGGTAATTCACGAGCTCACTAAAGTGTGAGAGACACCAGTTTAGGGAGGTACTCTGGATCCTTGATGGCCAGTGTAATACTGTTCGCTTGACAAAATGTACACTAACTCCAGATAAGAAATTTATTAGGGACTACCTTTATGTCCTGCACACAATTCCATACAAAGTTGGGGACAGAGAGTGTCATTTGAACCTCCATCGTGTGTCCAGTGCCTAGCACTGTCATAGCATAAAGCGGGTGTGAGATAAAGATTCATCAAGTGGAAGCACCAGGGAGCCACTGAACCCTTCAGTGCATCTGTGTGTCCGGGGATGGCGAGCTCCAGCGCTCGGGGAGGCGGGCGGGCGCTGCCGGCACCTGAGTGATCTGAGTACCTCAGTTACGCTCTCTGAGCGGGGTTGTGCATGAGGCTGCTCACAGGCTGAGTAAAGATCAGATTATTTGAGCCCTGGAGGTAGTGACTGGGGCCGATTGGGTGGTACTCCTCACCTGGCCTCAAGAACCTGGAAAGAAGAAAAAAAGGTTGGTCTCTGCGACTTAAACTTCAAAATAAACAGAAAGAATCTTCACACACCTATAAAGTTAGTCAGAAACAATAGACCCCAGGCCTGAGCCTTCAGTGAAAGAATCAGTCAGGCAAAGACATAGGAGGAGATCTGAAGAGGGCGTGATCAGCGTAGAGGAACAGAGGGGACAGTGACAAGATGAGCCTGAGCCAGGGGTGGTAAACTGACACCGCCCCCCCCCACCACCCCCGCCCCGCCATCCCCAGCTGAATCAGGCCCAGGCGTATTTTTCATTTGACACTCCAGTGTTTTCAAAAACAGAGTTTGCTGCAACATTTAAAATTCAAAGGATTTCACTTCTAAACCCGTCGCCAGCAACCCATCAGCACAGCGGCTGACCCCTTCGCGGGAGCCAGCACCCTCTGTTCTGCTTCCCGACCCCCTCACCCCAGCCTGTTTCACTCAGTAACAGGTTTGTCTGGCCCTGAGGCCATCTGTTTGCCATCCCTGGAGAAGCGGAGAGGACACTAAACAGATGACCGTTTGTGCTGTGAATAAGTTGGCTTTCTGGCCTCGTAACCAAGTCTTTTTGAGATTGATTAACATGAGTCTGTCTGTGCCCCGGACTAGTCTCTGTAGACTGAGTCCGATTCCTGAGTCCTCATTCCACAGAGAGCTCGGGCAGCCTGTAGCTGAGGTGCTGGTGGTGGTAACAGTGGCTGTGGTTGTCCTTGTGTGGGACTTTCTGCCAGGGACGGTGGCTGCTGGGCCCTGTGGCTCTCCTCCATCCTTCCTGTATCTCTTTGGAAAGGGCCAGCCACACAGCTCTGGAAGCTGCCGCAGACACTTCAGGTTTTCTGAACTCTGAGGGCTCCTCCCAGTTTTCCTCTGCTTGCCCTCTGAGGGGCTTGGGTAGGGCTCTGGTGACCCAGGTGCATGAAGCATGAGCAATCCTTCCACTTCTTCCAGGCCTCAGCCAAAACTTAGGGCGACTCTTTCTCCTTTTGCATTGCAGGTATCTTTTGTACCTGCAAGTTAAAAGAGATATTTTCCACGGTCGACTGCTCTGCTCCTTTTCAGATGCTGCCTACCTGGGTGCCTGTATCGTCCAAGGTAAGTGTGGCCACGGCTGCCCATCCCCACCATTGTACTGGACAGTAGAGCTTTGGCTGTTCAGAGACTCCCTCCTCCCCAGCCTCTGCCCATCCAGCCCGTGTCATGGTTTGAGGCCAGGCAGGGCTTGGGTACTTAACAATGGACCCCCGCCTCCCCTTCCCTCCCAAGCCTCTGGGGTCCTGGTGGAAGGCTGGGCTGCAGTGGTCACAGGGGCCTCTGCAAGAACGGAGGTCCTCAAGGCCCCGAGGTAGAGCTCAGACTCTCTGTTTCAAAGGGGCTGGAATGCTTGACTTTGTAAGAAGCTTTGAAGGGATATGGGGTGTTCTGTGCTCTGAGCTCCAACCACCAGGTGTGGTGCATGATGGGTATATTGAGTGGGGAATCTATGTCCAGGAAGGTAGGTGTCAAAGGGGTGTCCTTTCAAACCTTTGGAGTGAAATATCAAAGCATTTATACATATGTATTCACACGAGTAGTACGTGTATATACGTGCACTGTAGCTAATGCTTCAGCTTTTCTCGTCACGCAGTGTGAGGAGAGCGTCAGGCTCACAGCCTGTCATTCTACAGTTTGAGCCTGAATTCCCATTTCCTGGTTGTTTCACCATAGATAAATGACTTAAACTCTTTAAGCTTCGGTGTCTTTATATATTGAATGAGGTGGTCCTACTTGTGTGACAATTTCATGAGACTTATTCTCAGGGTTGAACAAGCCCCAGAGGGTGGGGCATTGGGAAGCAGTAAGCATATAGGACCCAGGGTAAGCTTCTGGATGTTTCGACCTGTAAGAAAAAAGTGTTTGAGAGAAGGCTGTCTCCAGAGCCCAAGGCAGAGCATCGTCATGGGGACGGGCCCAGGACCCAAGTGAAGAACGACTCAGAAGTTCTGTTCCCCTGGGTCAGCTGGGAGGCAGCTGGCAGCAGGGCCTGCTTGGAGGGACTCAGGTGTTCCAGCCATTTGTAGCATGGATGCTGATGACACGTTTATGAGAGAAGGGGAGGGTGGAGAGGGGAACTAGGAGAAGAGAGGAGAGATGGAGGGGAGAAGGAAGGAAGCAGGTGAGGACAACGCGAGAGAGAGAGAGAGGCTACCAAGTGAGCATGTCACCCTTATAAAGGATCTGAAATAAGGAAGGAGCTTATGATGGGGTCATAAGCGGATCATGACAATCGTCTGTCTGATCACAATTCCAACCTTCGTTCACAGCTTAAGAGAGACACCCATCATTCTCCTGGGGGTTTCACTGTCACTCACCACTGTCCCCATGGGATGCTCTGTGCTGTGAAATCGTTCCTAGCACCCTGTTTCCAGGTGTGTGTGCTCTCTGAGAATTCTGAAGTCTATCTGTGTTGCTTTTCCCCATCCTCTGGGAGCGACCTAGTGCCACTCAGCAGATTTTAGCAGTGGTGTTAAAAAACCCTTGGAGATACTCAAGTTTAAAGTTAGAATGACAGTGATAGCCTGATGGGAAATAGTCCTTCCATCTGCCCCAAGGTGGAGTGCGTGCTTCTGAAAGCTGCCTCTCTTATATAGAGCTAAGGAATGTTCAAACCCCAAAGTTCTTCTTCCCTGTGAAGACTGCACGTTCCTGGTTAGGGTGCACTGTCTTCCATGAGGGAAAAGCAAATCGATACTAATCCAAGCAACAGACTGGCATATGAGGATTTCAGGACGCATTTAGGCATTAGTGAATCGTGGTCAGTTGTCCAAGGACAAGCTCAATATGGATCTGTAATGGGAAAACTCTCCATCCTGTTTTATGTTTGAAATAAAGCCACAAAGCCTCCATCCAGATGATCAGGGCCCTATTTTATCCCTCGTTGCTATTATCACTGACCATACTCACAGATGCTGTCGAGAGAGTAGAGTTGGAAGTGAACTGACAGACCTCAAGAAAACCTTTCAGCTCTAAAACGCAGCAGTGTCCATGGACCATTTGTAGCAAATCCAGTAAAAGCTGGATTCGTCAAGTTCTCTGATGCTCGGGGTGGTATTACAGCAGCTCTAGGGATCATTACAAATGCAGATAAACATCTGCTTTGTCAGAACTGCTTATGCTTACAGAGAGCGATAGGGAATGTGAAGTAAATGATTAGAAAGCGGAGGACATGTGACTTCTTACTGGCCTCTTGTTTGCTAACACTCTTTGAAGGAGCATGTTTTAAGCTTCAGAATATTCTGAGTGTATAAAACAGGCAGCCACCCAGAGTTTTGCCACCGTACACACTGAATACAATGAGCATATTCAATACACGCTTTGCATTGTCTTCATAATACCAATTGCAAAACAAACACACGAAGCCCTAGGAATCTATTTATGTTCTTTCTTGATACAAATATCTTTCCTGTTCCTTCTACAAAACAGCAATATGGCAGGATTACTGTTCTTATCTCCTCTGCCTGGTGTGTCCAATCCCTGTGGGTCTGTGGCTCCGTCTTGATATTCAGAACTCCGTTCAGATGTCACTTCCTCTGAGAAGTCTTCCTGGACTACTAAAGTAGCCTCTCTCTGCACATCATTCTTTCTCATGCCCCTGTTCCGTTGTCTTTTTTTTTTTTTTTCCTTTTTTTTTGCGGTACACGGGCCTCTCACTGTTGTGGCCTCTCCCGTTGCGGAGCACAGGCTCCGGACGCCCGGGCTCAGCGGCCATGGCTCAGGGCCCAGCCACTCCGCGGCATGTGGGATCTTCCTGGACCGGGGCACGAACCCATGTCCCCTGCATCGGCAGGCAGACTCTCAACCACTGCGCCACCAGGGAAGCCCTGTTCTGTTGTCTTTTAAGCACTTATATTTAAAATTATCTTGTTGAGTTGTTTGGGGGCTTATTATGCATTGCCCCTTATGTAGGATCTAAATTCCATGGAAGTGGAACTCTGGAGGCCTTTTTCACTGTAGTACCCCCATGTCTGGCACACAGTAAGTTCTCCACTAAATATGTTAAGTGAACTAGGGCACTTGCCTAAATCGCACCAATGTATGCTTTATTTCTATACTTGGGAAAGAGTGGTTGTTTCACTACCTCATCCATGTATTTGTCATGTGTTCTCTCAACATTTATTGAAGAGCTCCTAGGTGGCAGGCCACTGCAATGTGAAGTCCCTGTGGGGGGAAGGGGACAGACAAGTAAACAGGAAGCTGTGATGATGTGTTAATGTCTAAACAGAGGGACACACAGGGTCCCTGCTCTGACCCCAGGAGGGCCCCCCACTCAGCAAGGGGAGTCAGGGAAGGTTCCCAAAGGAGTTGACCCTGGGGCTGTCACGTCCTGTATCTCAAGTTCTTTTGGAGTGAGTCCTCTCCAAACCAGGGGAAATGCCATTGTCATACTTGCCCTTTGTACTTACCATCACCTGATCACACTCATCCTTTTGCTTCAACTCTTTGGATTTTGCTGACAATTAAATTCTCTTTAATTTTAATTTAATGTCATCTTAATTTAAATTCTCGCAAGCCATCCCATGTACTGTATGTTATTTGTTGTAACTTTACCCTCATCGTCACATGTGGGAGAGAGAACCACAGGCTCCTTACCCAACTCCTCTATGGAAAACAAAATTTGAAGTTAGAAGTCCTTAATCATTTATAAACGGCCTTTTGCTTCAGGTAAAGTCAGAGTTAAAGACAAGCTTTAAGGAACAAGAAAGCTGGGCGTGTGATGGGGGAAACGTCGACATTTACCTTGTCAGCAACCCTGTGCAGTTTCCATGGCATTTCTTCTCTAGTTCGCTGGCATTTGCCAGGCTACTTATTTGCTATGTTTAGCAGTCCAAGGCCATTGTACTTCACAAGTTTTCCTGGAAAGAGAAATGCCCACCCAAAACGAGACAAGCACAAACAACACCACCCATCAACTGTGCAAGGTGACATTGCATTGGACATGGCCTAGTTTAATATCAGTGGTCCATGCCCTGCGGAAAAGCAGGCACTGGGTTATACTGTCCCCTAAATTTTGGGGTCCATAGCCAGCTCACAGGGGCATGTGTATGTGTGTGTGTTTGCGTGTATGTGTAGGTGTGTTATGTGTGTTTCTTTTGAAACTTAGATTGAGTTAATCATCAGTTCGTGGCTCACTTTTCATCACTGGTCCCATCTATTGATTGATTGATTTCCCTTTTTTCATTATTCTCCATTTCTGTTCCTAAAGGCAGCAACTGGGTTCATGTATATCTTTGACTTGGAATACATCCTTATAAAATGATTAGTATTGTCTTGTGTGTATATACTCTTAAGTTTCATAAATTAAATGGGGCTATAGAAGACATTTAATCCTTCCTTTATATGCTCAGAACACTGAGGAATCTATTCACATTTCTGGGTATACATCTATTTTGTTGCTTTTAATTGCTACAGAGTATCCAGTCGGGTGCATTGCCCATGTGCTAGTTACTGCTCCCAGCAATAATGAACACCCGAGTTGCCCCATATCTTTTTTCACACCTAGAGTTTTTTAGAATATACACCCAGAAATGGATTGCTGGGTAATAATATTAGGCTAAATACTCCCAGCTTGTGCTCTAGAAGAGCTACGTGCACCAAGAATCTTCAGACGTGTACAAGTACTTCTATTTCTTCATGTCCCTGCCAACACATAGAATCATCCGGCTTCCTAAACTTTTTGTTAATCTCATAGGTGTAAAGTGACATCTTCTAGTTTGGGTTTGCACAGCTCTCATTACTGATGAGTTTGGGCAGCTCTCCATACTTGAGGCCTTTGGGTTTCCCCTTCTATGAATTGGCTGTTGATATTCCTTGACCATTTTCCTATTGGAATTCCTGCCCATGTACTTATAGATTTGTAGGGGTTCTTTCTTTATTCTAGATATTAGCCTTTGTCAGATTTAGATTTTGCAAATATGTTATTTCAACTTATCTATTATTTTGACTATGTCCTTTAATGAACAGAAATATTTTTATTTTGATATGATCAAATTAATCAGTTTCCCCTCTATGGCTGATGGCATTTTGGGTCTTATTTGGGTCTTCCTCCTGTGGTATATATTTTAAGTTGTTTTCAGAACTCTGTAATTTGAGCTCTATTAAGAAGCTTTAAAGAGCTTTGCTTTCCTCCCAGTTTTATCCTTTTACAGTCATTACAGATTCAACAACGAAGAGACAGTAGATACAAATTACTGAGTTGGATGTGATTTTGCAGATGTGCTTAAGGCATATTGATTTCTATCTACTTCAAAGTCATGTTGGTGATCAAGTTTCTCAGTACCATTTTCCCACCATCTTTAATCTACTTTCCTGGGCCATTTCTGCCTGAAATACTTGCCCCTTCTGGCTCATTTTCCTTAGCAAGCTTGTGGAATCAGGACAAAGTATTCCCACTGCAAGAGCATCACCTTTGCTGCTTCAGGCTCTGCTCGATGCATATCCTAGGTCCATCTTCTCATAGACCCTCTGGGTGCTCAGAGATGTGCAGGCATTTCTTTTTACCCTTAAAGACCCTCTGGACGTACCCTATATTAGAACCTGGCAACAACTTTAATCTGGGATGCTCAACCGTACTTTGATACACACTCTTTAATTTGAAGAGCAGTCCATTTATTTTAATGTACAATCCTCTTGGGTACCTTTATGTTGTGATATTTCATTGACTGAGCCACACCTGCACAAACCTCAGAGCTAGCAGCTCCAGCCAGGGAATTCCTCGACTCAGAAAATTAACTGTGAAAGGAAACTTGAGGAACACCCAGTGGTTTCCAGCTAGAGGTGGTAACACCTCCTATTGTGGGGAGCATTTGGAAACATTGGGAGGCATTTTTGGTGGTCATAATATCTGGATGTGCCACCAGCATTTAGTACCTGAAGTGTAGGGGTGCTAAATGTCTTACCATGCCTTGGAAGGTCTGAAACAATAAAGAATTGTTTATTTGCCCAAATGCCAATAGTGCCCCTTTGAGAAACAATGATTTAAACCCCTTTATTGTGTAGATGAAGAAAATGAGACCCAGAGAGTTCAGCAAGTGCCCAAGCACACACAGCTAAATTTGAACTAGAATATGACCTTCTAGACACTCAGGCTGTGGTCTTTCCATGGATACAAACACATTTCGTTGGGTGAGCTTGTTCCATGATCTTCCTTTGGGTGGTGGGAGCCATTCCGTGTACACCCTGCTCTTGTTTTTTGTTTTTTTTTTTAACATCTTTATTGGAGTATAATTGCTTTACAATGTTGTGTTAGTTTCTGCTGTATAACAAAGTGAATCAGCTATACGTACACATATATCCCCATATCCCCTCCCTCTTGCATCTCCCTCCCACCCTCCCTATCCCACCCCTCTAGGTGGTCACAAAGCACCGAGCTGTGCTATGCAGCTGCTTCCCACTAGCTATCTATTTTACATTTGGTAGTGTATATATGTCAATGATACTCTCTCACTTTGTCCCAGCTTACCCTTCCCCTCCCCGTGTCCTCAAGTCCATTCTCTACATCTGCGTCTTTATTCTTGTCCTGTCTCTAGACTCTTCAGAACCCTTTTTTTTTTTTAACTTCCATATATATGTGTTAGCATACAGTATTTGTTTTTCTTCTTCTGACTTACATTCTCTATGACAGACTCAAGGTCCATCCACCTCACTAAAAATAACTCAATTTTGTTTCTTTTTATAGCTCAGTAATATTCCATTGTATATATGTGCCACATCTTCTTTATCCATTCATCTGTCGATGGACACTTAGGTTGCTTCCATCTCCTGGCTATTGTAAATAGAGCTTCAATGAACATTTTGGTACATGACTCTTTTTGAATTATGGTTTTCTCAGGGTTTATGCCCAGTAGTGTGATTGCTGGGTCGTACGGTAGTTCTATTTTTAGTTTTTTAAGGAATCTCCATACTGTTCTCCATAGTGTCTGTATCAATTTACATTCCCAAAACAGTGCAAGAGGGTTCCCTTTCTCCACACCCTCTCCAGCATTTACTGTTTGTAGATTTTTTGATGATCGCCATTCTGACCAGTGTGAGGTGACACCTCGTTGTAGTTTTGATTTACATTTCACTAATGATTAGTGATATTGAGCATCCTTTCGTGTGTTTGTTGGCAATCTGTATATCTTCTTTGGAGAAATGTCTAATTAAGTCTTTTGCCCATTTTTGGATTGGTTTGTTTGCTTTTTTGATATTGAGTTTCATGAGCTGCTTGTATATTAGGAGATTAATCCTTTGTCAGTTGCTTTGTTTGCAAATATTTTCTCCCATTCTGAGGGTTGTCTTTTTGTCTTGTTTATGGTTTCCTTTGCTGTGCAAAAACTTTTAAGTTTCATTAGGTCCCATTTGTTTATTTTTGTTTTTATTTCCATTTCTGTAGGAGGTGGGTCAAGAAGGATCTTGCTGTGATTTATGTCGAAGAATCTTCTGCCTATGTTTTCCTCTAAGAGTTTTTTTTTTTAATTTAATTTAATTTTTTTTTTATACAGCAGGTTCTTATTAGTCATCAGTTTTATACACATTAGTGTATACCTCTAAGATTTTATAGTGTCTGGCCTTACATTTAGCTCTTTAATTCATTTTGAGCTTATTTTTGTGTATGCTGTTAGGAAGTGTTCTAATTTCATTCTTTTACATGAAGCTGTCCAGTTTTCCCAGCACCACTTATTGTAGAGGCTGTTTGTTCTCCATTGTATATTCTTGTCTCCTTTGTCAGAGATAAGGTGACCATATGTGCGTGGGTTTATCTCTGGGCTTTCTATCCTGTTCCATTGATCTATATTTCTGTTTTTGTACCAGTACCATACTTTCTTGATTACTGTAACTTTGTAGTATAGCCTGTATTCAGGGAGTCTGATTCCTCAGCTCCAATTTTTCCCCTCAAGATTGCTTTGGCTATTTGGGGTCTTTTGTGTTTCCATACAAATTGTGAAAAATTTTTATCTAGTTCTGTGAAAAATGCCATTGGTAGTTTGATAGGGATTGCACTGAATCTGCAGATTGCTTTGGGTAGTATAGTCATTTTCACAGTGTTGATTCTTCCAATCCAAGAACATGGTCTATCTCTCCATCTGTTTGTATCATCTTTAATTTCTTTCATCACTGTCTTACAGTTTTCTGCATACAGCTCTTTTGTCTCCTTAGGTAGGTTTATTCCTAGATATTTTATTCTTTTTGTTGCAATGGTAAATGGGAGTGTTTCCTTAATTTCTCTTTCATATTTTTCATCATTAATGTATAGGAATGCAAGAGATTTCTGTGCATTAATTTTGTATCCTGCTACTTTACCAAATTCATTGATTAGCTCTAGTAGTTTTCTGGTAGCATCTTTAGGATTCTCTATGTATAGTATCATGTCATCTGCAAACAGTGACGGTTTTATGTCTTCTTTTCTGATTTGGATTCCTTTTATTTGTTTTCTTCTCTGATTGCTGTGACTAAAACTTCCAAAACAATGTTGAATAATAGTGGTGAGAGTGAGCAACCTTGTCTTGTTCCTGATCTTAGTGGAAATGGTTTCAGTTTCACCATTGAGAATGATGTTTGCTGTGGGTTTATCACATATGGCCTTTATTATGTTGAGGTAAGTTCCCTCTGTGCCTACTTTCTGGAGAGTTTTTATCATAAATAGGTGTTGAATTCTGTCAATAGCTTTTCCTGCATGTATTGAGATTATCATATGGTTTTTATCCTTCAACTTCTTAATATGGTGTATCACATTGATTGATTTGTGTATATTGAAGAATCCTTGCATTCATGGGATAAACCCCACTTGATCATGGTGTATGATCCTTTTAATTTGCTGTTGGATTCTGTTTGCTAGTATTTTGTTGAGGATTTTTGCATCTGTGTTCATCAGTGATATTGGCCTGGAGTTTTCTTTCTTTGTGACATCTTTGTCTGGTTTTGGTATCAGGGTGATGGTGGCCTCATAGAATGAGTTTGGGAGTGTTCCTCCCTCTGCTATATTTTGGAAGAGTTAGAGAAGGATAGGTGTTAGCTCTTCTCTAAATATCTGATAGAATTCGCCTGTGAAGATATCTGGTCCTGGGCTTTTGTCTGTTGGAAGATTTTTAATCACAGTTTCAATTTCAGTGCTTGTGATTGGTCTGTTTATATTTTATATTTCTTCCTGGTTCAGTCTCAGAAGGTTGTGCTTTTCAAAGGATTTGTCCATTTCTTACAGGTTGTCCATTTTATTGGCTTGTAGTAATGTCTCATGATCCTTTGTAGTTCTGCAGTATCAGTTGTCACTTCTCCTTTTTCATTTCTAATTCTGTTGATTTGCGTCTTCTCCCTTTTTTTCTTGATGAGTCTGGCTGATGATTTATCAATTTTGTTTATCTTCTCAAAGAACCAGCTTTTAGTTTTATTGATCTTTGCTATTGTTTCCTTCATTTCTTTTTCATTTATTTCTGATCCGATCTTTATGATTTCTTTCCTTCTGCTCACTTTGGGGTTTTTTTTGTTCTTCTTTCTGTAATTGCTTTATGTGTAAGGCTAGGTTGTTTATTTGAGATGTTTCTTGAGGTAGGATTGTATTGGTATAAACTTCCCTCTTAGAACTGCTTTTGCTGCATCACATAGGTTTTGGGCCATCGTGTTTTCATTGTCATTTGTTTCTAGGTATTTTTTCATTTCCTATTTGACTTCTTCAGTGATTTCTTGGTTATTTAGTATTTAGTGCTTACGCTCCATGTGTTTGTATTTTTTACAGTTTTTTTTCCTGTAATTGATATCTAGTCTCATAGTGTTGTGGTTGGAAAAGATACTTGATACGGTTTCAATTTTCTTAAATTTACCAAGGCTTGATTTGTGACCCAAGATATGATCTATCCTGGAGAATATGCCATGAACACTTGAGAAGAAAGTATATTCTGTTGTTTTTGGATGGAATGTCCTATAAATATCAAGTAAGTCCATCTTGTTTAATGTATCATTTAAAGCCTGTGTTTCCTTATTTATTTTCATTTTGGATGATCTGTTCATTGGTGAAAGTGGGGTGTTAAAGTCCCCTACTATGATTGTGTTATTGTCTATTTCCCCTTTTATGGCTGTTAGCATTTGCCTTATGTATTGATGTGCTCCTATGTTGAGTGCATAAATATTTACGATTGTTGTATCTTCTTCTTGGATTGATCCCTTGACCATTATGTAGTGTCCTTCTTTGTCTCTTGTAATAGTCTTTATTTTAAAGTCTATTTTGTCTAATATGAGAATTGCTACTCCAGCTTTCTTTTGATTCCGTTTGCATTGAATATCTATTTCCATCCCCTCACTTTCAGTCTTTATGTGTCCCTAGGTCTGAAGTGGGTCTCTTGTAGACAGCATATATACGGGTCTTGTTTTTGTATCCATTCAGACAGACATAGATCTTTTGGTTGGAACATTTAATCCATTTATATTTAAGGTAATTATCAATATGTATGTTCCTATTACCATTTTCTTAATTGTTTTTGGTTTGTTATTGTAGGTCTTTTCCTTCTCTTGTAGGTTTTTCCTTCTCTTCTTCTAGAGAAGTTCCTTTAGCATTTGTTGTAAAGCTGGTTTGGTGGTGCTGAATTCTCTTAGCTTTTTCTTGTCTTTAAAGGTTTTAATTTCTCCATCAAATCTGAATGAGATCCTTGCTGGGTAGAGTAATCTTGGTTGCAGGTTTTTCTCCTTCATCACTTTAAATATGTCCTGCCAGTCCCTTCTGGCTTGCAGAGTTTCTGCTGAAACATCAGCTGTTAACCTTATGGGGATTCCCTTGTATGTTATTTGTTGTTTTTCCCTTTTAATATTTTTATATTAAAAATATAATTTATATTATATAAATTATATAATATTTAATTTTATAATATAAATAGTATAAAAGCTGATTTTAGTATTTTTTCTTTGTATTCAATTTTTGATAGTTTGATTAATATGTGTCTTGGCATGTTTCTCCTTAGATTTATCCTGTATGGAGCTCTCTGTGTTTCCTGGACTTGATTGACTATTTCCTTTCCCATATTAGGGAAGTTTTCAACTATAATCTCTTCAAATACTTTCTCAGTCCCTTTCTTTTTCTCTTCTTCTTCTGGGACACCTATAATTCGAATTTTTGTGCATTTAATGTTGTCCCAGGGGTCTCTGAGACTGTCCTCAATTCTTTTCATTCTTTATTCTGCTCTGCGGTAGTTATTTCCATTATTTTATTTTCCAGATCACTTATCCATTCTTCTGCGTCAGTTTTTCTGCTATTGATTCCTTCTAGACAATTTTTAATTTCACTTATTGTGCTGTTCGTCATTGTTTATTTGCTCTTTAGTTCTTCTAGATCCTTGTTAAACATTTCTTGTATTTTCTCTATTCTGTTTCCAAGATTTTGGATCATCGTTACTATCATTACTCTGAATTCTTTTTCAGGTAGACTACCTATTACCTCTTCATTTGTTTGGTCTGGTGGGTTTTTACTTTGCTTCTTCATCTGCTGTGTATTTCTCTGTGTTCTCTTGCTTAACTTACTGTGCTTGGGGTCTCCTTTTCACAGACTGCAGGTTCGTAGTTCCCATTGTTTTTGGTGTGTGCCCCCAGTGGGTAAGGTTGGTTCAGTGGGTTGTGTAGGCTTCCTGGTGGAGGGGACTAGTGCCTGTGTTCTGGTGGGTGAGGCTGGATCTTGTCTTTCTGGTGGGCAGGACCATTTCCGGTGGTGTGTTTTGGGGTGTCTGTGAACTTAGTATGATTTTAGGCAGCCTCTCTGCTAATGGGTGGGGTTGTGTTCCTGTCTTGCTAGTTGTCTGGCATGTCCAGCACTGGAGCTTGCTGTTCATGAGTGGAGCTGGGACTTAGTGTTGAGATGGAGGTCTCTAGGAGAGTTCTTGCCGATTGATGTTATGGGTAGCTGGGAGGTCTCTGGTGAACCAATGTCCTGAACTCGGCTCTCCCACCTCAGAGGCTCAGGACTGACACCCAGCCACAGCACGAAGACCCTGTTAGCCACACAGCCAAAGCAACCCAAACGTTTATCTTTCTGGCTTGACAGAAGTTGCCATATTGCTTCTAGTGTTGGAAGGTCTCCGGAAGAGGCAGGGGTGGGCTGTGGTTCAGTGCGGGGACAAGGACACTGCTCTTGTTGTTTTTAACCTTGCTTTTTCTCTTTATTTTTTCTGGTTACAGCTGAGCTCGGTGACTATGATCCTGACGAGCATCCTGAGAATTACATCAGTGAGTTTGAGATTTTCCCCAAGCAGTCACAGAAGCTGGAAAGAAAAATAGTGGAAATTCATAAAAATGAACTCAGGTAATAGGGGTAGACATTTGTAGAAATGACAGAGGTGAGACAGTGTTCTTATTGCAGGGAATGTGCAAATCATGTTGTGAAGAATATTTGTAATGTATGGGTAGACTCTTTCAGGTGGCAGGTCAGTATTTCTGGGCACTGTCAAGGTCCTCCATCAGTGACAATCTCAATAATGTGGGGTCCCCTGTGTGGCTGTTTATGAACCATCAGCAGTTATTAGAGCCATATATTTTCTTCTGGGTTTTAACAACCCTGGGTTTCTGGACATGAAATCTAGGATAAATAAGTAATCCTTTCTATTTTGAATTTTGCATTGCCTCTTCCCTTCCTGTGGCCATTGTTGAAAGCTTTGACTCCAAGTAGAGTAGAATCCATTGACAAGGTTTCCTTTGCTGAGCTGCTTTCAAGATGACAGATTCAGCATCTGCTTCTCTTTTCCTTGTCTGTGATGCTCCAGGACGATTGATAACTACAGAGGAGTACGAGTAACGAAATCACATACAGTATTTATTCACTGTGGACCAGACACTGTTCTCAGTACTTGTGCATACTGACTCATTTAATCTTCGCAACAACTTAGGAGATAGGTGCCATGGTTGTTCCCATTTTACAGATGAGGGAACTGAGGCACAGAGTGATTAAGCATTTTACCCAGGATCACACAGCTAGCAAGTGGCAGAGGCTGGATTTGAATCTAGGCAGCCTGGCTCTAGAGTCTGTGCCCTGGAGCATTGTGATGCTTCTGTTCTGCATAGGCTACCAGGAAGGAAATGAAGCATGAACAGGAATCATCACCAATTTGGAATCCAGGGAACTCAGGTATCCTAATCTGTAGCTAGAATATAGATCCCTGCAAATCACAGAAAATTCATTTTGATAATCATAGCAAGCCTGGGCTGTGCTGTGACAAGTATGGATGAAGAACTGTGCATGCTGAGATGCTTCCGTCTTCTGCGCTTCTGGTAATTATAAAAAAAAAACCAAGAAACCCCCCATAGTGTCACTGGATTATGAATCCTGGAACAAATGACCGTCCCCTTGAGAGGGAGTGCTGAGATCCCTGCTTTATGCCGGCACTCCCCCTGCTGGTAATTCTGAGAAGAGTGTACATGTGGGCATTAAAGGTGGCAGCATAGTTCAGCTTTAAAAAGATGACCTTTGGGGCTTCCCTGGTGGCGCAGTGGCTGAGAGTCCGCCTGCCGATGCAGGGGACACGAGTTCGTACCCCGGTCTGGGAAGATCCCACACGCCGCGGAGCGGCTAGGCCCGTGAGCCATGGCCCCTGAGCCTGCACGTCCGGAGCCTGTGCTCCGCAACGGGAGAGGCCACAACAGTGAGAGGCCTGCGTACCGCAAAAAATTAAAAAAGATGACCCTTGTCCTTAAGAGGTAAAGATGATTAGACATCAAAAATTGTACAGATTTCAGAAAGCAACATACCATCTCTATGGGTAATTTTAGGGTATTGTCTCCCAATGAAAGCTTTGTTGAAAATATGACAGTCTGCCTACTTTTTTTACAATTTGGGAACAAACATGCTAGAGGTAAAAGTAAAGTTCAGTGCTTCAGTTGAGGGCTTGTGGACCAGCAGTGTCTGAGCAGCACAGGGTGAGACCCTCTGGATGAAGCAGTCACATCCACTGTGCAGATTGGTCGGGAAAGGGGATTGAACGGTCTGCTGTGACCAGAATTTGCAGGGTCTCAAATGCTCAGAACATATGACAATAGACATTATATATATATATATATATATATATATAAATTTATTCATTTATTTAATTTTTGGCTGCATTGGGTCTTTGTTTCTGTGCGCCGGCTTTCTCTAGTTGTGGCGAGCGGGGGCTACTCTTTGTTGCGGTACATGGGCTTCTCATTGCGGTGACTTCTCTTGTTGCGGAGCACAGGCTCTAGGTGCGCAGGCTTCAGTAGTTGTGGCACACGGGCTTCAGTAGTTGCAGCTCGTGGGCTCTAGAGCACAGGCTCAGTAGTTGTGGCTCACAGGCTTAGTTGCTCTGCGGCATGTGGGATCTTTCCGGACCAGGGCTTGAACCCGTGTCCCCTGCATTGGCAGGTGGATTCTTAACCACTGCGCCACCAGAGAAGCCCGATAATAAACGTTTATTGAGCTCTTACTGGATGCCAAGCACTGTGCTAAGAGCCTTACATGCATCGCCCCACTCAGTCCTGCCAAACTCTACGAGGTTTGTGCTATTGTTGTTGTTCCCTGTCTGAGGTGAAGAAAGCACAGCCTGGAGTGGCTGAAAGACTTCCACTGTTAGTAGCAGAGTCAGGACTTGAACCTTGCTCTTACCTGACACTCATACCCATGCTCTTATCCCCTGTGCTGAGCAGCCATAAGGCAACCTGGTAGTCACATTGATGTTCCACAGTGATCGTGATGGCGATGGCCCAGAGGGTGGAGACTGTGGCAGGAGGATCAGTTAGAGCTGTCATCCAGGCAAGACATGCTGGGGACCTGAACAAGAAAACTGAAAGAAGAGGATTTTGAGAGACGTTGCAGGAAGACTTGGTGACCCACTGGATTTCATGAGCAAATGAGTGGAGCCAAGAAGATTCCAGATTGTTTTTTTATAATAAGAAAGCTGTAGATTGGACCTTGTGCCAGCATCTGAATCTGTTGACAACCCTGAAAGTAGTCTTCATGCATCTAGAGAATAGACAGGGTCAACAGTCAGCTATGGTTTGTAGACCTTGGAAGTAAACTCCATGGCTTGGCCAAAGCTGCTTTCCTGTTTGCCCAATACATTTGTAACACCCAGAAAGCCCTTGTGAAGAAGTCAAAGTTGTATGTCTGGAGGATGAAACAGCCAGATATCCTGTGATATTGAAAAGAGACATTCAGAGGGTATTTTCCTATGTGTTTTTGCTCCTTTTTCTCCTTAAGTAGTCATGTGTTTCCTTCTGCATCAATGCAGCAGAGAGAGAGTTCAGGTTTGGATGGAACGATAAGAAGAGCAGGCAAGCTGACAGTGCAGAAGAGAAGGGGCTTTCTATCAATAGAATCGGTTGGAAACCTGCTACAGAGACTGAGGTTGCCCTGGGGGATCAGCGAGCCCTTTGCACACAGGTCATGAAAGTATCAATCTTCTTGTGTGGGAATTGGACCTCTGGTTGGATTGCTCTGCAAACCTGACAGTTCCAGGAAGGAGTCATAGGTGGAAGAGACCCATATAGGCTGCACCAAGGTGTTACCATCTTACTCTCCAAGGTTATCACAGCACTCATGACCCTCCCACACAGCAAAGGGACAATGCGTGATCAATGATCTGTTGTTATGGAAACTTCCTGAATGGTTTCCAGTTGGCCTTTGTTGGGGTTTGAGCCTGCTCCCCCCTCCCCCGCCCAAATAACCTCTTGCTCCCTACCCGGTTTCTGACCCAGTCAAGGAAGAAAACAAAAGAGATGCCAATAGAGACACTCAGACATTAGCAGACATGACCATGATTTGCCTGATAAACAGGATTAGCTCTGTGGGTTCACAATCTTCTCCAGCCTTTTTACTTGATTAGGATCCTTTTTCTCCTGTGCTCTCTGTGGAAGGTACTAAAGCTGTGATTCTTGGGAGAAAATGAATCAGGGCGGAAGAACTTCCCTCCTTAGGAGGCTACACAGTGCTTGAAGGTGGACCCAAGATGGATTGATAGACAGGCATTAATAAGGGAGTTCTTTAGGGGGGAGAGAGAGAGAGAGACTCTGGAATTTTGAGGTGCTTGAAAATATAAGGCCAAGGTTTTAGTAAGAGTTTGCATGGACTAAGTGCTTAGACTCCTTTAGATGTTGAAGAGATTTGTGAGTGAAGATTGAAGTTCGTGGCTAGGGCAGCTTTGCTTCTTCAGATGTGCCACGTCATTGACTGACAGTGGGGGAGAAGACATAGTTTTGCAAATATAATATAGTTATTGATCATCTCTGTACCAGTCAAGGTAACTAGATGTTCCTGAGGAAACAACTCCAAAAGCTCACAAGAAAGGTTTGTTTGTTTGTTCACTTATTTATTTACTTCTTGCTCTGCTGTATACTCACCAGAGGTCAGCTGGGGGCTGTGCTAGTCATTATCACTTGAGTCAGTCACAGACTCGAGTTTCCCAGGAAAAAGAGAGCTGTGAAAGGTCCTGCTTCAGCTTGGAAGTGATACATATCGCTTCTGCTTTACCACTGTGGCCAGAACTAGCCACATGGTCCCACCCAACCGCAAGGAAGTGCAGTTCTATCAGGTGTCCAGAAGGTGCAGACTGGAAACAGCTGGCAGACAGCTCTTAATGGCCTTCACAATCTCATTGACTAATAGAGTTTTTGTTTTCATAGACTTTATTTCTTAGAAGAGTTTTAGGTTCACACCAGAATTGAGTGGAAGGTATACAGATTTCCCCTATAGTCTCTGCCCCAACACATGTACAACCTTCCCCAAATCATCATCCATCCCCCACCAGAGTGGAACATTTATTGTAATTGATGAACCTACATCGATACCTTAGGGTTCGCTCTTGATGTTGTATATTCTATGGGTTTAGACAATAGTATAATGATATGTATATCCACCATTATAGTATCATACAGAATACTTTCACTGCCCTAAACACCTTCTGTGCTCTGCCTTATTCATCCCTCCCTCCTCCCTAACCTCTGGCAATTGCTGATCTGTTACCTGTCTCCATAGTTTTGCCTTTTCCAGAATGTCATACAGTTGGGACCATACAGTATGTAGCCTTTTCAAATTAGCTTTTTTCACTAAGCAATATGCATTTAAGATTCTTGCTCGTCTTTTATTGATAGCTCATTTCTTCCTATTGCTGAATAATATATTCCGTTGTATGTACCACAGTTTATTTATCCATTCACCTACCGAAGGACGTATGGTTGCTTTCAAGTCTTGGCAGTTATGAGTAAAATTGGTATAATCATCCATGGACAGGCTTTTGTGTGGACGTAAATTTTCATCTCCTTTGGGTAAATATCAAGGAGCATCATTGCTGGATTGTATGGCAAGAGTATATTCGATTGTGTAAGAAACTGACAAACTGTCTTCCAAAGTGGCTGTACCATTTTGCATTCCCGCCAGCAATGGATGAGAGTTCCTGTTGCTCCACATCTTTACCAGCATGTGGTGTTTTCAGTGTTCTGGATTCCGGCCATTCCAATAGGTATATAGCTAATAGAATTTTATTTAGAAAGATTTTATAAAGGCATCTTTGGGCCTCTTAACACCCTGTGAACTGGAGAATGTAGATATGTATCTATATGATTCACAGTTTTGAATACATGTCTATGCTAAAACTCACTGAGGCTGAGTAATTCTTCTAGATCAGGTGTAGTTAATAAATTTGTTTGGCTTTCTGGGCTGTATGGTCTCTATTGCAGCCACTCAGCTCTGCTTTTGTAGGTGACATAGACAATACATAAATGAGTGGGCTGTGATTCACTAAAACTTTATTGACAAAACAGATGGTGGACTGGATTTGATTCATGGGTTCTAGTTTGCTGACCTTTGTTTTAAACATCTAGTAGAGCAGGTCTAGAATCAATTTCTGCTTCACTATCCTGACTCCACAGATAATTTTAAGACAAAAGATCCATATTTGTTTTTAAAACTATGTATAAGAAATAATCTCATAATTTATAGATTTTATTTGAGTTTGGTATGCAGAGATGAGATCCTAGCAATGGGACTGCTTAGTAATAGGTTATTCCTCCTTCTAGAGCCCTCTGGTGGCTGGAGGAAGCCATTGCAACAACCCCCAGGGGACATGACAGTTGTTATTTTTGACTCTTTGTTTCTGTTTTCCACAGCTTTAATCATGACCATCTGGGTTAAGAGGGAATACCCATACCATTAGTCCTGGGGGGTCCTCAGAGGGGGTTGAAGATCAAGAATAAGATTGATTTCACTATCAGGAACCATGATAGGTTTCTCTGGAGGTTTTCCTGGAGTTTCTACTCAGCTAGTTCATCAGGTTTCTCATTAGAAGCAAAGACCTTTGGATTAGCTTCAGTAACAGGTCATCAGCTTTTAAATATTCAGAAAACTCAATTGGCGGTGAAGCAGTTTGATGAAGTATATTCCTTGCCCTTAAAGAGCAGAAAAATTATCGGATTAGCCACCCCCATAATGATCTAATGCAGTGTGGTTTGTGCTGGAAGTAATAATGACACTGAGTGTATTTTAAAGAGTCAGCATCTCTTTTTATTTCTCAAAGCTCACAATCTCTGTAAATCATGTGCCATGGCTTCCTGGCAAGGATTTATAGTTTCAAAAATGTCTAGCTTTCTAGGACTTCCCTGGTGGTGCAGAGGTTAAGAATCCGCCTGCCAGTGCAGGGGACACAGGTTCGACCCTGGTCCGGAAGATCCCACATGCCGCAGAGCAACTGAGCCCGTGTACCACAGCTACTGAGCCTGTGCTCTAGAGCTCACGAGCCACAACTACTGAGCCCGCGAGCCACAATTACTAAGCCTGCACACCTAGAGCCCGTGCTCCACAACAAGAGAAGCCACCGCAATGAGAGGCCCGCGCACCGCAACAAACAGTAGCCCCTGCTCACCGCAACTAGAGAAAGCCTGCGTGCAGCAGTGAAGACCCAACGCTGCCAAAAATAAATAAATAAAAATTAATTAATTAATTAAAAAAAATAACAGTCCTTGGACTACACTCTCACCCAGATGTAGGTTCTTTGGCCAAATAATAGTTTTGGAAAATGGAATCAGCTCCCATAAAGTTCTAGCTTACTTGCAACTGGGGGATTTGGTAACATGCCTGTCACCTACATGACAGCAGCAGCACTCTTTAAAAGAATCATTTGTTCTCTGAGTCGCCACCATCCCTGCTCAGTTCACCTCAGTCCTCCATTGGATTGTTTGAAACCACCTTCTTTTACCAATAAGGAAACGGAGGCCTGAGAAATTAACTTATTCAAGGCTACACAGTTGTGAAGCAATAGAACTTGACCTGAAACCTAAGTGTTCCTGTAAAGCACTCTGATGTCTTTCTAAGTGGCTGTTCTTCTATGTGTCTTGCCCCTGTCCCAGAGCATCACCATATGTCTCCCCCATATCATGGCAGTCACCCAAATTTGTAGTGTTCTATCTAATGCTCTGCACAGATGCAGTCCCTAATGTTCCCCAAGGAGCTTAGGAGAGATAATGTCCCTAAGTAAAGAATTAGAAGTGACAGACTAGGGACTCTCACTTCCAGTGAGGATGTGGAAAGCACGAGAGAGGGATCTCCCCCTAACACCAAGACACCACCAGCAAGCTAGATAAACTACAAAGTCTTTTTTTTTTTTTTTTTGCGGTACGCAGGCCTCTCACTGTTGTGGCCTCTCCCGTTGCGGAGCACAGGCTCCGGACGTGCAGGCCCAGCGGCCACGGCTCACGGGCCCAGCTGCTCCGCGACACGTGGGACCCTCCCGGACCGGGGCACGAACCCGTGTCCCCTGCATCGGCAGGCGGACCCCCAACCACTGTGCCACCAGGGAAGCCCCAAAGTCATATTTTTTAAACCCATCTGAGAGCTGAGGATACAAAGAAACCTAAAGGTACTGAAATCCAGAATGCCTTTCCTGGGACGGCAGAGACCTGCTGTTGCTTTTACCTCTGGTGGTAGGAGGAGGAGGAATATGCCAGAGGTGGGGGGCAAGGGGAACGAGCCAAACCTTTAACAAGCATTTAGTGACTACGAGTGGGCTGACCTGACTGATTGGGACCCCAAAGACTCCAGCTACAGAGTGAGTTGCACTTTCCCATCACCATTGGACCCCAGGCCTTCACTGAGTGAAGAGGGGCAGTATGCCAATGTCAGACAGGGCAGGAGAGCTGAGTGAAACCCCTCGGAGGCACTGCAGACCTTCAGCCAGGGCGGGACATCCCTTGCCAAGGGCGGAGGACATGACCACAGGAAGGAAAATGGTCATCTGAGGTGCAGAGAGCCGTGGGTGGGACTGGAGAGCAGAGGAGATTTCCTGCAGCTCAGAAAGTTGGCAGCCAAGCCATAAAGCATGGAGAACTCTCCAGAGTCTCGTGGATGCTAAGATCCCAAGCCCTGATGAAAGGCAAGTTCTGAGCGCACTTTCAAGCTTTGGAGCCAGTGGTAAACAAACTCTAAAGTTGCAACCAAGTTGCAGCAAAATCTAACCTAACTCAAATTGAGAATTCTACTTTGCGGCAGCAGACCATTCTATTGGTCTTTTACCCAAGAGTTTAATTCTGGAGCTCACAGACCCAAATGGTTCAGGTGGATCCAAACCCACCCCCTTCCCTGTCCACCTGTGCTCCAAGCAGCCCAAGTCATTGCCGTCAAGACCCACACCTCACTCCACAATTAACGTCCATTAATAATTTGCATTCATCCTTGGGATGCTGTACGATTTTGTACTCTATGTAATGGTATGCTAAAGGAGGATCAATAAGAGAGAGAGTGTTTCTCTTGGCAAAAAAAGTTTTCAAGACAGGCAGAAGGGAGATACATAGTTAAGTACATAATTACTTGACCTCACCTAGTTTATTAGAAAAGTATATCTTTAGAGAATTGTTAGTTCTTGAAAAAGAATTCAACTAAATACTGGTCCTTATCTCTAAATGACTCATTAGAGACACTATTAATCTTAGCAGAACAATTCCTGGTTCCAGATTTAAAGGATAGAAAATCATTATTTTCCATTACCAAACAGAGTTTTGGCCAGAAACAAATGTCCATTGGGAGATATGAAAGGAAAACAAATTTCTATTTAATTGATCTTAATGTCTTCCTGAAAACCTGACTATTCAATGATTTCCTCCTCAGTGAGTCAGGGGGACTCAGGAGTATCTTAGTGCTATCAGGGTCTCTACCTTTTCTCCATTGGTTTTGAACCCTTTTCCTTCTCTGAACATTTGTAGCTTTTCTCTGTGTATGAATTTTTAGATTAAGTCTTTGAAATGCTTAGGCATTGGAGATCTGAGTCAAACCCAACGCAAATGATACCAATTTGAGGACTTTTATTTTGAAGAGAGGACTTCGCTCTACTGTAAATATCTTGGCACGCTTCCTGACACTTCCAATTGAAGTCATATTTCTGATTTCAGTCATGTGCAGGGCTAGGAAGGGAACAAATGCTATTCTGAGGGCGAGGAGAGAGCATGCTCTGTGTCAGGCACTAGTCTAATGGCTTTACATCTGTTAACTGCTTATTCTTTACACCAAATCTTGGAGATAGGTACTATTTTTAATCTCCATTGTATGGAATCAAACAGACACAGCTTCAGTTGTTTTCTAGTCCTGTGTTCAGTTCCTAAATCAGGGTTCAGCAAACTTTTCCTATCCTAGGCCATTTAGTAAATATCTTAGGCTTTGCACAACATATGGTCTCTGTCACAACCTCTCATTTTTTGCCATCGTAGCATGACAGTGTCCACAGATGGTACCCAAACAAATGGGTGTGTCTTTGTTCCAATAAAACTTTATTTATGGAGACTGATATTTGAATGTCATGTAATTTTCACAGGGCATGAAATATTATTCTGTGATTGTTTCAAGCCATTTAAAAATGGAAAAAACATTTCTAGTTCCAGGGCTGTACAAAACCAGGTGGCGATCCGGATTTAGCCCGCAGACTCTAGTCTGGGGATCTCTGACCCAGATTAAAAGAAGATATCACTGCTCTCTATTCAGATCTAAATATCTGTCGTCTGGGATGGAGTGTCTCAATACCGATAACATGAAATGTTTAGAATTTGAAAAATGCTTTCTAGAAAAACCAATAGAAACCATGTCACTTGGAAATGCTCAGCCTGGCATCCAGGAGAGCAGGCAAATGGCCCTGGACCATATCATGTTGGTCGTGATGGTAGCGCAGGTCCCGAGAAGCCCTTTGGAATCAGGCTGCCTTGGGTTTGCATTCACTCCTCCACCTAATACTTGAGTAACCTTGAGCAAGTTACTTTTCCTCTTTGAGTGTCAAAATCCTCATCTATAAAATGGGCATAAGAATTCCTCCTTGATGAATAGTAAGTGAAAAAAATATATATATACTGCTTCACAATATAAACAGTTATATATTGCTCAGAACAGGAGAGTTTGGTAAAAGGTTGCTCTGCGTGGGTATCTCTTATATTCCTGACTAGTCTGTTGAGTTTAATGGTGCTTTTAGATTGCATAATACTTCACCCAATAATTCTTTTACTAAAAAGGCAGGAATTGTTTGTCTTTTGATCATTGAAAATGTATGATATATAAAAGAGTATATTCAATATATGTATCATTTAAAGATTGGTTGAAAAACCACC
Organism: Stenella coeruleoalba; assembly: GCF_951394435.1. NCBI lineage: Eukaryota > Metazoa > Chordata > Mammalia > Artiodactyla > Delphinidae > Stenella > Stenella coeruleoalba. Next base: position 41,686,093 of record NC_137153.1, read on the forward strand.
CATGACCCCCTAACTCTGCTTATGAATTAGAACATCACCAGATGATCTCAAGTCTCCTAACGTGACCCTTCCAGATTACCTCCCTCCCTTCTCTATGCTATTCTGAATTTTAGGTTATTCATTCTCTTATTTTGCTTTTATAAATGTACTCCATACATCAACAAGTAATGTATGCTTAGTTTTTTCCTACTTAGGTTCTTCACATTGATCCATACAGCCATAGGTCTTCATTTTTGCTTCTGTGTAATTAATTTTCTATTATATGAGCATGTCACATTTTATGTATCCATTCTCCTGTTGACACTGGGGTTGTTTCTAGGTTTTTGCTGTTACTATGGCTTCTTGAATACTTCTCATAGGGGTGTATGTAAAAGAGTCCCTAAGTGTAGGTACAAACCTAGGTGTAGAAACCAGGTACAAGCTTGTGCCATAGAGTTTGCACAAGTTCAGCTTTTCTAGGAAATTGTGGCTTGTTTGCTGAAGGGGTTGCTCCATTCACACCAATAATTTATGAGGGTTCCCAGTGCTTCACGGCCTCTTTTCTTTCTTTTCCTTTTTCCTTAAACTCTTAAAAATGGAAGCATAACACAAATTCAGAAAAGCCAACAAAACATAGATGTCAAGCTCAATGAGTTATTACAAAGCGAGTACGTATGTAACCACCACCCAGGTCAAGGTGAGAATCTGTGACACCTCAGAAGCCCCTGTGATGCCCCCTCCCAATATTTATCTTCTCCCTTCCCCCCACCAAAGGTAATCACATCTCTGACTTTAAATACTTTAGTTTTGTTTTGCTCATTTAAAAAAGCCATATAAATGGAATTCATTCAATGTGTATTCATTTCTATCTGGCCTGTTTTGTTCAGTTTTATTTTTGTAATAGTCACCCATCTTGTTGTGTGTGGCTTGAATTCATTTATTTTCACAGCTGTATAGTGTTCCGTTGTATATCCATTCTACTGCTAGTAGGCATTTGTTTCCTATTCTTTTGCTGTTACAAATGGCACTCCTGTGAAAATTCTATGTATTTCTTGATGCGGCAGGCACTCATCCCTGTTGTATGTATAACTATGAATGGAATTGCTGTGTTATAGGGTAAACATGTTTAACTTCTGGAGATAACGTCAGTTTTCCAGATAGTTCTACTAAATTAGTCTTCTACCAACAGTATATGAGAGTTGCTCTTGCTGCACATGCTCATGAGTGCTTGGTATTTTTTTTTAATTTTGGCTGTCAGATGGATGTGTAAGTGACTTCTTAAGAGTTTTTCATTTTCCTGATCTTAGAGAGGTTGAGCACATTGTCATGTGGTTGTTGGCTATTTGGATATCTTATTTTGTGAAGTGTCTATTCAAGTCTTTTGCCATGTTTCCTTCTGAGTTATCTCTAAAAATTATTTTATTGTTGTTTGTTGATTTATTGGAGGTTTTTTAAAAAATATTCTACATAGGAGTTCTTTTTTTTTTTTTTTTTTTTTTTTTTTTTTGCGGTACACGGGCCTCTCACTGCTGTGGCCTCTCCCGCTGTGGAGCACAGGCTCCGGACGCACAGGCTCAGCGGCCATGGCTCACGGGCCCAGCCGCTCCGCAGCACGTGGGATCTTCCCGGACCGGGGCACGAACCCACGTCCCCTGCATCGGCAGGCAGACTCTCAACCACTGCGCCACCAGGGAAGCCCAGGAGTCCTTTTTTGATTGTACATGTTGCCAAAATCTTTTCCCAGACAGGGACTTACCTTTTCACGCCTGGATGATAGCTCCTGATGAGCAGAGGTCTCTGCGTTTAATGGTGTGTCCTCTGGAGCTGTGTAGCACGGCACCCTGCTGCCATCTGGGGTTGAGTGTTTGCAATTAGATGCTCCTCAGATTTACAAAGGACAGGGAAGTGGTCAGAAAGAGACCACCTAGGCAAGCAAAAAGTCCTGACTTTCCAATAGGAACTTCCAAACTATAGCCTTTCAAAATTAACTTGTTCCCAGACTGAATGGCAAAGAAGGGTGTGCTGCAAAACCCAAGTCGAATTTCAAGAATAAACAGCCTGTAGCTGTTTCGACAAAGAGGTTGACGGTTTACCACAAAGGGGAACGGCCAGCTCTCTAGAGGCAGAGTGAGGGCCTTTCATGTGAAGCGGCAGGATTATCCTGGAGCAGAGCTGGTGGCCTGTGGCGTGGGAGGTGCTGGGCTGCTTTAGCTCTAGTCCTGTTTCTCTTTGGCCTCAATCTGGGTCATTAGGCTGAAGTTTTGCCTTGAGGGCCACCAGAGTGGGGTACTGCTTAGCAACATGCTGGACAGCTCAGCTTTGTGCTTTGTCCCCAGCCAGGGGGATGAGGGAGTGTATGAACGAGTGAGTGAGAGAGAAAAGAGAGAGTGTGTATGTGGGGGCAGGAAGCCCCCAGTATTCAGATTCAATAATTATCTTTATCTGCTGGTGAAAGGTAAGCTTTTACTTCAGGAACTTATGAGAGAGCTATGAAGGGAGAAATACCTGTATGTATTGCAAAAACTTGCAGAAAGTCCCCTTTCCCTTCTCCATCAAAATACTTGGTGATTTTCTTGAATCTCTTGTTCCTTTATCAAAAAGAGAAACAATTATAATGACTAGGGCTTCAAAAAAAAAAAAAAGAATCAAAGAAATGGTCAAAGAAAGATAGGATTTGTTAGATTGAAAGGATCGTAAAGTGCTGATCGGGGTGAATAAATAAGGAGGCTCCCTTTATGTATGTCCCAGTGAAACTTCAGAACATCAAAACTAAAGAGGAGATTCGGAAAGCTTTAGAAAGACCTTACTTTCCTAAAGAAGGTGTTTGAGTTAATCCCTCGGTAATACATTGTGTAAAGGATGGATTTAAAAATTACCTCTTCTATTAAAAGAAAAACGTAGCATGTGTGGCTCCCTTCCCTTCCCTCTCCAAGTCCCTGTGGATAATAGAAAATGTATTAGAAAGCAGATGCAAGAAAGAACACCATCTTTGGATCAGAAGTCCTGCGGTATCTCTGGAAGATAGGAAATAGATGGAAGGAATCCAGGTCAAAGACATATAGAATAGGAATGGTTCTGGGTGCTTCAGGCAACAGGTAACAGGGCAGCTATCATGGTGGTTGGGCAACTGCATCTGGAACAGTTGGGCAGCTTTGACCTCTTCCTCTGGTTCCCTTATGCTGAGTCATGGGCAGCAGCAGGCTTGAGCTGGAGGTACCTTATGTGGACAATGTCCAGAAGGAACTACAACCTTCAGCCTGAAATCAAGTTACTAACTCACACTCTTCCCATGTGGCCTGTCTTGTCCTTCCCTACAACCTCTGGAGGCCACTGTATTAAACAAATAACATAAAATACAAAGATGAGCATCCAACCATGATCACCAAACACTTTAGGAAACATCAATTCATTGAATAAGACACTGGTTCAGCAAACCAAAGGGCTGTCACCACGAAAACAGCATTAATGGAGTAACAGGGATTGGACTTTCAAAGAAACAAAGTGGATATCCTCAGAGGAGTAAGAAGAGTTTATTCCATAAAATAAGAGCAGGCATCTGTTTCAAGAGCCAAATAGACATTACATTAGAAATGAAATATTTAATTGATATTTTAAAACAACTCCTCAGTGGGATGGAAAGCAGGATGCACACAGCTGGAGAAGAAATTAATGAGCTGGAGGTTTGAATAAAGAAAGAATTCAGAATGTAATACAAAAAGCCTTAGATTTAAGAGAATGAAACAAAGGTTAAAAAGACATGGAGGACAGACCTAGGAGTTTCAAAATCCATTTGCTTGGGTCTCTCAAAGGAGAGAAGAGAGAGAGTGGTTGAGGTGAGGAAGAGTCCGGGAAGGGAAGAAAAGAATCAAAGAAATGGTCAGAAATGAGTTATTGGATTACAAGGGTCCCCACAGTGCTGATCTTGATGAATAAATAAAGATGCTCCTTAGACATATTAGAGTGAACATTCAGGGTAAAGAGAAGATCTTGAAAGGCTTTACAGAGAAGGAAGATGGGATACTGTTTTCATTAGAGACATGAGGACTCTTCGCTGTCTTGAGGGGGTGGGGAGGGAATCCATCTTTGAGGAGAGGCTTGGGTGGAAATAGAGTTAATATTGCAATACAGTTTTACATTGTGAACATAAAACTGCATTCCTGTTGTTAGCAAACTCTTCTTGGTTGTTTAGGTTACATATTATCCTTGGAGAATGGTTCGGATTCTCTAAGATACCTGTGAGATATTGTTAGTCAAAGCAGAGTCTTTGAAATGCTGCACAACCCTGGTTTGGAAGTTAGCCCTGAAAGGGCTTCATAGCCATCTGTATTTGCAGCCCCCTTTTTCTGCCTGGGGCCAAGACCTTGTTTACCACCCTGGAGGACACAGCTAGGACTAGAAGTGGCTGAGGTTTTCTTTCCAAATCCAGGGCTTTCCAATGGAATGGTTGACAGCTCTTCTTACCCGGATGGCTCTGTTTAGGCTGTTGATGGGGTAACAGGCTTGCCCACTTCCTACCCTGAGCAAAAAGAAATGCCATTTATCCTGGATAATCTTTTAAAGTAAGTAGGAAAGAACAGATGCTGTGTTTTAGTTCATATTAAGATTGAATTTGCGAGGGCCCCTGCTTATTGGTAACTTGATAACCTTGATTAACTGTCCGGGTCACTGGAGTCCTCACAGTACGTGTGGGTTTCTAATGGAACAGTTAGCCCTGGAACATGAGCTCAGATTTCTTAGCAAAGGGCTCCTCGTGGAGAGGAATAATGACCAGTCTTACTATTTATGGGATTTCTCTCTTTATTTAGTTAAGAATAGCACATTTTATTGAATGAAGGAACTCCATGTTTCTATTATCTTTCATATTAACTCCCTAAACTTCTCTTGTGTGATTTTAGAGGCCAGAGCCCACCAGTTGCTGAATTTAACTTACTCCTGAGAGCTCACACTTTGGAAACCTATGGGGTGGATCCCCACCCATGCAAGGTAATGCCCCTCACTGCAGGTCGACATATAATGATTGTTTTGCCCAGAGAAGAGTTAATTGGTATGCAGGTCTGGAGGATCCCTTCTAGGATATTTCCACAGCCTGACCCATCGCCCCTAATCATAAGGGACAACAGTGGGCTGCAGTCACATGTTTGGGTAGTAGATTTTCTCTCTTGGCCTCTTCTAATTGCTTGCTAATTCATTCATCCATCAAGTGGATGGTTTTCCTCCTGAGAAGTTATAGGATCCTAACAGGTTTATTTTCAAAGGCCATTGCCAGTGAGAATGCAGTTTTTAAAAATGGGTAAGTGGAAGGAAAAAAGAAAGATTTAAAATTCACATTAGGAGCACGTATTTGTTTTTCTTTTTTCCTTTTTCTCGAATTAATACTTGACAGCATTTTTCTCAAGTGGGAAACCCAGACCACCTGTGTCAGAATCACCTGGGCCCCACCCCAGGGCCACGGAATCAGAATCACTGGGGGTGCAGCTGGGGAATCTGCCTTTTAAACAAGCTCCCAACGTGAGGCTCAAGCGTATGTTTTCCAGAAATGTTTTATGAAAACAGTGTCCTTTCCATATCCTAAACTATGCATCAGTCAGACTCTAACCTGAATGCTAAACTAAGCGTTTATATCAGCCAGGCTCTTAAAGGTATGTTTTTGAGTCATACTAGGACATTTTTTTACCCAGATGGGACCAGCTAATAGTATTTGGTGAAGTCCTCGTGCTAGAGATGTAGCTCAGGCTGCTTATTAGAAGGACCTGGGAAGCTTCATAAACGCCTGTTGCCCAGTGCCGTCAGGATCTGTGAGGGTGCAGCCCGGGCAGAGCACCAGTGGGGCCTATTTACAGTGGCATGTGCCTCTGCTGGCTCTGCCCACACAGTTATTTTAGAATATTTGCCAGATGTCTCTTCCTGCTAATGGTATAAATCAGATTATTCCATTTAGTGAATTAGATTTTATCGACAAATTTGAGCCTCTCATCTGTTTTATTTATTACTTGGAGACTGACTTGGTTTTTGTTGTTGTTCCTTTGCCTTCCCTTCTCAATGCTTAGTTTTCCTGGTAGAGGCTGGAATCAAAGTAGGCATTTCCAGACATGTCTTTGTATTTACATTGCCAGATATCCTGTGTGGGATTGAGTCAGGTTAGATTAGACACTCAGGGATTTGGTTTCAGGGCTATGAAAACCAAGAACAGTTTTCCCACATTGTAGGGCAGATCTGAGAACTCAGGCAGCACCCGAATGCACTTGGAAGTAGACTAGTGGTTTGGGACTAATCTGTATTTTCCCAGGAGGTTCCTGGTGAGGCAGAAGGTCCATTCCTCAGACGGGAAAGCTATACATTCCTGGCCCTCGCCCAAATGTTAGGTGTACTACGGTTGGAAGTCCCATCTCAGAAGCTTAGTTTATTTCTACAGTCATTGTAATTAACCTGAAATTAACCCAGCGTGAGGATGAATAAGCATATCATTTATCCTTTATTTTATATTCCTTAATCCAAATATGTTTTTATGTCTTTTTTTTTTTTTCAGGATTCAACAGGCACAACAACGTTTTTAGGATTCACTGCTGCAGGCTTTGTGGTATTTCAGGGAAATAAGAGAATCCATTTGATAAAATGGTGAGTAGTGAGTACTTCTTCGGAAAAAAATTGTTTAATCTTGTTTTTTTTTTATTAATCTCGTTTTTCTTTCCCAGCCTTTGACTTTTTGCTTGGAAATGTCAGGTAGAATGCCTAGGATCCAATTCTCTGCCCTGGAACTTCTTATAAAGAGATTATTCATCTAAAAATGGAACCCAGTCTCAGTTGTCTTAGACCTTGGGTGTCCTGGGCTCGGGGGGCTCTGCCTTTGAAGAAAAGGTGTCCAGGATTGCTGGTGAGGAAACACTGGCCAGAGGGGTGACCACGGGCTAGGTCAGGGCAGGATAAATGTGCAAGTTCCCTTGAATGACTCAGGACCCCCCTCTCTTCCACTCACTTCTTTCCATTCTCTTCTGTTGAATCCTCGCTCTAGACTCCCCCTTTGTAATCCAGTGTATCAGTGACGATGCTTTTTGCTTAAAGGAACAGGAATGTCTGCTCACAGTGGCTTACAAATGAGAGGACTGATTATCTCAAACAGCAAAAGTCCCAGGGGTCGGGCAGCCCCATGGTCCTCTCACTGAACTGCCTGACAACACCGTGAAGGACTTGGACCCCTCCATTCTCTTCTCTGCCATCCCAGGGTGGTGGGTTTATCCCCAGGCTTGTGCTCATAAAATGGCCATGTGCGCAACTCTGGCCCTTACATCTTCACACAGCAACACTCCCTGAAGGAGAGCAGCCCCTTCCATGTGTCTCCTATTAAAACAAGGGTAACTTTTTCAGAAGCTCTGTAGGAGACTTCCTGTGTATCTCATTGGGCAGGATAGGATCATATGCGCCCCCTTAAACTAATCCTTCCAAGAAGAAGAATTCCATGATGAGGTTGGTCAAATCAAGGTCCATCCTTTTGGGGCTGGGAAGAGCATCATCTGCATGAACAGTTGATCTAGAGGAAGAATAAAGTCTGGGTTGTGTCTGGAAGGACATGGGAGGATGGACCGGCAGTGCCCACTATGTCCAATCAAGGAACAAAGTAGCTTTAGTAAAGAGTGAAGAGGGCTGAACATTCTATGTGCATTGGAATATTCTAAGGGCTTAGTCTGGTTCATAGCTTCAGCGTGATTTGGTTCCCTCCCTGATGGTCCCTGACAGATTTGTCACCCAGTGTCTCCCTGAGTGGTGGGCTCACTCTTTTGGCCTGAGCCCTTGGGTCTGCAGTTCTTGATGGGCCAGTGGGCATCCATCCTCAGTCCTGGGTTTGAAATGCTCTTTTGCACTTACCTGAACCTCTGTTTCATGGTTCTGTTAGCTTCAGGATTTCTCTCAGCACTCTTTATCAAGTCCCCCCACCACTGCTTCTTGGCACTCTCCTCTTAGCACCTGCCTTCCCTTCAACCCTTCTCTACTAGATTAGCATAGTCAGCTCATGTCCACTTTGCTCCCTACACCTTCTGCTCTTTTCTGTGATCAGCCCTCTCTTTCTAAGAATGCTAATTTATCTAAGTATCTTCTCTTCCCACTCTATCACTGCCTTTATTCATGTCATACTTTCACTTCCCATCTGTGCCCACTTATTCTCTTCCCCCACAATTATCATTCTCGAACTCTCGTGTGCCCCTAATAAATCACTTAACTCTCTGTGTCTCAATGTACTCGTCCATAAAATGGGCATCAGTTATATCCGACTGCTTCATAGGAAAGAAAGGAGATGGGGGAGAAGCAGGTAGAATAGTGTGTGTGAGAGTGATTTGATTTGTGAACAAGGATGTTTTATGAATGTGTAACATGGTGGAGCTACCAGTTTTCTTCCCCGTGTTTTCAGTACCTGTAAAGAAGCTCCAATGTTAACCACACTTCAGTCCATTCCAGAAAAAGTTCCCTGGCGATTTCTGCTGACTTTGGGGAGCATGGGCAATGCGGGCAGGGACTTCCCCGTCCTCTCCTAGGACTACAAAAGGCTTGAGGATGCTGAAGGGTGTTTGATTCTCAGGTACTAGTCAACTTTGGAGTAGCTGGGTTAGAACCTGACATGTCTCACGTGCAGATTAATTGCAAGTCTCTCCCATTTGGGGCTTTAGTTTCTTCTTGGCTACCCTGAAGAGTTGAGATGGACTGTCACCAGACCGTTAGTTTCTGGATTCTACCTCTTGGTGTTCCTGGTGGAGTGCTGATGTCATCCCCATCCCTTCCAGCCACGGCTTAGGCACATATTTGTAGCAGCCATGTACATGTTACTAAAATAAATTTTCTTCCCACGTTAAACCTAGTTTTGTTCTGTTTTGTTTTTGACATCCATTGAGCTTTGTCACTCTTGCAAATCCTCTCCACAGCTTAATATGACCTCACAATTCCTTTTCCCCCAGGAAAAGCACAGGGGCACACCTCACTGTCCTAGGAATTAGATCAAAGGAATAAAAATAGAATTCCCTCCTCTCTTTACACGTGTCTCCTCACCAAGGAGTTGACCTTAGGTCTACATTTCAGTCAGATTTTAACTGAGCAGCTCCTTAAGATGAAGCCTCAAGTCTTTTGACTACAGTTCATCAAGTTGTCCTTAACAGTTTTGAGCATCTCAGTATCTAATACAATTATTCATTTATCAACAGGGAGAGCAGAAATGAAAATTTTGCATTGCGGTGTGTGTTTCTTGGAGATGGATGTGAAAGGTTACAGATACTGTGAATCCATACTGTTTCATTAACCGAATATGAAATAACTACATTCTTCCTATCTTGCAAAATGGACTGACCAATTAACATTGTTCTGGTCATTAATGTTCATGAAACCCCTAGAGCTCCTTGGAGGAAAGGTGCAGCTTCACGGTAAAAACAATGGAATAAATAATTCTGAGCTGCCCACGGAGCCTCTCTTGGGAAGAAAATTGCTGTATCATTCACTTGGGGGCTTTTCGCCGCTCATTAGACCTTCAGCCATGATAACATCTCGTTTCATTGCAGTCTGCTTGGCATTTGTGAGTCAGGCGGATTCCATTGGGATAGCCAGGTACCTTGGTTAGCTGCTACTTTTTTTCTTCTCACCCAAAGAGATTTTCTTTTCTTAGGTCGGATGTCTGCAAATTGAAGTTTGAAGGGAAGACGTTTTATGTGATTGGCACCCAGAAGGAGGTCAGAAACTGTTTTTCTAGCTGTCTGTTGTTGTGTGTGCATGCGTGTGTGTGCAGGTGTGTATGCGCAGGAGAAAGAGTCAAGTGTAAAATGTGCCTTTAGTCATGTAGCCCCCAGAAGACCACGATGTTAATGTCTGTGATGATACTGGAAGTTTGGAGTTAAATAAACACCGACTTTGCACATTTAAGAATAAATTCAGTGAGCAATGCTGTCCATATACCCCTGTGTAAAAATTAGACGGTGATAAACTTGAGAAATAGAAAATTGAACTTCCTCCTACCTCTGTAATTTGCCAGAATGATAAAACAAATGAATAATACTTAAAGATAGCTATCAGCCAGTGCTGGTTAGAGTTTTATAAACAGAGTCTGTAAGTCCAGGGAATCTTAAAATGTTAGTTGGTTTCATCATTTGGGAGGAGGCCATTACCGAAACGTTGAGCCTCAGAGCTAGGTCTGGAAGTTTCTGGATTTTCTTGATCCTAGTTTTTGGTTTAAGCACTAGATAGTCAAGAATGGCAAATAAGTTTTTAAACTCATCCAACTCTGATTGAGAGTCAGGCAATGCTTGGAGTGTTGAGAAGGATTGTGAAGCTGTTCTTTATCAGAAACAGGGCCTGGATGGGTTCGTAATATCTGCAAAGGGTGAGGGAGGGGGGAGTACCATTTCAGGAACACTTCTAAGAACACAGTAATGCATCAGTTACTTCAGATCTGTTTGGTAAGTGGCAGGATGCAAATAGGTAACTTCTTGAAGGAAAAACATGAAAAACATACACTGTGTTTAACATGCCCTTTCTTGTTTTGTTATTGTTTTATTAGAAAAAAGCCATGTTGGCGTTCCATACTTCAACACCAGCTGCCTGCAAACATCTTTGGAAGTGTGGGGTGGAGAACCAGGCCTTTTATAAGTAAGTAGCTTTTATTCATTTAATCATAGGTTTTAAAAGCACCCCTGGAACCCTTTATGTTTTGCAAACAGCTGCATATTCATTTTTTTTAATATAGTCCTTTTCAGTATATTTAAGTGAATTATAAATGGGGTGCATTGTTCAGGGTGACTCCCAGCCACTGTTGGCCTGATCAAGTCCTGAACTTTATTTTACGTTGGGTGTTTCCCATAGAGTTGCTGTGGGATTTTTTTTTTTTTCTTTTGATACTGCTATTTCCATCCAGCCTGTCATGGGGTCTTTTTTCGGTTCGTGTCTCCTCAGAAGCAGACCTTGCGAAGAGTTTTGTGCAAGTAGTTTCTTTGGGATGTGGTTACTGAACATACCAATAGGGGAGTGGAGGAGGGAGAAATAAGCAATTTAGGACACGTTCTTGAGCAGTCACTACTGAGAGCAGCTGGGCTCAGCTCTGCTGGGGAACTCTTGTCAGACTGTAGAACGGGCCTCAAAGTTCTCCCACTGACCAGCAAAGAGGTTGGGCTGTTTATCTACTAATTCCCCATTCATTTTGGCTTAGAGACACTTACGAGGGCAGAGTTAATACTCTCTGAGCATGGGTTGAATGTGCTCTCAACACTAGAAAAGAAACCTTGGGCAGGGAGTCACACATGTTCATAGTAAGAAGGCCTCAGTATATAGAGATGAGAGCCAAAGGTTTGTGGGTGGGATGCCATCAGAGTCTAGGATTGTAGAAAGTCAGTGCTGGACAGGACTTCAGAAACCATCCATAAAGCTCTCAGCTTTCAAAAGAGGTTAAAATTTAGGATTTTTCCATGAGTTCTAGCTTCTCCTCTTTGAGACACTTGCTGACTGGAAGAACAGTGGTGATGGATGCAGTCAGGAACCTAGCCAGCCCCGCCTGGAGTATCAGCGCCGCTCATCCCTGGAGCTCATCCAGGCGGCTTTTGCTCTATTTCCCGACTCCCTCCCCACTGAAATACTGTCTTTCTTATTAGACTTACCTGAAAATGCTGAATCTCTGAACGTCCTGGGCTTTGGCTGACAAGGACCATCAAGAGAATGAAGGCTGGAACAGTGTTTTTCAAACCCCTTTTCAGCCACAGAACTCTTTCCCTTAAACAGAAAGTGTAGGCAAAGCCTAATATGTAAAAAAGATAAAAATAGAGAAGCTGTGTTGTTGGTGGGGACCAGAGCTGGGATTGGGGACTGGAGACCCTTCACTCATTGCTCACTGCTCCCCATGAGGTTGGGTGACCAGTTGTGTGAGTTTGCCTGGGACTTTCCCAGGTTTAGAATGAGAGTCTGGTGTCCCAGGAAACCCCTACATCCTGGGCAGATCCTGTCAGGAGCATGAGATGATTCACAAAATGCTGTGCTTCTTGGAAGGATGATATGTATCAATGAGACCTCAAGGCATCTGTGAGTCCCCTGCAGTGTTTGAGAACTGGTACACAAAGAACACCTGATGGCCTCTGAAAAATCAGCATGTCTAGACCTCTCCATCCACATGAGAGTGGAGAAAAGGAAAGGCAGGCAGTCTGGTGCTCTTAGTCTTTACTTGGAGCCTGCACATTTTTTTTGTTTTTGTTTTTAATCATTTTAAAAATTTAGATAGGGCTTCCCTGGTGGCGCAGTGGTTGACAGTCCGCCTGCCGATGCAGGGGACACGGGTTCGTGCCCCGGTCCGGGAAGATCCCACGTGCCGCGGAGCAGCTGGGCCCTTGAGCCATGGCCACTGAGCCTGTGCGTCCGGAGCCTGTGCTCTGCAACGGGAGAGGCCACAACAGTGAGAGGCCCACGTACAGCCAAAAAATAAAAATAAATAAAAAGTAAAAAAATTTAGATAATACTCATATACCATAAAATTAACCCTTTAAAGTATGCATTCAGTGGTTTTTAGTATAATTCACAAAGTTATGCATCCATCGCCACTATCTAATCACTTAGGACATTGAGTAGTTTTTTTTTTTTTGCACACATATTGTTTTATCACGTGTGAGCAATTCAGTTGGTATATGGAGTCAAATAAAGGTGAAAACAGAATTGAAAAGAGGGGGAAGAAGGGAAAAAAACCCACAATCAAAGGAATCCGTTTTGGACATTTTGGGATACACTCATTATCTGGCAGCTAACAAAGTGGTCTGATAATTCTGTCATTGAATGGGCCAACTAGGCATATCAAAGAAACCACTTCCAATCATCTGTAGATGCTTCAGAACCCAGGGAGTGTAGCTGTGAGCACAGGTGGCACCCTATAGAGTTGGCCGAGTCCTTGCATCAACACCTCTGCTTTGGTTGGGACAGGCTACCCCATCTCTCCCATTAGGACTTCTAATCACTAATATTTGTACTCATCTGAGTTTTGCCCAAACCCTGTGTTCCTCCACTGTCCCATAACCCTCCCTGTTCCTTAGGAAAGAGGAGAGAGATAGCTCATCCTGACCCAGCTGTGTGACCTCGGACCAGTGGCCGACCTCAGCCTTCTCATATGTACAATGGAGGGAACTGGGGCTCAGGCATGGTTTGCTTGCATCTCTGTGGCCTAGTGTTAAGGACCGTGGGCTTTAGAAGCCAAGAGGCTTGGGTTTGAATCTTGACTGTCGCTTACTAGCCGTGTGGCCTGGAACAAAACACTGAACACTTCGAGCCTCATATTTATTTTTCATCTGTAAAATGTGATTGGCAATCCCTGCCCTGCAGTGTTTAGTTCCGCCAGGCACACGGACCATCCATAAGTGGTAGCTGCTGCTATGACTCTGACAACTACCCCCTCCAGTAACAGTGAAAGTCTTCTGAGTGCCAGTTGGTTGCTGAGCCCGGTCACTTCTGAAGGGCTCTGATCCTGTGAAGCTCAGGAGTGGGCTCCTGCTTCCTCTCCTGCTCCGTCCCTTTCCCAGGCAGTGGTTTTGGCCCTGCTTCCAGCTGACCGGCACTGCGCCTTCATGGTTTCGGCTGGCAGAGCAAGGGCCCTGATCTTGTTTCCTGGGTTGGGGGTGGTTTGCTCCCTCCTTTGCACTTCACCTGCCATGACAACAGGGAGGCCCAGTGGCCAAGAATTCCCTAGTGTGCTTTTAACATATGACTATGGTGCTAGTTGTCAGCTGGCCCGGGGCCACTGATCAGGTTTGAAAGCCCTGACTCTGAGATTTGCTGCCTGGGAACAGAGCCCAGAAGCAGAAACTCTGATTCTCCCTCCTGCTCTAACCCCCAGAGGATCCCCAACACAGACTTAGATAGTCACCATCTCAGAGCTTCCTCTGTGCCGTGTGTTTTCAGGTGCTATCACCTAAAATGAGCACTGGAACATGCCATTTCTGGGCGCTGATTCCCTGAAAGCACACTGGATTCCCTGAAGGGTTCAGTGGCTCCCTGGTGCTTCCATTTGATGAATCTTTATCTCACACTAGCTTTATGCCATGTCAGCGCGAGGCACTGAGGACACAGTGGAGCCTCAGATGAAACTCTCTGTTCCCAACTTTGTATGGAATTGTGTGCAGGACATAAAGGCAGTCCCTAATAAATTCCTTATCTGGAGTTAGTGTACATTTTGTCAAAGGAACAGTATTATACTTGGTTGTCAAGGACCCAGAGTATCTCCCTAAACGCACACCTCTCACACTTTAGTGAGCACGTGAATTACCCAGAGATGCTGTTAGAATGTGGATTCTGGTTCAGTAGGTCTGGGTGGGGCCCAAGAGTCCGTATTTCTAATAAGCTCCCCAGTGATGCTGAGCTGCAGGCCCATGGACCACACTTGAGTAATAAGGTTCTAAACCAGAGGTTCTCAGCCTGACTGCATGTTAGAATCAGCTGGGGGAGCTTTTAAACAATACGAACGTGGACCCTACCCCTGACCCAATTAAATTGGAATCTGGGTCCTCACAAAACTGTGTACACAAGTGTTCATAGCAGCATTCTTCATAATAGCTAAACCAAATGCCCATCAACTGATAAAAGGATAAAGGAAAGTGGTCTATCCATACAATGGAATATGATTCAGCCATAAAAGGAAGGAAGTACCTACTGATTCCTGCTACAACATGGAAGAACCTTGAAAACATGATGCTAAGGAGTAGAGGAGATAAGGAGTGGAAGAAGGAAGGGACTGCCAGTGGGTACAGGGGGCTTCCTTTTGGGGTGATGAAAATGTTTTTTTGATGAATTTTTAACTCCGTGCATTATACTGAAAACCACTGAAACATAAAATCTAAAAGGGTGAACTTTATGTTATGTGAATTATATTTCAATAAAGCTGATATTTTAAAAATTCAGAATCTGGGATGAGGGGACTAGATGTTGGTAGTAATACACCTTTCCCAGGAAGTGTGAACCTGCAGCCTAGGGTTCAATGCTCTAATCCAGTGATTCGCCAAGTTAGGGTCCCTGGACCAGCTTCAGCATCCCCTGGGAACTTGTTAGAAAGGCAGATTCTTGGGCTCCAGCCCAGGCTTACTGAATCAGAACCTTGTGTTTTCAAAAGCCTGCCAGGTGATCCTGATGCTTTCTGAAGTCTAAGAACCTGCATGGCTAAAGCACTATTTTAAAATACAGACAAGCCTGGGTTTGCAGCCTGGTTCCTCCAGCTTCTATGATGTGACCATTGTTAAGTGACTTCACCGTTCTCTATCTCAATTTCCTCATGTAAAAATGTGGATTGCTTCCTCCTAGGAGAGAGCTGTGAGGATGAAATGAATTAGTGTATTTAAGATGCTTTGGATGGTGAATGGCCCCTAGTAGGGACTCAATAATAACATATGTTGTTATTGCTCTGATTACTCCAGAAGCTGTAAACCATGGGAAAAAGGGAAGTAGTATTGTTAGTTCTAGAGGCGGCCTTTAGAGCACCACCCAGTGTGCTGACTTCCATCCCCAGCCCCTGTAGTAGCAGGTACCAGAGGAGAGAAGCTAGAGGCAGGGGTGAGTGGAGGCGTGTTCCTGCAGAGCTGTGCTGTGTGTGCATCGGATGATACTGACACTCAGAGAACACTTTGCCTGTTCCAGGCACTGTCCGCATGTGTGCACACCTCACGTATATTACCCCATTTAAAACACACCTTCAACGTCAGGAGTGGGCACAACTCCCTAGTGCCATGGAAGGGTACAGTGGTCTCTGGGTACAGTGGCTCTGCCCTGGCAGTTCTGGGGTGGGGGTGGTGGAGAGCTGTGACAGCAGAAAGGAAAGCAGTGATGAAGCCACCATGTGAATACACAGGTGTTGCCAAGTCATGTGCTGGTCAACTGGGGACTGGATTTCTCTGTGAGGTCAGATGTTTGAGAATAGTCAGTGCTTCTGTGCTGGAAGTTTGATGGGGAGTTGGAGGTGGAAGCGGGGAGAGGGCAGGCCTGGAAGAAGGTCGGAGGAGAGAGAATTGCTGTTTTCACTAGGTTGTGCCTTGATTGCCTTCGTTGGGAGGAAGACTTTTGTTCTGGGCTCGTTGATGGGAGAGCCTGGGAACAGAGAGCTGGAACAGGTCAGCTAGAGCTAGAGTTTAAAGGCTCTTTTATTGGCCTTCAGAGCGTTTGACACGGTTCCCGGGATTGGTCGTGGCTTAGAGGATTGGCTTTGGTAGCTCAATAGTGAGAAGGCAATACAGAGGTCTGGAGAGTGATAATGGGGGTGGGGGAAAGGGAGAGGGAGGGAAAGTATTATATAATGAGCAGGTAGTACTCTAGGTGTTTTCAAATCATTTAATCTCATTTAACCCTCCTTAGAACACTATGAATTAGGTATTATAATACCCTTACCCTTTAAAAAATTTATAGAGAAACTAAGGCTCAGAGAAGCAACATGACTTGACCAAGGTCACAGGATCAAAAGCAGGAAAGAACCTGGCCCCTTGTTTCTTCAGGTAAAATGCCACCTGGGGGTCATTCAAGGAGAATATGGGGACTCAGTTTCTCCAGTGCAAGTAGGCTGCCTTGGAATGACCTTGGAGTGTTTGATAAAAACACAAACTCCCAGACCCCTCTCCAGACCTGCCTTATGAGAATCTGTAGTGATGCAACCTGAGAGCCGGTATTCTTAACCCCTACTCCAGGGACAGCCGATGCACAGCCAGGTTTGGAAGGACGGCTAGGTGCATGTCCTGTGACCCAGCCGCCTTCCTCTTGCCCCCGTGTATTTCCTTCCATCCTACTCTCTGTTTCTCAATTCCCAGGGGGTTTGTGGGGTTCAAGCTCTCAGAATAAATTCCCCTGTTAAAATTCCATTAAATATCTCAGCCCAAACATTATCGGGCATCTCCCTGGACATTTGGGAGGGTGTGGGTTTGGTGGTAATGCTCTCGGTAGAGTGTCTATGAGCAAATGAAATCATGCAAATAATCATCAAGGGCACTCAGCTGCCAGGAAGAAGCCAATGCTTTTATCAGTCCTCTCGTCCTGAGCAGACAGCTATTCACTTTCTCTGCACAGCATGCCTTCTGACCTGTTTTTCTTGAGCCACTCTGGGTTTGTGTGGATGTAGCGGAGTACTGAGGCCACCCGCCAAGGGGCTGTTCTGGGTGTAAGGAGAAGACAGTGGCCTCCACACGGGACTTGGAAGGGCAGGAGCTGAGGCTGAACGGGTGAGAGATAGAGCCGCCCACTGCTCCCCAGAAGAGCCCCCCTGTCACCGGAATTGCTTTGCTGTCCACACCCCTTTGAGCTTCTGGCATCTTCCATAAAATGGGCACAGAGTTGAGTCTGAATTTCAAAAACTGTAATTAAGACTCTTCCGGTGTGATGAATTGGGAGATTGGGATTGACATGTATACACTGATGTGTATAAAATGGATGACTAATAAGAAAAAAAATAAGAAAGACAAAAACAAACAAACAAAAAGACTCTTAGTAATCTTTTTAGCAGACTTCCTTGCCCCGAGGATCCTTAGGAACCTGGAACAATAACAGCAAAACAATAAGAAAAGCAGAAGCTGCTTTAGAATGTTTCTCCACCCTCCATCTCTGAGTACGTGGGAGCAACAGCCCTGCTGAGAAGATGGGGAGAGGCATCCGGTGACGGAACATGTGTCAGGCCCATGGCTGTCTAGGGCTAAGGTTGGAGGTGCGGGGAGCAGACAGGCCCAGAGCAGGCACATCCTCAGAGGACGAGTGGGTCCTCTGCCCCACATTAGCCAGGCTTGCTGGGCCATTTTCTCCTCTTCACTGGGTATGGTCTGTAACCTGGCTTTGGCCAGCAGCCTGTCCTAGGTGTCCAGACCCCCTCCGGGGTGTGGATCTCATGTGCTCTGCTTGTCCTTAGGGCTCCCACATTGTCTTCTCTGGGGCCTGCCTTGACAGGAATCCCCTTCCCTGGGCTTGCGCCCTTCTTCCCCTGCCCATCTTGCTCTCTAGATGTATCCTTTGTAGCCAGGGCCCTTCTCTGTGGGTTCAGGCAGTTGGCAAGAGTGTTTCTGTGGCTTTCCATTGTTCTGACAACAAAGACCAAATCTTTAACAAGGTCAAGTCCTGCTACATTAGGGGGGAAAACGTGTGAGCCACTGTGTGTAAAACAACCGTAATAACAATACCGGGAAATGCATGTCAGATCATCTTAGTTCTCCAGTGCTCAGGCTCAGAGCTTTTGCCTGCTGGGCTTTCTGCCTAGAACACTGCCACCACCCGCCCTGTTAACACCTTCCCTCCCTGGGTCTCGGCTCAAAGGTCCCTTCCTCAGGGCACCTTCTGTGGCCCCCAGACCAGATTGGCACCACGTTCACCCCAACACTTTCGTTGCATCTTTTCCTTCAAACGTGCACCACAGCATGTAATTTACATCTGTTCACTAATTTATGGGGGTTTCTAGATGAATATCTAGGCCCTCTGGGCCTTACATTCCACAAATGCCAAGTCTGTGTCTTCCTGAGCTTAGCACAGGAATTAAGTGCTCTGTGCTCAGCTTCTGGGAAGTCCACGTTCTAGATTTTTTTTCAGAGTGTTTTTGTTTTGTTCTTATTTACGGGAAGGGCTCAGAGGTGCTGAATCAGTGCTTGGCTGGGCCTCTGTTCCTTGTGTTTCTTAGTCATCGACCAACACGGGTTCTTTTTCTTTTTGGCCTTGCGGCACAGCATACGGGATCTAGTTCCCTGATCAGGGATCAAACCCACGCCCCCTGCAGTGGAAGCGCGGAGTCTTAACCACTGGACCACCAGGGAAGTCCCAGCGAGGGTTCTTTTAAAGGGCACTAGGTCGTGGTGACTTAACCCTTTTTTTTTTTTTTTTTTTTTTTTTTGCGGTATGCGGGCCTCTCACTGTTGTGGCCTCTCCCATTGCGGAGCACAGGCTCCGGACGCGCAGGCTCAGCGACCATGGCTCACGGGCCCAGCCGCTCCGCGGCATGTGGGATCTTCCCGGACCAGGGCACGAACCCGTGTCCCCTGCATCGGCAGGTGGACTCTCAACCACTGCGCCACCAGGGAAGCCCCTAACCCTTCTTAATACTCAGAAGCCAGTGACCGTTTCCATGGTGACATGGGCCCCTGGTGCCATCTCCTAGAAAATACACAATAGGTGGGTTCTGTGTGACACGGTGAGTGGCCTGCGTCACCAGGAAGCTGTTTCCTGCTGCAGCGCTGGTACAGGTACAGGCAAGAAGGTCCGTGCAGCAAGGAATTTAACGGTGCCCTGTGACCCAGCCCACCCTCTCCGTATCGCTCAAGCAGAAACTGGCAAAGAATTCCTCTGACCATCAATATTACCTGGTCCTTTTTGCAGGTCGTGACCCAGTAATAGATTACGAGACCAAATGTGTGGGTCATCAGCAGCATATAAAAGAAGGAGAAAAGATCGCATAGAAAAAATCAGATTGCAATACACATGGTGAAAGTAACTTTTCTTTCAGGCGTGTGTGTGTGTGTACGCACGCGTGCTGAGTCATACAGTAAAATGTCTTTCTTTCTTGGTGGTCAAAATATCCGATTACCACGCTCTATGGCATGTTCTGCTTGGACTTTCCAGTGTCACTGCCACCTCTCCTCTGCTTTCTCTTACAGGTATGCAAAATCCAGTCAGATCAAGACTGTGTCAAGCAGCAAGATATTTTTTAAAGGAAGCAGATTTCGATATAGGTGGGTACCCATGCTTCCATTTCGATGATGGGGCTGGGTTGGGACAGCCATTTGCGTTGGAATATGGTACTTATAAATCAGTGCACTTTGGCCCGTACCCGTTTGGGTCCTCCCTTTCCACTCCACTCATTTCTTATGCCCACAGGACCCCTTAAACTCTATAGTAATGTTCCCTCGTGGAGGAGGAGAAGGCACGGATTCCTAGAGCTGGGTCAGACCACTGTGAAGTAAAAAAAAAAAAAAAAAAAGTGTGCGCACCCCTCCCCTTCCACTCTGAGTGTCTGTGCACAGACACTGTGTTTCTGTCTTTTGCAGTGGCAAAGTTGCCAAAGAGGTGGTGGAGGCAAGCTCCAAAATCCAGAGGGAGCCTCCAGAGGTGCACAGGTGAGTGGGGTGGTCCCCAGGGCACCGGGAGATTTCTGGGGTGGACAGAAGGATGTAAAGGCTGGCTTCGCCAAATCCACTCTAACAAGAGGGAGAGTAAGGACACCAGCTGCCTGGCCCTGTGCCGTTATCAGGCCCTGATTCCTGGCATGGCACTCTCACCATCCCCCATATCTCACTCAGACAGATTTGGCTGGGCTCCATTCTGAGTTACTTGCTCTGTGTGGAGTCACTGCCCTGATTCAGCCTGCAGGGTCACGGGAACAAGCGGGAAGTGTGTGAGGCACGGGTGGCTGGGTTATCTCCTCGCTGAGTCCATTGTCATGTCCTCTTAGAACTGCTCTCTCTTCCGGCCTCTGTTCATCAGACGTGGCCAGTTCCCATTGGCCCAACTCCTTCTAGGCTATGTCACACGAGGGGGTGGGGTACTCATCTCTCATTGGACCCTTTAGTCCCAAAAGCCACTTAGAGGAATGACGAACTTAGTCATTAGTGGGTCAAGGGTACGCTTCTACATTAACATGGCAATGTATGTAATTCTTAGGAATGAAATATTCTCTTGATCATGTTGTACTTCTTACCACCACAGTTTACACAAATCCTCATACATCTTAAACTTCAAACATGCTAAATATCTAAAGCAGAACATTCTTATCCTGATGTTCCCCCTTCTGAAGGCAAGATCATCATAAGATATATTCTTTAGGAAGTTCCCACACAGTGGTGGGCACCGGTCCCTCCTTCCCCATCTTTGAACTTGGAGTCTTCCTATGCTCAGATATGCCCAGTCTCCTCTATCTCCAAGGTGACCCAGTGAACAGGGTACCTCTCACCTTGTCCTTGGGGCTATCAGGCAGGAGGAGGCCTTGGTCTCTCAGAAGTGCAGCTAAGCCGGCCAGTGTGGGCATCCAGACAGTGGAGCAGGCCAGCGTGGGCTCCCACACAGGGGAGCAGGACTTCAGTCAGCGTGGAATCTTGTGCAGATGTGTACAGAGAATAATTCATCCCTGGCTTTGGGTGACCCAGTGGAAAGCTGTCACGTACAAGTCTGCAAAGCAGTGTCTCCTGCTTTGAGAAGCAGGAGAAAACTGTGGGCGAGGGAATTTGGAGCGCCTTGGCTGGGACACCTTGGTGCAATACCTGTGGAAGTCTTAGAGCTTACTACCTGTTGATGACAATAGTTATTTTTTAATAGTCTTTTTATAACCCCTCCTCTGCCTCAGATTGTGGTTACTCAGTGCAGCAGAAACAAAAAAGAAGAAATAATTGAACATATCATTTAAATGTTTCCAGAATCTTTGGTCCACAATGACCTCAGGGATGACTCAGTTTAATGATTCTATTTTACAGATAAGGGAAGTTGAGTCTCAGAGAAGTTAAATGATTTATCTGAGGTCATAAATATTTTGGTGGCAGAACTAAGCCTAGAACTGCAGCGTCCTGCTCCTGAGTCCTATATCCTCTTTTCTGTGTTGCATCTGCCACCCTGAAAGCCTCTGCATTCTCCTAGAAGCTGGGGGGCAGACCTACCCCAGGGGCTCAGCTTGGTTTTATTCTTCCTGCTTGAAGCTTGAGTGTTTGATCTTAAAATAAAAAGAAATACTCGATTCTGGGGAGTCCCCTTAATGGCACAAACACAAAGTAGGAAAATGTTTTTAACAATATACTTTCAGGGGGCTTCCCTGGTGGCGCAGTAGTTGAGAGTCCGCCTGTCGATGCAGGGGACACGGGTTCGTGCCCTGGTCCGGGAAGATCCCACATGCCGCGGAGCGGCTGGGCCCGTGAGCCATGGCCACTGGGCCTGTGTGTCTGGAGCCTGTGCTCCGCAACGGGAGAGGCCATGACAGTGAGAGGCCCGTGTACCGCAAAAAAAACCCAATATGCTTTCAGAGAGACATATTCCAAATATGCAGAGCTTTCCAAAAGCCCATAGTCACCATCGATGGATGATGGTTAATGAGATCAGAGAAGAATTTTTTAAAATACTTCTCTTTTAAATTTATGTTTGCACAATTTATGGGAATTAAGGCTTCCTAGGTCAAGGCTTCTCAAACTGTAGCTTGAACAGGGATCACCTGGGGATCCTGTTAAAATCAGATTCTGATTCATGAATCTGGCATTTCTAATGCTCTCCCAGATGATGGCCACGTGGCTAGTTCATGGTTTGCACCTTGAATAGCCAGGCTCTAGATAACTGCTGGGGGAGGGGGTGAAGGGAGCAGATTGGCCCTAGTGAAAAGCTTTTTCCTGGAGTGGACTGAACCACCAGAGTGGATGGGAAATGAAGCATCCATCAATTTATAGTTTTTCTTTTCTGGAATTTTCTAAAATCTCCCAGGATATTACTGCAAACAAGGCTCTATAGGCCCATTCGACACCGGTTCACATGTTCTTTCTTGCTCTTCCTCTACCCGGTTTTACCTGTTTGTGAAAGCCTATTGAGTTCACATCCTCTGGATGCCTCTCTGGTCCTCAGTTCTTTGGCAGTATCTCTCAAATCTCTGACATTACAAGGAAGAATTTGTTTAAAGTAATAATACAGAGTAAGCTCTGGGAGGACGAAGCTTGTGCCTATCTTGGTTATCTCCATCTTACCCATCAATTAACACAGTGCTTGGCTATAGTAGGAGGTCAGTAGATATTTGCTGAATGGATGTATGCACTAGGAGTGTGAGATGACAGCTTCACATCTGTAATTTTCTGAGACTTGAGATCTGTCCGTGGTGCTACCCTGGGGACCTCGCCCTCCCAAGAGGCAGCACTGTGGTCAGAGCCACAGTGACGTGTGCCACTTTCAGTAGCAACTTCTTGTTCCTTCCCAGTAGCTGGTTGCATGGTAGGAAATGTTTCTCTTACACAATTATCGTATTTTCGAATTGTCTTGACTTCTTTAATGTGGCTGTCAAAAGTGAGAGTATAGTAATGAGCTCTCTTTATCTGGCAGTGCTCAGAGAGGCCTGCTAGTCTAGAATGGTGATGGTAAGACTTCAGTTATCTCTCCTCTCACTTGAGATTCTCCTCGTCAAAGGATAGCCAGTTCATGGACTCCTACTCCTGCTGAGATGTGTGTGACACAGAGAAACACACACAGACTAAGAACACTGTCTTGGAGTTTTTCTTTTTTTTTCAAAAAGAGAAGAAGCTCACTCTCGTGTTAGCTCATTGAACTTTGCTGATGACAGGATCCCCAAGTGGAACCCTATCGGCTGGCTACTTGGTGAGAATCACCTGCCCATTCCAAGGCCCAGTGAGGCGGAGGACTGTAGCTCTGAGAGTTCAGGGTCGGCTCTTTAAGCCTCCTGGGCATAGAGCCACCACCAAGGGATACCCAGAAACAGCACTTGTACCTGAAATGAGCACCCATCTAGGAGTCATGAATGGGTCTAATCTTGGCTGTGTTGCTATGTCTTGCATAAGTCACTTAACTTCTCGGACCATCAGTCTGTTCATCTATAAAAGGAGATTCTTATATCTTTCCCCGACTTCTAGGTTTTGTTATGGCCATTAAGATAAAGGGTATTAAAATTATAAAGTACCATAAAAATGTGAGGTGGTGATATTATTATTATTATCTCTCATCCAAAAATGGGAAGCTAGAACCTGACAGACACGTTCACATTGAAGTCTCTTCAGATGGAGTTTTTTACTCACAGGCCAGCAGCACTTCCTTTCATTCCGAGGAGTGGTTGCAGTAACTCCACTAGCCTCGTATTTGTTGGTCGATTTTATGCCACCATTTCTTGAAGCCAGTCTTAGAATTGAAGCCAGTCTTAGAATATACCTGCAGTTGCCGAAGGAAACCTTTCTACTCAGTAGAATCCTTAACGGCAGTTTCGCTCAGAAACTGTCCTATGCCAGGAGTGCACGTGAGTGGGCTGCAAAGCGGGTCAGGCATTTTGGCCGAGTCGGCTGGTGCCTGGACTCCGGGAGCGGGGGAACACAGCACGGACCCTCACCTGACAGGGAGCAAAAGAGCCTCCATAAAGGCTCGCTAGGGGTCCCTCCCTGCTGTGATATACATAGTAATTTCTGGGGGAGGGGAACAATGGAAAATGAGCTTTTCAGAGGTCAAAAAACTACATAGTCCACACAGACACGGCAACATGTGCTTTGCAGAACTAGGCACAGTGATGAAGGCCACAGGGCTAATGGAAATCCCATGAAAAGCTCAGACAAATGAGAACCCTTCACAGTAAAAGAAGTCATTGCTCATGGTGAACTTTAATCCCCCCTTGTTATTCCTTCCTTCCTTTCTTCCCCCTGCAAGGAATCCCCACCTCCACTTCTTTCCCTGTAAACCCACCACCCCTGCCAGGACTTACCGCTGGCATCACCTTCCCTGGGAGGTCTTTCCTGGCTCTCCCCTCACTCACAGCAGGATCACATGCCCCTCTCTGGTGCTCCCCTGGGACCTCGGCCGTCAGTCAGTCTCTTCCATGAGATGTGTGCTTTTCCGGCTGTGGCTGTAGCACATTAATGAGTCACGAAGTGAAAATAGTGGTCAAGACCAGCACTTTAAATGAAATTAAGTAGAATGGAAAGTAAAACATAGCGGCTCACACATAGCAAGAGTTACTATTGTTGCATGAAACATTCTCTTTAGCTGTGTGTGCACTTGCGGGTGTGTGTGTGTGTGTGTGTGTGTGTACAGAGATATGATACCAAATGTAGTTTCTAATGTGAGTCTTGATCAAAAAAGTTTGAAAGTCATGGTTCTAGAGAGTAAGTTATTTAAGGTGAGGACCATGATTTCCCAGAACAATACATACATACCAGCTGCAAAATAAATGGTTGTAGAATGAAATAATGAAGAAAAGAACTCCATGGTTAAGCAAGTCCTTATAAATTTCCTTTCCAGTCAGTGGCAGCTGGTGGGGGGGGGGGCAGCTTTTAACTCTAGATGCTAACAGCTTCTTCCCTGTCCAGCTCCTATGCCCAACAGAAATGCCTGGGCTGTAAGGCGGTCCCATCAACTGGCCTGGAGAACACCTGTGACAGTCTGAAATGGCAACTTAATGCCAAGTTTACTTCAGTTTCAAACTGAACACCCCTTAACAAGATGCCAAGGGAGGTGCTATAAGGCACATGAGAATGGATAGGTCAGTCTCTGCCCTTAAGTTGCTTTATCAAGGTGGGGCTGATTAGTACCCCTATAATTACAGGGCGACAGAGGTGACAAATGTGACAGGTTGTGAAAGAAGGGACAGTAGTGTGAGAAGGAAGGGGGAGAGGGAGTTCGTTGTGAAGGCAATCCAGGAGGGCTTCAAGAAGAAGGAGACATTTGACATCATCTTTGAAGGATGGGTTGGTTTGGGTTTTGACAGGAGACATGGGGATGGGAAGGGTGCTGAAACACCCACCAGAGGTACCCCACGTCCCTGTCTGTCAGGGCAGACAGTGTAAATGGGCTTCCTGGCTATCAGCCAGTAGGCTTGACGAGACACCTTTCCTTGCCATCTACTGCCCATTGAGCTAGTGACATACGTGTGCTCCTTTCAGAAGGAGAAAGTGGAGCTGAGTTCTGTGTTTGGTTCATGAGTGGGGTGTGAATTTGAATGGGAATATTAAGCATCGATATTAAATGTTGGACATCCAACTCATGGCTATGGAAAGCCTGTGGCATCTGCCTGGCAGAGTTTTTTTGTTTTTGTGTTTGTTTGGTGGTTGTTAAATTACTTTGAGCCATGCCCTTCATTCACTTTTCTGCATATGTAGTTCAGTGATACCTGCCTCTTGTGTATCTTTGTTGCCCATGTCTTTTCTCAATGCCTTGTCTTGTCACATAGCATGTCCAAGTCTGATGATATGTGGAGAAATACGTTTTCTTTCACTGTGTTGCATTAGAACACATGGACATTATACCACGTATCAAGACCTTAAGGATAACAAGGACTGTGTGTCTTAAGTGCTGTGTCATCTTTACCTCTGGCCTAATGCACTGTGTGAGTCTATGGGCAGTTCCCAGCTCGGGTAGCCAACTGAGATGGAAGGGCCGGTGTTCCCAGTTGAAACCAGTTCCCTCCGGCTTGTGTCTGTTTTCAGAACCAACATTACTCAGAGCCGCAGTTCCCACTCCTTGAACAAACAACTCATCATTAACATGGAGCCCCTGCAGCCCCTGCGGCCGTCCCCCAGCGAGCAGGAAGAGGAACTTCCACTGGGTGAGGGTAAGTACACTTCCTTCCAGAGCCTGGCATTGCAGGCTTACCCTGGGGGAATGAGGGAGGCACCAACCCTGGGTACCTTGGGTAATGGGTTGGGGTAGGGGTCAGAGTGAGTCATAAGCTGTGTTTTTAGTAATTAAACTCTTCAGAGCTGGAAGACTGCATTATATTGAGAGTTCTATCAGTTTCTCCTGGAGAGAGTTCACTGGTACAAAGCGTTCCAAAAATTACAAGTTAAAGCAGTAGTGGTGTTAGACCCGTACTATCCAATATGGTAGCCATTAGCCATGTGTAGCTATTTAAAATTAATTTTAAGTTAATTAAAATTAAAAATTCAGCTCCTCAGCCACATTAGCTAGATTTCCAATGCTCAACAGTCACATGTGGCTAATGGCTACCATCTTGGACAGCTCAGACCAAGAACATTCCCATCATTACAGAAAATTCTATTAGATGGTGATGTGTTTGACTATAATCACAATTAAATTAGTGGTTGTAACGAATTCTCCACAAACATCTCTACACTGGTCATCCCCTTTCTGCCTCACTATTTCTGTGTCCCTTAATAAGAATTCCCTTTTCCACAGGGCCTTGTCTGACAGTTTTGATACAAGCTAAAATATATACGGTCCATTTCAGCCCCAAAGTTGTTATATTTGTAAAGGCTATAACATGTGTGCTTCTAGGCTTCTTTTTTTGCTGTTCAGGGCTTTCCTTCAGGGAAGAATCTTACCACACTGCTTACCACATATACCTGGTGAGGCAAATACCACTCTCATGAATTTCAAAGTAAATTTTTAAAAATTCACATAAAATACAATTATTGGAACCTTGAACCCAAACATAACATGCTTTCCTTAAATTTATGTGATTTTAATTTCATCCTTTAAAATCTGGGTACTGGGCAGTTTCAAGAAGGCGGGTCACTGTGTCCCCGAGAGATCACCTTTACCTGCAGCTTTAAGTCAAGAATCCCTTCCACAGGGGAAAACTCTTCAGCCCATAATAAGATACGGCTTAGGATGCACATAGCCTTGGGAGAGGTCGCAGCAGCTGATTCACACTGAAGCGTAAGGGGTTTCCTGAAAGGAAACTTGAACGGTTGGAAGGAGGACTGGGCAATGGGATGCCATAAATTTCATGGGTGGAAGGAAAATGTGCAAGATACGAAGGATGGGGTCTCAGGAGACACCTTTATCCCCAGCTCAGCCACGGGACGATGATAACCAGAACGATCTTGTGATAAGCGCCTTTATGCTCTGTCTCAGCAACCAACTCCGTAAGCTCCATGCTAAATTAAATTTCTTAGCCCAGGGGTCCCTGGGTCCATGTTGCTTGTCTACATGTTTCAGCACCTTCTCCGTTTTTGTATGTTCCTCAAAGTGCAATGAAAGCAGCTTTTGTTTCTGATCACTAGTGATTTTCTGGGATTCCTCCCATATGTCTGGAAGTTGGTTTGAGTGGAAATCATTTTTTCTGGAGGTCAGGATTAACCCAAGTTTGAATGAAGGATGATATGGCTAATGGAGAAGAGGAGGGGAAAATACATAACCCAAGCTTAGGATTGTGACTTTGCCTTGTCTGCAGAGATGAAAGCCTAGATGGGAATAAAGCTCGAAAGACCCGTTACCATGGGGAATATGGAAGCCAGGCCACTGATGCCTTGTGAGCACCCTAGATGTGAACGGGAGCCTGGGCAAGCTTTCCCCGGACCCTTCATTCCATTCAATTAATAGAAACTTCTGTTTTGCTCCATTTTCTATCATGAGGTTCCATTTCTAAATACTAGCCTTGTCATTAACATGACAACTGTGTGGACAAGAGACTTATGCATTATAATTAACTGCAATAAAAATTTAAATTTCCATAATATATGATAGGAATCCATGAGCTACATTTTCAATTTTTCCAGTTATTTAAAATATGAATCTTTAATTCTTTCACCAACTGTAAAGTCAAACTGATAGGTTTCTCTGTTTAAATGTCCAAAATAGCTCTATAACTATCTAATAAAATCCTCTTTTCTAGGAGAACTGTCCCCTTATGGAACATCTTTGTGGGTTTTGAAACTCAGGCAAATCATAGCAACTTGCAGGATATAGAATCAATTTAAAAGGAAGAGAAGTAGAAACGACAGTATTGTTAAATGCCCAGTATATAGAAAGAACTTCCCAGTCTAGAAAAGAGAGCAAAATCTTCTTAGGTACCGTGAAATTCAAAGTTATGATTCCCACAGTCAACATAGCTACGTTCTTGATACCCTTATATCTCAGTTACTATTTTAGAGTCAAATTCTGCTTCATGTGTCTTGTCTTCGAGTATCAGGTAATGGGATTTAAACATTCTATAGGGATAAATAGGTTATTTAATAGCTCTATATGTCTCTGATATATGAAGAGAAGAGAGGTAGAGAATACAGCTTTCAACAAAGATGTCTCCACTTTTGTGGATGGGCAGATGCAGTGTGATGAATTTAGTTTCACCCTTGTATTTTGATATTGCAATTTTTTGTGTCTGATCAAGAGCCAAATTGAAGAAATTAGAATTTCACTCCTTCCTTAATACAACAGCTCTGGCAAAGATGTGGTGTACAACTAAGTAGACCATACTTAGCTGTGAAAGTTGCTGTGGCCCTATGAAGATGAAGATACTCTCTTTTCCCTGGAGACTCACAGCCTGTTGGGGAGACAGCAATGGGATCACAGAGGTGAAGTGTAGGTTCTACCTCTGCTGATTGGGTTGCATGCTCACTTTTCTGTGTGCCTCACGAGATACTAGTGCCTCAGGCTGCCTGGAGAGCCTCTTGTTCCCTTTCAGTCTTATCAGAGTACATGGCATAAAGTTGGGGGCACAGGAATGAATGGATGAGACTGACAGGCAGAGGGAGTTGTGGGTGGTCTAGTCAACTTGCATTGGATGCTTGTGTGGCTTCCAGGGAAGAGGGGTCGGGAAGAATGAAAGGTGAGGCAGAAAGTTAGGGAAGGACCAGATTGTGATGGGCCTCACCCAAATTGCTGGAGAGTTTAGACTTTAACCCAAGGGCAGTTGGAAGGCACTGGAGGATTTCAAGCATGGACCTGATTGGAATTGTGTTTTGTATCTCTTGTGTGTGGGCAGAGGACAGATTAGAGATGGGTATGGCTAGAGCAGTTTTTCAAGCTCAGCACTATTGACCGTTGAGCTGGATAATTCTTTGTCAGGGGCTGGCTTGTGCTTTGTAGGACGTTTAGCAGCATCCCTGGCTTCTATCGAGTAGTACCCAACCAGTCTGGACAACCGAAAATGTCTCCAGGTATTGCCAGATGCCCTTGGGAACAAAACAACTGCCTGAGAATTACTGTGTTGGAAGCACAGAGACCCCACAAGAGCCACTGCAATAGCCCAGAGACTAGATTAAACGAGGGTTGAGCTGAGGCAGAAGGTGGGATGGGGAGGAGGCAGTGGGCTCTAGCTAGTAAGCAGCAGAGTTGTTGACACACGTAAGGTGCCTGTGGACTCCTGTCCAGGTGCTGCCCTTGTCTCCAAGAACTTGAGAGGGAAAAGACCTTAACCTCTTTGGAAATGAGACTGTTCTGAGACACAGGAAGGTTCCAGTGACATGTCAACATCAGAGAGGCGATGGCAAAAATGATTTCATTTAGATATTGGAACCTTTGGAAGAGTTAGATACTTCACTGAGCTTCAGACACAGAGTGGAGGAGACTCAGACATCTCTGCTTACCTTTGACGTCGTTATTCCTCGTCTCTATACAGTGGCTCCGATTCTTGTTTGGGGGATTCACATCACACATTTTGAAACTGGATCGATAAACAGGTGAAGGTTGGCAGCCTGAGCCCTGTTAAAAGAGTTGTCTGATTAGGAATTATTAAAAAATCAGATTGGGAGAAGAAAGAAGGACCTTAACCCTGACCCTTGGAGTCACCGTCTCCTGGAGGTCATGGGAAGGTCCTGGTGCCTTGTCTCGCGTGGGTGCCATGGTGGTGACATCTCTGCTGCCGTCATGACTCTCGGGGGTCCCGACCACCCATTTGTCTGACAATCTCTTTCTATTCTTCCTGGAACTTCAAGATTCTCAAAGACAGCTGGAGAGAGCATGATTGCCCAGATGAGCTCAGGGGCATTCTGGGAGAGAACGCGTAACCCCGTTCACCCAAACGACAGCTGGAGGATTATCTCTGAGTTGGCTGTGTCTGTAGAGAAAAAACAAAATCAGTTCCTAGGCACCACTAAGCAGTGAGAAAGTTTTCAACGTTACCCCACAGTTGCTCAGCTACGGGATCCAAGTAGGTTAGTGCTGTGGAAAGCTTCAGATGTGAATAGCAAACCATTTGAAAAGTGCCACTTCGAGTTTATGAAAATTTCCGGAGAAGAAAATATTGAGAGTGGAAATTGTTCCGGGTGAAAATGACATTTTCAGGAGTGATTAATCTGAATATATTCACATGCAAAATGGAGTAGGGTTCCCACAGTGTATACAGCAAAATGCTTGCATGTTTTATTAGTAGAGTGTATTTTTCGTTAAGGAAAGATTATGGTAGAGAAGGGGAATGGAATGTATCACGTGAGACTTGGTAGCTGGCAATTACCAACGCCCCGTGAAGGTCACTCTTGTCCACCAGAGTGATGGTACGAGCTGGCTTCATTAAACAGGCAGGAAACCATGCTTTCTTCTCCTTGGTAGACACAACTAAATAAGAGTTGAAAACGTTTGACACCCTCCTGCTGGCAAAACAAGAGCACAATGGAGACACCAAAATTTCCATAAAGGAATGTCTTGGGGATGGCAGTGTGATTGGTTTGAGGGTGGCTTAAAGCTGCATTTGCATGCGATTGAGAAAATGTCTATGTCGATGAATAGATGGGAATTAAGTAGGGCAGTAAAACTAACTCTCCCGAGCCACACTTTCGCACTGTCCCTGTAAGTGTGTATGTGTGTGTTTGTGTGTGTGCATGTGTATGCGAGTGCATGTGTGTGTCATGGATGTGGCTCTGTGTGGGGTGGGTGGGGAGCAGTGGGGGTGTTTTAAGGGTCATTTACAGTGTCTGGCTCTAACCATAGGTGACTTAAGTTGGTGTCATTGAAATTCTAGAAAGTCTGTATGTGAACCTGTGAAGGCATTTTGAGCATATAAAAAGTGTATAGTTCTCATCCGTCAAGCATGCCACACTTGTGACCCCGCCCTGCTCCACCCTGACACTTAACAGGTGACCCGCAGGGCCAACTGTGGTCTCCATGTGCAGGTTTTTCTGTACCATAGCAGGCAGAGCCTTTCATACCCTACACAGTTGTTCCAATCCCATCACTGTTGGAATCTCTAACAGCCCAAGGCTGCCATGGTTACACTGACTCCAGTGAGTCTGGTCTCCTCCCTGGTTATCTGATATGAAAATTTTTCTCCCTCTTTTCTTCCTTTGTAGAGTTCCATGGCCAGGGCTCAAACAGATTTACCCTCTTCTCAGGGTGTCAGAGTCTCTCTTCCATGCCATTTTCCCCCATGTGCCAAGTAATTTCTTCCTTTTGGCTTAGGGTATGTCAGGATATGCGTTGGGAGTGACGCACTGGTCTTTTTGAAATTTCTTTTATGTTATGTTTCATCAAACAGTAGGATCTGTTTCTAAGTCCTGTGGGGCCACCTTTCCCCTGTGGTTACTGCTACCTGGTGACAGCAGACCGTTAGCACCAGCTCTAATTACTCTTGTCCCTGCCATTGGGTTTGGGGTGGCTATTTGTTTGTATTTTCTCATTATAAAACTAATTTATCATCTTCTAGAAAATCTAGATAGAATAAAAAAGCATAAACAAGGAGAAAAAGACCACCTTCCAGATTGTCCTACCTGCTGGAGCCAGTCGATGTTAATGTGTTAATAATTTTTGTCCCTATGTGCTTTAAGGCCATTTCCGTCATCTTGAGTGTAAAATTTTTTTAATTCCTGCTTTGTTTGCTTAATGTTGAAAACGTGAGTGCATGAAAACATATGATAAATTGAACTATAGGTCAAACCATGAATTGGGAGCATATTTAATGCGAATGTGGACAAATGGGTTTATATCCTGAATTAGAAAGAACTCACACAAAGTGCTGTTTTAAGCATCTTTTTGGCATTGCTCAGGTTTGGGCTCTCCCAAATCTTCCAGTTAATGGCACCCTCGGTCTCCCACTGCTGATAGGCATACAGCAGCCGAACCTGCTTCCACAGGAGCTAGGAGCCTCCGCAGAGCAGAGGCCAGCTTCTGGTTTTATTTATAACTGCAGTATCGGATTAGCAGAGCCAAACTTCAGAATTCTTTATCACATTTATTGAATTTGGGAAGTTTGCGTCGGCAACTCCTCTAGGGTAGGAGATGCCAAGAGCAACTTAGGGAAAGAGATAAAGGCCTCCTGAGTGAGCTCTGCAAATTTGTATTTGGAAGCTCCTCAAAGCTTTCACCTTCCCCTTTGGTGCTTTTCTTTGGAGTTGGTGTCATCTTTGGAACTTTGGTTTCTGGTATTTACTGATGACTTAACGTACTTGAAAGAGAGCTTTGTAATTTGAAGCATTTACCCTGCTGGAAGGAAGCTAAATGCCTTGTTCCTGATGCAGTTTAAGTGTTTGTATCTTACATGGATTTGGTATTTTACATCATACGATGCCAACATGTGCATCATTTCAGTTCTGTAGTTGGCTAAATGTGATAAATTGTTCATTTTAGGAAATATCGTATTCCTCAGCATACACACAGCGGTGCTTTGGGTAGCTGCTCTGTTTCTGCATTAATGCCTCGCACCAATGGGGAAACACAAACTCTGGTCTCAGATCATCCACCTTTGGGAGCACCATATTCCTCGTCTCTGAGACAAGAAGATAGGACTTGAGCACCACTCAAACGCTTTCCAGCTCTAAATTCTTCAGTTCTTTTGCTTCATGTCAAGGTTAGATTCCAGGACTGTGGTTTGAGGTCTTTCACAATAAGTATGCAAACCTGGGGCCAGGAATATTGTTCATAGTTTTTGGGGGTTAGAGGGAATGTTAAGGACGTTCTAGCACAAGGGTTTGCAAACTGGCCGGTGGCCCACTGCCTCTTTTTTTTTCTGGCCCTAGAGCTAATGGTTACATTTTAAATGATTATATCAGTACCTACATAGTATCCTTGATCTTACCTCTTGGCCCACAAAGCCTCAAATGTACTATCTGGGCCTTTAGAGAGAACGTTTGCTGAGCCATGATGTAGCACAGCCCCTCTGGATTCTACAAAAGCTCAGAGAGAGGAGACTGTTGGCCCAAAGTCACGGAGCTGGGTGAGTACTGGGGCTGGGATCTGGTCCTGTTTGTCAAATTCATCTAAAACAGTTCAACTTCTTCTTGCAAAATCAGAACCATTAACTGTGGAACTACATGTAGGTTTCAATGACAACAAATGAATTATCCAAAGAGACATCTTATCCTATATAAACATGGGGAACCTCTGTGATTCAGTGAGAAGAGCTGCTGCATATTCGGGGCAGGGTTTGAGCGTTTGGCCTTCAGTCACAGCCTGCCAGGACCCTGTGACTCCTCAGAGACATCCAGCCCACCAGGAGCATCACCTTCCCTGGGCACCAGTGGTGGTGAGGCTGTGGACGCATGTGCCACACCAAACAGAATTCCTGGGAGACCCGGGTTGCAGGGCAAACAGCCTTCGTGCAGGAAGGCTCTCTCCCCTCTGGGAATCATGTTCTCATTTTAAAGCTGAATTTGTTAAATAAGGAATGGCTCACTCCAGGCCTAGTTCTAATTACTCATAGCCTGTGTTGAGAATCTTTGTCTTCTTAGTGAGAACAGCTCAGTTCTGAGCTTCCCGAATCACTGCTCCGGCTCAGGTTGGCACTTGGCTGCCACACCTGAGTATTAATAATCAATTGCTTTAAAGGATTCAGCTGGGATAAAAAAAATATATGTCAGTCAAGTGCCCCATGAAGTAATCTGGTCACGGTCCTTGAGGGTTAGGATGTGAGCCAGGCGAGAGTGTCAGCATATGAGCAGCTGTGACAGCCGGAGTGTGGTCTGTGACAGGGAAGACATTCTGCTTTGGCCCTCGGACAAGAAAACATTCCCACCACATCCCTAAGAAACCGCAGGAGAGGAAAAGTGAAGATATTGCTAAACCATTGTCATTAGAAAGCAGAGGCTATCATTTTCTGGATTCCACAGTCAGCATGGGGTCCTATTTTCTACTGTTTCTGTTAGTGGGTTGATAGTGTTAAGTAAATGTTCTTTGTGATACCCAGGCTTACATTGAGGCAGGAGCTCACAGAATCTCCCTTCCTCCCACCTCTGTTGTTAAGACCCTGTGCCAATCATGTGAAAGAAAGTGTTGGGCAGTGTAGGCTAGTTCCACTCTTTTAGGGAGGTGTCTCGGGCAGTATCGGCAGGGTTCAGAAAAGAGGCTCTGGTCAGTTGGCACAAGGCTGGATGTTGGGTGTGTCCACTGGGGTGCATGTCCAATGCCATCTGCAGAGCGGTGCAGCTTTTCTCTTGGTTTGGTTGATGGAGAATTGGAGGCCTTAGAGCCATGGCTTCCAGACCCTGCATTTATACAGTGGCCCGCTGGGGTGGAGGAAATAACTATCCAGATTTCTATTGGGATTTTACTTTTATCACCTCCTCAAAAAATTTCTATTGCATAAGTTTTATAATGGATATATATCAAGAGAACTGTACATGTATCCAATTTATAAATAAATACTCATTTTTTCATAAGTATGAACAAACATGTTTCCCCCCAAAAATGGTTTGGATATAGCTGCTCTAGATCTTACCAATGAGTACACCAAGAAGAAGAGGCAGGGCGTGTTTTTGAAACTCTCAAATCCCTGTTCATGCCAAAACTCCAGATTCCTAAAATAGATGTGAGATCTATCTGCTCTAGTTACGGTGGTGACATGCCATTTTACATGCTTATGGTCTTTCATGCTGGTAAACCAGGGTGAGTCATCCAAGCACAGTCTAGACCTTTGCTAAGCTCTTTGGTAGGTGCTGTGTCACTCTCACTGAAGTGTTCTGCGGTGGCCCTGAGTCCCCGATTTACATGAATGCTGGACTCTCTTTTTGTTGTTGTTGTTGTTATTGTTTCAAAAACCCTTCAAATTCTTTTTTTTAATTTATTTTATTGAAGTATAGTTGATTTACAATGTTGTTAATTTCTGCTGTACAGCAAGTTGATTCAGTTATACGCATACATACATTCTTTTTCATATTCCTTTCCATTATGGTTTATCACAGGATATTGAGTATAGTTCCCAATGCTATACAATAGGACCTTGTTGTTTATCCATCCTGTATATAATAGTTTGCATCTGCTAATCCCAAACTCCCAGGCCATCTCTCCCCCACCCCACTCCCCCTTGGCAACCACAAGTCTGTTCTCTATGTCTGTGAGTCTGTTTCTGTTTTGTAGATAAGTTCATTTGTGTCATAGTTTAGATTCCACATATAAGTGATATCATATGGTATTTGTTTTTCTTTGTCTGACTTACTTCACTTAGTATATTAATCTCTAGGTCCATCCATGTTGCTGCAAATGGCCTTATTTCATTCTATTTTTATGGCTGAGTAGTATTCCATTGTATATATATACCACATCTTCTTTATCCATGCATCTGTCGGTGGACATTTAGGTTGTTTCCATGTCTCGGCAATTGTGAATAGTGCTGCTATGAACACAGGGGTGCGTGCATCTTTTCAAATTATAGTTTTGTCCATATATATGCCCAGGAGTGAGATGGACTCTACTTTCTGAGTATACACAGGACACAACCTTAGTGGGGATCCTCTGGTGGTGGGAAGAGCATTGGATAGAGACTGAGAGGGCTGGGGTTCATTCATTCACTTGATAAACAGTTACTTCTTCTCTGGTATGTGCTGGACACTGGCAGTACCTGGATCTTATTTCCTCTTTTATAAAACAAGGTGAGATGGTTTCTAAGTTTCCTCCACACTCTGACTGTCCTTTAGTAATTCTTCCCCATATTCCTGCTGTTCTTAATTACGTGCTTTTGGATCACTCATCATTACCTCCAAAAACAAAAGGTATAAACATCTTCTTTTAAATGTGGTTAATGAAACAGTAAGCCTGTGGCACAATGATCTATAAAAGCAGGGTTACATTTTTCCTTTATTTTTTGTAAGTTGCAAACTTCCAGCATAAAATTGAAAATTAATAGCAGCTAGCTTAAAAGGGAATATAAAATGAACACTTCCTCACTTAAAAGAGCCCTCACCTCCTTTAATGTCGCCTCTTAGAAGACAAGTCCAATTTGGGAGCTTTTTAGTCCCCCCAGTCTCCACTTCAGCATAAAAAAAAATGTGAAAATGGGCAGATGGTCTGGCTGAAAGAGAAATAAATAGGGTTTTCAGGATGACCCACGTGGTAATCTGAACACAGACTGGATTTTGCCATTAAAGGAAGGAGTGTCCATACTAGAAAAAAGAGAGCAGCCCTTGGGATCTATGGCTTGTCAGTCTCTGCCTGAGCCCCTCTGCAGCTGCACCATTTGGCCCCTAAATAGAGGCTTAGCCCCACCCCCGACTCCAGGGCCAATCCTACCTTGCTCTGGGAGGGAATGGATAGGCTGAAGCCCAGCCTCTTGGCTCAGGCTGTGAGTCCTGCTCTCTCTATTGCTCTGCCCTGTCTTCTCCCGGTCTGCATGCCAGCCTTGCTCCCTTCCTGAGTCTCTGCCCTGGTGGTGCCCCTGGTACTCTACTCCTCCAGGACCTTGAGGGCCCCTCTCCCTGGGGCTAGGCCATACTCTGCTGGTGGACAGCCTGCATGGTGCTCCCTTCCTGTCTTGTGTTTCTCAGGGCCCTGTTCTGTTCCTTCTCAGAGCAGACTCTTTCCCAGCACTGGCCCCATCTTGAGTAGAGGGGTCTGATCTTAAATGCCCATCGTCTCCGGTTAAACTTCTCTCACTGCCCAGTGGTGTCATGAAATACAAAACTGTCAAATCCATCAGCAAAATCCTTTTCACTTTAACCTTTCAAATATACCCCAGAATCATTGCCACTGCAACCACTCCAGCTGCAGCCACTCTTGTCTCCCTCAAGAGATAACAGTATCTCTGCTTCTACACTGCCCACCTCCCCCGACCCCTGTTTTCCACACAGCAGCCAGGGTGATCTTTTATAAGTGGAACTTGGATCTAGTTAGGTTCCCTATGAGGCCCTGTGAGCTTGATCCCTACCCACCCTTAGGCCATTTCCTACTGCTTTCCTCTTGAATCTCTGTGTTCCTACCACATTGGTCTTCTGACCTTGTTGCCACCACAGGGCCTTTGCACAGCTGATTTATCTACCTAGAAGGGCCTTTCCTCTGATCTGTGCATGACTGGCTGTTTCTTTTTCTTTTCTTTTTTTTTTTTTTTTAACGTCTTCATTGGAGTGTAATTGCTTTTGGCTGTTTCTTTAAGTCTTAGCTCAAATTTCAGCTCTCTGGAAACCCTGAGTACCCAATTCTGAGTAATTCTCCAAACCTAGTCATTTGTTCTCTCTTGTGCCAGCACCCTGTTTGATTTTTGTCAGTGTTTAGCACTATCCAGCACTTCTAATTTACTTAGTTGTCCTCTCGTTTGTTGACTGTCTCCCTCGACTAAAATGTCAGCTCCACGACAGCAAAAACTTTGCCTGCCCCACCCTGACATTGTCCCTACCACTTAGAGATGTTCTGACACACAGTAGGAGCTAAGTTAATGCTTGTCAAATTAATGAACAAATGAATGAATGAGTTCTAAATGCAGCCAGGACAGCCTTTGTTTATGTAAAAGAAAGCATATAAGGAGAATATTCTCCTGGGATTAGGTTTTGCCAGAAGCCAAACTTGTTCTGTTTTATTTTGTTTTTGTTTTTAATCTGAAATCAAAAGCTATAATATACATAGTCATTGTAGAAAGTTTGGAAAATACAGAAACCACAAATCCAGAATTTTAAAAGCACCTGCAATCCCCTGTGTTCAAACTGTGGTATGAATGTGTATAATCCATTCTATATATTTTTAACAAATATTGGACTACACTAGAGATACTATTTTGTAATCTGCTTTTTCACTTATTAATGTAACATGAACATTTGTCTATGCATTAAATATTCCTCCACTGTTTTAATTTTAACGGACATACATTATTCGATCACATAAATAGACAAAAATATCTTTCACCCCCTCCATCTCCTACCTAAATTATATATATATATGAATGTGTCTTATGTAGCTACACAACTGAGTATAACCGTTTTTTAAAATCTTTGAGAATTTGAAAGGCAAAACTTAGAGTGGTTGGACATTTTTCTTGCATTTCTTGCCATTTGTGTTTCTCTTTTGAGCATACAACTAGAGTGTGAGAGAGAGAGGCCCTTGGCTCGTGTGCTGGGTGAAGGATTGGGTCCTGCTGCCTCTAGTTTCTTGGTTCCCTAGCAGCAACACAAGGAGCCCATAGTTCCAGAAGAGCCTGTTTCTTTCAACAGGGAGACACAGATGCCTGTTTCTTAATACCATCTGCAGAGCTGTTGGGAAATACGGAAACAATTGGAGTTCCATTTACTGATGCAGCCCAATTCAATTTCCTTTACTCGGAGAAAAATGGTTCATTTGTAATGGCGACTTGTGCCTGGAGGGAGTGAAATAATACAGCAGAAGTGATGAGAAAACAAATTCATCCTGAACAGAGACAAAGGAAGGAGATTCTTGGCTGAGAGTTCTCAACAGACGAAAGGAACCTGTTCTAACTGGAGCCAGTAAGGACAGCGTTGTCACCCATTATTCTTACAGGAAAACCTCTGGGCACTGACATCTGACAACACTGCACTGTGAATAGATTACCTTGATATATCTAAGTTATGGAACATCGGGCAAATTTCAAGTCCTAGGTTTGACCAGGATAGAGGAAAAACTCTTTGTTTATGTGGAAGGAATAATCTGAATTATAGGTCATCTTGGTCAGAGAGAGATGGCTTAAATTCTTCTCCAAGGAAATTCCTCATGCATGTTTTTGAAGAATGCAAGATAGTTGTGAAATTCCTGGTCCCTGTCCAACATCTGTGGGAGATTGTCATCTGGTTTCATGTATGGACAGCTGTGGAAGGTTTCCCTTCATGTTACCATCACCCCTATAGAGGAGTATCTATAGGTATTCAGGCCCTATCTTTATTCACAGGGTTTTAAGAGCACCATGCACCAGTGAATAAGAGTGTCTCCTATAGTAGATAAATCAGAGAGGGAATGGACAGTTCTGCATCTGCACAGTCTTTGGGTGCCTTGTTGGGTGGTGACTCCCATAAGGCTCCTTGGTGCTGTCAACGGATGGTACCTGATCCTTGGAGACTGGGGTCTCTTATTTTACACTCTCCTCTACTTGTAACCCCTTCAATTTTCCTTTTACTCAGAATTCTGTTGTGCAGTCTGCAGGTTGAGGAGGTCTTTCTGTCTTGGAGAATGGTTTGTGAGATTAATGGCTAAGTATTTGTGGTCATTGTTTTATTGTTGGGTAGGTTAGGTTTGCTCTCTGGGCTGAGGATGAAGAAAAGGCTTCCAGGACTTTTGTGAGCATAGGTGAATTCGTCAATTAACATTTTAAAACATTGCCTTACCACGGTTGGAAGACAGTAAAGCTTGCTCTTCATTGGTGTTTGGAAATGGAGAGACCACTGAACTTGGAATAAGGAGACAGGATTCTAGGTGTGGTGTTTTCACTGACG
Source organism: Stenella coeruleoalba (assembly GCF_951394435.1). NCBI lineage: Eukaryota > Metazoa > Chordata > Mammalia > Artiodactyla > Delphinidae > Stenella > Stenella coeruleoalba. Next base: position 41,725,986 of record NC_137153.1, read on the forward strand.
AGGGCGACCTTGACCTCCTCTCTGTTTCTCTTGGATTAGCTTCCTTGTATTAGAGCTCAGCCTCACACGCCACCCTATACTCTCAGCTGCTATTGGCCGCCTCCACTTGGACGCCACACAACAGCTCACAGCTCACACATCAAACTTAATGGGTTTACGACTACACTCATGTTCTCATCCTTCCCCAAATCCCAGTCTCCAAACTGCTCCTGCTCTGACTTGGTTAATGACAGTACCATCCATGAAGTTACCCCAACCAGAGAGACCTGGAGGCCATCCTTGCCTTGATACCCCTCCCATGCTCCACATCCACTCAGCCACCACCGTCAAGTCCATCCCAGAAGTAACTCTGACATCTGCCCGGGCTCTTCAGCCTGCCACTACAGCTTCATTTCAGGTCCCCTCTTCTCTTTCTGGGGACACTGCAGTATCTTCCTTATTGATCTCCCTATAACCCATCCTGTAAACTCTTGCTAGAGCAATCACCCTTATTTGAAGTAGTTTCTAGAACCTCCTCATTGACTGTGCAGCAGAGTCCAGCCCCGAAAGGTGTTCATGGCTCCTCACAATCTGGTCCACGCTCACCTCTCCAGCCTTATTTCCCTCCTTTGGTCCTGCTCAACCCTCTCATCATTCTGTGAATGCAGCTCCCCCCGCGCTGCCCCAGTACCACAGGCCCATGTGGACTCCTCTCTGCTGGTTCCGTTACTAGGGCTGCTCTTCCAACTTCCCTGTGCTCCATCTGCTAGATCCATACTGTTAAGTGGCTCCTCCTCTATGAAATGCCCCTGGCTTAAAGACAGAACTAATAGCTTTCTTCGCTTTCATTCTTGCATTGATTCTTCTTTTTAGCTTTATTGAAATATAATTACATATAACATTGTGTAAGTTTAAGGTGTACAATGTGTTGATTTGATACATTTATATGGTGCAAAATGATTATCACCATAGAGTTAGCTAACACTTCCATCCCATCACATAATTATCATTTCTTTCTTATGGTGAGAACATAAGATCTACTCTCTTAGCAACATATAAATATATAATACTGCGTTATTAGCTACAGTCAGCATGCTGTACATGAGACCCCCAGATGTTGTTAATCTAATAACTGGAAGTTTGTACCCTTTGACAAATATCTCCACCACCACCCCGCCCCGCCAGCCCCTGGCAACCTCCACTCTGCTGTCCGTTTCCCTGGAGACACCACTTACATTTGGTTCGTGAAACTCCTCTGTCTAACCATTAGTTTACATGTCTGGTCTAACTGGGTGCCCCTCCCTGCACAGTGCCTGGTATCTGTTCATTAACGGGTGGATGGTTGAATGGAAGGTGAGCCATTCTAGCCAACTTTTCTGTTCCTGACCCTAAGCCCTAAGATTAAATATAAGCCATACTATGGAATAAAACAGAGAAAAATTCAGAGTTCTCACCTGCTTCCACTGAGAACTCGTAAGTACAATGCGTATTTGTAATACATTAGGCTTTTTCTGTCATTTAAAAATAACTAGTGAGGTTTTTTTTTATATTCTTTGCTCTAGCTTTATTTTTTAAGGATTTAAACATTTCCCTATTGGAACAGAGTATGCTCATTTTAAACATTTAGGAAGAAATCTTGTAGTCAGTTTTGGGGGGCAGGAGCTAAATTCATTCTTCGGAAGATAGAGGCAGTGGCCCAGCAATACTTTTATCTTAAGTCACAACCATGTTTTTTAACTTTTGTTTCTTACCCAAAGCTGACTGCTTGGAATGATATGCTCTTTCTTGTTTGGAAATAAGATGGAGTGTCAGGAAAATATGAGGAAGTGTGAGAGGTTCTTAGGCTGTTAGCAGGCCTCTTGATTTTCAGTCTCCGGTGGGTCCTTTCATGGCTTTTTCTGCTTGGCAGAAGAGATTTGGAAATAAAGACTGAGATGCCCATTTCATTGCAGCTAGAGCATCTCATGCTACTTCTAAGGCTTTCGTAGAGTTAGACTTGTCCTGCCCCTCACCCCACTGTGGGTTTCCTTTCTCTTTGATTTGTTTGATAGAATCTGGATTACCAGAAAACGAAAAGAAAAAAAAAACCCTAAAAGACAAAGCATTAAGCAAATTCACTTGAGAAGTTACTTAATACCTTTTCTCCTAAGGCTCTAGAGAAGTTTCCAGCATTATACTCTGGGACCCAATTGGGAAGGTTATTTAAGCAAATGCCATTCTTCATCTTTAGATTTTCCATTAAGTGTATGGAATCTATCTCTATTTGTTAAGATTCTGTGGCCATGAGAAATTATCACTAAGCTTTTGTTCTAAATTTATGAGCTAAAAGTTCCAAGAAAATCCCTACTGGATATGTTTGAAAGAAGCTCTCTGACAGTTTGAAGTGAGTGAAGTGAACAGATGTGTGTTTTTTAAAACTTGCTTTGTATCTAGATACTCTGAGATGAATGTGTCCGAGGGTGAGAGGGCAGATGCATCAGACTCCAGTGAGGTGGCTGAGACTGGGAAGTGGGTGAGGAAGAAGAATTAGGAGGTGGAATTGACAGGTGGGTGTTTGTCTAGATAAAGGGTGAGGGAGAAGGAAGGTTCAGTGATGCTGTGTGTTTGGGGGAAGGTATGATGTTCCTGGAAGGCACTCCTTTATTTTTGTAGGACGTGGCTCCTAACTTTAAGCCTCTGTTTCCTTATCTGTAAAATTTAGAGATAATAACCCTAGTTAATACGGTAGTCATAAGTATTAATTGACCCATAGCAACAGGATATATATATTTTTTTCTTTTTTAACTATGAAAAAGACAAAGGTACTCTCAAAAATAAGATCAGCATTCCTGAGAGAATGTATATGAAGGGCTTAGAGCAAAGCCTGGTGCATATCAAGCCCTCAGTAAGGGTGACCTATCATTACTCTAAAGCAAAAGTAATGAAGACGCTGATTCAGGTGCCAGAAAGAAAGCCCCCAAACAGACTTCCCTATGCCAGATAAGCATGCAGTATATGATAAGGTATCCTTGCATAACTGGGATCCTTCTGTCTCCTCTTAAGATGTAGGGGAAACTGTCACCCTAAGATGGTCTTTCCCCAACGGCTCCATCTGAAGCTTCACCTCCAAAACCACTCCTGCCAAGTTATTGATGACGATAACATCCTTTTATTCCCTTCATAGCACTCATGCTGTCTTGTCTATTGGTTGGTTTACCTGTTGCACAACTATATCGCCCTCCAGGAGGGGGCCGAGACCGTGATCAGGCTCGCACTCGGTGTGCTTAGCACACTGAAGGTGCTCAGGGAGTATCTGTTGGATGAATGAATGACTAGCCAACCAGTCTGTGAACCGGCTCACCTGGATGCAGGCTTGTCTGTCCTTATGGAGCATCTTCTAAAGCAGTCTTTCATGGACACTCTGTCAGAGAAGGAAGGAGGTGAAGAGCAGGCAAACTGAGGCTTGCTCAGATCTTGGTAAATAGCACTCAGAAAGTCAGACCCTGAAGAAAATATTCAGTTTAAAAATTTTTAGCTCAAAACATCACACACGGGCTTCCCTGGTGGCGCAGCGGTTGAGAGTCCGCCTGCCGATGCAGGGGACACAGGTTCGTGCCCCGGTCCGGGAGGATCCCACATGCCGCGGAGCGGCTGGGCCCATAAGCCATGGCAGCTGAGCCTGCGCGTCCGGAGCCTGTGCTCCTCAGCGGGAGAGGCCACAACAGTGAGAGGCCCACATACCGCAAAAAAAAAAAACAAAAAAAAAAACATTACACAGAATGATATATAGCACAACACATTGGTATTTTAGGCTTTGAGGTTAAAATTTCATACTCAATTATGGCTTCTCTAGACCTCACCAACTTGCAAACATTTTAACTACATTTGCAACCCTTTTGAACTTAAAGCTCCTGCAGGTCTGGTAGGAAATAGAGCAAATTTCAGCAGCAGTTTTCTCTGGGCTGTCGCTTTTGAGGGACTGTCGGGATCTCCACCCATTTCCTAACTTCTGGTAGTTCTCCACTTTCCTACACTGTGCAGATAGTGCTTTTTAAAAATAATAATAATAATGATAATGACAACCGCCTAAGGTTTTATTTCGAAGATATTGACACTGAAAGGTTGGGGCGAAAAGTGAGGGACAGGACACAGGGAGGCAGGAAGGGAGGGCAGGGCAGTGTCTGATGGAGCATTCTGTCTGTATTTTCTGCCCGTCTAGAGATCATCACCAGTGGCCCGAGCGGACGGAGAGAGGGCCCTGTGACATTCTGCCCGCCTTCCCACCTCTCTGTCTCTGACTCTCTCTCATTGTCTGTCTGGGCGCGCATAAGCTGCCTGTCTAGAGATACCACAGTTATCAGTGTAGGGGATGGTCAGGGCGACAGATGGATGTCTGTCCTTATGCTAGAATCCTCTACAGCCATGAAGTTCCTGTGAAGAGCATTCTCCTTGCCCACAATGATGTTGAGGAGAGCCCAGCTGTGCTGTTTAATGTCTGTTCTATTCTGTCTGCAACTGTAATTCTCCAGAGGGGTTTCTTGGCCTCTTTCCCACCAGGGCATGGTGATGCCTGGCCCCGCCGAGCAGTGCTCTCATTTTACAGGCAGGAAGCACTCAGTGAATGCTTCATCTAATAAGGGGGATACTAAAAGGAAGAGCATTTGATATGCCAAAGCACCTTATACCTTTTCAGAGTTTTCTTCGCATGAGTTATCATAATTTGAGCCTCATGACCACTTCCTTGACATGGATAGAACAGATAATGTTGCCTTACTTTACGAAGGAGGAAATTGAATTACGCAGATGATTGACTACCTGACCGAACAGCCCTGTCACTTAGTGGTGCTGGGAACTGCTTCCATTCCTCCTTATTATACACCCAAGAATATACCCACTGTATCACAAATATAGTATTACAATGTTTTATATCATTATTATATTTTATTATATGATACATATAATATGTGATAGTGCCCAGGACTCTTAATAATTGGTACTTAATGTCTAAATGTATTACAAAGAACATTTAACGTAGGTAATAACTTTTTATTATCTTTCTCATTGGAGTTAGCAGTTAGCTAAAATTTCAGTGAATCTCCATAACTCTTTTAACTAATGGCCAAAACCACTACACCTGTGAAATCTGTGCGTTTTCAAAACAGCGACTAAGGTACATGATATTTATTGTGCCTGCTAGGTATCAGGCACTCGGTTACCTAAGTGCCAACATCAGTACTATTCTACAGGCAGAAAACTACAGTTCAACAAGCTGATGTAGCTTTCCCAAGGTTACAGGGCTGGTCAGGTAAACTTAACAACCTGCAATGCCGCTTCCCTACTATTTGGGGAGAAGTAACTAGAAATGTTAGAGATAGATGGTTGATGGAAGAAAATCCAGTTGATTTAAAATCCTCACTGTCTTCCCCTTGAATAAAGGAGAGAAAAGAATGAGCATGTGTTAAAAAAAAAATCACTAATTTTTCTTGAGTAACCTGTGCTGGGCACTGATCTGAGCATGCCACGTGGATTACCTATTAATCCTCACAACAGCCCTGGGAGGTAGGTCCTGCCTTTGCTATGCTCATTTTACAGGCATGGAAACTGAGGTCAGAGATAAACGATACAGCCGGTATTAGAACCCAGAGCTTGTGCTTTAAACCTTGCTTTCTGTAACTCCTTAGTAAGTTCTGGTTCATCAACCAGGAACCAGCACTACGCAAGGCAGTTGATAGACGTGATCTCATTTCCTTGTCCTAACATCCACGGGAGAAGTATTGTCTCCATTTTCAAATGCACCAGGGTTCCAAGTCATCCAGTAGCTCCCAGTCACCCACAAAGCAGAGACAAGCTTGTTCCCTTGCCTCAAATCTGTGTCAGGAAGTTTGTCACAAAAGTAGACATGAAATCCAGGCTCGTGAACTGCTCTTACCATTGAACTCTCTTCCTCCGCGGTGGCTTCTGCCCGATTTATCAGTGTTTCTGACATCTCACTGTGGAAAATCGATTCCCCCTCTTCACACATATCCGCTGTTTTCTTTAGCCTCTTGTCATTCCCAGACATGCATTCCTGATTCTTCAAACAAACAGACAAATCTAAACAGGAAAGATATTCAAGGGCACCCAAATGTTGTGCTGTTGATATCAGTCTGTGAGCGCAGTGCCTCAAACGAAAACAAGCCTCCTGTGCAGTTCCTCCCAGAATCTTTTGGGTTGGCTCCGCATCTCTGCCTTCCTTTGCTTCTTCCTCTTGAAATGTAGCCACACCTTTGGGTAGAGTAGGGCAAGGTAGAGAGAAATATGGGACAATATGGGATGCTGGTCCTTCTAGGTTCCCTCTCTCTAAATAAAAGTTGAAGGTCCCCAGAAGAAAGAGGGTGAAAGAATCTACTTAAGATCTCTGAAAAGTAGCACAAAGAGTGGGAACAAGCTAAAATAAAGGGAAAAATTTTACATGCACGAAATGCAAAATATTATGACTAGTAGTTAATGAAAGGAAAGAAGGAGACACTTCAAAACTATAGTGAGATTTGAAGCTTGAGAATTAATGGAGAATAACTCTCCCGGTGGAAAAGAACAGAAATAAAGTATGGTGGTGGTTTTGTTTCAGGTTTTTAATTTGCTTTCTTGGTTTTTTTGTTGTTGTTTTGTTTTGTTTTGTTTTGTTTTTTTGGAAGGGCTGTTTGTTTAGAGTGGGCCCTCAGGTTCACATCATGTTGTCTTTATAATTTATAATGATAAGCACACAGATTCATCTGTATTCCCTCCAAACAGGCAAAGGGAGGTTTTCTCAATGTCTGAGCCCTGGTCTACTGCTATGCAAATGAGCCCACATTAATCTTTGAAATCTTTTATCTGTGTTACTGCACAGCATTGATTCACCTGGGATGGGGATTTTCTGATTTGTTTTCCAGTATCCTAAAGATTTTCAGTAGTTCTTCAAGAACCACTGTTGGTGGCTAGTGAGGCAAGACCTAGCAAGTACTACCCCAGGGCCCCACTCTGTGCAGTCTATTTTATATATGGGGATTCTGCTCAGAATTATATCACAAGGGGAATTGCAAAGGCATGAAGATTTTGTGAATTTTTAGGGGTATTTAACTTTCAAGTGTAGGGTTTCGAAATTGACTAATGGCCGTGAGAGTAGGAACTGCCCTACTATACCTGGAACTGACAACCAGTGAGCAGGGTGAGGGAGCCCCCTGGGAGGTCTCTAGCGGTGACCTCAGCCCACAGTGCACAACTGGCTACCACCCTTCTCCCCTTTCAAGATTTATAATCTGTTCCGTAATGTACATTTTTTACATAGTTGAGGTCATACTGCTTATATAAACTGCTTTTTCCACTTATCAATACATTGCAAGCTCTCCCTCCATCATTAAACTCCTAAACATACATTTTAATGGATGTACAATATTCCATCACATGTATTTACTCATTTTCCCATAAATAAATCTAAAAATAAATTTAGATTTATTTTTTTCTTTTTGCTATGATAAATGATACTCTGATGAAAACCTTTGTCCAAAAATTTTTGTCAACGTTTCTCATTATTTCCTCAGGCTAAATTCCTAAAAGTGGAATTTCTGAGTCAACGAATATCACTCCTATAAAACTCAATGTATTTTTCTAAACTTCTTTCCAGAAATGCTAAATCAATTTATATTCCCACAGTGAAGTACAACAATGCAGAATTTCAGCTGACTGCCCTGCATATAATGGTTTATTTTGTCAGGAGAGGGGAAAGAAAAGAATATTTTTATTAGAAAATTATCTTTTGCCCTCAGTAGCCATTTAAAGTAGAAAAATGCATGTATGAATAATTAAATAATGGGAGGATTTTTTTTTCTTCTAAAAATGAGAGTGGGAAAAATATACCAGCCAAGAAATAGAACTGAAGGATAGTATGTGGGGCACAGTTGTTAATCAGTTGAAATTTTTTCAAATATAGGAATTTTTCAATACTCTGAAAACATTGAAAACATTTTGCTCCTTGAGCACTTACTCTGGGATGCAAGCACATTTCATGCCTCAGAGGTACAAGTGCAGGACTTTCAAAAGTCCTGAGAGAGAGAATGTAACATTTAGATCCTGCATTGAAAACACATGTGGTTAGAAGTGGGGATAGTAACAGCTCTCTTCCTGGGGGACTGTCTTCTTAGTCAACTGATGTTAATTGGATGCTTAGGTTCAAATCATGGCTTTGCCACTTACTAACTCTATAAATTTGGTCAGGGCAGTTACTTTTTCCAGGATGTTGTTTCCTTCTCTATAAAATGAAGAAAATTTTAGCATCCCTGTGAGAACAGAGATAATGCTGTGAGGAGCTCAGCGATTTGTCCAGAGCTGTGCTGTCTAACACGGCAGCCCCTGTGGCTGCTGAGCACTGGCAATGTGGCTGGTCTGAATGGAGACATGCTGTAAGTGTGCAAATGTACACCAACTTCAAAGACTTAGTACGAAAAAAAGTATCTAAACTTTTATTATTTTGATATTGTTATATAGTGAATGATACTATTTTGGATATCTTGGCTTCAAATAAAGAGCATTATTGGGGCTTCCCTGGTAGCACCGCGGTTAAGAATCCGCCTGCCAAGGCAGGGGACACGGGTTCTAGCCCTGGTCCGGGAAGATCCCACATGCTGCCGAGCAGCTAAGCCCGTGCGCCGCAACTACTGAGCCTGCACTCTAGAGCCCGTGAGCCACAAATACTGAAGCCTGCGTGCCACAACTACTGAAGCCCGTGCGCCTAGAGCCCGTGCTCCACAACAAGAGAAGCCACTGCAATGAGAAGCCCGCGCACCGCAACGAAGAGTAGCCCCCGCTCGCCGCAACTAGAGAAAGCCTGCACACAGCAACAAAGACCCAATACAGCCAAAAATAATAAATTAAATAAATAAATTTTTAAAAATTAAAAGAGCATTATTAAAATTAATTTTAATTTATTCTTTTACTTTTCATATGCTTTCTTTAATGTGGCTTGCGTTGTATTTTTACTGGACAGCGCTGCTCTAGAACTTAATAAAGATTCAAATTATTTTTAAAAGAAATCAAGGGGGTGTTCTCCATTGCACAGTTGTCCAGTTGTCGTTTTTATCTTTAGGGGGGACATTCAATTGTTAGGACACTGTAGGGCATTTGGCTGGGGTCCTCTGGCCTGGATGGTTTAGGACAGACTGGGGTAGGGAGATGCATATTATTTCATTGTCTGTTAGGGGAGTGAGTGGAGAGTTTAAAAATAGCAGCCCCCTCCCTCCTCCAGCCCCATGCTGATCCCTCCTGAGTTATTTCTGTTGGCTGCGTTAGGAGCCTGACATTTGATTCATTCAGTGCGCCCTGCCTCGGTCCTTTAAAACAGAATGGACAGTTAGTGAAAGGTCAAAGCCACTATGGCTGGCGGTAGCTGCCCTGGGCCATGACAGGAGGAGGAGACTGAGGGAATTGAAGAACCAGTAATGGCAAAATGCTTGGTCAAGATCCAGACTCGGAGGGGTCTCCGCCTGCAGTTGGTGAACCACTGCAGCAGCAACGTGTTTGTCCGTCTGCTGAGACACAGTTCCAAGATCACAGCCAGAAACACGGGTACGTGCCCTGGCGCTGGGCTCTCCTCTGCGCCTGTGAAGAGTGCGGGCTTTCCAGCTGCCGGCTCACCGCGGGGGCCGGTGGCTGGGAGAGAAGCCTAGGCGAACCCAGTGTCAAAGGTTTGTGATAAGGATGAGAAAGAGAGGGAGGGAGAAAAGCAGAGAGGCAGGCAGGCAGGAAGGAGAGAGTGAGCAAGCGAGCGCTGAGGGAAAATGGGAGGGCTTGAAATGGGGGTCCTGGCCCTCCTATTAAGTGAAATGGTATGAAGTCATCCTAAAGGCTAATAAATTACATGCCAGTTGTAGCCCCGTTAGGAAGGAGGCAGCAGTGGGGTGTCCAATCCAGATGGCCCAGGAATGACTGAAGATCATAGACAGGACAGATTGGATGATCAAAACATACTCCTCCCTCCTTTTATTGTTCAAAGTTTAAGATCTTCAAGTGTGCTTGCCTGGATGAGGCAAAACTCCCCTTTATCTTCAAAGTAGAGCTGTCCTGAAATACAATAGCAGTTAAAGAACTGGGATCAAACTGATGTTCTGCTAATTTCCTTTTCATTGAAAATGTATTTTGTGTGTTATTCTGTGGTCCTTGGGGGAAAATAGGAATTGAAATAGGAATTTTAAAAAATCAGAGCCTACAGCAGGAAAGGAGCTGCTGTTATATATGTATATGTGGTTTTCACCAAATGATTAAAAATTTTAAAATCCTGGGAAATGTCTGGAATTGGCCATACCACATGCACATGTGTGGAACTGACTTCTAAGTGTATTGAAATGAAATTAATTGTATTTGTATAATGACATAGATAATAGATGATGTGTTCTTATTATAAAAGATTTTTAAAGTACAATTTTATAGAATGTTTTTCTTGACCCTAGGACAGACTGGGGTAGGGAGATGCATATTATTAGCCAGTCAATGCACATTGACGTGTAGAATGGATATAGGATTATTTTTTTACATAAATAGGATTGTTCTATATGTATTATTTTACAATTCATTTTTTTCAATTTATCTTATGGCTTGAAGGACTTTCCATATCGACACATATTAATCTGTATCCTTTTAAAAATTGGCTGAATAATATCATGTAGTGTGGAGATGCCATAATTTATTTAATCACCAAATTACTGTTGGAAAACTGATATTTCTTATTTATTAGCTGTAACAGTGCTGCAATGAATGTGCATATACAAGTATTTCTCTATGGCAGATTCTTAAAAGTTGAAGGATATACACATTTTAAATTTTGATGGAAATGGGCAAATAAATTATCCTCTGAAAGACTAACACTCACTAACAAGGTGAGTAGGAAAATGGCTGCTTCCCCACATAAGCACTAACCCTGATGTGACCAATTTCTAAGATTGAAAAAAAAAATGAGATTTTATTGTTTTAATTTGCCTTTTCCTTTTTACTAGTGAGGGTGAGCATCTTTTCAAAGGATAATTGTCCACGTGCATTTCTCCTGGGAATTACTTGTTTACTTTATGAATTTCTGTTTTCTTTTGTCCTTCCCTTATAGATTGTGGGAATTCTTTTATAATCTGCATATTAATCTTTTGCCTTTCACAAGTATTAACTTCTTTCCTCATAATTTGTTCTTGGCTTTTAACTTATTTTAATGTTAACTTTGTAGCACAGGCATTTTTCATATGCACAGACAGCTTCTGCATGTGCAGACTACTTAATTTTTCTATGTTCTAAGTTTTATTATTTTATGTCAGTTTCCCTCATTCCAAGATCATTAACATGTTTTCTGTGTTTTCATCCTCATAATTAATGCATTAGCTTGAACTATGTGAAATTGCTGATACTCAACTGCTTTTGACCTACAAAAATGGTGATTTCATGTGGTTTGATCTAATATTTGTTTTTATTTGACCTGTTAACTTCTTTGGAATTTTTATGTGTGTTTGACATGAAGAAGGGATATACTTTTTCCCTCTCCCAGTTGGTTAGTGATTTTTCTCAAAGTTATTTATCATAACCTTTCATTATTTTCAAAGGTATATTTCTGAATTGCATATTTTAGCATTCCTGCTCCATTATTAACTATAGTATAGTTTTGACATCAGACAGGTCAAGTTCCCCCTCGTGGATCTTTTTTTATCCAGAGTTTCTTGATTAATCATGTGCACTTTCTCCATTTGTCATTTCTGAAAATGTGTTGAGATTTATATTGAAATTGCAGTGAATTTTAGTTTAATTAGAGGAGATCTAGATCTTCAAAATAACTGACTTCTATTCAGGAACACTGGTATATTCCTTCATTTTTTTCAGATTTTCTTTTAGGTTATTCAGCTCTGTCTTAATGTTGTCCTCACACAAGTTTGGCATATTTCTTACGGATATCCTGGATATTACGTGCTATTCTAATTTGTGCGTTTAGCTATTTTGAATGGGATTTTCCATTATCATATTTTTTATGGTCTTTGCTTGTGTGTAGTAAATCACCTGTTTTGAATCTGAACACCTTACTGACTTCTGATTGATTCCCCTAGCTTATTCGAATCTTTGCCTTTCCTTGTAGATGATACTATCACCTGGAAATAGTGACAGTTTTGTGCCTTCCTTTCTAGTATTTACACTTCTTATTTGTTGTCTTTATCATATTGCATTATTGAGGTCCACCAGGATGACGCTGAAGTTCAGTGAGGGTTTTGTGTCGTGTTCCTGACTTTGTGTGATGATTGATTGTGATGACAGAGAGACCCATGAGATGGTGACAGCTGCATCAGTTAGCATGACATTAGCAGCAAGGAACTCTAACAAACACTGGTTTAAATAATAAAGTGATTTATTATCCAAGACAACACCAAGTCCAGAGTCAGGGATGATTCCAGGATTGAGAAGCCAGGTTCATTTTCTCTCTCTGCACTACTCTTCTCAGTTGGCCAGAGCTCCCCCTCAGACCATTTGCCGTCAGCATCATAGGATGGCTGCCAGAATTCCTGGTGTCTCTTTCACATACAATGTCAAGAGAAAGTCTGTATCTGTCCAGTATGTTCTTCTTAGAAGCAAGAAACCTTTGTCAGAATTTCGCCCTCTACCTCTCTCCCCCTGGCGACTCTTCCCTTCGTTTTTCATTTTCAGGGTTGGCTCACATACCCACTTCCAAACCAGAGACCGCCAAGAGAATGGAATTACCATCATTGGCTGAGACGAATCATCTGGGAGAGAAATGAATGAGTCAACCATGGAAACTGTGTGATAAGCATGTACGTAGGAGAGCCTTCCGAGAGGAGGTGAAAGATGAGGTCTTAGAGAACGAGCAGGAGCCATCTGAGTGCAGAAGGACATTCCAGGGAGAGGCAACAGTCTGTGCAAAGGCACAGAGGCATGATACAGCGTAACACATTTGGGCACCTCTGGTTTGTAGAGTTTGTAGCAGCTGGTGACGGATATGGGGTGAGCAGTGAGTGAGAAGTCATGGCCAACCCTTAGATTGCTGGTGTGGATAGAAGGTGATGCCATTTACTATACAGTAACTGGTAGAGGAGGGAAAGTCTGGGGTGGGAGATACAGACTGGATGTAGGATACGAGCCTACATCCAGGTGTGTGGTGAGTCTGCAGCTCATTGGACGGTTTTGAGGTGAGATGGGTCAGAGGTTCAGTAACATGTGTTTCTCAAACTAAACTAAGTCATGTTCAAACTTCTCTGGTCAAATAAATTTGGGAAATATTGAGTTAAATAAAGCAAAACTGGTTTCTTCTCTTTGGGACCTCTCAGACATTTTAATAGGTAAACAGTAATGTTACTGAGTGTTTACTGTGAGCCAACCACTTCCCACACATTAATTCATGTCTCCTCTGTGCACAGTATCCACATGTGGTATGGCCTGAATTTTTCCATTTTATAGATTTCACTGAATAGAGCCATTAAGTAACTTGTCCAAGGTCACATGACAATACAAGGCCAGGATTCAGACACAGAAAGATAATTTAAGAGCTTGTATTCTTTTTAATTTCAGCTTTATTGAGGTATAATGGACAAATAAAATTGAAAGATATTTAAAGTATATATTGTGGCAATTTGATGTACATTGTGAAAAGATTCCCCTACTTAACTGATTAGCACATTCATTACCTCACATATTTATCAGTTGGTTTTTTTTTTTTTTTTTTGGTGAGAACATTTGAGTTCTACTCTCTTGCAAATTTCAATTGTATAAAACAGTGTTATCAACTATCATGACCATGTTTTACATTAGAACATCAAATCTTATTCATCTTACAGCTGAAAGTTTGCACCCTTTCCCTGTTTCTCCCACCCCCTAGCCCATGGCGACCACTTTTCTACTTTCTGTTTCTATGAATTTGACTTTTCTTTGTTGTTGTGTTTTTTTGTTGTTGTTTATTTTAGGTTCCACATATAAGTGGTACCGTGGAGCATTTGTCTTTCTCTGATTTATTTCACCTACATAATGCCCTCAAGGCCCATCCATGTTGTCACAAATGGCAGGATTTTCTTCTTTCTTATGGTTGAATAATATGCCACTGTGTACATATACCACATCTTCTGTCTTCTTTATCCATTCATCCATTGATGGCCATTTAGGTTGTTTCCATATCTTGGCTATTGTGAATAATGCTGCAGTGAACATGGGAGTGCAGATATCTCTTCAAGATCCTATTTTCATTTCCTTTGGATATATACTCAGAAGTGGGGATTGTTAGATCATATGGTAGTTCTATTTTCAATTTGGGGGGGACCCTCCATACTGTTTTCCATAGTAGCTGCACCAACAGTACACAGGAGTTCCCTTTTCCCTACATCCTCACCAGCACATGTAATCACTTGTCTTTTTGATGATAGCCATGACTCTTTTTGAAGTACAGTTTTTGTACAATATTATATAAGTTAGGGGTATACAATATAGTGATTCACCATTTTTAAAGGTTATACTCTATTTATAGTTATTATAAAATATATCTGAAGAAAACCATTTTTTGAAAAGATATGTGCACCCCAGTGTTCATTGCAGCACTATGTACAGTAGCCAAGATATGGAAGCAACCTAAGTGTCCATTGACAGATGAATGGATAAAGAAGATGTGGTATATATACACAATGGAACATTACTCGGCTATAAAAAAGAATGAAATAATGCCATTTGCAGCAACATGGCTGGACCTAGAGATTTATCATACTAAGTAAGCCAGACAGAGAAAGACAAATATGATATCGCTTGTATGTGGAATCTAAAAAAATGATACAAATGAACTTATTTACAAAACAGAAATAGACTCAGATATAGAAATCGAATTTATGGTTACCAGAGGGGAAAGGGGGTGATAAATTAGGAGTTTAGGATTAAAATATACACACCACTATATATAAAATAGATAACCAACAAACACGTACTGTATAGTACAGGAAACTATACTCAATATCTTATAATAACCTATAATGGAAGAGAATTTTAAAAAGAATATATATATATATATATATATATATGAATCACTTTGCTGTACATCTGAAACTAACACAACATTGTAAATCAACTATATTCCAATAAATTTTTTTTAAAAAGAAAAAACAAAATATTGGCTATATTCCTGGTGTTGTACAATATATCCTTGTTGCTTATTTTATACCTAATAGTTTATACCTTTCAATCCCCTACTCCTGTATTTCCCCTTCCTCTTCCCTCACCCAACTGGTAACCAATAGTTTTTTTCTGTGAGCTTGCTTCTTTTTTGTTATATTCGCTAGTTTGTTGTGTTTTTTAGATTCCACATATAAGTGATATTATACAGTATTTGTCATTCTCTATCTGACTTATTTCACTTAGCATAATGCCCTCCAAGTCCATCCATGTTGCTGCAATGGCAAAACTTCCTTCTTTATGGTTAAGTAGTATTCCACTGTATATATACACAATATCTTCTTTATCCATTCATCTGTTGGTAGACACTTAGGTTGCTTCCGTATCTTGGCAATTGTAAATAATGTTGTTGTGAACATTGGGGTGCATATATCTTTTTGAATTAGTGTTTTTGGTTTTTTTCTGATATATACCCAGGAGTGGAATTGCTGGGTCATATGGTAGTTCTATTTTTAGTTTTTTGAGGAATCTCCATATCGTTTTCCACAGTGATAGCCATAATTTTTGATGAGAGCTTGTACTCTTAACCTTAATAGTAATGTCCAAAAGGTGATAGTGTGCACAGTTTCCCAAACTAATTTCAAGAAACACAAGTGACCTGCAGAGCTGTGTTGAGTAATGCTGCAGTAGCATGGTGGAGCCATGAAGATGGTTGAGACTCCTCTAAGGGAGAGGGTACAGAGTGACAAGAGCAGAGAGCTGAAGCTACCACAAATAGAGGTGAAAAGACTGTGGAAAAGACAGAGGTAGCTTAGAATCATGAGATGGAAACCAAGAGAGTGTGAAGTCACAGAGGTAGAGTGGTCAGTAGGAGGACAGAAGAGAACACACATTGTCTTTAGCAACATGGTGATCATTGGGTATCTTGGTGAGAGCCATTTCAGTGGTCTGGAAGGGGCAGTTGACTTCTGCAATATGAGGACAAGGATTGACTGAATTCTCTTGAATTCTAGATATTGAAATCAAAAAAATGGTAAGACAAAGGTTTCAAAATGTTCAGCTACTCTAGAGGCATGACCAGGAGGTTGGTAGATGATGACCACAAGGAGAAGTGAGATTGATGTTCATGGCTAGGAAGAACATTAGGATTTGCTGTGAAGTGTGTGTGTGTGTGTGTGTGTGTGTGTGTGTGTGTGTGTAAGTTTCCATTCGTCTACACTTTCCAGAGTCACTGGGATGACTCTTATGGGTTTTAAATAGAACGAGCAGGCAGCTTCCCAAGGATATTCAGAGGCATCAGGAACATTTCTAGTGTGAGATATTTTGCAGTGTCTATGCCTGAAAGTGAAAACCCTCATCTGAAAAAGTACATATCATTCTCAGGATCTTTTCTTTAAACCCATGAGACATGAGCTTCTCTTGAAGGATTAGACTTTATCCCCAGCAAAGGGAAGATAAAGGAGTCACACAGGAGTTTAATGGCGTACCATCTTACTACAGTTGGAAGTCTGCATGCTGCTAAATGTGGATAGAAAACATTTGGGGCACTGAGAGCACATGCATAATAGAGTCAACTTGTTATACCACAACAGCAAGTGATTTTTTTTTTTTTTTGGCTTCCAGGATACAATCACAGGAGGTATGACATATAAACACGTAATTAGGTGACCATAAAATCTATTAGGCAAACCTTTTGAGAGTGAAAGGGGCACTTTAATAATGCTGCTAGGAAACAGGCATACCGTGGGACTGTACCAGGCAAATAGGGACAAGTGATCACCTTACATATAATGATACTGTGGTTTCAGCAAATGAAATTGGCCAATAACACAAGACTCTTCCTCTTTAGTTAAGAAGTAAGGGTCTTTCTGGGCCTCTCAGATCCCCTTCTCTTCAGGAAAACATGGTGGTTTGGAACAAGCTTTGGAGTCAGGCAGGCTTGGGTACAAACCCCTGCTCTGTTGTGTCCTGGCGTCATGACCTTGTGCAGGTTACTTAACATCTCTGAGCCTCAGTTTCCTCATCTCCTCTTATGAATATCACATGATCATGTGCTTAAAATATCCATCCCTGTAAAACTGTATTAAAAATTTTAGTGCTCTTGTCTTTTCCCCTCTCCCACAATGTTTCTCAACAGATACAGGAGAAATAGCTCTGCTTCTTATATGCAGGTGATTGATGCTTTCAGGGAAAGTATATGTATAGTGTCAAGTGGGACTTTTTTTGAGAGACCTAGACTGGAAGGGATGTGGTCCATTTTTCAGGTAAAAAGTCCAAGACTCATAGAACTGAAGTACCATGTCGGAGGACACAGAGTTCTGTGGAACTGAATCTAGGTCCCCAGAATTCCAGGCCACTGTTCTTTCCATTCCATCATATTTCCTAGAAGTGGAGTGATGACCTCTTCCTTCTCTCCCACTCTTCCTTCACTCTTCTTGTCCCTATCCTCAATTCAAGAGTACAGCACACTTCCCAGTGGCAGGATGGCTACACCGATCAACATAAGTAGATCAATCAGAAGTTAGCCCACCTCAGCAAGGACGGTTCTGGTTAATAGGCAACAAATATGTGAACTCCATAGAGACCTGACAATTTCATGTATTCTTGAGCAGTGGTTGTCAATCCTTTGATTCAGTGTGCCCTTCAGATTCAGTAACAAAGATCTTAATGTTCTCTCTACCATCCTGAAATGACACTCAGAGAAAACACAGTCTACTTACACATAACTTTAAAAGTCAAAATGATGCTCTAAGTGTAATGACAGGAGAACTTGGAAGTAATTCATAATAAAATAGTTAAGTCTTTCCAAAGGTTTTTCTTAAGCATGATTCACCAGGAGGCAGAATGAAGGCATGGGGTGCTGGCTCCTCTGTGAATGTAATGGGGGGACATGGGCACCACTCAACAGATGCAAGAACGTGTGCTACTAGGTAGGCATCTTGGACACCTTAGCCATTTCAGACAGCAGTGATGTGATGTTCTCAACAGGTAAACAGCTCTTGGCAAGATACCTTCAATTTACCCAGTGGTCGTATGCCTGAAAAATTCAAAATATGTTAAAATCATATCTAAATGCTCTAGGTTTAAATGTAAAACACAGGTAGATTCTAGATTCAAATCATTCTAAATAGATTTCTCACCAACATGGATAATATTTAATAGGACATCTAAAAGTTATGTGGGATGCAAAATAATTCTTTATTTTGTGGGACCATCCTATGCATTTTTTGATGTCTGGCATCCTTGACGCCCTCCCACTAAATGATGCTGACCCTGCCAATCATTGTGACCGCCAAAAAAGCCTCTACAATTTTCTAAAATACCCTCCTCCCTGCCAGGTGGTGGTACCGCTTTCTTTGTGTCCCTGCTCTGCAGGTTTAGGGGGCATTCCGTAGTTGGGTACCAGCACAGAGTGACTTGGGGTGCCACAGAGGGAACCTGAATGCTGGTGACCAGTGATGCCATTTGCCAAAGCCTGGAATGAGCAGTGCACAACCTGCTTGACTGTACACAGCAGGCACACAGCCTGTCCATCATCAGTGGCCAGTCTTTTCCTTCAGCATCATTTGATTCTCGCTATTTCACTTCATGAAGTATTTATTCAAGTTGAATAATGATAATAATGGCATAAAAATAGTTATATTTACTAAAATATAAGTTAACATTATTTCCTATGTGTCAGAAACTTTCAGCTATTATATAATTTTAATTGGGCTGCATAATTATAGAAATTTGAAAGCTATTTCCTTTTCCTTAAGCATTGTCATATCACTTCTAAAAAACGTTTTTAGCCATTGAGCTTTGTGAATACATTTAGGAGGCTTCTCATGTACTGATGAAGTAAAATAAATTTAATGAAACAGTGTAGATGGTCTCACTAATTTAACATTTCTGGTCTCTTTGGACATTCTTGTCCAGTTCATCAGAAAAGGCATGTAGGAAACTTTAAGCATCTATCACATAAAGAAAATTAAGAAAATATGGATAACCAACTATAATATAATTTCCCTTGTACTCTGTAGTAGTGGACTTGTTAGAAAACTAATCTGTGTTGATAAAATGATATTGCCTGTCAATAGATTGTATGTACATATTGCTTAGAAACAGGCCAATGTAGCCTAATTTTCTTTGGTAAGATAGTAACATATAATTCCTATAGCTTTTTTTTTTGATACAGACAGCACTTATGCATCCATAATTTTGTTTAACCCTTACCCCAGGCTTATGAGGTAGGTGTTACTCCTGTGTTGTTGTTAAGCAAGCTGAGCTCCAAGAATATTTTTTTAATTTTTATTTTATATCAGGGTATAGTTGATTTACAATGTTGTGTTAGTTTCAGGTGTATAGCAAAGTGATTTGGTTATACATATAGCTATTCTTTTTCGATTCTTTTTCCTTATAGGTTATTATAGAATATTAAGCAGAGTTTCCTTGCTGTACAGTAGGTCCTTATTGTTTATCTATTTTATATATAGTAGTTTGTATCTGCTAATCCCAAACTCCTAATTTATCCCTCCCCCCCTTCCCCCTCTGGTAACCATAAGTTTATTTTTGAAGTCTGTGAGTCTGTTTCTGTTTTGTAAATCAGTTCATCTGTATCATTTTTTTTAGATTCCGCATATAAGCCATATCATATGATATTTGTCTTTCTCTGTCTGCCTTACCTCACTTAGTAAGACAATCTCTAGTTCCATCCATGTTGCTACAAATGGCGTTATGGCTGAGTAATATTCTTTTATATGGCTGAGTAATATTCCATTGTATATATGTACCGCATCTTCTTTATTCATAAATTGGTCGATGGAAGTTATTAAGAACTAAAGTCTCATAAGTGGCAGAACTGGGTTGTCCAGCCTTTGTCTGGTCTACTTTCCACTCTATCCCACTAAAAATCTGAGCCTAGAGATGAGGGGAAAAGTATTATGAACCTCCAGCACATCTAATGCTAGTGGTTAGAAAAACTATGACAGGGAAGAAAGCATTTATTTCCCTGCCTAACTCCTCCTTTCCAGAAACATAAGAGAATACTTCTGTTGTTGAGATCCAAGTACTGGAATACTTGGGCGACTTTGAAACATCAGTAATCTAGCTGATTTTATCACAGCATTTATCTAGTAGCATTTGTAGACTAGCAGCCTATAGGCCTAAAAATACCCACAGGCTCTTTTTGTATGGACTGCACAGATTATTTTTTTAATTTGAATTTTAAAGCTTTCAGATGGAGCTCAATATGGTCAGTTTTCCCTGGTCACCACCACTCCCTACTGTCCCATACCTGGCCTGCACTCATTCACATCAGGCACCTGCCTGGCCTGTAGAGGCACTCGCTTTTGTGACCCTGAATTGATGACCATGATTATGTCTCCCCCAGAAGCCACTATTTCACCTTGCTAGCGCTCTATTTTTCCTTCTTAGATCCTGGATTTCTCAGAAGAAAAATAAATTTGGGAAGGGGGATAGGGAGTACTGGGGAGATGGGCTGAAATTTTACATAATGTAACTGAGAAGGTGATATTTGTTTAACAACCTGCAAAGAGGGACAGAGTGTGAACCTGTCTGAAGGCAGAGTGCTCCAAGCAGAGAGAACAGCAAGAGAGAGCTTAACTGGCATGTTTGAGGGACAGCCAGGCTTCTGTGGCTGGAGTGGCATGAACAAGGGGGAGGGTCCTAGCAGAACAAGGTCAGAGAGGTTAGGAGAGTAGACATCCCTGCAAGGACTTGGTTTATACTCTGAGGAAGATGAAAAACCGCTAGAGGACATTGAGCAGATGAGTGGCATGATCCATGTTATGTTTTTAAAGGATGACTCCAGCTGCTGTGTTGACAACGACCCTTACATAGGCAAGGGCTAGAGCAGGGGGACCAGATGAGATGCTGCTGCAGTAATGTAAGTGAGAAAGACGGAGGCTTAGACCAGGTTGGTAGCGGTGGACATAGTAGGAAGTGGTCCGATTCTGAGTGTGCTTTGAAGGTAGAGACATAGAAGTTGCTGATGGGTCCATAGTGAGAGTGAACAGAGGAAAGTCAAGGTTTTGGTCTGAGCAACTGGAAGAATGGAGTTGCTGTCAACAAAATACTGCAGTCTGTAAACTTGAGGTTTCCCTTTACCTCTTATTATAGGAGAAGGATATGGAAAACAGAAGGCAGAGGGAGAATAGGTTGCGTATTAGGAAAAGGAGACTTAAGGAGGAAAGGCCATTTACATGAGAAAATGCTGTTAGGTAAGAACAAAGAGCATGGAAGATCTTTGTGACCACAGGACGGTGAAAATAGCCAAAGGGGCTGGGAGTGGTCTTTCTAGAGCAGTTATGCCACTCATAGACAATATGTTGCTTTCACTGCTTTCCCAAAGAGGAGAGTAAAATGACCTTTCTTCTTGGGGATATGGAATACAAGATATGTAAAGATGTAGTATTCCAGAAAGTCATAACTCTTGTCATCTTTCCTTACACTGTGAACATTTTCTCCCTTCAGGTTTCATGGAGTATTATATGGTGGTAGAAAAATTACAGCTTGCATTTATTTTTTTAAAATTTTTATTGAAGTGAAGTTCATCACATAAAATCAACCATTTTAACATGAAAAATATAGTACCATTTAGTACATTCACGGCTTTGCAACTAACACCTCTCTCTAGTTCCAAAACATTTTCATCACCCTAAAAGGAAACCTGGTACCCGTTAAGCAGACACTCCCCATTCATTTCCTTCCTCAGCCCCTGGCAACCACCAGTATGCTTCCTGTCTCTATGAACTTACCTGTTCTGGATATTTCATATGGAGATAAATGGAATTATATGTTATGTAAGCTTCTGTGTCTGTCTACTTCCACTCAGCATGTTTTTGACATTCATCCATGTTGTATCATGTCTATAATGATTGAGCAATATTATTATATGGATAAACCACATTTTATCTAGTCATCTGTTTATGGACGTTTGGGTTGTTTCCAACTTTTTACTATTGGATTACTGCTGCTTTGAACATTTTTGTACAAGTATTTGTCTGAGTACTTGTTTTTAATTCTTTGGAGTATATACCTTGGAGTAGAAGTGCTGGATCATATGGTAATTCTGTTTGACTTGAGGAACTGCCAAACTGTTTTCTATAGCAGCTGAACCATTTTAAAATCCTATCAGCAATGTTCAAGGGTTCCAGTTTCTCCTCACCCTTAACCAACACTTGTTATGTTCAGGTTTTAAAAATTATAGCTGTGGTTTATGTCAAAAAGTGTTTTCCGCTAAGAGTTTTATAGTGTCTGGTCTTACATTTAGGTCTTTAATACATTTGGAGTTTATTTTTTGTGTATGGTGTTAGGAAGTGTTCTAATTTCATTCTTTTACATGTAGCTGTCTAGTTTTCCCAGCACCACTTATTGAAGAGGCTGTCTTTTCTCCATTGTACGTTCTTGCCTCCTTATGGAATCTTAAAAGCAAAAACAAAAACAAAAAAACCATGGTCCTGATGAACCTAGTTGCAGGGCAGGAATAAAGAGGTAGACATAGAGAATGGACTTGAGGACATGGGGTGGGAGGGCGAAGCTGGGGCAAAGTGAGAGTGGCATGGACATATATACGCTACCAAATGTAAAATGTTGGCTGGTGGGAAGCAGCAGCATAGCACAGGGAGATCTGCTTGGTGCTTTGCGATGACCTAGAGGGGTGGGATAGGGAGGATGGGAGGGAGGCTTAAGAGGGAGGGATATGGGGACACATGTATGCATATGGCTGATTCGCTTTGTTGTGCAACAGGAACTAACACGGTATTGTGAAGCAATTATACTCCAGTAAAGATCTATTAAAAAAATATAGCCATTCTAATGGGTGTGAAGTGCTATCTTATTGTGGTAACAACTAACGATGTGGAGCTTCTTTTCATGTGCTTATTGGCCCTTTGTATTTTGCTTGCATGTTTTATGGTATCTTTCATTTAGGCTGCTCAGGACTGTCATACCAGAGCTATTAGGAAATATCTGTTGATATTTAAAAGATAAAACCAGTAATTCAGTCCTGCACATCATTTTTCCCCAGTTTTATTGAGATATAATAGACGTACATCACTGTATAAGTTTAAGGTATACAGCATAATGGCTTGACTTACAAATGTTGTGAAATGATTACTGCACTACCTTTAGTTAGCATCCATTATCTCATATAAATGAAACAAAAAGAAAAAAACTTTTCCTTGTGATATGGACTCTTGGCATCTACTCTCTTAACTTTCATATATATCATATAGCAGTATTAACTATAGTTACCATGTTGTACATTATATTCCTTATACCTATTTATAACTGGAAGCTTGTACCTTTTAACTCCCTTCCTCTAATTCTCCCTCTCGCCACTCCCTGTCTTTGGTAACCACAAATCTGATTCCTTTTTCTGTGAGTTTTAAAAAAGAATTAGATTCCACATGTAAGTGAGATCATACAGTGTTTGTCTTTCTCTACCTGACTTATATCATTTAGAATAATGCTTTCCACGTCCATCCATGTTGTCGCAAATGGCGGGATTTTCTCATTTTTTGGTGGCTGAATAATATTCTGGTGTGTGTGTGTTCTTTGTGTATATATATATATACATTCACAGATGAATGGACACTGAGGCTGTTTCCATGTCTTGACTATTGTAAATAATGCTGCTATGAACATGGGGGGTGCAGATATCTTTTCTAGTTAGTGTTTTTGTTTCCTTTCAATATATTCTCAGAAGTGGAACTTCTGGTTCATATGCTAGTGCAAAATTTTTAACATTTACACTTGTAACTTTTTGAGGAACCTCCATACTGTTTTCTATAGTGCCTGTACCAGTTTATAATCCTGCCAACAGTGCACCAGGGTACCCTTTTCTCCACATCCTTACCAGCATTTGTTATCTTTTTTTTTTAACATCTCTATTGGAGTATAATTGCTTTAAAATGGTATGTTAGTTTCTGCTTTATAACAAAGTGAATCAGCTATACATATACATATGTCACCATATCTCTTCCCTCTTGTGTCTCCTTCCCTCCCTATCCCACCCCTCTAGGTGGTCACAAAGCACCGAGCTGACCTCCCTGTGCTATGTGCTGCTTCCCACTAGCTATCTACCTTACGTTTGGTAGTGTATATATGTCCATGCCACTCTCTCACTTCGTCCCAGCTTACCCTTCCCCCTCCCCGTATCCTTAAGTCCATTCTCTAGTAGGTCTGTGTCTTTATTCCCGTCTTGCCCCTAGGTTCTTCATGACCATTTTCTTTTTTTTTTAGATTCCATATATATATGTTAGCATATGGTATTCGTTTTTCTCTTTCTGACTTGCTTCACTCTATATGACAGACTCTAGGTCCATCCACCTCACTACAAATAACTCAATTTTGTTTCTTTTTATGGCTGAGTAATATTCCATTCTATATATGTGCCACATCTTTATCCATTCATCTGTTGATGGACACTTAGGTTGCTTCCATGTCCTGGCTATTGTAAACAGAGCTACAATGAACATTTTGGTACATGACCCTTTTTGAATTATGGTTTTCTCAGGGTATATGCCCAGTAGTGGGATTGCTGGGTCGTATGGTAGTTCTATTTTTAGTGGCTGTATCAATTTACATTTCCACCAACAGTGCAAGAGGGCTCCCTTTTCTCCACACCCTCTCCAGCATTTATTGTTTGTAGATTTTTTGATGATGGCCATTCTGACCGGTGTGAGATGATATCTCATTGTAGTTTTGATTTGCATTTCTCTAATGATTAATGACGTTGAGCATTCTTTCATGTGTTTGTTGGCAATCTGTATATCTTCTTTGGAGAAATGTCTATTTAGGTCTTCTGCCCATTTTTGGATTGGGTTGTTTTTTTGTTATTGAGCTGCATGAGCTGCTTATAAATTTTGGAGATTAATCATTTGTCAGTTGCTTCATTTGCAAATATTTTCTCCCATTCTGAGGGCTGTCTTTTCATCTTGTTTATGGTTTCCTTTGCTGTGCAAAAGCTTTGAAGTTTCATTAGGTCCCATTTGTTTATTTTTATTTCCATTTCTCTAGGAGGTGGGTCAAAAAGGATCTTGCTGTGATTTATGTCATAGAGTGTTCTGCCTATGTTTTCCTCTAAGAGTTTGATAGTGTCTGGGCTTACATTTAGGTCTTTAGTCCATTTTGAGTTTATTTTTGTATATGGTGTTAGGGAGTGTTCTAATTTCATTCTTTTACATGTAGCTATCTTTTTATTTATTTGTTTTGTCTTTTTGATGATGACTATTCTAAAAGGCATGAAATGATATGTCATTGTGGTTTTCATTTGCATTTCTCTAATGACTAGTGATGTTGAGCCTAGTTTTGTGTACCTGTTGGCCTTTCATTTATCCTGTTGAGAAAAATGTCTATTCAGGCCTTTTCCCCATTTTAAAATTGAATTATTTGGAAGTTTTTTTTTTTGCTATTGAGTTGTGTGAGTTCTTTATATATTTTGGATATTAACCCCTACTCAGATATGGCTTGGAAATTTTTTTCCCATTCCATAGGTTTTCACTTTATTGTTTGCTTGCAGGAGCTTTTTAGTTTAATGTAGTCCCACTTGTTTTTGATTTGGTTGCTTGTGCTTTAGGGATCATATCCAGAAAATCATTGCCAAGACCTATGTCAAGGAGCTTTTTTTCCTATGTTTTCTTCTAGGAGTTTCATGGTTTCAGGTTCTACATTTAAGTCTTTAATCCACTGCAAGTTAATTTTTGTGAGTAGTGGAAGTTTGGGGTCTAGTTTCATTCTTTCACATGTGAATATCCTCCTGCTTTGTTCTTCTTTCTCAGAATTGCTTTGGCTATTTAGGGTCTTTTGTGGTTCCATATAAATTTCAGGATTTTTTTTCTACTTCTGTAAAAAATTTCATTGGAATCTTGATAGGGATTGCATTGAATCTATAAATGGCTTTTGGTAGTATTGACATTTTAACAATATTAATTCTTCTAATCATGAACATGGGATACCTTTCCATTCATTTGTGTGTTCTTCAATTTCTTTCACCAGTGTCTTATAATTTTCAGAGTAGAGATCTTTCACCTCCTTGGCTAAGTTTATCCCTAAATATTTTATTGTTTTTGATGCTGTTATAAAAGAGATCTTTTTTTTCAGATAATTTATTGTTACTGTATACAAACACTACTGATTTTTCTATGTTAAATTTGTATCCTGCAACTTCACTGAATTTGGCAGTTAGCTCCAATAGTCTTTTGGTGGAGTCTTTTGGATTTTCCATGTATAAAAACATGTCACCTGCAAATAGAGATAATTTTACTTCTTCCTTTCCAGTTAGGATGCCTTTTATTTATCTTTCTTGCCTGACTGCTCTGGCCAGGACTTCCAGTACTATGTTGAATAGGAGTGGTGAGAGGGAGCACCCTTGTCTTGTTCCTAATCTTAGAGGAAAAGCTTTCAGTCTTTCACCATTGAGTATGATGTGAGCCATGGGCTTACCGTATATGGCCTTTATTGTGTTGAGATACATTCCTTCTATAGCTAACGTGTTGAGTTTTTATCAAATGGATGTAGAATTTTGTCAAAAGCTTTTTCTGCATCTATTAAGATGATCATATGATTTTTTTCTTTCATTCTGTTAATTTCATATATCACATTAATTTTTGTATGTTGAACCATCCTTGCACGCCAGCTCTAAATCCCACTTGATCACAGTAAATGATTCTTTTTTTTTTAACATCTTTATTGGAGTATAATTGCTTTACAATGGTGTGTTAGTTTCTGCTTTACAACAAAATGAATCAGCTGTATATATACATATGTTCCCATATCTCTTCCCTCTTGCATCTCCCTCCCTCCCACATTCCCTATCCCACCCCTCCAGGCGGTCACAAAGCACCGAGCTGATCTCCCTGTGCTATGCGGCTTCTTCCCACTAGCTATCTACAGTACGTTTGGTAGTGTATATATGTCCATGCCTCTCTCTCGCTTTCTCACAACTTACCCTTCCCCCTCCCCATATCCTCTACTCCATTCTCTAGTAGGTCTGTGTCTTTATTGCTGTTTTACCCCTAGGTTCTTCATGACATTTTTTCCTAAATTCCATATATATGTGTTAGCATATGGTATTTGTCTCTCTCTTTCTGACTTACTTCACTCTGTATGACAGACTCTAGGTCTATCCACCTCACTACAAATAACTCAATTTCGTTTCTTTTTATGGCAGAGTAATATTCCATTGTATATATGTGCCACATCTTCTTTATCCATTCATCCGATGATGGACACTTAGGTTGTTTCCATCTCCGGGCTATTGTAAATAGAGCTGCGATGAACATTTTCGTACATGACTCTTTTTGAATTATGATTTTCTCAGGGTATATGTCCAGTAGTGGGATTGCTGGGTCATATGGTAGTTCTATTTGTAGTTCTTTAAGGAACTTCCATACTGTTCTCCACAGTGGCTGCATCAATTTACATTCCCACCAACAGTGCAAGAGGGCTCCCTTTTCTTCACACCCTCTCCAGCATTTATTATTTATAGATTTTTTGATGATGGCCATTCTGACTGGTGTGAGATGATATCTCATTGTACTTTTGATTTGCATTTCTCTAATGATTAATGATGTTGAGCATTCTTTCATGTGTTTGTTGGCTGTCTGTATATCTTCTCTGGAGAAATGTCTATTTAGGTCTTCTGCCCATTTGTGGATTGGGTTGTTTGTTTTTTTGTTATTGAGCTGCATGAGCTGCTTGTAAATTTTGGAGATTAATCATTTGTCAGTTGCTTCATTTGCAAATATTTTCTCCCATTCTGAGGTTTGTCTTTTTGTCTTGTTTATGGTTTCCTTTGCTGTGCAAAAGTTTTGAAGTTTCATTAGGTCCCATTTGTTTATTTTTATTTCCATTTCTCTACAAGGTGGGTCAAGAAGGATCTTGCTGTGATTTATGTCATAGAGTATTCTGCCTATGTTTTCCTCTAAGAGTTTGATAGTTTCTGGCCTTACATTTAGGTCTTTAATCCAGTTTGAGCTTATTTTTGTGTATGGTGTTAGGAAGTGATCTAATCTCATACTTTTACATGTACCTGTCCAGTTTTCCCAGCACCACTTATTGAAGAGGCTGTCCTTTCTGCACTGTACATTCCTGCCACCTTTATCAAAGAAAAGGTGGCCATATGTGCGTGGGTTAATCTCTGGGCTTTCTATCCTGTTCCATTGATCTATCTTTCTGTTTCTGTGCCAGTACCATACTGTCTGGATTACTGTAGCTTTGTAGTATAGTCTGAAGTCAGGGAGCCTGATTCCCAGCTCCGTTTTTCGTTCTCAAGATTGCTTTGGCTATTCGGGGTCTTTTGTGTTTCCATACAAATTGTGAAATTTTTTGTTCTTGTTCTGTGAAAAACGCCAGTGGTAGTTTGATAGGGATTGCATTGAATCTGTAGATTATTTGGGTAGTAGAGTCATTTTCACAAAGTTGATTCTTCCAATCCAAGAACATGGTATATCTCTCCATCTATCTGTATCATCTTTAATTTCTTTCATCAGTGTCTTATAATTTTCTGCATACAGGTCTTTTGTCTCCTAGGTAGGCTTATTCCTAGATATTTTATTCTTTTTGTTGCAGTGGTAAATGGGAGTGTTTTCTTGATCTCACTTTCAGATTTTTCATCCTTAGCGTATAGGAATGCAAGAGATTTCTGTGCATTAATTTTGTATCCTGCTACTTTACCAAATTCATTGATTAGCTCTAGTAGTTTTCTGGTAGCATCTTTAGGATTCTCTATGGATAGTATCATGTCATCTGCAAACCGTGACAGCTTTACTTCTTCTTTTCCGATTTGGATTCCTTTTATTTCCTTTTCTTCTCTGATTGCTGTGGCTAAAACTTGCAAAAGTATGTTGAATAAGAGTGGTGAGAGTGGGCAACCTTGTCTTGTTCCTGATCTTAGTGGAAATGCTTTCAGATTTTCACCATTGAGGACGATGTTGGCTGTGGGTTTGTCATATATGGCATTTATTATGTTGAGGAAAGTTCCCTCTATGCCTACTTTGTGCAGGGTTTTTATCATAAATGGGTGTTGAATTTTGTCAAAAGCTTTCTCTGCATCCATTGAGATGATCATATGGTTTTCCTCCTTCAGTTTGTTAATATGGTGTATCACGTTGATTGATTTGCATATATTGAAGAATCCTTGAATTCCTGGAATAAACCCCACTTGATCATGGTGTATGATCCGTTTAATGTGCTGTTGGATTCTCTTTGCTAGTATTGTGTTGAGAATTTTTGCATCTGTGTTCATCAGTGATATTGGTCTGTAGTTTTCTTTCTTTGTGACATCCTTGTCTGGTTTTGGTATCAGGGTGATGGTGGCCTCGTAGAATGAGTTTGGGAGTGTTCCTCCCTCTGCTCTATTTTGGAAGAGTTTGAGAAGGATAGGTGTTAGCTCTACTCTACATGTTTGATCGAATTCGCCTGTGAAGCCATCTGGTCCTGGGCTTTTGTTTGTTGGAAGATTTTTAATCACAGTTTCAATTTCAGTGCTTGTGATTGGTCTGTTCATATTTTCTATTTCTTCCTGATTCAGTCTTGGCAGGTTGTGCCTTTCTAAGAATTTGTCCATTTCTTCCAGGTTATCCATTTTATTGGCATAGAGTTGCTTGTAGTAATCTCTCATGATGTTTTGTATTTCTGAGGTGTCAGTTGTTACTTCTTTTTCATTTCTAATTCTATTGATTTGAGTCTTCTCCCTTTTTTTCTTGATGAGTCTGGCTAATGGTTTATCAATTTTGTCTATCTTCTCAAAGAACCAGCTTTTAGTTTTATTGATCTTTGCTATCATTTCCTTCCTTTCTTTTTCATTTAATTCTGATCTAATGTTTATGATTTCTTTCCTTCTGCTAACTTTGCGGTTTTTTGTTCTTCTTTCTCTAATTGCCTTAGGTGCAAGGCTAGGTTGTTTATTCGAGATGTTTCCTGTTTCTTAAGGTAGGACTGTATTGCTATAAACTTCCCTCTTAGAACTGCTTTTGCTGCATGCCTTAGATTTTGGGTCGTCGTTTTTCCATTGTCATTTGTTTCTAGGTATTTTTTGATTTCCTCTTTGATTTCTTCAGTGATCACTTCGTTATTAAGTAGTGTATTGTTTAGCCTCCATGTGTTTGTATTTTTTACAGATCTTTTCCTGTAATTGATATCTAGTCTCCTAGCGTTGTGGTCAGAAAAGATACTTGATACAATTTCAATTTTCTTAAATTTACCAAGGCTTGATTTGTGACCCAAGATATGATGTATCCTGGAGAATGTTCCATGAGCACTTGAGAAAAATGTGTATTGTTTTTTTTGGATGGAATGTCTTATAAATATCAATTAAGTCCATCTTGTTTAAGGTCTCTTTTAAAGCTTGTGTTTCCTTATTTATTTTCATTTTGGATGATCTGTCCATTGGTGAAAGTGGGGTGTTAAAGTTCCCTACTATGAATGTGTTACTGTCGATTTCCCCTTTTATGGCTGTTAGTATTTGCCTTATGTATTTGGTGCTCCTAGGTTGGGTGCATAAATATTTACAATTGTTATATCTTCTTCTTGGATCAATCCCTTGATCATTATGTAGTGTCCTTCTTTGTCTGTTCTAATAATCTTTATTTTAAAGTCTATTTTGTCTGATATGAGAATTGCTACTCCAGCTTTCTTTTGGTTTCCATTTGCATGAAATATGTTTTTCCATCCCCTTACTTTCAGTCTGTATGTGTCTCTAGGTCTGAAGTGGATCTCTTGTAGACAGCAAATATATGGGTCTTGTTTTTGTATCCAATCAGCCAATCTGTGTCTTTTGGTGGGAGCATTTAGTCCATTTACATTTAAGGTAATTATTGATATGTATGTTCCCATTCCCATTTGCTTAATTGTTTTGGGTTCATTATTGTAGTTCTTTTCCTTCTCTTGTGTTTCTGGCCTAGAGAAGTTCCTTTAGCAGTTGTTGTAGAGATGGTTTTGTGGGGCTGAACTCTCAGCTTTTGCTTGTCTGTAAAGGTTTTAATTTCTCCATCAATTCTGAATGAGATCCTTGCTGGGTAGAGTAACGGTGGTTGCAGGTTTTTCTCCTTCATCACTTTAAATATGTCCTGTCAGTCCCTTCTGGCTTGCAGAGTTTCTGCCTAAATATCAGCTGTTACCCTTATGGGGATTCCCTTGTGTGTTATTTGTTGTTTTCCTTTGCTGCTTTTAATATGTTTTCTTTGTATTTAATTTTTGACAGTTTGATTAATATGTGTCTTGGAGTATTTCTCCTTGGATTTATCCTGTATGGGACTCTCTGTGCTTCCTGGACTTGATTAACTATTTCCTTTCCCATATTAGGGAAGTTTTCAACTATAATCTCTTCAAATATTTTCTCAGTCCCTTTCATTTTCTCTTCTTCTTCTGGAACCCCTATAATTCGAATGTTGGTGCGTTTAATGTTGTCCCAGAGGTCTCTGAGACTGTCCTCACTTCTTTTCATTCTTTTTTCTTTATTCTGCTCTGCAGTAGTTATTTCCACAATTTATCTTCCAGGTCACTTATCTGTTCTTCTGCCTCAGTTATTCT
Organism: Stenella coeruleoalba; assembly: GCF_951394435.1. Classification (NCBI taxonomy): domain Eukaryota; kingdom Metazoa; phylum Chordata; class Mammalia; order Artiodactyla; family Delphinidae; genus Stenella; species Stenella coeruleoalba. Next base: position 41,757,615 of record NC_137153.1, read on the forward strand.
GCTATTGATCCCATCTAGAGTATTTTTCATTTCATTTATTGTGTTGTTCATCATTTGTTTCATCTTTTGTTCTTCTAGGTCCTTGTTAAATGTTTCTTGCATTTTGTCTGTTCTATTTCCAAGATTTTGAATCATCTTTACTATCATTATTCTGAATTCTTTTTCAGGTACACTGCCTATTTCCTCTTCATTTGTTAGGTCTGCTGGGTTTTTATCTTGCTCCTTCATCTGCTGTGTGTTTTTCTGTCTTCTCATTTTGCTTATCTTTCCTGTGTTTGGGGTCTTCTTTTTGCAGGCTGCAGGTTCATAGTTCCTGTTGTTTTTAGTGTCTGTCCCCAGTGGCTAAGGTTGGTTCAGTGGGTTGTGTAGGCTTCCTGGTGGAGGGGACTAGTGCCTGTGTTCTGGTAGATGAGGCTGGATCTTGTGTTTCTGGTGGGCAGGTCCACGTCTGGTGTGTGTTTTGGGGTGTCTGTGGACTTATTATGATTTTGGGCCGCCTCTCTGCTAATGGGTGGTGTTGTGTTCCTGTCTTGCTAGTTGTTTGGCATAGGATGTCCAGCACTGTAGCTTGCTGGTCATTGAGTGAAGCTGGGTACTGGTGTTGAGATGGAGATCTCTGGGAGATTTTTGCCATTTGATATTATGTGGAGCTGGGAGGTCTCTTGTAGACCAGTGTCCTGAAGTTGGCTCTCCCACCTCAGAGGCACAGCACTGACTCCTGGCTGCAGCACCAAGAGCCTTTCATCCACACAGCTTTTGGGAGGTCTGAGGTCTTCTGCCAGCGTTCAGTAGGTGTTCTGTAGGAGTTGTTCCACGTGTAGATGTATTTCTGGTGTATCCATGGGGAGGAAGGTGATCTCTGCATCTTACTCTTCCGCCATCTTCCCGGAAGTCTAGTAAATGATTCTTTTAATGTGCTGCTGGATTTAGTTTTCTAGTATTAAGAATTTCTGCATCTATTTTCATCAGGCATGTTGGTCTGTAGTTTTCTAATAGAGTCCTTTCTGGCTTTGGTATCAGGGTAATGCTGGCCTCACAAAATAAGACTGGGAGTGTTCCCTGCATTTTCATATTTTTGGAAGAGTTGAGAAGGATTGGTATTAATTCTTTAAAATTCACCAGTGAAGCCATCTGGTCCTTGGCTTTTCTTCACTGGGAGATTTTTGATTACCAATTCAATCTCCTTACTAGTAATTAGTTGATTCAGACTTTCTATTTCTTCTTGTTTCAGTCTAGGTAGTTTGTATGTTTCTGAGAATTTTTCCATTTTCTCTAGGTTGTCCAGTTTGTTGGTGTATATTGGTTCATAGTAGCCTTTCATGATCCTTTGTATTTCTGTGGTATCAGCTGTAATGTTTCCTTTTTCATTTACAATTTTGTTAATTTGGGTCCTCTCTTTTTTCCTTGGTTAGTCTAGCTAAAATTTTGTCAATTCTGTTTATCTTTTCAAAGAACCAACTCTTAGTTTGGTTAATCTTTCCTATTTTCCTGTTCTCTATTTTATTTCTGCTCTAATCTTTAGTTTTTCCTTTCTTCTGCTAACTTTGGGCTCAGTTTGACCACCATTTTCTAGTTCCTTAAGGCATAGAGTTAGGGTTTTTTTAATCTTTCTTGCTTCTTAATGTAGGCATTTATTGCTATGAAGTTCCCTCTTAGAACTGCTTTTGCTGCATCCCGTAAGTTTTGGTATGTTGTATCTCCATTTTTGTTTCTCAAGATACTTTATTTCCTTGTTAATTTCTTCTTTAATCCATTGTTTCAGGAGATTGTTTAATTTCCATTATGCATGAACTTTCCAGTTTTTCTCTTATTGATTTCTAGTTTCACACCATTGTGGTCAGAGAACGTACTCAGTATGATTTCAATCTTCTTAAATTTGCTAAGATTTATTTTATGGCCTAACATATGGTCTTTCCTAGAAAATGTTCCATGTGCACTTGAGAAGAATGTGTATTTTGCTGTTGTCAGAATGTTCTCTATATGTCTGTTAGGTCCATTTGATCACAGTGTTGCTCAAATCTGCTGTTTCCTTATTGATTCTCTGTCTGGATGATCTGTTCATTGTTGTGAGTGGAGTATTAAAGTCCCCACTGTTATTGTATTGCTATTTATGTGTCCTTTTAGCTGGGTTAGATTTTGATTTATGTATTTGGGTGCACCAATGTTGGGCACATAAATATTTACAATTGTATCTTTTTGATGTAGTGACTCCTTTATCATTACCTTCTTTGTATAGTTTTACCATTTTTAGTTTAGTCTTTTTTTTTTTAACATCTTTAGTGGAGTATAGTTGCTTTACAGTGGCGTGTGTTAGTTTCTGCTTTATAACAAAGTCAATCAGTTATACATATACATATGGCCCCATATCTCTTCCCTCTTTCATCTCCCTCCCTCCCACCCTCCCTATCCCACCCCTCTAGGCAGTCACAAAGCACTGAGCTGATCTCCCTGTGCTATGTGGCTGCTTCCCACTAGCTATCTATTTTACGTTTGGTAGTGTATATATGTCCATGCCACTATCTCTTTGTCCCAGCTTACCCTTCCCCCTCCCCGTATCCTCAAGTCCATTCTCTATTTTGTCTGATGTCCATTCTCTATTTTGTCTGATGTAAGTATTGCTACCTCTGCTTTTTTTTTGCCATTTGCTTGAAATATAGTTTTCCATCCCTTCACTCTCAGTCTATGTGTGTCTTTATGTCTAAAGTGAGTTTCTTGTAGGCAGCATATCATTGGATGTTGTTTTTTAATTTATTCAGCCATTCTATGTCTTTTGATTGGAAAATGTAATCCATTTATGTTTAAATTATTAATTTAAAAAAAAGGGCTTACGATTGCCATTTTTTTACTTACTGTCTGGCTGTTTTGTAGATCCATTGTTCCTTGTTTCTTACCGTGCTGTTTCTTATTTTGATGTTTTGTGGTATCAGTATGCTTTGACTTCTTTATCATGTTCCTTTTGTAATTACTACAGGTTTTTCCCTTGTGGTTACCGTGAAGCTTACATAAAAATATCTTAAAATTGTAACACTCCAGTTTAAGCTAATAACAACTTAACTTCAATGCAATCCCTGAGCTTACACTTTTACTTCTCCTCCCCCTCACATTTTAGGTTATTGATATTACAATTTGCTTTTGTTATTGTATAACTAATAACAGATTATTGTAGGTATGGTTATTTTTACATTTGTTTTTTAACTTGTAAACTAGATTTGTAAGTGAACTGAGCACCAGCATTACTGTACAGAATCTAACCTTGACTATGTTACCAGTGAGTTTTACACTGCCTTCTTACTTTTTATGATGTTAATTAGTGTCCTTTCCACTTAACAGACTCCCTTTAGCATTTCTTGTAAGGTAGGTCTAATGGTGATGAATTCCTTCAGTTTTTGTTTGCGAAAGTCTTTATCCCTCCGTGTCTGAAGGACAGCTTCGCCAGGTATAGCATCCTTGGTTGACAGTTTCTTTCTTTCAAAATTTTGAATATGTCATGCCATTAGCTTCTGGCCTGAAAAGTTTCTGTTGAGAAATCTGCCAGTAGTCTTATGGGTGCACCCTTACATTAACTTATCTCTTTTCTCTTGCTGGTTTTAAAATTCTTTTGTCTTTGACTCTTGATAATTTATATTTATGTCTCAGTAGAGCCCTTTTTGAGTTCAACCTATTTGGGATCCTTTGGGCCTCTTGATGTCTATTTATTTCTCTTCCCAGGTTTGGGAAGTTTTCAGCCATTACTGTCTTTCTTTAATATATTTTCTGTCCTTTTTCTCTTCTCTTTTTGGAATTCCTTTAATGCTAATATTGTTTCTTTTCATTGTGTCCTGTTAAGTCCTATGGGCTGAGGCTGGCTTCACTTTTTTTCATTCTTTTTTCTTTTTGCTTCTCTGACTGGATAATTTCAAATATCCTATCTTCCAGGTCACTGATTCTTTCTTTCTTCTTCCTGGTTGAGTCTTCTTTTGAAGATCTCTATTGATTTCTTCATTTCAGTTATTATATTTTTCAGCTCTAGGATTTCTGTTTGGTTTTTAAAAATGGTTTCTGTTTCTTTGTTGAACTTCTCATTTTGCTCATTCATTGCTTTCCTAATTTTGTTTAGTTGTCATGTGTTCTTGTAGTTCACTAAACTTCTTTAAGAGGATTTTTCTGAATTCTTTGACAGTTCATAGATCTCCATTTCTTTAGGGTTATTAGTGCTTTTTTAGTTTCCTTTAGTGTTGTCATATTTACCTGATTTTTCATGGTCCTTGATTCCTTATGCTGGTATTTGTGCATTTGAGTAAATGGTCTCCTCTTCCAGATTTTGCAGATTTGCTTTGGATTCATCAGCCAGCTCAGTTTGGGTTTCTGGTGTCTGCTATTAGCATCCTTGGGCAGGTGAGACCTGCTATGAGAGTCTATTTTGGGGCAAGGCAACTGTTTAAGCTCTGAGATTGTGGATGGGGGTGTGTGCCACTGGCTGAGAACAGCTGGATAGGACTGAGGGCTTCATTCCTTGCCCAACTGAGGCTATAGTTTAGGCTCTTTTGTCTGGATTTTCTGGTCAGGCTTACTAGATGGTCAGGACTAGGAACTATACTCAGCAGTAAATGGGGCTATGAATTAACTTCCCTACCCTGGTAGGGCAACAGGATGGGACCCAGGGCCTGCATGGCTCATTGTTTGTTTGGGGACCCAAGTCAGGCAAGAGTGTTTACTGGATATCCTGGTCAGGTGAGACTACCAGTTTTGCTCTGCAGACAGGGGAAGCCATGGGCTATACTTTTGGTTCAAATGCCACTGTTAGGCGGGCCTGTTGGATGGGCTACACAGCTTTCTGTGTGCTCTGGTAAGGTTCCCTGGTCAGATAAGCTGAAGGCTGTATTCAGCAAGGAGTCGGGCTATGACTTAGTTTCCCTACGTAAGCTAATTTAGGCACAGGGGGAGAAGCAGCTCCTAGGCCACTCTGTTTGTGGTCTTCAATCAATCTGATCCAGGCCCCAAGTTTCATGGCCAAACTGGACCACTTGCTTTGCTCTAAAAGCAATCAGCTCTGCCTGCCCACCTCTCAGCTCCAGTGTGGCTGGATAATGCAGCTTCCAGGTGTTCTTACCAGCCCTTCCTGTCAGATGGAGCTATGACTCAGCCCTCCTGCCTTTGTAGGACTGAGAGAGCCCACTTCAGGTAACTCCCAAATTTTCCCAAACAGGCTTTCCCGGTTGGAAGGGACAGGGATCTAGGATCCACAGTGGGTGGGGTTATGACTCAGTTCTTCTGCCTGGGTGTGAGTAGACCAGGCTCCAGGGCTGTCAAAACTCCTCCTCTGAGGATCTGAATCTGGCAGTCCTTTCCCTGGTTAGATGCACCACCAACTAGATTCTGCATATGAGCACAGCCACTGGTTGGGACTAGTACTTGGCTCTGCAGGTAGGAACTCAGTCTGCCAAGATCTGAGTGCTGACTGTTGGAAGCCCCCCCCCCCCACCTTCTCCATCATGAATTCCCAGTGGTTGAGCCCCACAGATTCCCCTGTGATACTGGGGGGTGAAATACAGAGTAAGGGCTCCCATGAAGTGACCCACAATGCTAGGAGGGGAGCTGGATGTCACCCCTGGCTCTCTTTTCCCACTGAAGGAACTGGAGTCTCTGAGGAGATCTCTCAGTGTGATGTTGTGCCAGCCTAGGGGAGAAGCAGTGTGATCAGCATAGCCATTCCTCTTACCCTCCCAATGCAGTCTGTCTTGGTCTCTGTGGTACAAGAGGGTACTTCAGCCTCACTTCCATGTTTTAGGATTTTCTCAGTGGTGTCTTGTCCGTGAATGGTTGTTAGTTGTTCTTCCTGTGAGGGGAAGAGAAGTCAGGGACAACCGATGTTGGCATCTTGGTGACATCACTTCCTGTACATCTTGAAGAGAGGAAAATACTGAAATGCATTCATTAAAAGCAGGCTTACAGTTACCTGATGTACTTGGCTACCAATTTGGTATTATACTGTACATCCCTCCTGGGGAAAATTTCTTTGATTCTACCTTTCCCACTAAGAACCCAAGGCTCAAAATTAGGAGAACTGGCCTTAGGCCTGATATTTGAAGGGTTTCCCATCTATAAAATGAAGGGTTGAGAAATACCTCTTCCCCAATAAAGGTTAAGAAATAATGTCCATACCTTTTGACCAAGCAATTTTTCTTTCAGACATCTGTCCAATGAGCTGAAACAAGAGGTGATAAAGGCTGTATATGTAAAGATGTCTCACAGCATTCTTTTTTCACAACTGTAAAGCAATCTAAATGTTTGCCAATAGGCAACTATTATTGTATTAACTAAGTAGAAAATTTGGCAACCATTATAAATGCCAGTGGGAATTTATGTCAACAGAGAAAATGTCTACGTTAAAATGTTAAAGGAACAAGATGTAAATTTGTTCATACAGATATGACTGCAGTTATATGAAACGAGAAACCACAAAATTGTGCCTAGAATGAAGACTAGAAAAAATACATAACATGATAAAATATCCCATTAGATAGTAGACTAATTTTACTACAATACTTTGTTGGATGACAGTGTTGACTTCCAAAAGACACTACTCAAAATTATAATAGTGATTTCTTGTCATTTTGTTCTTGTAAACATGACCAAAGTTGGGGGTTTTCAGACCATAATTGCACATGTAAATATTGTAAATACTGCCAACCATTTGAGCTATTTTGGTTATCTTGGGTTTAACATGTTGACCTTAGAACTTATGGTATAGGATCTATACTAAAAATGACTTTGTTAAAAGTCAGGATTCCACAGAACAATTTCATGGATTCCCTAATTTCCATTCATTAGTTAGTTTTGGTTTGTTTCCATTTACAGATTTTTGTGGAAGAAGAAAACTTGAAATTTAAAATTAAGAAAAATATGTCTCTTTACAGGTGTTCCATTGCCCAAAGAAGATGACATTTCTGCCCCCTTGACCTCCAGCTCACCAGTAAAGGAATCCCATGAGTATGAAGAGCCCTCAAGTGAAGAGGAAGATAAAATAAAAGAAGAGCCCTTGACCATCTCTGAACTGGCATACAACCCAAGTGCCAGCCTGCTCCCTACCCCCATTGATGATGATGAGATTGACATGCTCTTTGACTGTCCATCTAGGCTGGAGTTGGAAAAAGAAGACACAGATTCGTTTGAGGAACTAGAAGCAGATGAAAATGCCTTTTTAATGGCCGAAGAAGAAGAGCTGAAGGAGGCTCACCAAGCTTTGTCATGGAGCTATGACATTCTGAGTGGCCATATTCGGGTGAACCCACTGGTCAAGAGTTTTTCCCGGCTCCTTGTGGTGGGCCTGGGCCTGCTGCTCTTTGTATTCCCCCTGCTCCTCCTCCTTTTGGAGTCAGGTATTGATCTCTCCTTCTTATGTGAAATCCGCCAGACGCCCGAGTTTGAGCAGTTTCACTATGAATACTACTGTCCTCTCAAGGAGTGGGTGGCTGGCAAAGTCAACCTCGTTCTTTACATGCTGGGTTGCTCATAAAGCTCATATCTCATATGACTAAGGGCTATATTCAATACTAGTGATTTCTTTTTTTTTCAGCAAAGGCCTTGTTCTGAATGGTCACAGGACCATCAACAGGTGTTCTTTACTCATAACTGATTATTCAGACCTTTAAATTAGCTTTCCATAATTCACTGCAAGTAAATAAGTTTAAATCAAATACAGTTATTTTAGTTACAGGTCAGGAAGACGGCCTCTAAATAACCAAAAATATGTTTATTTTTTATTATAGTACAGACATACTCTTTATCTATTATAATAAATTGAGCTGAATTAGATTTCCTCCTTTTTTAATAGTTAACACCATTATAAGCTATAAGGTTCAGAATCAGAGTTTTAGTAAAAACCCAAGAGAACCTTTTTTGAATATAATCCTTAGTGAAAACAATGTTCTCTAACCAATGCCTATACAACTAAATTTATGCTGGGCTTTTGTTTTTGTTTTTTTAAAAATATTTTTATGTGTTCAAAATATTTTGGTAAATTTTTAGCAAAAAAAAAAAAGAAGCCTCCTGGAGTTATTTAAGTGTACAGATTGTAAGACTAATGCACAAAGGGTATGTCAGGAATTTTTTAATGTTTTGGCACTGGTTTGTTTTTTAAACTATTTTTGGCTGAACATAATTTGTTGTTACCTGCATATGAGATAGAAAATAGGTAGAAAAACACTGTAGAAAGTAAGCTTCTGAAACGGATGATGGAACTGGAGGAAGTAGAAATTGAGAGCGTCAAGTGGACACAGGGTCCATTTTTCAAAGTATTTGGACAAGATGATTTGTTACTTTCATTTGCATCCTGTCCATATATTTTGGCTCTGGAAATAGAAGGTTTTTAAAATAAAGTGAAACTTTAAAGGAAAAAAGTTTAAAGGAGATGCTAGTTAACTGCATATTATTGTACATTAACCCAAGAGTGGAAGCAGATGGGAATTGGACAACTGGTAAGTTGCAAAACAAGAGTTCTGGTGAGGCTGGTAGGCAAGTGATGGTAGACAAATGATCTATTTCATGAAAGTGATGGTGATGCAAGGTATTGGATGATGTAAAGAACAGTATACTCACTGTCCAAGTTGACATGAATATGTTTAAGTGGATCTAAATAAAAGTGGAGAAACTTGAAGGCACGTTTTTTGGTCCCTCATGCCATTCATTGAGATTCTGTGGAAGAAACTTTAAAAGGTGTGTGTGTGTGTGTGTGTGTGTGTGTGTGAGAAAGAGAGAGAAAAAGAGTGAGAAAGAGTGTGAAGAGAATGGATTTTGGCTTTTTGATAAATGCCTATGATCTTTCTTTGTGGCGGTCATTATACTCTTTTCCTTTCCTGGTTTCCTTAAGATTTTAACTCATTCATAATTGGGGCTCTCATTAAGAAAGTGGAAGGGACTCAACTCATTAGATAATATACCATTTCAGCTTGGGTGAAGTAGTGAAATGACTCCCTAACTAGACAGTAGGTGGGACAAATGCTCTAGTACCTTCCTTCATACCATTAAATCCATGACAGAAAGGTTCTGAGGCTTTCCATGCACAGTACTTACCAATACTGTGAAAGAAAAGAGTATGGAGCTTAGGGCATAGAGCATAGGGATTTCTCCATAGATTGTAATTGAAGGCATGGAATATTTTCAAAGGGATTGGGCTGCCTATAATCTCTCCCTAACTCCAAGTCTATCATTAACATAATCTCCAAATTGGCCATTCCAGTACTACTCATTCATGGAGATCTAAGTGCTTTATTAGACATTTAATTTTGTAAATAAGTTTTAAAAGTCAGCTCATGAAGCCTTCAGTTGAGCAAACTATAGTATAATTTGCTATTAAGTTTATAGCATGTTCTTTCTCGTGCATTGAGTGATTGATTTTGCTTTTTAATAAAGAATATTTGATACCTGAAATTTGACACCAAGGTAGAAGTATATTTTCTATAGGTTATTTGGAAAGTTTGCAAATGGCCTCCTTTGAAGCTGAAGATTTTCCCCCCTTGTTTATGACTTAAAGTCATACTTTCTTACATAAGGGTACTCCAGTGTAGTCTGCACAAAATTAGTTCCCTCTTCTAATCATGCTTCAAATCATTTTCTTTGAAGTTCTAACCATAACAAATCATCTAGCCCTTGCCATTTTACACTAATATTAAATAATATTTTTTAAACTAGGGAATTAATATATTAGCCATCATAAAACACTGAAAAATACTGACACACTAAGTATCACACATAGTCCAGCCAAGCAGATTTATAGTAAGGAATATTAAATATATAATTCTAACGTTTCTAGCTAACATCTCTTTCTTTTAGGCAAAAACTTCAGTATTGAATAGAAATGTTTTTAAGTGAAAGAGTTGAGAGGATAGGGTCTGCAGAATTTAAACAATAGCTACCAAAAGTAAAACTTGGATCCCGAAATGCCATTTTGTAGGGATAGAATCAGAGTCTTTTGAAATATCTGCTTAAGTTTTCTTAGAAGACAGTCACCAGTTGCCTGAATCAAATGAGGAAAAGACTGCTTCCAAAGATGGAGAATATATAATACAGTAAGATACAGAACTCAAAGCAAGTGTGTGAGTATATGTATATTCCATATTATTGGTATATGTGTTTATATATGAATCTGTATATATGTGTGTATTTGTATACACACAACTGATATGCCCTTCATACATAGTTGTTTTTCTCCAGTTGAGGAATTTGTGACATGTTATTCCTTTTCCCTCTCAGACATCATAGTGGATAAAAGCCACAGTCTCAAAGGTTTCAGTTTTCCATGAAAACTACCATTTGTGTACATTTGTGGTTTTATACACACACACATATGGCAAATACATATACACACACAATCTTGTCTTTAGTGCTAATGCAAGTTGGATCATGAAAAAAACGTAGGTGAAGTATCGTGTATTTCTGTCCGTGCTTGGAACATATTGTAAAATGTTATGTATCTGGAATATATTTTGTGGTTTGTCTACTATTTATAAAGACAACTCTGGGAAGAAGTCAAAATGAATTGATTTCATTGAAATACTAGAGAGTTGGGGGCCATGTTACCTGTGATTGGAGCCTTTGTATAGTGAAATTTGCATTTCTGTGTCAACATCCAGATTGTTTTATATGTTAATATGGTGGCAGGAATCCCTAATAAAAAATACTCTGGGGAAAAATGTTTCTGCAATCATTTAGTTTTATTCAAAGTGAAGTTGTATAAATAGTCCATTGGAAACTACAGAAAGGTGCCATCTGCTACCATGAAATGAGGTCACCCTTGAATGGTGATAGTATGGGAAAAAAAAAAAAATCACAGGTAATGGATGCGATTAACCCTTCCTTTGCAGAAGTCACCCAGGCTCAAAGGAAAACTATTGAGTGCACTAGAAATGCACCCAAATATAAAAGACAGCTGTAGTTTAATTAGGGGCATCAAGATAGAAAGAAATAGAAAAGCACAGAAAAAAAAACCAGAAAAGGGGTGTTCTGTATGGCAGGCAGGAGGAAGGATTTCAGAGTGCAGCAGTTAGTATGTTCTCACTTCCTGTGCCAAAGAGAGCTACCTCAGACTCAGCTCTGCAACTTTGCCATTCAACTTCTATCTGTTCACGGGCCCTGGAAGAATCTTGCTATTCTACTCCTGTCATCCCCTCCATGCATGGCCTAAAAGGACCTCCACTTTGCTTTGGCCCATAGCTAACAACTCCACACCTAACAGTTAAATCAGAAGGTGTTAGTTACTCTGAATGGAATAAAAGGGACTTTCTTTACTACAGGAACACCATAGGTGTCCAGCTGAATTGTACCCTAGCTGTGGTGGCCTAGTCAAGTTTTTTTTTTTCTTTTCAGTTTTATCGAGATATAATTGACATATACCAGTATATTATTTTTAGATATACAACATAATGATTTGATATACGTATATATTGCAAAATGATTACCATAATAAGTTTAGTCAATGTCCATCACCTCACGTAGTTAAATTTTTTTTTTCTTGTGATGAGAACTTTTAAGATTGCTGACTCTTAGTAACTTGCAGACATACGATACAGAATCGTTAACAGAGTCACCAAGCTGTGTATTACATCCCCAGGACTTATGCATCTTAAAATTAGGAATTTGTACCTTTTGATCGCCTTCATCCATTTCACCCATCCGGGGGTTGGCGGGTGGGCGAAGTCTGTCAAGTTCTTCCTCAGCAGTCCTCAGGGGTCTGAGCTCCAGAGCACAGGAAAGAAAAGGAATTCAGTGGTCAGTGTTCAGGTGTGAGGTATCAGGAGTCAGTCCCGAGCCAGCACCTGTGTTAGTGGCTGCACACTGGGAGGCTCACACAAAATGGCCTTTGACCACTTGTTCACTGAGCAGCCCAGGCTCCTAACCCAGCCTCACCTCGTGGGAGAAACCCTTTTCCTTATTCATATACTCCTTGCTCAGCCGATTAGGGTAAAGCTCTCCTAACTACATTTCAGCTTGGAAGGAAAGGACTGGGGAGAAGCTTCCACCTGGGTGACCTCGGGATGGTTGTGGTTGATGAACTTGAGACTCTTGGGGCCGCCTTTCTCTACTGGGTGGAGATAATGTGCTAAAGGACCCTGCTTACTTGTCCTCCTGCTTCTCTCTCTCTCTCTCTCTCTCTCTCTTTCTCTTGGACCTGCTTTTGGGCTTCCAGTCTCCATGCCGTAAACAGACCCAGCAGGACCTGCCCGTGGTGGGCCCACCCAGGACTCAGCTCTCCACGTTCCAGCCTCGGTCTGTGGCAGGGTGGGTAAGTTTGGTGAGCCCCACCCACTGCCCTCAGCTGTCACCACTTCAGAGAGGATGAAAGAAGCCTCGCTTGGGCCTCAGATCCCAGCTGTGCTCTTCAATTCATCAATAAAGCCGATTTTAATCCTCTTCTGGCCATGTGTCTGTTGTCTATGGGGAAGTGGGGCGTGAGATGGGGAGTGGTGCAGGATTCACACTAAGTACACGCAGGACTGTTTAGATCTGTCACTTCCAGTGTTGCAAGCGAGGAAGGAGTCGGGGAGGCTGCTCACGGCTGAACCTCAGGCATCAGAGGATGTCTGCCACTGACATCGGCCCTGACAGCCCTTGTAGATGGGTGAGGGAACTTGGGACATAACATTAGAAAAGAACAGAGGATTGCTTGGAACCACACATCCTTCTTTACCTGTAGCTGATGCTGACCCCAAATATCTCTTTGGAAAGAGAACCCAAGCCGCTTTCCTGGTTGCAAAGGAAAACCCTTAGTAGGACACAGGATATGCTTTGTGTAGATACCAAGTATTGAAACCTGTCTTGCCAATTACTGTAGTTCCTCCAGCTAACATGGCTCACCTTGATCTCCTCATCCACAAGAATTATGATTTTGATAATTCCAAGGGTTCTGAGCTTTTCAAGGAGACTATACACTTCAAGGGAGGGAACGTACTGACAAACGAACATTGGTTTCCACTCTGGCAGTTATATTCTTCGTAATAAGTTAAAAACACAGCATTCTGGTTTAGGGATCAGTCTCCTGTCATTTCCTCGATGTGAATCGGCTCGCTCCCATGCTCAATCAGCCTCAGTGTCCTGATAACCCTTGTGCTGGTTCTGTAAAGCTGCAAACCAGACCCTGAACAGTGGTGGCCACAGAGAGGTACTACTCCCTGGTTCTAAGGGTTTATGTATAATTTATTGTCCAAACCGGGACTCTTTTTGAGAGTGAAAGGGGGTGTTTTTAGTGACTATGTCACAGCAATGGGTGTTAACTAGGACTTTTCTAGACACTCTATCTGTAGGGCTTTGCCTCATCCGCTAGGTGCCCTCTTTCAACAATTCTTCCAGCTCGTTTCCTCTAAAATATTGACAAGGTGAAATAGGGAAGGATTACTGCCCTATAGTCATAGATCTACTACTTGCCATAAAGAATCAGATTAAAAGGCACCAAAAGTAATTGTATCATGGGTTTTGGTGTGAGACTATAAATTACACAAATTATTTTAAATGAGCCTTCTGGCATTGAATATTTAATGCTACACACTCAATTTGTTTACCATTTGTAATGTTGAATTTCTTGTTTAATGTGAAGCAGGTAGAGAGTTAGAATAATCTCAGTTGCTTTTACCTCCATAGTCATGAGTTTGACATTTCTGATCAGCACATACACAGCGATGATGATCAGCTTAACTATGAGCAACAGGGTCACACTAAGTACACTCAAGACTGATTTATGCCCAAACCAACTTGCTAATTTATAATGAGAAGTGTCAGTCAGCTTTGCACTTACTTGATGCTGGATACTCCATGCATGATCTTGCTAGAACATAAGCTGTAACGTGAACCACACACTATTAACAAGTCCAAGGAATCATAGCTAGAAAGCTGCCTCTCAGGGAAGTCTGCCCCAAAGGACCGTGCCTGTCTCAGAAGGGCTAGGGATGCATTACATACATTTCACTCTAAATCTCCCATTGTTGCAAATTTCTTGTGGCAGAGGCTGGCAGGGGATCTCCAAAACCATTTCTTCTTTATGCTGTGCACAGAATTAGACTACATTTCCCAGCCCTCATGTACGTAGGTATGGTCGTATTCCTGAATTCTGGCCATTGGAATTTGAATGGGAAGTGACCTGTAGCACTTCTAAGCCCTGGACTATGTGTGAGCCTTTATGTGCCACTGGATGTCGATACCTGCCAGCAACTTAGATCCTTCAGTGACTGTGATGCAGAGCACCCTACACCTCACCCTAAACCTGACCCACCTTAGACTCTTACTTGAGCAACAAAGTCTTACCTGGCAATTTCCATGTCCATGTTGTTGTCACCACGCCGTCTCCCATCACTCAAGTTGTCCAGGTCTCTTGAGGAAGGAAAGTACAGCTGACAGCAGCTATAGGAACTGCCCAGGACTGGAGTGTCCCAGAAGGTTCCACTGGACAATCCCTGTGCTTGAGAGTGCAAAAAGAAGGGTTAGGGCCTACTTTTGGTGCTAATATATCTTGTCACTCTTGCTTTCAGGGGCTTAATTGGAATCTCACGTAATTAGAGCCCAAAGTAGCCCACCCTCATAGGCAAAATGACCCCTGATTGAGAACTACTGGATTCAGGAATGGTTTCATGGACACGTGTGTGACCTGTGAACTTGGACAGGGCCCTGCTCTCAAAGGTTTTGTTTAGTGCTCTGCTCTCACATCTTGAAATTCTTAATAATAATATCTTGGAACCTGTGTTACGTAACTGTAGTCCAATGGGACAACAAAATGTGCAGGAGATCAGGCAGGCAACAATGGGCACCACGCATGCTGAGCGTTTAGTCTGAGCACGAGGCATACACACACACACATACACTGGGCAGTCTGAGACCCCAGGGGTCCCTGCGGGGACTCTGCGCACCAGTGGAAGCGGGCCCTGGGAGAAAGGAGGTGTTCCCTAGGGACAGCACTGTAACCTGTGGTGGAGGGCCTGCTTGCCAGTCAGTCCCTGGAGCCCATCTCTGAAGTATCTGCACAGATATTTTTTTTTCTAAAAACTTTACAGTTACTTATTTAATCCTCACAATAATCCTATGAGGTAGGAACTATTATTTTTTTTTAAGATTTTTAAAAAGAATTTTAAAGTCCTGTTGAATTTGTTACAATATTGCTTCTGTTTTATGTTTCGGTTTTTTGGCCACAGGGCATGTGGGATCTTAGCCCCTGACCAAGGCTCGAACCCACACCCCCTGCATTGGAAGGCGAAGTCTTAACCACTGGACCACCAGGGAAGTCCCAGGAACTATTATTATTATCTCCTTTTTTTAATTAAATTTTTTAAACTGAGGTATAATTGACATACAACATTATGTTTGTTTCAGGTGTACAAAATAATAATTTGATATTTGCACATACTGCAAAATGATCACCACAATAATTCTGGTTAACATCTGTCACCATACATAATTTTTTTTCTTGCATCAGTGCAGATATTAACTCTGTGGTCTGAGCGCTGGGACAAGATCTGCCACCACTTAGGCAGTACACTTTGTCATTAACTAATTACAACATGAAGTGGACACATGGATATTTCAATAATTAGGATTCTTCACAGAATTTAGAATCTCTGGTTTTGAAAACCACTGCAACACTGCACAATAAATATCCAAAGGCTTGGAAATAGAAATTAAATTTAAAGATCCTCACATTTCACAGAAAAAGGCACTATTTTAATATAAAAACTTGCATGGACCAATTATTAACAAATAGATGACTGTAACATTATTTTTCCTTGTGATTGAAGATACAGTGTTAGAAATCAACAGGCATTTAAAATTCCATACAAATCATGAAACCACTTTCAGCTTCTTGTACAACCTCCAGAAGTTACAGGAAATGTCAGAGGAAACAGTAAAATGCTATTATATTTATTAACATTTAAACCTAAATTCAGAATTACAGAAAACTGATTTGTAAGAAGAGTTAAAACATTTTAGAAAAAATTTTCTACAAGAAGCATCAGTTCTAAGATATATTTGAATTTATATTTCAAAATAATTGATAACTTTATTCTAATGTTACAGCCTATGAAATACTCTTAAAATTACCAATAACAGTTGCATCAACAGAGATGCTTTTCAAAATTAAAAATTATCAAAAATTATTTGTTTAGAGTGACTGATGTTACTTTCAATTATACCAATTGAAAATGAAGTTGCTAAAAGAAGTTTTAATGGCCTAATAAATGAATTTGCAGAAAAGTGAAACCTAAAAAATTATGTTACGATCAATCAAGATATATCTATATTGATATATAGATATAATAGAGTATCATTATTTATTGTATTATACAAAATCATGGCACCAAACTATTGTTTTTTGCAATTTGTGACATTACTTGCTGTAACATAAATGTTATTACTCATCTATCACTATTACTCTTTCATGTTTTATAATAAAATATTTTCAAAAGACAAACCTTTATATTTTGTACCTTTAACTGCACTTTCCCCCTGTATTTTGAAAAAGGGGCTCCACGTTATAATTTTTACACTGGGCCCTGCAAATTATGTCACTGACCTTGACTGTGTTAAAAGAATGGAGGGAGGGAACACTAGAAGAGAATCCTTTAATGACTAGAACTGAAGATTTAAGTGTGAAAGTCAAATGCATATGGCTAATTTTTCCTTCTTTGAAGAATTTAAAACCATTTAACTGATAAAGAGTCTATCTTACAGAAAAGAATTCTTCTTTCTTTATAAAGATAAGAAGTGGGGAGCTATCTTTTTGTTAATATTTTTATTTTCTCAAACTTCGGTGATTAGACTGGGTTAAATAAAGTGGCTCTAACTGAAAGAGAATGGGTAAAAATTAAAACTCAGCATCTAGGATTTGGTAAAGCCTTTTCTTGTACATTTCTGTGTGAGAAAGTAAATGATTCAAATGACAGTGTGACAAATCCTTCTGCGGGTCAGATCATTACCAATTATTTCCTTTAAATAAAATTGAAATAATAGCTAGTTGAATCAATGAAACCAAAAGCTGATTCTTTGAAAGGAATCAATAAAATTGGTAAGCTTCTAGCCAGGCTAACTAAAAAAAAGAGCAGGAAGAGGGCTTCCCTGGTGGCGCAGTGGTTGAGAGTCCGCCTGCTGATGCAGGGGACGCGGGTTCGTGCCCCGGTCCGGGAGGATCCCACATGATGCGGAGCGGCTGGGCCCATGAGCCATGGCCGCTGAGCCTGTGCGTCCGGAGCCTGTGCTCCGCAACGGAAGAGGCCACAACAGTGAGAGGCCCGCGTACTGCAAAAAAAAAAAAAAAAAAAGAGCAGAAGAGAGAAGACACAAATTACCAATATCAGAAATGGAAAGGGGACATCATCACAGATCTCATGGACATTAAAAAGATAATGAAGGAATACTATGAACAACACTGTGCCCACAAATTAAAGTAGATGAAACAGACAAATTTCTTGAAAGAAATCTGCTAAAAGTCACAAAGGAATATAATAGATAATCTGAGTAGGCCTATGTCTATTAAAGAAATCAAATAAGTAAAATCACCTTTCAAAACAGAAAGCACCTGGCCCAGATAGGTTCACTGGTGAATTCTACCAAAAATGTAATGAAGAAATTGTACCAATTCTCTACAATCTCTCTCAGAGTTTAGAAGCAAAGGGAATATCTCCCAAATCATTTTATGAGGTCAGCAACACCCTGAGACTAAAACCAAAGATATTGTAAGAAAACTACGCACCAATATCTCTCATGAGCACAGATATAAAAATCAACAAAATATTAGCAAACTTAATGCAACAATGGATAAAAACAATTATATACCATGACTAAGGGGGGTTTATCCCCAGTATGCAAAGCTGGCTCAACATCCAAAATCAGTTAATGTAATCTATCACATCAATAGGCCAAAAAAGAAAAATTACATAATCATATTAATAGATTGAGAAAAAATTTTGACAAAATTCAACACTCATTAATGATAGAAATAGAGGGGAACTTCCTCAACTTGATAAAGAATATCTATAAAGAATCTATAACTAACATTATATGTAATGGTGAGAAATTTGAAGCTTTCCCACTAAGAACAGGTACTAGGCAAGATTATCCCCTCTCAGCACTCCTTTTCAACATCAAACTGGCAGTTCTAGCTAATGCTATAAGACATGGAAAGGAAAAAAAATGTATAGAGATTGGGAAGGAAGACATAAAATTGTCTTTGTTCTCAGATGACATGACTGTCTGCATAAAAATCCTAAAGAATGACAAAAACATCTTTTGGAAGTAATAGGAAAATAGAGCAAGAAAACAGGATACAAGGTTTATATACAAGTTGATTTCTTTCCTATATACCAGCAATGGACACGTGGAATTTGAAACTAAAAATATAATACCATTTACATTATCACTCCCCCAAATAAAATACTTAGGTATAAATATAACAAAATATGTACAAGATCTATATGAGGAAAACTACAAATTCTGATGAATGGAATCAAATAACAAATAAATGGAGAGATATTCCATGTTTATGGATAGGAACACTCAATATTGTCAAGGTGTCAATTCTTACCAACTTGATCTATAGATTCAATGCAATAGCAATGAAAATCCCAGCAAGTTATTTTATGATATTGACAAACTGATTCTGAAGTTTATATGGAGAGAAAAAAGACCCAGAATAGGCAATACAATATTGAAGGAAAAGAACAAAGTTGGCTGACTGATACTACCTGAGTTCAAGTCTTACTATAAAGCTATGGTAATCAAGACTGCGTGGTATTGGTGAAAGAATACACAAACAGATTAATGGAACAGAACAGAGAGCCCCAAAATAGACCCAAATAAATTTAGTCAAACTTATCTTTGACAAAGGTCCTAAGACAATACAATAGAGCAAAGATAGTCTTTTCAACAATAGTGCTGAAACAACAGGACATCATCCACTTGTAAACAAAAAAAAGAACTGAGGCAGAGAATTTAAACTCTTTACAAAAATTAACTCAAAATATAAATCAACTATACTTCAATAAAATACATTTTTAAAAATTGGGAATTCCCTGGCGGTCCAAGTGTTAGGACTCCGCACTTTCCCTGCTGAGGGCCAAGGTTCAATCCCTGGTTGAGGAGCTAAGATCCCACAAGCTGCACAGTGCAACCAAATTAATTAATTAATTAATTAACTCAAAATGGACCACAGACCTAAATATAAAGCACCGAACTATAAGACTCCTAGAAGATAACAAAGGAGAAAACCTAAATGAAATTGGGTATGGGGATGACTTTTTAGATACAACACCAAAGGCACAATCCAGGAAAAAATAGAATTGATAAGCTATATGTCATTAAAGTTAAGAACTTCTGCTGAGAAAGACATTGTAAAGAGAATAAAAGGCCACAAACCGGGAGAAAATATTTGAAAAAGACACATCTGATAAGGAACTATTATCCAAAATATACAAAAAACTCTTAAATCTCGGCAATAAGAAAATAAACAACCTGTTTAAAAAAATGGGTCAAAGACCTTAAGAGACACCCAACCAAAGAATATACACAAATTACAAATAATCATAAAAAGATGCTTCACATGATAAATCATAAGTAAAATGCATATTAAAACAATGAAATATATCAATGCACACCTATTTGAATGGCCAAAATCCAGAATACTGACAGAACCAATTGCTGACAAGGATTTGTAGCAACAGGGACTCTCATTCATTGCTGGTGGGAATGCAAAATGGTACAGCCACTTTGGAAGACAGTTTTTCAGTGTCTAACAAAACCAAACATGCTCTTACCATATAATTCAGCAATCTGATTCCTTGGTATTCACCCAAGGTTGTTAAAAACTTATGTCCACACAAAATCCTGCACATATATGTTTACAGCAGATTTATTCATAATTGCCAAACCTTGGTAGCAACCATGATGTCCTTAGGTTAATGGATAACTGTGGTACATCCTGACAATGGAATATTATTATTCAGCACTAAAAAAAATGGTCTAACAAGCCATGAAAATACATGTATAAAACTTAAATGCATACTCCTAAGTGAAAGGAGTCAGTCTAAAAAGGCTATGTACTATATGATTATTATATGATATTCTAAAAAAGGCCAAACTATTGAGACAGTAAAAAAGATCAGTGGTTGCAAGGGTTTGGGCGGGAGTGATGAACAAGTGGAGTAGAGAAAATTTTTAGAGCAGTGAAAATACTCTGTATGATACCACAATAATGGATACATGTCATTATACTATTATCCAAACCCATAGAACGTGCACCACAAAGAGTGAACCATACATAAACTATGGACTTTGGGTGATTATGATGTGTCAGTGTAGGCTCATCAATTGTAAAAAAAAAAGTACTACACTAGTGCAGACTGTTGATAATGGGTGAGGTTATGCAGAAAGTATATGGGAAATCTCTGCACCTTCTTAATTTTGCCGTGAACCTTAAACTACTCTAAAAAAATTAAAACAGTGCTGTGGAATAAACGAGGATGCAAAAAAAGACTACTGCATAAACCAATAATTATAAAACTGGGGTTTTATGGGGCTTATCATATATAAAGATGTATAAAGGAGGCAGAGGTACATTGGAGCAGTTTTTGTATGCTGTTGATATTATGTTAGTATTAACTGAAACTAGACTTTTAAGGATAATATGTTAATTTTAATCCCCAAATCAACTTTAAGAAAATAAATCCAAAAGTATAATAATAAAAATAATAAGAAGTTAAAATTGGTACTCTAGAAAATATCTAATTACAATAACATAAGGCAGTAACTTAAGAAGGGAAACACAAAAGATGAAAGACATACAGAAAACAAAGAGCAGAAAGTGATGCCAGGGGCAGAGACAAGATGGACAAGTAGAAGGACTTGAGCTCACCACCTCCCACTTAAACACCAAAATCACAACTAACTGCTGAACAACCATCGACAAAATCACTGGAACCTACCAAAAAGATATCCTATATCCAAAGGCAAAGAAGAAGCCACAATAAGATGGTAGGAGGGGCACAATCACAATAAAATCAAACCCCATACCCATTGGGTAGGCAATGCAAATATTGGTAAATAATTAGATTGCAGAGAGTCTCCCACAGGAATGAAAGTTCTGAGTCCCAGGTCAGCCTCCCCTGGGAGTCTGGCATCAGGAGAAGGAGCCCCCAGAGCATCTGGCTTAGAAGGACACAGGGTCTGATTGCAGGAATTCCACAGGACAGTGGGAAACAGAAACTGCACTCTTGGAAACTGCACACAGGTTCTTGTGCACACCAGGACCCAGGAGAAAAAGCAGTGACCTCATAGGAGCCTGGGCATGACCTATCTGCTGGTATTGGAGGGTCTCTGTGGAGGCAGGGGGCAGCTGTGGCTCATTGTGGGGACAAAAACACTGGTAGCAGCAGTTCTGGGGAGGACTCATTGGTGTGAGCCATAGTAGAAGCTGCCATTTTCTCACCAAGACCTGGCCCCACCCAACAGACTGTAGGCTCCAGTCTAGACTAGTTTGTAGACTGCTAGGGTGCCTCAGGCCAAACAACCAACAGGGCAGGAACACAGCCACACCCATCAGGAGACAGCCTGCTTAAAGTTTTCCTGCGCAGCTTCCCACTAAACAAACCACTTGACATAGCCCTGCCCACCAGAGGGACAAGACACAGCGCCACCCAACAGTGAGAAGGAACCAGTCCCTCCCACCAGAAAGCCTACACAAGTGTCTTAGACTAGCCTCATCCACCGGGGGGCAGATAGCAGAAGCAAGAAGAACTGCAACTTGCAGAACGGAAACCGCAATCACAGAAAGGTAGACAAAATGAGACGGCAGAAGAATATACCCCAGACAAAGGAACAAGATAAAACACCAAAAGAACAACTGAGTGAAGTGGAGATAATGCCTATCTACCCAAAAAAGAATTCAGAGTAATGATACTAAAGATGATCCAAGATCTCAGAAAAAGAACGGAGACACAGAACAAGAAGATACAAGAAATGTTTAACAATGACCTAGAAAATGTAAAGAACAAAACAAAACAAAAACAAAAGATGAACAATACAATAACTGAAAAGAAAAATACACTAGAAAGAATCAATAGCAGAACAAATGAGGCAAAAGAACAGACAGGTGAGCTGGAAGACAGAATGGTGAAAATCTCTGCCTCAGAACAAAATAAAGAAAAAAGAATGAAAAGAAATGAAGACAGTCCAAGATACCTCTGGGACAACATTAAATGCACCAACACTCATATTATAGGGGTCCCAGAAGGAGGGGAGAGAGAGAAAAGGCCTGAGAAAATATTTGAAGAGATAATAGCTGAAGATTTCCCTAACATGAGAAAGGAAACAGTCACCCAAGTCCAGGAAGCACAGAGAGTTCCATACAGCATGAACCCAAGGAGGAACATGCCAAGAAACACAGTAATCAAACTGGCAAAAATTAAAGACAAAGAGAAAATATGAAAAGCAACAAGTGACAAACAAAAATAACATACAAGGAAATTCCCATAAAGTTATCAGCTGATTTTTCAACAGAAACTCTACAGGCCAGAAGGGAGTGGCAGGATATACTTAAAATGATGAAAGGGAAAAACTTACAACCAAGAATACTCTACCCAGCAAGGCTCTTGTTCAGAATTGATGGAGAATTCAAAAGCTTTACAGACAAGCAAAAGAATTTAGCACCACCAAACCAGCTTTACAACAAATGCTAAATGAACTTCTCTAGGTGAAAAAGAAAGGGCCACAACAAGAAACAAGAAAATTACAAATGGAAAAGCTCACCAGCGAAGGCAAACATACAGGAAATGTAGGAAATCATCTACACACAAATATGATATCAAAACCAGCAATCCTGAGGACAGTACAAATGCAGGATACTGGAAATGCATATGAAATTAAGAGACCAGCAACTTAAAACAATCTTGTTTGTATATAGACGGCTATATCAAAACTTCATGGTAACCACAAACAAAATATCTACAATAGATACACACACACAAAGGAAAAGGAATCCAAACACAACACTAAAGATAGTCATCAAATCACAAGAGAAGAGAACAAAAGAGAAAGGGAAGAAAAAAGACCTACCAAGACAAATCCAAAACATTTTTTTAAATGGCAATAAGGAAACAACTCCTACAGAACACCTACTGAACGCTGGCAGAAAACCTCAGACCTCCCAAAAGGCAAGAAACCCCCCCACGTATCTGGGTAGGGCAAAAGAAAAAAGAATAAACAGAGACAAAAGGATAGGGACGGGACCTGCACCAGTGAGAGGAAGCTGTGAAGGAGGAGAGTTTTCCACACACTAGGAAGCCCCTTCGCGGGTGGAGACTGCGGGTGGCGGCGGGCAAAAGCTTCGGAGCCGCGGAGGAGAGCACAGCAACAGGGGTGCAGGGAGCAAAGCAGAGAGATTCCCGCACAGAGGATCGGTGCCGACCAGCACTCACCAGCCCGAGAGGCTTGTCTGCTCCCCTGCCAGGGTGGGCGGGGCTGGGAGCTGAGGCTTGAGCTTCAGTCAGAGCGCAGGGAGAGGACTGGGGTTGGCGGCGTGAACACAGCCTGAAGGCGGTTAGTGCGCCACGGCTGACCGGGAGGGAGTCCGGGGAAAAGTCTGGACCTGCCGAAGAGGCAAGAGACTTTTCCTGCCCTATTTATTTCCTGGGGCGCAAGGAGAGGGGATTAAGAGCGCTGCTTAAAGGAGCTCCACAGACGGGTGCGAGTGGCGCCTAAAAGCATGGACCCCAGAGACGGGCATGAGATGCTAAGGCTGCTGCTGCTGCCACCAAGAAGTCACTATCCACACCCCCCTTCCGGGGAGCCTGTGCAGCCCGCCACTGCCAGGGTCCTGGGATCCAGGGACAACTCTCCTGGGAGAACACACAGCGCGCCTCAAGCTGGTGCAACGTCACGGTGGCCTCTGCTGCCGCAGGCTCGCCCCGCACTCCGTGCCCCTCCCTCCCCCCAGCCTGAGTGAGCCAGAGCCCCCGAATTAGCGGCTCCTTTAACCCCGTCCTGTCTGAGCGAAGAACAGACGCCCTCCGGCGACCTACACGCAGAGGCGGGACCAAATCCAAAGCTGAGCGCCTGGGAGCTGTGAGAACGAAGAAGAGAAAGGGAAATCTCTCCCAGCAGCCTCGGAAGCAGCGGATTAAAGCTCCACAAACAACTTGATGTACCCTGCATCTGTGGAATACATGAATAGACAACAAAGAAACCCAAATTAAGGACATGGACTTTGAGAGCAAGATTTATGATTTTTTCCCCTTTTCCTCTTTTTGTGAGTGTGTATGTGTATGCTTCTGTGTGAGATTTTGTCTGTATAGCTTTGCTTCCACCATTTGACCAAGGGTTCTATCCGTCCGTTGTTTTTTTTCAATTTTTTAAATTAATAATTACTTTTTTAAAAATAACTTTATTTTATTTTACTTTATCTTCATTCTTTCTTTCCTTCCTTCCCCACTTTAGACAACAAATCATCCCAAATTGAAGAGGTGGACTTTGAGAGCAGGATTTATGATTTTTTCCCCTTTTCCTCTTTTAGTGAGCATGTATGTGTATGCTTCTGTGTGAGATTTTGTCTGTATAACTTTGCTTCCACCATATGTCCAAGGGTTCTATCCGTCTGTTTTTTTCTCTTAATAATTATTTTTTTATTTTAATAACTTTATTATATTTTATCTTATTTAATTTTACTTTATCTTCTTTCTTGCTTGCTTTCCTTCCTTCCTTCCTCCCTCCATCCCTCCTATCTTTCTTTCTTTCTTTCTACTTCTACTAATTCTTTCTTTCTACTTTTTCTCACTTTTATTCTGAGCCGTGTGGAAGAAAGGCTCTTGGTGCTACATGCCAGAGTCAGCGCTCTGCCTCTGAGGTGGGAGAGCCAACTTCAGGACACTGGTCCACAAGAGACCTCCCAGCTCCACATAATATCAAATGGTGAAAATCTCCCAGAGATCTCCATCTCAACACCAGCACCCAGCTTCACTCAACGGCGAGCAAGCTACAGTGCTGGATATCCTATGCCAAACAACTAGCAAGACAGGAACACAACCCCACCCATTAGCAGAGAGGCTGCCTAAAATCATAAGTCCACAGACACCCCAAAACATACCACCAGACGCGGACCTGCCCACCACAAAGACAAGATCCAGCCTCATCCACCAGAAAACAGGCACTAATCCCCTCCACCAGGAAGCCTACACAACCCACTGAACGAACCTTAGACACTGGGGATGGACACCAAAAGCAACGGGAACTACTAACCCGCAGCCTGCAAAAAGGAGATCTCAAACACAGTAAGATAAGCAAAATGAGAAGACAGAAAAACACACAGCAGATGAAGGAGCAAGATAAAAACCCACCAGACCTAACAAATGAAGAGGAAATAGGCAGTGTACCTGAAAAAGAATTCAGAATAATGATAGTAAAGATGATCCAAAATCTTGGAAATAGAATAGACAAAATGCAAGAAACATTTAACAAGGACCTAGAAGAACTAAAGATGAAACACACAACGATGAACAACACAATAAATGAAATTAAAAATACTCTAGATGTGATCAATAGCAGAATAACTGAGGCAGAAGAAGGGATAAGTAACCTGGAAGATAAAATAGTGGAAATAACTACTGCAAAGCAGAATAAAGGAAAAACAATGAAAAGAACTGAGGACAATCTCAGAGACCTCTTGGACAACATTAAACACATCAACATTCGAATTATAGGGGTTCCAGAAAAAGAAGAGAAAAAGAAAGGCACTGAGAAAATATCTGAAAAGATTATAGTTGAAAACCTCCCTTATATGGGAAAAGAAATAGGCAATCAAGTCCAGGAAGCACAGAGAGTCCCATACAAGATAAATCCAAGGAGAAATACGCCAAGACACATATTAATCAAACTGTCAAAAATTAAATACAAAGAAAACATATTAAAAGCAGCAAGGGAAAAACAACAAATAACACACAAGGGAATCCCCATAAGGTTAACAGCTGATCATTCAGCAGAAACTCTGCAAGCCAGAAGGGACTGGCAGGACATATTTAAAGTGATGAAGAAGAAAAACCTGCAACCAAGATTATTCTACCCAGCAAGGATCTCATTCAGATTTGATGGAGAAATTAAAACCTTTACAGACAAGCAAAAGCTGAGAGAGTTCAGCACCACCAAACCGGCTCTACAACAACTGCTAAAGGAACTGCTCTAGGCAAGAAACACAAGAGAAGGAAAAGACGTACAATAACGAACACAAAACAATTAAGAAAATGGGAATAGGAACATACATATCGATAATTACGTTAAAAGTAAATGGACTAAATGCTCCCACCAAAGACACAGATTGGCTGATGGATACAAAAACAACACCTATATATTTGCTGTCTACAAGAGACCCACCTCAGGCCTAGAGACACATACAGAATGAAAGTAAGGGGATGGAAAAAGATATTTCATGCAAATGGAAACCAAAAGACATCTAGAGTAGCAATTCTCATATCAGACAAAATAGACTTTAAAATAAAGACTATTAGAAGAGACAAAGAAGGACACTACATAATGATCAAGGGATTGATCCAAGAAGAAGATATAACAATTGTAAGTATTTATGAACCCAACATAGGAGCAACTCAATACATAATGCAAATACTAGCAGCCATAAAAAGGGAAATCGACAGTAACACATTCATAGTAGGGGACTTTAACACCCCACTTTTACCAATGGACAGATCATCCAAAATGAAAATAAATAAATGAACACAAGCTTTAAATGACACATTAAACAAGATAGATTTAATTGATATCTATAGGTCATTCCATCGAAAAACAACAGAATAAACATTTTTCTCAAGTACTCATAGAACATTCTCCAGGATAGATCATATCTTGGGTCACAAATCAAGCCATGATAAATTTAAGAAAACTGAAATTGTATCAAGTAACTTTTCCAACCACAATGCTATGAGACTAGTTAAAAATTACAGGAAAAGATCTGTAAAAAATACAAACACATGGAGGCTAAACAATACACTACATAATAACGAAGTGATCACTGAAGAAATCAAAGAGGAAATAAAAAAATAACTAAAAACAAATGACAATGGGGACACAATGACCCAAAATCTATGGGATGGAGCAAAAGCAGTTCTAAGAGGGAAGTTTGTAGCAATACAATCCTACCTTAAGAAACAGGAAACATCTCAAATAAACAACCTAACCTTGCAAATAAGCAATGACAGAAAGAAGAACAAAAAAAACTCAAAGTTAGCAGAAGAAAAGAAATCATAAAAATCAGATCAGAAATAAATTAAAAAGAAATGAAGGAACCGATAGCAAAGATCAATAAAACTAAAAGTTGGTTACTTGACAAAATAAACAAAATTGATAAACCATTAGCCAAATTCATCAAGAAAAAAAGGGAGAAGACTCAAATCAATAGAATTAGAAATGAAAAAGGAGAAATAACAACTGACACTGCAGAAATACAAAAGATCATGAGAGACTACTACAAGCAACTCTATCCCAATAAAATGGACAACCTGTAAGAAATGGACAAATTCATACAAATGCACAACCTGCAAGATTGAATCAGGAAGAAATAGAAAATATGAACAGACCAATCACAAGCACTGAAATTGAAACTGTGATTAAAAACCTTCCAAAAAACAAAAGCCCAGGACGAGATAGCTTCAAAGGCGAATTCGATCAAACATTTACAGAAGAGCTAACACCTATCCTTCTCAAACTCTTCCAAAATAGAGCAGAGGGAGGAACACTCCCAAACTCACTCTACGAGGCCACCATCATCCTGATACCAAAACCAGACAAGGATGTCACAAAGAAAGAAAACTACAGGCCAATATCACTGATGAACATAGATGCAAAAATCTTCAACAAAATACTGTCAAACAGAATCCAACAAAACATTAATAGGACCATAAACCATGATCAAGTGGGCTTTATTCCAGGAATGCAAGGATTCTTCAATATACGCAAACCAATCAACGTGTACACCATATTAACAAATTGAAGAAGAAAAACCATACGATCAACTCAATAGATGCAGAGAAAGCTTTCGACAAAATTCAACACACATTTATGATTAAAACCCTCAACAAAGTAGGCACAGAGGGAACTTTCCTCGACGTAATAAAGGCCATATATGACAAACCAACAGCAACATCATCCTCAATGGTGAAAAACTGAAAACTGAAACCATTTCCACTAAGATCAGGAACAAGACAAGGTTGCCCACTCTCACCACTCTTATTCAACATACTTTTGCAAGTTTTAGCCACAGCAATCAGAGAAGAAAAGGAAATAAAAGGAATCCAAATCGGAAAAGAAGAAGTAAAGCTGTCACGCTTGCAGATGCCATGATACTATCCATAGAGAATCCCAAAGATGCTACCAGAAAACTACTAGAGCTAATCAATGAATTTGGTAAAGTAGCAGGATACAAAATTAATGCACAGAAATCTCTTGCATTCCTATATACTAAGGATGAAAAATATGAAAGTGAAATTAAAAAACACACTCCCATTTACCACTGCAACAAAAAGAATAAAATATCTAGGAATAAACCTACCTAAGGAGACAAAAGACCTGTATGCAGAAAATTATAAGACACTGATGAAAGAAATTAAAGATGATACACATAGATGGAGAGATATACCATGTTCTTGGATTGGAGGAATCAACACAGTGAAAATGACTCTACGACCCAAAGCAATCTACAGATTCAATGCAATCCCTATCAAACTACCACTGGCATTTTTCACAGAACTAGAACAAAAAATTTCACAATTTGTATGGAAACACAAAAGACCCCGAAGAGCCAAAGCAATCTTGAGAACGAAAAACGGACCTGGAGGAATCAGGCTCCCTGACTTCAACTATACTACAAAGCTACAGTAAACAAGACACTATGGTACTGGCACAAAAACAGAAATATAGACCAATGGAACAGGATAGAAAGCCCAGAGATACACCCACACACATATGGTCACCTTCTCTTTGATAAAGGAGGCAGGAATGTACAGTGCAGAAAGGACAGCCTCTTCAATAAGTGGTGCTGGGGAAACTGGACAGGTACATGTAAGAGTATGAGATTAGATCACTCCCTAACACCATACACAAAAATAAGCTCAAAATGGACTAAAGACCTAAATGTAAGGCCAGAAACTATCAAACTCTTAGAGGAAAACATAGGCAGGACACTCTATGACATAAATCACAGCAAGATCCTCTTTGACCCACCTCCTAGAGAAATGGAAATAAAAACAAAGATAAACAAATGGGACCTAATGAAACTTCAAACCTTCTGCACAGCAAAGGAAACCATAAACAAGACCAAAAGACAACCCTCAGAATGGGAGAAGATATTTGCAAATGAAGCAACTGACAAAGGATTAATTTCCAAAATTTACAAGCAGCTCATGCAGCTCAATAACAAAAAAACAAACAACCCAATCCAAAAATGGGCAGAAGACCTAAATAGACACTTCTCCAGAAAAGATATACAGACTGCCAACAGACACATGAAAGAATGCTCAACATCATTAATCATTAGGGAAATGCAAATCAAAACTACAATGAGATATCATCTCACACCAGTCACAATGGCCATCATCAAAAAATCTAGAAACAATAAATTCTGGAGAGGCTGTGGAGAAAAGGGAACTCTCCTGCACTGCTGGTGGGAATGTGAATTGGTACAGCCACTATGGAGAACAGTATGGAGGTTCCTTAAAAAACTACATATAGAAATACCATATGACCCAGCGATCCCACTACTGGGCACATACCCTGAAAAAACCATAATTCAAAAAGAGTCATGTACCAACATGTTCATTGCAGCTCTATTTACGACAGCCCGGACATGGAGACAACCTAAGTGCCCATCATCGGATGAATGGATAAAGAAGATGTGGCACATATATACAATGGAATATTGCTCAGCCATAAAAGGAAACGAAATTGAGCTATTTGCAATGAGGTGGATAGACCTAGAGTCTGTCATACAGAGTGAAGTAAGTCACAAAGAGAAAGACAAATACCATATGCTAACACATATATATGGAATTGAAGAAAAAAATATGTCATGAAGAACCTACGGGTAAGACAGGAATAAAGACACAGACCTACTGGAGAACGGACTCGAGGATATGGGGAGGGGGAAGTGTGAGCTGTGACAAAGCGAGAGAGAGGCATGAACATATATACACTACCAAACGTAAGGTAGGTACCTAGTGGGAAGCAGCCGCATACCACAGGGATATCAGCTCGGTGCTTTGTGACCGCCTGGAGGGGTGGGATAGGGAGGCTGGGAGGGAGGGAGACGCAAGAGGGAAGAGGTATGGGAACATATGTATATGTACAACTGATTCACTTTGTTACAAAGCAGAAACTAACACACCATTGTAAAGCAGTTATACCCCAATAAAGATGTTTTAAAACAAAAAAATTTCCATCAATCAAAAGCCCAGGACCAGACGGCTTCACAGGCGAATTCGATCAAACATTTACAGAAGAGCTAGCACCTATCCTTCTCAAACTCTTCCAAAATAGAGCAGAGGGAGGAACACTCCCAAACTCATTCTACGAGGCCACCATCATCCTGATACCAAAACCAGACAAGGATGTCACAAAGAAAGAAAACTACAGGCCAATATCACTGATGAACATAGATGCAAAAATCCTCAACAAAATACTAGCAAACAGAATCCAACAGCGCATTAAAAGGATCATACACCATGATCAAGTGGGCTTTATTCCAGAATGCAAGGATTCTTCAATATACGCAAAGCAATCAACGTGTACACCATATTAACAAATTGCAGGAGAAAAACCATATGATCATCTCAATAGATGCAGAGAAAGCTTTCGACAAAATTCAACACCCATTTATGATAAAAACCCTGCACAAAGTAGGCACAGAGGGAACTTTCCTCAACATAATAAAGGCCATACATGACAAACCCACAGGCAACATCGTCCTCAATGGTGAAAAACTGAAAGCATTTCCACTAAGATCAGGAACAAGACAAGGTTGCCCACTCTCACCACTCTTATTCAACATACTTTTGCAAGTTTTAGCCACAGCAATCAGAGAAGAAAAGGAAATAAAAGGAATCCAAATCGGAAAAGAAGAAGTAAAGCTGTCACGGTTTGCAGATGACATGATACTATCCATAGAGAATCCCAAAGATGCTACCAGAAAACTACTAGAGCTAATCAATGAATTTGGTAAAGTAGCAGGATACAAAATTAATGCACAGAAATCTCTTGCATTGCTATATACTAAGGATGGAAAATATGGAAGTGAAATTAAAAAACACACTCCCATTTACCACTGCAACAAAAAGAATAAAATATCTAGGAATAAACCTACCTAAGGAGACAAAAGACCTGTATGCAGAAAATTATAAGACACTGATGAAAGAAATTAAAGATGATACACATAGATGGAGAGATATACCATGTTCTTGGATTGGAGGAATCAACACTGTGAAAATGACTCTACGACCCAAAGCAATCTACAGATTCAATGCAATCCCTATCAAACTACCACTGGCATTTTTCACACAACTAGAACAAAAAATTTCACAATTTGTATGGAAACACAAAAGACCCCGAAGAGCCAAAGCAATCTTGAGAACGAAAAACGGACCTGGAGGAATCAGGCTCCCTGACTTCAACTATACTACAAAGCTACAGTAAACAAGACACTATGGTACTGGCACAAAAACAGAAATATAGACCAATGGAACAGGATAGAAAGCCCAGAGATACACCCACGCACATATGGTCACCTTCTCTTTGATAAAGGAGGCAGGAATGTACAGTGCAGAAAGGACAGCCTCTTCAATAAGTGGTGCTGGGGAAACTGGACAGGTACATGTAAAAGTATGAGATTAGATCACTCCCTAACACCATACACAAAAATAAGCTCAAAATGGACTAAAGACCTAAATGTAAGGCCAGAAACTATCAAACTCTTAGAGGAAAACATAGGCAGGACACTCTATGACATAAATCACAGCAAGATCCTCTTTGACCCACCTCCTAGAGAAATGGAAATAAAAACAAAAATAAACAAATGGGACCTAATGAAACTTCAAAGCTTCTGCACAGCAAAGGAAACCATAAACAAGACCAAAAGACAACCCTCAGAATGGGAGAAGATATTTGCAAATGAAGCAACTGACAAAGGATTAATTTCCAAAATTTACAAGCAGCTCATGCAGCTCAATAACAAAAAAACAAACAACCCAATCCAAAAATGGGCAGAAGACCTAAATAGACACTTCTCCAGAGAAGATATACAGACTGCCAACAGACACATGAAAGAATGCTCAACATCATTAATCATTAGGGAAATGCAAATCAAAACTACAATGAGATATCATCTCACACCAGTCACAATGGCCATCATCAAAAAATCTAGAAACAATAAATTCTGGAGAGGCTGTGGAGAAAAGGGAACTCTCCTGCACTGCTGGTGGGAATGTGAATTGGTACAGCCACTATGGAGAACAGTATGGAGGTTCCTTAAAAAACTACATATAGAAATACCATATGACCCAGCGATCCCACTACTGGGCACATACCCTGAAAAAACCATAATTCAAAAAGAGTCATGTACCAACATGTTCATTGCAGCTCTATTTACGACAGCCCGGACATGGAGACAACCTAAGTGCCCATCATCGGATGAATGGATAAAGAAGATGTGGCACATATATACAATGGAATATTGCTCAGCCATAAAAGGAAACGAAATTGAGCTATTTGCAATGAGGTGGATAGACCTAGAGTCTGTCATACAGAGTGAAGTAAGTCACAAAGAGAAAGACAAATACCATATGCTAACACATATATATGGAATTGAAGAAAAAAATATGTCATGAAGAACCTACGGGTAAGACAGGAATAAAGACACAGACCTACTGGAGAACGGACTCGAGGATATGGGGAGGGGGAAGTGTGAGCTGTGACAAAGCGAGAGAGAGGCATGAACATATATACACTACCAAACGTAAGGTAGGTACCTAGTGGGAAGCAGCCGCATACCACAGGGATATCAGCTCGGTGCTTTGTGACCGCCTGGAGGGGTGGGATAGGGAGGCTGGGAGGGAGGGAGACGCAAGAGGGAAGAGGTATGGGAACATATGTATATGTACAACTGATTCACTTTGTTACAAAGCAGAAACTAACACACCATTGTAAAGCAGTTATACCCCAATAAAGATGTTTTAAAACAAAAAAATTTCCATCAATCAAAAGCCCAGGACCAGACGGCTTCACAGGCGAATTCGATCAAACATTTACAGAAGAGCTAGCACCTATCCTTCTCAAACTCTTCCAAAATAGAGCAGAGGGAGGAACACTCCCAAACTCATTCTACGAGGCCACCATCATCCTGATACCAAAACCAGACAAGGATGTCACAAAGAAAGAAAACTACAGGCCAATATCACTGATGAACATAGATGCAAAAATCCTCAACAAAATACTAGCAAACAGAATCCAACAGCGCATTAAAAGGATCATACACCATGATCAAGTGGGCTTTATTCCAGAATGCAAGGATTCTTCAATATACGCAAAGCAATCAACGTGTACACCATATTAACAAATTGCAGGAGAAAAACCATATGATCATCTCAATAGATGCAGAGAAAGCTTTCGACAAAATTCAACACCCATTTATGATAAAAACCCTGCACAAAGTAGGCACAGAGGGAACTTTCCTCAACATAATAAAGGCCATACATGACAAACCCACAGGCAACATCGTCCTCAATGGTGAAAAACTGAAAGCATTTCCACTAAGATCAGGAACAAGACAAGGTTGCCCACTCTCACCACTCTTATTCAACATACTTTTGCAAGTTTTAGCCACAGCAATCAGAGAAGAAAAGGAAATAAAAGGAATCCAAATCGGAAAAGAAGAAGTAAAGCTGTCACGGTTTGCAGATGACATGATACTATCCATAGAGAATCCCAAAGATGCTACCAGAAAACTACTAGAGCTAATCAATGAATTTGGTAAAGTAGCAGGATACAAAATTAATGCACAGAAATCTCTTGCATTGCTATATACTAAGGATGGAAAATATGGAAGTGAAATTAAAAAACACACTCCCATTTACCACTGCAACAAAAAGAATAAAATATCTAGGAATAAACCTACCTAAGGAGACAAAAGACCTGTATGCAGAAAATTATAAGACACTGATGAAAGAAATTAAAGATGATACACATAGATGGAGAGATATACCATGTTCTTGGATTGGAGGAATCAACACTGTGAAAATGACTCTACGACCCAAAGCAATCTACAGATTCAATGCAATCCCTATCAAACTACCACTGGCATTTTTCACACAACTAGAACAAAAAATTTCACAATTTGTATGGAAACACAAAAGACCCCGAAGAGCCAAAGCAATCTTGAGAACGAAAAACGGACCTGGAGGAATCAGGCTCCCTGACTTCAACTATACTACAAAGCTACAGTAAACAAGACACTATGGTACTGGCACAAAAACAGAAATATAGACCAATGGAACAGGATAGAAAGCCCAGAGATACACCCACGCACATATGGTCACCTTCTCTTTGATAAAGGAGGCAGGAATGTACAGTGCAGAAAGGACAGCCTCTTCAATAAGTGGTGCTGGGGAAACTGGACAGGTACATGTAAAAGTATGAGATTAGATCACTCCCTAACACCATACACAAAAATAAGCTCAAAATGGACTAAAGACCTAAATGTAAGGCCAGAAACTATCAAACTCTTAGAGGAAAACATAGGCAGGACACTCTATGACATAAATCACAGCAAGATCCTCTTTGACCCACCTCCTAGAGAAATGGAAATAAAAACAAAAATAAACAAATGGGACCTAATGAAACTTCAAAGCTTCTGCACAGCAAAGGAAACCATAAACAAGACCAAAAGACAACCCTCAGAATGGGAGAAGATATTTGCAAATGAAGCAACTGACAAAGGATTAATTTCCAAAATTTACAAGCAGCTCATGCAGCTCAATAACAAAAAAACAAACAACCCAATCCAAAAATGGGCAGAAGACCTAAATAGACACTTCTCCAGAGAAGATATACAGACTGCCAACAGACACATGAAAGAATGCTCAACATCATTAATCATTAGGGAAATGCAAATCAAAACTACAATGAGATATCATCTCACACCAGTCACAATGGCCATCATCAAAAAATCTAGAAACAATAAATTCTGGAGAGGCTGTGGAGAAAAGGGAACTCTCCTGCACTGCTGGTGGGAATGTGAATTGGTACAGCCACTATGGAGAACAGTATGGAGGTTCCTTAAAAAACTACATATAGAAATACCATATGACCCAGCGATCCCACTACTGGGCACATACCCTGAAAAAACCATAATTCAAAAAGAGTCATGTACCAACATGTTCATTGCAGCTCTATTTACGACAGCCCGGACATGGAGACAACCTAAGTGCCCATCATCGGATGAATGGATAAAGAAGATGTGGCACATATATACAATGGAATATTGCTCAGCCATAAAAGGAAACGAAATTGAGCTATTTGCAATGAGGTGGATAGACCTAGAGTCTGTCATACAGAGTGAAGTAAGTCACAAAGAGAAAGACAAATACCATATGCTAACACATATATATGGAATTGAAGAAAAAAATATGTCATGAAGAACCTACGGGTAAGACAGGAATAAAGACACAGACCTACTGGAGAACGGACTCGAGGATATGGGGAGGGGGAAGTGTGAGCTGTGACAAAGCGAGAGAGAGGCATGAACATATATACACTACCAAACGTAAGGTAGGTACCTAGTGGGAAGCAGCCGCATACCACAGGGATATCAGCTCGGTGCTTTGTGACCGCCTGGAGGGGTGGGATAGGGAGGCTGGGAGGGAGGGAGACGCAAGAGGGAAGAGGTATGGGAACATATGTATATGTACAACTGATTCACTTTGTTACAAAGCAGAAACTAACACACCATTGTAAAGCAGTTATACCCCAATAAAGATGTTTTAAAACAAAAAAATTTCCATCAATCAAAAGCCCAGGACCAGACGGCTTCACAGGCGAATTCGATCAAACATTTACAGAAGAGCTAGCACCTATCCTTCTCAAACTCTTCCAAAATAGAGCAGAGGGAGGAACACTCCCAAACTCATTCTACGAGGCCACCATCATCCTGATACCAAAACCAGACAAGGATGTCACAAAGAAAGAAAACTACAGGCCAATATCACTGATGAACATAGATGCAAAAATCCTCAACAAAATACTAGCAAACAGAATCCAACAGCGCATTAAAAGGATCATACACCATGATCAAGTGGGCTTTATTCCAGAATGCAAGGATTCTTCAATATACGCAAAGCAATCAACGTGTACACCATATTAACAAATTGCAGGAGAAAAACCATATGATCATCTCAATAGATGCAGAGAAAGCTTTCGACAAAATTCAACACCCATTTATGATAAAAACCCTGCACAAAGTAGGCACAGAGGGAACTTTCCTCAACATAATAAAGGCCATACATGACAAACCCACAGGCAACATCGTCCTCAATGGTGAAAAACTGAAAGCATTTCCACTAAGATCAGGAACAAGACAAGGTTGCCCACTCTCACCACTCTTATTCAACATACTTTTGCAAGTTTTAGCCACAGCAATCAGAGAAGAAAAGGAAATAAAAGGAATCCAAATCGGAAAAGAAGAAGTAAAGCTGTCACGGTTTGCAGATGACATGATACTATCCATAGAGAATCCCAAAGATGCTACCAGAAAACTACTAGAGCTAATCAATGAATTTGGTAAAGTAGCAGGATACAAAATTAATGCACAGAAATCTCTTGCATTGCTATATACTAAGGATGGAAAATATGGAAGTGAAATTAAAAAACACACTCCCATTTACCACTGCAACAAAAAGAATAAAATATCTAGGAATAAACCTACCTAAGGAGACAAAAGACCTGTATGCAGAAAATTATAAGACACTGATGAAAGAAATTAAAGATGATACACATAGATGGAGAGATATACCATGTTCTTGGATTGGAGGAATCAACACTGTGAAAATGACTCTACGACCCAAAGCAATCTACAGATTCAATGCAATCCCTATCAAACTACCACTGGCATTTTTCACACAACTAGAACAAAAAATTTCACAATTTGTATGGAAACACAAAAGACCCCGAAGAGCCAAAGCAATCTTGAGAACGAAAAACGGACCTGGAGGAATCAGGCTCCCTGACTTCAACTATACTACAAAGCTACAGTAAACAAGACACTATGGTACTGGCACAAAAACAGAAATATAGACCAATGGAACAGGATAGAAAGCCCAGAGATACACCCACGCACATATGGTCACCTTCTCTTTGATAAAGGAGGCAGGAATGTACAGTGCAGAAAGGACAGCCTCTTCAATAAGTGGTGCTGGGGAAACTGGACAGGTACATGTAAAAGTATGAGATTAGATCACTCCCTAACACCATACACAAAAATAAGCTCAAAATGGACTAAAGACCTAAATGTAAGGCCAGAAACTATCAAACTCTTAGAGGAAAACATAGGCAGGACACTCTATGACATAAATCACAGCAAGATCCTCTTTGACCCACCTCCTAGAGAAATGGAAATAAAAACAAAAATAAACAAATGGGACCTAATGAAACTTCAAAGCTTCTGCACAGCAAAGGAAACCATAAACAAGACCAAAAGACAACCCTCAGAATGGGAGAAGATATTTGCAAATGAAGCAACTGACAAAGGATTAATTTCCAAAATTTACAAGCAGCTCATGCAGCTCAATAACAAAAAAACAAACAACCCAATCCAAAAATGGGCAGAAGACCTAAATAGACACTTCTCCAGAGAAGATATACAGACTGCCAACAGACACATGAAAGAATGCTCAACATCATTAATCATTAGGGAAATGCAAATCAAAACTACAATGAGATATCATCTCACACCAGTCACAATGGCCATCATCAAAAAATCTAGAAACAATAAATTCTGGAGAGGCTGTGGAGAAAAGGGAACTCTCCTGCACTGCTGGTGGGAATGTGAATTGGTACAGCCACTATGGAGAACAGTATGGAGGTTCCTTAAAAAACTACATATAGAAATACCATATGACCCAGCGATCCCACTACTGGGCACATACCCTGAAAAAACCATAATTCAAAAAGAGTCATGTACCAACATGTTCATTGCAGCTCTATTTACGACAGCCCGGACATGGAGACAACCTAAGTGCCCATCATCGGATGAATGGATAAAGAAGATGTGGCACATATATACAATGGAATATTGCTCAGCCATAAAAGGAAACGAAATTGAGCTATTTGCAATGAGGTGGATAGACCTAGAGTCTGTCATACAGAGTGAAGTAAGTCACAAAGAGAAAGACAAATACCATATGCTAACACATATATATGGAATTGAAGAAAAAAATATGTCATGAAGAACCTACGGGTAAGACAGGAATAAAGACACAGACCTACTGGAGAACGGACTCGAGGATATGGGGAGGGGGAAGTGTGAGCTGTGACAAAGCGAGAGAGAGGCATGAACATATATACACTACCAAACGTAAGGTAG
The DNA here is from genome assembly GCF_951394435.1 of Stenella coeruleoalba. NCBI lineage: Eukaryota > Metazoa > Chordata > Mammalia > Artiodactyla > Delphinidae > Stenella > Stenella coeruleoalba. Next base: position 41,796,238 of record NC_137153.1, read on the forward strand.
GTACCTAGTGGGAAGCAGCCGCATACCACAGGGATATCAGCTCGGTGCTTTGTGACCGCCTGGAGGGGTGGGATAGGGAGGCTGGGAGGGAGGGAGACGCAAGAGGGAAGAGGTATGGGAACATATGTATATGTACAACTGATTCACTTTGTTACAAAGCAGAAACTAACACACCATTGTAAAGCAGTTATACCCCAATAAAGATGTTTTAAAACAAAAAAATTTCCATCAATCAAAAGCCCAGGACCAGACGGCTTCACAGGCGAATTCGATCAAACATTTACAGAAGAGCTAGCACCTATCCTTCTCAAACTCTTCCAAAATAGAGCAGAGGGAGGAACACTCCCAAACTCATTCTACGAGGCCACCATCATCCTGATACCAAAACCAGACAAGGATGTCACAAAGAAAGAAAACTACAGGCCAATATCACTGATGAACATAGATGCAAAAATCCTCAACAAAATACTAGCAAACAGAATCCAACAGCGCATTAAAAGGATCATACACCATGATCAAGTGGGCTTTATTCCAGAATGCAAGGATTCTTCAATATACGCAAAGCAATCAACGTGTACACCATATTAACAAATTGCAGGAGAAAAACCATATGATCATCTCAATAGATGCAGAGAAAGCTTTCGACAAAATTCAACACCCATTTATGATAAAAACCCTGCACAAAGTAGGCACAGAGGGAACTTTCCTCAACATAATAAAGGCCATACATGACAAACCCACAGGCAACATCGTCCTCAATGGTGAAAAACTGAAAGCATTTCCACTAAGATCAGGAACAAGACAAGGTTGCCCACTCTCACCACTCTTATTCAACATACTTTTGCAAGTTTTAGCCACAGCAATCAGAGAAGAAAAGGAAATAAAAGGAATCCAAATCGGAAAAGAAGAAGTAAAGCTGTCACGGTTTGCAGATGACATGATACTATCCATAGAGAATCCCAAAGATGCTACCAGAAAACTACTAGAGCTAATCAATGAATTTGGTAAAGTAGCAGGATACAAAATTAATGCACAGAAATCTCTTGCATTGCTATATACTAAGGATGGAAAATATGGAAGTGAAATTAAAAAACACACTCCCATTTACCACTGCAACAAAAAGAATAAAATATCTAGGAATAAACCTACCTAAGGAGACAAAAGACCTGTATGCAGAAAATTATAAGACACTGATGAAAGAAATTAAAGATGATACACATAGATGGAGAGATATACCATGTTCTTGGATTGGAGGAATCAACACTGTGAAAATGACTCTACGACCCAAAGCAATCTACAGATTCAATGCAATCCCTATCAAACTACCACTGGCATTTTTCACACAACTAGAACAAAAAATTTCACAATTTGTATGGAAACACAAAAGACCCCGAAGAGCCAAAGCAATCTTGAGAACGAAAAACGGACCTGGAGGAATCAGGCTCCCTGACTTCAACTATACTACAAAGCTACAGTAAACAAGACACTATGGTACTGGCACAAAAACAGAAATATAGACCAATGGAACAGGATAGAAAGCCCAGAGATACACCCACGCACATATGGTCACCTTCTCTTTGATAAAGGAGGCAGGAATGTACAGTGCAGAAAGGACAGCCTCTTCAATAAGTGGTGCTGGGGAAACTGGACAGGTACATGTAAAAGTATGAGATTAGATCACTCCCTAACACCATACACAAAAATAAGCTCAAAATGGACTAAAGACCTAAATGTAAGGCCAGAAACTATCAAACTCTTAGAGGAAAACATAGGCAGGACACTCTATGACATAAATCACAGCAAGATCCTCTTTGACCCACCTCCTAGAGAAATGGAAATAAAAACAAAAATAAACAAATGGGACCTAATGAAACTTCAAAGCTTCTGCACAGCAAAGGAAACCATAAACAAGACCAAAAGACAACCCTCAGAATGGGAGAAGATATTTGCAAATGAAGCAACTGACAAAGGATTAATTTCCAAAATTTACAAGCAGCTCATGCAGCTCAATAACAAAAAAACAAACAACCCAATCCAAAAATGGGCAGAAGACCTAAATAGACACTTCTCCAGAGAAGATATACAGACTGCCAACAGACACATGAAAGAATGCTCAACATCATTAATCATTAGGGAAATGCAAATCAAAACTACAATGAGATATCATCTCACACCAGTCACAATGGCCATCATCAAAAAATCTAGAAACAATAAATTCTGGAGAGGCTGTGGAGAAAAGGGAACTCTCCTGCACTGCTGGTGGGAATGTGAATTGGTACAGCCACTATGGAGAACAGTATGGAGGTTCCTTAAAAAACTACATATAGAAATACCATATGACCCAGCGATCCCACTACTGGGCACATACCCTGAAAAAACCATAATTCAAAAAGAGTCATGTACCAACATGTTCATTGCAGCTCTATTTACGACAGCCCGGACATGGAGACAACCTAAGTGCCCATCATCGGATGAATGGATAAAGAAGATGTGGCACATATATACAATGGAATATTGCTCAGCCATAAAAGGAAACGAAATTGAGCTATTTGCAATGAGGTGGATAGACCTAGAGTCTGTCATACAGAGTGAAGTAAGTCACAAAGAGAAAGACAAATACCATATGCTAACACATATATATGGAATTGAAGAAAAAAATATGTCATGAAGAACCTACGGGTAAGACAGGAATAAAGACACAGACCTACTGGAGAACGGACTCGAGGATATGGGGAGGGGGAAGTGTGAGCTGTGACAAAGCGAGAGAGAGGCATGAACATATATACACTACCAAACGTAAGGTAGGTACCTAGTGGGAAGCAGCCGCATACCACAGGGATATCAGCTCGGTGCTTTGTGACCGCCTGGAGGGGTGGGATAGGGAGGCTGGGAGGGAGGGAGACGCAAGAGGGAAGAGGTATGGGAACATATGTATATGTACAACTGATTCACTTTGTTACAAAGCAGAAACTAACACACCATTGTAAAGCAGTTATACCCCAATAAAGATGTTTTAAAACAAAAAAATTTCCATCAATCAAAAGCCCAGGACCAGACGGCTTCACAGGCGAATTCGATCAAACATTTACAGAAGAGCTAACACCTATCCTTCTCAAACTCTTCCAAAATAGAGCAGAGGGAGGAACACTCCCAAACTCATTCTACGAGGCCACCATCATCCTGATACCAAAACCAGACAAGGATGTCACAAAGAAAGAAAACTACAGGCCAATATCACTGATGAACATAGATGCAAAAATCCTCAACAAAATACTAGCAAACAGAATCCAACAGCGCATTAAAAGGATCATACACCATGATCAAGTGGGCTTTATTCCAGAATGCAAGGATTCTTCAATATACGCAAAGCAATCAACGTGTACACCATATTAACAAATTGCAGGAGAAAAACCATATGATCATCTCAATAGATGCAGAGAAAGCTTTCGACAAAATTCAACACCCATTTATGATAAAAACCCTGCACAAAGTAGGCACAGAGGGAACTTTCCTCAACATAATAAAGGCCATACATGACAAACCCACAGGCAACATCGTCCTCAATGGTGAAAAACTGAAAGCATTTCCACTAAGATCAGGAACAAGACAAGGTTGCCCACTCTCACCACTCTTATTCAACATACTTTTGCAAGTTTTAGCCACAGCAATCAGAGAAGAAAAGGAAATAAAAGGAATCCAAATCGGAAAAGAAGAAGTAAAGCTGTCACGGTTTGCAGATGACATGATACTATCCATAGAGAATCCCAAAGATGCTACCAGAAAACTACTAGAGCTAATCAATGAATTTGGTAAAGTAGCAGGATACAAAATTAATGCACAGAAATCTCTTGCATTGCTATATACTAAGGATGGAAAATATGGAAGTGAAATTAAAAAACACACTCCCATTTACCACTGCAACAAAAAGAATAAAATATCTAGGAATAAACCTACCTAAGGAGACAAAAGACCTGTATGCAGAAAATTATAAGACACTGATGAAAGAAATTAAAGATGATACACATAGATGGAGAGATATACCATGTTCTTGGATTGGAGGAATCAACACTGTGAAAATGACTCTACGACCCAAAGCAATCTACAGATTCAATGCAATCCCTATCAAACTACCACTGGCATTTTTCACACAACTAGAACAAAAAATTTCACAATTTGTATGGAAACACAAAAGACCCCGAAGAGCCAAAGCAATCTTGAGAACGAAAAACGGACCTGGAGGAATCAGGCTCCCTGACTTCAACTATACTACAAAGCTACAGTAAACAAGACACTATGGTACTGGCACAAAAACAGAAATATAGACCAATGGAACAGGATAGAAAGCCCAGAGATACACCCACGCACATATGGTCACCTTCTCTTTGATAAAGGAGGCAGGAATGTACAGTGCAGAAAGGACAGCCTCTTCAATAAGTGGTGCTGGGGAAACTGGACAGGTACATGTAAAAGTATGAGATTAGATCACTCCCTAACACCATACACAAAAATAAGCTCAAAATGGACTAAAGACCTAAATGTAAGGCCAGAAACTATCAAACTCTTAGAGGAAAACATAGGCAGGACACTCTATGACATAAATCACAGCAAGATCCTCTTTGACCCACCTCCTAGAGAAATGGAAATAAAAACAAAAATAAACAAATGGGACCTAATGAAACTTCAAAGCTTCTGCACAGCAAAGGAAACCATAAACAAGACCAAAAGACAACCCTCAGAATGGGAGAAGATATTTGCAAATGAAGCAACTGACAAAGGATTAATTTCCAAAATTTACAAGCAGCTCATGCAGCTCAATAACAAAAAAACAAACAACCCAATCCAAAAATGGGCAGAAGACCTAAATAGACACTTCTCCAGAGAAGATATACAGACTGCCAACAGACACATGAAAGAATGCTCAACATCATTAATCATTAGGGAAATGCAAATCAAAACTACAATGAGATATCATCTCACACCAGTCACAATGGCCATCATCAAAAAATCTAGAAACAATAAATTCTGGAGAGGCTGTGGAGAAAAGGGAACTCTCCTGCACTGCTGGTGGGAATGTGAATTGGTACAGCCACTATGGAGAACAGTATGGAGGTTCCTTAAAAAACTACATATAGAAATACCATATGACCCAGCGATCCCACTACTGGGCACATACCCTGAAAAAACCATAATTCAAAAAGAGTCATGTACCAACATGTTCATTGCAGCTCTATTTACGACAGCCCGGACATGGAGACAACCTAAGTGCCCATCATCGGATGAATGGATAAAGAAGATGTGGCACATATATACAATGGAATATTGCTCAGCCATAAAAGGAAACGAAATTGAGCTATTTGCAATGAGGTGGATAGACCTAGAGTCTGTCATACAGAGTGAAGTAAGTCACAAAGAGAAAGACAAATACCATATGCTAACACATATATATGGAATTGAAGAAAAAAATATGTCATGAAGAACCTACGGGTAAGACAGGAATAAAGACACAGACCTACTGGAGAACGGACTCGAGGATATGGGGAGGGGGAAGTGTGAGCTGTGACAAAGCGAGAGAGAGGCATGAACATATATACACTACCAAACGTAAGGTAGGTACCTAGTGGGAAGCAGCCGCATACCACAGGGATATCAGCTCGGTGCTTTGTGACCGCCTGGAGGGGTGGGATAGGGAGGCTGGGAGGGAGGGAGACGCAAGAGGGAAGAGGTATGGGAACATATGTATATGTACAACTGATTCACTTTGTTACAAAGCAGAAACTAACACACCATTGTAAAGCAGTTATACCCCAATAAAGATGTTTTAAAACAAAAAAATTTCCATCAATCAAAAGCCCAGGACCAGACGGCTTCACAGGCGAATTCGATCAAACATTTACAGAAGAGCTAACACCTATCCTTCTCAAACTCTTCCAAAATAGAGCAGAGGGAGGAACACTCCCAAACTCATTCTACGAGGCCACCATCATCCTGATACCAAAACCAGACAAGGATGTCACAAAGAAAGAAAACTACAGGCCAATATCACTGATGAACATAGATGCAAAAATCCTCAACAAAATACTAGCAAACAGAATCCAACAGCGCATTAAAAGGATCATACACCATGATCAAGTGGGCTTTATTCCAGAATGCAAGGATTCTTCAATATACGCAAAGCAATCAACGTGTACACCATATTAACAAATTGCAGGAGAAAAACCATATGATCATCTCAATAGATGCAGAGAAAGCTTTCGACAAAATTCAACACCCATTTATGATAAAAACCCTGCACAAAGTAGGCACAGAGGGAACTTTCCTCAACATAATAAAGGCCATACATGACAAACCCACAGGCAACATCGTCCTCAATGGTGAAAAACTGAAAGCATTTCCACTAAGATCAGGAACAAGACAAGGTTGCCCACTCTCACCACTCTTATTCAACATACTTTTGCAAGTTTTAGCCACAGCAATCAGAGAAGAAAAGGAAATAAAAGGAATCCAAATCGGAAAAGAAGAAGTAAAGCTGTCACGGTTTGCAGATGACATGATACTATCCATAGAGAATCCCAAAGATGCTACCAGAAAACTACTAGAGCTAATCAATGAATTTGGTAAAGTAGCAGGATACAAAATTAATGCACAGAAATCTCTTGCATTGCTATATACTAAGGATGGAAAATATGGAAGTGAAATTAAAAAACACACTCCCATTTACCACTGCAACAAAAAGAATAAAATATCTAGGAATAAACCTACCTAAGGAGACAAAAGACCTGTATGCAGAAAATTATAAGACACTGATGAAAGAAATTAAAGATGATACACATAGATGGAGAGATATACCATGTTCTTGGATTGGAGGAATCAACACTGTGAAAATGACTCTACGACCCAAAGCAATCTACAGATTCAATGCAATCCCTATCAAACTACCACTGGCATTTTTCACACAACTAGAACAAAAAATTTCACAATTTGTATGGAAACACAAAAGACCCCGAAGAGCCAAAGCAATCTTGAGAACGAAAAACGGACCTGGAGGAATCAGGCTCCCTGACTTCAACTATACTACAAAGCTACAGTAAACAAGACACTATGGTACTGGCACAAAAACAGAAATATAGACCAATGGAACAGGATAGAAAGCCCAGAGATACACCCACGCACATATGGTCACCTTCTCTTTGATAAAGGAGGCAGGAATGTACAGTGCAGAAAGGACAGCCTCTTCAATAAGTGGTGCTGGGGAAACTGGACAGGTACATGTAAAAGTATGAGATTAGATCACTCCCTAACACCATACACAAAAATAAGCTCAAAATGGACTAAAGACCTAAATGTAAGGCCAGAAACTATCAAACTCTTAGAGGAAAACATAGGCAGGACACTCTATGACATAAATCACAGCAAGATCCTCTTTGACCCACCTCCTAGAGAAATGGAAATAAAAACAAAAATAAACAAATGGGACCTAATGAAACTTCAAAGCTTCTGCACAGCAAAGGAAACCATAAACAAGACCAAAAGACAACCCTCAGAATGGGAGAAGATATTTGCAAATGAAGCAACTGACAAAGGATTAATTTCCAAAATTTACAAGCAGCTCATGCAGCTCAATAACAAAAAAACAAACAACCCAATCCAAAAATGGGCAGAAGACCTAAATAGACACTTCTCCAGAGAAGATATACAGACTGCCAACAGACACATGAAAGAATGCTCAACATCATTAATCATTAGGGAAATGCAAATCAAAACTACAATGAGATATCATCTCACACCAGTCACAATGGCCATCATCAAAAAATCTAGAAACAATAAATTCTGGAGAGGCTGTGGAGAAAAGGGAACTCTCCTGCACTGCTGGTGGGAATGTGAATTGGTACAGCCACTATGGAGAACAGTATGGAGGTTCCTTAAAAAACTACATATAGAAATACCATATGACCCAGCGATCCCACTACTGGGCACATACCCTGAAAAAACCATAATTCAAAAAGAGTCATGTACCAACATGTTCATTGCAGCTCTATTTACGACAGCCCGGACATGGAGACAACCTAAGTGCCCATCATCGGATGAATGGATAAAGAAGATGTGGCACATATATACAATGGAATATTGCTCAGCCATAAAAGGAAACGAAATTGAGCTATTTGAAATGAGGTGGATAGACCTAGAGTCTGTCATACAGAGTGAAGTAAGTCACAAAGAGAAAGACAAATACCATATGCTAACACATATATATGGAATTGAAGAAAAAAATATGTCATGAAGAACCTACGGGTAAGACAGGAATAAAGACACAGACCTACTGGAGAACGGACTCGAGGATATGGGGAGGGGGAAGTGTGAGCTGTGACAAAGCGAGAGAGAGGCATGAACATATATACACTACCAAACGTAAGGTAGGTACCTAGTGGGAAGCAGCCGCATACCACAGGGATATCAGCTCGGTGCTTTGTGACCGCCTGGAGGGGTGGGATAGGGAGGCTGGGAGGGAGGGAGACGCAAGAGGGAAGAGGTATGGGAACATATGTATATGTACAACTGATTCACTTTGTTACAAAGCAGAAACTAACACACCATTGTAAAGCAGTTATACCCCAATAAAGATGTTTTAAAACAAAAAAATTTCCATCAATCAAAAGCCCAGGACCAGACGGCTTCACAGGCGAATTCGATCAAACATTTACAGAAGAGCTAACACCTATCCTTCTCAAACTCTTCCAAAATAGAGCAGAGGGAGGAACACTCCCAAACTCATTCTACGAGGCCACCATCATCCTGATACCAAAACCAGACAAGGATGTCACAAAGAAAGAAAACTACAGGCCAATATCACTGATGAACATAGATGCAAAAATCCTCAACAAAATACTAGCAAACAGAATCCAACAGCGCATTAAAAGGATCATACACCATGATCAAGTGGGCTTTATTCCAGAATGCAAGGATTCTTCAATATACGCAAAGCAATCAACGTGTACACCATATTAACAAATTGCAGGAGAAAAACCATATGATCATCTCAATAGATGCAGAGAAAGCTTTCGACAAAATTCAACACCCATTTATGATAAAAACCCTGCACAAAGTAGGCACAGAGGGAACTTTCCTCAACATAATAAAGGCCATACATGACAAACCCACAGGCAACATCGTCCTCAATGGTGAAAAACTGAAAGCATTTCCACTAAGATCAGGAACAAGACAAGGTTGCCCACTCTCACCACTCTTATTCAACATACTTTTGCAAGTTTTAGCCACAGCAATCAGAGAAGAAAAGGAAATAAAAGGAATCCAAATCGGAAAAGAAGAAGTAAAGCTGTCACGGTTTGCAGATGACATGATACTATCCATAGAGAATCCCAAAGATGCTACCAGAAAACTACTAGAGCTAATCAATGAATTTGGTAAAGTAGCAGGATACAAAATTAATGCACAGAAATCTCTTGCATTGCTATATACTAAGGATGGAAAATATGGAAGTGAAATTAAAAAACACACTCCCATTTACCACTGCAACAAAAAGAATAAAATATCTAGGAATAAACCTACCTAAGGAGACAAAAGACCTGTATGCAGAAAATTATAAGACACTGATGAAAGAAATTAAAGATGATACACATAGATGGAGAGATATACCATGTTCTTGGATTGGAGGAATCAACACTGTGAAAATGACTCTACGACCCAAAGCAATCTACAGATTCAATGCAATCCCTATCAAACTACCACTGGCATTTTTCACACAACTAGAACAAAAAATTTCACAATTTGTATGGAAACACAAAAGACCCCGAAGAGCCAAAGCAATCTTGAGAACGAAAAACGGACCTGGAGGAATCAGGCTCCCTGACTTCAACTATACTACAAAGCTACAGTAAACAAGACACTATGGTACTGGCACAAAAACAGAAATATAGACCAATGGAACAGGATAGAAAGCCCAGAGATACACCCACGCACATATGGTCACCTTCTCTTTGATAAAGGAGGCAGGAATGTACAGTGCAGAAAGGACAGCCTCTTCAATAAGTGGTGCTGGGGAAACTGGACAGGTACATGTAAAAGTATGAGATTAGATCACTCCCTAACACCATACACAAAAATAAGCTCAAAATGGACTAAAGACCTAAATGTAAGGCCAGAAACTATCAAACTCTTAGAGGAAAACATAGGCAGGACACTCTATGACATAAATCACAGCAAGATCCTCTTTGACCCACCTCCTAGAGAAATGGAAATAAAAACAAAAATAAACAAATGGGACCTAATGAAACTTCAAAGCTTCTGCACAGCAAAGGAAACCATAAACAAGACCAAAAGACAACCCTCAGAATGGGAGAAGATATTTGCAAATGAAGCAACTGACAAAGGATTAATTTCCAAAATTTACAAGCAGCTCATGCAGCTCAATAACAAAAAAACAAACAACCCAATCCAAAAATGGGCAGAAGACCTAAATAGACACTTCTCCAGAGAAGATATACAGACTGCCAACAGACACATGAAAGAATGCTCAACATCATTAATCATTAGGGAAATGCAAATCAAAACTACAATGAGATATCATCTCACACCAGTCACAATGGCCATCATCAAAAAATCTAGAAACAATAAATTCTGGAGAGGCTGTGGAGAAAAGGGAACTCTCCTGCACTGCTGGTGGGAATGTGAATTGGTACAGCCACTATGGAGAACAGTATGGAGGTTCCTTAAAAAACTACATATAGAAATACCATATGACCCAGCGATCCCACTACTGGGCACATACCCTGAAAAAACCATAATTCAAAAAGAGTCATGTACCAACATGTTCATTGCAGCTCTATTTACGACAGCCCGGACATGGAGACAACCTAAGTGCCCATCATCGGATGAATGGATAAAGAAGATGTGGCACATATATACAATGGAATATTGCTCAGCCATAAAAGGAAACGAAATTGAGCTATTTGAAATGAGGTGGATAGACCTAGAGTCTGTCATACAGAGTGAAGTAAGTCACAAAGAGAAAGACAAATACCATATGCTAACACATATATATGGAATTGAAGAAAAAAATATGTCATGAAGAACCTACGGGTAAGACAGGAATAAAGACACAGACCTACTGGAGAACGGACTCGAGGATATGGGGAGGGGGAAGTGTGAGCTGTGACAAAGCGAGAGAGAGGCATGAACATATATACACTACCAAACGTAAGGTAGGTACCTAGTGGGAAGCAGCCGCATACCACAGGGATATCAGCTCGGTGCTTTGTGACCGCCTGGAGGGGTGGGATAGGGAGGCTGGGAGGGAGGGAGACGCAAGAGGGAAGAGGTATGGGAACATATGTATATGTACAACTGATTCACTTTGTTACAAAGCAGAAACTAACACACCATTGTAAAGCAGTTATACCCCAATAAAGATGTTTTAAAACAAAAAAATTTCCATCAATCAAAAGCCCAGGACCAGACGGCTTCACAGGCGAATTCGATCAAACATTTACAGAAGAGCTAACACCTATCCTTCTCAAACTCTTCCAAAATAGAGCAGAGGGAGGAACACTCCCAAACTCATTCTACGAGGCCACCATCATCCTGATACCAAAACCAGACAAGGATGTCACAAAGAAAGAAAACTACAGGCCAATATCACTGATGAACATAGATGCAAAAATCCTCAACAAAATACTAGCAAACAGAATCCAACAGCGCATTAAAAGGATCATACACCATGATCAAGTGGGCTTTATTCCAGAATGCAAGGATTCTTCAATATACGCAAAGCAATCAACGTGTACACCATATTAACAAATTGCAGGAGAAAAACCATATGATCATCTCAATAGATGCAGAGAAAGCTTTCGACAAAATTCAACACCCATTTATGATAAAAACCCTGCACAAAGTAGGCACAGAGGGAACTTTCCTCAACATAATAAAGGCCATACATGACAAACCCACAGGCAACATCGTCCTCAATGGTGAAAAACTGAAAGCATTTCCACTAAGATCAGGAACAAGACAAGGTTGCCCACTCTCACCACTCTTATTCAACATACTTTTGCAAGTTTTAGCCACAGCAATCAGAGAAGAAAAGGAAATAAAAGGAATCCAAATCGGAAAAGAAGAAGTAAAGCTGTCACGGTTTGCAGATGACATGATACTATCCATAGAGAATCCCAAAGATGCTACCAGAAAACTACTAGAGCTAATCAATGAATTTGGTAAAGTAGCAGGATACAAAATTAATGCACAGAAATCTCTTGCATTGCTATATACTAAGGATGGAAAATATGGAAGTGAAATTAAAAAACACACTCCCATTTACCACTGCAACAAAAAGAATAAAATATCTAGGAATAAACCTACCTAAGGAGACAAAAGACCTGTATGCAGAAAATTATAAGACACTGATGAAAGAAATTAAAGATGATACACATAGATGGAGAGATATACCATGTTCTTGGATTGGAGGAATCAACACTGTGAAAATGACTCTACGACCCAAAGCAATCTACAGATTCAATGCAATCCCTATCAAACTACCACTGGCATTTTTCACACAACTAGAACAAAAAATTTCACAATTTGTATGGAAACACAAAAGACCCCGAAGAGCCAAAGCAATCTTGAGAACGAAAAACGGACCTGGAGGAATCAGGCTCCCTGACTTCAACTATACTACAAAGCTACAGTAAACAAGACACTATGGTACTGGCACAAAAACAGAAATATAGACCAATGGAACAGGATAGAAAGCCCAGAGATACACCCACGCACATATGGTCACCTTCTCTTTGATAAAGGAGGCAGGAATGTACAGTGCAGAAAGGACAGCCTCTTCAATAAGTGGTGCTGGGGAAACTGGACAGGTACATGTAAAAGTATGAGATTAGATCACTCCCTAACACCATACACAAAAATAAGCTCAAAATGGACTAAAGACCTAAATGTAAGGCCAGAAACTATCAAACTCTTAGAGGAAAACATAGGCAGGACACTCTATGACATAAATCACAGCAAGATCCTCTTTGACCCACCTCCTAGAGAAATGGAAATAAAAACAAAAATAAACAAATGGGACCTAATGAAACTTCAAAGCTTCTGCACAGCAAAGGAAACCATAAACAAGACCAAAAGACAACCCTCAGAATGGGAGAAGATATTTGCAAATGAAGCAACTGACAAAGGATTAATTTCCAAAATTTACAAGCAGCTCATGCAGCTCAATAACAAAAAAACAAACAACCCAATCCAAAAATGGGCAGAAGACCTAAATAGACACTTCTCCAGAGAAGATATACAGACTGCCAACAGACACATGAAAGAATGCTCAACATCATTAATCATTAGGGAAATGCAAATCAAAACTACAATGAGATATCATCTCACACCAGTCACAATGGCCATCATCAAAAAATCTAGAAACAATAAATTCTGGAGAGGCTGTGGAGAAAAGGGAACTCTCCTGCACTGCTGGTGGGAATGTGAATTGGTACAGCCACTATGGAGAACAGTATGGAGGTTCCTTAAAAAACTACATATAGAAATACCATATGACCCAGCGATCCCACTACTGGGCACATACCCTGAAAAAACCATAATTCAAAAAGAGTCATGTACCAACATGTTCATTGCAGCTCTATTTACGACAGCCCGGACATGGAGACAACCTAAGTGCCCATCATCGGATGAATGGATAAAGAAGATGTGGCACATATATACAATGGAATATTGCTCAGCCATAAAAGGAAACGAAATTGAGCTATTTGAAATGAGGTGGATAGACCTAGAGTCTGTCATACAGAGTGAAGTAAGTCACAAAGAGAAAGACAAATACCATATGCTAACACATATATATGGAATTGAAGAAAAAAATATGTCATGAAGAACCTACGGGTAAGACAGGAATAAAGACACAGACCTACTGGAGAACGGACTCGAGGATATGGGGAGGGGGAAGTGTGAGCTGTGACAAAGCGAGAGAGAGGCATGAACATATATACACTACCAAACGTAAGGTAGGTACCTAGTGGGAAGCAGCCGCATACCACAGGGATATCAGCTCGGTGCTTTGTGACCGCCTGGAGGGGTGGGATAGGGAGGCTGGGAGGGAGGGAGACGCAAGAGGGAAGAGGTATGGGAACATATGTATATGTACAACTGATTCACTTTGTTACAAAGCAGAAACTAACACACCATTGTAAAGCAGTTATACCCCAATAAAGATGTTTTAAAACAAAAAAATTTCCATCAATCAAAAGCCCAGGACCAGACGGCTTCACAGGCGAATTCGATCAAACATTTACAGAAGAGCTAACACCTATCCTTCTCAAACTCTTCCAAAATAGAGCAGAGGGAGGAACACTCCCAAACTCATTCTACGAGGCCACCATCATCCTGATACCAAAACCAGACAAGGATGTCACAAAGAAAGAAAACTACAGGCCAATATCACTGATGAACATAGATGCAAAAATCCTCAACAAAATACTAGCAAACAGAATCCAACAGCGCATTAAAAGGATCATACACCATGATCAAGTGGGCTTTATTCCAGAATGCAAGGATTCTTCAATATACGCAAAGCAATCAACGTGTACACCATATTAACAAATTGCAGGAGAAAAACCATATGATCATCTCAATAGATGCAGAGAAAGCTTTCGACAAAATTCAACACCCATTTATGATAAAAACCCTGCACAAAGTAGGCACAGAGGGAACTTTCCTCAACATAATAAAGGCCATACATGACAAACCCACAGGCAACATCGTCCTCAATGGTGAAAAACTGAAAGCATTTCCACTAAGATCAGGAACAAGACAAGGTTGCCCACTCTCACCACTCTTATTCAACATACTTTTGCAAGTTTTAGCCACAGCAATCAGAGAAGAAAAGGAAATAAAAGGAATCCAAATCGGAAAAGAAGAAGTAAAGCTGTCACGGTTTGCAGATGACATGATACTATCCATAGAGAATCCCAAAGATGCTACCAGAAAACTACTAGAGCTAATCAATGAATTTGGTAAAGTAGCAGGATACAAAATTAATGCACAGAAATCTCTTGCATTGCTATATACTAAGGATGGAAAATATGGAAGTGAAATTAAAAAACACACTCCCATTTACCACTGCAACAAAAAGAATAAAATATCTAGGAATAAACCTACCTAAGGAGACAAAAGACCTGTATGCAGAAAATTATAAGACACTGATGAAAGAAATTAAAGATGATACACATAGATGGAGAGATATACCATGTTCTTGGATTGGAGGAATCAACACTGTGAAAATGACTCTACGACCCAAAGCAATCTACAGATTCAATGCAATCCCTATCAAACTACCACTGGCATTTTTCACACAACTAGAACAAAAAATTTCACAATTTGTATGGAAACACAAAAGACCCCGAAGAGCCAAAGCAATCTTGAGAACGAAAAACGGACCTGGAGGAATCAGGCTCCCTGACTTCAACTATACTACAAAGCTACAGTAAACAAGACACTATGGTACTGGCACAAAAACAGAAATATAGACCAATGGAACAGGATAGAAAGCCCAGAGATACACCCACGCACATATGGTCACCTTCTCTTTGATAAAGGAGGCAGGAATGTACAGTGCAGAAAGGACAGCCTCTTCAATAAGTGGTGCTGGGGAAACTGGACAGGTACATGTAAAAGTATGAGATTAGATCACTCCCTAACACCATACACAAAAATAAGCTCAAAATGGACTAAAGACCTAAATGTAAGGCCAGAAACTATCAAACTCTTAGAGGAAAACATAGGCAGGACACTCTATGACATAAATCACAGCAAGATCCTCTTTGACCCACCTCCTAGAGAAATGGAAATAAAAACAAAAATAAACAAATGGGACCTAATGAAACTTCAAAGCTTCTGCACAGCAAAGGAAACCATAAACAAGACCAAAAGACAACCCTCAGAATGGGAGAAGATATTTGCAAATGAAGCAACTGACAAAGGATTAATTTCCAAAATTTACAAGCAGCTCATGCAGCTCAATAACAAAAAAACAAACAACCCAATCCAAAAATGGGCAGAAGACCTAAATAGACACTTCTCCAGAGAAGATATACAGACTGCCAACAGACACATGAAAGAATGCTCAACATCATTAATCATTAGGGAAATGCAAATCAAAACTACAATGAGATATCATCTCACACCAGTCACAATGGCCATCATCAAAAAATCTAGAAACAATAAATTCTGGAGAGGCTGTGGAGAAAAGGGAACTCTCCTGCACTGCTGGTGGGAATGTGAATTGGTACAGCCACTATGGAGAACAGTATGGAGGTTCCTTAAAAAACTACATATAGAAATACCATATGACCCAGCGATCCCACTACTGGGCACATACCCTGAAAAAACCATAATTCAAAAAGAGTCATGTACCAACATGTTCATTGCAGCTCTATTTACGACAGCCCGGACATGGAGACAACCTAAGTGCCCATCATCGGATGAATGGATAAAGAAGATGTGGCACATATATACAATGGAATATTGCTCAGCCATAAAAGGAAACGAAATTGAGCTATTTGAAATGAGGTGGATAGACCTAGAGTCTGTCATACAGAGTGAAGTAAGTCACAAAGAGAAAGACAAATACCATATGCTAACACATATATATGGAATTGAAGAAAAAAATATGTCATGAAGAACCTACGGGTAAGACAGGAATAAAGACACAGACCTACTGGAGAACGGACTCGAGGATATGGGGAGGGGGAAGTGTGAGCTGTGACAAAGCGAGAGAGAGGCATGAACATATATACACTACCAAACGTAAGGTAGGTACCTAGTGGGAAGCAGCCGCATACCACAGGGATATCAGCTCGGTGCTTTGTGACCGCCTGGAGGGGTGGGATAGGGAGGCTGGGAGGGAGGGAGACGCAAGAGGGAAGAGGTATGGGAACATATGTATATGTACAACTGATTCACTTTGTTACAAAGCAGAAACTAACACACCATTGTAAAGCAGTTATACCCCAATAAAGATGTTTTAAAACAAAAAAATTTCCATCAATCAAAAGCCCAGGACCAGACGGCTTCACAGGCGAATTCGATCAAACATTTACAGAAGAGCTAACACCTATCCTTCTCAAACTCTTCCAAAATAGAGCAGAGGGAGGAACACTCCCAAACTCATTCTACGAGGCCACCATCATCCTGATACCAAAACCAGACAAGGATGTCACAAAGAAAGAAAACTACAGGCCAATATCACTGATGAACATAGATGCAAAAATCCTCAACAAAATACTAGCAAACAGAATCCAACAGCGCATTAAAAGGATCATACACCATGATCAAGTGGGCTTTATTCCAGAATGCAAGGATTCTTCAATATACGCAAAGCAATCAACGTGTACACCATATTAACAAATTGCAGGAGAAAAACCATATGATCATCTCAATAGATGCAGAGAAAGCTTTCGACAAAATTCAACACCCATTTATGATAAAAACCCTGCACAAAGTAGGCACAGAGGGAACTTTCCTCAACATAATAAAGGCCATACATGACAAACCCACAGGCAACATCGTCCTCAATGGTGAAAAACTGAAAGCATTTCCACTAAGATCAGGAACAAGACAAGGTTGCCCACTCTCACCACTCTTATTCAACATACTTTTGCAAGTTTTAGCCACAGCAATCAGAGAAGAAAAGGAAATAAAAGGAATCCAAATCGGAAAAGAAGAAGTAAAGCTGTCACGCTTGCAGATGACATGATACTATCCATAGAGAATCCCAAAGATGCTACCAGAAAACTACTAGAGCTAATCAATGAATTTGGTAAAGTAGCAGGATACAAAATTAATGCACAGAAATCTCTTGCATTCCTATATACTAAGGATGAAAAATATGGAAGTGAAATTAAAAAACACACTCCCATTTACCACTGCAACAAAAAGAATAAAATATCTAGGAATAAACCTACCTAAGGAGACAAAAGACCTGTATGCAGAAAATTATAAGACACTGATGAAAGAAATTAAAGATGATACACATAGATGGAGAGATATACCATGTTCTTGGATTGGAGGAATCAACACTGTGAAAATGACTCTACGACCCAAAGCAATCTACAGATTCAATGCAATCCCTATCAAACTACCACTGGCATTTTTCACACAACTAGAACAAAAAATTTCACAATTTGTATGGAAACACAAAAGACCCCGAAGAGCCAAAGCAATCTTGAGAACGAAAAACGGACCTGGAGGAATCAGGCTCCCTGACTTCAACTATACTACAAAGCTACAGTAAACAAGACACTATGGTACTGGCACAAAAACAGAAATATAGACCAATGGAACAGGATAGAAAGCCCAGAGATACACCCACGCACATATGGTCACCTTCTCTTTGATAAAGGAGGCAGGAATGTACAGTGCAGAAAGGACAGCCTCTTCAATAAGTGGTGCTGGGGAAACTGGACAGGTACATGTAAAAGTATGAGATTAGATCACTCCCTAACACCATACACAAAAATAAGCTCAAAATGGACTAAAGACCTAAATGTAAGGCCAGAAACTATCAAACTCTTAGAGGAAAACATAGGCAGGACACTCTATGACATAAATCACAGCAAGATCCTTTTTGACCCACCTCCTAGAGAAATGGAAATAAAAACAAAGATAAACAAATGGGACCTAATGAAACTTCAAAGCTTCTGCACAGCAAAGGAAACCATAAACAAGACCAAAAGACAACCCTCAGAATGGGAGAAGATATTTGCAAATGAAGCAACTGACAAAGGATTAATTTCCAAAATTTACAAGCAGCTCATGCAGCTCAATAACAAAAAAACAAACAACCCAATCCAAAAATGGGCAGAAGACCTAAATAGACACTTCTCCAGAGAAGATATACAGACTGCCAACAGACACATGAAAGAATGCTCAACATCATTAATCATTAGGGAAATGCAAATCAAAACTACAATGAGATATCATCTCACACCAGTCACAATGGCCATCATCAAAAAATCTAGAAACAATAAATTCTGGAGAGGCTGTGGAGAAAAGGGAACTCTCCTGCACTGCTGGTGGGAATGTGAATTGGTACAGCCACTATGGAGAACAGTATGGAGGTTCCTTAAAAAACTACAAATAGAAATACCGTATGACCCAGCAATCCCACTACTGGGCACATACCCTGAAAAAACCATAATTCAAAAAGAGTCATGTACCAACATGTTCATTGCAGCTCTATTTACGATAGCCCAGAGATGGAGACAACCTAAGTGCCCATCATCGGATGAATGGATAAAGAAGATGTGGCACATATATACAATGGAATATTACTCAGCCATAAAAGGAAACAAAATTGAGCTATTTGTAATGAGGTGGATAGACCTAGAGTCTGTCATACAGAGTGAAGTAAGTCACAAAGAGAAAGACAAATACCATATGCTAACACATATATATGGAATTGAAGAAAAACATATGTCATGAAGAACCCAGGGGTAAGACAGTAATAAAGACACAAACGTATTGGAAAACGGACTTGAGGATATGGAGAGTGGGTCGGGTGAGCTGTGACAAAGCGAGAGAGAGGCATGGACATATATACACTACCAAACGTAAGGTAGATAGCTAGTGGGAAGCAGCCGCCTACCACAGGGATATCAGCTCGGTGCTTTGTGACTGCCTGGAGGGGTGGGATAGGGAGGCTGGGAGGGAGGGAGACGCAAGAGGGAAGAGACATGGGAACATATATATATGTATAACTGATTCACTTTGGTGTAAAGCAGAAACTAACACACCATTGTAAAGCAATTATACTCCAATAAAGATGTTAAAAAAATAAATAAATAATCAATGGCAATAAGGACATACATATAGGTAATTACCTTAAATGTAAATGGATTAAATGCTCCAACCAAATGACATATACTGGCTGAATGGATACAAACACAAGACACATATATATGCTGTCTATAAGAGACCCACTTCAGATCTAGGGACACATACAGACTGACAGTGAGGGGATGGCAAAGGGTATTCCATGCAAATGGAAGTCAAAAGAAAGCAGTAGTAGTAATATTTATATCAGACAAAATAGACTTTAAAATAAAGACTGTTACAAGAGACAAGAAGGACACTACATAATTATCAAGGTATCAAACCAAGAAGAAAATATAACAATTGTAAATATTTATGCACCCAACATAGGAGCACCTCAATATATAAGACCAATGCTAACAGCCATAAAGGAGAAACTGAGAGTAACACAATAATAGGGGAAACTTTAAAACCCTAATTTTATCAATGGTTAGATCATCCAGGATGAAAGTCAATAAAAACAATATGCCTTAAATAACACGTTAGATCAGATGGACTTCATTGATTTCTATAGAGCATTCCATCCTAAAGCAGAATACACAATCTTTTCAAGTGTACATGGAACATTCTCCAGGATAGATCACATGTGGTGCCATAAAGTAAGCCTCAGTAAATC
Source organism: Stenella coeruleoalba (assembly GCF_951394435.1). Lineage (NCBI taxonomy): Eukaryota > Metazoa > Chordata > Mammalia > Artiodactyla > Delphinidae > Stenella > Stenella coeruleoalba. Next base: position 41,816,741 of record NC_137153.1, read on the forward strand.
TGAAGAAAATTGAAATTATATCAAGCATCTTTTGCAGACAACACTATGAGATTACAAATCAACCACAAGAAAAAAAAACTGTAAAAAACACAAACTTGTGGAGGCTAAACTACAGACGCCTAACAACCAAGGAATCACTGAAGATATCCAAGAGGAAATTTAAAAATACCTAGAGACAAATGAAAATGAAAACATGATGATCCAAAACCTGTGGGATGCAGCAAACGCAGTTCCAAGAGGGAAGTTTATAGCAATATAATCCTACCTCAAGAAATAGGAAAAATCTCAAAGAAACAACCTAACCTAACTAAAGCAACTAGACAAAGAAGAACAAACAAAAGACAAAGTTAGTAGAAGGAAAAAAATCATAAAGGTCAGAGCAGAAATAAATGAAATAGAGAAAAAGAACAGACCAGTCACAAGTACTGAATTGAAACTGTGATTTAAACAGTCCCAACAAACAAAAGTCCAGGACCAGATGGCTTCACAGGCGAATTCTATCAAACATTTAGAGAAGAGTTAACACCTATCCTTCTGAAACTATTGTAAAAAAATTGCACATGAAGGAATACTCCCAAACTCATTCTATGAGGCCACCATCGCCCTGTTACCAAAACCTGACAAAGATATCACAAAAAAAGAAAATTACAGGCCAATATCACTGATGAACATAGATGCAAAAATCCTCAACTAGCAAATACTAGGAAACCGAATCCAACAATACATTAAAAGGATCACATATGACTATCAAGTGGTATTTATTCCAATGATGCAAGGATTTTTCAATATCCACAAATCAATCAGTGTGATACACCATATTAACAAATTAAAGAATAAAAACCATGTCATCACCTCAGTAGATGCAGAAAAAGCTTTTGACAAAATTCAACACCCACTTATGATGCAAAGTCTCCAGAAAGTAGGCATAGAGGTAACATACCTCGACATAATAAAGACCATATATGACAAACCTACAGCTAACATCATACTCAATGGTAAAAAGCTGGAAACCTTTCCTCCAAGATCAGGAACAAGAAAGGGTTGTCCACTCTCACCACTTTCATTCAACATAGTTTTGGAAGTCCCAGCCATGGCAATCAGAGAAAAAAAGGAAATAGAAGGAATCCAAACTGGAAAAGAAGAAGTAAAACTGTCACTGTTTGCAGATAACATGACACTATACATAGAAAATCCTAAAGATGCTACCAGAAAACTACTAGAACTCATGAATGAATCTGGTAAAGTTGTAGGATACAAAATTAATACACAGAAATCCATTGCATTTCTGTACACAAACAATGAAAAATCAGAAAGAGAAATTAAAGAAACAATTCCATTTACCACTGCATCAAAAAGAATAAAATACTTAGGGATAAACCTACCTACAGAGGCAAAAGACCTGTACTCTGAAAACTATAAGATGCTGATGAAAGAAATCGAAGATGACACAAACAGATTGAAAGATATACCATGTTCCTGGATTGGAAGAATCAATATTGTCAAAATGACTATACTACCTAAGGCAACCTACAGAGTCAATGCAACCCCTATCAAATTACCAATGACATTTTTCACAGAAGTAGAAAAAAATTTTTTAATTTGTATGGAAACACAAAAGACCCCGAATAGCCAAAGCAATCCTGAGTTGGGGTGGGGGTGGGGGAACAGGAAACAGAGCTGGAGGAATCAGGCTCCCTGACTTCAGACTATACTACAAAGCTACAGTAATCAAAACAGTATGGTACTGGCACAAAAATAGAAATATAGATCAATGGAACAGGATAGAAAGTCCAGAGATAAACCCACGCACATATGGTCAATTAATCTACAAAAAAGGAGGCAAGAAAATACAATGGAGAAAAGATAGTCTTCTCAATAAGTGGTTCTGGGAAAACTGGACAGCTACATGTAAAAGAATGAAATTAGAACATTCTCTAACACCATATACAAAAATAAACTCAAAATGTATTAAAGACCTAAATGTAAGGCCAGATTCTATAAAACTCTTAGAGGAAAACAGAGGCAAAACACTCTTTCACATAAATCGCCACAATATCTTTATGGATTCACCTCCTAGAGTAATGAAAATAAAAACAAAAATTTTTAAAGTGGGACCTAATTAATCTTAAAAGCTTTTGCACAGCAAAGGAAACCATAAACAAAATGAAAATCCAACCCACAGAATGGGAGAAAATATTTGCAAACGAAGCGACCAACAAGGGATTAATCTCCAAAATATACAAACAGCCCATGCAGTTCAATATCAAAAAAACAAACAACCCAATCAAAATGGGTGGAAGATCTAAATAGACATTTCTCCAAAGAAAACATATGGATGGCCAAGAGGCATGTGAAAAGATGCTCAGCATTACTAATTATTAAAGAAATGCAAATCAGAACTACTGATACAATGAGGTATCACCTCACACTGGTCATAATTGGCCATCAACAAAAAATCTACAAACAATAAATGCTGGAGAGGGCGTGAAGAAAAGGGAACCCTCCTACACTGTTGGTGGGAATGTAAATGGGTACAACCACTATGGAGAACAGTATGGAGTTTCCTTACAAAACTAAAAACAGAACTACCATATGATCCAGCAATCCCACTCCTGGTCATATATCCAGAGAAAACCATAATCTGAAAAGCTACATGCAACCCAATGTTTATTGAAGCACTATATATAACAGCCTGGACATGGAAGCAACCTAAATTTCTATCAACAGATGAATGGATTAAGAAGATGTGGTACATATATACAATGCAATGTTACTCAGCCATAAAAAAATAATGAAATAATGCCATTTTCAGCAAGACGGATGGACTTAGAGATTATCATACTAAGTGAAGTACTAAGACAGAGAAAGAAAAATATCATATCACTTACATGTGGTATCTTAAAAAATGATACAAATAAACTAATTTACAAAACAAAAACAGACTCACAGACTTCAAAAACAAATTTATGGTTACCAAAGGGGAAAGATGGTGGGTGGGGGGCAATAAATTAGGAGTTTGAGATTAACAGATACACACTATTATATATAAAATAGATAATCAATAAGGACCTACTGTATAGCACTGGGAACTCTACTCAATACTCTAATAACCTATATGGGGAAAGAATCTGAAAAAGAACAGATATATGTATATGTATAACTGATTAACTTTGCTGTACACCTGAAACACAACATTGTAAATCAACTATACTCCAATATAAAATAAACAAAAAATAATAAACATGATACAAGAAAGAAAACTTTATTCTAAAAAAATAGAATGTTATGTCTAGGACACATGTTGGACATACATTTAACTTTTTAAGAAACTGTTGAATTTTTTTCCAAAGAGGTTGTGTCATTTTATATTTCCATTAGCAGTGTATAAGAGTTCCAATTCTTCCATATCCCTGACAACACTTGATATAGTTAGTCCTTTTTTCTTTTTAACATATTTATTGGAGTATAATTGCTTTACAATGGTTTGTTAGTTCCTGCTTTATAACAAAGTGAATCAGCTATACATATACATATATCCCCATATCTCCTCCCTCTTGTGTCTCCCTCCCACCCTCCCTATCCCACCCCTCTATGTGGTCACAAAGTTAGTCCTTTTAATTTTAGTCATTCTAATAGTTTATAGTGTTATCTCATTGTGGTTTCATTTTTCATTTTCCTAATGACTCATTTTGTTGAGGATACTGCCGTTCATGTATGTTCTTTGGTTTAGCATGCATTCAAATCTTTCACCCATTTTTTTTTTACTAGGTTGCTTGTTTCCTTATTATTGAGTTTTGAGAGTTCTTTATATATCCTGGGTATTACTTTATCACATATACACTTTGGGAATCTTTTATCCCAGTCTATGGTTTTTCTTTTTGTTTTCTTAACAGTATCTTTTCAAGAGCAGACATTTTAAATTTTGATGAAGCATATTTTATTGATTTTTTTTTTTTTTTTTTGGTATGTGGGCCTCTCACTGTTGTGGCCTCTCCCATTGCAGAGCACAGGCTCCGGATGCAGAGGCTCAGCGGCCATGGCTCACAGGCCTAGCCGCTCTGCAGCATGTGGGATCTTCCCGGACCAGGGCACGAACCCATTTCCCCTGCATCGGCAGGTGGACTCTCAACCACTGCACCACCAGGGAAGCCCCATTTTATTGATTTTTTTCTTTTATGGATCGTACTGCAGTATTGTATCAAAGCGATCTTCGTCTAACCCAAGGACATAAAGATTTGCTTGTATGTTTTCTTCTAGATATTTTATACTTTGAGGTTTAACTTAAACTCAGCTCTAAGGTCCATTTTTCCTGTCTTTCCCTTCCTTTTTTGTGGGGACTCCAATTACAAGTATAGTAGACACTGATGCTCTTTTCATTTATTTAAATACTTTTTCTCTTTGTGTCTCATTTTGGACAGTTTGTATTGTTATGTCTTTAAATTCACTGATTTTTGCTTCTGCAAAGTCAGACATGTAGTTAATTCAACCATGTGTGTGTTTGTGTGTGTGTGTATAATCTCATACAATGTAGTTTTCATCTCCAGAAATTTGATTTTTTTAAAAAAAATTATCTTCCATGTCTCTACTTAATCCTTTGCGCAAATAGAATATCTTTAATGTCCTTAACTGCTATTTATAACATCTGTGCCAGTTCTGGGTTTGTTTTGATTCTTCTTGTTATGTGTCATATTTTTCTGCTACTTTGTATACATGGTAATTTTTTAGTGGTAATTTTTAATTGAATGCTAAACATTGTGAATTTTACTTTATTTGGTGCTGGATACTTTTCTACTATAAATATTCTTTTGCTTTCTTCTGAGATGCGCCAAGGTTTCTTACAAATAGTTTGAACCTTGGGTCTTGCTTTTAAGATTTGTTAGGAGAGAGTGGAGCAGAATTTGTCACAGGGCTAATAATTCCCCACCTCTGAGGCAATAATCTTCTGTGTATTTTACCGAAAGCCCCACGAGTTACAAGTTTTTCAGTCTTGCTTATGGGAACAGGCACTATTCCCTGCCCTGTGCGAGTGCCAGACACTATTTCTTCTAATCTCTTTGGTGGTTCTTTCCCAGTTATGAAGTAACTTCCTCATGCACATGTGTTGATCATTACTCTGCTGCATCCTTTAGGGAGACGCTGCAGATCTGATTTCTCTCTTTGTCCCCACTCTCTCCTTTCTGTTATTCTGGTTTGTGTTATTAACAAAGAAACTGACACTCACAAATTTCTCAAGTACCACACTCAAGCTCACAAAGTCAGGAAGTGATAGGGCTAATATTTGGAGTCAGATCTTCCTTAGTACATGGCAGAACTCTGGCCTAGCAGCAGGGGTTGGGGAGAATAACTGGTTTCATTTTCACGGTCACCTGAGTAACTGATAATGAGAAGCACGAGTAGAGGGCAGTCAGCTCTCAAATAGTGAGCAGAAGAAGGCCTCAAATGTTGGCTTTTGATGGTGGACAGGAGGTAATTCTTTTTCAAAAGATATACGGTCAGGTAAAATTGGGAAATTCATTTTGCTAGAAGCTCAGCTGCAAATAAAGGAAAACCTTAGTCAAGCAAAGAGGCAGAGATCAAAGGAAGCTCAGGCCACTTATGTAGAAAGGAATGTCTGAGAGAATAGAGGATGTACCTTCCTCTTGTCCTTGGAGCAGATGATGGCACTATTTATGGAATTCTCCCCTGGAAGAACACAGACTCTTTCCTTCAAGCTAGAATTGGCATGTTTGCAAAAGGATTTATCCAACGTTAGAGATTTACTTTGCAGGGAGGAGCAGGGGCAGACCATGAGGATTCCAGTGAATGGGGCAGTTTGCACCCAATTTAAATTTGATCTAGATATTACACGTCAAACTTTTGGAAACTTAATCCTCTGGCGGGACCTGTGGGCTGGAGGCCAGATATCTGATAGCCATGCTGGTTAGAGAAGCCAAAAACCAACACAGTTGAAAAGAGGACTGACTTTTAAAGTTGTCAGGCCAGAGCAATGGACCATGCCAAGTGGCCTCTGGGATGGGCAACAACTGGTCAGGGACAGAATTGCAAGGCTGAATATCAGAATAATTGGATGCTTGGAGCCAACAAAGAGGCATGAAAAAGTAGAAGGGAGAGAAGTCATGCAGCCAGGGAACATAGGATGTCCCCAAAATGAGACCCCAGTGCTGCCAGGAAGAAGTTAGGGTGTGGTCAGATGATGAAGGCAGAAAGCTTAGGATAAAGGTTGATGGATATATTTTTATTGAGAGAAACCATAAAGCAGAACACTCTGAGAAACCCCCTTTGCCCCACAATGAAGGATTTAGCATTATTCCAATTTTGAAAAAAAAAACCGAAGTTAACATTGGTTATTCTTGTGCAGTAGGATTATGGGTAATTTTTATTTTGCTCTTCGTAACTTTCTTTTTTAAGCTTTCTTCCATGGGTTTGGATTCTTTTCATAATAATGATGATGAAAACCAGCAGCCTGGAAGCCACAGGAGGGCAAAACAGGGTTGGAGCTCCTTCCAAGCCTCATTATCAGAGAACTGTCATTATTTGACCCACCTAGTGCTTCCCTGGAAGACTCTACTTGCAGTGCTGTCTTGATTTGATCTGACTTAGGGCTTGCCCTGACCGAGAAAAGCTTTTTCCCCAGGGACACTTGTACAACACATTTAGAGTCAACTGTTCAAAGCCTGCCTGAAGCAGTGAATAACAGTTGTGGCGAACAACAGGCTTATTAAAAATCTGAAAAGAAAAAAAAAAAGAAAATCTGGGGAATGAGATGCCCATTGGGCCTTTGAAAAGCTCTGATATATTGTTAGGAATCTAGAAAGCCATGAGCATACAGCATACATACAGCTGTGAACATGTCCTAGAGAGATGTGAGAAGGCTCTAAGTTCTCACCTGAGGCTCTTGGCAAGCAAGAAGTGAAACTTAAGGCAGAGTTGTCAATTGCCTGGCAGTTGTGTTAAAGACACGCATTCACACACACACACACACACACACATTGCCCATTAGCAAAAACTGGGAGACTTATTGGTTCCCAACATTTACAGAAATATCTGTCCAATCATTAGCTGAGAACTAACCTGAGCAAGCAGAGACTTCAGTAGCTGACAAAGAATACAGACTTGACATAATTAGTTCAGAAGAGTCACTAAATAAACAACAAACAGCAATAACAACAGACAGTGAAGAGGGGGAAATTCTGAATTCTAAAACTTCTACAATATATTATTGAAAATGTACATTTTTCAACAAAAAATTATGAGACACACAAAGAGAGAAGAAAATATGGCCCATAAACAAGGGGATAAAAGGAACAAATAAAAACTAACACTGAGGGAGGACAGATGTGGGACTTAATAGACAAAGGCTTTAAATCAGCTATTTCAAATATGTCTGAATGTCTAAAGAACTAAATAAAAGTATGAGATTAATGTCTTTCCAAATAAACATCAATAGAGATAGAAATTATAAAATGAACCAACATCAATAGAGATAGACATTATAAAATGAACCAAACAGAAATTTTGGATTTGAAAAATACAACAACTGAAATGAAAAAAATCACTAGACAGGCTCAACAGCAGATCTGAACTAGCAGAAAGAATGTGCAAACTTGAAAATAGGTTGATTGAGATTATCCAGTCTGCGGAAGAGAAATAAAAAGAATAAAGAAATTTGAACAAATCCTAAGAGGTCTGTAAGACACCATCAAGTGTACTAACATAATCATAATGGGATTCCCAGAAGGAAAGGAGAGAGAAAAAGAGGCAGAGAGAATATTTGAAGAAATGGCTGAAAACATCGCAAATTTGATGAAAAACAGTACACACCCAAAAAGCTCCACCAACTCCAAGTAGGATAAACTCAAAGAGATCCACAATTAGACATATAATCAAACACCTAAAGACAAACACAAAGAGACAATCTTGAAAGCAGCATCAAGTAAGAGATCCTTAGAAAGGCTAACACTTGATTTCTCATTAGAAAACGTGGAGACCAGAATGAACTGGGATGACATATTTCAAGTACTAAAAGAAAAAGACTATCAACCAAGAATTCTATACCCGGCAAAACTACCCTTCAAAAATGAAGAAGGGATTAAGATATTCCCAGATAAACAGAAAATCTGTCACCAAGAAACCTGACCTACAAGAAATATTAAAAAGTCCTTCAAACTGAAATGAAAAAACACTAGATGGTAACTCCAACGCACATGAAGAAACTGATAGAGCTAAATCAATAGGTAAATATTAAACATAAATATGAATAGTTTTTGTAACTCTTTTTCTCCTCTATTATTTAAACAGGGAACTGCATAAAGTGATAATCGTAAATCTATGTTGATGGCCGTACAATGTACAAGGATGTAATGTGTATCACAATAACAACATGAAGGTTGGCACAGAGGCACAAAGCTGTATAGGAGCAAAGTATATCACTGAAATACAGCTGGTATTAATATGAACCAGATTGCTATAAACTAACATGTTAATTGTAATCCCCTGGGCAACCACTAAGAAAATGACTTAAGTCACATAGGAAAATAAATGACAGGGAAATTAAAATGGTACACTAGAAAATAAATATTTAGTACAAAAGATGGCAGTAACGGAAGAAGAGAGAAATGAAAGACATAAGACGTATAGAATACAAATAGAAAAATGGCAGATGCAAGTATTATCAGTAATTATACTAAGTGTTAGTGGACTAAACACTCCAGTTAAAAGATATTGACAGAATTACCCAACTATATGCCGTTTATAGTATACCACAATTAGAGATCAATAACTGAAGGAAATATGAAAAATTCACAGATGTGTGGAAATTAAACACACTTTTAAACAAACAGTGGATCAAAGAAGAAGTCACAAGGGAAATTAGAAAATACATTGGGATGAATGAAAACAAAAACACAACATATCAAAACTTATGGGATGCAATAAAAGCAGTGATCAAAGAGAAATTTATAGTTGTAAATGCCTATGTTAAAAAGAAGAGGTCTCAAATAAACTAACCTTCCACCTTCATAACTAGAAAAAATAGAGCAAACTAAACCCAAAGCAGGCAGAATTGAGGAGAGAATAAATATTAGAGCAGAAATAAATTAGAGAATAGATAATTGATACAGAAAATAAATAAAACCAAAAGTTGGTTCTTTGAAAAGATAAACTGACAATTTTTTAGCTAGACTGACAAGAAAAAAAAAAGATACTCAAATTACTAAAATCAGAAATGAAAGATACTATTTCTGACCTTACAAACATAAAAAGGGTTACAAGGGAATAATATTAACTGTTGTATGCCAACAGATTAGATAATGTAGATGAAATGGATACATTTCTAGAAAGACACAAACTACCAAAACTCAATCAAGAAGAAATAGGATATCTGAATAGGCTTATAACAAATAAAGAGATTGAACTGGTAATCAAAAACTTCCCACAAAGAAAAGCCCAGGCTCCAATGGCCTCACTGGTTCATTCTACCAAACATCTAAAGAAGAGTTAAGGAACTCCTGTAAAAAATATACAAGGAAGGGACACTTCGCAAATCATTACCATGATACCAAAACAAATAAAGAAATCACAAGAAAACTACAGACCAAGATCACTTATGAATATAGATGCAAAGATCCTCAATAAAATGTAAGCAAACAGACTCCAGCAACATATAAAAAGGGTAATACACTATGACCGAGTGGGATTTATTCCAGGAATGCAATGTTGATTCAATATATGAAAAGCAATCAGTGTAACATAACATATTAATAAAATAAAGAAAAAATTATAATCATTTCAATAGATATGGAGAAAGTATAGGCATGCCTCATTTTATTATGCTTCACTTTATCACACTTTACAGAGAGAGGTTTTTTTTTTTTTTTTTACAAGCTTAGGGTTTGTGGCAACCCTGTGTTGAGCAAGTCTATCGGCACCACTTTTCCAACAGCATTTGCTCACTTCATGTCTCTGTGGCACATTTTGGCAATTCTTACAATATTTCAAACTTTTTCATCATTATGATATTGGTTATGGTGATCTGTGATCAGTGATCTTTGATGTTACTATCGTATTAATAATTGCTTTGGGGTGTCACAGACCACAACCATTTAAGACGGCAAACTTAGATAAATGTGTGCGTTCTGACTGCTCCACTGACCAGCTGTTTCCCATCTCTCTCCCTCTCCTTGGGCCTCCCTATTTCTTGAGACACAACAATATTGAAATTAGGCCAATTAACAACCCTATAATTGGCCTCTAATTATTCAAGTGAAAGGAAGAGTCACATGTCTCTCACTTTAAATCAAAAGCTAGAAATGATTAAGCTTAAGGAGGAAGGCATGTCTAGAGCTGAGAGAGGCCCCAAGCGAGGCCTCTATGCGTCAAATGGCCAAGTTGTGAATACAAAGGAAAAGTTCTTGAAGAAAATTAAAAGGGCTACTCCAGTGAACACACAAATGATAAGAAAGCTTAACAGCCTTATTGCTGATGTGGAGAAAGTTTTGGCAGCCTGGATAGAAGATCTAACCAGCCACAACATTCTCTTAAGCCAAAACCTAATCCAGACCAAGGCCCTAACTCACTTCAATTCTATGACGGCTGAGAGAGGTGAAGAAGCTGCAGAAGAAAAGTTTGAACCTGCAGAGGTTGGTTGATGAGGTTTGAGGAAAAAAGCCGTCTCCATAACAGAATAGTGCAAGGTGAAGTAGAAAGTGCTGATGTAGAAGCTGCAGTAAGTTGTCCAGAAGATCCTAGCTGAGAAAATACATGAAAGTGGCTTAAATAATAGCATTCCAATGTAGACAAAACAGAAGAAGATGCCACCTAGGACATTCATAGCTAGAAAGAAGAAGTCAGTCTGACTTTAAACCTTCAAAGGACAGGCTGACTCTCCTGTTAGGGGCTAATGCAGCTGGTGACTTTAAGTTGAAGCCAGTGCTCATTTACCATTCCAAAAATCTTAGGGCCCTTAATAATTACGCTTAATCTACTCTGCTGTGCTCTATCAATGAAACAACAAAGCCTGGATGACAGCACACTTGCTTACAACATGGTTTACTGAATATCTTCAGCCCACTGTTGAGATCTATTGCTCAGAAAAAAAAGACTCCTTTCAAAATTTTACTGCTCATTGACAATGTACCTGGTCACCCAAGAATTCTGATGGAGATGTACAGTGAGATCAATGTTGTTTTCATGCCTGCTAACAAAACAACCATTCTGCAGCCAGTGGATCAAGAAGTAATTTTGATTTTCAAGTCTTATTTAAGAAATACATTTCATAAGGCTATACCTGTCATAGATAGTGTGATTCCTCTGATGGATATGGGCAAAGTAAATTGAAAACCCCCTGAAAAAGATTCACCATTATAGATGCCATCAGGAACATTTATGATTTGTAGAAAGAGGTCAAAATATCAACATTAACAGGAGTTTGGAAGAAGCTAATTCCAACCCTCATGGATGACTTTGAGGGGTTCAAGACTTAAGTGAAGGAAGTAACTGCAGATGTGGCGGAAATAGCAAGAGAACTGGAAGTGGAACCTGAAGACATGCCTGAATTGCTTCAATCTCATGTTAAAACTTTAATGGATGAGGAGGTGCTTCTAATGAACGAGCAAAGAAAGTGGTTTCTTGAGATGGAATTTACTCCTGGTGAAGAAGCTACGAGGACTGTTGAAATGACAACAAAGTAGTTAGAATATTACATAAACTTAGTTGATAAAGTAACAGGAGAGTTTAAGATTCACTCCAGTTTTGAAAGAAGTGGGTAAAATGCTATCAAACAGCATTACATGCTACAGAGAGATTGTTTGTGAAGAGTCAATTGATGTGCAAACTTCATTGTTGTCTTATTTTAAGAAATTGCCACAGACACTCCAACCTTCTGCAACCACCATCCTGATCAGTCAGCAGCCATCAACATCGGGGCAAGACCCTGCACCAGCAAAAAGATTACAACTAGCTGAAGGCTCAGATGATGGTTAGCATTTTTAGCAATAAAGTATTTTTTAATTAAGGTAGGTACATTTTTTAGACATAATGCTATCACATTTAATAGACTACACTATAGTATAAACATAACTTTTATATGCTCTGGGAAACCCCAATATTCATGACTCACTTTATTGCAATATTCACTTTATTGTGGTTGTCTGGAACTGAACCTGCAATATCTCTGAGGTATGCCTGTATTTGACAAAATCCAACATCTTTTCATGATAGAAGCACCCAACAAACTAGGAAAATATAGAAACTTCTTCAGCTTTGTCAAGAGCATCTTGTCAAGAAAAACCTACGGTTATCATCATGCTTAATGGGCAAAAACTGAAAACTTTCCCCCAAAGATCAGGAAAATGTCTTCTCTTACCATTCCTTTTCAACATTGCATTGGAGGTTTTATCTTGGGCAATTAAACACGGAAATAAAATAATAAGCATACAAATTGGAAAGTAAGAATTAAAACTATCTCTATTCTTAGATGACATGATCTTGTCAAATCTACAGATTACACAAATGATTAGAGCTTACAAATGAGTTCAACAAGGTTGCAGGATACAAAATCAATATACAAAAATCAATTGTATTTCTATAATCTAGCAATGAACAATCAAAAAATGAAATTAAGAAAACAATTCCATTTACAATAGCATCACAAACAATAAAATACTCAGTGATTAATTTAACAAAATAAGTGCAAGACTTGTACACCGTAACAACAAAATATCATTGAAAGAAATTAAAGAAGAACTAACTTTATGGAAATACGTCCCATATTCATGGATTAGAAGATTCAGTAATATTAAGATGGCAATACTCACCCAACTGATTTCCAGATTGGAGGCAATCCTTATCGAAATCCCAGCTGTCTGTTTTGCAGAAATTGGCAAGATGGTCCTAAAATTTCATACGAAAATGCAAGGCACCCAGAATAGCCAAAACAATCTCAAAAAAAGAAGAACGAAGTTGGAGGACTCACACTTCTGGATTTCAAAAATTAATACATAGCTACACTACTCAAGGCAGTATGGAACTGGCATAAGGATAGATAGGTTGATTCGTGAAATATAATTGAGACTCCAGAGATAAACCCGTATGTTTATGGACAATTGATTTTTGACAAGGGTACCAAGACAATTAAAAGGGGAAAGAACAGCCTTTACACCAAAAGGACAACTGGATAGCCACACAGAAAGTAATGAAGTTGTATCTATTCCTCACACCAAATTTAAAAATTAACTCAAAATGGATCAAAGGTCTAAATATAAGAGCTCTTAAAAGAAAACATAGGAATAAAATTCAGTAATCTTAAATTAGGCAATGGTTTTCAAATATGACAATGAAAGCACTATCAACAAAATAAAAAATGGAGTTCATCAAAATTAAACACTTTTGTGCTTCAAAGGACCCCATAAAGAAAGTGAAAAAGACAACCGAGAGAATGGGAGAAAATATTTTTAAATCATACATCTGTTAAGAGTCTAGTATCTAAAATAAATGTTACAATTCAGTAAAAACAAAAATAACCCAGTTTTAAAGTGAGTAACAGATATGAATAGATATTTCTCCAAAGAAGATATACAAATGTCCACTAAGCACATGAAAAGATGTTTCACATCATTAGTCTTTAGGGAAATGCAAATCAAAAGCTCAATGAAATACATGCTAGGATGGCTTAAAAAGAAAGATGGTGAGGATATGGAGAAATTGAAACTCTCATGCATTGCTGAAGTATAGCTGCTCTGAAAAATAGTTTGGCAGTTCCTTAAAAAGTTAAACACAGAATTACCATATAACCCAGCAATTCCACTCCTAGGTATATACCCAAGAAAATTGAAAACATGTTCACATGAAAATAGTTGAACTTGAACGTTTGTGACATTATCCAAAATAGCACAAAGAGTGGAAACTACCCAAATGTTCATCAACTAATGAATGGATAAATAAAATGTGGTATAGCCATAGAATGTGATATCATTCAGCCACGGGAAAAATGAGGTACTGATGAGACAGGCTGGGACCTGGGACCCTTTGCTGCAAGTGTTTGCACCTGGACAAATGTCTCCTTGAGCAACAGAAACTATACAAAGAAACTATAAGAGACTGAAAATAAATGCTGGCACGCACAGTTGAGGTGAATTATGAACAAGATACAAAAAGACCAAAAACCCAACTGCCACTTCTGAGGTGTCAGGAGCAGAAGCAGGGTACTGCGCATGCCCCCTGCACACACCACCACCAAAGGGGTGGGCAAACCACCCCTCTGGCCTGATGCCTGGACCCGCCCTTACCCTCACCCCATATAAGGGACCAACTCGCCTCCACTCAGGGAGTGAGCAAGGGAACCTGTTACTTGGTTTTGTTCTCTTCTGCTGCAGCAGGAGTCCCAGTTAGGCCTTGCCTGAATTTAAAGAGGCCAAGAACCCGGGTCAGTTACACTGATGCATGCTACAACATGAATGAATCCTGAGAACATTATGCCAGGTGAAAGAAAAACCAGACACAAAGGGCCACAATGTTGTATGACTCCATTTTTATGAATTGCCCCAAATTGGCAAATTCACAGAGACAGAAAGTAGGTTAGTCATTTCCAGGGACGTGGGGGGTGGGAGAATGGGTGGAGAGTGACTCCTAATTGGTACAGAGCTTGACTGGGGATAATGAGAATGTTCGGGAATAATATAATGCTAATGGCTGCACAACTCTGACTAGATTAAAACCACTGAATTTTATATTGTAAATGGGTGAATTTAGTGGTAAATGAATTATATCTCAATATTTTAAAAAGTAAGTCAGATCACACCATTCTTCTCAAAATGCTTCAACAAGTTCCTAGCTCAGAGAAAAAGTCAAAGGAATACAAGACTCTGTAGAGCCACTGCTCTGACCACTGCTTCTCTGAGCTCATCTCCCAACACTCTCCCACCTGACAGTCCCCTCCAGTCACACTGCCTCCTTTCTGTTTTTTAAACACGTGATCATGCTCCCACTTCAGGGCCTTTGCATTTGCTTTCCCCTCAGCCCTGGATTCAATCCTCCACATACCTGCACAATTAACTTCTGCACCTCTGAGGTCTTTGCTTGAATGTCCCCCTTTCAGTGAGGGCTACCCTAACTACATGCCCCAGTATTTCTTTTCCCCATCCCTACCTGGTTCTTCTCTTTTGCATTTATCCCCGTCTAAAATACAGCACGCTTCTCTTATTTATTTCTTACTTCGTATTTATTGTCTGTTTCCTCCCACTAGAATTTAAGGTCCGTGACAGCCAGAATTTTTGTCTGCTTGTTCACTACTATATGCTTCACACTCTACTGGGCAGACAGTAGGTGCTTAGTAAATATCTGTTGGTGACTACAGAATAAATGTATGCCTACAGGGATAAACGGATTTGGAGGACCTGTTCCGAGAATGAAAGCATTTCCAGGTTCAAACAACAGACATACAAACGACTTTGGGGATAAACTTTTTTGAAGGTTGGATACTGCCTTTTATCAAACACTTATCCAAGCCTAAGAGCTGTCAGATGTTTTCTGACACCTGCTAGTTAATCATCGTGACCACACATGAAAGTGGCAGGCCCCAGGCCCTTTTCTTTCAGCAGCCAAGCGTGTGAGCTTTGCTCAGCTTCTCATCTTTGATGCCCACATTTTGCTTGTACTTCTTCCTCGATTTCACACAGTGACAGGAACTGCTGGGGAACTCTCTCTGTCTCTCTGTCTCAGGATATTTGTGCTTTGAGTCTGTCTAACTCTGCACAGCTCTGCACACTAAAGACACTCTGGATGTGCCTACTGATAGGAGAAGGAGTCCTCCAGCAGGAACTCCATGCCATCTGACCTCGCAGCCTCCTGAGCTCCAGCCTCCTGAGCTCCAGAAAGCATCTTTGTTGTGCTTCCACATGCGCCCTGCAGGAGCACACATGATTAAATGTACAAACGTTTAACAGCAGGCTCAATGCACAGACTTTTGTATTATTGTTTTTAACTTTTGATTCATTCACTCTAGGGATTCAGCCTTTCCTTGATGGAGACCTAAAACATGAGAGAGAGAAGTTTTGGGGGCTTCTAAAAAATCATAGTGCTTTCAGGAATTTGAGTCTTAGCACGAAAAAATCCCATCTGCTGCTGCCATCTCCACCTTTCTATTTTGCGGATAAAATAGCTCTTGCTTTGTGTCTGTGTGTAGAGCGTGGCAAAAAGATAGGAAACTCAAAAAATGTCAAAGGACCATTTCTGTCATCTTCAAAATCTCTTTCTCCTCTGGTATCCTGAGATGTCTGTCCTCTTTAGTCACAAAAATGTTTTCTCGGGCTTCCCTGGTGGCGCAGTGGTTGAGAGTCCGCCTGCCGATGCAGGGGACACGGGTTCGTGCCCCGGTCCGGGAAGATCCCACATGCCGCAGAGCGGCTGGGCCCGTGAGCCATGGCCACTGGCCCTGCGCGTCCGGAGCCTGTGCTCCGCAACGGGAGAGGCCACAACAGTGAGAGGCTCGCGTACCGCAAAAAAAAAAAAAATATTTTCTCTGCAGCAGCTGATCCTACCTGTGCTAATGATTTCAAGTAGCACCTGTAATCCAAATTAGTATAATCCAGAATCTAGCCCCAACACACCTGTTTTTGGTCTGCCTAAATATCCCACAAGTCCTTCAGCTTCTTTCTATCCAAGACTAACTTGTTATCTTTCCACCAAAACAAATTTTTTTTAAATTTAATTAAAATTAAATTTATTAATTAAATTAAATTTTATAAAATTAATACGAAATAAGAACCCCTGGTTCTCCTTCTGTTGTCAAGCCTGACTAATAGCATTACTTTCTCCCCCTCGAGGAAACCAGGAAATTCAAAATCAAGCTTGGCTCTCTGCTCTGTCTCCATGCAAATTCTGTCAGTCACTAAATGACTACTTTGACCTTATTTTAATGAACTTCCTAAATTTTCCTGACCAGATATCTTTTGAAGAAGGATTACCCTCCTGCTCACACTCAAAAGCCAACAGTGGGGGCTTTCTTCTGCTCACTGCTTGAAAGCTGACTGCCCTCTACTCCCATTTTGCAACACTGATTACTTGGGTGACCGAGAAAATGAAACCAGTTAACCAGTTGTTCTCCCCAGCCCCTGCTGGCTGGCCTGGTGCTGGGCCTGGGTTCTGCCTTGTGCTAAGGAAGATCTGGCTCTGTTACCGAACCAAACTTGGGTCCACTCGCCCAACACACAACTACACCCAAATCTACCGACACTGGGCTGTGGTGAAGGAAAGTACAGTGGTTACTGCAAGGGACCCAAGATGCGGCCAAGCAAGGAGAACAGGCAGCTCATGCTCAAAAGACCCAAACTCCCTGATGGCTTTCAAGGAAGGGTTTTTTAAAACTGTATGAGGGAGAGGGTCATAGTGTCTATCATCAGCTCCTGCACAGTTCTGTTTGGTTGATGGCGAGGTAACAGGGTGCTATTTCGGGAATCTCAACCATCAACCTTCTGGCTCCAATCAGTCTGGGGTCTAAGCCCTGTGAGGTCAGCACGCAGTTAACTTCTTCCACCTGGTGGGGGTTTTAAGTATCTGCAAAACAACTCAAGGATAGGTCTCAGGACTTAACTATAGCCCTTGATGAGGAACTAAAGGTCCTTGACTTTGTTCTATGCATAAACTATTATTATTTTGTCCTGCTGGACTGTTTCCTTTGTTTTTGCATTTCTCTGATTAAATTTGCCCTTGGAACTCAGGAAAGGCCTAACAGGCTAAAGCTTTTCTACAAACAAGATGCCAGGACACAGGGCGTCTGTGCCCAGGAAGGCCCCACAGGGTCCTGCTCGGTTTCAACCCTATCACTTCCAGCCTATGTGAGCTTGGATGTGATATTATATGCATGCATGCAATAACACAGAAATCAGACCTATAAACATAGGTTATTGTAAGAAAGCATGGTAAATGCATAAGGTTGTAGAGATCCATAGGTTATCCCATTCTACTGGGCTGAGCCTCCCTAGATTTCTAAGGAAGGCTGTGCAAATTTTGCAGCTTCCATTTTTACTTTCAGGGAGGACTATACTATGGGAATCCCCACTACTCAGAAGCTGAGTCCCTCTCCCGTTTCACCACCATGCTGCCTCCTGAAAGTGGGCAAATGAGGCCCATGGTTCCCAGGGGTCCAGGCCTAACTCTAAAGCCCGGCTGGGGCTGTCTAAATCAATCCTGAGGTCCCATCCGATTGTCCAATAAAGGATAAGGCCCAGAGGGCTGAGAAATCTGTTGCCTAGTGCACATGCATTATTCTCAATGAGAACATTATTTCTTTACAAACACAGATTCATTGTTCTGAATCCTAAGTGTGAACCAGGAATTGGAGCTAAGAGAATCTTACATTTAGAGCCCTAGGCTCAGCTACTCTCCCACTCCTCCTAGGGAGACATCTCTCTCTGCACCCACGCCCCGCTTTCTACAAGAGCTTATATTAAGGAGACTGAAGCCGGAATTAACTGGACTATATACCGTGGGCCACTGCTTTGCCAAATGAACAGGAGCGAAGGACGAGGCTGCCCCCAAGTGGGAAACCCGCAAAAAACAGCGACGCTTCCAATCAGCTTGCAGTTCAGTTCAAGAAACTGAACGGGCTCTGCATTTCCAGCTCGCAGGAATTCCCCTCCTAGAAAGCTGCTGGGGAGGAAATTAGGGTGCATATTCTTTTACTATTACGGGGGGGGGGGGGGGCGCTGAGAAAACAGAAGAGGCGGACCCGTTGTCTCCCAACCTCCCGACCCTATAAAGCACCTGGTTAAACGCAGACTCCGGATCCTCGCCGCGGAGATTTTGATTTGCTAAGGCAGCAGCACTGGGAACCTGGGGTCTAGGTTTCTAACCAAGTGCTACTGATCATCCGGCAGATTTGGAAATTCTTGGATGGGAAGCAACTTTCTGTTTTCCTTCCCGGGTCTCGAGCAGGAGCCGAGCTCTTGTGGGCCATGGGAACCCAGAAGTTGCTGTCTTCTCCTGATCTTTCTCGCAGCCCCCAGCCGCCACTCTGGCGTCTCCCCAGCAGCCACTGCGGAACCCCGCCCACCAGCCCCGCGTCGGCCCCGGGTCCGCCCAACCACCGTGGTTTCCATGGCGACCCGGGCTGCGCCGCGTGCAGCTTCCCTAGCGCAGTGTAAGGTTGCATTTCTGCCCTAGCGTCCGCCGCCCGACCGAGAAGGGGCTTCTAGTCCAGGACAGTCAAGCTAAGAAGTTACTTTTATTATTAATATTGATTTGAGTATTTCTTGTGCCCTTTTCTTATTTAAAATAAGCTGTAAGAGTTTTGTTTTTTCTGGGGGGTGGGGGAGTAGGAGGAGAGGAATTCGTGTGACGTGTCTTTCTAGTAGTTTTTTTTTTTTTTTTTTTTTTTGCGGTACGCGGGCCTCTCACCGCCGCGGCCTCTCCCGCCGCGGAGCACAGGCTCCAGACGCGCAGGCCCAGCGGCCACGGCCCACGGGCCCAGCCGCTCCGCGGCACGCGGGATCCCCCCGGACCGGGGCACGAATCCGCGCCCCTTGCATCGGCAGGCGGACCCCCAACCACTGCGCCACCAGGGAAGCCCTCTAGTACTTTTATGTAACATCTCACCTGCGTATTCCAATGCTTGGGATAGCATTTGGCTGAAAGAATTCATCATTTCTACTTGCCTTAGCGGTTTACCTTTCTTTGCAGAGTCCTTCCGCGGTGCACGCACGAGGACACTTAAGTCTTAAGGTTTATGCATGTAGGTAGTAACCGTCCACACCGAGGTGATTCCCAGACTGTGGGCTTCCTGTTCCTTACTTTACTATCCCGTCCTGCCCTTCCTTCCACGGGCTGCTGCCTCTGCCGAACCAGATGGAGGACGTCAGTTTCTCAGGGGGCCCAGGTGGGAACGCAAAGACTGCTCTCAGAAGGTCTGGGCGGAGCCTGGCGCTCAGAGTCCTTGTTATTCTAATCAAGGAGCCCCAGCTCATTCTAATCAACTTCCATTAGGAGAGGGCCACAGCTTCTGGAAGGGCTGGGTTTTCTGGTTGTCAACCCTTGGGCCTGGGCATACTCTCAAAAGGTGCCGTAAGTAGCATGGTCCTACCCCGGGGGCCAGTCGGCTTTTCTTTTTTGTCATCCAGGAGGACCAGTGAGTTAGGGTGCTTCCTTGGGGCAGTTTGGCTGTTCAGGATGGCCAGAGGCTAAGTGGAAACCTAGGCACCTCAGGAATCCTGTTGATGTGTGGAGTAAATGCTGGGGAGAAATGGGGAGCTCTAGGGAGGGGTGTTGCTTTTACTTTTCTCAGTAACCCAATGGGGAACTATTATTATTTCAACTTTACAGAAGAAGAAAGGGGAGAACAGAAAACTTCAGCAACTTGCCCAGTGGTGGAGTCCAGAATTAAACCACGCAGGGTCTGGCTTCCAAGCTCAGTACCTGAACTTAGTTTCATTTTCTTTTGACATAATGGAGCTTTTATTCAAGCCTCACCCCTCATTAATTTTTAAAAAATTTTTATTGGAGTATAGTTGATTTAAAACTCATTAATTCAAGCAAATTCATTCACTCATTTAACAGCTGTTTCATCTCCCCCTTTCCCGAACCCCTCCAACTGTAGTTCCATGGGGACAGAGACAACCACATCAATTTCATTGTGTTCAGGAATGTTTGCTCTTAGGAAAGTTTGATGAATGAATAAAGAGCAAACAGAATAAGTGCTTCAGAGTTTTTTTGCGTTTATCATATAAATTAAAGAAGGAGACATAACAGATTTATAATTACCTTTTCTGGGCCAGGCACCTAAGATATTTTATCCCTATTTATTCCTGAAGCATGAGATAGGGATGGAGTGTAAGTTTCACTTGTTTCCTCTCTTTTTTTTTTTTTGATGAGGAAACAGGTTAAGACACACTGATCACTTGTGGTGGAGCTGGGATTTAGACTCAGCATTGTTTGCCTGAATCCCAACCCTACACTTTTCCCATGTAACCACACTGCCTGCTGGAGCATCGATCATGACATCATAGGGATCAAGGGGAAGGTAGAATTTTTTTTCTAAGTGACAAACCGGCAAGTGAAAGTTTGATTGTAGGTGTGTTATTCTTTGGCCAGACAACAAGCGCATGCACGAGAGGAGAGAGCAAGTATGTGAGTAATAGCAAAGTGCAGAGGCTGGGAGAAAGTTCCCCATGTCCAGAAGACTGTTCTTTGGCTTAGGTCCTGGCTTAGGAAATCCCGAAGGCTCCACATTAAAACACAGGCATTCCCGCCTGTAAAACTAGATGATTACTTACCAGCTCCTTCCATCACAGGCTTGCCTGAGATGAAATTGCAGGGTTGTTTTTTTTTTTATAACTAAGAAGGTGTTGTGTAAGCACCAGAAACAGAACAATGTTGGATTTGGGGGGGAGAAAGTTTGCTGTAGAATATGTATTTCTTAAAGCCTGTGGTGTGTGTCCTGGTTTATCTTCCTAGAAGAGTCTCTTCTGGGCTCTAATCGTTTATCAGAGGGCATGTGGTTTGGTTTTAGGTAAAAGCCAACCTCTGTTTCCAACGTGTAACTGATACACTCTCCTAGTTTTCCCAGCCCTTAATTTGTTAACACTTACGTTTTCTTTTCTCTCGTTCGGTTGCCATTTTCCTTTATATGTCCCCTGTTGTCCCTCTCAGTGTCACGAGTTTTTGTATTAACCATGCCCCTTGCCTTTGCCTTGACTTCTGCTCCGCCTGCCAGGGTTTTTATGGATGATAGTTAAGGAATCCTGGTGGCTACCTTGGAGAAAACCAGGGTCTTGTTATGCCTGTAGGTGGCATGTGCAGACTGCAGTCTGGGGTGGGGGGTTGGGGGGCAAGGCTTAATTTCTTGGAAGATTTCAGGGGATTGCAAGAAACAGTATTGAAACAACGAAGTACTGAGGTCTTAAAAACATCTTGGCCTTCAACAAGGAGTGAGGTACAGACTTATTAAGCAAACATCTGTTTATCTGCATATACTGACACCACCAGTTCTCCACTATGCTCTCAAGTAATTGCAAACCATAATTTTAAAACAGCTTTTTCTTTTTTCTTTAGCTTCTGATGTTTTCTTTTCCACAGGCAGGGCAGTCAGTTTGTGTTTGACTTAATCACCTGTCCATTGGAATCTAAAAGCACATCTTGACTGTGTGTCGGTTATGTCAATGCAGAGCCAACTGAGTAATTGAAAGTAGTATAAGTTAAAAGTAGTAGTAATTAAAAGAGAAGTAGTAATTTAAAAACAAAAGTAATAGAAGAGAAGCCACCGCAATGAGAAGCCAGCACACTGCAACAAAGAGTAGCCCCCGCTTGCTGCAACTAGAGAAAGCCCACATGCATCAACGAAGACCCAACGCAGCCCAAAATAAATAAATTAATTAATTTAAAAAATAACAATAATAAAAATAAAAGTAGTAGTAATTGGGCTTCCCTGGTGGTGCAGTGGTTGAGAGTCCACCTGCCAATGCAGGGGACACGGGTTCATGCCACGGTCTGGGAACGTCCCGCATGCCACAGAGCGGCTAGGCCCGTCAGCCATGGCCGCTGAGCCTGCGCGTCCGGAGCCTGTGCTCCACAATGGGAGAGGCCTGCATAACGCAAATAAATAAATAAATAAAATTAAAAAGAAGATATAATAAATGTAAATATTTATGCACCCAACCTAGGAGCACCTCAATACATAAGGCAAGTGCTAACAGCCATAAAAGGGGAAATCGACAGTAACACAATCATAGTAGGGGACTTTAACACCCCACTTTCACCAATGGACAGATCATCCAAAGTGAAAATAAATAAGGAAACACAAGCTTTCAATGATACATTAAACAAGATGGACTTAATTGATATTTATAGGATGTTCCATCCACAAACAACAAAATACACTTTCTTCTCAAATGCTCATGGAACATTCTCCAGGATAGATCATATCTTGGATCACAAATCAAGCCTTGGTAAATTTAAGAAAATTGAAATCTTATCAAGTATCTTTTCCGACCACAACACTATGAGACTAGATATCCATTACAAGAAAAAAAACTGTAAAAAATACAAACACATGGAAGCTAAACAATACACTACTAAATAACCAGAGATCACTGCATAAATCAAAAAATATCTAGGAACAAATTACAATGAAAACATGATGATCCAAAACCTATGGGATACAGCAAAAGCAGTTCTAAGAGGGAAGTTTATAGCAATACAATCCTACCTGAAGTAACAAGAAACATCTCAAATAAACAACTAACCTTACACCTAAAGCAATCAGAGAAAGAAGAATTAAAAAAATGCAAAGTTAGTAGAAGGAAAGAGATTATAAAGATCAGATCAGAAATAAATGAAAAAGAAAGGAAGGAAATGATAGCAAAGATCAATAAAACTAAAAGCTGGTTATTTGAGAAGATAAACAAAATCGATAAACCATTAGCCAGACTCATCAAGAAAAAAGGGAGAAGACTCAAATCAATAGAATTAGAAATGGAAAAGGAGAAGTAACAAGTGACACTGCAGAAATACAAAGGATCATGAGAGATTACTACAAGCAACTATATGCCAATAAAATGGACAACGTAGAAGAAATGGACAAATTCTTAGAAAAGCACAACCTTCTGAGACTGACCAGGAAGAAATAGAAAATATAAACAGACCAATCACAAGCACTGAAATTGAAAATGTGATTAAAACTTTTCCAGCAGGGCTTCCCTGGTGGCGCGGTGGTTGGGAGTCTGCCTGCCGACGCAGGGGACACGGGTTCATGCCCCAGTCCAGGAAGATCCCATATGCCACGGAGCGGCTAGGCCTGTGAGCCATGGCTGCTGAGCCTACGCGTCCGGAGCCTGTGCTCTGCAACGGGAGAGGCCACGACAGTGAGAGGCCCGCGTACCGCAAAAAAAAAAAAAAAAAATTTTCCAGCAAACAAAAGCCCAGGACCAGATGGCTTCACAGGCAAATTCTATCAAACATTTAGAGAAGGGCTAAAAGCTATCCTTCTCAAACTCTACCAAAATACAGCAGAGGGAGGAACACTCCCAAACCCATTCTACAAGGCCACCATCACCATGATACCAAAACCAGACAAAGATGTCACACACAAAAAAAAACTACAGGATAATATCACTGATGAACATAGATGCAAAAATCCTCAATGAAATACTTGCAAACAGAATCCAACAGCACATTAAAAGGATCATACACCATGATCAAGTAGTTTATCCCAGGAATGCAAGGATTCTTCAATATATGCAAATCAATCAATGTGATAAACCATATTAACAAACTGAAGGAGAAAAACCATATGATCATCTCAATAGATGCAGAAAAAGCTTTCGACAAAATTCAATACCAATTTGTGATAAAAACTGTCAAGAAATAGGCATAGAGGTAACTTATCTCAACATAATAAAGGCCATATATGACAAACCCACAGCCAACATCATCCTCAATGGTGAAAAACTGAAACCATTTCCACTAAGATCAGGAACAAGACAAGGTTGCCCACTCTCACCACTATTATTCAACATACTTTTGCAAGTTTTAGCCACAGCAATTGAGAGAAAAAGAAATAAAAGGAATTCATATTGGAAAAGAAGAAGTAAAACTGTCACTGTTTGCAGATGACATGATACTATACATAGAGAATCCTAAAGATGCTACCAGAAAACTACTAGAGCTAATCAATGAATTTGGTAAAGTAGCAGGATACAAAATTAATGCACAGAAATCTCTGGCTTTCCTATACACTAATGATGAAAAATCTGAAAGTGAATTAAGGAAACAATCCCATTCACCATTGCAACAAAAAGAATAAAATAGCTAGGAATAAACCTACCTAAGTAGACAAAAGACCTATATGCAAAAAACTAGAAGACACTGATGAAAGAAATTAAAGATGATGCAAACAGATGGAGAGATATACCATGTTTTTGGATTGGAAGGATCAACATTCTAGTGAAAATGACTATACTACCCTAGTGCAATCCCTATCAAACTATCAATGTCATTTTTCACACAACTAGAACAAAAAATTTCACAATTTGTATGAAAACACAAAAGACCCCGAATAGCCAAAACAATCTTGAGAAAGAAAAATGGAGCTGGAGAGATCAGGCTCCCTGACTTCAGACTATACGACAAAGCTACAGTAATCAAGACAGTATGGTACTGGCACAAAAACAGAAATATAGATCAATGGAACAGGATAGAAAGCCCAGAGATACACCCACGCACATATGGTCACCTTATCTTTGATAAAGGAGGCAGGAATGTACAGTGCAGAAAGGACCGCCTCTTCAATAAGTGGTGCTGGGAAAACTGCACAGCTACATGTAAAAGAATGAAATTAGAACACTCCCTAACACCACACACAAAAATAAACTCAAAATGGATTAAAGACCTAAATGTAAGGCCAGACACTAGCAAACTCTTACAGGAAAACATAGGCCCAGCATTCTATGACATAAATCACAGCAAGATTCTTTTTGACCCACCTCCTAGAGAAATGGAAATAAAAACAAAAGTAAACAAATGGGACCTAATGAAACTTCAAAGCTTTTGCACAGCAAAGGAAACCATAAACAAGACAAAAAGACAACCCTCAGAATGGGAGAAAATATTTGCAAATGAAGCAACTGACAAAGGATTAATCTCCAAAATTTACAAGCAGCTCATGCAGCTCAATATCAAAAAAAATCAAACAACCCAATCCAAAAATGGTCAGAAGACCTAAACAGACATTTCTCTAAAGAAGATACACAGATTGCCAACAAACAATGAAATGATGCTCAACATCACTAATCATTAGAGAAATGCAAATCAAAACTACAGTGAGGTGTCACCTCACACCAGTCAGGGCGACCATCATCAGAAAATCTACAAAGAGTAAATGCTGGAGAGGGTGTGGAGAAAAGGGAACCCTCTTGCAGTGTTGGTGGGAATGTAAATTGATACAGCCACTGTGGAGAACAATATGGAGATTCCTTAAAAAACTAAAAATAGAAGTACCATACGACCCAGCAATCCCACTACTGGGCATGTACCCTGAGAAAACTGTAATTCAAAAAGAGTCATGTACTACAATGTTCATTGCAGCTCTGTTTACAGTAGCCAGGACATGGAAACAACCTAAGTGTCCATTGACAGATGAATGGATAAAGAAGATGTGGCACGTATATGCAATGGAATATTACTCAGCCATTGAAAGAAACGAAATTGAGTTATTTGTAGTGAGGTGGATGGACCTAGAGACTGTCAAACAGATTGAAGTGAGTCAGAAAGAGGAAAATGAATACCGTATGCTAACACATATATGGAATCTAAAAAAAAAAATTGTTCTGAAAAACCTAGGAGCAGGACAGGAAAAAAGATGCAGATGTAGAGAATGGACTTGAGGACACGGGAAGGAGGAAGGGTAAGCTTGGACGAAGTGAGAGAGTGGCATGGACAGATATACACTACCAAATGTAAAATAGATAGCTAGTGGGAAGCAGCCGCATAGCACACGCCAAGGATGTCAGAGCAGAATTCAAAGCTGACAGCTCCAGAGGTGAAGACCTCATCCAGAGACTGCCTGGGAGTCAAAGTATGCTCCCCTCTAGCAGCTCCAATGGAAGGAGAAAGGAATCAGACAATGTGGGGTTCAGTTTGGGGTCCCCCCAAACAGACGTTAAGCATAAAAATGGATGGAAACATGCCATCACGAGAGCTCAGGGAAGACTATTACGGGGAGAATGCCAAGAGGCTGTCTGAACAGAAGTGTGCCGAGTCCTGCTAACCTAACACATCCCAAAAGTTAAGTGGCCCCTCAGATGGCCAGCCTCTCGCTGAATGTGTCAGAGGGCCCCTGGGAGAACCGTGAGTTTCATGTACATCCATGGACCCACTGCATAGGCACACGGTGTGCTCAGCAGGGCTTGGTTTGACCAATTGTCACCACCTGGGGTAGACAGGAGATCAGTACAGACACCCTGAGTGGTCACCAGGCAAACAACTCATGAGCAATAGGAAAAGATACTGCCTTCAAGTCACCCCATTTCCAAAGAGATCTCCAAAGCCGATTTGAAGGGATCCTTCCCCCTCCAGGATGTTGGTGACAGCCTCTCCTGGAGGGGTGAGCCACCATGTAAACCAGAGCAAGGGGCCAGTGTACTGGAGACATTTTTCTAATAATTTTCTGCGTATGCCGAATAAGATCAGGGGTCTTTCTTCAGAAGAGAGCAACTCCTCTTGGCCTTTCCAGGGGCCTAGACTGTCCGAATCAGAATTGGTAATCACATCTCCAGAAGGGAGAGGCAAGTCTAAAGGTGCCAGCCTGGACAGGGAGGCCAGGGAGTGGAGAGATGGGAGTGAGAGCCATGCAGCTGTGGAAGGCAAAGGGGGCACCCATCCCCCAGGACAAGACTGTGCAGCAGAGGCAGCTCTGGAAGAGACTAGCTTTTGGAAACCTCAAGGCAACTATGGTATGAAACCAAAGCTGGGGAAGACAGTCTCATTGGCACTTGTATAACATGCCACGTGGCCACTGGGTTTGAGACACAAGCTCCTTCATATATTACCTCTTAGTTTCATTTTCCATAAATATGAAATGGGCATTGTCTTAGTCTCTTTGGGCTGCTGTAAGAAAAATACCGTACACTGGGTGGCTTAAAGAACAAATATTTATTTCTCACAGTTCTGGAGGCTGGAAAGTCCAAGATCAAGGTGCCAGCAGACCCAGTGTCTAGTGAGGGCCTGCTCCCTGGTTCATAGATGGCTGTCTTTTGCTGTGTTCTCACATGGCAGAAGCAGAGAGGGGAAGCAAGCTCTTCTGTGACTCTTTCGAGGGTACTAATCCCATTCGTGAGGGCTCCACCCTCATGACCTCATCTAATTCTAATCCCTTCCCAAAGGCCCTACCTCCTAATACCATCTCATTAGAGGGTAGAGTTTCCACATAAGAATTCTGTTGGGGGGAACAAACCTTCAATTCATAAGAGGGATAATTATCAGAGTAAAGTATAAACTGTGAGATACTATGCAAATACATTTATTGTGTGTGCGTGGCAGAACAAAAGCCATTAGCTAATTAAAAGTAATCTTAGAAAATAGTTATTTTGAAAGGTAAATGCTATAGCATTCTTCTGGTTGAATAGATATCTCTCTCCGATGCCTGCATTTTGCATGAGTGTGATGATTCTATTCATTTTGCTGTGTAGTAGTTTGTGTGGGAATAAGTATTATATGTGTTTCATCTAAAATACATTTTAACAACCAAGCATTAGAAAATAAAATCTGTCTCTCCAATTTAAGTGCTATGTAGGTAGAAAATGATTAATGCATTTTTATTTCATAGAATAAGCTCAGATTAGGAATTTAAAATACCTTGCTAGATCTTTATGTAAAAAATTTTCTTATTTGAATTCATTCTCTTTCCTTGTTTTTGGAAGTGAATTACATGATTTGTTACAAACAATAGTAAAATATAACATTCCAAAGCTATTTTGAGGTACAGATAAAATGGTAGAATATTATTAAAGTATGCTTATAATATTTTTATAAGATTTGGGAAGCTGAGTAACATGGCTTACATCAACAGAGATAACAAAATACATCTGGAAAATAAAATCTATAAAATCTAGATGAAGCATGAAGGATTTGTAACTTTGTATTTTATACTTCTAGGGAGGTTATGTTCTGCTACCCACAAAATGACCTCCAGAATGACCAGCTGTGGGGGACACTGGGAAATGTCCAGTACTGCATGTTCATCTCATAAACTTAGAGATGCGAAGCCAAGGTTTGACTTCTCTTTTGTTTTGTCACATAATAACATTTTAAATAACTAAGTATTAGCATTGGCAATCTTCTGAAAAATTAATTAACATTCTGGTTTATACACTGTGGTAAAATCAATTATGTACTGAAGGTCTACCATGTGCAAGATGCTGTACAGGATGCTATAACAGACACAGAAAGGAAGAAGAGGCAGTTACTCCAGAGTGTGGAGTTCTATAAGAGAAGCGCAACAGTGCTTGGGGAGCAAAGGAAGTTATGGTACTGGTGGAATCAGGAGAGGCCTTATTTGTCAGATAGTAAGAAAGGAGGCTTTGAAGGGTAGATAGTAGTTGAACAGATTAAAAAAAGGAATACCAGTTGGTGGAAATAGCATGAGTACAGTCATAGAGGTAAGATGCTTGGATTTTGTTGAAGGAGTAATGAGTTGCCTAATGTCCGGATTATTAGTCAGGATTGGTTTGGTTTCAAGTGATGGAAGCACTACTAAAACTAGTGGGGCATCAGAAAAAAATGAATTGGTTTGATTATTTGAAAATGTTTTGGGGTTTCATCTAGCAACTTAACACAATAACATGAGCTTTCAGTCTCTCTCCATCGCTTGGCTTTGCTTCCAAGATGGCAAGCACTCTCATCCATCTTTCATGTTGTATTTGGCAACTTTCTTATAGAGGTATCTTCTAAAACAGACTTCTCCAAAGAGTTCCTCAACTTTGTTTTCTCTTTGTTCTGGGATCCTTAACCAGTGCCGGAATATAGAAGCTGAAATGAAAAGCCTTGGGTATGAATCATGGCCCTGCCACTTATTAACTGAGGGGCTTTGAATGAGTTACTTAAACTCTCCAAGATTCAGTTTCATCATCTTCAAAATGGGCACAGTATTTACTCTTCGACTTTGAAGGAGTTTTGTGAAGATTAAATGAATAAAGTCCATGGAAGTACTTTGAAAATTATTAAGTGCTGTATACATGTAGGATTTGATGAGTCAAAGTAAGATTAATAGTATGTCTATTTGGTACATCCAAACTTATCCTAGAACTCTCTTACCTTTTTGGTAGGTGTTTATACCCCTTTCAGAAAACAGTCCATGTCATTGTCATTATCATCGTCATCAAAACAGTGAATGTTTTTTAAGTACCTACTCTGTATGTGTCAAACATGTTGCATTCAGTGTCTCATATATTCCTCCCAGCAGTCCATTTTACAGAAGAGGTCACTGATCTCAGGTGAGGATCTTGTCCAAGGTCACTTAGTTAGTAAGTGGCAGAGCCGGTGTCCAAACCCATTTGACATGAGAACGCTTGCTTTGAACCCCTCCGTTCTGTTTCCTCTCCAGCCTCCTATTCTTCAATCCTGTGGGCCATTAGCACCAGATTTCTTAACCAAGTCATGCCTATGCCACCACTGCTTTAAACTCTTTTAGATACTGCATAGATCTGTTCAGATTTCTGGTTATCCTAAATGCCATCCCTAGAATGTGACTGTGAACTTTTGGTTGAGTAGATTTCGCTGTGAAGACATCTGTATGTAGTATGCTGCTGATGTGTCCCTGTATTGAATTATAGCCACTGTGCACTGTTAG
Source organism: Stenella coeruleoalba (assembly GCF_951394435.1). Lineage (NCBI taxonomy): Eukaryota > Metazoa > Chordata > Mammalia > Artiodactyla > Delphinidae > Stenella > Stenella coeruleoalba. The sequence goes on from NC_137153.1 coordinate 41,847,069, forward strand.
ATTACATGTTTATGTGCCCTTTTTGAGCTTTATGACATAGAATCCATTTTTCTTGTTTCAGCCGATGTCTTTGGAAAGTGTAAGTGGTTTAATTCTCTGGAACCAAACTTATCAAAAGCACTTTTCCCTTGGGAACTTTTGGTTCGTTCCCAGTAATGAGTTTAACATTAAGATCTGTTGTCCCCCTAAGTTCATAGGATCCATACCCAGTGGACGTGCAGGGCTTGAAGCTTATATCTTGTACCCAGAACTGGCCTCTGGACTCCAGACGCATACATACACCTTCTTGATTGATGTGGCCATTTGAATGTCTCACTGGAGCTCCACACTTGGCAGGTCCAAAACTATATTCATGGATCCCCGCTCTCCATCCCGTAATACCACTGTTCCTCTGTAGTGTCCTCCACTGTGCACCTAACTGCCCAGGCTAGATCTCTGAGGTCATCCCTGCCTCTCCTTTTCCCACCTCCATATTTGGTCCTTTCCAAATCCTGTCAATTTTTACCTCCTAAATATCTTTTTGAATCCAGTGCCTCCTCTTCATGCTTGCCCCCTTGCCATCCGCTCTCCCTGGATGACTGCAAGAGCCTCCTACCTTGTCCCCTTAACCACTCTGACTCTCACTCTGATCTCCACACCACCATCAAAGGGATTTTTTCAAATGTCATAGAAGGTCACTCTGCAATGGATTGCTGTGGCCCTTAGAATAAAGATGGACCGCATTAACATGTCTCTCTGGGCTCAGGCTGTTTCCACCTCTGCCTCTTGCCCCCTTCACACCAACCGCAGGGCCCTCTTCAGTTTCCCTGTGGTGGTGCACGCTCTCTATCCCACCAGCAGCCCCTTACTTACTTAAGTGATAATCACTTCAGATCCAAGCCCAAAGCCCCATGAGAGCTTCCCACCCACCACCTTCAGACTAGTCTGGTCTACTTGTTTACTTGCTCCCAGAGTGCCCTGTTTTCCTCTTTCAAGGAAATGAAATGTAAAATGTAATTAAGTAGAATGTAAGGAGGGTCTTCAAGGTCAAGAACAAGTCTGTGCAGCTCACTGGGAACTAGCACAGTGCTTAGATCTTAATAAGCGCTCAATACTTATCAAATAAATGAATAAATGCAGAAATAACTGTAACGTTTGTGGGAAGCCACTCATTTTTAGTGGATTGCCATGTGTCTATCAATCAGTTCTGATCTATGTATTATTATATATATATGGAATATATGTTTGTATATTGTATATTCCACATATATAATAATTTCCATTTTGTTAGCTTTAAGAGTTGAGTTGGGACCTTTTAAGGAATAATTCAGATAAGAACATCTTTCTTTTTTAAACACTCCTTTCTTTTAAAGCCATTTCTGGTTTAAATTTTTCTAGAATACATTAGAAATCTTTCTGCCATTTCAGTATACACCAGTCATAGTTAAATATTGTCTTGACAATTGATGTTTGTTATGAATATTCACTATCTGTATTCTTATTTTATTCTTTTATTATTATCATCTATCTCATCTCTGAGTCATTGCAGCTGCCTGACTATGACATCTTTTTCCTAGCCTTATTTTCCTTCTACCTGCTTTAGATTTAGAAATTAATTAAGCATACTTGTTAAGCTTGTCTGTTAAATAATAGTTGATAAAGCTTTGAATGAAAACATAAGAAGCAAAGTGCATTCATTTTTCTTTGATACAGTGTTACTTTAGCTCTTTTCACCTATGTCCTGGACTGGCTTCTAGATGCTTGAAGTAGTGACACATTTGATAATCTGGGAAGAGCAATATTGCTGTAGATATTCATGGATTTAAGAATGACCGCATTTAAAATAGAATGCAAACCACCTGATAAATAAAACTGAAGAGAACACAAACCAAGCATGAAATTGCATCACGTGATTTCCCCTGTCTACATACTAAGTAGATACTCTTCAGGAGGTAACTAATTTGTAGTTAGGAATGGAGAAGTAGGAAAAAAAATCCCATTAATATCTACAGTTAGCCCAACTTCTGTATATTTGTCCACATGACAACAAATACTTTATTCCAAAAATGTTTCTCACAATTCTGTTTTTTTAAGTGGTGAAATAGGGATAGATTGCTTAAGGAGTTGCCCCAAGAATTCAATCAGTATTTGGAGATGTCTCCATTAGCAAGACTTCGGCAAAGAGAATCTCCAGGCTCTGCCATTCTCTACTTCAAAGGCACAATTCAGAATTATTTCAGCAAAATATGATGATAGGAAGACACTCCCCTCCCTGCTAAGAATTCTGGCTGGGCCATTCCTTGTATTCTGCTGCATCTTTGGGGGTGCCGAGTTTGGGGCTGAGTGAAATGGGCTGTGTAGAGAACTTCATTCCAGGCAGGGGTATGAGGGCGGCCTGGCTGACACAGTTGTCCTCCCATCAGCAGCCGGCTGGTCTGCTGGTTTGACCTGCCGGGCAGGTGTCCTTCTTCCCCAGCTTTTCAAGAGTCTCTCAAACCTGTGCTGTTGGCTGAAGTGAGTGACTTTTCTAGGAGAAGAGGGCTATCTTTCCGTCAAAAGTCTATGAATAGCTGCATTCCCCTGTTAGAACTTTGCAGCAGAGTCATTCCAGATAGCGAAAGCTTTTAAGTATAAAGTCCCAACAGAAGGGAGATGCCCTGGATTCCTGGGACCCACTTCTGGAGAGAAGTCAACTGGGGGCAGAGCAGCGGCTTCATCTCAGTCTCATTGCCTTGGTAACCTTAAGTAACTTCTAGCTCTTTTTACCCTTCAGAACAACAACAGAGGACTTGTCTTAACTAATTTATGTAACAAACTTTTGGAGACCCTATTATGAACAGATGCTGCCTTAGGCACTGGGGACACAGTAGGGAACAAAACAGACAAAATGTCCCTCCCTTCCTAGCACTTACGTTCCAGTGGAGTGAGACAGAAGATAAAACACACACGTAAATAAGTAACCCACAGGGACTTCCCTGGTGGTCCAGTGGTTAAGAGCTCTGCACTCCCAATGCAGAGAGCATGGGTTCAATCCCTGGTCGGGGAAATAAGACCCCACAGCATGGCCTAAAAATAAGAAAAAAAGACTGACCCATGAAATGTGGCAGATGGCAATAGGTGTTTTGGAGGAAAATAAAGCAGCAAATCAGGGTAGAGAGTGCTGGAGCGATTGCGATTTTACATGTGGTGGCCAGGGGTGTCTTACTGAGATGATAACTGTAAGAAACTGAGGAGAGGCTTCAGCGAAGGACCTGACCCTGACTGGGGGCCACAGCAAGTGCAGGAGCCCTAATTGCAAGCCTTGTTGTTGTCATTATTGTTGGTGTGTTCCTTTGGGAAGAATTTTATACGTGTGTGGGGATGTGTCTCTGCTGGTGCACGTCCTTAACAAATGCACACAAATGCCATCACTCAAGAGCATACCGTCTGCTAGTTTCTCACATCAGCATGTCTTAGAGGCCTTTCCACAACAGACAAACAGGTCTACTTCATTCTTCTGTGGCTGCATCGTATTCCGTGTCGTGTATGTGCTGTGTGTAGTTAACTAGCTCCCCATGAACGGACTGGGCTCCACTGGGTTCACAGCCCAGCTCCAGGTCTGAGAACTGGAGGGCATTTTCCCCACCCATTTCTGGGTTCTCCTTTGCTGTCACCCATATCAGCCACACAGGTGTATCTCGGCCCCTCTCGTACCAACATCTGTGCCTTCCTTGCTCTTTCCCGTCCTTCTCATCCTCAGTTCAGGAAAGACCTGACCACACTCGTTCCAGAGTCCTCAATACAAGTGTCACTCTTGCTGACAGATGTCCTGTCAGTGCCTCCTTTGGTCACTGATTCAGATGTGGAAGGAAACTCCGCGTAACAGGATTCAGAAATGCATTGTGCTGGCATGTCACCGACGGGCATGGTGTCACTCCCTGATGTCATCATGTTTCATTTCTTCCTAAGTCTGTGTTCATCTGGAATCTGAATGGGCCTCAGCAGCACTGAACAGGCGGCTTCATTCTGGCCTCTAGTGGATGATGCTATTTCAACACGCAGGCTGGCCCCATTAGTTAGCATTCCCTGCTGCACACAGACGGGCAGTGTGAGCAGCTCTACAGCTGCAGGCACATGTCCTTTTGTTACAAATATGTAACTCCCTGCAGCAGATCCCTAGCAGGAAAGTAAAACTGACTTCTGACTTTGTCTGAATATCTTTTCAGAAGTCAAGCGCGGCATAAACTCTACCTGTGTAGTGAAAAGCAAGTGGAAGAAAATAAAATTCTCATTTTCAACCCAGGAAAAAAAAAAAAAAAAGCACTTTTTTTTTTTTCTTGGTCCCTCCAAGTGACTCCAAAATCTATTGGGGAAAAATGATAACTTCTCAGCCTGCAAACTCCAGATGGGTAACCCAGTCTGTTTCCTGACCTAACATTCTGCCAGGCTTCAGAAGAGCATTGTATCTTTTTTCTCTTGTGGAAGGTCTTGGAAATATTTGGGTAATTAATAACCGAAGTAATTTGAGATGAAAGCATTCTAGTGCTTAGAACAGCATTTGTAACCTTTGGTATAGTTCCTTGTATGCAGAGGTGGTGGCTTTTGTGGCAATCCTCTTTGCTTCTTTCTTTGTCTAAATACTGAAGGTTTTCATTTCTCTTTGTAGTAAAATATTTTTTCTAGCTTGTCCATTTCCCCATCTATTTATAACTTTTTAAGTTGTATGGGAACAGAAAGCTACTACTTCTGCCTTTTCTCATCCTTTTGGGCTTTGTTTTCTTTGCTTTCTCCATCCCTGCTGGCTCCAAAGGCTACAGTGCCCTGTGCATTCGTTACTGAAACATGCTCTGTGAGTGGCACGTGGAGAGGGAAACTTGCTTCATTTTCCAAGCCCATTTAACGGGTTCATTCTGCCTGAGACTTTGGGCTGAGGTGAATGGTGGGCAGTAAGCGCAGGGAGGAACCTGAGATCCAGTCATTGGCTTCCTTACCTCCGTGTGATGCCGCATTAGTCAGCCCAGTGGATTAACACAATGGGGCTGCTCTCTGGGGTCTGCCACTCTCTGGGGCTGCTCTCTGGGGTCTGCCACTCTCTGGGGTCTGCCACAATGGGGCTGCTCTCTGGGGCAGCTGGCCTGGGGGTCCATCCACGTGTAAGAACATGCAGAGAGTGGAAGTGAAAGGCAGTGAATTATGCATAAGGAAAGAGGTTTCCTTATACACAGTAAAAGGGCAAAACCGTTGATGTTGCATTTTTTTAGATGATAGAAGAGGTGAAGCCTGTTGAGTTGTTTTTACCTAAATTGTGTGTTAGGTTGTCTGTGTCCTTCGAACATAGATGTCAGGTGGCTTCTTATTTCCAAATTATGTGTCTCTGGGTAATTTAGCAGAGAACACATTACTTGGGGAGTCCTTAAGTTGCATATTAAAGGAATGCTGAACTGTAGTCACTTAACTCTAATAAATAAAATGGTCCAAGAAGTCATTTTGTTCTGGGGGCATCTCTTAGACCAGAGAGAGATTTTATGAGTTGGGTGTGATTGCGATGATGTTGAGATGTACACATGAACTTCCAGAAGACTTCTCTGTTATGCAAGAACCAAGTGGTCCTGTCATCAAGCAAGTAAATTGTTTCCCTGTGCTTTTATTGCTGTAGATCTCAAAGCATTTCAAGACCATTTCAAGCATTTCCTCCGCTGAAGCAGAGGAGAGAAGCTCCACCAGGATTTATCCCGGTGCTTATGCTGTTGGTAGGTGGCCAAGTCGTTAATATGCAAAGTGGTCAGATCTGTCAGATGGATGCAGGTGAAGAGAGAACACTCACATGTGCCAGACCCAATTAAATGTGAAAGCCAGGAGGAACTGATAAGCAGGGGTGAAGGAAGGGAACCTAGAGCCACGCCTCTCAAACTGCTAGAGTGTTGGCATCACTTTCAGAGAAGCATTCATAAGATCTGTGGTCTCAAGAATAATTTTTACAACTTTCCTCCAAAAGTTCCTTATTAGAGAATCATCACTGAATGCCACCAGCATCACTTCTTTTTTTTTTATTTATTTATTTTTGGCTGCGTTGGGTCTGTGTTGCTGCGTGCAGGCTTTCCCTGGTAGCGGTGAGTGGGGGTTACTCTTTGTTGCGGAGCATGGGCTCTAGGCGCGTGAGCTCAGTAGTTGTGGCCTGTGGGCTCTAGAGCACAGGCTCAGTAGTTGTGTTGCAAGGGCTTAGTTGCTCTGTGACATGTGGGATCTTTCTGGACCAGAGCTTGAACCAGTGTCCCCTGCATTGGCAGGCAGACTCTCAACCACTGTGCCACCAGGGAAGCCCAGGAATTCTGTTTTTGCTTTGTTTTCCCACTGCTATATCACCAGTGCCTAGAACAGAGCCTGGCATGTGTAGGAGGTAAGTAAGTGTTTGTTAACTAAGGAACCAAAAAATGCATGAATGGTTGACTGACTGACATGGCTTAGCAGTGTGGCCGCAGTGGGCCTCCTCATCCTGTGCCCCTAAGTGAGTCCGACTTTCCACCCAGTCGTCAGCTTACTAGACAACCCCAGGGCCTCCTGACAGGGTCAGACGGCTGACCGCTGCCCCTGGTCTTCTGTCGGGCACATTGGAGAGAGAGAGCCCTGAGGGGGTTAAGCTGACTTAGTTCTCTCTTTCAAAACCGCGGAGCAGACAATTCACTGTACCTTCCCTGGAGTGAGTGATGGGTGAGAGAGAGGGCAGGAAAATTACTCAAACTGAAGCCCCACCACAGAAAAGCATGAAGCCCGTGACACACAACCACCATAATTCAGGAAGAAGATGCTGGTGGACTGAACATGTGCCCTAGAGCAGACCTCCAGAGGAGGGCCGAGCCTGTCAGTTGCAGCATGATCTCAAAGTGCAAAAGCCTATGGCAAAACCCCCAGTGCACAGATCTTGCTTTCTAGTACCATTCGCTCATAAAAGGAAGCTGTTCTCCTTGGAGAAATGGCTGATTCTAGGGCTGGTACAGGGAGTATACAAGATGAACCGAGACTACCTTGTAGTATCAGAAATGAAGGCATTGCTCGAAAAGCAAAAGGAATGGGGCAGGTCAAAGGGATGCAGGAGCCATCCTGGAAGAGCTGACCAAAGCTGGAATAATTTAAGCAATAAAATAAATAACCTGGTATTGGATTATAACTGAAAGTATAAAATATCCATGAGTCCATGCTGATATATAACTGAATGAATGAATAAGAAAGTAAGTGAGGGAGAAGAGATGAATCTTTCTTACTCAAGAATTCCAAGTAATTAATTTATTATTAATTTATGTAATAAGGCGGTGGAGCTTAAGCCTCCCCTGACTATTACAGTATGGGCTATACTTAGTGACTTACTAGAGTATGGAAGCAGGGGGAAAAAGTAACCTTACAGTGGAGAAACCTGGCCAGCACCACCTTGGCCAGGTGGTCAAGGTCAACATCATGAGTGGTAAGTCATGTTGCTAGAATGTGGCCCATGATGTAGAAGAAGAGCGCTACGCCTCTGTAGTCTTCTTCCCCCAAACCCATAAACCTAGTCTCACCAGGAGAAAAACGTCAGACGATCCCAAATCACGGAACATTCTACAAAATACCTGACCAGTACTCCTCAAAAGCATCAAGGTCTTAAGAAAGAAGGAAAGTCTGAGAAACTATCACAGGTAAGAAGAGCCTAAGGAGACATGGTGACTAAATGTAATGAGTTACCCCGGATGGGATCCTGGAAGAGAAGAAGGATGTTAGTGGAAAAACTATTATTAAAATATGAATAAACTGTGGAGTTTGTTTAATAGTAATTTGCCCATGTTGGCTTCTTAGTAGTAACAAATATACCATGGTAATGTAAGATGTTAACAGGCAAAATGGAGTGAAGGGTATACAGGAACTCTGTATTACCTCTGCAGCTTTTCTGTGTGTCTAAAACTATTCTAAAATAAAAGTTTTTTTTTTAAAAAAAGTGATGCAGAATTAGTAAGTACTTCCACTTAGAGCCCACCTGAGCCCATGCAGCCAGGAGCTTCAGTGGCTGACCCTCCTTGATCCTTGGAGGAGCTTTGCTGGATGTGGACTCAACAGGCCCTAAATATAAAATGTCTTTTATGGCATCAGGCTTCAGTATACTTGTTTCATCTGTTTATGCAAATGCTGTCTCCCTTCAACACTGCTGGTGGGTCTTCAGCCATTTACTGCCTAATTCACACTGTCTATCTTTATTTTTTTTAGACATATATGATTCTCCTTGTCTCAGATGTCACATTCACTACCGTAAAAAAACATTTATTTAAAGTTTTAATATATAACTCCATAGGTATGAGGCCATATGGAGGGAGGAAGCTACCATTTATTGGGTACCTCCTACATTGCAAGCTCTGTGTTCGGTGTGGTTTCATTCAATCCAAATAATGCAGGAGGGTTTGAATTTCGCCTAGCCCAGGAATGGATTCTCTCTCTAGAGCTCATTGAAATGCTTAGAATTACCAGCATACTAATCTTGTGTATAAAATTCCATTCATCCTAGTGAGGGTGGAGAAAAGATATTCTATAGGTTGAGTGTCCTCAGTTCTTAAATTTTCTTTTCTCTGATCTTGCATAAATTGTAGGTAATTATATCTTAGGAGAGTAAACCCCCTCTTTGTTCTCTCTCATCTTTCACAACAGGGATGGTTTCTGTATTGCCCTCCTGCAGGTCTGTCTGTTGAGTGTGATGCTGGTTGAGGTATATTGGGGCAGGCAGGGCAGGTGTCTGGGACCAAAGCTGTCCACCAGGAGTGTGGGAGCACAGTGTGATGGACAAGCACATGGTTTTTGTAGTTCTTTTCTATCCCACTTTCTGGCATTGTCTATTACTCCTGCTGCACTTGGATCACAGAAGCAGAGAACACCAGCAGCTCTGCACGACAAACGCATTCCTTATTCTGTACCTGAAACCTCAAAAAGAACTAGCATGGGGTGGATGTATTCATTTAATTTCTGGAGCTTATAACCTGTTCCTCACTAGAATTCTAGGCACATTGTCCAGTGCACCTTCTTGTGGTTTTTTCCACAGTACAGGCATCTTTATAAGAAAGAGGAATAAAACAGTTTGCATTTCAGCATGATGCTCCCATTTTCTCTTTGTGATTAAACTGCACTCTTCATTCCTTCAGTTAACCTGGAGCTATTTGTTTTACTTGCTCCTGATGCAGTCTTTATCCCTGTTGTCATTATCTAACGATTCTTTTTAACTTTTTATTTTGGAATAATTTTAGATTTACCGAAAAGTTGCGGCGATAGCACAGAGAGTTCACACAGCAGTCATCTAACTTTCCCGAATGTTAAAATCTCTAAATAATGTTTTAATCCAAGTCATTGCAAAACAAAACATTTTTTGTCAGGGGTAAGGGTGAGGGAGGTGGGAGGAGGGGGGCAGGAGTTTGATCCTTTGAAGTCAGCAAATCGTCAGAGGAAAACAATGATCAAGCTTAGGGCTTTTTAAAATTTTATTTATTTATTTATTTGGCTGCGTCGGGTCTTAGTTGCGGTATGTGGGATCTTTGTTTGCGACACGCAAACCCTTAGCTGTGGCATGTGGGATCTAGTTCCCTAACCAGGGATCAAACCCAGGCCCCCTGCATTGAGGGCACGGAGTCTTAGCCACTGGACCACCAGGGAAGTCCCCAAGCTGAAGGCTTTTAAGCATCATGGGCTTGTGTTTTCTCCAAGGGACCGTGTGTGCTGGCCTGATATAATCACAGACCACATGTGGGTTTTTTCCCCATAGATTCCAAGTGTTTAAAGAACGATGGCTAAAAACTGTGACCAAGCTGTGCCTTAAAATTGTTCAGATGAAATGAGTGAATCCACCTGGTGGCTTACCTGTTTGCATCACCTGATATCCTTTCATTTTCAGTCTGTCAAGTAATAAAGGGATAGCTGTGAGGTGGAAGGTGCTATTTCTGCAGGGAATTATAATTGGTGCCTGCCAGTTCTTCACTCTGTAATAGAACAATATAATAAAACTAAGGTGCCCTCTGTGTGCAGAAGGGCGATCATCTTTTCTGGTGCCTTTGTTAGTGAGTTGGGTTTCCTGGTGATTGAAAGTTCAAAACCCACAGACTTGTCACAGCTTCCAGGCTAGGCTTTCCTTTCTCTGAATTAAGTGTGGTTACTTGCAGCCTCCTTGAGGCTGCGGGGGTATTTGTTCATTACACTAGAGGGATGTGTTGCTGTTTGGTTTCCTCTGATGTGTCTCATGAGCCATATTTCTTTTCTTCTTCTACAATCTGTTGAAAAATTCCTTGGCAAGAATGTGCCTCAATATGTGGAGAAAGAAAATGAAGTACCCAGGCCATGTAATGTGTGAATAATCAACCTGCTAGTCTCAGTGTTTTTTTCATTTTGAAGAATCCCAGTGTTTCCAAGTGGGAAAAACCTTGCTTGAGTAAGAAAGTCATTTGGTGATCAGATGGGCATGGAATTTGGTGGATGGGAGAAGCTGATGAGTCCCTGAATTATGGTTTTTCCTAAAGCCAGGTGAGGATTTCAGAGGTTTTCCCAACAATCACTGCTTTAGCAGACTTGTGGCATTTGGAGTGAAAATGCCTTTAAGTGGATCATGGGTAATTATGTGTATTAACAAATGATTTAATGCAGATGGGAACTTTGGCAAACAGCCATGCCTTCTCCAGGTGTTCCAGTTCTCTCTTTTTTTTTTACACCTTTATTGGAGTATAATTGCTTTACAATGGTGTGTTAGTTTCTGCTGTATAACAAAGTGAATCAGTTATACATATACATATGTTCCCATATCTCTTCCCTCTTGTGTCTCCCTCCCTCCCACCCTCCCCATCCCACCCCTCTAGGTGGTCACAAAGCACCAAGCTGATCTCCCTGTGCTATGCGGCTGCTTCCCACTAGCTATCTATTTTACGTTTGGTAGTGAATACATGTCCATGCCACTCTCTCACCCCATCACAGCTCACCCCTCCCCCTCCCCATATCCCCAAATCCATTCTCTAGTAGGTCTGTCTCTTTATTCCCATCTTACCCCTAGGTTCTTCATGACGTTTTTTTTTCTTAGATTCCATATATATGTGTTAGCATACGGTATTTGTCTTTCTCTTTCGGACTTACTTCACTCTGTATGACAGACTCTAGGTCCATCCACCTCACTACAAATAACTCAATTTCGTTTCTTTTTATGGCTGAGTAATATTCCATTGTATATATGTGCCACATCTTCTTTATCCATTCATCCGATGATGGGCACTTAGGTTGTCTCCATGTCCGGGCTATTGTAAATAGAGCTGCAATGAACATTTTGGTACATGACTCTTTTTGAATTATGGTTTTCTCAGGGTATATGCCCAGTAGTGGGATTGCTGGGTCATATGGTAGCTCTACTTGTAGTTTTTTAAGGAACCTCCATACTGTTCTCCATAGTGGCTGTACCAATTCACATTCCCACCAGCAGTGCAGGAGAGTTCCCTTTTCTCCACAGCCTCTCCAGAATTTATTGTTTCTAGATTTTTTGATGATGGCCATTGTGACTGGTGTGAGATGATATCTCATTGTAGTTTTGATTTGCATTTCCCTAATGATTAATGATGTTGAGCATTCTTTCATGTGTCTGTTGGCAGTCTGTATATCTTCTTTGGAGAAATGTCTATTTAGGTCTTCTGCCCATTTTTGGATTGGGTTGTTTGTTTTTTTGTTATTGAGCTGCATGAGCTGCTTGTAAATTTTGGAGATTAATCCTTTGTCAGTTGCTTCATTTGCAAATATATTCTCGCATTCTGAGGGTTGTCTTTTGATCTCATTTATGGTTTCCTTTGCTGTGCAAAAGCTTTGAAGTTTCATTAGGTTCATTCGTTTAATTTTGTTTTTATTTCCATATCTCTAGGAGGGGGGTCAAAAAGGATCTTGTGGTGATTTACGTCATAGTGTCCTGCCTGTGTTTTCCTCTAAGAGTTTGATAGTTTGTGGCCTTACATTTAGGTCTTTAGTCCATTTTGAGCTTATTTTTGTGTATGGTGTTAGGGAGTGTTCTAATCTCATACTTTTACATGTACCTGTCCAGTTTTCCCAGCACCACTTATTGAAGAGGCTGTCCTTTCTGCACTGTACATTCCTGCCTCTTTTATCAAAGATAAGATGACCATATGTGCGTGGGTTTATCTCTGGGCTTTCTATCCTGTTCCATTGATCTATATTTCTGTTTTTGTGCCAGTACCATAGTGTCTTGTTTACTGTAGCTTTGTAGTATAGTCTGAAGTCAGGGCACCTGATTCCTCCAGCTCCATTTTTCGTTCTCAAGATTGCTTTGGCTATTTGGGGTCTCTTGTGTTTCCATACAAATTGTGAAATTTTTTGTTCTAGTTGTGTGAAAAATGCCAGTGGTAGTTTGATAGGGATTGCATTGAATCTGTAGATTGCTTTGGGTAGTAGAGTCATTTTCACAATGTTGATTCTTCCAATCCAAAAACATGGTATATCTCTCCATCTATTTGTATCATCTTTAATTTCTTTCATCAGTGTCCTATAATTTTCTGCATACAGGTGTTTTGTCTCCTTAGGTAGGTTTATTCCTAGATATTTTATTCTTTTTGTTGCAATGGTAAATGGGAGTGTTTTTTTAATTTCACTTTCAGATTTTTCATCCTTAGTGTATAGGAATGCAAGAGATTTCTGTGCATTAATTTTGTATCCTGCTACTTTACCAGATTCATTGATTAGCTCTAGTAGTTTTCTGGTAGCATCTTTAGGATTCTCTATGTATAGTATAACGTCATCTGCAAACAGTGACAGCTTAACTTCTTCTTTTCTGATTTGGATTCCTTTTATTTCCTTTTCTTCTCTGATTGCTGTGGCTAAAACTTCCAAAACTATGTTGAGTAAGAGTGGTGAGAGTGGGCAACCTTGTCTTCTTCCTGATCTTAGTAGAAATGCTTTCAGTTTTTCACCATTGAGGACGATGTTGGCTGTGGGTTTGTCATATATGGTCTTTATTATGTTGAGGAAAGTTCCCTCTATGCCTCCTTTCTGCAGGGTTTTTATCATAAATGGGTGTTGGATTTTGTCGAAAGCTTTCTCTGCATCTGTTGAGATGATCATATGGTTTTTCTCCTTCAATTTGTTACTATGGTGTATCACGTTGATTGATTTGCATATATTGAAGAATCCTTGCATTCCTGGAATAAAGCCCACTTGATCATGGTGTATGATCCTTTTAATGTGCCGTTGGATTCTGTTTGCTAGTATTTTGTTGAGGATTTTTGCATCTATGTTCATCAGTGATATTGGCCTGTAGTTTTCTTTCTTTGTGATATCCTTGTCTGCTTTTGGTATCAGGTGATGGTGGCCTCATAGAATGAGTTTGGGAGTGTTCCTCTCTCTGCTATATTTTGGAAGAGTTTGAGAAGGATAGGTGTTAGCTCTTCTCTAAATGTTTGATCGAATTCGCCTGTGAAGCCATCTGGTCCTGGGCTTTTGTTTGTTGGAAGATTTTTAATCACAGTTTCAATTTCAGTGCTTGTGATTGGTCTGTTCATATTTTCTCTTTCTTCCTGATTTAGTCTTGGCAGGTTGTGCATTTCTAAGAATTTGTCCATTTCTTCCAGGTTGTCCATTTTATTGGCATAGAATTGCTTGTAGTAATCTCTCATGATCTTTTGTATTTCTGCAGTGTCACTTGTTACTTCTCCTTTTTCATTTCTAATTCGATTGATTTGAGTCTTCTCCCTTTTTTTCTTGATGAGTCTGGCTAATGGTTTATCAATTTATTTATCTTCTCAAAGAACCAGCTTTTAGTTTTATTGATCTTTGCTATCGTTTCCTTCATTTCTTTTTCATTTATTTCAGATCTGATTTTTATGATTTCTTTCCTTCTGCTAACTTTGTGGGTTTTTTGTTCTTCTTTCTCTGATTGCTTTAGGTGCAAATTTAGTTTGTTTATTCGAGATGTTTCCTGTTTCTTAAGGTAGGATTGTATTGCTATAAACTTCCCTCTTAGAACTGCTTTTGCTGCATCCCATAGGTTTTGGGTCATCGTGTCTCCATTGTCGTTTATTTCTAGGTATTTTTTGATTTCCTCTTTGATTTCTTCAGTGATCACTTCGTTATTAAGTAGCGTATTGTTTTGTCTCCATGTGTTTGTATTTTTTACAGATCTTTTCCTGTAATTTTTAACTAGTCTCATAGCATTGTGGTCAGAAAAGATACCTGATACAATTTCAATTTTCTTAAATTTACCAAGGCTTGATTTGTGACCCAAGATATGATCTATCCTGGAGAATGTTCCATGAGCACTTGAGAAAAATGTTTATTCTGTTGTTTTTGGGTGGAATGTCCTATAAATATCAATTAAGTCCATCTTGTTTAATGTATCATTTAAAGCTTGTGTTTCCTTATTTATTTTCATTTTGGATGATGTGTCCATTGCTGAAAGTGGGGTGTTAAAGTCCCCTACTATGAATGTGTAACTGTCGATTTCCCCTTTTATGGCTGTTAGTATTTGCATTATGTATTGAGGTGCTCCTATATTGGGTTCATAAATATTTACAATTGTTATATCTTCTTCTTGGATCGATCCCTTGATCATTATGTAGTGTCCTTCTTTGTCTCTTCTAATAGTCTTTATTTTAAAGTATATTTTGTCTGATATGAGAATTGCTACTCCAGCTTTCTTTTGCTTTCCATTTGCATGGGATATCTGTTTCCATCCCCTCACTTTCAGTCTGTATGTGTCCCTAGGTCTGAAGTGGGTCTCTTGTAGACAGCATATATATGTGTCTTGATCCATTCAGCCAATCTGTGTCTTTTGTGGGAGCATTTAGTCCATTTACATTTAAGGTAATTATTGATATGTATGTTCCTATTCCCATTTTCTTAATTGTTTTGGGTTTCTTATTGTAGGTCTTTTCCTTCTCTTGTGTTTCTTGCCTAGAGAAGTTCCTTTAGCATTTGTTGTAAAGCTGGTTTGGTGGTGCTGAACTCTCTCAGCTTTTGCTTGTCTGTAAAGGTTTTAATTTCTCCATCAAATCTGAATGAGATCCTTGCTGGGTAGAGTAATCTTCGTTGCAGGTTTTTCTCCATCACTTTAAATATGTACTGCCAGTCCCTTCTGGCTTGCAGAGTTTCTGCTGAAAAATCAGCTGTTAACCTTATGGGGATTCCCTTGTGTGTTATTTGTTGTTTTTCCCTTGCTGCTTTTAATATGTTTTCTTTGTATTTAATTTTTGACAGTTTGATTAATATGTGTCTTGGCATGTTTCTCCTTGTATTTATCCTGTATGGGACTCTCTGTGCTTCCTGGACTTGATTAACTATTTCCTTTCCCATATTAGGGAAGTTTTCAACTATAATCTCTTCAAATGTTTTCTCAGTCCCTTTCTTTTTCTCTTCTTCTTCTGGAACCCCTATAATTCGAATGTTGATGCATTAATGTTGTCCCAGAGGTCTCTGAGACTGTCCTCATTTCTTTTCATTCTTTTTTCTTTATTCTGCTCTGCAGTAGTTATTTCCACTATTTTATCTTCCAGGTCACTTATCCATTCTTCTACCTCAGTTATTCTGCTATTGAACCCTTCTAGAGTATTTTTAATTTCATTTATTGTGTCATTCATCGTTGCTTGTTTCATTTTTAGTTCTTCTAGGTCCTTGTTGTTTCTTACATTTTCTCTATTCTAGATCCAAGATTTTGGATCATCTTTACTATCATTATTCTGAATTCTTTTTCAGGTAGACTGCCTATTTCCTCTTCATTTGTTAGGTCTGGTGGGTTTTTATCTTGCTCCTTCATCTGCTGTGTGTTTTTCTGTCTTCTCATTTTGCTTATCTTACTGTGTTTGGGGTCACCTTTTTGCAGGCTGCAAGTTCGTAGTTCCCGTTGTTTTTGGTGTCTGTCCCCAGTGGCTAAAGTTGGTTCAGTGGGTTGTGTAGGCTTCCTGATGGAGGGGACTAGTGCTTGGGTTCTGGTAGATGAGGCTGGATCTTGTCTTTCTGGTGGGCAGGTCCACGTCTGGTGGTGTGTTTTGGGATGTCTGTGGACTTACTATGATTTTAGGCAGCCTCTCTGCTAATGCGTGGGGTTGTGTTCCTGTCTTGCTAGTTGTTTGGCATAGGGTGTCCAGCAGTGTAGCTTGCTGGTTGTTGAGTGAAGCTGGGAGTTGGTGTTGAGATGGAGATCTCTGGGAAATTTTCGCCGTTTGATATTACGTGGAGCTGGGAGGTCTCTAGTAGACCAGTGTCCTGAAGTTGTCTCTCCCACCTCAGAGGCACAGCACTGACTCCTGGCTGCAGCACCTAGAGCCTTTCATCCACACGGCTCAGAATAAAAGGGAAAAAAGGAGAAAGAAAGAAAGAAAGAAAGAGAGGGAGCGAGGGAGGGAGGAAGGAAGAAGAAAGAAAGAAAGAAAGGAAGAAAGAAAGAAAGGGGATAAAATAAAGTAAGATAAAATAAAGTTATTAAAATAAAAAATAATTTTTAAGCAAAAAAAAATTTTTTTAAGTAAAAAAAAAAAACGGACGGTTAGAACCCTAGGACAAATGGTGGAAGCAAAGCTATACAGACAAAATCTCACACAGAAGCATACACATACACACTCACAAAAAGGAAAAGGGGAAAAAATAATAAACCTTGCTCTCAGAGTCCACCTCCTCAGTTTGGGATGATTCGTTGTCTATTCAGGTATTCCACAGATGCAGGGTACATCAAGTTGATTGTGGAGATTTAATCCGCTGCTCCTGAGGCTGCTGGGAGAGATTTCCCTTTCTCTTCTTTGTTCTCACAGCTCCCAGGGGCTCAGCTTTGGATTTGGCCCCGCCTCTGCGTGTAGGTTGCCCGAGGGCGTCTGTTCTCCGCTCAGACAGGACTGGGTTAAAGGAGCCGCTGACTCGGGGGCTCTAGCTCACTCAGGCTGGGGGGAGGGAGGGGTGCGGATGCAGGGTGAGCCTGCTGCGGCAGAGGCTGGCGGGACGTTGCACCAGCCTGAGGCGCGTCATGCGTTCTCCCGGGGAAGTTGTCCCTGGATCCCGGGACCCTGGCAGTCTGTTCTCTTATTTCGGCACATTGTTCCTCTAATATGCAAAGTTGCTATCATTAAGCACCAAGATAAAAAGTGCAGCTTCACAGAATAAAAATATTGAGTGTTGTGAAATCCATAATCCTAAGTTAGATGAAAGGCTGAGAGGGTAATAACACAGTGTATTTTTCACACTGTAATTAAAGAGCGTGTTTCCCATAGGGCTTATATTGTTCATATAGTTCAGATGCAAATACTTCATGTAGCAGGGACAACAAACTGTAAGTACAGGACTATTTACAGCCTCTCTGGCTTCTTGAATCCTAGAAATTTGTGTCAATGGTTAGAATATTGTGGGAAAAGTGCTGCAGAATTGGAGGAAGCCAAATAGGTCACTAAGATTTTATACCAGAAGGAATAAAACTAATAAAAGGAGGAGATAATGAATTCATAAAGGCAGGGGGGTTGGAGTGAACTGGATGGGGAGGACAGTTTTGGGGGAGCTTAGAGAAAGAAGTACAGTCCCGGGGGCAATCCAGAGTGTGAGAAGTTTGAAAGAGAAACAAACAGGAAAGCAGGAGTTGAAGACATTTTATGGGAATTGGGTCTCCTTTGATATTTTTAGAAAGACTGCAGTAAATATTTGAATTGCTGCTTGCAGTATTTTTGATGGTAAAATTGATGTTTATTTGAATGAGACACACAGGGACAGGCTGTAGAAGAGACGTGTTACATTTTTGCTACATTGACATGTAGGATTCTAGATTGGAGGTGAGTGTCTCAGATTTATTCAAGAATTGAGACAAGAGTACAAACTTATCATGTCTGCCTTATCCATGGAATATATTAGGTTATAGAGTGAGCAACCATAAGACATGAAATATGATCATTCTTAGAGTTAGGCTGAAAGCCAGAAGGGTACTGGGTTGAAATTGGATTACAACTTTCCAGAGAATACGTAGTTTGGGAATAGATGTTCCAGATGGAGACCCAGTCTTGTGGGATATTATGAGAGATCTCCAAGGTGAGGAAGTCTAAAACCTTCCTAATAAAATGTCATCTGGGAGTTAGATTTTTATCCAACCTCAATAGCAACACAACTTCTCAAGAAACTGGAGTCATCCATGGAAGAGGATGGAAGGCTGGTGACAGACCCTTTCATCAGTTCAAGGCTCCTTTCCAGCACCAGCAGCTGAGGATGCACCCCCTGATGTGGACTGGGCCATAGCTGTGGGGTTGCAGTCAAACAGGGAACCACAGAACCGTGGCCAGGGCTCCTCCCTGCCAGCCACCAGTGATATTTGTAGACAGCTCCATGCCAGAGACCAGATAGAAGACCCTGCGCTGTGGTTAGCCAATGCAGGTGAGGCCCTGCATGGCAGTGAACCTAGAGGGGTTAAGAAGTCTGGGGATTTCCCTGGCGCTCCAGTGGTTAAGACTTCACGCTTCCACTGCAGGGGCGCAGGTTTGATCCCTGGTCGGGGAACTAAGATCCCGCATGTGGCAAGGCCAAATAAACAAATAAGTCTTCTGTTGGGTTTCTCTATTGATGGTTTCCATTTTGGTTTCCAAACTTTGGGATCTGGGCTCTGTGTTGTGCATCGATGAGCTAGGCTGAGATAGGTGGAAGGAAAGAAAAGAGAAGAGATACTTAGTCTCTGTGCAGTATATGTGCTGGGTGCAAATGCCATGCATTTAATTTCTTTTGTTTTGAAGATGTATGACCTTTCCTCTCTGTGCTAACCTTTTCGTTACCCATTGTCTCCTGTTCCGTTCCAGGAGCACAAAAGAGATACTGATTTCTCACAGTGGCTACTACTGCCTGAGGAAGTATGGATTTGTATAGTTTCCCTTCTCTCACACAACAAGCTTGCTCGGGTTGCACCAGTGTGTCGCCACTTCCACCGGCTTGCAAGTGACGAAAGCCTTGGTAAGCAGACTAAGCAATATTTCAAATGAATGGGCCATAATTGGGAAGAAAATGTCTGTTTGACTTCATCAGGTTTGCTTTCTAGTTTTTCTGTTGTGTAAGGGAAATCCTTTGGAAAGTGCATTACACCTTCCTGGCCATTGTCATGTTGGCTGGTCTGTACAATACTGTCATTTATTAATTTGTTCATCCATTCATTCAACCTATAAAATAGGTGCTGTGGTGCTAAAGAGGAGAGTGAGACATTGGCTCCACCCTAAAAGTACTTTTGTGCTAGGGAGACAGATCTATAGCCAGTTAACTGAGACGCAACAATAATGGCAATAATAATGATAATTACAGTCATTTACTGAGTACTTTCTATGTGTCAGGCATTATGTTGTTTCATGTACTTTATCTCATTGATTTCTTCCAACAATAATATGACTCAGAACTTTCTCCATCCCCATCTTGCAGATGAAGGAAGATAGTCTTGGAGAGGTTAAATAATGTGCCTGATTCTCATGGCTAGTAGACAGCAAGGCCTATTGTTGAACTCCAGTAGTGCTATTACGCAGATGAAAAGCAAAGTATTGGGTAGCTGTGGAAGAAAGGAGTAATCCAGGAGGAGATAGCATTTGTCAGCATTTGTTCCAAATATTGAAGAATGAGTAGTATTTTGAAAGGTGGAGAAATGGAAGGTAGAGCGAATAAGGTCATTCTGAAGAGGGTGAATAGCAAGATTAAAGCAAAGAGTCATTGCATCAGGAATTACTTTTGGCTACTGGTTTCAGAGACATGAAGTAATGGTGGCTTAAACTAGAAAGGGTTTTATTTTTTTCTCACATAACATGTAACCTATAGATAAGTTGCCCAGGACTGATTTAATAGTTCAGTGATATCACTGAGCCAGTTTCCTTCTCTATTTTTGTCCTGCTATCCTTAGGTCATGGCTTCTATCTTCAAGGTTACTTGATGGCCACAAGATGGCTGCTGGAGCTCCAACCATTGTATCAGAGTTATAGAAAGAAAAAAAAAAAAGTAGGGAAGAGTAGAAAGGCAACTATCATCTGCATAAACCCCATTTAAAGATTTCTTTTCTTGAAACTGCTTCAATGACATTTTACATCTCATTGGTCACCTCTTCTTATTAGATAGAGAAGGAAATTCAGGTCTTTTTATGTGGGTACATAGTCTTACCCAATGTTACAGGGCTTGTGTTAGGAAGAAGAGGAACATGGATATTGGAGAGGTAATTAGCTGTACTTGCTGTAGACGAGAAGAGAGAGCACACGGCTTGTGGAAAGTGGAGTCGAGAATATTGTGGAGAAGGAGGCTGGGGTCAAGCTGTGAAGGGAGTCCCTTAAATGTTATATACTAAGCTTATATTTTATCCTCTAGATAACAGGGAACATTTGAAGGTTTGAGCAGGGAGTGACAGTTTCAGAAAGACCAATCTGGAAGCAATGAGAAACATGCATCAGACAGAAAAACTCTACAGATAGGAAGGAAACCCAATAAATTGAAGTCTGCAGTGCATCTCAGGCAGAAGAAGGTGTCAGGATGCCAATAGTGGGCACAGAGAGGAGGGGATGCATGCCCAAACTCTCTGCCACTAGAATCAAGGGGGTGGGGTAGCTGGTGATTGGTGGGGGATTGGTATCCACAGCAGCTGAGGTTTCTGGGCTGATGGACAGGGAAAATGCAGTGGCTTGCCTAACTGTATTATCGTGGCTTCATTCCATCATTAGAGAAACAGTGCCCAATAATCTATTGAGAACAGATCCCAGCAGCCTAGCTCTGTTATTTCAAAGGCGGGGCTGAGTTTTTAACAAGGCACTGGGGGATTAGTGAAGGAGTTTCCTAATTTGGGTCACTTGGCTTTTTTGGATAACTTACCCCTGGGTGTTTGTGGTAACCTTTCCCCTAGGCAGCAGAAAGATCAAAGGATTCCAAAACCAGAGGGTGTAAGCTTTGGCCAGAGGGACCAAATTTGGAAGCCACCTATTTTTATAAATAAAAAAAAATGTTTGGAATGCAGCCATGCCCATTTGTTGACACACCCGTGGCT
This sequence comes from Stenella coeruleoalba, assembly GCF_951394435.1. Lineage (NCBI taxonomy): Eukaryota > Metazoa > Chordata > Mammalia > Artiodactyla > Delphinidae > Stenella > Stenella coeruleoalba. Next base: position 41,868,013 of record NC_137153.1, read on the forward strand.
GCTTTCTTGTTACAGTGGCAGAGTTGAGTACTTTGACAAAGACCACAGGGCCTACAACGCCTACTGTATTTACTAGTTCAAGTTTCTTTAAAACTTTTACAGAAAAAAGTTTACTGGCTTCTGCCTCAAACATTAGACTACCCAATTCCTCTTTTTCCAGGGTAATTTCTATGGAGGGAGAATTCTGTGGATCCTTTCTGCTCCTAATTGTGAGATTGGGGGCTTAATTAGTACTTTGTATAATGTTTAAGCTTTCTTGAGAAACAAAATTTAAAAGCTAAACAATATCAAATAAAACAAAAATAAAATTTTGTTCTAGTTGCCTATTCTCCCGGGTGTTTGTATAAATTATGTGGCCATAGAAACGTATTAGAAATTAACCACAAGCCCCTGACAGGGCTTTCTTTATGTTTCACATTTAATACATACTTGTTAATGCCATCTCAAGTGTATATACCGAGTCCTCAACTTTAAATTTTCCTCTAGTGGAGCAAATAAGAAAAGCAAACCTCTTAATTATTTGTGGCTAACCTTAATTAAAGGTCATTTTAAGATTAAGATGTTAGGCATCATGCGTTTCAACACTGGGACAAATGTTTGGAGGAGAGTGGAAACAAAGAGAATAACTCTTGTGTGGCGTGAGAGAAGGATTCTTTCAGGAGACCTTTACTCTGCAAACGGTTGCTAAGGCAGCCCCTCTAATTTACACTACACCGTAGCTTCACATTCACTAAACTGAGAGGGGAAAAAGTCAGGAATAAATAAGACAGCCCCTGAGCTTTGGGGCCACGTGGCTGTGCGTAGGTCAGGAGTCCTGTGGAGGGAAAGCGGCTGAGGCCTCCAGTTCATGTTCTAGGCGCCCTGCAGTCTCTCCCTGGTTTAAGTTTAGACCTTCAAGAGCTGCTAGTCTCCCTGCTTTGCAGTGTCCCCTCAGTGGAATTTCATCTGGCCTGTGGCCATTTTCAGTTTCAATTGCGAAACAGCCCTTGGAGACTCATTGTGCCTTCTGGAAGCTTGTTGAGAACACCACACTCTACGTTACACAGCCTCTCCCTGTGGCACCTGTGGGTAGGTCTCACTACCCGAGATAGTTGTACTTCTCCTAAGTGATTCTTTTCTTTCGTCTCATGACACTGAATTGTGTAATTGTGCTGCCTTAGTTCTCTAACATGTATAAAGGACTTTGGGAGTATTTATTGTTGACCCAAAACAAACAGACCGCCAGGTATTTCTCCAGCAAAGATGAGTTTATTTGGAATCAGCAGAGACTGGCAATCCAGGGTCAGCAATCCCATACACAGCAAGGGAAGGGGACTGCATTCCAGAGGGAAAAGGAGGCTGGGAGGGCTGTAGTAAACAAAGAGTCCATGGCTTTTCATTGGCTGAGTCCTTGCCAGGAAAGGAGAGGAGACTTTCTTCTTTTTGTTGGGCGCTGCTATTCCGGCAAGGTGTGAGAGCTCCCCCTTCTGGTCTCTTGACTCTATTTAATTGAGGTTTCTGTTAATTTTTCACATTATTTTGTTGACCAAGCATGTTCCTGGCTCTGGTAAGTTTTCCTATCCTTGTCTTCTCTTTACATCATTTTTTTGTTCCTATATAAAATATTTTTATAATTTAAAATTATACGCTGTACTGTCTACAAGCCCTTATAAGCTGCCTGAATTTGTTTGGGGTTTCAGGCTTGTAAAAAGCAGTGGTATTTAAACTTGATCATGGGTCCGCCTCACCTGGAAGCCTTGTCAAAACACAGATGACTGCCCTCCCCCAGTTTGTGATTTGTGTAGGTCTGGGTGGGGGCTGAGACTGGGCTGTTCTAGCAACATTTCCAGGAGATGTTCATGCTGCTGCTCCAGGAACTACACTTTGAGTACCGCTGTCATAAAGAAAACAATAAAACAACTGTTTTTGATAATTATATTAGCAATTTGCCAATCAAGTAGTGAGGTTTTTAAAAAAAAAAGTCTTATTATGTATCTGGTGTTGAACTGGGCGTTGTGTGGTGATGGTTCTTGTCTTGAGGAAATTTTCTTTTTTTCTTTTTTGTAAATATTTATTTATTTATTTGGCTGCGTTGGGTCTTAGTTGCGGCATGCGGAATCTTCGTTGGGGGATGTGGGATCTTTCGTTGTGGTTCCCAGGCTTCTCTAATTACGATGCGCAGGCTTCTCTCTAGTTGTGGCGCACGGAGTCTAGAGTGCGGGCTCAGTAGTTGCTCAGTAGTTGTGGCACACGGGCTTAGTTGTCCTGCGGCATGTGGGATCTTAGTTCCCTGACCAGGGATCAAACCCGCATCCCCTGCATTGGAAGCCAGATTCTTAACCACTGGACCACCAGGGAAGTCCCTCGAGGAAATTTTCTGATTGGCTGAACAGATGAGAAATACATATAAGTCAAGGAAAAGGACAGTGTCTAGCCAAGTGTTGATCAGAGCTGGGGCGATTCAATGTGAATTTGGGTGTTTAAGAGGGAACACAGGATGACGTAGGGCTTGAGCTGGTCTTTGAAATAAGAATGGGGTTTGAATGGTGGAATAAAGGACGGTGAGGAGGGAACTTGTGGTTAGAGGATTTGCCTGGGCAGAGGGCTAGCGCTGGGGGGAAAAAGAACCCATTAAAGCCATGGCCTGCTGCACCACGCAGAACACAGAGCTTCTAACTCTGGAGAACAGTGTGCCCTCCTTGGCCACGGAGGAGAGCGTCCCCCTAAGTTGGCACCACCCTCCAATCTCATCTCCCCTCTGCTTTCCATTTGATCAGATTCCTCATTGTTGCCTGACAACTTTCTCTATTTTTCCAAGGCCTTTTCTGAGCCTTTGCCCCTGATATCTCCTTCACCTGACCTACACTTTTGTCCTTTCTCTACTGTCCCATACATGGTGCAGCTCAACTGCTACCAAGGGCTTCATGAAAACACTCTGGTTCCTCCCTAAAACCTCCTTGAGTGATTAGTGAGCAGCTTACATTGACGAGGATATCATTCCTTCCCCATTTACTTGTGTCCAAGTTGTACTCATCATCAATAAATTGTAGAATCCCTCTTCTTCCTCTGTGACAACCCCTGTTCTCAAAGTGTGGTCCAGAAACCAGCAATATCAATCAGCCTTACCTGGGGACTTGCTGAAAATGCTAATACTCCTCAGACCGCACCCCAGAACTGAATGGGAAACTCTGGGGTGGGGCCCAGCAGTATAAGGCTTCACAAACCCTCCAGGTGATGCTGAAAAATGGAGGAAAGCTAATTATTGACAAGTGGCCCCTGAATTCCTCCCAGAGGGCCGCCTCCCCCAAGATGAAATCCCTGCTCTCTAATTACTAACAGTCCTTTTTAAAAAAAATATTTATTTATTTATTTATTTTAGGCTGCGTTGGGTCTTCGTTGCTGCGCGCAGGCTTTCTGTAGTTGTGGAGAGTGGGGGCTACTCTTGTGGTGCGCAGGCTTCTCATTGCTGTGGCTTCTCCTGTTGCGGAGCACGGGCTCTAGGCTTGCAGGCTTCAGTGGTTGTGGCACATGAGCTCAGTAGTTGTGGCTCACGGGCTAAGTAGCTGTGGCTGGCAGGCTCTAGAGCGCAGGCTCAGTAGTTGCGGCGCACGGACTTAGTTGCTCTGTGGCATGTGAGATCTTCCCGAACCAGGGCTCAAACCCGTGTCCCCTGCATTGGCAGGCGGATTCTTAACCACTGCACCACCAGGGAAGTCCCTAACAGTCCATTTTAAGAGTGGAGAGTTTGCGTTTCTTAGAAGATGAACAGTTTTCATTTCTTCAACAGTTTGCTTTAAAAACAAAGTGAGGCTGTTTTCCATAAGTTTAACATTTCATATGTGGTACAAATGCCCTGACCGCTTTTTTAAATGATTATAATTCAACCATAGATAATGAATGCTTTGGAGTGCTGTAACAAATTGGATAATAACAATGATTTAATCAAAGTCAAGCTAGCTAACAGTAGGAAGAAAAACCCTGCTGATTAAATTCATTTAAAAAAATGTCCATTTAAAGTAAACTATTTCCATATCGAAAATCTTCTAATGCCTTAATTTTTGTCTAGTATATGTATGCTTTCTCATAGGAAGAATTGAAAAAATAATGAGAAATTCAGTGCAAAACTGCAGCATTCAAGGATTTGCAATGTATTGCTTATTGTCCAGGGAGCTGTTAACTGCTTGACCATGTAGGCGGAGTATGTGAGAACGCTTTTTCTACACAAACACAAAATTGTGTATATATACATAATTTGATGAGTTTTAATGGTTACACTCATGAAATCACAATCAAGATATAGAACACTTCTGTTTCCTTCCAAAATTTCTTTGTGTACCCTTGCATTCTACCCAACCCTGCACCCCTGGTCTCAGGCAACATTTTGTTACTATGGATAAATTAACATTCTATGAAAATAGACCCATACAGTATGCGCTCTTTTGTGTCCAGCTTCTTGAACTCTGCATGATGATTTTGCGATTCATCCATGTTGCAAATAGTAGTTATTCATTCCTTTTCATTGCTGAGTCATATTCCATGATATGGAGGCACCACAGATTGTTGACCCATTCACTTGTTGACGGACATTTTGAATTTTTGGCAATGGCAAATAATGCTGCAATGAACATTCATGCACAAGCCTTTATGTGGACATGTTTTCATTTATCTTGGGTAAATGCCTAGCGAATGCTGGGTCATATGCTACACATAAAAATGTTAACATTTTTTTAAAAAACAGCCAGTTTTCAAACGAGTTGTATGATTTTACATTTCCACCATCACGTATAAGACTTCTGGTTGTTCTACACTTGGTGTCATCAATCTTTTTATTTTTGATCATTCTGATGTGTGTGTAGTGGTATCTCATTGTGTATTTAATATGCATTTCCCTGATGACTAGTGATATTGAGCAGCGTTTTACATGCTTATTGGCCTTTTGTATATCTTCTTTTGTAAATTGTTCAAATAGTTTACCCCCATTTTTTTCTTTGAGTTGTTTTTCTTATTAAACTGTAAGAGTTCTTTATATATTCTGGATATAAGTCCTTTATCAGATACATGTATTACAAGTACTTTCTCCCACTTTGTGGCTTGTCTTTTTGTTTTCTTAATCATGTCTTTCAGGCAGCAAAGCTTTTTTCATTTTGATAAAGTCCATCTTAATTTTTTTTCTGTAGCATGTGCTTTTTATTTCCTATCTAAAAAAAAATCATGGCCTACCACTAGGTCACAAAAATTATCTCCTATGTTTTTTTATAGAATTTTTATTGGTTTAACTTTTTTTTTAGTTTTAATTATTTATTTATTTATTTTGGCTGCCTTAGGTCTTCGTTGCTGCACATGGGCTTTCTCTAGTTGCAGTGAGCGGGGGCTACTCTTCGTTGTGGTGTGCAGGCTTCCCATTGCGGTGGCTTCTCTTGTTGCGGAGCACGGGCTATACGCACATGGGCTTCAGTAGTTGTGGCTCGCAGGCTCTAGAGTGCAGGCTCAGTAGTTGTGGCGCATGGGCTTAGTTGCTCTGCGGCATGTGGGATCTTCCCGGACCAGGGCTCAAACCCATGTCCCCTGCATTGGCAGGTGGATTCTTAACCACTGCGCCACCAGGAGAGTCCCTATCGGTTTAGCTTTTACATTTAGGTTGTTTATTCATTTTGAGTTAATTTTTGAGTGATGTTCATTTTATTTCCATAATGATATCCAGTTCTTCCAGCACCATTTGTAGAAAAGACTGCCCTTTTCCCTGTATACAGCCTCATTATCTTTATCAAAAATCAACTGACCATGTTAACTGTGGATCTATTTCTGTACTCTCTATTCTGTTTCATTAATCTCTATGTTTATCCTAATGCTAATACTGTACTATCTTCCGACTCATGAACATGGTCTATTTCATGTTTCCATTTATTTCACTTTTTAAAATAATAATTCTCAGCTATGTTTTAGACATTTTATTGTAGAGGTTTGCATATCTTTTGTTAAATTTATTCCTAAATATTTTATGAGTTTCGATGCTACCGTAAATGAAATTGTTTTTGTAAATTTTATTTTTCTAACATTTGCTGTTAGTAAAAAATATATACAATTTTTTATAGCGACATTGTATCCTGCTACCTTTCTAAGTTCACTTTTATATATATATAATATTTGTTTGTAGATTTCTGAGGTTATAAATAATGATGTTACCTGAATGTAGAGACAGTTTTACATCTTCCTTTTCAATATTTTTGCCTTTTATCTTTGATGCAATGGGTAGGACCTTCAGGACAGCATTGAATAGAAATGGTGAGAGTGTTCATTCTTGCCTTTTTCCCAATCTTAGGGGGAAATAGCTTAATATTTTACCATTAAGTATGATGTTGGTTATTGGTTTTTAATAAATGACATTTATCAGATTGAGGAGGTCTTCCAGTCCTAGTTTATTGAGAGTTTTTATCATAAATTGATATTGCATTTTATCAGATGTTTTTTATGATTCTAGTGAAATGACACAATTTTCCCCTTTACTTTGTTGATATGATGAATTACATTGATTTTAGAATATTAAACCAATTCTTCATTTGAATATTAAACTTAAGCACATCATGGTACATGATCCGATTCATCGAGTTCTTTTTTTTTAATTTAGATATAATTGACCTACAATACTATGTTAGTTTCAGATGTACTACATAGTGATTTGCATAGATTATGAACCAATCCCCACAATAACTCTAGTAACCATCTGTCCGCATATAAAGTTATTACAATATTATTGACCATATTCCTTGTGCTATATATTTATTTTATAAATAAGCCTGTGGCTTATTTATTTTATAACTGGAGGTTCATACTTCTCAATCCCCTCCATTTCACTCACCCCCTCACCCTGTCCATTGAGTTCTTAGTATTTTTTCTTCTTATCTTTCAGTTCTAGAATTTGTTTCTTTATCAAATCTGCTATATCACTTTTATAGTTTCTGGATTCATTTCAAGATTTTATTTTCTAGAATACAGTGACCGTACTTCTTTCATAGCCTGTGTCTGATAATACATAGCTCTTAGAGTCTCTTTCTGTTGTCTCTTATTTGTACAGGGTTTTGTTCATGTTATTTCCTTATAAGGTTTGTTTTTTTTTGAGTATATGTGGAATATTGTTTTTGTAAAGTTATCTGTGGGAAAATTTGAGGCCAGTTACTTTATTTGATTCTGCTTGGCCTCTGGGCTCACTACTAACACAGTATCAACTTTATCCAATTTTAGTGCTTAAGATTTTCTTGGCCACCTGGAAAAGTCCAAGTCCCAAGACTGGTTTACTTACAGTCACCCTTACTCTTAGAATTCAGATTAAACCCATGAGTGGTTGCCTTGGGAATTTGTCCTGTCCTGGTCCTTGCAGGGCTGGGTTCTTTCTTATAATTCCCTCTGTCTCCAAGAGCCTGAGAAAATCACTGCTTGGCCTCTCAGCTGCCTTTGCTGGTTAGGCATATGCCTTAGGGAAGACAGAGTTTCAAACGCTAGTCTCACCACACTGGGTTATAGATTTTCCAGGATTTTAGCAGGTAGTTTCTCACCGTTTGTTTAGCTTTTTAGCACTTTCAGTGACTTTTAAAAAATGCTTTTTACTTAGATTTTTCAGTTGTCTTCAGTGGGAGATTTGGTTTGAATTATCCAAAGCTGATGTCCTGATGTTGCCTCCTTGATCCCTTTAAAAATAACCGCTAGATGATAATCACACTGTGGATTCTGTATCTGTTCCCCAGATCATATATTGTGTTGGCCAAAAAGTTAATTCGGGTTTTCCCATAAGATGTTATGGAAAAACCCAAACCTGCTCTTTTTGTTATGGAAAAACCCGACCTGCTCTTTGGAAGAGAGGAGTTATTTCCCATATTTCTCTGGTTTGCTTGCACATTTGCTTCAGCCTGTCTCTCCCTTTTGGACTTCCTTTTATTTAGGGTTGAGTTGAGTCAATACCAGTCCATCCTGTCCTACACACTCCAGGAAGTGCATACCAAGCTCCAAGCACATACCAAGCTCCTTGAGAAGTCTTCTTAAAGTATCTCTCTCTAGGCTTGAGAGGACTAAGTACATGGTTGTTACCCACAGTACATCAACAACTCTTTCTAAAGAAATTTTTTCAACTCCAACTTCTAGCCTCTTCAACTCCAACCCTTTGATTCTCTCAAAGTAAATGAGTGGCTAAGTGTTGCAAAACTGGTTTTCAGAAACTCCCTTAATAAAACATTTAGAACATGGGTAATTGGCACATGTTGCCTTGGTTGCTGAAGTTGAAATATTTCAACATCCTATTATGTATTTCACAAATGTTTTCCCAGTTTGTTATGTGCCTTTTGATATTCTATGGTGTTGTTTAGATGTAGCAATGTTAAATTTTAATGAAATGAAATCTTTTTATGGTTTCTGACTCTTTTTTTTTTTAAAAAAAACACATTTTATAATTTTGGGTTTTTTTTAATATTTACCTATATTTTCTTCTGCTACTTTTATGAATTCCTTTTCTACATATTTAATCCACCTGGCATTTGGCAAGTTAGGGAATCTAACTTTTTTTCCCAAATGGTAAGTCACCCAAATACTTATATGTATTTTTTTCTGAGTTCTTATATTCTTTTTCCATCAGTCTATCTGACCACTCTGCTAATGATAATGTAATTGATTAATTCAAACCAAAATATGGATGCATTTGTCTAAGTGTTTACACTAATCCAATGATGTAATTCTTTGTTAAACAATTGCTTTTTAATTAAATAGCCTTATTGAAGATGTTTCCACGAAATTATACTTAAAAATTAAATCACAGATTTCTTTTGATTCACAGTATATTTTTGGTCATCCAGTGACCGTCAGTGATGATATATGTGTAGGAAACTGCTAGTTTTCGTGATCCAGTCAAAGAAAGTTTTAAGGCTGTAAACAGAACACGTTTGAGGTGGTGCCAATGTCCGGTGACTAGTTTGAATTTCACCTGCTAATAGTCAAAGATTCTGGCTTCTGTGACATTCTCACGGTGAAATTCAAAGCTAATAATTAACTGGCTGTGTTAACAAGACTGAATGGCTGGAAGCAGCAAATTCTTGTATCTCAGACACAATGCATTAGTGTTTTAGACATCAGGCACATTGTTGTTTATAGTGAGCTGAGCTCCCAGGCTAGCATCCTGAAAATGAGGCTAAATGCTTTGAGCAGTTGCATGCTCAGGACACCCAAGGGGACTGTGTGGTCATCTTCGAGCCACACCAGAATCTCCTTCATCTGAAATGGAATTCAACTTGATGTGAATAAGAGTAGATACTCACTTTGGGGTATGATCTGAGCTGGTTATGTTTCCGTGTTTCCAGGAGTGGATAAATATACAGAAAGGAGTTTGTACAATATTACCATGAATCTTCATTTTTGTTTATTACTAAATTATGTAAGAAGGTAGTTTTGTAAATACTTAAGAATATTTTTATTATGTTATTATTTATTTATTCCCTACTTTTTTCCTAAAATGATTTGAGATATTTATAAAAATGTAAGAAATATAAGTTTCATTTTGTAAGATAATGATATCAGGGCAAAAGAAAAATATGGGTCAGATAGAAAAAGGCAAAGGGGAATAAATACATAGACATTTATGTTCTTTTTATCCTTTCATAATCGTAAAGTCACTGCACCACGGACTGAATTTTATCAGGCCTAGAGAAAGAGGTAAACATGCTGTATCACAAACTTCTCATTGTTCAGAAAAGAAAAACAGGCCAGTTACTCAGAGAAATGGCTTTTCATAGGAGAATATTCTTTGTTTGGGAGGCACTTCTGCAGTGTTTTGTTTGTTTGTTTGATTGATTGATTTTAGGGCAGTGATATTACTGTCTATGTTACCTTTTTTGATGCTGTTTAGGTTTTGTGTTTTATAAACAAATTTTATCTTATATGTGATGAATACGTCCATCAGTCAATTTCATAGACACTGTCTCTAGCCCATATATGTTAATCAGTTATTTAATAAGTGCCTCTATGTGCACAGTATTGCTTGGTGCTAAGAGATTTAAAGATAAAGAACACCAGTTATCACATTGCCTTTTGAAATAAACCTAGGTAGGCAAATAATGATACTGATGATGACGATGGTGGTTATTATGGCAAAGTCATGAATGTAGTGCTCAAATGACTGAAGTTGGAGAACATGGGTGTAGATGATAGTGGTGCTAATGAAAAGGTTTTGGTAAGGGATTAAATAATCAGATTTGTGGTTTAGAAAGATCACTTTGGTTGCCATGTGGAGGATAGATTGGCAGTGGGGAAAGATGGAAGATTAGCAAACAGTAAAGAATTGAATTAAGGCAAAGACATTATGGAAAAAGGCCAGCTCTCAGGACAATTTAATGTGAATTGAGAAGGAAGGAGGACCTGAGGAAAGCTCCCAGATTCCTGGCTTAGGTGACTAGATACTTGGATATAACTAACCAGAATATGGAGTATAAGAAGAAAGACCAATAAGCTTTGGAGAAAAAGGGAAGTTCAATCTTAGATGTGTTTATTTTTGAGGTGTCTGCAAGTCATAACAAAAATGTCCAGTAGGCAGTTGGATTCATGGTGCTGGAGTTCAATGGGAGTAATTGAGGCATGGGATATACAGAAAACAAAATATTTATATGAGATATAGACACAAGATATATAGAAAACAAAATGTGAATGGATTAAACAATCCAATAAAAAGGCAGAGAGATGTGTCAGACTGGATAAAAAAAATAGATCCAACTCTATGTTACTATAAGACACACTATACATCAAAGATAAGACGTAAAGGAATGAAAAAGATATACAAACCACAGCCAGAAGAAAGCAGGAGTGGCTTTACTAATATCAGACAAAAAAGAAGAAAAGGGATATTTTATAACGATAAGTGTCAACCCATCAGGCAGATATGACAATTATAAACATATACACACAACAGAGCCCCAGATACATAAAGCAAAACCCGAAAGAATCAAAGTGAGAAATAGACAATTTAACACTAAGCATTGGAGACTTAAAAACTCCATTTTCAATAATAGGTAGAATTACTAGGAAGAATATCAACAGGGGAATAGAAGAATTGAACAACACTTACACAAACTAGATTTCTATAAAGCAGTCTACTCAACAAAGGCTGAATACACATTCTTCTCAAGTGCACGTATAAAATTATCCAAGATACACCAGATACTAGGCCAATAACCAAGCCTGAGTACATTTAAAAGAATTCGGATGGTACAAAATATGTTCTTTAACCCAAATTAAATTAAATGAATACAGACACAAAACCTGCAACAAAATACTAGAAAACCAAATCCAGTAACATATAACAAGGATTTTACACCATGGCCAAGTAGGATTTACCAGGAATGCTAAGTTGGTTAACATTAGAAAAAAATCAGTTATATCCTATATCAATAGGATAAAGACAATAGCCACACGATCATCACAATAGATGCAGAAAAGCAACTGACAAAATCTAACGCCCCTCATGATAAAAACACTAAACAATCTAGGAATAGAAGAGAACATCCTCAATTTGAAAAAATAAAAAAAGGTGTCTATGAAAAACCCACAGTTAACATAAAACTTAGTGGTGGAAAACTGAATAGTTTTCTCTAAGATAAGGAACAAGCCAAGGGTGTCTGTTCTCACCAATTCTATTCTAACAGCCAGAGCAATTAGGAAATAAAAAGAAAAAATAGGCATCCAGATTGGAAGGGAAAAACAAAAACTTTATTCACAGGTGACGTGCTTTTGCACTTAGAAAATCCTAAGGAATTCACGTAAAAACTAATTAGTTCTATTAGTAGAACTTCTAAGGAATTCACGTAAAAACTAATTATTTCTATTAGTAGAACTAATAAATGAGTTTACTAATGTGATAGGATACAAGATCAATCTGCAAAATTCTGTTGTATTTCTATAAACCTGCACTGAATAATCTGAAAATGAAATTAAGAAAACAATTCCATTTACAAAAGCATCAAAATAATAAAACATTTAGGAATAAATTCAACAAAAAAGTGCAAAACTTAGAATATTACAACTATATAACATTGTTGAAAGAAATTGAAGAAGATCTAAGTCAGTGGAAAGACATCCCATGTTCATGTATCAGAAGACTTAACATTGTTAAGATAGCAGTACTCTCCAAATTGATCTACAGATTCAGTGTAATCCTTATCAAAATCCCGGCTAGTTTCTTTGCAGAAATTAAGAAACTGATCCTAAAATTCACATGGAAAATCAAGGAATACAGAATAGCCAAAACACTCTTGAAAAGCAACAAAGTTGGAGGACTCACACTTCCTGATTTAAAAACAGGTGTCTGATTAAAAACCAAGATGGTGTGATACTGACATGAAGGCAGACTTACAGATCAATGAAATAGATTTGAGAATCCAGAAATAAACTGTCACATTTATATCAATTTATGTTTGACAAGAGTGTCAAAACAATTCAATGGAGAAAGAATAGCCTTTTCAGTAAATGGTACTGTGACAACTGGATATCCATCTGCAAAAGAATGAAGTTGGATTCCTTCACACCATATACAAAAATTAACTCAAAATGGATCAAAGATGTAATGTAAGAACTATAACTCAGAAGAAAACATAGGGGCAAATCTTCATGACCTTGGACTAGGTAATGGTTTCTTAGATATGTCACCAAAAGCACAAACAACAAAGAAAAAATAGATTAATTTGACTTCATAAAAATTAAAAATTGCTTTGCTTCAAAGAATACCATCAAGAAAGTGCAAAGACAACCTATCAAATATTTTCAAGTCATGTATCTAATACAGGATTTGTGTCTAGAATATCTAAAGAACTCCAATCACTCAAAGATATAAAGACAAATTACCCAATTAAAAATGGGCAAGGGATCTGAATGGAGATTTCTCTAAAGAGGATATGCAAATGACCAATAAGCACATGAAAAGATGCTCATCATTGGCCATCAGGGTACTACAAATCAAAACCACAGTGAAATACCATTTCACACCCACTAGAATGGCTATAATAAAAAAGACATAAGTGTTGACAGATGTGGAGAAATTGAAACCCTCAATCACTGCTGGTGGGAAAGTTGGTACAAGGCTCTTTGGAAAACATTTTGGCAGTTCCTCAGAAAGTTAAACATAGAATTAACCATATGACCCATTAAGTCCACTTCTACATATATGCCCAAGAGAACTGAAAACACATGCCCACACAAAAACTTGTACATGAATGTTCATAGCAGCATTATTCATGATAGCCAAAAGTAGAAACAACCCAAGTGCTCATCAACTGATGAGTGGATAATAAAATGTGGTGTATCTATATAACAAAACATTATGCAGTAATATAAAGGACTCCAGTATAAGTATTGATCCAACATGGATGAACCTTGCAAACATTATCCTCCATCAAAGAACCCCATCACAGGGAACTCTCTAGCAGCCCAGTGGTTAGGATTCCACACTTTCACTGCCAAGGGTGTGGGTTCAGTCCCTGGTCAGGGAACTAAGATCCCACAAGCCATGTGGTGTGGCCAAAAAAAATAACCCCATCACCAAAGACCATACACTGTATGATTCCATTTGCATGAAATGTCCGGAACAGGTAAATTTAGAGACAGAAAGTAGAGTAATGGCTGCCTAGCTCTGAGGGGAATGTGAGGAATGGGGAGTGACTGCTACAGAATATAGGTTTTCTATTTGGGGATGTTAAAAACATTCTAAAATTGACTTTGGTGATGACTGTGCCAACTCTGCAAAGTTAATAAAAACCTCTGAATTGTACACATTAAATGGATGAGTTGTAAATGAATTATATGGCAATAATGCTGTTAAAAGAGGAAAGAAATATAGGTGGTATATCCCCAACATTAATAGAACACTTGTTTACAAAGTGTTGCTGTCTCCAGCATCTCACAGGCTTTCATCGCCATCCTAGAAAGAGATCGCTTATTGCCAAACTAAGTTGCAAAAAATAAGCCATAAAGACTTTCAGTGATTTACCTAAGATATTGGCTGGTTTGTGGTGGCGCCAGGAGATGCCAGCCCTCACTCCTAAGGCCAAGTCCAGTATAAATTTCACTATGCTGTTTTTACCCCAGGATTATCTGCTCACTCATTTACTTTGCCTCAGTTAACTTATTTAGGGAATCATAAATAAGACTTCTTTGTGCCAAGTACTTTCTAAGTCCTTCAAGTATATTAACTACAGTTGTCCCTAGGTATCCATGGGGGATTCGTTCCAGGACCCCCGAGTATACCAAAATCCATGGAAGTTCATGCCCCTTGTATAAAATGGTGTAATATTTGCACTACACACATCCTCCTGTATCTCTAGATTACTTATAATACCTAATACAATGTAAATGCTATGTAAATAGTTGTAAATACAATGTAAATGCTATGTACATAGCTGGCAGTGCATGGCAAATTCAAGTTCTGCTTTTTGGAAATTTCTAGATTCTTTTTCTGAATATTATTTGTCCATGGTTGGTTGAATCCGTGGATGCAAAACCTGTGGATACAGAGAGTCAATTGTAATTAAATTCTTATAACAACCCTCTGAATAAGGTGCTACTTTGACCCCATTTGCAGATAGGAAATGGAAGCATGGAGATGAACTTTTCCAGCTCACACAGCTAGTCAGTGGCAAAGTCAGGATTCGAACACAGGAGTCGAGTGTGGCTCCAGCCTGGATTGCTCTTAAACCTCGATACTCTGCAGATACCTGCTCTTCCTTGACTACTTGTATCTTGGATCTCAACCTTAATTGTAAAAAGAGGTGAAGAGAGCCACTCTCTCTGTGCAGCTGTACTGAGCTCTGACACCGGAGCCCTACCTGAGTGTGCTGGGGTGGCACTGGGTTCCCCAATACTAGAGTCAAAGGTGAGTGATACCACGGAATTAATGACTTCCAGGCCCAGAGCTCAGCCCAGAGCAGTGTTTGCTTTGCAGTAACTAAGCAAATCCCTCATCTATCAGGTGATCCGACTGGGGTAGGGGTGAGGTAGGCAGGGGAGAGGAGGAGCCTGCAGAGTTTATAAGTGTGTACTCAGTCTTAGGAAAACCACACCTGGAAACACACCACCACTGAAGAAGGAGCCTGGACAACAGCTGTGAGACTCAAGAAGTCTCCCTCACTGCGTGCACTTGCGCACACACACTCACACACATGCTCACACACACACTTCTTCTGATGGCAATAACACAGTCCTTACGGTGTCTAAGTGCTGACGCAGCCACAGGCTTGCATGTTATTTTACACTCTGGCTCCTGGGATCCTGCGTCAATGGGCAGCCCACAGCTAGTTCCTGGACTTGGCTTTCTGGTTGGTTGTTTAGAAAAGGCTTACAGGTATAATAGTACTTTTCCTGTGAACTTCAGTCTCGATTAGCAACTCTGTGTGTCAAGTGTAATTAAGAATTCTTACCAGGTCACACAGGCTGCACCCGGCTATCTCAGGAGAGGCCCAGCCACGCTTGTGTTTGCTTTGCGGACAAGGGCCAATTTGTTTCTTTCACAACATGTTGGGACACTCAAACAGTTAAATGTGCAGATCCAGGCTTGGCGTGGAGGAATGTGCCGTTTCCTGACGCTGACTTGGGAGAGCAGAGCTGCATTCACCTGCCCTGGGAGCTGCCACACTTGCTGCTCAGGTGGTGATTAAATCCAGGACTGTGCTCTTTTTTATTCAGGGAACAGTGTGCAGCCTCGGTGAGGATTAGTAATGGCTGGGCCTTTAAGAGTATCCTTTTAGAGACAAGCCTTTGTCTATAATCTGGAGTTTCTGCAACTTATCTTCCCCTTAATATACCTGATTGTATCATCTTGATGTCCTGTTTCCTCTTTATGTTGAATACAACTTAAATCTGAACTGTGATTTTATTTTAGCAGAAAACTTTTTTATATGCTTCTGTACTGAAAGTTGAAGAGTAGCTTAAAGTGTTGGTAGGATAAAAGGACGATTCTGTTTTATGCTACTTCTAGTGTATTTTGGTTCCTGCTGTTTAGTGATTGCAGCTTCCACCATCCCCTGAACCTTTCTCTGTCTTTCATTTAGCTCTCGGCTAAGAGGAAGAGTAATAAGAGATAAAGTGACGGGTAATAGAGCCAGTTTGTAAAGGTTTTATGATGCCATTGTGAGAGGTGTAGCTTTTAATTCGGAAGGAGATGAGAAGACATTGGAGATTATTGAGCAGACATTTTAAAAAACCTAATTGCAATGCCATTATCATACCCCACAAAATTAATAGTAAGCCATTAATATCATCACACATCCAACCAATATTCATACTTCTAATTATTCCGTAAATGTCATACTTTGAGTTGTTTTTAAAAATCAGTATCCAAATAAGGGACACACATTGCAATTAGTGGATGTGTCTGTTAGTCCTTTTTCATCTGTGGGTTCCCTCTCTCTCTCTCTCTTATTTTAGTTTTAGTTTATTTGTGGGAAAAAAAACCCAGATTGCTGTTGCTGGAGCTGTAGAGATTCCACATCCTGGACTTGTGATAGTATCTTCTGGTGTACTGTAACATGTCTCTCTGTCCCCTGTATTTCTATCAATTGTTAATTAGACTTAGAGGTGTATCAGATTCAGGTTTGATTTTTTTTTTTTCAGATAGCTTTTTAGATGGTTGTGTTCTTCCACCAAGAAGTACAGTAAGTCCCCTACATACGAATGAGTTCTGTTCCTAGAGCACGTTTGTAAGTCCAATTTGTTTGTATGTCCAGCAAATTTAGCCTGGGTACCCAACTAACACAAGCGGCTATGTACCGCTGATTTACGCTTGCTTCCAGACATCCTTGAAATAAAGGGCTTGAAATAAAGATACCGTACTACTGTACTCTATACAGTACTGTACAGAACGAAGTACCCAAAAGCACAACCACTTGTAGAGGAAGGACGTGCGTGACAGTGTACACCAGATACGTGAACTGATTTACCTAATTGGACATGCAAATGCACGTTCGCATCTTTGAAAGTTCACAACTTGAAGGTTCGTATGTAGGGGACTTACTGTAATTCTTTTTTACTTTGTTGAATTAAATTCATTAATATGTCATTGAGGATTCTTAAATCTGTGTTTATGAGAGATATTGGCATGTGGTTTTCTTGTCTTATAATGTCTTTGATTTTGGTATTAAGCTAATGCTGTCCTCATAGAATGAGATAAGTATTCCCTCTGCTTTGTTCTTCTGAAAGAGATTATAGAAGAATGCGATAATTTCTTTCTTAAGTATTTGGAAGAATTCACCAGTGAACCCATCTGTGCCTCATGCTCTCTGTTTTAGAGGGCAATTGATTATATTTTTATTGACATTTAGTTGATTTACACTGTTATGTTAGTTTCTGCTGTACAGCAAAGTGTTATACATATGTATACAATCTTTTTTTATATTCTTTTCCATTATGGTTTATCACAGGATATCGAATATACTTCCCTGTGCTGTGCAGTAGGACCTTGCTGTTTATCCATCCTATACATAATAGTTTGCATCTGCTAATCCCAGACTCCCACTCCACTCGTCCCCCACCACCATCCCCAACTCCCAGCAACCACAGTCTGTTCTCCGTGTCTGCGAATCTGTTTTGTTGTAGATAGGTTCATTTGTGTCATATTTTAGATCCCACATATAAGTGATGTCATATGGTATTTGTCTTTCTCTTTCTGCCTTACTTCACTTACCTTGATAATCTCTAAGCCCATCCATGTTGCTGCAAATGGCATTATTTTTTTCTTTTTTATCGCATAGTATTCCATTGTATATACGTATCACATCTTCTTTATCCATTCATCTGTCGGTGGACATTTAGGTTGTTTCCATGTCTTGGCTGTTGTGAATAGTGCTGCTATGAACATTGGGGTGCATGTATCTTTTTGAATTATAGTTTTGTCTGGATATATGCCTAGGAGTGGGATTGCTGAATCATATGGTAGCTCTATTTTTAGATTTTTGAGGAACCGCCATACCGTTTTCCATAGTGGCTGCACCAACTTACAGTCCCACCAACAGTGTAGGAGGTCTCCCTTTCTCCACATCCTCTCCAGCATTTGTTATTTGTAGATTTTTTAATGATGGCCATACTGACCGATGTGAGGTAGTACCTCATTGTCATTTTGATTTGCATTTCTCTAACAGTTAGAGGCATTGAGCATATTTTCATGTGCCTGTTGACCATCTGTATGTTAGAAAGCGATTAATTATTGATTCAATTTCTTTAATAAATATAGGCCTATTCATTCATATGGTTTATTTCCTCTTCTGTGAGATTTGGCAGATTGTGTCTTTCAAGAAATTGGTCCATTTTGGGCTTCCCTGGTGGTGCAGTGGTTAAGAATTTGCCTGCCAATGCAGGGGACATGGGTTTGAGCCCTGGTGCAGGAAAATCTCACATTCTGTGGAGCAGCTAAGCCCATGTGCCACAACTACTGAGGCTGTGCTCTAGAGCCTGTGAGCCACAACTACTGAGCCTGTGTGTCACAATTATCGAGGCTCTGTGCCACAGCTACTGAAGCTGGTGTGCCTAGAGCCCATGCTCCGCAACAAGAGAAGCCACCACAATGAGAAGCTCATGCACTGCGGCGAAGAGTAGCCCCTGCTCACCACAACTAGAGAAAGCCAGCACACAGCAAGAAAGACTCAACACAGCCAAAAAAAATAAATAAAAATAAATTAGTTAATTAAAAAAAAGAAATTGGTCCATTTTATCTAAATTATAAAATGTGTGGGCATAGAGCTGTTCATAGTATTACTTTATTATCCTTTTAATGTCCATGGTATCTGTAATAATGTCTTCTCTTCTTATTCTGATATTAGTAATTCATGTACTTGTTCTTTTTTCTTAGTTAGCCTGGCTAGAGGCACACACACACACACACACACACACACACACACACACACACACACACACAATCAAGTACATTGTTGCTCTTATTTTGAACAAACTGTAATGCATTAGGTCAGTTAAGAATAAGAAAAACAAAAGTTTTTATTTTACTTTTCCTCTGATCCTCTTCCTTTCTTTATATAGATCTAAGTTTCTGACCTGTATCATTTTTCTTCTGGCTAAAAAACTTCTTTTAACATTTCTTACAAGGCAAGTCTAAGTCTGTTGACAACAAATTTTCTGTTTTTGTTTGTCTGAGAAAGTGCTTGTATTTTATGGTTACAAATTTGAAACTGACACTTTCAAATGATTTTTCCTCTGTAGACCATCATATTTTTAATCGATACACTATGCTTTTTATAGGTGCCTGTATACCGAGTAAGCTCACAGTAAATCCTGCTAAGTGAATGATAGTCTCATTTCCAATTTTTCTGTATTGAAATTTGTAAATATAGCAGCCATAATGTTTTCATGAATTTTGTGTCTTTTAACAGATATTTTTTTAAGATGAAACTCATTAAGTAAGTGGTCTATGACTATTGTGAACATTTTTCCAAAGAAAAACGACATAAATTTGTATGTTTTCTCAATTTGATTCCATTTCAATTTAAAACATATAATTATCCAATTAAGAATAGGAGCTCTGGACTTCCCTGGTGGCGCAGTGGTTAAGAATCCACCTGCCGATGCAAGGGACATGTGTTCGAGCCCTGGTCTGGGAAGATCCCACATGCTGTGGAGCAACTAAGCCCATGCACCACAACTACTGAGCCTGTGCTCTAGAACCCACGAGCCACAACTGCTGAAGCCCAAACGCCTAGAGCCCGTGCTCCACAACAAGAGAAGCCACCGCAATGAGAAGCCTGTGCACCGCAAGGAGGAGTAGCCCCGCTCACCGCAACTAGAGAAAGCCTGCGCACAGCAACGAAGACACAACGCAGACAAAAATAAATAAATAAATTTATAAAAAGAAAAAAAAAGGAAAAAAAGAAAGCCCATGGGCAGCAGCGAAGACCCAACACAGCCAAAAATAAATTAGTTAATTTAAAAAAATAGGGGCTCCATCAAAAGAGTATTTTTGTAAATCAAGATATCTAAAAACACAATTAGAAAACTTCAGAGCTAAATACTGTTTCCTGTGTGACTCAGATTAATTTTTCAGTTCCTCTCTTGCTTTTATAGGAATACATTTCAGTAAATTTCTGCTTTTAAACTTTGTTTTTATAATTGGGACTTTTTAAAGGAAATAACAAAAGCTAAAACTTTTGGTATTCCATTCATTGAATATTTGACTAAAAATTTCCAAATGATGCTGAACAAAAGGTAAATTTAGAAATTTTATTTATTTATTTTATTTATTCTTTTTTAAGTTTATTTATTTTTGGCTGCGTTGGGTCTTCGTTGCTGCACATGGGCTTTCTCTAGTTAGGCGAGCGGGGTCTACTCTTCGTTATGGTGCACAGGCTTCTCATTGTGGTGGCTTCTCTTGTTGCGGAGCACAGGCTCTAGGCACGTGGCCTTCAGTTGTTGTGACTCACTGGCTTAGTGGTTGCATGGCATGTAGGATCTTCCAGGACCAGGGCTCAAACCTGTGTACCCTGCATTGGCAGGCAAATTCTTAACCACTGCGCCACCAGGGAAGTCCCAGAGAATTTATTTATAAAATGTTCAATACAATGTAGAACATTAGGTTAATTTACAGAGTATTTTTAAAGGCTCAAGCTTTCCTAAAATTTGATTGATGGTGCAAAAATAATTTTATCTTCAATATTAACTTTTTAAATTAATTCACAGTGACATTTGCAAAATGTCAAATGTTTCACTTTAGGCAGAATACTCCCAGAAGCTTTATTTATTTATTTTAACATCTTTATTGGAGTATAATACAATGGTGTGTTAGTTTCTGCTTTATAACAAAGTGAATCCGTTATACATATACATATGTCCCCATATCTCTTCCCTCTTGCGTCTCCCTCCCCCCTACCCTCCCTATCCCACCCCTCTAGGTGGTCACAAAGCACCAAGCTGATCTCCCTGTGCTATGCAGCTGCTTCCCGCTAGCTATCTATTTTATGTTTGTTAGTGTGTATATGTCCATGCCTCTCTCTCGCTTTGTCACAGCTTACCCTTCCCCCTCCCCATATCCTCAAGTCCGTTCTCTAGTAGGTCTGTGTCTTTATTCCCATCTTGCCCCTAGGTTCTTCATGACATTTTTTTTTTTAGATTCCATATATATGTGTTAGCATACAGTATTTGTTTTTCTCTTTTTGACTTACTTCACTCTGTATGACAGACTCTAGGTCCATCCACTTCACTACAAATAACTCAATTTCATTTCTTTTTATGGCTGAGTAATATTCCATTGTATATATGTGCCACATCTTCTTTATCCATTCATCCAATGATGGACACTTAGGTTGTTTCCATCTACAGGCTATTGTAAATAGAGCTGCAATGAGCATTTTGGTACATGACTCTTTTTGAATTATGGTTTTCTCAGGGTATATGCCCAGTAGTGGGATTGCTGGGTCATATGGTAGTTCTATTTTTAGTTTTTTTAAGGAACCTCCATACTGTTCTCCATAGTGGCTGTATCAATTTACATTCTCACCAACAGTGCAAGAGGGTTCCCTTTTCTCCAAACCCTCTCCAGCATTTATTGTTTGTAGATTTTTTGATGATGGCCATTCTGACTGGTGTGAGATGATATCTCATTGTAGTTTTGATTTGCATTTCTCTAATGATTAATGATGTTGAGCATTCTTTCATGTGCTTTTTGGCAACCAGAAGCTTTATTTTGAATCCATTAGTTAGATTAAAAAATCTAAGCCTTATTGAAATTACTTTAAATGATTGTCTACTTTTGATATATGATCATATTGAGATAAAACTGGCATCATTAACTTATCACTTCAGTTTTCTTACATGAACAAGAAAACCTGGAATCAAAAATGAACTAAATTAATGTTGAAGAGCAGTTATTTAATCAATATGAAATTACATTTAAATGTACCTGTTGTAGTTGCACTTGCTGAATCATCTCTGGGCATCACTTTCTTGCAATCACTATCAAGGCGACTTTGAATTAAGTGCTGAAGCTTCTTTAGTATATTTGTGTCTGGTTTTCATATGGTCACTGATATTGCTACAGCCCCATGGTGGATGCTAAGTGTCAACATTTTGTGTAAGTTACACTTTATATTTTTTTTAGGCAGGGAAATTCAGTGCTTAATTTTTCATTAAACATGCACTTTTATTACTTTTCTAGCTCACTGCTGCTGAAAAGATTTATTGAAAAAATAAAAACTATATTATCAAACAAAATAAATAAGTAGTTGTAGATTTATACCCTGCAATAAATGACAAGACCACTGTAACAAGATCTACTAATCTAAGACTAATTTACTCATAAACCTGTGCTCAGTCATAAACCTGTGCTCATGCATATTTTTCATGTTCACCTGACTTATGTTTCCCGTGTTTCCTACTGACCTAACTCACTGACTAGCTGCTTGTATCTTCATGCATCTTGCAAGCCATGGTGGTGTTCATGGCAAAACTGGCTGGTACACCAAGTGGCCAGCTACAGCAATAGCTTCCAGTACTTTTCCTACCACTACCCTATACCAGGAGTTAGCCATCTCCTCTATACAACACATTTTTTTTTAACAAGCAAGTATCCTGCATGTTGAAAGGGAAACACTAGTTATATTTCATCTGGAAAGGGTTTGGAAGAAAGAGGTGAATTACACATTTTAAAGTGAAAACTCTGCTTACTGCCTATGCATCTTCCACATTACTAGACAAGGCCATGGCAGGAGGAGCTGGAAGTACAAAGTGGAGATCTTGCAAACCCGTCCTGGCTTATTGTAATTAAAATGATATTGACAGTACTTCATTAAAAATGAAAAATCCAGGGCACATGCTAGATCAAATGTGATGCTGCTGGGACCATAACCACAATCCAAGATTGTCCTATGGAAACCAAGAAGGTTCTGGAGAAACGGATGCATGATTACCCCAGTATTAGATAGTCAAGCAGAGATAGTCACGTAGGCAGTTAGATAAAAGAGCCTGGAGTTCCTGGGAGGCAACTCTTCTGGAACACATTTGGAAGTCTATGCGTTTGGGAATCATCAATATGTACATCATATTTAGAGCCATATATCGGATGGGGTCACCTATGGGAATAAGTGTAATCAGGGAAGAGAAGAGGCCCAAGGACTGTGAGCTGGGCATACTCCATCATGGGGAAGGGGGCGAAGATGAGGAACCAACAACAGAGACTGAAAATTGAAACAATTGCAGAATGTCACTTATCAGATTGCAAAGAGTACTTGAATTTCAGAGAGCCAGAATATTCCCTGAGTGCTTGCTATCTGCTTGGAGACTTCATACCCTTGCAGGGTTGCTGAAAAAGAAGTTGAACTCAAATATACCTATAGGCCTGGGCAAAGAACACAAACCCCTGATGCAGGTCAGTATAAAAGCAGAGGGAGGAATGAAGGGTGTGCCAAACAGGAGAAGGCAGGCTTCTTCTAAAGGAATGTATAAAGCACTTTTCACAATTCTGTGAACCAAAGAAATTATGTCTGTGGGCCAGATATGGCCCATGGGCCCTAAGTTTGCTATACCTGCTGCACGTTAAAACTTTTCAAAAGATATTCACATGTTTCCATGGAGGGTCAGTGCATCCCAGGGCCACGTAAATATTAAGCGGCAGATCCTGGGATGGAAACAAGTCAGTGGACTGCAAAGCTGGCGTTCTTTTCACCGCACCAGACTGCTACCCTGGAATTTCGGAAACCAAACCTCGCTGGAAATTGACTGATAAATCTAAGCATCGAGCTGGCTATGTCTGTGTGTCTGTTGAAGTGAAGGTAAAAAGTGGAGAAAATTATATTTTATTTGTTCCAGAATATTCTCACTGGTAGTTTTAAATATTTCCCTTCCTACTGCATCCAAGTACTAGAAAATGGTGACACTTCTTTGTATTTTTTACTAGAAGAAGTCCCATGTCTTTGAAGTCTGAAGGAAAGGTATGGAACCCAGGGCCACAGATGTAAGAAGAGGATCACAGAAGCATCCAGGAATTTTAAGGGCCTTACACAGTATTAATGGCTCTCAACATGACTCTGAAAGGTTGAATGACCCCAAAATGCTGCTCATTGTTCTTGGAGCCAATGACGTTTTTATTTATTTCCTTGCTGGTTTACCTCTGGATTCAGGCTGTCTGTTTATACTAGATGGCATAAGTGTTCCCTCTTGGCTGTGCCTCTTGTTTTTCCTGTGGAACCCACAAGGGGTAGTGGTTAGCACGTTGACTTTGAGTCAGCAGGCTGGTGTATGGGGCCAGGCTTGGCCACGTACTAGCAATGTGGCCTTCGGGCAAGTCACCCAGTCTTTCTGGGCCTTGTTTTTTTCTTTTTTAAATTCTAAAATAGGGATAAAAACACCTTTCCCCATTATTTCCATAGGTGGTTGAGAACCTACAATAGAATGTGTGTGATTTCGTCTATTTGAGAACACGTTATTAACTCTCTGAGCGTAAGGATTCTTATTTTAAAAGCAAGTAGGGTGAAAGAAGTATGCTGGTGTGGAGAGAGGAGATTTGCAAGCAAGGGAAGAAAGAGAGATGGCCAACTTATATCAAAAAACCCATAGGGAGTTAACTCCAAACTTTCTGTGCTTTAAAAGTTCATGAATTTTTTAGTGTTTCGAAGGTAATCATGTGTACCCAGGGAATGAGAACAAAATGTCAGGGCAGGGAAAGGGAGGAGATCAGCTTTCTGTCCAGCTGTGAGTTTTCTCACTGTGACTCTAAAGCAGAGGGAGATCCAGTGTTCTGGAGTTCCTGGTCCTTCTGAAATTACATGACTGAAAATATGACTGCGGATGGTACTTTCAGTGCTGGGGAAAAAGGGTTCTAGATAGGTTTGAACTTTTAAATGAGATCATTTTTTCTCTTTTTTAAAATTGAAGTGTAGTTGATTTACAATGTTATGTTAATTTCTGCCATACAGCAGACTGATTCAGTTATATATATATATATAGATACATATATATATACCTATATATATATATATATTCTTTTCCATTATGGTTTATCACAGGTTATTGAATATAATTCTCCGTGCTATACAGTAGGACCTTGTTGTTTATCCATTCTATATATTGTTATAATAGCTTGCATCTGCTAATCCCAAACTCCCAGTCCATCCCTCCCCCATCTCCCTCCCCCTTGGCAACCACAAGTCTGTTCTTTATGTCTGTGAGTCTGTTTCTGTTTCGTAGGTAAGTTCATTTGTGTCATAGTTTAGATTCCACATAAGAGAATCTTATAGGCAAATGGATAAGGCAAGGAGGCTGTCACTCAAATCAGTTTGCACAGTACTGTCGTTCACGGGACTTTCCACATCCCATCTCTTCTTCCCTCATAACAGCAACACTATGCAAACGGGGCAGATATTATTGTCCTTGTTTTATAACTAAGCCAGCTCAGGACATATTGACTGAGAGCTGGTAAATGGCAGAATGTAGATAAGAATGTGGGTCTGCTGTCTTACTCTGCTCTTTACCTACCAAGCTATCCAGGGTCCATATTTGTTGACGCCTAGAGAGGTTAAGTGACTTCTGAAAGGTCACACAGCAATAAATAGCAGAGCCAGGACTTTATTCCAGGCATTCAGACTCTGTATCCCATGCACTTTCCACTATTCCACTCAGCTTCCTTAAGGGGCAGTAGAAAGGTTATCTGACAACAGCTGGGCACTCAGCAGGTGCCAGGGCAACACCCCAGCCTCACTGAGATGGCATTCAACGGCACTGGGTGATACACCTGGGCCTACCACACCTGCCTAGAAACGTGCCACACAGCCTTCACTACGTGGTTAGGTGCTGCTTTTGAAGTTTTGTATTTTTATGTCCCTTCTTAAGGACCCTCCTACTGAGGACTAGAAGAGAATATCAAAAGAAGAAAATCAAACAGTCTCATACAGTGGGTCTGGTATGAGAACACAGTGGCATGGGGTAGAATTCAAGAGTTTTTGACAAACAGCTGAATTACTAGGTTGGAGGAGAAAGGCCTGTGTTACGCCAGGGGAACTATAGAAGGCAGCTCAGGGTCCCCATGACAGAGAAACAAAGCAGAGGGGGCCCTGGTAACTTGCAATGGGTATAGACCCTCTCTGAGGTTTTGACAGCATAGAGATGGGGACAATTTTGTGGTGCCTTGGAAATTTTTAAGTAATTAGTGGGTTCCCTCGAATGACCAGGGAACAATAAATTTCTTACACACAATAACATATTCAAATAAACAGGGAATGTCTTTAATGAGGTAGAGATCATTTAATAAATGCTTTGCCATGGGGAGAGCAATAGGTCTGACGCAGAGAAAGAGAGCGGTGGGGGATAGTAAGGGAATGTCTAGGGTATGTCAGGGGAAGTGCTGATGTTATCGATAATATCTCACTGTAGGGGAGAGAACTGATTGAATTCATAGCAGGTGAGTTAGAATTGATCAAACTTGCTTTTCATTTCCACTGTATTTTGTATTGCAAAACAAGTTTTCTGGAGCTGTTTTTTGTGGGAAGGTTAAGCAGCACAGAGTATTCTATTAGGCCAGAGGAGAAAACATTGGTCTGTCCAATTCTCCAATGGTCTGTTGTACTTTGTTCTGAATGCAGCGTCACTAACTGCCATGGGAGGGGTGCATGTGTCTAGCAAGGTTTAGTCTTGTCGACAGTGCTGCAGTTTTCTTATTCATCTCTTCGTTACAGCTGACACTATCAATACTGCCCAAGGGATTGGAAAGGCTGATGGGAAATAAATAAGCAGGGTTTCTGAGTTAGGCTTTAGTTACAGTTTCTTTTGTGTGTGTGTACATACATATTCAGAGAATCAAGTGGCCTTCACTGGTAATTTTTAGTTTGCTAGAACATGAAAGTGGAATTCCCAGGAACGAACCATAATGACACTTTTAAAGAGAGAATATTTGGGGGAAAAACCCCTATAAAACATTTTCAATTTAGTTCTACACATGAAGAAAGACAATGAACCTATAGCATGAACAGTGGCCTGGGAGGGAGAAGATGTGGGTTCGAATCCTGACTCACCTTTACTGAAGTGTAGGCTTGTTTTCAACCTGGACTTCCTTAGAACAAGAGGTGTAAAGAAGAGAGATGGTGTGTAAGGCCCCTTCCAGCTCTGATTTTTGAACCTGTGATTCATTCTGATAAATCGAGAGCAAAATGTTAATTATTCCAGAACTGTTCATCCTTTCTGTAGAATTTTAGAGCTGAAAGAAACCTTTTGGGCCAATCTCAGATGAGTTACATCATTTGATTGAGGCTGTGCATTTAGTTTTTCCTAGTGCTGGGTCTAGAGCCAGGAAATTGATTCCTAGCCTAGTGTACCTTCTAGTCCATCTGATTTCCCATCGTTTTGCAAGTATTGAGCACCTACCACGTGTGAGACCCTGTGTCTAGGCACTGGGGATATTAGAAATCCAGTCCTGTTCTTAAGGAGGTCATGGTCTAACTGGGGAGAAAATACACCTGCCTGGGGAGGGAGCCGTCAACACAGCACCAGTGGCCTCTCTCTTGTCTTGATTTTAGTGATACTCTCCTGGCTTTCTTCTACATCTCTGGCAGCCTTCCTGAAACCATGTTTAAAAATTTTTTAAATCTGTCTCTAGAGAAAAGAAAGTCTGCATTGCTCCCTTCACACCACCTACGCTTTAGGTCTAAATTCCAGCTGTCCCAGAGACTGACGACATCTGTAGGCAGTTCTTCTGTGTCATGGCAGAGTGACAAGCCCTGTGTTTCTTTTCAGCATCTCCAAAAGATGTTCCTAAAATGCTGTTTGGCTGAGTTACTGCACATGATGAGCCAAAAATTAACCCTGGCTCTTCTCCTAACTTGCTTTTGGAAAAGTGATGGAACCAGTCAGTGCCTTGGTTTTCCAGTTGCAAACTGGAAATAATACTTGCCAACGGATCCTCTTCTAAATGTGAGAGTTCATCAGGGTTGAGAACTATTATACAAAGCCCTCTCCCGCAGGCAATTACATCCATTCTTGTGGCATCAGTCCCCCTCTACATAGCAATGAGTCCACCATCCCACTGGGTGCCCCATCCGGAATACTGGGAGCTAGCACACTCTTCTTCCTACCCCCACCTGCATATCCACCTAGTAACCAAGTCCTAACAGCTAACACCTACATTTCTCTCAAATCCATTTTCCCTAGTTACGCCTCTGTTTTCTCTCCATGGGCTTCCCTCCCAGCACCCTCCTCCAAATCCCTGGCTTTCCTTCAGCACATTCTCCACACCAGCAGTGTCCCAAGGGCCGGGTGGAAGGAAAGATCTGCCCACGTGCAGTCAGTAAGGGGATGCACTGACTGTGAAGAATCAGTCTGTTTTTTTATCATCACCATGCACTGGAAATGCTAAATAATTTTGGCAATAAAGTACTAATCCTTGAAAAAAATCTTTTGATGGTTTTAATTCTATACAATTGCTGTAGCTGCTGCTGAATTTTAATAATGAATATACAAGCTTTAAATTAGTCATTTTAATACTAAAATTAAAATGGAAATTGGGGGGGTTGGGATGAATTGGGAGATTGGGATTGACATATATACACTAATATGTATAAAATAGATAACTAATAAGGACCTGCTGTATAGCACAGGGAACTCTACTTCATTTCACTGTACAGTAGAAACTAACACAACATTGTAAAACAACTATACCCCAATAAAAACAAAACCACATAAATACCAAGAAGTGCAGAGCCATAAAGTTATATTTCTTCTTTTTTTTTCAGCTTCACTGAGGCATAATTGACTAATAAAATTATAATAGATTTTTAAAAAAAGAAAATTTTAAATTACAAATGTGGCTTATATTACATGCTTATTTTATTATTTTTTTGTGTTAAACTATTTTATCATATGCAATTTATTATATAGTATAGTGTGTTGGTCTAGAGACTTCAATTTTGAGCAGATAGATGGGGGTGGGGAGAGATAGATATAGATATATTGGTTCTAAAAGATGAAAACTTCAAAACCCAAAATTTTGAAGTCTTATATATATGCAAAAATTAATATTGTCTGTGTAAAACTGGAAAAAAAAAAAAAGGAAATTAACTCAGAGAGCTCCCAGTTATACAATGAGCTCCTCAACATAGCAGGTACTTCAAACCAATCTGCATTGGTTTGAAAGTTAAGTTCATGATGGTTCAGGATCAGAGGTTGTGGATTAGTTCTAGTTCATGTCTCCAATCCTTATGTAACTACACATTCAAGCACTTAACCAGTAGATCTAAAGTAAACAATAGCACAGCAATTATAAAGATAAGGAAACAGAACTTGAGTTACTTCAATTTTATTATTCTATGCGACCTCATGGAGACTTCATATGCTTAACATTTAAAACAGCAAAACTTTGGTACATGTACTTTTTTGTTCATACATGAAGTTATTTACTACATTTAAATAATGTCTTTA
This sequence comes from Stenella coeruleoalba, assembly GCF_951394435.1. Lineage (NCBI taxonomy): Eukaryota > Metazoa > Chordata > Mammalia > Artiodactyla > Delphinidae > Stenella > Stenella coeruleoalba. The sequence continues at coordinate 41,897,401 of NC_137153.1, forward strand.
AAATGGAAAGAACTTTTTCAAAGCGATTGCCCTAAAGCTAAACAAGTCCAGAAAATAATAATTGTTATAGAAAATAATTTTGCCCTACAGAGGAGGGGTGTTGTTAAAAGTGATTTACCTCACCTCCACGACGTAGCCACAGTGATCTTTTTTTAAAATTCAAGTCTGATCCTTGCTTAATACCACTGGGTTCCACCCTCATTGTGCCCTGCAAGGCCACACACAGTGTGACCCCTGCCTGTCTTGCTGCCTCATCTGGGTCTCTCCTCCTCACTATCTAAATGCTGGTCACACCAGCCTTTATTCATTTCCTCTGTGCCAAGCTCCTCTGGCCTCAGAGCCTCTCTCACCTGCCACCCTCTCCCTTTACCATGTGAATTCCCACCCTCCTTCACATCTGAGTGTAAATGTCTCTTCCTGGGGAACCCTTCTCTAACTCTCCAGTGTCACCCTGTGATATTGTGATTTATGAGAAATATATATTTGGTCATTCAGATGGAAAAAATATATTTTTTATATATTTTTGGTTTTCATCCATGGTTCCTGGCTCGCAAAACCCTTGGAATTTCCTTAGCGATAAGAGCAATGGGAGCATCTTCTGTTATATTTGGTCTCTTATCTTCAGTTCCTGAAAATGCTTCAGAGCCATAAAGGTGGAACAGGTGTCTTGTTATTCATAACTTTTACATCACAACTGGTTTATGTTAATGAGTGACTTGTGGAGAGCATCTATGGATAGGGGCTGGTTGCCAGGGGAACCAACCATGGAACTTGGGACTTCCAGCTGCCCTCCAGAAAGGAAAGAAGGGCTGGAGTCTGAATCAATCACCAATAGCCAATGATTAAGTCAATCATGCCCATGTACACTTTGCTGTACACCTGAAACTAACACAACATTGTAAACCAACTATACTCCGATAAAACTAAAAAAAAAAAAAAAAATCATCCCATGTAATGAAGCCTTCATAAAAATCTAAAAGGTTTTCTCAGAGAGCTTGCAGGTTGGGGAACCAGAATTCTCCCAAGTGCCACCTGCTGGGCCTCAAACCGCCTGAGGACAGAGCTCCTTTGTTCAGGACTTCACCCTATGTATCACTTCATCTGGCTGTTGATTCGTATCCGTTGATATTCTTTGTAATAAACTGGTAATCTAGTGAGTAAACTGGTTTTCTGAGTTTTGTGAGCCACTCTAGAAAATTAATTGAACCCAAGGAAGGGGTCATGGGAACCTCTGATTTATAGCCAGCCCATCAGAGGCACAGGTAACCCCCTGGGCTTGCAGTTATCATTTGAAGTGGGGGGCGCAGTCTTGTGGGACTGAGCCCTTAACCTGTGGGATCTGACGCTGTCTCCAGAGTTGAATTGTAGGACACCCAGCTTGTGTTGGAGAATTGCTTGGTGGTTTGGGAACCCCTCCCAAACACATTGCAATTGGGTACAGAACCCTGACACCTAATATAGTGGCCCAGCGTCTTGTACTTTAGCGTTTATCAGGGTTGCTAATTCAGTTTCACAAGTGACTACCTGATTGAGGTCGGCCTCCCCAGCTAGCCTCTGAGTGGCCCCAGGGCTGGCACCATATCTGTGTGGTTCCACCTTCGCCGTTGCCTGAGTTCCTGGCACATGTTGGTGCTCGGGACCAGCCCAGGAAAGGGAACAGCCCTTTCCTGAAGGTGTTGTTGAAGAGGAAGGCTTTAAGTTCCCCGGTTTTATTTATTATTTTTTTTTAACTCCCCCAGAGAAGCAGGTCCAGATCACAGACTGCTGTGTCCTAGAGGATGACTGGCTGGGGGCTCTGGCTTGCCGCCAGCCCCGCTCTCTCACTCTGCACAGCTGCCTTCACGCCAGCCGGGGCTGTGATGGACCAGGACCTGAAACGATTTTTCCAGCACTGCGGGGCTGTTCTTCAGGTATCAGCACTGGCCCCCTTGTAGAATAATTTTTGCACTGCAGGGAATTGTATGGATTGGATTCTAATGGCTTTCTATCCACTTTCCCCCCTCACTTCCCATAAAACAGTACCTCTTTTGCATGGAGTTATATAAAAAATTTAATATAGTGAATGAGCCACTACATTCACTTGCCTTAAAAAATGAACATGGTATAAAAAGATATCCTTTGAGAAGTTTCACTCTCACCCAGTTGTATTAGTTTGCTTAGGGCTGTCTTAACAAAGGACTGTAATCCGAGTGGCTTAATCCACAGAAATTTATTGTTTCACAGTTCTGGAGGCTAAAAGTCTGAGATCGAGGTGTCAGCGGGTTGGTTCCTTACGAGGCTGTGAGGGAGAATCTGTTCCAGGCCTCTATTCTAAGTTCTGGTCGTTTGCTAACCATCTTTGGTGTTCCTTGTCTTGTAAAGCATCACCCCAATCTCTTTCTTCATCTTCACATGGCATTCTCCCTGTGTGCATATCTATGTCCAGATTTCCCCCTTTTTATAAGGAAATCAATGATACTGGGTTAGTGGGATATTAGGCCCACCCTACTCCATTTTGACCTCATCCAAACCTAACTAATTACATCTGTAATGAACCTATCCCCAAATAAGGTCACATTCTGAGGCACTGGGGATAGCACTTCAAAATATGAAATTCCAGGAATCATACTTCAACTCATAACATATATTCTACATGATATTTTAATTTCTCATTGGACATCTGTGCAGGTGAAAAAACACTTTATAATTTTCTGAGTATAGAATGTAACACTGTTTTATGTATACACTCAAAGTAATTTTTGCGCAGTTTTAATATGCACTAAATTTCTCAGAAATGCAACTACAGATTTATTGAAGAATGAGTGTGCTTGTTTTATTTGGAAATTTACCAAGAGTTGTTCATGTCTTCAGAAAATCATGTCCTTAAAAGCAACACTGTGCATAGTGTTTGGGTCACCAAGACAGCACACCTAAAGCACTTTTCATTTAGAGAAAAATATCAGGCTCCTGCATCTGTGAAAACAATGTGGAATGTGCTTTTTTGTTACATAGTTTTTCTTCTGTCTGAGGTCGAAAGAATGGATTGCAAAATGTTCTAAGCCAGATTTATAGATATTTCCTCCCAGAATATTATGGGAAACACACACACGCGTGCCTACACACACACACACACACACACACACACACACACACACACACGTATATTGTTGGGGAGGAAGAAATTTTCCTCTACCTTTCTAGATTCTTCTGGCTGCTCTAAGAATTAAATTGACATGAGGCAGATTGACAGGAGAAAATCACCCAAAATTATAATAACATGTATACATGAGAGAGACCCAGAAAAACTGAGTAACTCACCAAAATGACTGAAACCCTCAACTTAAATACCATCTTCAGCTAAAGATAAAATAGGCCATTGCGGGTAGTGGTTTGGGACTTCAAAGGAGAGGAAGACAAGTTCCATGAAGATGGAAAAGCAAATGTTTATAAACAAATGTTTGCTGGGCCATGCAGAGACAATGAGACACAGAGTGAATTCTGATCTCCAAGGGTTTCTCCCACCACACCTAGCCCATATTCATTGCAGATATCTCTCGTGATGGCTCTTTACCCGTCATAGACCAGGCCCTCTTTCTAAATTCTTCAGGCAGTTAGGGGGGAAGGTCAAAGTTTCTTCCTGAGTTTTTTGGGCCTTGATTGTTTTCAACTTGAAATAATCCGCAAGCCAAAGAGAAGTATTGGGGTGGTAAATTTTGCTTCCCTACAATATAAACACCCATACATACATATACATATATATGGTACATATGAGATATATGTATAAAGTTACATATTTGCGTCATCTGGGAAGTACTGAGCATAATGACGTTGTAAAATACCTTGAAGATTCTACTATTACCTTTTAAAATTCCTCTTAAGATCATTAAATTTTTGTTAGTCTCCCTTCGTTTATTTTCATCCAGTTGCTGGGGTCTCTGTATTTTCTGCACAATTTTGTCCCCAAGTTTTCCAAAGTCCAACACATTTTAGTGGTGTCTTCAGTTAAGGGTTTTTAATAGTGGAGAATATACCTGGGAGTTTGAACCTGATGACACTTAAAAACAGTGGGGTCTTAAGTGCCTTGCTTATTAGCATGTGCACATATTAGTTTGAAAATTTGTCTGACAGAAGCTGTCAACAGAGAGTTTTGAATATTCAGTGAGAGTTTCCAACCTTCATCTGAGTTCAGAGATGAAAAATTTAGAAGGACAGAGGGTGTCCACTCTCTGTTGACATTCATGGATCAGTGGGTGTGCAAATATTAGATTCTTTCTGGCTATAATAACAGGCAAACAACAGCAAATCTACTCTCCAGAATAGCAAAATTATGAAATACTCACTCAAAGGGGAATGTGTGTCTTCGTGTGTGTGTGTGTTTAGAATTAATTTTATCCAGGAAACAGCACAGAGAGCACATAGTAGGAGCTCAGTAAGAATTTAATCAAGAATTACAAACATTTTTTCAGAGCTAGAAAGACCTTTAGAGATTATCTAGGTTATTCCACCTGCCTGTCATCCCCCACCTTTTCAAAATGATGATCCTGAGGCCCAAAGAGATTAACTGAGTTGCCAGTGATTGTTCATATACTTGGTCTATTTTGCGGGATCTTACAAAAAACAGTTGTCTTGCATTTTTATACTGATGTCTTTGAGGACTCAACTTGTGAGCCATCGTATGGCTCCCCAAGGAGTGTCACCTTCAAGAATACTTTGCTCTTCACTTTTTTAGCACTTTATTTGTCCACTTCAAATGTCGTGGATTGTTAAACTTTAAGGCAAAACATTCTTTACAGCGACGTTATAAATTGTCCTCTTTATGAGGACCTATGAAATAAATTTCTCAAAAAACTCAGACTGAGGGATATTTGTCATTCTTCTGTGTAACTTGTTTGTGTTTACTTTATGGAATAAAGCACGATTATGCTTTCTTCTTCAACTTTGCTGCTAGGAAATCCAGGCTCAGATTTATGAAATTAAACATCTTAATAAGACCTAGCATGTCATGACTTATAGTTTGTAAACTAACCTAAAACTTTGTCCTTATTTTATTTTTTCGACCTTTTTTTCCTGTTTATTCTTATTTTCTCCCTTCCTTATTTTTATCTTCTTGAACTGTGGGTAGTTTGAAGTTATATGCGATCTTTGTCAACATTATGCTTAACAAGCTTCTTCCGTCTATTATTTATTGCACATCAAAGTATGTGAGGCATTGTCAATAGACTCACTTTAGAATTTGTGGTGAGACAGGCTTAAAAGATAGAGAATCCAAATAAGCTGTCTTTTTAGTATTGAAAAAAATTGGGGACCCTAATAGGTAGGAAGAATATGAAAAGAATAAAGGATTCTTTCAAGTTCTAAGGGGAGCTAAATGGGAAAATAAATTATTGTATTAAACACATATTTAAAAGTACAGTATATCTTAAAAATATGCAGTTGACTACGGAACAGTGCAGGTTGGTAAGGCAAGAAGCTGAAACACGGGACCTCTCCCTAGAGTGGTTCATTACCCCCTTTACTATTTTCCCCCTACTTTGAGTAAGCTGTGTTGTGTGCTGATTGTGTGCAATAAACTGAGTGATTCAAGGGAAAAAAAAAGAAGAAGCTGAAACAGTTCGGATAGAACCAGGACTGAAACCCTAGTTCTTTTGATTCCACATATTGTGATTTCTAATCAAACATAGACTCTCCCCCTTTTAGTTAAAAATCTGTAAAATGAAAATACAAGTGCAATATTTATTGAAAAAAAATCCTCGTGTAAGTGGACCCATGCAGTTCAAACCTGTGTGGTTCAAGGGTCAACTCTAATCTGTTAAGCGTGAAAGTAACCCAGAATTCTCTCAAGTGGTATAGTAACCCTGGATGGCAGTTAGAGGCTCAAATCCGACTTGAAAATTACACTATGGTATGACTCAACCCCAGAGATGTGTCATGTTTGATTATCTCCTTCTATAAATTTTATAGTCCTTGTTAAAGATATAAATAGAGCTCTGTCTCACCTACTTTTTGAACAAGAATTTTTGAACTGCCTGCATTTCAGCCGGTCATTCCAGTTGTTAGGGATTTTTAGCAAACTGAGGATGCAGCCCCAAAGATTGCTTGGAAGAGTAGCCTCAAAATTGTTTGGGACGATTTAAATTGTTTTCCTTATGAGTTAATAGATTTTAATCGTAGAAATTAAGAGTGGAAATGTTGATGAGAGTCAAGCCCATGTTATTTTGTGTAAAAATCTGTACATATTTGTGCTATAAGTATTTATAACATTTAAGAGGAATTGGCTTATTAAAATAACATGATGCTTATGATTTTAACTTAAAGTGTATAACTGAACACATGTTTCATTCATATAAGATAGGATTTACATCCTTACGGCTCTGGGGCCTGTTTTTTCTCTTCTTCCATGCAAATAGTGTAAGAAAATGATTGATTAGTGTAACTCAGTTACTCACCAGTGAACAGGTTAATGCTTAATTTCTGGGTGCTGTCTCCTCTTGTGTACCAGCTGTCTCATTTTCTCTGAAGGTACTGTGTACTTTCACACCTATGTGTGTTTCTTCAGGCTGTTCCAGACACCCATTGTCCTATTTCTGCTTGGAAAAACTTAACCCATCCTTTAAGGCACAGTGGAAAAGTCCCCTTGGCTGACATCTTCCCCCTCCTCCTCTATAAGCAGGGTTTCCTACATGCTTTGTGTGTTCTGCTTTCCCTGCCTTGAAATAGGTACGTATGGCTGTCTGTGGTGTGATCATGCATGCATAAAGGCATAGTGTCCGGTCCATAATAATCACTTAATACATATTAAATTGAGCTAACCTAATGAGTTAGATTGGCATAAGTTAAACATGCTGACCAGCTAGATAAGAGACCATTCATTACTCAGCCATCTCTTATTTAGGATCTCATAGAAACAGAGTTATTTGAAAGATAATCTAGTTATAGCTCACATTTTGTGTTCTATGGAGAATTTAATTTGAAGGAAGGTTTCTGTGGCATAAAACAGCGTGAAAGCCACTTATTCTGGACAAACTCTTTATTTTCCGATGGGTAAACTGAAGACTTTTTAATATAAAATCTAGATAGTATGATTTCTTTTGAAAAATTAAAAGACCGAGCAACATGGTTTCAGTTTCTCATTGTTGGAAAGTGTCAATCTTCTGGAACCTTCTCCAGTTTGCTACAGTCCTCACCACTCCCTGATGCAGAAGCTATCAAAAGCAGCACTAAACCCCCAAAATGATGACTCTGGCGTAGCGAGGAAATACACCTGGCCTTCTCCCTTCACTTGTGTTACCTGACTATCACTGAAGACAATTGAACTTGAGGCTTCAGATTTGCAATAGATGTGTTTCTATGAAGTATTGGGGGGGAAATATTGTTTACAAATTAAACTCCATCTGAAATGCATATAGCATGCTGTTCAGAGGACTCAACTGTAACTGTAAACTAACTCTTCTGTACATCAAATGGGCACACTTGATTATATTTCTATTGCCTTGACAAGATCTACATCTTAGTTTGGCACATAATTCTGAGAGCTCAATTTGTCCTATTAAAATTCTATGAAAATTTCTTCCTTTTATTTTTATGACATTGACTTTTGCACAGGGGAAGCTTGGGTTCAGCGTGATCGTTCTTCCTTTGCAGGTGATCTGTTTGTGTGGCTTTCTTTTGCTGCATGGATAAGATCAGGGTTCTTATACAGTTTGGGGCATGAAAACAAAACTGTTGCCAAGACAAGTTGAAGACTGAGCAGCAATAACTTTTGCCAGGGGCATGGTGAGCTCATAAGAGTTGTAAATTTAGGCTTTTTTTTTTACCCTATCAAGTTTTCCTTTTTGCCTATAGTTTCAAAAAACTTTTATTGATGTATCAATTTCATATAAAATTTACACATGCTAAGTGGTAAACGGTTTAATGATTTTTGGTTTCAGAACATTTTCATCATCCCCAAAAGTCCCTTTGTCCTCATTTGCAGTTAATCCCTGCTCCCCCCCAACCCCCAGTCCTAGCAAAGCCTGAGCCAGGAATATACTTGCCCCAGTCATGACCTCAACCTTGGGCAGGGCCCTCCTTATTCACTCATCACTGAGGTCATCACTTCCACCAACAATGCCATTGGACATGGGTGTTGCGATCACTCCAAGTGGAGCAAACTCCCTTCCACCGAAGCCCAGCCTGTCCCCTGCCCTGGCAGAATCCCTGTGCCTACTGAGCTGGAAGGGCTCCAGGCAAGAATGCTTCAGACTCCCACTGTTCCTACTTCAAGTTCAGCTGTTTTTTAAGCACAAATGTTTCACAGATTGTTGTTCGCAGTTGTTTTGGGGAAAAAGATTCATTGACCTCCTCATTCAGCCATTAGCCAGAAAGCTCACTTTTATATGTTTTTTTCTTCAATGATATCAACGGCCAGCTGATTGGAACTTTGTAATCTATCGCTATCTCTTTTTATCTTACCATCTTCAACTGTTTGCTCTGTACTGCCTTCAAGATGGGCGTTAATTAGCTATCGCAATATTAGATTTCTTTACATTTATATTGTTTCCTTGCTATCTACCTTTTTATATCAACCTGGTATCTCAGTTCTGTTTTTATCAGGGGTTTTTTCTTAATTTTATGAAATTACTTTCCTTCTGTGTTTTTGAAACTAGATGTGCTTTTAAAATTTTTTTCTGACTTCATAGTATTAATAATTTTTCTCTGCATTTTTGGAGCAAGAATATTCTTCTTTGATTTTCAAATGCTGCATGTTATATAATTTTCCTAATTATTCAATTTGAATAAAGAAGATAGATCCTGGTCTAATATTTGCCTGATAGGACCCATATTCTATTTGGATTCTCTTACCATCTACCAACGTACCATCAGAATTCTTTTTCAGGAAAAAAGCTAGAGGCCAAGCAGATGCACACATCCCTAGCATTTAAGTTTTTAATGTCTAGAAGACATTTATCCTGTTCAACATTACTTTATTGAGGGAGGCATGACTACTTTTCTTCCTATTACCTGATTTTCTAACTCTGAGCTAGTGTATTTATTACTGGAAACTTTGAATTAGCATGTAGCTCTTGCTTTGTTGGAAGTAGACCATGGGTAATCCAGTCTCCAAAGTGGATTGCTTCCTCTTTCTGCCCCCCACCTACTCATGCCTTGACACCACAGGGTACAATATTGATTGACCCTTGAGCTCATGACCAAGTTCAACTACTGGGTGTTATAAGACTCCAAAGTGAATCTAGCAACAAAGCACTGAAAAATCCTCAGGGAAGAATTCCTTTAGGGAGGAAGATTCCCCTCAGGAACTAGGTCTCTAATGTAATAGTTAATTTTTATGTTTGTATTGCTGTCTTTCAGAGACCCTTATATGACCTCACTGGCCATCATTTCTCAGTATGACCCATCTACGTTACAGTTAGGACTAATTCCTCCCAATGATTAAAAAAAAATCCTTGATATCATTGATTTCGTTTCTACTGCTATTGTATTTTCCTACCACATTGATCAAAGGGGGAAATTAGCAACCTGATACTATATACTAAAAATTTCCAAATATTGGCTAAACTAATGAAATGTTTTCATGTTCAGAGGGAATTTTTTTCTATGACCCTTAATATTTTTAGCTTAAGTCCCTAAAAAATACAATTTCTGCTCTACTTTAAGTACAAAGAAATACCTTGGAGGGGCGTGTACTAGGGCAGCGAATCTGAAATTTTAATACACAGTGCTTCTGAAACTTTAACGTGTGCACAAATCCCCCGGGGATGCTGTTAAAATGCAGACTCTGCAATTCTCACAAGCTCCCTGGTTACGTGGCTACTGCTGTTAAGAGCTTCCAGTAAGGTGCTGGAAGAGCTAGCATGATTTGGAGCCAGCCTGGGTTTGGATTACCATTCAGGAAGATACAAACAGGGAAAATTCTGCAACATCTCCATTTCCAGACTCACCGAGGGCCTAGTGTTCTGTGACCCCTGCCCCCAAAGCGGAGACTGTCACCAAATGATTACTCTGTCAGTAATCGTGTGCCATTTCACATTCAACGACTCATGGCCTTTTTTTATCTGGGAGGAGATTGTTAGAGGAAGGAGGTGGCCGCCACAGATAAGACTTATCATTTTCATGATACCAATCATATGTGTTTATTTATTTATTAAAAGCTTATAAGAGTTTGAGTTTGTTGTATAGCAGGTGACGTCAAAATTCAGACAGCCCTCTGAGGCCGTAGATACAGGAGTGAGAGATTCCATATCTCCACAAAAGTATTTCTGAAAAGAATGCAATTTTCCTAGGAAAATAGCCAAGGGTGTGTTTGGAGCTATGGGAAAAGAAGCAGCAGGCTGGCTCTGCTCTAGAAGAACAGAGTTGTGGATGTTTCAACACTCAATACAAATAAATACCCTTATTGATTTGGAAGATTTAACAGTCAGTAAAATAAATGCCCCTATTGATTTGGATAATATGTTATAGAACTCCCCTCAAAATAGGTTCCACTGTAGTCTTTTGTTTGGCAATTTGGGCATTTGCATGGTGTCAAACTTAAGTCAGAGTTAATTTTCAGGGTAAGACTGCTTTGATCCCCCTGCCTGCTTGTCATCCACTATTTTCTAGAACTCTTGTCCAGCATAATTACTTTCTTATTCTAATATTTTCTTTAGAGAATCTTCTTTGTGACTGATAGTTTCAGTTTATGGGTTATGTTGTGGCTAAGAATTACAAGGCAGTTATCTGGAAATGCCTAAAAAGTGTGTCTGGCTTCTTTCTTTTTTATTTTAATTGGTATAGTTGATTTACAATGTTGTGTTAGTTTCAGGTGTACAGCAAAGTGGCTTCTTTCACTTAGCATAATGTTTTTAAAGTTCATCCATGTTGTAGCATGGATCAGTATTTCATTCTTTTTTTATGGATGAATAATTCCTTTGTTAATTGATAATACCACATTTTGTGTATCCATTCATCAATTAATTGATGGCCATTTGGATTGTTTCCACTTTTTGTCTACTATGGACAGTGTTGCTATGAGCACTTACTTACAAGTTTTTGTGTGGATGTATGTTTGTTTTCAGTTCTCTTGGCTATGTACCTGGGAGTTTAATTGCTGAGTCGTATGAGAACTCTATATTTGACTTTCTGGGGAACTGCTAGACTCTTTTCCAAAGCAGCTACGTCATTTTACAATCCCATTGCAGTTGGTTTTTACATTCTTCTTTCATTTAATTATTCTTCTATAATGGGCATATATTATTTTAATAATTAGGAAAAAAGTGATTTTTTAAAAATCTGTGAGCCCCAATCTGTGGGCCACAGGCCTGTTGCGATGGGCTTTTAATCCGTTTGGGTACCAGTTTTGTCTTTAAACTGAGCAAAGACCCCCTTATGCTATATATAAAAGCTATTGTGATCAAAAAGGAACAAATTCTTTGTTGGAGGAAAGAATCTGCTCCTAGTCAGTTTGTCCAAAACGATAGACATGTTGCAAAGAGTTGTGGACTAAATGTTCTTCACAGGATTTCTCTACGTGAGTTATTGAGTTCCTATCCTGAGTGTTCTCTGTTACATGTACCTGTGAAAGTACAGTAAAACCACCTCTGCTGATCAGGTGACTGAGAATAGGGAAGGGGAGAAGAGGGATGGGAAAACCTGTGAGTGGAAAAAAATCCATTTCAGAACATTTGGGATATGTTGCTATGTCTATACAACTATCTATCTGTATATGTCTATCTCTATACCCATATCCATGTCAATAACTATATCTGTTGAAGTTGGCCATCAGAATTTTGACTCATTCAGAGTCCTGAAGTGATTTGCTTAAATAAATAATATAACCTATATGTAAAAGAATGTTTCTTAGTAGCATGCGGGAACCTAAAACAACTTAAGCATCTATTTCTTGTCTGTCACAATTATGTGTGACAAATTGGTGGAACTCAATTTATGTGACTTTTAAGGCTCATTAACAGTGCTATGCTGAGGTATATTGGAACCAGAGGCAAAAGGAAAAATAAGTAATACTGATCCTGATTTTGGTGAAAGTTTTGACATTTTGTTCATCATAGATTTTGTGTGCATTAATTTTGATTTTTTTTTAAATATTGCACTAAATATTATATATCTTGATAACTGAGATTTTGGTACTCTCTTAAATTGTGTGCCCAAGGGGAGTGCTTCATTGGCTTCACCTTAGTCCCAGCTCTGACGTTGACTATATTTAGAGTTCCTTAGGTAAAGGAGCTAGAAAACTGAGTGGCAACTTATTCATGGAGAAACTGAGACATGGATTAGATCATATGATGTAGTCATATAGTGACTAATGGGGAATCAGAAGAGTAACCCATCACTCCTATTCTTATATCAAACTATGGGTGATACGTCCCTGTTATATATTTACTGAGGTTTGATCCCTTCACCTTAATTCCAATTTCAAATATTTGATTAAAAAATGAAATATTTCTGGGCTTCCCTTGTGGCACAGTGGTTGGGAGTCTGCCTGCCGATGCAGGGGACGCGGGTTCGGGCCCTGGTCCGGGAGGATCCCACATGCCGCGGAGCGGCTAGGCCCGTGAGCCATGGCTGCTGAGGCTGCGCGTCCGGAGCCTGTGCTCCGCAACGGGAGAGGCCACGACAGTGAGAGGCCCGCGTACCGCCAAAAAAAAAAAAAAAAAAAAGAAATATTTCTAACTCTTTCAATATTGTCTCTCTAATTTTTTAATACTTACGAAGTAGGTAAAAGTTTTCCCAGTCACTAGCAATTTAATCCTCATTCCTGAACTTTCAGAGTTTTCTATACAGAAGTACTCTATTTTAAAGCCAAGAAGGAAATTAGTATGACCTTGCAGTGGAATTTGGAATTTTCTGCATAGATCCTTCATTCCTGCCAAAGAGATTAGGGGGAAAAAAATCTCTGTATTTCTCTTTTTAGCCAACATCTTAGAGCTTTTCAGTTTGAAAGTAAGATATAAGAGCCAGATGGTTATGAAAATTTAGTGCATCGAAATGTTTGTCAAAACCATGGGAAGAATAGCACATCCTGGAGCTATCATTGGCACAGCAAATAATGAGTGACATTCAGAGTTTATGCTGTTTGCTCTCTGATACTGCTGGAATGAGCTGACATCACACACAGGAGTTACCAAGTGGTGACTCTTGCTCTTTCTGGGCTGGCCAATTACTATTTGTTTTTCAGTTTATTATCACTGAGGTAAAATCTTCATTTTCTATAGTTCAGATCACTGAGGAAGAGAGAAACTGACCAGTGGGACGAGAGTGTCATTTTAGCCCGGAATTTCCCAAAGTTATCCCTTGAGGGTAGTTATAAAAATGGTTTCCTGGAGAAATGAATTGGAAAATACTGCATACAAATACCAGTCTTGGAGGTTGTACATGCTCATTAGCACAGGAAGGCTCTGAGAAATCCTGCAGGGGAAAACAAAAACCTATAGAGTTTGGTTTAACCCAGTTTTGACCAATCTTTGTTATGGAAACCTGTGAAACAAACTGCCCGCAAACTTAGAGGCTTAAAACAATAATCATTTCATTATTTTTCATAGTTTCTATGGGTCAGGATTTTTCGAAGGACTCATCTGGGTGGTTGTGGCTTGGAATCTTTCATGTAGTCCAGTCAGGTGATGGTTGTTGCTAGGACAGCAGGTAGGATCAGCTGGGGACTGGCTGGGCATCTCTCTTCATGTCACATTAGGGCTTCTCCTGTGGTTTTTCCATGTAGGCTACACTGGGCTTCCTCGCAGCATGGTTGCCTCAGGGCAGTAGGACTGTTCCATGGAAGCTCAGAGTTCCAATGAAAGTATTTCAACTCACAAGGTGAAAGCCACCGTGATTTCTATGACATAACCTTGGAATTTATGCAGCATTACTTTCACTGCATTCTGTTACTTACAAGTGAGTCACAAGACCACAAGAGCAGGGGAATTCAATTCCACATCTTGTTGAGAAAGTGGCAAAATTCCATAAGAGCCTGTAGATGGGAGATACTATTGCTACTCCCTTTGGAAAATATAGAACCTTTTTTTTCTATGTATCTATTCACCATGAAATACTTTGTGAATTTTGCTTTAGGCAAATATCACCAGAGCTGCTTCTAAGTAGAAAGACAGACTGGTCAAAAAAGATCTGTCTTCACAAATTTTGGAGATATCCAGATGTGCAATTCACAAAGAGATTATTTGGCATGACTATACTAAAAGGTACCATTATTTAAAATCCTAAGTGGAGGGCTTCCCTGGTGGCGTAGTGGTTGAGAGTCCGCCTGCCGATACAGGGGACACGGGTTCATGCCCCGGTCCGGGAAGATCCCACATGCGGCGGAGCGGCTGGGCCCGTGAGCCATGGCCGCTGAGCCTGCACGTCCGGAGCCTGTGCTCCACAACGGGAGAGGCCACAACAGTGAGAGGCCCACGTACCGCAACAAAAAAAAAAAAAAAAAATCCTAAGTGGTTATACCCACTTAGATGTTTAGATTTTATGACTCAGAAAGAGTTAATACTCTAACCTTCTTCATCAGGGCCAGTGACTGAACCAGGTTGTGTGGAATCTCTTGGTACTTATATATCCAGACTGGAGTAGGTTCAGAAGTGATCTACTATAATTCATAATTGCCCTGGAAAATATTCTGCAAGTAAGATGGGTCGTTAACAAACTGAATGGCTTCCTGGCAGTGTAGCCAAGTTTCTAAAGACATTACCAATAAGCTACTGGTGTTTCCTGAACCTCCTGACACTCAAATTCTTGTCCCAGGGTCTATTTCTGGGGCAACCCAAATTAAGACATGCATTGTTAGGAGTGGAAAAGTACTTAAATATTTGAAATACTGTGTATGGCATTGCATCAATGCCAAGAGCACAGAGAAAATGAGTTGAATTTTGCGTACAGATGGGGGAGAAAGATTATGAGATGCATTGTTAGAGAAAAGGAAGGGCCTTGTTGGATTGATAGGCAATAATTTACCCAAAAGAGCTAGCTTGAGGACAGTGTCACCCAGCAGGAGGTTACTCTCAAAACACTGTGTAGTAGATTTTCAACATTTGAAAGCTGGGGGATTAGATGAACGCTAGCTCATCACACTGAAACCATCCCCTCAGAAATGGAGAGCTTGGTGATGTGTCTTTCAAAACTTGGCTACCCTGCCTCACAGATATTTTTTCCCATCCCGGATGTTCTTCGTACATGCTTACTTTCAGGCTAAGCCTGATCTAAGGAAGAGCCACACATTCTGAAAATAATGAACAAGCTTCCATTTAATATCTCACTCATGTGAATTGTAGGCTTAAATGAGAAAAGGGCACCTCTTTTAGGAATAAATCCTCTAGAATGATAGCAATATTTGAACTTAAAGCAATAGCTGTTAAGTCAAGGTACTTAAAATTCATTCCCACACTAGTGATGAATTTTTATTGATTTTATCCAGAAACGTCTTGGCCCCAAAGGCACTATTTGAAAGTCATCTGACAAGAGTTAAGAGTATGTAGTCTGTGACATAAACGATAACTCGGTTTTTCTTTTTGTTTTTATCTAAAGGTAACTGACCTATGTAGGGATAAAACCCATTGATTTTGCTGAAATTGTGATTAACAAATTACTAGGGTATGGGTTTAAAAGAATAAAATAATATGGAATAAAAAGTATTATATTGAAGCTGTCATCATTATTTTTAAAGAGTTTCAGGATTACTAAGATGCTTCATAATGAAAATATTTTGTCTTTATATAAATTACAGAGCATAGAAGTAGAAGCATTGGATATAATTCTATTCGTTTTTGCAAAAAAATCCCCTTTGTAGTAGTAGGCACTCTATTTTTGGCGCTGTTCCTTGAGTTTCGGATCAATGAATAGGAGCAAATAGCAACTCATCTAAGAAATATGGGAAATACTGTCCACCACAACCAGGTTTGGTTCTGGATGAAATGTACAAAAAATTAGGGAAATCATCCCTAAATTTGTTTCTTTGAGTCAGTGGCTCCCGCAGGCTTTGTGGTATGTATCTCGGTAGACTTGCCAGGTTTCCCACATCCTTGCTGTTAGTATCCTGTTTCAGGGCTGCTCGCAGACAAAGGATCACCTGTAAAAGTGGTCACACCCCCGGATCAGGACACGCTGTAACTAACCCTCACCAGTGGTGCCTCGAAAATGAAGCTTTCTTTTTTGTTCCAATCTCTCATTTCACTTTTGTTCCTGCCTTTTCTTTCTCCACTCTTACTGCCAGCACATTCACTACACTTTTATTCACATTGCTAGAATTGTTCTACTCTGGCACTCAGTCTCCCAATCTCATTATTCTCTCTCTGAGACATTTTCTCCCCCTGCCCCTGCTTTTCCTTTCCCAGCTTGCTCTAACAGAAGGATAGATAAAGTCTCAACTAGGGGGCTCTTAACCTAGGGCCCCTGGATAGAATTGAAGGGGTTTTTGAACTTGGATGGGGAAAAAAAATCATGTTTATTTTCATTTCTATCCTACAGTAACTTAGCATCTCCTTCTACCATGACTCTAGGTAACTGATTATGTATTAGCAATACCTGTGACTTGGTCACCAATAGAAATCATACTTATTTTCATTTCACATTAAAGTTGTTGCAGAATCTCGGGGCTTCCCTGGTGGCGCAGTGGTTAAGAATCCTCCTGCCAATGCAGGGGACACGGGTTCAAGCCCTGGTCCAGGAAGATGCCACATGCTGTGGCGCAACTAATCCCATGTGCCACAACTACTGAGCCTGTGCTCTAGAGCCTGTGAGCCACAACTACTGAAGCCCACGTGCCTAGAGCCCGTGCTCCGCAACAAGAGAAGCCACTGCAACAAGAAGCCCACACACCGCAATGAAGAGTAGCCCTTGCTCGCCGCAATTAGAGAAAGACCACGCACAGCAACGAAGACCCAACACAGCCAAAAATAAAATAAAATTTTAAAAAATAATAAAAATAAAATTCCCCAATGCCATCAACCTGGGAAAGTCTAACTGGATAGTACATTAGATGTGATGATATGTTAAAATCATGGCGCATGATGACTCCAAGGTAAATTGGGAGTCTGATGTACAGTATTCTCAAGACTCTTTGTGAAACATCCTCACTTTGATCAGTTCTCTTCCTTATTATTTTATAAATCATGAAGCATAAAAATCAGTTTATATTGTATTTTTGGAAAGAGTATCTGAGAGACTCTCAATATTTGCTTAAGCCCGTGGTTATTTTGATGCCTTAGACTTTCTACTTTATAAGCAGAACAAGTATTTTACTAAACTGATCTAAGTAATTGGCCAACTTGTTATGAGGAGGAACTACTAGACACATTATAATTGGTTTACAGATTACCTATCCTGCTACCTATTGATATAGTACCTCATTTTTTCCTCTCAAATTCTTACTACTCTTTGAAGCCTTCTTTGAGTAGTAAGTGAAAAAAAAGTAGAAATCATATAGACCTGTTCGTTAGTTCTGTGAATTTGGGAAAGTTATATACTTTCTGAGCCCTAGATACCTTCTTTATAAAATGTGGGTCATAATAATCATCAGGGAGAGCTGTTGTGAAAATTAAAAGAAATAATATACATAAAACCCTTAGTCACTAGTACTTAGTATGTGCTCAATAAATGTTACTTTAATTATCTTATTCCAGCCTACATTGATTATCCCCCTCTCTGAATGCCTATAGCACACACTGGGTGTTCCCTACTATTTCTATAATTATAACCTTGTCTCCTTAACCAGTTTTTAAAGCACGAATACCTTTTACACCTGCAGGATCTGGCACAATGCAGGAAATAGTTTGGGGAAACACCATGAATCCTCCCAAGGTCAACAACATGTGAATTGTGTAATAGCTTATTTGATAGAAAAACACACCAAGGAGCATGACCCCTGTGGTTAAAAAAAAAAAAGGCTGGAGCTGGCCAATAAAAACCTCATCAAATTGAATTCTGATTGGCAAAGTATACAAGTAAATTAAGAAGGCCAACATTTCTTACATAAATCAGCAGCAGCTTGTGGTTTCTCTGAATTATCTCAAGTCTTTTTTTTTCGGACGCGCCGGCTCAGCGGCCATGGCTCACGGGCCCAGCCGCTCCGCGGCATATGGGATCCTCGCGGACCAGGGCACGAACCCATGTCCCCTGCATCGGCAGGCGGACTCTCAACCACTGCGCCACCAGGGAAGCCCTCTCAAGTCTTTTGAATACTAGTCCTTGAACAATTTTGACATAGTCAACATTAAATGGAAAAATAAAACTAGAAATAAAGTCTTGGCAGGGAATTCCAAAATGGTCCCTGTTGCCAGTTTCAAATCTCACCATCACTCACTTTGGAATATTAATACCAATGCTTTGCTTCAGAAAAGTTCCAGTGTACTTTTCTTGTTTCTTTGTTAAAACTATTACCATTTGGATATATTTGCTTCCAATTGTTTCTAATGCATAGGCTTTTTTGTTTTTAATAGTTGTACCTTTTTTTGGTCTTTAGCATTTTAGCAAATATTTTCCTGCATTATTGAAAACTTACCATTAGCATTATTTGAACATTTGAAATATGTATTAGACATCTCTTAAGTTTTGAATGGTTAGGATGTTTCTAATATTTTAAAGGAAAAGCTGCCCCAATGATACATTTTTTTTTGCATGGAGATTCCCATCTCCCATTCAATGACTATTTAGGCTAGATTCTCCAAAGTGGGATTCCTGGGTGTAATCACATGAAAAAAAACCTTAAAAATCTTGATTTTAATGTTCTCGAGGATTGAACTAACTTATACTCCATCAACAGTGGAAGAGAATGCCTTCATCATACCATTGCCAGTCACTGTTCTTTGGGGTGGGGATGGGGACTTGAGGGGCAGGGACAAAGTGAACTTCACTGATTTGAGAGGGGATAAAAGGAAGTTGCACTCTTGCAAGATTGCTTTATTAACTCTTGTCTTTGATTACTTGGTTTTATCTTTATACTTACGTTTGCTATTGGCATTTCTTCAATTGTAAATTTCCTATTCAAGTCCTGTTGAAGGCATAGTGGTTTTTGTAACAAAGAAATTTCATTCATTACTTTTAAGAAGCACTGTTCTTTTCTATCTAGATATCGGATTATTATATCCATATTTTATTTTACTTCTTATATATTGTTGAAAACTGACTCAAATCCATAGGGATTTTTACATACAATACTTATTTTAAAAAACATAAAAACAATGTTTTTAAAAATTTAGAACATACAGAATTAGATAAAGAAGGAAATAGGGACTTCCCTGGTGGTCCAGTGGTAAAGAATCCACCTTACAATGCAGGGGACACAGGTTTGATCCCTGGTCTGGGAAGTAAGATCCCACATGCCACGGGGCAACTAAGCCCGCATGCCACAACTACTGAGCTCACGCGCCTCAACTAGAGCCCACGGGCCTCAAACTACAGAGCCCACGTGCTCTGGAACTCACGTGCCACCACTGCAGAGCCCACGCACCCTGGAGCCTGCATGCCACAGCTAGAGAAGAGAAAAACCCGTACACCACAACTAGAGAGAAGCCCGCGCACCACAACAAAAGAGCCCTCAAGCCGCAACGAAAGATCCTGCGTGCCGCAACTAAGTCCCTATGCAGCCAAAAATAAATTAATCTTTTTTTAAAAAAAGGAAATAAAAATTGTCCTTAATTTTAATACTCAGTGATGAGCACTGTTTATATCTTCTGTACTTGCTTTCAGTCTTTGTTCTATATATGGAAAAAAATTTTTTAAACAAAAACATAATCCCAAGGATAGTTTTGTAGTATTTATTTTCGTTAAATACATGAAGAGAGTATTTTCAATTCATTAAATATCCTTTGAAAGTATAGTTTTTAATAGTTGCATAAAACAAATGTACAACTTCACTAACAGATATTTGGATAATTACTAAATGTTTGTTATTATGTGTAGTATGATAAAAATTTTAGGATAGAATCTTAGAGGTGGAATTACTGGATCAAAGGGCAAGAATACAAATACTGCAAAATAGCTTTCTAGGAAGAGGTGACAATATGCATTCCAACAGAATGTGAACATGTAATCTAACCTTACTTTGCTAGCATTGAGCACTATTATAATTTTAAATTTAAAAAATCTGCTTCTTTGATAGATTGGAGTTATAAATTATCATTTTGCTTTGCTGCTCTTTGATAGCAAAGTTGAACATTTATTAGAACAGTTGTTTATCATAGTTATTGTTTCTTTGCCGCTGCTCTCCTGTGGAATATGTCTGTATTCTTTTCACACTGAAATATTTATTATTTTGGAATATATTATTCTGGATATTCTTTGGAAACTAAAAATGTACATCAATATAACTATATGTATTCTTAACACCCCAAATTATCTGCTATTAATATTTAAATTTTTTTCAGTCTTCCTTTTCCTTATCTTTTCAAGGAAAAAGTCATCTACTTATGATTTATATGCTCATTATTTTATTTTTCTTCATAGCTGGAGGATTGCTGAGAATTCTCAGCATTTTATTGACAGCATAAATTCTGGGTGAGTGGGTGGGATAGGAACAAAGTCATACTAATCCTTCTCTGATCCAGAATCTGTTTCTTTTCTTTAAAAGTTTTTGAAATTTATTGCATTCAATGACCCTTGTCTTTTTTGGTTGCTCTTGAAGAGTTTTAGATGTTTTCACTTTTTTCATGTTTTTCTTGTTCATTTCATTGGCTATTGGGGAAAAGAGATTCAATGTTATAGATACAACCCAGCAAGTCTCTTCTCACTCTTATTTTTGTCACTGGGGTAAGGTGAGGATTTGGCATAAGTTCTGTGAGATGAGCCAATTTTCTACTGCTACCTGCTAAATAGTTTTAGAAATGTTTCTAAATAGTACCCTATTGGTTTGAAATGCTTTCTTTAACCTATGGTAAATTTTCCTCCTCATCAGAAAATATTTAATTCTATTACATTGTCTGTCAATTCTTGTGCTAATATCCCATTTTTCTATTATATTTTTATTAAATATTCTGAAATACAAAAGGAGAAGCTCCTAACTTCATTTGTAAACATTTTACTCTCCATTCATCCCTGTTTGATTTTCTAGGCAATATTTAGAATTGTTTTCTCAATTTCCTTCAAAAATTCTCTTGAAATTTTTTTATTAAACTTTTTGTAAAACTTTAAGTTATTTTGGAAGCACTGTCAGCATTTATAAACATTTGCATTCTGTGTATTGTCTTCAGATCTTTTTCTGGTTCATTATTTCTTCTATTGCATGAGGTTTGCAATTTAACCCATCAATTTTTTTAAATTTTAATTATTACATTTTCATTCTTAGAAGTTTTCTTTTTTTTTTCAAATCTGCCTAAACAATTTTGATAGTTTCTTGTTATTTGCTCATACTTTCAATACTAGTATTTCTTTAGTGATATTATGCATTCTTATTTTCTATTCTGCACCCAAAAACTCCAATATCTGCAGGATTTTCATGTCTGACTTTGCTACTTGTTTCTGGTAATTCTTGCTCATGGTGCCTTGTTTCCTTATGTGGTTTACGATTTTTTTTAATGTCAGCTCGTGTATCAAATTCCCCTGGAACCCCTAGAGGATTGGGTGAACATACATTTCTCCAGTAAGGATTTGCTTTTTCTTCTTCCTGGTTCCTGGAATACTACTAACCCAGAATCACTTTAAAAGAAATTCTGGACTTAGGGCTTTTCAGACCAAACATGAGGTATAAATTTAGGCCACAAAGCACTGTGAGAGCCAACTTACAATTGTCATAAATACTCAGGGGAGTTGGGCAGTTTCTGTGATGCTTCCTTTTGGGGCAAGCATAATTTATTTTTTCACTGAAAGTGGAGACTTTTAAGATCCTGACTCTGTGGGCATATTTCTCTTCTGACTTCTGTCTTTGTACACACCCTAGGCTTTAGATCTCATCTTCTGCAGTGCCCTTAAAATATAAGATTTGAGACAAGTACCTCCATCTTCATTCCAAATCAAGATGCTAGGCCACCCATATAGGACATGCTAAGAGAGTATAATATTAGTTTTGCAGGATGGCAAACACCTACCCTCACTGTGTGAGTAGTGAAGGTTGAAGAGTTGGGGGAGGAATTTTGCAGGGAATGGGTCATCGGTATATCCTTATGGAGGAGGGAAGTGCCCCTTGACCTCAAGTCAAGAGGGGAGGGCTGGTGAGAACCACTAGGAGAGTTTGACCCATGTCCCCTCTGGTTTAGGAGCCACAGGGCCTAGTGTCTGCTTTGTGTTCTTTGAGTCCATTCTGGCTCCTAAATATGGTTGTTCTGAGAGCCGTCCTCTGTCCACACTGAGATGGCCACTTTCCATAGGCTGATGTGTGCCAATTGCTCTGAGGCCTTAAGAATGCTAACTACTAGAAAGGAATACAAACATTTCATTTTCTTTAAAAATATCATTAATAAAATGATTTTTTGATAAACATGAGTTCAGTGTCCCTACAGATCTGTGGATTCTTATCAGCTTGATACAAAAAGTAGCAAATGTGGACAGAACATGTTCCCTCCACTTTGGAAGCTGATTCATTGGAATTAGAGAGATTTAGCCTCTTGATGAACCCATAAAACGTTTTTATTGTTACAGAAAAAGCATTCAATCTCATTGAAAGGAGAATATATAACATTGCATTTGGGAAGAAAATTAGATGTACTAAAGCTTGTATGGTGATGGAAATGATAATTTTTTATTAACAAATTGTCAGCATGGAGCACATTCCTTCAATTTTCAGCAATTTGAAATCCCAGCATTAATCAGCTTTCGTTAAATGCCACCCACTGTTCGTACAGCAGCGAGGAAGGCAGTAATGAAAAATTGAAAAACTAGCATTAGATCAGAGATCATGCTGGCTGCAGAATCTTTATTTTATATGAAGACCTTTTTTTATTATTCTGGAATTAGGCAAAACATGCCGTGTCCTCATCAAATGACTTCTGTGAGTGCTTTCTTTCAGAACAATAAATGGTGCTAATAAGTTGGCCAGCCTCCCACCAACTAGACCTTTGATATATGTTGTATCAGCACATTAATAACAAATTAGAATTAGAGAAACGTAGGGAGTGTTCCGCACTCATAATTGTCTTTTTCTGTAACACAAAATAAATCAAACTATCACGTTGCTCCCAGGAAGCCTAAACCATTTATAAAACAACTTTGTTTTTTATAAATTGGTTTAATTTATCCATTTTTAATTGCTTATTAGGTTCCTACAGTGTGCAAGGTGCTGCAGGGACTAAATAGATGCATAAAAAAGGCCCTGCTGTGAAAGAGCTCACAGTATCCACATACACTTCATTGTTTGGTCCACAAGTTTTACTTCCTCTGTATTTTTGGTCTATATACTTCCTCTATATTTTTGGTCTATTGAATAAACGTGCCAATATTCTTCAGATGTGAATGTGACACTGCTTACTCTTCTGTCTGTAAGCTGTTGCTTTGTGCTTTTTTTCTAGAATTAAGGCTAGGGACTGCCAGTTCATCACTTCTGGTGTTCTCGGTCTCCCTTGGTACCAAGCTATATACATTTTCAGAAAGACTTCTCAAGGCTAAGTAATATATAGACTGTCACCTAGAGGGAGAACAAAATAGATTGATAAGTACCCAGTACTGTGACCTGGGCCACTTTGTTATTGGGTATTACCGTGAGTAGTTCCAAGGAGCAAACAAGAATGTGAAATGGAAGTTCAATCATTTGTGATTCAAAGAAAAGAGAGCCAACCTGTGGACTGTTCTCAGTAGAGTGGTTTAGTAATTTGTGATGAAAACCTCAAACAGGAAGTCTTAAGTTGGAGTTCATGGCTGCTTCAGAGAATCTGTGAACTTCCTGAAACTATAAATAACATTTTGTATTTAAGAAGTTGTGTGTTTTGTTGAGATAATCCATAGCTTTCACTGGATTCTCCGAGACAGTCATGAATCCCTAAAATAGTTATGAACTATTAGTCTAGGTCAGGGGTTGGTGAATTTCTTTCTGAAAAGCAAGAGATAATAAATATTTTAGGCTTTGAAGAACATACAGTCTCCATAAATAAGTGAGTGTGGCTGTATTCCAATGCAACTTTATTTTCAAAAACAAGATGGCCCAGGGACCATAGTTCTCCCACCTCTGGTTTAGGCTATGATTTGGTAAG
This sequence comes from Stenella coeruleoalba, assembly GCF_951394435.1. Taxonomy (NCBI): domain Eukaryota; kingdom Metazoa; phylum Chordata; class Mammalia; order Artiodactyla; family Delphinidae; genus Stenella; species Stenella coeruleoalba. The sequence continues at coordinate 41,921,484 of NC_137153.1, forward strand.
ACAGAACTTTCAAACTACTGTGCTGAAGTACATCCAAGTTTTCCCTTTTATATAAATCATATTTAACATGTGAATTTTATTTATTTAATTTTGTTTTTTCTTTTTTATCAAAGTATAATTTACATGGGGTAAAATGAACAAATCTTAAGCCAACTCAGTGAATTTTTGCATATGTTTACACCCATGTAACCACCACCCACATCAAGATATAGACTATTTCCATCACTCCAGAGGATCCCTCATGTTCCTCTTTAGTCATAATCTTCACCCTCCCCCAGAAGTAACCACTCTTCTATCATCATAGCTTAGTTTTACCTTTTCTTGAACTTCATTTAAATGAGACTGTGGAGCAGTGTGCAGTTTTTTGTGTGTGCTTGGCTTCTTTCACTCGATATAATGTTTTGAGATTCATCTGTGGTTTTGAGCACACAGACTTTTAATATAGATATCCTGGTTGATTTATAATATTGTTGTTCCTAAAGACCCTTCTTTATTAACTAGCAAGAATTTCTTCGTCCTTCTGGTGTTTGTAGTGCCAGACTAGTGGCCACAAGAAGATGCAGAATTCCTGTTTCCACCTTCCCACCACTTGAAGTGAAACCACAAACACAGAAATTGCAATTCAGGAACTCCTACTTCCAAATAACATCAACACATTGAAGCATGAGCTCTGAGTACTCTTTCTCACTGGAGAAAGTAAAGGTCTAAACCTTGGATGAGTTTAATGAGTGAGGGTTCTTGTTTCTCTTTACCCTCAGATCAGTAGTATAAATTTAAAACCAATTGGTTTTATACTATCATTGGCCCATAGAATCATGAGGAAGTTTCTAATGTCCTTTAATCCAGTGCTTCTCAGACTTTTATGTGCATACAAATCCCCTGGGGGTTTTGCTAAAATGCAGATTATGATCCAGTTGGTCTGGGATGTGGCCTGAGAATCGTCCTGCAGAGCCCTGACGTTGCTCGCTTGTAAAACATGCTTTGAGTAGCAGGATTGTCATCTAGTAATCATTACTGATGTGGTTTAGACCAGAGACGATGGTATTCAAGGGCGGTGACAGTGCAAACTCAGAGAGAAATGAGATAGTTATGAATGAAAATGGATAGGAGTTGCTGAGAAACTGAAATAGTACATGAGGAACAGAAGATACCAAATTAGATAAATGATGGTAGCTCTGGATATCTATCCAGACTAGTATCCAGCTCTGGATTGCTTCTGGGCCTGAGTCTTTTGCAGCCATGGAAACTTAAGAATTTTGGTTCCTGCTGGAGCAACATATATTTTCCACCATCCTCATGTCTAAACTTTCAAGGTCTGAACACTCTTCGTCTTCCTCTCTTGGGTTTATTGTGGATTTTTTTCTCAAGAAAGGCCTGCACTCTCTGTATCATAATAGTTAACTAGTTAGTTCTCATGATGTTACCTAACCACCTCTACTTTTTTTTTTTTTAATTGGGGTATAATTGTTTTACAGTGTTGTGTTAGTTTGTACTGTACAGTGAAGTGGAGTTCCCTATGTTATACAGCACGTTCTCATTAGTTATCTGTTTTATACATATTAGTGTACACAGGTCAATCCCAATCTCCCAATTCATCCCACCCCTCTCCAGGTTCCTCAAAAAACTAAAAATAGAATTACCATATGATCTACTTTTTTTTCATTGAAGTATAGTTGATTTACAGTGTTGTGTTAGTTTCTGCTGTACAGCAAAGTGATTCAGTTATACAAATATGTGTGTATTCTTTTTCATATTCTTTTCCATTATGGTTTATTACAGGATATTGAAGATAGTTCCCTGTGTTATACAGTAGGTTGTTTATCTATCTTGTATATAGTAGCTTGCATCTGCTAATCCCAAACTCCTAATTTATCCTTCCCCCAACCCCTATTCCCTTTGGTAACCATAAGTTTGTTTTCTACGTCTGTGAGTCTGTTTATGTTTCATGAATCAGTTCATTTGTGTCATATTTTAGATTCCACAAGTAAGTAATATCATATGGTATTTGTCTTTCTCTTTCTGACTTACTTCAGTTAATATGATAATTTCTAGGTCCATCCAAGTTGCTGCAAATGGCATTATCTCATTCTTTTTTATGGCTGAGTAGTATTCCATTGTAACCACCTCTACTTTTATGTAGTAAATATTGGCATAACATTTGCTTTTAGATTGTTAACACATTCTTAGGGCTTATGATCTTCAAATGGACCCACTGTTTTGTTAAGTAGATATTACTTCATTGCAACATGACCCTCCTGCAATAGGCAGATCTTTTTACAAAAACATGTGATTTTGTTGATTTTCATCTCTTGCTTCAGGTTGCCCACAATCATCTCCAGGAGCTATTGTTCACAACAGCTCATGTTCATGCATGGGTTACCTCTTCACTGAGCCCAAACACACACACATATTACTTATTTAGAAACCTCATTTACACAATAATTATGATTACTCATCCCACATTTTATAACAAGCCCCTGCTAGTAGTAGCAGGTTGTACAGCACTTTTGCCTATGATAGCCTTCCTCCCCCTCTCTATAATTCCAAAGCCCTGTTTTCAGATGTTTACATAAATAATATATCCAGCATAAAGTCCTTCTTAGTTCTGTCTTTTAAAAAATTGTATTTGAAAAATTCCCTGTATATTGAATGATATTTGTAACATACAGACAATTTAAAAGATAATTGTAAAGTAAAAAGACTAATCGGAAATCACTCATCTATCTACCAACTATCTTAAGAAATAGAATATCATCCATTGCATATAAATCCTCTGTGCACATCACCCTGCCTCGGTAATAGAGACCATCAATTGCCTGGCATTGATGAGAATGATTGTCCTGTTTTTACTTATAGTGTTACCATATATGCATGCAGCCTTAAAAACAGCTTCATTTTGCCTCTTTAAAAATTTTTGTAACTGGAATCATTCTGTACATATTATTTTGTGATTTGATCCTTTTGTTTAATATTGTTTGTGAGATGCACTAATGTTAAAGCATACGGTTATGGTGCATTCATTTTAATTAATATATAGTATCCCATTGCACTAATACATCACAGTTTTTGTATTTATCAGGTCTATTATTGATGGACATTTGGGTTGTCCAATTTTGGCTTATTGCAAATAATGCTTCTATGAACAAATAGAGAAAACTTGGAAGTGAATGTTATTCGGGGAGGAAACATTTGAGTGTGTTCTTGGCTATACCGAGTTTGAAGTGCTTTGGGATATATAAGTGGAGCTGTAGAGTATGTATAAGGATATAGGACTCTGGAGCTCAGAGCAGGATCTGCCTGGAGATGGAAGCTGGAGAAGCTATGGCCATGGTTGACATCCAGAGAGAGATTATCATATGAGGGGAGAAGAGGCTCTTGCCTTTAACCTTGACAAGTCCCAGTAGTCAATGATGAGACAGAGGAAGCTGAGTCTGCAAAAAAGAATGAGAAGGAATAGCCAAAGTGATATGAGGAAAACCAGAAGAATGTGTGTTTTTTTAAGAAATTTAAAAAAAACTTTTAAGAAACAGGCAGTGGTTAACAGTGTCCAATGCTGCTTAAAGTATACATAAAATGGGGATTTTAGCATGTTTGTTGGATTTAGCTCCTAACAATCATTAGTGACCTTCATGAGAATTGTTTTGGGGGAGTGACAGAGTGAAAAACCACATCGGCATAAAATGATAAATGAATGGAAAATAAGAAAATGGAGATAGAAAATAGAAATTTTTGTCTAGAAGGGCAGGAAAGATAAAGTGATCACTGGATAGGAACATAGATGAAGTGAACACTGGGTAGGTCAAAGGAGGCTTTTGGTTTTTTCATCAATGAGACTTTTTTTTATATATAAATTTATTTATTTATTTTTGGCTGCGTTGGGTCTTCGTTGCTGTGCACGAGCTTTCTCTAGTTGCGGCGAGTGGGGGCTACTCTTCATGGCAGTGCACGGGCTTCTCATTGCAGTGGCTTCTCTTGTTGCAGAGCATGGGCTCTAGGTGCACAGGCTTCAGTAGTTGTGGCACACAGGCTTGGTAGTTGTGGCTCACGGCTCTAGAGTGCAGGCTCAGTAGTTGTGGCGCACGGACTTAGTTGCTCCGCAGCATGTGCGATCTTCCCAGACCAGGGGTTGAACCCATGTCCCCTGCATTGGCAGGCGGATTCTTAACCATTGCACCACCAGGGAAGTTCCACATCGATGAGACTTGAACATGTTCAAATTCTGGTGAGAAGGATCCAGTTAAGACAGAATAATTGGATATATAAGATGGAAAATGTATAGGTGACAGCATATGGTTCTGGAAAAGGCTGGAGTTGATGAGATCCAAAGATGTATAATTGGCTCTTTTTTTTAACATATTTATTGGAGTATAATTGCTTTAGAGTGGTGTGTTAGTTTCTGCATTATAACAAAGTGAATCAGCTATACATATACATATATCCCTCTTCCCTCTTGCGTCTCCCTCCCTCCCACCCTCCCTATCCCACCCCTCTAGGTGGTCACAAAGCACCTAGTTGATCTCCCTGTGCTATGCGGCTGCTTCCCACTAGCTATCGGTTTTACATTTGGTAGTGTATATATGTCCACCCCACTCTTACTCAGCCATAAAAAGAAACGAAATTGAGTTATCTGTAGTGAGGTGGATGGATCTAGAGTCTGTCATACAGAGTGAAGTAAGTCAGAAAAAAAAAAACAAATACCGTATGCTAACACATATATATGGAATCTTAAAAAAAAAATGGTCATGAAGAACCTAGGGGCAGGACAGGAATAAAGACGCAGACCTACTAGAGAATGGACTTGAGGACATGGCGGGGGGAAGGATAAGCTGGGACAAAGTGTAACTGGCTTTTGAAAGGAAGAGAAATGCTAAACCAATGAAGGAGGAATGGAGAAAGATGAAAAAATACATGAAAGGATGTGGTAGTGGAGTGTTGAGCATGAGGTAGGAGGTAAGATCACTGGCTATGAAGAAAAGGGAAGCTGGAGCTATAAGGACATGTCTAGAGAAGAATGACATGGGTTTGAAAGCCATTCCAGAGAGTGTAGTGTGTTGGCCAGACAAATGTTAGCAGGTTGCTGATCATTTGTTTAAAGTGTCAGTATATCGTGTGCCTTGTTCCAGTGCAAGGCCAGAGAATGTGGGTAACAATTTATGCGGATTCTGAGTATGAAAGACAAGTGAGATAGGATTTTGGGACACTGGCTAGATTATCAATGAAATGGTAGATCATGGGATTTAAGCAGTAAGAGAATAAAGTGAGTCTTTTGTGTATATATAGATACTTGCATGATATACTGCAGTCAACACTGATTCCCCAAAAGGTCTTGCTGTTGTCAGGAGTTATGCACTACATCCATCATAACTGTACTAAACACATTTCATATGTAAATAAATATGGGACATCTTGCCCTTGAGTAAAAAACATGAATAAAATGAAGAAATTAGAAGACTGGTGGTAGGAGTGAAAGCAAGACAGATATTTGGAGGCCCTGATGAGACGGAAGAATGGTCATGGTGGGAGTAATTAGAAAAGTAGTTACAAGATAGGAGGAAAAAAAGTTGGGGTCTAAATGAGGGATGCCCTAGTTAGTAATTTCAGGGTATGACAGGGTCCAAGGCCGTCCTATTGGAGTAGGTGGCTAATGGGGTGCAGAGGAGAAGATCATAAGTTGTTATAAGGTCAAGAACCCAAGGTCAAGGTGTTAGAGGGGTCACTGACTGGGCTACTGAAGTCACCCAGGATATTGGCAGGACTTAGGGTGAAGAAGAAGACTGTGATTGTGTAGTAAGTCTTTCATGAATGGTGGTGAATGAGGGACAAGGGAAGTTGATGTGTAACAGCAAGGGTGGTAAATGACAGCTAAGAGGAAGGGGAGAGGCTGTCATGCATGATGTGAGGGGAGGTGATAATTGTTGGCAAGTGATGATGGGGAGCACAGAGGACAAAAAAATCTCTGTCCTGATTTTGAGCTACATGACAGTGAGAAAATGAATGGTCTTCACTTATGAGGGGTGTGGGAAAATATTTGCAGCGGGGCGTCTCCCTTAAGGCAAGGCAGAGGGATTAAGCAAAGAACATATACATTCATAGAGGATTTAGTGTTTGGAGCAGTATTTCCATAGAGCTCAGCTCAAGGGTTTAGATGGGGTAGGGCAGGGATGGGCTGAGTCCAGGGCCCAGAAGTACCAAGCAGAAGGGATGAGGGTGGAGGAGAGAATGGATGGCCAGAGATGCATTCTCTGGGTATTCCTGGTGAAAATGCAAGGTGGGTTTTCAGTTAATCTCTTTGAAAAGAGGGGGCAATAGGCAATGGACTTCTAAAAGAAGTCATGTCCAGATGACTTCTCTTAGATGATGTTGGTCTAAGAAGCTGCAGTTTCTGCAGTCACTTGGCCTTCAGTGGTGTTCTTCTAGGCTGCAATCCTGCAGCCAGCATGGGATGCTGTAAAACCCTTACTGTTATTCAGCCTTATAATCAAAATTCCTGGTTATGATTGGTTTCAGCTTTTATATCCTACATCTGACTTACTTGTCATAAGTTGGCTGGGATCTATTGATATAATAATGCAGCCATACACTTCCATAGTGTTTACAGACTTCAGAACAATTTTAAGGTACTTTCAGTCAAGCACATAATCCTATATAATGCCATGCATTTTACTTTTATAAAAACAAAGTTTTCTCTTATGGTTTCTTCACAATTAAAACTAGGAGAATTTTTTTTTTAGTTTTTTTGATGTGGACCATTTTTAAAGTATTGAATTTGTTACAGTATTGCTTCTGTTTTATGTTTTGGTTTTTTTGGCTGTGGGGCATGTGGGATCTTAGCTCCCCGACCAGGGATCAAACCCGCACCCGCTGCATTGGAAGGCGAAGTCTTGTGCCAACTCTAAGACAATTTTATTGTGGGTTAATAATTTTTGTAAGATCAATTGGTTTATCAAGTGGAAACAAAAAACACATTGAGGGGGTTTAAGATGTGAAAAATACGCTTGGGGAGTGAGAGGCAAGGTGTACCCTTTGTCAGTTTTCAGTGATCCTGAATGGGTGAAGTTGAAACTAATTTTAGCAGGTCGTTCTTCATGCTTCATTTTTCATGCTTCATTCTCTAGACTTGATGATGGCTTCCCTCCATTCTTTATTTTTCCACTTTTAACATAGTGTTCCTCAGTGCAGGAGTCTATATTCTCCCATTTAGCTTTGTTGACTTTTCGAGATTAGGTGGAAGTGGCAGATATTGTGAACAGTTGGCTGGTTTGGCCTTGGAAGTAGCAAAGGAGGTAGAAACAGCATGAAGTGTTGAAACTTAGCGTCTTGCAGATGCTCAAGCTTGAGTGAGCTACGTAACAGCTCCTGAACCCCATTCTCCTCCCTGTTAACAATGAAAGTTATAATATCCATTTACTTGGAACAAGATAGGCATTCAATAAGTGTGAGGCTTTCATTTCTTCCTCTTAGCTGAACAATAGTTTACACTTGGCCCTCAAGTGAAGTTTGAAAGTATAGGAAGGATATAAAGAGGTCTTTTGTCCAAGGCAAACTAACCCTGGTAGTGGGCAAGTCTTAAAGAATGTGATGTGTTTTATTTTACACTTTCTGGATATCCTGATACTAGTTTGGGCAGATAAATGTTTTTAGAGCGCTAATAACGTTTTAATATCATTGTAAGTATATTGAAGTACACAAAATTAAATAAGGGGTTTGAAAGTTGATGCCATATACCAAGAGATTAATCATTTGAGAAATGCAGAATTCTTTGGTCAGATGAAGCAAAAAATTTTCAGAATTTGTCATTGAGATGTTCTTTTCATGGGAAGAAAAAGGAAATAATTCTTTGTAGTTTTAATGGAATGATACCACCAAGTATATTTGTGTAGATGCGTCCTCTCTCCTTTCCTTTAGCAGACGCATTGATTATCAAGTGCTCTGTTGCTGTATATTAAGTAAAGTGTCTTTAAACAGCATTTTGATTAAAGGATCTTTAATATTGTTCATCTCCTTTTATCGCACAGACTAACTCAATATTTCTTGCAGTCTCTTTCAGAGGCTTTACAGACGGTATGAAAAAAAGACTCAGAATTGCTTCTTTTTAAATTTCCTCTGTTGATTGTTTTATAGTTATGGAGTTATAGTTCACAGTTTGTTTTTTAAAGGATTTTTATTTCTTTAAACAAGAATGATGAATTTGGGGAAAGAGTTTTCTCAAGCAAAAAGTTGGTCACTTTATGGAAACTTTAAGGAAATACTTACATAAATTTAATAACTTAGAATGTTCCTAAAGAAAAATCCATTGATAACCATTAAAATCAATATATTTCCTTTTCCTTCTGTTGATAAGTTTTATAGGAATTTTCACACCAAGATTTCTAAGTGATGTGTTTGAAGGATTGTTTCATCAATTCGGTAGAGAAATGTCATCTTGCCCTTGTTTCTGAATGATCTTTTAACCTCACTAATTAAGCACCCTCCATCACTATTCAGTGAAGCTCTCTTGAGAGTAAAGGGCCTTTGACTAGGGAAACTCTCTAATTGGATAGGACCTCTCATCATAAAACAGTCAAAACATATTGATTATAGTTTTACCATTAGGACTTCCATTGCTTAAAACAAATGGCTTATAACAAGAATTAGATTGACCTAAGTCAATTTTAGCCTGGAGATATTTGGAACCATTAAAAAAAAGATCAAGTAACCTTAGCATTCCAAGAGTCTATGGAAAGAGGGTGGGCTTTTGATTCATAAGCAAAAATAGCAAAAATAAATGTTGTACAGTCGATTTTAGGTTTTAACATAATAGCAATCCTCCAATGATTACTAATATCTAATACTCCTTTTCTTTATGTCTCCCAACTTACATTTAAATATTTTTATTTTGAAAATATTTATGCACAAAAGAATACACAAAAGAAGAACTGTATAATGAATTTCCATGTATGTCACCCAGCTTCAATAATTACCAATATTTTTTCAATCTTATGTCATCTATCTTCTCCCCCTTTTTGTCTGTTTACTGGAATAATTTAAAGCAAATCCCTCATATATCATTTCACCCATAAACACTTTAGTATTCACCTCTGTCAATCTATTTTTATGCTGTTAGAATAACTGTAAATGCTAAAACTTACATAGTGCTTTATACTTCTAGACTGCCTTATATCATTAGGTTATCACAGAAATTTGATAGGTGTTATCACCACTATTTAGAAGATTTTTAAAAAGAGGTTTTAAATGGTTAAGTGACATTATCAGGGGCTACTAAATAGTGACAATAGGTTTCAGTCCTGGGTCTCATAAATATATAAGTCAGTTTTACACTCTGTAGCAGATATGACCATACCAAGTAAAAGTCTATTCCTTGGATATTTGACTTCAACTGCTCTGGGCAGAGGCTCCCTTCTTTTGGTCTTATGATACCTGTGGACCAACTGAAGAGTGAGCATAGCCAGAGGGAAGTGGCCATTAGAGATGTGTATCGAGCACGTCTTTTTATTCTGATGTTTTGACATCTGGGGCTTTGCTGACCCTGGAGAGACTGCCCTTCCGAGGGCTCCAATTCCTAGAGACAGTAAAGGACTCACTTGCAAGTGTGACTTGCATATGCAAACCAACCAATCCAATGCCCATATTCCCCAACCATCTCCTTTACCTAGCTCTTACACTCCAGGCCACTATCTGCAAATCCTAACCACCCCAGGGCCAGGTACCCAACTAGGGACAGCCCCTGTGCCCTAGAGCCCACCAAAATTATTCAATCCAGCCCATCCTAAACCTGCTTACTCTGTCTCACCCATTCCTTCCAGTGGAAACCACAGTAAATGCTCTTGCCCACATTTTCCCCACACTCCTTTGCCTTCGTGACCCTGGTGCCAGTGTGGTGTGGCATGACCCCTCCTCTTGGGAGCTGTGAATGTAACAAACTGTTTTCAGTGGCAATCATCTCCTGATCTGTTGATCTTGCCATATCTGGATAATAATAAAACCTACATTTTAAAACAAGATGGTAAAGGCTGAGTAAACACTCTGGGACTTAATATCAAGGCTTACTGCTGGAAGATGTGACAAGCTTAGTTGGAACAGGTGACAGCCCTAGGTCGGGTAATTGGGTTGGAGATCAAACTCTAAAAGAATAGCAGAAGGGGATGGCAGTGAGGTCAACAGCACGTGAAAGGCATCATAATTGAATGGCAATAGGCAATTATGCAGTTATCTTGCTGGCTTCCCAAGGTGGGCTGAATTCCAGGGGGAATTATATTTTTTCTTAGGTATGAATATCATCTCAGGTATGAATACATTCCCCTAGGACTATAGGAAGGCAGTGTTCCCTCACACCCTGTTGTTGATACCTCCCCAATAGTTCTTCCCTTAGGCCACCATTCCTGCATATCCCATCCAGTCTTGCAATAGTCAACAGTGAATGGTTATATCTGAGGTTTTCAGTACCTGACTCTACCTCAAGTGTTTCCTCTTCTATGAGACTCTAGTTCTCAAGCTAACTCTGGCATTTCCAGCTCAGTTTCCATCTTGAGTAGAATTTTAGATCAGACACCAAAGATCCTTATAAATCCAACATCCTCATTTTAAGGATGAGGAAACTGAGCTTCAGAGAGGTAAAGGACTGGTCCTAAGGACATACATAGGCTGCAAAAAGGTAAAGGCCTTTTGACACTAAGGTACACATTTTTACTATGTTGGTAACTTTTGGTAAAATTTGACTTCTATTCAATATAGACCCTATTTCACAATAACAAGTTCTGGTGGACTATCAGTTACTGGGCTGTAGCACAATCAATATAACAAATATGTATTTAAATAATCAAGAAATTAGTTACTTCCATATGAAAAAATGTTCTTATGTCATATTTCAGTATAATACTTAAACTATAATATGCTAGGTTTTTCTTTATGATTTTTACTTACATACACACAAATGTAGTCACAAACACTCACAAACACACAACATACACACACCCTACACCTGAAGACTCACTCTCCTATTGCCTAAAAAAACAAAACCTCCTTAACTCAACCTAATAAATTAATAGTTCATGTGTTAAAATACTTAGCAATAACTCATTCATTTTAATATGAATCGATTTTGAAATAATGTCCTAAAAGTATGCTGTCAGTTAAAAGAGGTATTTTATTATTTTGTACTGGTTCTGGGAAATATATGATTAAAGCTTCATTATTCAGTAGTGAATTCAGTTTTCCAAGATGTAATCATGGACTCAGGACCCAGGTGCCTGTGTCAACTAATAAAGCAACCTGGGCATGATTAGGGAGATTCCTGAGGTCAGTGATTCTCAAACTAAAGAGGCATGGGAGTCACCTGGGGGGCTGTTAAAGCACGGATCACTGGGCCCTACCTTCAGAAGTACTAGGGTGGGCTCCAGGCATTTGTATTTCTAACAAGTTACTGCTGATTCAGGAACCACATTTGGAGAGCTGCTACCTTAGGTAATCATTCAACTGAAAAGCATACAAAAAGAGGGGCTGGTGGGAGTTTCCTGATTCCTTCAGAAGCAACTCATAGGCTTGCAGTCTTATACCACGTAGACAATGTTATTACTTACTATCTTGCCTGTGCCCTTACTATGACCTGAAATTTTCTAGGTCACAGTAGTAACTCAAGTCAGACAAGTACGTGTGAAAAATACACCAATAGCACCAGCTGCTAGAATAGAGACACAAATACCTGCAAGTCTTCATGCTTTAAAACAATCAGACAGGTTTTATATGTTCTGTAATTTGAGCGTGACAGGTGGTTCCATATTTTTTGTACTATCAATTTGTAAGAAATGTGAAAATCTTTTTGATAAACCTATAGGCTATCCTGTAATTTAGGTGTTACTAGCATGAACTAAGGGAGTGCTGCTTCTATTGTAATCTTTGACCATATATACTATTGCTGATTTTAGTGTGTTGATATTGTAGATCCTCATTATTCATGGATTCCGTATTTGAAAATATGCCAACTTGCTAAAATTTATTTGTAACCCCAAAATCAATACTGTGGTGCTTTCCTGGTCATTTATGGACATTTGCAGAGAGGTGACAAATTTGAGTTGCCCAAGGTGCATGTTCTCAGCTGGGATCCAATAGGGTGAGGTTCTGCCCTCTTGTTTCAGCTCTCCTACTATAAGGAAGTATCCTTTTCATGGTCCATTTAGTGCCGTGTTTTTCACATTTTTGTGCTCTTCATTAGTGATCTTGCTATTTAAAATGGCCTCCAAACATACTACTAAAGTGCTGTCTAGTATTCCTGAGGGCAAGAGGGCTGTGATGTGCCTCATAAGAAAATATGTGTCAAATTAGCTTTGTTTGGGCATGAGTTATAGTCCTGTTGGCCATGGGTTCAGTGTTAGTGAATCAATAATATATATTAAGTGTCTTTAAACAAAAACACACACAAAACAAGGTTATGTATTAATCACTTGACAAAAATGTTATGACCAGATGCTCGCAGGAATCTAACCCTGTATTTCCTTAAGAGCAATGACTGAGTATTTGCTAATCCAGTGTTTGCAGCAGCTTCACAGAACATAACTACCATGAGTAAGGAAAATCAACATGGCTTGGATTTGCTGAGGGTACGTGTGAATTTTGTTCATCCGTTGATTAAATTTACTACTTCATTTCATGTTATTAGCACTATTTGTTCACTGCCTCAAGTATAGTATTAAAATGCAGACTTTCCACCATAAAAACTTTTAAATGTCACTCAGGTGACTTCAGAGATCTGCTGAAGTACGTGGATCAGGGAACACAGTATGACACTTCACTGATTTTTTTTCCTTCCTTAGTCTCCACAAAATAGAAGTATTTGGCTGCCTTGCTCTTACCGCCGGGAGTATCGGCTCCCTGGTCCTGCAATGTCCACACCTTCGGGCCCTGAATATTGGGAGAGTCCCCAAGGTTTCTGAGGCCTGCCTGGTCAGGAGCCTAGAGAACTTATGAAAAGTTAACTGCGCTTAATGTTTCTGGCCTCAAAATGGTGAGACTTCTTGGACTCAGACTGACTTGTTCATTGGTTTCCATGTTCCTAAGTTTTCAGAACATAAAACCAATAATGCTTCCATGTCTTTCCCACCTCATCATGAAGTAGTGCTCTGAAATGTGCACTTTAGGGGGGAAAGACTCCCAGAGTACCTGTGTGATAGAAAGGGTTTGGACACTGCACCATTTCTTCTACTCAAGAGAAGAAATATTTGAAACTGTTTTCCTGAGGAAACATTGCTATTTGGTTATGGAATAGGTAGGCAATAGATCTAAAAGTTGACCTATTAACTGGATCTTTTGCCACTTTTCTAACTGAACTAATATTTACAATAATTCAATAAAACTATTAAACAAATAAGAGATAATGATAACAGCTATTATTTCTTGAGCCCCTTCCATGTTCCAGGAACCACATAAGGCACTTATTACACACATTATTTCATCAGCTTCCCATCTTCCCTGTGTGAGAAGTAGCATTGTCCCCAATTTACAGGTAGAGTCATTGAGGTTCTGGGAGTTGAAAGAGGAATGGTACAGGACCCAGGTTTGCTGGTTTCCCCCCACTGTATTCACTTGGCTTCTGTCTATGTGGAAGGAGAAGGGAGTCTGTCTTCTCCCTCAGATATGATTAGCCAGAAGGTGATGTGACAATGGGACAGGCTGATTTTCACAAATTAAATGTTGATTGCAATTCTGTGAATTTGGAGTGGATAGTACTTCTGCTGAGAACAGATTGTTATCATGCTTTTTGATACTGGTTGATTAGGAGCCAGTGAAAAGATGTTCTGACATAGCAGTTGAATTACAATTTTTATGTTCTCCGTTTTCTCTTTTACTAGGTTCATCTTGGGTTCTGAAGTGTTCTTGCCTTAAACTGAATGAATTAATGCGAAGAACAATACTACATTTCTTCTTTTTAATCAAAATGTCATGTCTTTGAAAGGAATTCTTTAGAAGTTGACAGTCTGCTCTTAGCTTGCTTGACGATGTATTTAGGTATGTTTGGGGAAGTCTTTCACAAACTCAAAATTTGGGGAAGAAATAAGCTTTCATTCTTAGTCTCTTTACACTCAGAACAGCAAACTCACACAACAGCAGTAGCTTGATCTTACTCAATTTCTAGGCATTCACTTCTAATCCATGAAGAACTCCGAAATTTGCATTACATGTACCATGTTGGATTACTCGATATCCTAAATAAGATGATGGATGCCATACAAGGGCAGAGCCTATTGCTTAAATTATTTGAGTCTAATTTAATAAATGCTGTATTACTATCGTATTTGAGTTTCCTTAGTTATTAATCCAAGCACAATACCGGATAAGCAGTCTCTGATTTATATATTCAAATGGGGATTCTGTAGAGTCTGGCACTAAAACAGACATGCAAGAGCACAGATTTGGAGCCCAGCCCCAAAAGGTCTCTGGGGCTCTAAGTGTTGATCATGAAGCAAAGCACAGTTCCTGGTATGTGGCCAGTGCTCTGTAAATTTTTGTTAACTTAATGATTGGGTTAAAAACAGGCTGTGAAGGCTATATCACAGTAAATTATGTGTCAACTGAAATTGTATGAATCAATTCTCATTTTGAATGCATCGTAAGAGGTTGTTAGATCTAGGAAATTTGCCTGGAATTATCTGTTAAATAAATAACTACTTCCCAATTTGCCTACTCTGTAAGTTTTACTTTTTTAAAAAACAATTATTGACTATATCCCGCACACCGTGCATTTCATACCTGTGATTCATTTATTTTGCAACTGGGAGTTTGTATCTCTTAATTTCCCTCAGCTGTTTCTCTCCTCCTCCCACTCTCTCCCTTCTGGCAACCTCCTGTTTGTACTCTGTATCTATAACTCTGTTTCTGTTTTGTTATATTGTTCACTTGCTTTGTTTTTTAGATTCCACATATAAGTGAAATCATATAGTATTTCTCTTTCTCTAACTTATTTCACTTAGCATAATACCGTCTAGGTCCATCCATGTTGTCACAAATGGCAAGATTTCATTCTTTTTTATAGCTGGATAATATTCTATTGTGTATATATATATATATATATATATATATATATATATATATATATATACATCTTTTTTTATCCATCCCATCTATTGGTGGGACTTAGGTTGTTCCATATCTTACTACTTTAAATAATGCTGCAATGAACGTAAGGGTGCATATCTTTTCTAATTAATGTTTCAGTTTCTTTGGATAAATATTCAGGAGTGAGATTGCTGGATCATATGGTAGTTCTATTTTTAATTTTTTGAGTAATCTCTATACTGTTTTCCATAGTTGCTGCACCAATTTACATTCCCACCAACAGTGCATGAGGGTTCCCTTCTCTCTACATTCTGACCAGTACTTGTTATTTGTTGTCTTTTTGATTTAGCGATTCTGACAGATGTGAAGTGATATCTCTTTGTGGTTTTGATTTGCACTTCCTTGATGATTAATGGTACTGAGCATCTTTCATATCTCGGTTGGCCATCAGTATATCTTCTTTGGAAAAGTGTCTATTCAGATTTTGAAAAAGTTTGACATTTTCTTCACATGCAATTTCCTTAAAGTGTGGATCACCTGAGTGAAAAAATAACTTAGTATAACATGGTATCCTGGACAGGGTCTCTCCTATGATTTTCCATCTTTTCATGTCCTGGAAAGTCAAAGACCCTTTATGATATTCCCTGAATGTGAAGCTTTGCGATAAGTTCTTAAGAGAGTCACCGTGGAAGAAGGGCATGTTTTCTTTGCTCCTGAGAATGTAGCCTTTGTGGTCTAGATGGAGTCAAGGTTTGAAAAATGGGCTTTTGTGCTCCCTTATATAGACAGTATAAGTATATATGTGCACTTAAATCAGACTATAATGGGTAAAGGGAATAAATATTACAGCTAATTATAATATATACATAGATGGATAGATGATGGAACATAGATACAGAAAATGTAATGACAGAGATAGAGATATAAGGATGGGTGAAGGCTATAGACGACTCGATTTTCCCTTCTTTGCGGGTGTGTACGTGCACATGTATATAAAGAAATAGGGCTTCCAAGATCCTGCTCTATTATAAATGATGAGAGGAAATAATTGGGTCTGTGTTCAATGCCTAGCACCATCCTAATTAAAATTTGGTGCTTGTTAATGATTTTTTTATATAATGATGATATTAGGGAGATAAATAAAATCTTTCTGTTAATAGAGTACTATATAGTCATTAACTTGGTCAAAAATAAAAACTAAATGAGCAGTGGTTAAAATATGCAGAAAACTCATATAAAATCTTGGGGTTAACCATAGATTAGATTTGATTTTCCTACATTTATTAGGTTCCAGTTTGGTACATTTTGATTCTTTATAGCATATCAATTTCTTAGTATTTTATAAGTTGTTTCATTCTAATAATAAGTTAAAGCTCAACCTATGAGGCCTAAACTTTTCATTCATTTTAGAATCTTACAGCTAATTCCATTTTACATCATTAGTTTATCAAGGTCTCTCTTACTTGCAGATTTTATTAATAAAGAACCTGGGTGCTTGCATCAGATGACTAACTCTTACCAGTTTACTTCTCAACTGAAAATGCTTTGGAAAAGGTATGAGATTTGGAACCCTCACCTCCAGATTTGACTGTTACCTTCGCTTTGTACATAGGGACAGCCTCAACAAGACATTTACTTCCCATACCCACAATTTCCTTATTTGTAAAATGGGGATATTAACATCTATTTTGTAGGACTCTGTCCTACAAAATAGATGTTAGACTAGCTCTATGTTTAGAGCTAACGCATATAAAATGCCTAGCTCAGAATCAGACACACCTTAGGCAGTCCTCAAATGAAAACTACTAATATGATGATGATTATAACACAGCTGGAAAAAAATGAACATTTTAATTTCTAACACTCTTGATTCATTGCCCCATCTTCTCTGTGCAGAGAGACCTGTGCTTAAAAACAGATTCTATTTGCTTCTTCCTGTAGGTGAGGGATCAGATCGTCCATCTTATTGTCACAGTGTCCTAAACTGGACAGTCTGGTCCTCAGCTCCTGCTCTCAGGTAGCCGACCTGAGCTTGGTGGAAATCAGCACCCATCTACGAACGCTCAGGTACTTCCTCCTCTGTGGGATCCTAACCAGATCCCAGGAAAGTAGTTACATAGCTCTTTAGGCCTGTGGCTCTGGTCTTTTGACTTTTCTTTATTTAAACGACTGGAATAACCAATACACTCACATCAATGGAGGAATGAATTAGAAGCCGGGATTCTGCCTGATACGTTTTTGTGTCTTTGGCAGAACAGCCAGCATCATTTTGTGGGGTGACCAAACCCATCATCACTGACTGGAATAGAATCAAACAGAAAGGAATGGATGCATGATTTGGGGATGTGTGAGAATTTGTTTGACTAAATTGATTTTTTGGAAGGACCAATTTAGGATATGATTTCAACAACAGAACTGTGACCATTCTGAATTCCTAACAGGCCAAAATATCAATAAATAGTTCTACCACTTCTTTCTTTCACCATCAAAAATAAGCAAGAGCTGGGACAGTGTGAAGAGGTAAGGGAAGGCAGAGTGGTCTCAGAGGAAATGCACTCCATGACAGAAGCCCACTTGCCCACGAGCATTCACCAGAGAAAGACATAGCATGAAAGGTGGTGTTCTAATGGGTCTGAGCCACAGCACTAGTTGCTTAGTTAATTCCCACTTCATGATACTTTGCCCCAAAATTACAGAGCTCTTAATCCCAAATTATAGAGCTGCGAAGACAATGGGGAAAACTTTGTATCTTTATACAATCTAGTGTTATTAGTCTCTGTTTTATTGGCTGTTGCTGCATATGAAAACCATCCCGGAATTCAGTGGTGTGAAGTAACCATTTCATTAGACAGATTCTGTGGTTTGTGAATTTGGACAGTGCATAGGAGGGATAGCTTGTCTCTGTTCCTCCATGTCTGGGGCCTTAGCTGGGAAGACTCAAAGGCTGGGTCTAGAATCATCTGGAGGTTCCTTGACTCACATGTCTGGCATCTGGACAGGGATGACTTGAACTCTGGACTCAGCTGATAGTATCAACTGAAGAACCTACACATGACCTTTCCTTATGGTTTGGGCTTCCTCACAACATGGAGGCCTCAGGATAGTAAAACTCCTTACGTGGCAGCTCAGGTCTCCAGCATGAGTGTCCCAGGAAACAAGAAGGAAACTGCATCATGCTGTATGAACTAGCTTCAGAATTCATGTAGTTTCATTTCCTCTCAACTGTATTGTTTGAAGTAGTAACAAGTGTGCCCAGTTTGACAGGGGAGGGCACATAGATCTCAACTCTCAATGGGAAGAATATCAAAATATTTTGTGACCATTAAAAAAAAAAAAAGGTCACTGCCCATTCTATAGTTGAGGCATCTAAAAGTCAGAAGGTATCAATCACTTGCCATGTAAAGTCTAAATAAATTATAGACTTGGAATTTTTGAGCTGAAGAAAACCTTAAAGATCCCGTAATCCAAACACTTGTTTAAATAATGAGGATGTTATCAAGAACCAGAGAGATGCTATGACTTTCCCAAGCTCACACAACTGTGTAATGGCAGGGCTGGGATTAGATCCCAGGTCATCTGACTCACAAGTGCTCTCCCCACCGTGCAGAATGAGTATCAGCAACCGGGTGACACCCACTCCAAACAAGTCTCTCACTCATGGAAGAGAACTTTGGAAAGGCAAATGACACCAGCAGTAACATCAAAGACTGCAGAAAATAGTAACCGCCGCCACTCCTGAAAACATGAGGGATAGAGTAACAGCTGGGAAATCCATCAATATCCCACCTCTTGAATAATATTGCCTTCTATCTGATTAGCAATATATCTCTTTCACAGAGACACGTGTTTAATCACAATAATAACTCTAAATGTTAAAGTTGTTCCCGTTTTTTTTTCCCCCCAAGGGAAACTGGGGATCAGAGGAATTCAGTAACTTGTCCAAATTTGCCTAATTAGTAAACGGCGTGTAGGCCTCCCCATCAAGTCACCTGGCTGCACATCCTATGCTATTTTTTCCTAAGTAGGAAAACTGTTTTAATATTTAATGTGCAACATACATAGTTAGGGGTATCCTGGTTCTATGAAAGTTTGTATTGTAAGAGGGAAGGGGGTGAATGTCATGGAATGCATCACAGAACAAGGACACAAAGCCAGCAGTTTTGACTGCAGCCCCTGAGCTCACCTAGTGAACTTTCCACTTCCCAAGCATGTCCTCTTTCCTTCAGAAGAAGGGAAAAGGAGTAACAGGCAAGCGATGCTATTCCTGCTGCCAGCAGTGCACCCCGTGTTACAGGCTCCTACCCACGGCTCCCAGGCAAGCCAAGCAGAGGCTTTCAGAGATGGGTATTTGCTTCCTTCGAGAAGCAAGGCAGGTAAGGGGTGGTGCCTTCTGGAAATAAGACCTTAAAGGAGAAGACCCTGGAGGTGATGTTTGTCTCATAAGCTTGAAGGGTTGTTCACTGACTCCACAAGGTGATGTTAGAGATGGAAGGAAAAAGGGGATTAATAATATAAAATATAGATAATAGAAACAATAAAAAGTTAATAATATAGTTACTGTTATTATTATGTTTGTGTAGATGTTTATGTACAAGCTCTTCTCTATTCTGAAAGCTGAAGCTATTTTTGCTCTTGCAAAAATTTGGCAGTGATTTCTCAAATAGTTTTTCATTTAGAAAAGTCTTTATTCTATTTCTTGATTTTGATATTTAAAAATACTTAGACAAAAGCAGCAAAAACACTAGAACTTTATTTGAACTCTGATCATGGAAATCTCATTTATATTATCTTTAGCACCTTTTTTTTAAAAGATTGTTTGATGTGGACCATTTTTAAAGTCTCTATTGAACTTGTTACAATATTGCTTCTGTTCTGTGTTTTGGTTTTTTGGCCAAGAGGCATGTGGGATCTTAGCTCCCCACCCAGGTATCAAACCCGCACCCCTTGCATTGGAAGGCGAAGTCCTAACCACTGGACCGCCAGGGAAGTCCCTTCAACACCTTTTTAAAAGAACTCTCATGATCAGAATATTCTGTGAAAATCTAGATAAGGCTAAACTTGTTTAAATGCTTAGAGCTCATGGTACTTAACCAAGTAGATGTGGGGAGCACAGAAGACAGAGCCCTTTCTCTATTTTGGAAACTGAGACTTGGGGCAATGCACAATGTGATTTGAAGCATGTATGTCTTCTTTATAGCAGCAAATTCCATTGAAATGGCCTCTCCTCTCAGCTAGTTAGTTAAATATGAAGCTAATGTTTCTCCACATAAAAGTGCACCAACTCTTGTCCTGCTAGCTAGGAAAAGGGTAACGGAGTGTGCCAATTTGTGAAAAGCCCCGACTAAATCCTTTTAAATTAAACTCTACAGGTATCTTGATGTGAGTGGATGCCAAAAGATAACTAAGGCAGGAATCCATGCATTGGCAAGCAGCTGCCACCAGCTCAAGTATCTGGATCTAAGCTCTACAGGGATAAGCAAAAGAAGGTAGGAATTTTGCAGATTATCCTTTTTTATCCAGTTTAAGAACTTGAATCATGAGTTTATCCATTTCAGCTTATCATTTTAAGGGCATCTGTTAGTCTGTAATGTAGATTATGATATGATAGGCCAAAAGGAATCTCTAGAGATGCTAAATGAAAATATGAATGGAGATTTATCCAATCAACTGAGGGGAAAGTTGTTTGCCAAGAGGGATATACACCAATGATATATTGTATATAGTCTGGTATGAACTACTACACAAACTTGGAATTATAATATGGTAATAATTATTTACTTTTCTAATTAATTGCTCATTTAAGCAATTCCTGCTTCATTTATAGGAAATCTATTTTCTTCCTCTTTGGTCTGCCCCTTTGCTAAATTATACTGGTGCGGCGAGCCGTTTCCGACCAGCAGAATAACGAGCCGCCACACGCAAGATTCTTCTCGTATCACACTTTATTGGAGCACAGCTTGGTTGAAGAAAGATGGAAGGAAGACCCCGCAATCCTATAGCAGTCTGCTTATATAGGGATTAAGAACATGTGTCGCTCTGTGATTGGCTTTCGCCGATGGTGCGATTTGTGAGCCAGCATCGGATAGGTCGCTACTTTAAAACCTCATTAGTATACTTAGCGCAAGCGCAGTGGCCACAGGAAGGATGACTCAGCTTATTTCAGCTTCCTGCCGCGTAGCAGTTAGCTGACCGCGCCCTACATCAGCACAGCTTGGTTGAAGAAAGATGGAAGGAAGACCCCGCAATCCTATAGCAGTCTGCTTATATAGGGATTAAGAACATGTGTCGCTCTGTGATTGGCTTTCGCCGATGGTGCGATTCGTGAGCCAGCATCAGATAGGTCGCTACTTTAAAACCTCATTAGTATACTTAGCGCAAGCGCAGTGGCCACAGGAAGGATGACTCAGCTTATTTCAGCTTCCTGCCGCGTAGCAGTTAGCTGACCGCGCCCTACATACTGGGACTCTGGAGGCTTACACAGTTGCAAGAGGAGGGAGGGTCTATCCAGCTTCACCCAAGTGAGGAGACTAGAAACTCAAAACATATTCCAGATCATCTGCTTTTGTCTAAATCCCGTTTCGTCTGGCTTTGACAAATGTAAGAATCTTCTGATTGGTGACCCCTACTTCTACTTGAACCCTTCTATAAATTGTTCACTACACAGCAGCAAAAGTGATTTTTACAAAATATAAAGAAGACTCCTTTGATGAGAAATAGTGCAGGGCTTCTCATTGTATTTAGTACAAAGCAAACAAATTAATTTCTTTCCCAGCTTTATATGAACCTATAAGATACATTTCTTTGAACTCACTTAATACCAATTTTCCCTTTTCCCTCTAGGCTCTCATTTAATGATGCTTCTTAAATTCCTAAAACAAGTTAAGCCCATTCATCACTGTAGGGTCTTTCCACGATCTAGTTCCACTGCCAGGAATTGGCTTTCTCAATCTTTGTATGGATGTCTTCTAAAGATTATTTAGCTTAAATGTCACCCGTTAGGTCTTTCTGACCCCAAAGTCTAAAGTCTAGCTGGGCAGCCCTCTCACTCTTGGAGTCTTTTCCTTTTTCAGGAACTTCGTGGGAGAGGAACAAATTTCCTTGATAGAACCCACCCACTTCTTGTCTCACCTCTTCTTCCTTCCCTTCAGTGATGAAGGAAAAAAGAAAAAAACATCAACTAGTGAAAAGTGCTATGCAGAAGATTAAAACAAGGAGAGTAGGCATAATCAAATAATCATAGGAGCAAACCCAAGGCATATGTAATTACAAATGATGGCAAGTATTATGAAGGGAATTGTGGAGTATTATGAAGAGTGCTGTGGTGTACACATACTCTCCTCTGTGGTCCTACCTGTGACCCATGGGGCTACCCACAACTTTGCGATGATATTGGCTCAAGTGGCTTAGTGGCCTGTGAGTGGTCTGGAACAGTCTAAAACCAGGCTTTCACACAGATTTGTAAGCCATATTTGCATATTCATTAGCTTGGCGCTTTGACCTATTCTTTACAAATAATAAGGTACCAGGAGCAGGTACTTTATTACTCATTCACCTGAGCTGTGCACTAACTACAAGACTAAATGGTTGAGATTTAGGAACTGGGTGTCATTAGCACTCAATAGACAAGATTGCTCCAATGTCTTGACTTGAAACTCATTTTATTATTCCTCTATTTTATTTTATTTTTTTGTAATTACTTTAGGAAATTGTAACAAATCTATTCTGGATTCCTTTGAGAAGTAATACAATTCCTAGAAAGAGAAGTAGGCTGTGTGTCAGAAAGAGGGGAAGAAAAGCCAACACAAACATAGACTGCACACCTACTGTGTGCTAGATTGTTAGGCACTTGTTATATGCTCCCAAACTGCACTGTAGATATCTCTTATACTCATTGCAGTTAATTTATATGATAATTTGATTAATGTCTAATTCAACAAGTAGATATTCAGTAAAGTTAATGCAGGGATTTTTTTTTTCTTTAACTTACTACCTGGCACTGTGTCTAATACGTAGAAAGTGTTGGAATAAAATTTTTGAATGTAAAATATGAACATATGTTATTTCATTTGATAATCTCAGTAATCCCATCAAGAGGTAGTGTTTCACAGATAATACCACCACTCAGAGATAAAGCTAACATTTTGTTTCATGAAACATATAAAAGTCTTGTGGACAAATAAAACTATGTCTGCATAAAACTGTTCAATAGGGCTTCCCTGGTGGTGCAGTGGTTAAGAATCTGCCTGCCAGTGAAGGGGACATGGGTTCGAGTCATTCCTCTATTGATGGACATTTTACCACCTCTTGGAGTTTCTAGAAATATACTCTTTTTGTTTTATTTCAAATCCTTCTCACCTCCCTGACCTTATAACTTAGGGTGTGAAGAGTCTGCTCAGGCTGCTATAACAAAATACCATAGACTGGGTACCAGAAAACAATAAAATATATTTCTCGCAGTTTTAGAAGCTGGGAAGTTTAAGATCAGGGTGTCGACATTGTTGTGTTCTGGTGAGAGCTCTCTTCCTGACTTGCAGATCGCAGCCTTTGTGCTGTAGTCTCAAAAGGGGCGTGGGGGGAGGAGGGGGGAGAGAGAGAGAGAGAGGACTCCAGCGCTCTGGTGTCTCTTTTCATAGGGGCACTAATCCTATCATGATGGCCTCACCTTCGTGACCTCACCTAATACTATTTACCACCCAGACACCCCATTTCCAAATACCATCTCATTGGGAGTTAGGGCTTCAACGTATGAATTTTGCGGGGACATAATTCAGTTCATAACAAAGTGACTTTTTGATTTTTGTCTTCAGTGTTCCTGCTACTCCCCCTGTAATCTGGCTTCTATTGCAATACCCACCCCTTGATAGTCAGATATGCCTACTTCTTTCTTATTGGGTTCCTGGCCCCAGGAAAATCAAGGGATGTAACAAAATACTTGCTTTAAGTGACTGATATTCTATCGCACTTACTCTCTATGGTTGCCAGCTTCCAAGATAGCCCCCCCAATAGTCCCCAGCACCTGTTATTCATACCCTATGTAGTCCCTTCCAACAAAGTACTAGCCTTGCTCTGTGTGACCAGCAGAATACAGCAGTATCTCATATCTAGGATTAGATGACAAAAGATTGTTGGCTTCCATCTAGGGCAGCTCTTTCTCTGTCTTTCTATCCGTCTAATAATGTCTAGTAATGAAATAAGAAACATAGAGGAGATGTTGGTTTGGAATGTATGCAGGGCCACATGCACATTATTAATTACTGTTTGAAGTTTTGCAGCTTCTTTTTAATGACGCTTAAATGATTTCATCTCATGAAAACTGAGATTTTATATCTGTAAATGATAATAGTTTAGAATAATTGAATATATAGACAATCAACTCCCTATGATTATAAGAAGTCAATGGACTCCCCAGCTTCTGGGTATTATTTCTATTACTATTTTTAGTTTGCAGTGAAGTGGGAGGGCATGGTGGTAGCTGTGGTTTACTGGAAGCAATTTACTTTCCTGGAAAGTTAAGTGATGTTCTTGTACCTATTTGTTGTTATTGGTATATATCTTTTAAATATTTCATATAAAAGACTGCTTTGTTGTTAAGTCTTCTTTGTGGAATCACAAAGCTGAATATTCTAGAATAGATGCAACAGTATAGTTCCTGTTATTTAATTTAATTGATATATTTTAAATATATAATAAATTCAAAATAATTATGATGAGCTATTTATAGTGAGGGATAGAAAACAATGTCCAAGACAAGTTCTTCCCTCAAGGTACTTATCATCTAATTTGAGAAAAAAAATGTCACACACACACATGGGGAAATCTAAATGGCATGCACATCCTTTGAAGAAAAAAGAGATTGCTGGAGCTTTAGGAGTGGGTTTAACCTCAGTCCTTGAAGGACTGGTAAGATTTAGGTAGGCAGAAAAAAGGAAAAGGAACTCCAGGTGAGAGCAAATTCTTCCACAGTGTGATATAATATATATCACACCTGCAAGGTGCCTAGGGCAGGTATTCCCACCTACTGAATAGGACATTTTAAACCAGAAAGCAACTTGAGAACTTACCAAGTTAGTTAATATAAGACAGGGATTGGAAAATTGTAGTCAGCTGCCTGTTGGTTTTTTTTAACATCTTTATTGGAGTATAATTGCTTTACGATGGTGTGTTTCTGCTGTATAACAAAGTGAATCAGCTATACATATACATATACCCCCATATCTCCTCCCTCTTGTATCTCCCTCCCACCCTCCCTATCCCACCCCTCTAGGTGGTCATGACCTACAAGCTAAAAATGGTTTTTACAACTTTAAATTGTTATAATTTAAATGGTTATATAAAAACCTCTATTATACCTTTGATTTTTCCTCTTAGCCTGTGATCAAATACAAACTAAATCCTGCAAAGCCTAAACTACTTACAATCTGGCCCTTTAAGAAAAAGTGTGTCAACCACTGATTTAGGATCTTCATTATGAAATAAAACATATTTGGATTATTATAATGAAATTAAGATATGGAATTATTACAATACACTTAAATATGGATCATCCTGTAAATATAGTTTTGTATCTGTCTCTTTTCCATCGAAACTTATACCTGTTCTTTTTATTCATCATTTTTTCAAAAACTTTATTTTGATGCTTGCTATTCCATTATAGAAATTTGAGATAATTCATTTAAATATTATTCTATTGTTAACATATAGAACATACAGATTGCTTCTAATTTCACTCATGAAAAATACAACAGTAAAAAAATCCTTGCACATAAATATTAACATCTTTTAAATTTAATTTATATAAAGCCCTAGCAGTAGAATTACTAGTTCAAAAGTCACAAAATGAACAGTTTAAAGGATTTCAAATGAATATTGCTAAATTGCCCTCAGAAAGGCTGTATACTTTATTCTTCCAATAGTAATGTATGGAAGTGCCTATTTTGCCACACCTTTGGAAACTCCAGTGCTCTCCTAAATATTTAGCCAACATTATGTAGAGGGTGTCTTATTTTAATTTGTTTTGCTGATGATTCTTGACATTATTTTTTTTCAATATTCTAAATGGCATTTTGCATTTCTTGATTTATTTTTTATTTTGTGTGTGTGTATGGATGGATTTTTTGCCCCTTTTACTATTCAAGCATACATCTTATTTCATAGATTTGTACATATTCTTTTTTTTTTTTTTTTTTTTGCGGTACGCGGGCCTCTCACTGTTGTGGCCTCTCCCATTGAGGAGCACAGGCTCCGGACGTGCAGGCTCAGTGGCCATGGCTCACGGGCCCAGCCGCTCCACGGCATGTGGGATCTTCCCAGACCGGGGCACGAACCCGTGTCGCCTGCATCGGCAGGCGGACTCTCAAACACTGCGCCACCAGGGAAGCCCTAAAAGCTTTCAACTTTAATCAGGTCCCATTTGTTTAGTTTTGTTTTTATTCTCATTACTCTAGGAGGGGAGTCAAAAAAGATCTTGCTGTGATTTATGTCAAAGAGTGTTTTTCCTCTAGGAGTTTTATAGTGTCTGGTGTTACATTTAGGTCTTTAATCCATTTTGAGTTTATTTTTGTGTATGGTGTTAGGGAGTGTTCTAATTTCATTCTTTTACATGTAGCTGTCCAGTTTTCCAAGCACCACTTATTGAAGAGACTATCTTTTCTCCATTGTATGTTCTTGCCTCCTTTGTCATAGATTAGGTGGCCATAGGTGTGTGGGTTTATCTCTGGGCTTTCTATCCTGTTCCGTTGATCTATATTTCTGTTTTTGTGCCAATACCATACTACCTTGATTATTGCAGCTTTGTAGTATAGTCTGAAGTCAGGGAGCCTGATTCTTCCAACTCCATTTTTCTTTCTCAAGATTGCTTTGGCTATTCGAGGTCTTTTGTGTTTCCATACAAATTGTAAAATCTTGTTCTAATTCTGTGAAGAATGCCATTGGTAATTTGATAGGGATTGCATTGAATCTGTAGATTGCTTTGGGTAGTATAGTCATTTTCACAATATTGATTCTTCCAATCTAAAAACATGGTATATCTCTCTATCTGTTTATGTCATCTTTGATTTTTTTTCATCAGTGTTTTATAGTTTTCTGAGTACAGGTCTTTTGTCTCCTTAGGTAGGTTTATTCCTGAGTATTTTTTTCTTTTTGTTGTGATGGTAAATGGGATTGTTCCCTTAATTTCGCTTTCTGATCATTTGTTGTTAGTGTATAGGAATGCAAGAGATTTCTGTGCATTAATTTTGTGTCCTGCAACTTTACCAGATTCATTGATTAGCTCTAGTAGTTTTCTGGTGGCATCTTTAGGATTTTCTATGTATAGTATCATGACGTCTGCAAACACTGACAGGTTTACTTCTTCTTTTGCAATTTGTATTCCATTTATATATTTTTCTTCTCTGATTGCCATGACTAAGACTTCTAAAACTATGTTGAATAATCGTGGCAAGAGTGGATATCCTTGTCTTGTTCCTGATCTTAGAGAAGTGCTTTCAGCTTTCACCACTGAGAATGATGTTTGCTGTGGATTTGTCATATATGGCCTTTATTATGTTGAGGTAGATTCCCTCTATGCCCATATTCTGGAGAGTTTTTATCATAAATGGGTGTTGACTTTTGTCAAAAGTTTTTTCTGCATCTATTGAGATGATCATACAGTTTTTATTCTTCAGTTTGTTAATATTCTTTAATTTGTATCACGTTGATTGATCTGCATATATTGAAGAATCCTTGCATCCCTGGGATAAATGCCACTTGATCATGGTGTATGATCCTTTTAATGTGTTGTTGGATTCTGTTTGCTAGTATTTTGTTGAGGATTTTTGCATCTATGTTCATCAGTGATATTGGTCTGTAATTTTCTTTTTTGTAATACCTTTGTCTGGTTTTGGTATCAGCATGATAGTGGCCTCGTAAAACAAGTTTGGGAGTATTCCTCCCTCTGCAATTTTTTGGAAGAG
This sequence comes from Stenella coeruleoalba, assembly GCF_951394435.1. Lineage (NCBI taxonomy): Eukaryota > Metazoa > Chordata > Mammalia > Artiodactyla > Delphinidae > Stenella > Stenella coeruleoalba. Next base: position 41,949,479 of record NC_137153.1, read on the forward strand.
TTTGAGAAGGATAAATGTTAGCTCTTCTCTAAATGTTTGATAGAATTTGCCTGTGAAGCCATCTGGTCCTGGACTTTTGTTTGTTGGAAAATTTATAATTACAATTTCAAATTCATTACTTGTGATTGGTCTCTTTATATTTTCTAATTCTTCCTGGGTCAGTCTTGGAAAGTTGTACCTTTCCAAGTATTTGTCCATTTCTTCCAGGTTGTCTGTTTTATTGGCATATAGTTGTTTGTAGTAGTCTTTTATGATCCTTTGTATTTCTGCGGTGTCAGCTGTAACTTCTCCTTTTTCATTTCTAATTTTATTGATTTGAGTCCTCTCCCTTTTTTTCTTAATGAGTCTGGCTAAAGGTTATCAATTTTGTTTATCTTCTCAAAGAACCAACTTATAGTTTTATTGATCTTTGCTATTGTTTTCTTCATTTATTTCTGCTCTGATCTTTATGATTCCTTTCCTTCTACTAACTTTGGAGGGGTTTTGTTCTTCTTCTTCTTTCTCTAGTTGCTTTAGGTGTAAGGTTAGATTGTTTATTTGAGATTTTTCTTGTTTCTTGAGGTGCGATTGAATTGCTATAAACTTCCCTCTTAGAGCTGCTTTTGCTGTGTCCCATAGGTTTTGGGTTGTTGTGTTTTCATTGCCATTTGTTTCTATGTATTTTTTTATTTCCTCTTTGATTTCTTCAGTGATCTCTTGGTTATTCAGCAATGCACTGTTTAGCCTCCATGTGTTTGTGTTTTTTACAGGTTTTTTTTTCCTGTAATTGATTTCTAATCTCATAGCTTTGTGTTGGAAAAGATGCTTGATATGACTTCAATTTTCCTAAATTTTCTGACACTTGATTTATGACCCAAGATGTGACCTATCCTGGAGAATGTTCTGTGTGCACTTGAGAAGAAAGTGTATTCTGCCACTTTTGGGTGGAATGTCCTACAAATATCAATTAAATTTATCTGGTCTATTGTGTCATTTAAAGTTTGGGGGCTTCCCTGGTGGCGCAGTGGTTGAGAGTCCACCTGCCGATGCAGGGGACACGGGTTCGTTTCCCGGTCCAGGAAGATCCCACATGCCGCGGAGCGGCTGGGCCCGTGAGCCATGGCCGCTGAGCCTGCGCGTCTGGAGCCTGTGCTCCACAACGGGAGAGGCCACAACAGTGAGAGGCCCGCGTACCGCCAAAAAAAAAAAAGTTTGTGTTTCGTTATTTATTTTCTGTCTGGATGATCTGTCCACTGGTTTAAGTAGGGTGTTTTAGTCATATCACTCAATCTGAGATTTAGTTTTCTTGTCTCTAAAATTGGAAACCTACCTCATGAAGGATGTTTAAAGGATTAAATATGATTGCATGGTGGCAAAATAGGAAAAGGATCCTGGGAAGAGGGAAGAGCATAGGGGAAGTATGGAGTCTTAACACGAGTGCTTAAAGTTTGGGAGACAGTATAGCTGGAGGCAGGGCACATGTGCAGCAGGTATGGCGATAGAAATGGGCTCCTATGGAGACACTTAAAAGGGAGGCCTAATCTCTTTTTGGAAGGTCAAGGAAATGATATCTGAGCTGAGGTCTAAAGCAGAGGGGGAGGATATCTGGTCAATATGGTAGACTGAGCTGAAGTGACAAATATCCCATCCCACTTCAAATATACAGTGATGTAGAAAAAAAATACAACAAGAAGGGTGTGATATGAAGCCAAACTCAAAGCAAGGAAGCTATGGTAGATTAAAGATGGCGACAAATTCTTTACTACTACCCATCTTGTTGAGAGGTGGTGACTATTTACTCTCCCTTTGAGCTGGGTTGCCTTGTTGACTAGCTTGACCAGTAGAAGGTGGCTGAACTAACAGTCTGGGACTTCTGAGGCTAGGTTGTAAGAAGTCTTGTAGCTTTGGCCCAAGACTCTTTAAAGACTCATTCTTGGAGTCCTGAGGCACCATGTAAGAAGCCCAACTATCTTGAGGGAGAGACCATGTGAAGAAGCCCTGAGACTACATGGAAAGTGACAGTTGGATTAAAATTTGAAAATTCATCAATATAATTTACCACATTAACAGAATAAGGGAGGGGGAAAAGCCATGATCATCTAAATAAATGCTGGAAGCATCTAACAAAATGCAAAATCCACGCATGATAAATATTCTCAGCAATGTAGGAATAGAAGAGAACTTCCTAAACCAAATAAAAGGCTTCTACAAAAAAACCTATAGTTAGCATCACAATTAATAGTGAAAGACTGAATGACTTCCCTCTGTGATTAGGAACAAAGCAGGCAATCTGTTCTTATCACTGCAATTCTATATTGTACTAGAAATCCAAACCAGTGTAATAAAGCAAGAAAAAGAAATAAAAGACACACAGATTAGAGATGAAGAAGTAAAACTATCCTTTTTTTCCCCACAGACGACATGACTGTATATGAGAAAATCCTAAGAATTACACCAAACAGTCACTAGACCTAACAAGTGAGTTTAGCAAGGTCTCAGGATATAAGTTCATCATAATACCAAAAACAATTGAATTTTTATATGTTGGCAACAAATAAACAAGAGATATATCATGTTCACTGATAGGTAGACTTAATATTAAGATAACAATTCTGCCAAAATTGATCTATAAAATTCAACACAATCATAGTGCCAGGATATATTTTTGTATAAATTGAAAAACTGATCCTAAAATTTATATGGAAATACCTTGGACCAGGAATATCCAATACAATTTTGAAAAAGAGTAACAAAGTTGGAGTATAACAAAGTTATACTAAAGTACTTGATTTTGAGACTTATTAAAGCAATGTAATCAAGACCATATGGTGTTGGTAAAAGGACAGATATACAAGTCAACAGGACAGAATAGAGAGTCCAGAAATAGACCCACACATATATGGTCATTTGATTTCTGATAAAGGCCATTCAATGGGAGAGGACAGTTTTTTTTTTTAAGTAGTGCTAGAAGAACTGGCTATCCATAAAGAACAAAATAAACTTCAACTTTTAACTCACCCAATACGCAAAATTCACTCCAAATGGATTATAGATGCAACAGTAAATGATAAATCTATATTTCTAAAACACATAAAGAATATCTTTGCAACTCTGGGTAGATGAAGATTTTTTAGGTGCTCACAAAAGTATAAACCATAAAATAAAACACTGATAAGGTAGATTTCATCAAAACTAAAACCATCTGCTCTTCAAAAGATACCATTAAGAAATTGAAGAGGCAAAGGAGAGAATGGGAGAAAAATTTCAAAGTACATATACATGACAGAGGACTTGTTTGCAGAATAGATGAAGAATGCTTACAACTTAATTAGATGGCAACCCAATAAATAATGGGCACATGACTTGAATAGAGATTTCCTTAAAGAAGATACAAGAATGGCTGATAAGCATATGAAAAGTTGTACAACATCATTAGTCATCAGAGAAATGCAAATTAAAACCACAATGGGATATGAGTACATATCCATTAGGATTGCTAAAATTAAAAAGACTGATACTACCAAGGGTTGGCAAGAATATGGAGCAACTAAGTAACTAGAACTCTCTTACATTGCTGATAGGAATGTAAAACCAATCACCTTGAAAAGCACTTAGTTGCTTGTAGAGCTAAACATATACCTACCATGTGATCCAGCCATCTCACTACTAGGAATTTACCCAAGAGAAATGGACACGTGTTCCTTCACACAGACTTGTACAAGAATAGTTATAGCAGCGTTATTCACAATAGCCAAAGTCTGGACATACCCCAAAAGCCAATCAACAAAGTGATGGATAAACACACTGTGGTATATGTATATATAATGTACTCCTATTCATTACTAGAAAGGAATGAATTACTGAGATATACAACAATATAAATTAATCTAAAAATTATTATGCTGAGCAAAAGAAGCCATGCATGTTAGAGTACATGCTGTATGATTCTATTTACATGGAACTCTAGAGAAGACACAATTAATCACAGTAAATCTAAGCCCTCAGGTCCTAGCTATAGGGCCCTCTCACAATATGGCAGCTACTGCTTCTTCAAGACCAGCAGGAGAATTGTCACTCCAGGCTGCTCAGAGTCTTACACAACATAATGTAATCACGGGAATGATTCTCCCATCCAATTCACAAGGCTTGGTCACTTTGAAAAGGTGGGGATTATTCAGAGCACGTACACCAAGAAGTGGGAATATGGGGGCTACTGAAGAATTCTGCTTACCACAGTTGGCCTTGTTCTACTGTCCAAAAGTTGAGATGGATATATTTGCACTGGACTCAATTTCTCTCTCTTTATTTCCTGCATATATAATATGAAATGCAAACTTTTGTCTCAACTGAGAGGCGCAAGATGTATCAGATACATGGTTTACCAATGTGGGGAAATGACATATGAGCTTTGCTTGGTCATCACATAATGGGATCAGAAGTTTGAAATTCAACACTTCTCACTCAGTTCTAGTACTGGAGGCCAACTCTGCTCTGGTCTGTAAAATGGTGTTTGATACTGTTTGGAGCATTATAGAGATACTTAATTTTTTACAGTGAAAGATTTACCGAAGTCTGACTGCCAGCACATACATACATATAACAATGCTATCTATTGATTACAGAAACGATAGGCAATCAAAGAGTAAGTTCAACTGGGTCCATAATTCTTTATTTTCTAAAAAAAAAAAAAAATCTGATGTGAATATGATAAAATGTTCCTATTTGTACTTTCTGGGTTTGTGGGTGTTTTTCTTTTTCCATATTTACATAAAGAGTAAGTAAATCACTATGATGTAAATTTGCTGACATATTCTTCTTTGTAAAATATTCAAAATTTTCCTATAACTTCCTTAGGAATAGTAAGCCTTGAGTAGATACTCATGAGAAAACTAAGACACAAGCTCTTGCAGGGCTGTGTTTGTTTGAGAGAGTTCCTGAACCTACTAATTGGTTCCTCAGTGGTATACCATTACTTGGATATCTAGTTCCATCTTAACAGGCTTATCAGATCTTTCTGGGTCAGAGTAACTTCAGTGTTAAGGAAGGCTCTGAGGAAGGCTCTTGTACCTGTAGGGACTCCTATAGGGTAGATTACAATAGGCTTCTGTTAAAAGCCTCTTCCATTTACTGGGTGAAGAAGAGGTTAAGGGGTGGTGCTCATTCCCAGCTATAGAAAGTTGGATCAATTTATGATGTAGTGGCAAAGGATAATTTCTCATGACTCATCATCCTAGTCATTGTCTATCACAAGATTTCCCAAAGTATGTTCTCAAGAGCACAAACTCTGTGGAAAGCCCACAGAAACTGAAACAAAAACAAAAAACCCAAAACTAGAAGCTTCCATGGTCAAATACATTTAGGAAATATTAGATTAAACAAGTATAAACAGCTTTCTTTATCTCATCCAAGAAGGGATACAGTAGGGTTCTTTTCCAAATGTATTTGTGTTTTAGAAATGTATTTGATCACAGTAGTATCTTTTCACTCTTTTGAGAAACATGCTCTAACAAGATTATCTCTGATTTTTAAAATCCTTGAGCAGCCACAAAGCAAGCTGATCTTTCTTAAAAGTCATGCTGATAACTGCAAGCAAGCTCTCCTTACCTACCAATTCACTGGCTCTCAAAGGCTGCTCTGTTATCTCCAATTCCTCACTAGCTGTTTCTGGATGCTAAAACAGAAAAGAAATGCCTCCTATTTCTTTCTTCTCCTCTCTTTCCTCTTAATTCTTCAAAAAATTAGAGACAGATTATATAACCTTGGGCTTCCCCTGAGTATATTGCTGGAAATATTCAAAAGCACTCCTTAGTACCTTGTGAGGTACTTTAAACACTTAAAAATACAAAAGGCAACTCAATAGGACTCCTTTAGGAATCTTTTTATAAGCTCAAGATGTGAATGATTCCTCAATAGAACAGACTAGAAAGTCCAGAAATAAGCTCCAATACATACAGGAATTTAGTATATGCTAAAGGTGGTATTTAAATCCATGGAGAAGAGATTCTTGAATAAACGGTGTTGAGACAACTCGGTAGAAAGCCAGAAAAAAATAAAGTTGAATCTACAACTCACACCAGACCCAAAATAAATTCCAGATGAATCAGAGTTTTAACATAAAAAATAAAACCATGAAAAAGACTAAAAAAGAAAAGAAAAAAACATTCCTATGGCCTGAGCTGACATAATACACGCTCAGCACTGTCCTTGTAAGTGACAGCCCACAATGAAATTGAAACTTTGATAGGAAAAGCAGGATCCAGCTCTTCACCTGAGGCTGGGAAATGGTTTGATTAGGCAGAAGAGAAAAAAACTAAAAGATGTTTGTCGACATGACAATGAGAAGCTTAAGTTAATCATGTAATCAAGTGTGGCATATCTGGGGGACAGTAGGAGCCCTGATGGATATTAAAGGGAGAGATGTTTGGATATATAAGATGGGACCAGACTGTAGAGGATTTTGGATGCCCAGATGAAGAGTTTACCCTTGATTCTCTGGGGGTTCATGAGCTAGGGTGCAGGATTTCTCAGTCTCAGGACTATTGACATTTTTGACCAGATAATTTTTTGTTATAGGTGGCTGGCCCTGTGCATCATAGGATGTTTAGTAGCATCCCTGGCACCTACCTATTAGATACTACTAGCATCTCCCCCTTTTCGAATTGTGACAACCAAAAGTGTCTCCAGATATTGCCAAATGTTTCCTGGGGAACAAAATTACCACTGATTCAGAATGACTGAGTTCCAGAATGACAGAATAATTGATGTTTAAGAAGGACTGTCCAGCTGTGGTTGTAGAATGAACAGGAAATCAAGGACAGGAGCCCAAGAGAATGTATTAGAGGCTAGGTATGGTATATTGTTATAGTAAGGGCCCCCGATAAAGTACATCTCCCTGTATCCATGACCTTGTATAATCCCCTCCCCCATTGACTTAGGGCTTGGCCATGTGACTTGCTTTGATCAATGGAATATCAACAAACACGACACAAGCTGAGGCTAGAAAAACATTTGTGCACTGGGGCTTACGCTCATGAGACACTGCCACCATATGACAAAGCCAGTGCTAGCCTCCTAAAGACATATCCAGCTAAAAGCCAGCACCAAATTCAGACATGAGTTAGACACTTAAGACCATGCAGCCACAATAAAGCTACCATGACTACATGATCCTAGGCAGGCCAGCAGAAAAACCACCTACTGGAGCCCTGCCCAAGTTGATGGCAATGAAATATTGAACAAATAAAATGGTTGATGTTTTAAATCACTAGGTGTTTGTTGTGTTGTTATGTAGTGATAGATAACTGTTACAGTAGGTGTGGAGCAGATTCACATCAGTGGAAATGAGATGTGTACACAAGACATTTGGAATAATCCATGTTTCTTGACGACCCTTCAATGAAGGGGCTTACAGAAAGGACAAAGCAGGTGAAAGAATATAAGAATTTACAATTGAGTGCAAAGGTCAGAGTGAGTTAATGAAGGAAGTTGCATGAGCAGTCTTCAAAAAAAGCACTTCTGGGCTTCCCTGGTGGCGCAGTGGTTGAGAGTCCGCCTGCTGATGCAGGGGACACGGGTTCGTGCCCCGGTCCGGGAAGATCCCACATGCCGCGGAGCGGCTGGGCCCGTGAGCCATGGCCGCTGAGCCTGCGCGTCCGGAGCCTGTGCTCCGCAATGGGAGAGGCCACAGCAGTGAGAGGCCCGCGTACCGCAAAAAAAAAAAACACAAAAAACTAAAAAAGCACTTCTGCCTAAGAAGTTAAAAATATTATTAACTCATCTATTTTGAAAAATACAGCTATTTATTAATTGCTAAAAGAACAATGATAATATTTCAGAGATTCAGTTTAATAAGTAAATTTGTAAAGCTTTAAAGGCATTACCAAGCTAGCCATTTCTTTTTTTTAATAAATTTATTTATTTATTTATTTTTGGCTGCATTGGGTCTTCGTTGCGGTGCGCAGGCTTTTCATTGTGGTGGCTTCTCTTGTAGCGAAGCACAGGCTCTACGCACGCGGGCTTCAGTAGCTGTGGCTCACAGGCTCTAGAGCGCAGGCTCAGTAGTTGTGGCCCACGGGCTTTGTTGCTCCGTGGCATGTGGGATCTTCCAGGACCAGGGCTTGAACCCGTGTCCCCAGCATTGGCAGGTGGATTCTTAACCACTCTGCCACCAGGTAAGCCCCATTTCTTCTTTATATGGAAAAAATCAACCTTTAGAATAAACAGGAAAGCACATGAACTCAAAAATCGCTAACAATTTACATTGCACTGATAATAAAGTTCATTTCAATGTATTAGCTATCTATTTGTATAGTACTGTATTCACTTAGCGATTAGATTGCTAAGTCCAGGGCTTCTAATGGAATGCCTCTCATAATTTACCAGTTAAATTTACAGATTGTAATTATCAGTGGTATTTACAGCTTGACAGATGCTGTGCGTGTTGACTTTATTTATTGTACTACACAAGAAGAAACAGTTCCTCAGATGTTTAGCACTTAGCTTTCTGTTTAAGAACACAAGCTTGAGGAACTGTGTCAGTCAAATCCTCTTTTTATTATATCGAAAACAAAATAGTAAGCAATAAAGAGAATCCAGAATGAGAATAAGTGAAATAGAGTCATAAGTAAAAGAAATGGAAATAAATAAAAGAAAATCTAAAAAGTGGCGGAAATTGACGTGAATAAAGTAAAAATAACCCAAATGCACTTTCACAGGCTATGAGAATCACCAAAGGGAACATATACATAAATCATGACAGAGTGAGGGTCTCTTGGAAATAAGACAAGATTTTTTAAGAGGATAAAAATGGATGAATTTTAAAGATCTTATACCCATGAAGCAGCCAATATTAAAGAAACAATAGCATTGTTGAAATAAATGTTTAAGATCAAAGGGTAACATACATCTGCATAATTTCCGTAAGATTGGTTGAAAGGAAAAAAAAAGCTACCTCAGTCCTTGTTTAAATATTGCTGCCTGCCAAGGATTTTGGTTATTAATTTTCTCTCAGGTTGAGGAGACAAGGACTGAGAAAAATTATTTGGATTTGAGCGTCTGGAAGATCTATGTGATTCCTACTGTGCATTAACTAGTTGGACCTTAACGTTGGAGGGACATGCATTAAAGAAAGCGAGTAAAATCAGAGAATGGGGTCTTCTGGTAAATCTCATACTTTGGTTTGTAAGAAAACTTGTATACACGGAAGTTTACCAATTTTCCGGAATCAGAAAATAATAAAATACACATAACGTTAACCAATTTGGAATCCTACCCCTACCTTCCTTTCCCCTCTCTATCCAGTGAGTTAGCTTCTCATACCAGCTCTCGATTTACCCGAGCAAACACTGTTTATACCGAAGGCCCTGGCAACGCTTCTGCCTCACCCCCAGTTCCGGCCGGGCTCCCCAGCTCCAGGAGCCCCAAACACAGGTTCCAGAGGCCAGCACGGAAAGCACAGCCGGACTCTCGAAGGCGTGGGAACCGGAGCGGGGCGCTCCTCCTCCCAGGTGGGGCGGAGCCGGGCCTCGCTGGGCAAGTGCGTGAGGCCGCGCCGGGCGCTCAGTCGCGGCGGGCGTTGGTGCGCGGGGCTAGGGGCGCGCTCGCACCGCTCTGGGGCTGAGCCCGGCCAGGGTCCGCGCGCGGAGCCACGTCGGAGCGCGCCGTCCCGACCCACCAAGGCGCTTTGCCCCGCCCCGACGTTCTCGCCAGTGGCCTAACCTGCTTGACTCGCCGCAACTCCCGGCGGCAGCAGGTGGCCTCGGTCTCGCCGCCGTCACCGCTGCCCGAGCGGGCCGCGCGGCCCGGAGCCCTCTCGGTCGCCCCCGACAGGCGGGATGGAGCCGGACGGGGACCTGGAGGAGCTGGCCCGGCTGCGCTCCGTCTTCGCCGCCTGCGACGCGAACCGCTCGGGGCGCCTGGAGCGCGAGGAGTTCAGCGCGCTGTGCGCGGAGCTGCGCGTGCGGCCGGCCGACGCCGAGGCCGTGTTCCAGCGGCTTGACGCCGACCGCGACGGCTCCATCACCTTCCAGGAGTTCGCGCGCGGCTTCCGCGGGGCCCACCGCGGGAGACGGCGCTGGGGCCGGGGGCCGCGGGAGCCCGCGTTCACTGCGGCCCTGGTGGGGTCCGACCCCGGGGACAGCCAGGAGGACGAGGGCGACGAGGACGCGGCGGCGGCACTGGCCGCCCACTGGGACTCGGCGAGCCCGGGCCAGGCTTGGCAGGACTTCCAGGCGCGACTCGGGGACGAGGTCAAGTTCATCCCCAGGTGCGTGTGTGGTTTGCAGAGCGGAAGGTGGTGGTGGTGTTTCTGTCCTCCCTGGGACGCTGCCATCTCTCCCTCTTACACTCGGAGTGTGCAGACCCAGTGGACCCTTTCTCTCTCTCTCTCTCTCCTCTGTCTCTCTCTCTGTCTCTCTGTCTCTGTGTCTCTCCCTCTCTCTCTGTCTCTCCCTCTCTCTCTCTCTCTGTCTGTCCCTCTCCCTGTGTCTCTGTGTCTCTGTCTCTTTGTCTCTGTCTCTCTCTCTCTCTCTCTATCGCTTTCCTCCTTTCACCGACGCACTTTTAACTCTTCCAAGACGGGATCCCCTAGAGTTAAGGAAAAGGAATGCGTTCGGAGTCATAGTTCGGGGAGAAAGTTTCACCTGCTCATTTCTCAGTTTCACAAGCCGGAGTGAAATCCACAGCGTCCGGAGATTCTTCCGGGACGCTGGTTTAGGAGCGCTCCCCGAACCTCAGAGACTTGATTACCTCACCTCCTACTCCTGGCCTCCAGGCTGCACCCGGAGCAGCAGCGCTCGGTGACCCGGTCTGCTAGCCAATTTGCCATTCTCTATGGTGGTTTTTGTGTTTGTTGTTTTCCTGCTACTACGTAGAAAACGACATTGTTGCGCATTTATATTGCTGCAGGTTCAGGGCATGGTGGGAAAGATATTCAGGTTTTATTGAGATTAATTTGCATCTGTCTCTGCCTAGAGTCATGGTATGTCTTGAGCTATTTTCACTTCTTCCTCAGGCACTACAAACATCTTAATACTATAAAATGTTTTTCTGCTCTCTGGATTTTCATTGAAATTTTATGCATCTCTGGTTGTCATTATTAGGAAGATCTGAACATTTTGCTTGGCAGTTCACATATCTGAGACATAAGACTCAGAAAAGGAAATAGCCCTGGAAGGCAGCAGTGGCCTGGCTCACCCATTCACCGCTTAGACCTGCAGGGCTGGGAGTCCTCACTTCTTCCTCCGCCCAGCTTCTCCCTCCTGTTTGGAAAGTTCAGGAATACTGGGCATGGAAGTTTACTCACTGCAGTATAAGAGAGATTGTGTAGAGAAAGTGGGCTTGATACCCATCTTTTCTGTTACTTACAAATGAGTGAAAATGCAGTGTCTCCACCAGGGAAGTAGAAAAATTTAAACTTCGCTATAAACCATATACTTTGAATCATCTTTCATCTGTAACTTGGTTTGGGTCCAGCTAGTTTAAAAAGGTAACAATATTAAGAATAAGAGTCAGACCACACCGTATTTTACACACACACACACACACACACACACACACACACACACACACACACACACACACACACTGAACTACTTTTCAGAGTTGCTAAGTCTCAGCAGCCAATATTTGACACTTAACCTTTAAATGATGAAAATGACCTTCTTAGGATCAGCATACAACCAGGTCTTAATATTATTGGTGACATCATTATTATCACGATGCCTTTCCGACTCTTGAGATGTTATTAAATGTAATGGCACCAGCGTCACCTGGTAGACTTGTGTCCTAAGTCCCTGAGAGATTAACAAGGACAATATTTGCCTTCCTGTACTCGTTCAAGTGGAAAAGAACTAAACTGAATTGCTTCACCTGATTGTTACTATGGCAGCCGTTAGCTGTTTTGGTAAATTGGGTTGCTTCTATTCTACTTCCTCATACAGCTGTTCATCTTCCCTTCCTCCCATTCAGATGTGATAAAAATCTTTCCTTATTGACAATGTCATTGCCATTATTTCAGCCAAATTAATTCTGCAAACATTGTTGAGTGCCTGTTTTGTGCCACTGTCTTAGGTACCTTCCTAGGTACTTGGAGACAAAGAGAAGGAGGAGATGTGGTTCATGCCCTCAGGAAGTTCATAGTGTGGGTGAAATACTTCTCAAAAATTTCCTCAGAGAACATGTAAAGGCAGGAGGGTTATTTGTAGAGTTATCTGCATGTATTGTGGACATAACCCAGTAAACTGCCTGCAAGCAGGAACTTTCTTTGAATTCTTGAGGTTTTACCTTAAAAAAAAGAAGTCACGTTCACTTTATAATATACTGGGGCTTGGTTTACCGTAAAATATTATATATTCTTCCAGGGGGAAAATTGTCTCTCTGGGAAACTGTGCCATTTCATCTGGTGCCTTAGTTTCCCACCTGGCACTCCATCTTCCCCCAGGTGGCACCCTGTCCCACGCCTATCCTAGGGGGGTATTTGTGTACAGTTTAAGCAGAACAGATATCAGATATAGGAATGTTTGGTTCCTGCAAAGGCAAACTGTGGTAGTGATTTCCATTTCAAAGATCATTCAAACTCTTAGATCAAAATATTAAACAAATTTGGGTTAAAGTCCTCAGTCATCGATAATTGTAATATTAGAGAGAAAATAATATTGCACTGCGAAAGAATAAAAATGCTCTCTGGGTGGTGTGTTAAATTCTCAAGTTGGTCTTCTCTTAGAAACTGAGGGACTCCTTTCCTTAAAAGTTGGGGAGGGGGAGTGTCCCGCCAGGTGTCACTGTTAACCTGAGCTGGGCAGGTGTAAATGGTCCAGAGGGTCAGGATGGGCCGTTACCACTAGTTCCAGTAAGCTGGAACTAGGTCAGCCAGCAGGTGAAACCAGAATGGCCAAGGCAATGTAGTTACTTAAGAGAATTCCAGAAGGAGGATTGTATCAGGCCAAGAAAAATCCATGAAGTGGGAAGAGAATGTCTGGGGAGAAACAGAGAGCAGAGTTGTAATTACCTAGTGAAGCCAGTTTCTGGTGTCAGGGGCATTATCTTGGTGAAAGGGAAGTTTGTATCCAGTAGGTACTCAATAAATGTACTCAATAAATATTTGCTGAATGTTCTTTGATTCCCTGCTTCATATACTGAGAATGCAGTTAGTTCATGCTGCATGCATTCTCTTCATTTCTTTTGTTGGTTCCCTCCCTATATTTTCACATTCTGGTGAGAGCTGGTATCTTCCGAGATTGGCAAGGAGAGAAGGATATAGGGTGTGTGTGTCTGTGTGTGTGTGTGTGTGTGCATTGAGCATTCGACTGCGGCGGGGTCATGACAGGAATTCACCTCTCTCCTCTCGTCAGAGCCGAAGCTTTTCAGAGTGTTCTCAATTCCATTTGTAGCGATTTGAGTGTCATTTGTGGACTGATTCACTTTAACTTAGAACCCCACGTTCTCACAAACAGAAATGCGAGGGTCCAGCTGGCACCAGAACCACAATGGACTTGTGAATGGGCACCAGTTTTGCCACAATAGCCAGATTAGACCCAGGGTGGGTGGGGGCCTCTGGTGTAACAGGGGTTAGCGTGATTGGTGACGTGCCAGACAGGGCTGGGGCGGGACTTGTTCAGGCACCAAAATCAGACCTGTGTGGTCAAGCTGTTTCACATGATTTGTGCCCTTTCTACACACACAATGCTGAAGAAGAGTCTTCTGTTGAATAACGTAGAAACAAGAAATTTAATTGAGAAGAACCAAAACTACCCACGTGTGAACTGTTATGTGGATTGTCAAAAAGGTTTACTTCGGCACGTCCACATAACTATGAAGATGATGTCTAAAATGGAGAGGAAAAGCAACAGGTGACACCAATCCCGCTTAACTAGGACGTTTTAGAAAACACGAAGCTACAAGTAGGCAGAGGCATAGCTTCATGGTCAGGGACTCCTTTACATTTCCCTCTCTTGGGGTCCACTTTAGGGCTTTTGCCTCTGATCGTCTTCTTTTGTAATAGTGCAGTTGCTTCAAAAGCCCACTTCCCCTTAATGGTATGGTGCTTGGCAGGATGGGAAAGGGAGAGGAGAGATGGACGCAAAGGGAGAGGTAAACACAGAGAGGGCTGGAGACACAGGGTGAGAGGAGGCAGAAGACAAGCAGACAGAGAGACACTGATTGATTAGATAGTGCCTCACTTGTCCCTCTCTTCCCACTCAGTGAGGGTATGGCCTTGAGACAGCTTGGGATGCGAGAGTTAAATCAGCTCTTCTCTGTTTGATCTCAGCTCTTGAGTATCTTCCACATGTGAGCATCTGGGTGCTTTGGACTGGTTTTTTTGTTGTTTTTTGTTTTTGCGGTACGCGGGCCTCTCACTGTTGTGGCCTCTCCCATTGCGGAGCACAGGCTCCGGACGCGCAGGCTCAGCGGCCATGGCTCACGGGCCCAGCCGCTCCGCGGCATGTGGGATCTTCCCGGACCGGGGCACGAACCCGTGTCCCCTCCATCGGCAGGCGGACTCTCAACCACTGCGCCACCAGGGAAACCCCTGGACTGTGTTTTTAATGTTTGAAGATAAGTATATTTTTTTCACCCATATTGCCAGTAATATCTGCTACTCATCCAAGGAGATAGAGATTGGTTCCAGCCTTGAGGCACCATAGTGGGTTGGACTTCAGTCCTGGAAGAGGTTCAAAGATGTTTTTGACTGTGTGTGATGCTTACCTTTGGCACTGGCTTTGAGGCCTATCAGTGTGCTAGCCACAAGCTTTCCAGAGATTTCCTGCCGTTTCTGCATTCAGAACTGGGGATATATATATATGTATGTGTGTGTGTGTGTATATATATATATATATATATATGTATATCTTTATATGTCTCTATCTCTATATATAGATTATATATATCTTTATTTTCTGTTTCTGGTCTGTTGCTGTTTGGTTTTCCTCTTCAGTATATCCTCTATCACAATTATGTGTCATTACTCTACTGCTGAGTGGGAGAAACCTGTCCATTTAAAGCACAGCTCTTCCTTGAACCATCCAAACCTTGCTCCTGGGCCTAGCAGGAGTCTCTGTATGGCTTATTTTTTATGAGCTCTGCTTGCGTGTGGTGGCCCCTTCTGGTTCTGATATTTGAATTTCATCTCGAGGTAGTAATTTCTTTTTGGCCTCCCGGCCCCAGAAAGGTATTCTGGGCTCCCATCCTTAGAGGACTGCCAGTTTTGGCCATACAGACAGTGGCCTGCTCTGACCCTCAGATCTCACTGATTGTTCAGAGCTCTGCTGGCAGGTTTTGGTGAGAGATTGTTTACTCAGCCCTTATGGTATGGGTAAAAAGAAAAAGGCTTAAGATGGGGTGTCATTGGAAGACTACCCTCCAAGGACCACAGACTCTTCTCTAGCTTGTCTTTTAGCCTGAAGTTTTCATTTACTTCTCTCCGGAATCACTGTTCAAATACACGGTCACTTTGAGTTTGTAAAACCTGTTTCTTGATTTCTTCCCAGGTTACATGATTTTATTTCATTTGTAAAATGGAAGTAGCTGAATCGGGCTGATCGGCCTTGAATGGAGGCTTAGAGGCTGATGGCGGAGAAGAGAGCCTTTGATGATGGGGGAGGTTAGGATGCTGAGGTGATTCAAACGTCTGCTGTTTTCTCCTACTTTCTTGCTTCATGTGTAGCTTGTGAAAGCTTAGTTGCAGCTGGCTGCAGTATATCGTTGGAGGGAAGAAATGGGAAGAGAGTATTTATCGTGGGTATTTGGGCTGCTCCTATCTGACTCTGTTAGTCTCATATCACGTTGTAAAATGGAAAGTAAACACTGTTTCCCAGAGGAAAGCTGTAATGATGGAATGACACGTATGATTTCTTTGATATTAATTCCTCAAAAAAACAGTTTCACTGCTTCAACGGGTAAATATTTGGGGTCTTTCAAATTATAATTGCCTTTGTCAGAGTAATTATAAAAAGAGAAAAGTGAATTTTAGCCCTTAAGGCCTTATGTATATGTCTTATAAAAACAAGACATATAGATGCAGAGCTCAGACGTGTTTCTTTCATTCTTTCTCTAATTCCCTCGGTATTCATGTGCCTGCCAGTGTCCCAGGCACTAGAGAGACTCCTTCGTAGACCTGACCTTCAAGGAGCTCATTGTCTCACGTTTTTAAATACTTAGGAGTTTCTGACATCTGAAGGACCTGAGATGCAGTATAATAAATGCAGAAAAATACCTCAGGGCACATCTCCAGACTATGGACATTTCATGTCAAGAGTGTTTCTCAAATTGGGGGCCCTTTGGGTCTTTATGTGTATGCTTGGCAATCTTAGAAGACTAAACATTTATGTTTTCATTTTATGTTATCATTATATGATAATATAAAACAAATTAATTCGAGCACATTTGGAATCACCTGGATGACTCTTACATGACAGATTTGGCTACACTGTTTCAAAACCTGCCTCTGTGTTTAAGATTGTATGGCATCTGTTCCTTGTCATGCATGGGCTGATGAGGAAGGCACAACAGTGGACTTGGTGCAAGTGATGTGTCCACGTAAATTGAAAGTGACCAACAACACAGAGTGTTGGGTTGTCTGTGTCCTCAATGGAAAAGTGATCAGGGAGTGGGGTTTTGATCCTGTAAGTGTGGCTGGAAAGCACAGCACACAAGCTGCCAGGACCATACTGACATTGGCTGTGGGGGTGTAGTTTCAGTAGAAGTGCATCCCTTGTCAGTTTAAATGAATGTTGCTAATTCTCATTCCACTGATTTTGCAAATGCGTGTTGGTCACATAAATGTTTGGGAGCTATAAGTATAAGGAGTTTATATCTGGTTTATGTTTGTTTATAGTTAAGTGACGTAATATAAACAATATTTACATCAACTCTGGAATCCATAGGAGATATTTTCTTTAATAAGGTCTACACGTTTATCAAGTGTGAGAAATACTGTTCTATAAGGACTTGAAATCCTCAAGAACTGTATAAGATTGAAAACATTAGTTTCTCTATTTTTCATTGCTTATCGATCTCATCCGTCATTTAAATTGAGGGCATAATATTGTGGAAGAAGTTCATCTTAAATTGTTCCCAGTCTTAAGGATCATTTTTGTTATTTGCCCACAGAGGAAACTCTTCTTGCCTTTTCCCTATGTCATTCATTCACTCCTTCATTTAAAAAACTTTTCTTTTAATGCATGTGTGCCTGGAACTGCACCAGGAATGGGGTGCTTTAAAATGATATCCAGTCAAAACTCAAAAGTTCCTTAGACAGTTTCTCTCTCTCCAAAGGGGATGGCATCAGTGAGCGTAATGAACGGGAAGAATCACAAGGTGGGTGGTCTGGGTCCAGCTCTCACTGGGGGTCAGAAATCAAGCAGACCAAATTGACAGATGAATGGATAAAGAAGATGTGGCACATATATACAATGAAATATTACTCAGCCATAAAAAGAAACAAAATTGAGTTATGTGTAGTGAGGTGGATGGACCTAGAGTCTATCATACAGAGTGAAGTAAATCAGAAAGAAAAACAAATACCGTATGCTAACACGGTATATATATGGAATCTAAAAAAGAAAAAAATGGTTCTGATGAACCTAGGTGCAGGACAGGAATAAAGATGCAGACATAGGGAATGGACTTAAGGACACGGGGGTGGGAAGGGTAAGCTGGGACAAAGTGAGAGAGTGGCATTGACATATACACACTACCAAATGTAAAACAGATAGCTAGTAGGAAGCAGCCGCATAGCACAGGGAGATCAGCTTGGTGCTTTGTGACCACCTAGAGGGGTGAGATAGGGAGGGTGGGAGGGAGACACAAGAGGAAGGGGATATGGGGATATAAGAATACGTATAGCTGATTCACTTTGTTATACAGCAGAAACTAACACAACAATGTAAAGCAATTATACTCCAATAAAAATGTTAAAAAAATAATAAGGCATTAATTTAAAAAAGAAAGAAAAATCAAGTGGACAAACTAAATTCAGGGAGTTTCTTCCTCTCTTCAGTAGAGCAGTTATCTCCATTTATCTTGTGTGGTGGTGTCACAGTTCCAGCAAGAGAGACTCTAGGCCCTGTCAAATTATCTCCACGTTCCCTCCTCTTACCACCCCGTGGGCTGTGACTGATGTAGTGGAGGGGGGCTCACAGACTCTGAAGCCTCCGGGGCCAGGCAGGTAACATAGACCTGGTGGAGTGGAGTTGGGGCCCAGTAGCAGCCTCTGCTTCATATGCTGGGGGGACGGACAGATGCTGCCATGCAGGACATCGGCCCAGTTTTGCCAGCGACGCCAACTTATAAAGGATGGTGAAAAATCCAGATTTTAGGTAGGAATCTCCAGTTTTGCATATTCCATGAAGGACAAAGCACAGAGGCGGGAAAGATACTTTTTCCAGTTTGCAACCCCTGTTTCCTACCTGAGAATGTGCCCTAGTAAATTCAAGTGTCAGGCGTGATCTTGCTTTGAAGATTCGTGTTGATGTGAACATGTGGTTCCATGGTACCCTAACTTAGTATTTTAATCATGCTACTTCTTCCCCTTCCAAGTGTGTGGGATAGTATTTTGACCCAAAGATAGTCTGTCTGTACTCTCTTTTTTTGCTCTTGGGTGTTCTTGTAGTTTCCTGAGTTACCTTGTTCAGGCTTAACAGATGTTGCTGTACAGTATTTTC
Organism: Stenella coeruleoalba; assembly: GCF_951394435.1. Lineage (NCBI taxonomy): Eukaryota > Metazoa > Chordata > Mammalia > Artiodactyla > Delphinidae > Stenella > Stenella coeruleoalba. Next base: position 41,968,117 of record NC_137153.1, read on the forward strand.
TGCCTCCAGATTTGCTGCCCTGATGGTGTGTCCTTGGAGGAGGAGGGCTGAGCTCTGAAAGCATTGAGATGTCCAGAACACCTTTTACCCTGATGTCTTTCTTTCTCTTCATTTGAAGCTGAAAGTATTTGTCACTGTTTTAAGATATGTTAAAAAAAAAAAAAAAGGAATGAAATAAAAATAAGGGAATTTAGTGATGAGAGGTTATATTTTCTGGTACCACAGTGGTATTTCCTTTCATTATTGGAATATTTTGTCCTTCAGTCAAAAAAAAATTTATGGGGAGGAAAAGATGCTCATTACTAATCATCAGAGAAATGCAGATCAAAACCGTAATGGAATATTGCCTCATACCTGTTAGGATGGCTGTTATCAAAAACACAGAAAGTAACAATTGCTAGTTAGAATGTGGAGAAATTGGGACCCTTGTACATTGTTGGTGGGAATGTAAATTGGTGCAGCCACTATGGAAAACGGTATGGAGGCTCCTCAAAAAATTAAAAATAGAACTACCACATGACCCAGCAATCCCACTTCTGCATGTATATCCAAAAATATGAAATCAGGATCTAGAAGAGATACCTGCACTCCTGTGATCATTGCAGCACTAGTCACAATAGCCAAGAGGTGGAAACAGCTCAAGTGTCCATTGATAGATGAATGAATAAAGAAAATGTGGTATATACATACAATGGAATATTACTGAACTATACAAAAAGAAGGAATTTCTGTAGTATGTGACAACACAGGTGGACCTGAGGACATTAGTCACAGAAAGACAAATAAGGTATAATTCCACTTATATGAGGTATCTATAGTAGTCAACTCTTAGAAAGTTGAATGGTGGTTGCCAGGGGCTCAGGGATTGGGAAATGAAGAGTTGCAGTTCAGTGGATTATAGAGCTTCAGTCGTTCAACATGAAAAAGCTCTAGAGATCTGCACAATAAGGTGCATGTAGGCAACAATACCGTACACTTAAGAGTTTGTTAAGAATAGAGATTTCATGTTATATGCTTCTTAACCACAAGAAAAGCAAACATATGGAATACAAAATTTCTTTTTTACAGAGATAAGAAATTGGGATAGCTACAAAAGCTCTGTGTCTCATATCTTTTTGGATCAGTACCAAATACAGGCTCCGTCAAGGTTTGCCCTTTAAATATACTCACACCTGTCGTTTTCAGGTGACCAAGCAGAAACACTCAAAATAATGACACATTCTGAGAGCTCCCTCCCACCACGCACACTGAGGGCAACCGCTCTCTTCAATTTCAGTTTTTGGGGGGCATTTTATGGGCGTGTTCAGCCATGACACCCCCTCGCGATCATTACAATTATGGAGCATGCTCAAAGTGACCATTTTGTTATAATGGTATCTCTGACCTAGAGTGGTTTTTTTTTAATGTCTGGATAGAAAACAAACAAGTGGGGCTTCCCTGGTGGCGCAGTAGTTGAGAGTCCGCCTGCCGATGCAGGGGACACGAGTTTGTGCCCCGGTCCAGGAGGATCCCACATGCCGCGGAGCAGCTAGGCCCGTGAGCCATGGCCGCTGAGCCTGTGCGTCCGGAGCCTGTGCTCCGCAACGGGAAAGGCCGCAACAGTGAGAGGCCTGCGTACCGCAAAAAAAAAAAAAAAAAAAAAGAAAACAAACAAGTGTAGATGAGTTATTCATTCTGAAATCTGGGTGCAGCGGTGGAGGATTCACCTGCTGTGAGCCTCTTGTGGCTGCCTGGTCCAGAGGTGGAGGGGCGGTGGGAGGTTGAGGCAGCCGGCACTGGCTTGTTGCCCATCTCCTTAGGCATGGGGGTTGCACAGTGCATCCCCTGGTGTGACCCACTCACCTCGTAATTCTTGCTCCTGTAGAACAGTTACAGTCTGCTCTGGCTGAGGTGGACGAATTCCTGAGGAGTCAACCAACATTTGCTTAGAAAATCCATGTTTTAGGACGTTCATATATCATGTTTTCTAATGGACATGCCATAAACTAGTGTTCGTGTTTGTGATGCAAATATGTTTTCTTTTCCTCCTTGGGGATCTGTTGGCATAGCATGTACTTCAGTCTGGCAGAGATGGTTAGCCTGGGGATGTCAGTGAATGAATTACAGTGCATGCATTTCTACTCTAACACAGCACATGTATTCTAGACAAACCTAATGTTCTGCAAACACACAAAGGACATATGGAAAATAAAAGTAGGGATGGGGCTGATCTCTCCATATCTGTATAGCTTTGCAACCAGCATACTCAGAAAACCAGTAACAATCTGAATAAGATATTAGCACAATAAAAAAGTCACATTAGATGCTTAATAGAAACATACGACAGTCCAGGGTACCAGTACAGAAAAACTGTAAACGTTTTAAAGCAAGTATAGGATTTTGCACTTTGTTTTGTAAGGTGAAGGTAACTCGGTGGATGGAGGTACCTGGGTTGTGGCTGCTGGGTTACAGGAACAAGGACAGAATGCACAAAGACAATGCATGTGTACCGTCTGTGCTGGGAGGAAGCCCCCAGGGAATGGGCATTGTGTCCAGACTGAGTTCACCTGCAGCCGGCTGCCTTCAGCTGTGGTAATGGGCTTGCACTTGGTGACTGTTACTTGGGCTCAGAGCATCCACATGCTGGGAAATGCAACTTCCACTTCTGCGTCATTCACCTATTGACCTAAGGGATGAGCTAATTGATGCTATAGGAACATGCAGTGTGTCTGAGCAGTCCTAGTCTTGAGTGAAAATGCATGGGAGGCTAAAGCAAGGCACAAAGCCAGAAATGAGGGTTAGATTGATTCTGTGTGTACAGGTCCGGAGGTTTTATATTGGTCGAAAAGGGATAGTGCATTGCCTCTCTGCTAAAAGATGACAGTGAATAAGCTGTCTTCAGGCTAATAAATATCTGTCCACAAAAGTCCACAGATCTGTTGGATAGGCTGTGATAGGTTCATCCTAATGAACCCTGGTGAGAATTATAACGTTATGTTGTAGGTGAGCATTTGGGCCATTAAAAAGTAACCTATTCTGTTGAAGAGTATTTTAAATTAAAGTTCTTATTTAGCAACTGAATAAGAATTCAGTTCTTATTGAATTCAATTTATTCAACCAAGTAAGCTGAATAACCTTATTCATCTGTTTTAAGCAGTGCTAGCATATACTCATGGTGAAGCTGGTACATTTGTTTATGCAATTAACCCCAGGGAAAGTACAGTGATATAAGCCACTGAGTTAGTTAGAGAAATAGAGCCAATAAGATGTGAGCGTGTGTGTGAGCGTGTGTGTGTGTGTGTGTGTGTGTGTGTGTGTGTGTGTGTGTGTGTGTGTGTGTAGGTGAGGGGGCGTGGATTTATTTTAAGGAATAGGCTCACACGATTGTGGAGGCTGGCAAGTCTGTAATCTGCAGGGTGGGCCAGCAGGCCAGAGACCCAGGGAAATGCTGATATAGCAGTTTGAGCCCCAAGGCAGTGGGCTGGTAGAATTCCCTCTTCCTTAGGGGTGCTCAGTCTTCATTTAAAGGTCTTCAGCTCCCTGGATGAGGCCTGCCCACGTTCTGGAGGGTAATCTGCTTTACTCCAAATCTAACTGATTGAAATGTTAATCTCATGTACAAAAGACCTTCACAGCAACGTCCAGACATGTATGACCAAATATTGGAGCACTGCAGCCTAGCCAAGCTGACACATGACATTAACCATCGCAGCTACTAAAAAAAGTTTTCCGGATACTCTGTTTTTGAGATTCCCTATGCTATGCGAATTGGTTCCGGTGAGATCAGAGAGCATTTTTTTATTGCTTCCAGCTTATAAAATATGCACCAGAAATTTTTCAAATATTTATTTGAATCTGGAAAAATCCCTATACATATATTATATTCCCCTTGTACCCCTTCCAAATGCCTAAACACTTCAAAACCACATATCAAATTTCAGGGGTGGTTTAACGTTATTAATATTTTTCTATCTGCCAAGAAGAGGCTTACCCTCCCTGTGTTCATGGCTCTGAGATGCCCCCTGGGAGAAGAGGGCTTCTTCACCCTGGTGTCTACCCCTCCATTCTCACCCTACACCTTCACTCATCCTCAAAATATCCATAACTCCACACTGAGCCCCTCACAGAAGAGACATCTTGGATTTAAGCAGCCTCAGCCGTCTGGCAAGTCACGCCAGCCCTTTACGTTGCTGCACTTTCCCAGGCAGTCTAACTGCTTGCTTGTTCATTTCCTTTCTTCCTTTACCTCCTCTTCCTCTCTCCCTCCCACCCTCCCTTCTGCAACTGCTGTGGGAAAAGCACTATGCTAAGAAGTCCAAAGGTGAAGTTTTAATGAGAAATTGTACAAAAATCCCCAGAGTAGGAACAGGTTCTTACTTTACTGTCCCCAACTGCTAGTTTTTGTGCCTGAGTTGGTAGAGCTAACAGGGATGCAAATTGAAAGGCACGGGGAAGCCCAAAATGTTCCACCAGATACAGGTCCTAAAACTCAGCCGTAAGGAGGCCGTGAGTTCCATGCTCAGTTTCCCAGGACAGGCATTATTCAGCTCCCAGGAGCTGGTTTTAAGTCACATCTTTTCTCAGGCTCTGCAGCTCAGGGCCTCAGACCAGCAACACTGGCCACACCTGGGAGCTCTTCCAGCAACGCAGGCTGTAGGCCCCACCACAGACCTACTGAAGCATCTGCGTTTTAACAAGATCCCTGGGAGACTCGTGCATGTCTTCAACTCTGCTGAGGAAATGAGAATTGAGGGTGTGGAATGCAGCCACGTTGGGTTGGGAGCTGCTTATCAAAAGGTAGAAAAGCCCCAGGAAGAGAATGTGGAACTGAGGTAGAAAAGATAAACATCACGTGCTTCAGATTTTGCCTTGGGTTGCCTCTGAAATGGAATCCAAATTGTGAAGTGTTCGTGATTGAATTTCCCATGAAGATAAAAAATATATACTTCCTCGAATATATTGTATAATATTTTGTGAACGTGTTCCTCAGAGACAAATACACCTACAGAAGAGTGCAAGGAGCTTGGTATACGGCTTGCTGACTCTTCACAGATGGAACACTCTCATATTTGGCATCCAGATCTGGAAACAGCACGCACCTAGAAGCCCCGTGCTCCCTTCCCGTCACCATAGCCCCTCCCTGACCCCCCGGCATGATTTCTTGGGTGTCTGTTTCCTTACTACATAGGTCTGGCTTCTTGCACTCACCATTATGCTTGTGAGCCTGTAGTTGTAGATCTGTCATTTTCTCTCTTCATTGTGTGAAGATATCGCAGTTTATCCATTTTACTTTTCACGGCCATTTGGGTCATTTCTGCTTTGTGGCTGTTGCATAGCGTGCCGCGATGGGCAGTCCATCTTTTGGCAGGCATATGGACTCACACAGTGCCTTGCTTTTAATAACTGTTTTCAAAATAACTTCAGCTTTCCTTGCTAACTCAGGGTCATCATTATGAAGCTGAGTTTCATCCTGGGCTGTGGTGTAGCGTATCCCCAGGATTTGTGGGGATGGCAGTTCAGTTTGGCTTTTCGAGTTCCTGTGTGCATTTTCTGTTCTTGCTGTCAGGCTGCCAGGTGACGGTTTACTGTTGTCAGTTCTTCCTTCCTTCCTGGGTACCTTCGTTTACTGAAGACGCAGAAAGCAAACTGATCAGATGAATTAGAACTGTGTTCAGAACCCCTTTGAATGCATGTTACTCCTGTGCCAAGGAGGGGGCTCACAGGCCGCTGTTCGTTCTCTCCTGACTTTGTCTGCTTTTGTATTCTTCTCAGGGCCAGATGCCTGAGCTTCAAAGGGCTGGAGTGCTGCCGTCGTTTTGAACTTAATTTTTTTTTGGCGGTTTTATTCCTTTTCCATTTTTATTTATATTTTAACTCCTTGCCCCCTTTCGTCCATTTTGGAAGTTCCCCAAGGTAGACACTGTAGTTCTAATTGTCTTTGTAGAAATTATCCCATGCAGAAGAGGTCCAAGAGGGAGGGGATATAGGTATACACATAGCTGATTCACGTCATTGTACAGCAGAAACTAACACAACATTGTAAAGCAATTATACTCCAAGAAAAAGAAAAGTAAGCACAAAACGTGGATTTATATTATCATGAATACCATGTGAGAAGTACGCACCTAGCCAAGAGTAGGCATGCTATTATGCTGAGATGAATCCACAGGAGTCTGGCAAGTCTCGCACCTGGGTCTTGGGCCCCAGACCAATAGTTGCTTATTGAAATTATTTTTAATGCTCTTTTCTTTGAAAAGAAATGCTACAAAAACTGTACGTGGAGGTAAAAAGATACTGCTGCTTTGTGAGGTTCTCCTTGTCCACTCAGGCCGATTATTGTAATCACCTATTACCGCTCCTTCTTTAGTACCACTTATACAACAATCTGAATGAGATATTAACACAATAAAAAAGTCACATTCGATGTTTCATAGAAACATACAACAGTCCAGGGTACCAGTACAGAAAAACTGTAAATGTTTTAATGCAAGTATAGGATTTAAAGCAACCATTCAGCTTTTATTTCCATTTTGTTTAGTAGCTTTTAGGCCAGTTGTACACTCCAGAAGGGATGTTATCCACACCAGGTGAGAGAGGGCAGCTCATACCCCAGGGAAGCAGAACTGGAAACAAGGGCAAAATAAAGGTTTCAGATGAAAAATGTAAACTGAAATAAATGTAAATACACAGTTGACTGAAATTGCTTTTTCATTATCTGATGAACCAGCGAATTAAGATGATGACTCGAGAAAAGACGGGTTTCTCTTTTCTTGGCTCTCCAGAGGGGTTGAGGTCAGATTCCTTCAGGAGATAGTGTTTGCAAATCTGCAGGTTGGTTGCTCTTCCAGTGGACTGTGGCTCTGGGAGCACAGAAGTGGACTAGTTTTCAGGGCAGCTGATTCTGGTATAATGTGGAAAAGTCAGATTTTAATAGCTTTTTTTGGCTACCTTCTTTTTTAAATCACATTCCAGAAAATCACCCTTTGGTTCTTCAGAAAATCAAATGAAAAAGTAATTAAACTTCCCTGCAGGTTGCTAGGGAAGCAATGAAGTGCAAAGTTGATGAGCAGTGGAGTGTATCTCAGGAAACTTCTATCTTGTGGAAAATGTACCCTAGGCATCGTTGAATGAGACCAAGAACCTCTCAAAGGGTTTTAACTGTTGAAATGTCAAAATTAAAGATGTCAACAACATTTTATTTTAGAGGGGAAGTGTGTTCAAGAAAATTTGTAAGAAAATCTCTACAACTAATTTTGCGTTATTTTGATTTTTTTTTTTGTCCATCTCTGCATAAACAGAGAGACTGGAAAACCATTATTGGTTTTTGATGGTTAGGTAGCAAGGTAGGTAGGTAAAAGTCAATGGTTAGGTAGCAAGGTAGGTAGGTAAAAGTCAATGATTCTTAAAAGTAGATTAAAATTTTTTCTGTGATATTTTTGTACCGTAACTAAACAAACACTACATGTTTGTTTTAAGTTAAAAATAAACTTAAAACTTAAAAATAGTTTTAAGATAGTTCAAAGACGTCATAGAAAAGAAATTCTCATTTAACTACATGATTATCAGGGCTAACTCTTATAACCTTTCAGAAAGACTTTTAAGAAGGCCAGAGCAGGTTGTGTACAATCTCCAACAGATTTCTTTGCCAGTATCAAGTATACTCAAGCATAAGGTTGAGATTTAACTGTTGAAGACAATGTGACTGTAGCTTATGTACCTAACAGTTATCTTTTCATGATATCAATAATAATTTAGAGTTAAATGCCAGTCATTCAATAGTTAGTAGCAGTTATTCAATATATATTAAATACGAATTCAAGAAGTAAGTTTACTTAAAAAACTAAAAATAGAGCTACCATATGACCCAGCAATCCCACTACTGAGCATATACCCTGAGAAAACCATAATTCAAAGAGTCATGTACCACAATGTTCACTGCAGCACTGTTTACAATAGCCAGGATGTGGAAGCAACTTAAGTGTCCACTGACAGATGGTCGGATAGAGAAGATGTGGCACACGTATACAGTGGAATATTACTCAGCCATAAAAAGAAATGAAATTGAGTTAGTTGTAGTGAGGTGGATGGACCTAGAGTCTGTCATACAGAGTGAAATAAGTCAGAAAGAGAAAAACAAATACTGTATGCTAACACGTATATATGGAATCTAAAAAAAAAAATGGTTCTGATGAACCTAGGGGCAGGACAGGAATAAAGACTCAGACGTAGAGAATGGACTTGAGGACATGGGGAGGAGGAAGGGTAAGCTGAGACGAAGTGAGAGAGTAGCATTGACATACATACACTACCAAATGTAAAATAGATAGCTAGTAGGAAGCAGCTGCATAGCACAGGGAGATCAGCTCGATGCTTTGTGACCACCTAGAGGGGTGGGAGGGAGACACAAAAGAGAGGAGATATGGGGATATATGTATACGTATAGCTGATTCACTTTGTTATACAGCAGAAACTAACACAACATTGTAAAGCAATTAGACTCCAATAAAGAAGTTAAATTTTAAAAAAAGTTTACTGCTGAGTGAACAGATAGAATTCACTTATATCCCAGAATATGCTCATTTTAGGAGAGAAAATGAGTTCTTTGCTGGTACTCATGTTTCTGTGGTATATAGTAAGAAGTCTTTGGGAGATTTTAGAAAGACAAGCAAATCCTCATCTTCTGTAGAAGCTGGTGATGGGTTATCTATATACTGCAATATTTTAATAAGTCCATGTTGATCTTCATAAAATCATGTGATTTAATTTGTTTTTAGAACTCACATATATAATAATATCTATAAACTTAAACATTATTTTGTTTAAAATGCATCCTAATTTATTATTGAAATATATTTAGGATTCACCATATTGTTTTAGCCATTTAGCTTGGATGGAGTTCTGATTTCAGCATCCTCAACCCACAAACACACAAATCTGAAGTGGAAGAAAAGGAAGGGGTCTCTGTGTATCAGAAATATTAGTTAGAAATCCCCACAGGACATTTTCTCCAGTTGACGATTTTTGACTCTCTTCAGCTTTCTCAATGTATGTTATATAGCAAATATTGGCTGCTTCCCTGTTGGAAACAGTGTGAAAGGAGAAAGGGGAAAATTAAATCAAGGCAAAAGGCAGCCAGCAGGTTGAAGAGGAGTGTATGCCCTTGCATGTAGATTTTAGATGCAACCTGGTGTGCTTCTAGAATCTCTCCTTTCTCACTCTGTTGTGAAGGGAATTGGCCCTTTTCAGCTTGGCAGTCAGATATACCAGCTTGTCTCCTTCCTGACCCTGTGCCCAGCAAGGCTCATCTGCTCCCTCCTCACCACTGTCTTCTTTACCCTCCGTGAGGCCGAGTCCTCAGCCTGCCTCAGATCCAGTACAAAGCTCCACCTTCTCCACTCCACCCCGCACTGTGTCCGCCTTCCCTAGGCTACGGCCTCATTCATTCATAATGCAGGATCTGTTGCTGGTCAGATCTCTGTGTGCTGCAAGGGATGTGGAGACTGATAAGGTAACTGGGAAGATAAAACATCCACAAAAAACTCAGTACATAGAGCTTCAGATGAAATGTGGCATGGGAAGGATTTCTTGTGGTTGAATCATCCAGAGCAGGCTTCATGGAAGAGGCAACTTTTGAGAGAGGCTTGACTGATGTGCAGAGTTTGATTTCTAGATAGGAGTTACAGAAAGTTTTGGTTTTGATCAGAGAGTAAGATTAAAATATTCTTTGACTAGGGAGAAATAAAGCTGTTTCCCAACTCTTTTCAGTCTCGAAAATTGAAAAAAAAAGTTAAGGAATGGTATAATTTGAAATCAACCAAGATAACATATTTGTCTCCTTTTTTGAAAATTTATGTATTGTGTGTTGGGCACTGTGCAAAATATTTGAGGACAGTGAGCACCTAAGAGTGTTTAGAAGATGGGACGTTTGAAGAAAATGAGATAGGAAAGTAGAGTGGCTGTAAAATTGGTTCTCCAAACCAGAATTTTCCTATGAATAAAATGAGAACTAATATACTTAAAATTATCTAATATTATTGAAATATTATTTTGTCTGAAAAATTGCTTTTATTATATATGTGGTCCTATAAAACAGTTCTATATAAAATCTTTTTAATAAATAAAAAATAAAGTTATTTCTAAAATATATAAAAATTTTTAGGTACATTAGTGCAAAGAAAATCCTTTAATAAGTATGTGAACATTTAAAAATTGCAAAGCAGAGTAGTTTTGGAAAATATTTAAGTATTTTAATCTGTTGCTTATTCATCTATCTCTGATACTTTTTTGAAGAATATATATTTTTTCCAATGTGGTCTTATTATGCTTTTTTCCTCCATAAAGTTGCTTGTAATCTTCTTTGGAGTTACATTTTATGATTATTAAATTTGAAATTGTTGACATCAGCAATTGACTCTTCTCTGTGGGTCATGTTTTTAATTAAGAAAATTATTCTGTGTACAAGGGCTGAAGAGCACTTCAAGAGCAAATTCTGTGATAAGCTTAGAGCAGATTCTACTAAACAGGATATTCTCAATTTTTTTTTGGTACGGACATGTATGAATATCGACTTTTGTAAATAGTTCAGCCCTTGATTGTCCCAAGTTCTGTTTTTGCCTCCCTTCAAAGTACTTTCTTTGACAAATACTTTGACAAGTTTCTTAGCTTTTATAAGACAAGACTTGTCAAATAAATTGTCTCCATTTATGACTCTTTTGAATGTTTTCCCATACTTAGATGCTTCAAAATTGTAGGCCTTTTCAACTTCGTTTTATTTTGGTACAGAATATAAATATAAAAGATGTAGATGCTGATGCTTCTTCAGGAGATTTGTGTCTTCTGGTTCACGTGGTTAACGATATCACTCTAATTCACTCTCGTGGAGGATAAATGCTGACAAACTTTTTTTTAATAAGCCTATTTTTAAAGAACGTTGCCAGGTTTACAGAAAAATTGTGAAGATGGTACAGAGAGTTCCTATATAACCTGCACCCACTTTCCCTCATTTATGACATTTTGCATTGGTGTAGTAATTTGTTAAAATGAATGAAATGATATTGATATATTATTAGTAATTAAATTCTATACTTTATTCAGATTTCCTCAGTTTTTCCCTAATATCCTTTTTTTGGTTCCATCGTTCCACCAGGACACCACATTATACTTAGTTGTCATGTCTCCTGAGGCTCCTCTTGGCTGTGACAGTTAAGTATTTCAAGCAAGTTACACGGTTATCACCATCATTCTTGAGGAAAGGAAATTTGGTACTGAACTTTTTATTAAGCATGCATCTTTGTTTGTCTTGTGGGGTCATTGCTGCTAAAAGGATTTACTGCAAAATGTAAAAGCATTACCATCCAGTAAAATAACTGGTTATACATTTAAACCACACTAAAAATGGTTAAATCACAGTAGCGAAAACATTCTAGTTACTTTCTGTTGCTCTGTGGCAGGACTCTCCAACTTGTGTTTTTGGTACCTATTTCCTGTACACTGTGCCTGTAATTTCCTAATTTCCCACTGATGTGGCCAAATGGCTGCCCGGCAGCACTGTGCATCTATCTGCGGGTAGCAGCACAACTGGCTGGTTTTCCAGGTGGCCCGCAGGTCAGACCCCTCCATCTTTCTGCATCACCATCGAGACCCGTAGGAGTTATCCGTCTCCAGCTTCTCTTGTCCAAGCTTAATTTGTTTTATCAGTGAGTATGTTTCCTGCTCCTGAAAAGAAAGTCTTAGTTACATTGTGTCTAGAGAGAGTCAGGAAAGGAGAGATGGGTTTATCACTGATTGTCTTCTGATTTAGCAGCACATTAGTGAGAAGTCTTTTCACTGCACAGATGTATCACGCTACCAGGTGAACGCTGAAGGTAAAAAGCGCACATCCACTGACTCACCCTGGCTTATTTTAATGCAGCTGTTAATAACTTTAATGCTTAAGAAAACCTTTAATGTATAGTTAGTACACAGTTTAATAACAGTTACTACCTGTTAATGCAACTTTTTGATTACAGAAAAGGGGAAATTCTGGATAAATGCTAAAGGACAACAGGCTTAAATTGGAATTGTTCCTGGCAAACCTGGGAAGGTGATAGATGTCGTCTAAAGGGAAAATTTAGCATAGAAACTGATATGGCACTCTTTATTTTCTCCCCAACCCCTATCTTTCCTGCCCAAATAAAAATTTTCAGTGAAAAATAACTATAATACACATAGTTGCACTAACATTACTAGATTAAATGCCTACATTTAACTTGACTCAAGGTAAATTGATAGGAATATTGGGAGAGTGAATGTGCATTATAAGGTAAGAAAGACACATATTCCCACATATACCTGCCCACTGTCTACAATATAAGCACATTGATAATGTGATGCCCATAAATGAAAAAATTTGATATGGACCTAGGGACAAGGTGAGAGCAAAGGCCTGTGTGTTCCTGGGTACAGAAGGGTTAGGTCTGCATTGCCCCATCCCCATTCCTGTGCTCAGGGCCCAAAGTAAGGCCCATTTGGCCCTCTGCCTGTTTGTGTAAATAGTTTTAGTGGAGCACAACCAAGCTCATTTGTTGATTGTTGTCTATGGCTGCTTTCATGCTACAATGGCAGAGTTAAGTAGTTGCAACAGAGATGGTAAGTATTTTATATCTGGTGCTTTAAAGAAAAGGTTTACTGACCCCTGGACTATATAAGCTTTGCAGACTGACCTCGAGCGTGACCCAACTCTCACTTTTCAGTTTCCGCTGCCCTGGCCCCATAAGACAACATTTCAGTCCAAGGGGCTTCCACACCACACGGCTTTCTTCCTTTCAGCCCTTTTCCAGTACACAACATAGAAGCAGACAGGAGATAACCACCTACTTCTCTCTAACTCATTGGGGTAGAGGAGTCGAGAGGAAGCGTGACAATGGCTAATGTTTATCAATTACCTACAGCATTCCTTGCACTGTTGTCTGTGCTCCAGTTGGGTTAATCCTCACATTTCATGGTAGGTTCAAGTACTATGCCCACTTTATAACTGAGGAAACTGGAGCTCAAGAGGTTAAGTGTTTCTCACAAGGCCCAGGATGTGCTGAGGAAGCATGTGAATTTAGCCAGGCCGTTACACTTACCCCGTGCACTCCTCCTTCCTGGCTTCAGGAGCCCTCCGCTGTTTCGAGTGTGCCGTCCTTAAACCTTCAGCACAGTACCTCTTGCTGGCTGTCTTCCTCCCTCCATTGGCAAACTCCCAGTAACTAAATTTCAGTGATTTTAAATAGGAAGCAATTTGCAATTTGAAATGTTTCTAGACTTTGCATAAATCTAGTTAACGTGCTCACCTTCCAGGAAGTTTCCATTTTAAAACCTTTTGGGAAATGTTTCCCAAATAAGTACTTAGGCAAGTAAAATATTTTTTCAGGGTGACGGGAATCCAGGAGGAATTTTACCCGCAGGAGATGTATTCGGGCTGGGGGTCCTGGAGTAGGCAGCAGTGGTTGGTTACCTGAACTAGATCATCCTCTGACTCAGCAGCAGCAAAACAGCTGAGAAAAGCCCAGGCCACTGGACTGGTTGTGTTTCCCAGTCTGTGGGGTAGTGGGACCAGGTTGAATAAACCATTGTTTGTTTTTTGTAGAAGGGAGAGCCAGATCACCATTCTGTAACTGAGTTAATGAAGAGCAAAACCTGTTGCGAGAAACAGGCGGCCAGTGTGAGGCTGTTAGTGGGCTGAGGTACATCCTGTCTGGAGAGCAAGACTTGAACCTCCAAAAGAGAACTGATGCTGCCCTGTTCTAGCAGCACAGCTGGATTTTGGCTGTTGGAATTTATTTTCCAGTCAGTTGAGGTTTATTCTGAAAGTATGTGTACTATGTAATAAGAGTACACTTTGAAATCATTCATTTTCTCTTAACTTGTAAGGGGGAAAGAGGCTAAGCCTTTCCCCCTCAACTGACTAAATGACAGTATGGTTTGTTCAGGGCAGCTAAAAAGATCAGTTGGTGTCACCTGAATAGGAATATACTCATTATCCTTATTCCCAAAGAGAAATAAACTATCAGATTTTAAAAAGACTTTATTTTTTTAGAGCAGTTTTAAGTTCACAGCAAAATTAAGAGGAAGGTACACAGATTTCCTATACACCCCCTGCTCCCACACATGCACGGCCTCCCCATATCAACAGCTCCCACCAGAGTGGTACCTTTGTTCAAGTTGATGAACCTACATTTTCACATCATTATCACCCCAATTCCTTACTTTACGTTAGGGTTCACTCTTGCTGTTGTATGTTCTGTGGATTTGGACAAACGTACACTGATATGTAGCCATCATTATAGTATCATGCGAAGTATTTCACTGCCTTAAAACTCCTCTGTGCTCCGCCTGTTCATCCCTCCCCTCCAACCACCGGCAACCAATGATATTTTTACTGTCTCCAAGTGTTTCCTTTTCCAGAATGTCATGTAGTTGGAATCATAAAGTATGTAGTCTTTTCAGATTGGCTTCTTTTTCTTAGTAATATGCATTTAAAGTTCCTCCACGCCTTTTCATGGCTTGATAGCATATTTCTTTCTAGTGCTGAAAAATACTCCATTGTCTAGATGCTGAATAATATTCCATTGTCTGGATGTGCCACAGTTTATTAAAATCCATTCATCTACTAAGGGACATCTTGGTCACTTCCAAGTTTTGGCAATTATGAATAAATCTGCTATAAACATCTGTGTGGACATAAGTTTTCATCTCCTTTGGGCAAATACCAAGGAACACAATTTCTGGATCATATGGTAAAAGAATGCTTAGTTTTATTAAAATTTGCCAAACTGTCTTCAAAGTGGCTGTACTATTTTGCATGCCCAGTAGCAATGAATGAGAGTTCCTGTTGCTCCACATCCTCAGTAGCATTTAGTGTTGTCAGTGATCTGGATTTTCGCCATTGTAATAGGTGTGTAGTGATAGTTTGTTGTTGTTTTAATTTGTATTTCCCTGATGACATATGATGTAGACTCTATTTTTTCATTAATTTTTATTGGAGTATAGTTGCTTTTTAAATTAATTTTTATAGAGTATCCTTTTTATGCTTACTTGCCATCTGTATATCTTCTTTGGTGAGGTGTCAGTTAAGGTCTTTGACCAACTTTGTAATCAGGTTGTTTTTCTTACTGTTAAGTTTTAAGAGTTCTTTTTATATTTTGGATGACAGTCCTTTATCAGATGTGTCTTTTGCAAATATTTTCTCCCGGTCTATGGCTTATCCTCTCATTCTCTTGACATTGTCTTTTGCAGAGCAGTTTTTAATTTTAATGAAGACTAGGTTATCAATTATGTCTTTCATGGATCATGCCTTTGGTGGTGTATCTAATATGGCATTGCCCTATCTGAGGCCATCTAGGTTTTCTCCTAGGCTTATCTTCTAGCAGTATGATAACTTTGCATTTTACATTCATATCTGTGATCCACTTTGAGTTAGTTTTTATGAAGGGTGTAAGATCTGTGTCTAGGTTCATTATTTTGCCATGTGGATGTCCAGTTGTACCAGCACCATTTGTTGAAAGACTGTCTTTGCTTCATTGTGTTGTCCTTGGTCCTTTGTCAATGACTATATTTATGTAGGTCTATTTCTGGGCTCTCTATTCTGTTTCATTGATCTGTCTATATGATAAGATTTTAGTTGTCTATAATTTTACACATTCTATAATAAAGGAAAGTAGAAGCTAGTGAAAACTCCTGAAGTCCCACATTTCTGGATTAAATTACAGTAGACTTAGATTTACCTTCCTATCTGCAAACCTGTTTCAAAATCCTCCGCTTAATTCTCTGCTGCAGCCAAAACTTTGAGAAGTTGAGAATGGTTAAGATGTACACTTGATCATGTTGTCTCTTCCTTTAAACCTTTCAGTGCCTTACCACCCTCTCAGAATAATTGCCCCTCTCCCATGTCTTTACCGTGCTTTCAGGCTCTGTGCAGTCATCTGGCTCTTGCTAACTTCTCCCCCAATCTGATGCTGCTGGTCCCTCCCCCACTCTAAGCTCCTCAGCCTCACCAGCTTCTTCCATTTACAGGAACTGCTGCTGGCCCCTCCCCTGCCCTCAAACCCCTCAACCTATGGTTATTGGTTCCTGGAACAGGCCACCCCCACCCCACTTCTGCCTAGTTGGCATCTACTCATCTTTCAGGTCATCATACAGCAAGGCTTGGTCATGTTCACCTGCTCTATGCTGTCAAAGCATCTTGTACTTAATCTTCATGGTGAGCCTAATGAGGGAAGGTACTCAGTATGTTTCTTAGCATTTTATTTCCAGGATCTAACATAGTGCCCTTTGGATTGCCTGGATATTTAATTTCCCATGCTCAGATGTTAGGGTCATAGTGTCAGTTTTCTTCCAGCCATCCCTAGTGTAGGATGATGTAGACATTGAATACTACTTGCTTTTGTCCACAGAGAACCATTTAGGGTTTTAGATCTACGTAACTTACAATTTGAATAAATTGGTTAGCTCTCTATTTCAGTGCTTAAAGCAGCAAGACTTTGAATCTAAGGTCCAATTTTCCTACCAACCTTACTGGGTCACCGTGTTCTTTAGCCTGGAATGATGTTGTCGTGTGCACTTGACTATTTCCCAGAGCTGTCCTGAGACCTGAGGTGTCCAGGCATTCTAAATACTGGCCTTACTACATTACAAATGCATAACCATAGATAAATATGTGCTCTTCTAAGTAAAATGTAAATCCTGTGGAAGTGTGTGACATTTAAAATTTTTACCAATCTTAATTATACCTATTTTTTTCCTCCTAAATTCAGGTAATTTATCTCTCAGCTTCAGTGGGAATATTTGCAATTTACAATGCTTATTTCCCAGGGATCATTTAAAATTTTTAAATTGTGAATCTTTCATCAGCAGTTTGCCATTATCACTGTCTTTCAAACAAATCGTCTTGTAATTTATTGAACAAAACGATGAAAAGGCTCAGATCTAAAACCAGTCGGTAATCCAGGGTGTGTCTTTCTCATTTCATTTGATCTCTTTCCTTAAGATATAAATTAGATTATTTTTAGCCTGAGTGGCTCTCTCCGGAACAGAAGCAGAGACTGTTTTTCATCTTGGCTGACTAACGTGCATGACCTGACCCTTAATCTTTACCCAGTATTTGTCTGGTACACCTGTAAACAGGTTTGCATGGTATTTGTGAATCCAAGCATAGTTGTCTTATATGAGGCCCTGGACTTAAGTCTTGTCACTACCGGGCACCCTTTTCCGCACCCAGAGGCACCACCCTGGGTGAGGGTCAGGAGTAAACAGAGCTGTGTGTGCAGCATTGTGTGGTCTGCTTGTTTAACGTTTGACGTCAGGAGCAAGGACACTGGGAGAGACTGGTGACTCCTGTAATCTGGGGAGCAGAACAAAAAGACTGTCTTGGTACCAAGTAATGGCACCCAGTCTGTTGAGCTGAAGAATCCATAGGTGTTTAGCTGCCTGTACAGGGCACAGCATTTAAATCTTACATAGAGGGACCACGTATTATCTTGTTAAGATAAAGTATTGTTTGTTTTTGTTTTGTTTTTTGCATCAGGTATGAAAATTGTTTGTTTTTGTTTTGTTTTTTGCATCAGGGGACAGCATTGCAGTCTCTAGGCATAATCCAGATGCTTCTCTAGTTTCACAGATAAGGACTGAATGAACCAAGCAGACAAAAGGAGGGGAAAAAGGGAGTGTGCCTCACTGTGTACAGTAGTGCTTTCCCCAAATAGCTTTAGGTAAATAAGAATTGATCAGATTATCTCATCTTAATCTTAGTTGTGCTTTCATTCGTTAAAGGAGTCCCTTTGTAATGTAGATGGTGCTTGTAGCAATACTACCTATCCTCTAAAATAATTTTCAAAAAATCTTGGTACATCAAAGTTTTTTAAATGGAGACAAGCACTTGGGACCCCTGAAAAGCAGATTAGCACTTACTTTTGGTATAAAGAGCTAGTTCCTCTGGAGAATTGGAATCCTAGCTCTGATACCAGAATGATACTTACCTCTCTTGACCTCAGTTTTCTCTGTGGTAAATAGGATACTAGTGATAACTTCTTCATAAGGCTGTTGTCAGGATTAAGTGAATAGTACATTTAAAAGCTGAGATCACTGCTGGGACTGCATATGTAAGGTGCTTAATAAATGTCTGCTTCACTATATGAATGCTTCAGAATAGGCTTTTATTCCCTTGAAAGAGAATGGATGGTGGCAGTAAAGACTCACCCTGGTCATAGAAGTTTTATTATTTATTTAATATGAAGCTATCAAGGAAGGAGTTAAGAAAGTAATTTAATCTGGAAGGTGATGATTAAAAAAACAAGTTAGGAAAGTATGACGCCAACTTTTTAAGTTCAAGTTGAGTTTTACAAAGAACTTCCAAGCCTTAGGCTCTACAAAATACAAACATTTCTTTCTCTCATATCGGGAAGATTGATGTGGTCAGGCATCCTTCCCAAGCAGTTTCCCTCCGTGTGGTGATCCAAACATATTTCATCACATGGTTTCACCATATTGGAGTTTTTCACTTTGGCCATGAGGATGAGGAAATGAGGAGGGAGACAGAGAAGGGGAGGGCAGGAGGGAGAGGGGAGAAACAGAGAGAGAGAGAAATAGATATGAGAGAGGGATAATGAGAATGCATAAGAGCTGAGGATCTTACAAAGGATTTTAGGGGCCAAACATGGAAGTGGCAAACACATCATTTCTGCTCCCATTCCATTGGCCACAATTAGTCACATGGCTCCAACCTGCCTGCCCAGGGTTCTGAGGAGTCAGTTCTCCCCTGTGTGCCCTATGAAAAGAAGCAGCATAGATGAGTATCCAGCTAGTCTCTGACACAACAGTTACCCATGTAATTTATTTCCTGCTAGTGGCAGACATTTTCTATAATTAATCTATTTGTACACTTCACTGTAAACTATTCCTGAAATTCTGTGTAATACCAGGACCAGCAAAGGACTCAAGAGAATTTACAGTCATTATGTTCTTTTCTTATTTTAGAAATTTTCAGAAATTCAGGGAATTTTCAGAGACATCTACTTCTGAACATTATATTGCTGTGCAGTTAGCCAAGAAACAAGGACTCTTGGTGACAGTATCCTAATGGCAATCCTTGACAGGCAGGTCCCTATTAACAAGAAAGTTTTTATGCTTTGTAAACTGCTGATGGTCAGTAAATGACAAAAGGCAAGGAAGTTAATGATCCTGTTGTACATTGAAATTACATGGGACAATGTAAGAGTAGAGATTTTTTTTTTTTTTTTTTTGCTGCTCCTTAATAAATATGGCTTACTACTGTAGCCAATATTTGTACTCAGCTCTGACAGGAAGGATGATGGCAACTTTCTGTGTCTTATATCACCAAATAAAGTGACTTATTCCTGCAGGTTTATTAATAATATTTCAGTTGAGCAGTTCTTTTCAATCATAATTGGCCTCTGCACACATCGAGCAGTTTATTTTTTTTTTATTTTTTTGCGGTACACAGGCCTCTCACTGTTGTGGCCTCTCCCGTTGCGGAGCACAGGCTCCGGACGCGAAGGCTCAGCGGCCATGGCTCACGGGCCCAGCCGCTCCGCGGCATGTGGGATCTTCCCGGACCGGGGCACGAACCCGTGTCCCCAGCATCGGCAGGCAGACTCTCAACCACTGCGCCACCAGGGAAGCCCCGAGCAGTTCATTTCTAAGAGAAAAGCTGGGAGAGTTTATAGCTACGTGGACACACCTCAGGGCCATGCCTAAATAAGCTTTGGGTTAATATATACCTTACATTTTGAAGTGTTTCATAGTTCTGTGTAATGATTTTGAATCCCATTTCTTCTGCCAAGGTTCAGATGTTTACCACCACTGGGAAGCAATATAATGTAATGGTTGACCGTGTGATCTGCAGTATCAGACTGAGTTTTGAATCCCAATTCTGCCATTCAGTCACTATGTGACCTTGGAAATTTTCACTGTTTGCTATGGTTGCCTAGGTATTTCTGATAACAAATATCAGACTGGGTGGCTTAAACAACAGAGATTTATTTTCTCACAATTCTGGAGACTGGAAGTTTGAGATCAAGGTATTGGCAGGGTTGGAGGTGAGAGCCTCTCTTCCTGGTTTGTCAACGGTGGTCTGACTGTGTCTTCACATGGCCTTATCTCTGTATCACTCAACATCAGCTCCCAAACTTGAGTCAAGGACACCAACAGCCTCACTGACTCACTCCTTTATCCCCTAGGAACAGCTGCCCAGTCTTACCAGGTTTTCTTTTGAAATGACTCTGAAATATTTGTCTTTTATAAATGTTAATAATAACAAGTATGAGGATTCTCACATATAAATATAATATATATGAAATAATTTTTAACTGACTATAAAACAATAGGTATATGTACTTTTATGATCATAAAGTCTGAAGTATGTCTGATAGGGATTGGTGGAACATATTATTAAGTAATTAGTTTGCTACCTAACTTTTTTTCTGTAAATCTATTTAACTTTCTATGAAAGGAAAAAAACCCAGCAGTGACAAAAAAATCCTTCCCTATCACTCCTTCCCTGCGCATGTCCACTGCCCTCACTGGCCTCCATCTTCTAATATTAAATCATCACATTGTACACCTTAAAAAATCACGCTGTACAACCTAAATATGTACAATTTTTATTTGTCAGTCATATCTCAGTAAAGCTGGGGGAAAAAATGAAGTTGCTGTTCCACTGTTAAAAATATAATAATAATATGAAGAATAGTGCAGTAGCATCTCTGACTGCTATCTTCCCTCCATTCTGGTCATTCTATTGTTACATTTTTCTTCCTTGGTTCTTATGTGTCTCTTTCCTAAAAAATACTCTGAAATTTTGACTTTTTTTACTCGGTTTTATTTAATTTTTAATCTAATTCTTTTGGCAGAAAAGAGCAAGTTAGTACCTTGTATCAAAACATCAACCTCGTGGAGCCAAGACTAATTCAGCCATATGAACATGTTATAAAGAACTTCATCCGTGAGATCAAACTTCAAAGCACAGAAATGGAAAACCTGGCCATTGCAGTGAAGAGGTATTGTATGTAGTCTTTCCTGTCTCAGTGGCAGAAGGGGTCCTTTAACTGGCTCTCTGACCAAGTGGCACAAAGACGGAACTGCATTATCATATGGTATGGGGGGTCGACCCGAACCTGAGGAATCTGGAGCTTTCTAAACGAAGCCAGCATGAGGGAAGCTGAGTCAGACAGTACTTTGTAGGGTCAGCCAGCAATCCATGGTAGGAGCCCTGGACTAAGGTTAAAGTGGACATTCCCAACATGGTAGATGCTTTACTGGGAATTGGGAATTGCTGAGGCAAACAGTGTGTCATTATAGACTACCTGATTTACTCCCCCTCCCCCAAAAAATAAGAAAGAAAGAAAAAAGAGTTGTTCAGAAGTGAAAAAGGCAGAAGGAACACATTGGGGAGGCATCCCAGATGCCCAGATGTTTGGGACTGGATGTCTAGAAGGAATGGCTGGAAAAAAATAGTCATAACAAAGGGAGAAATGGATGTGTGGCTTAGCTATTCCCAGTCCCAGAGTTGACCAAAAAACCCCGAAAGTTGCTGTGGAGATACATAATGCCTAGATTTCAAACATCAAGTGTTTGTAAACAAACCAGAACTAGCTGACTGTCCAAACTTGGTTAACATAACCTCGGGCAGGCTGTAAGGTGAAGAGGAAGTTAACAGGAGCAGAAAATAGTGATAAGTCACTCCGAAGTTTACTTCCGGGTCTTCCCTCCACCCATCAATGCTTGTTTGGAAGCTCATGTAGAAATTAAATTAATGCATGAACAAATTGTGTTGGGAGGGAGTAAATAAGTTGAAAGCAGGTAGGATGGTATAGCAGAAGCTATCAGACTGGAAGACAGAGGCCTTCTACTGAGGTCCTGTTTCTACTTTTATTAACACCATGTCATTGGGCCAAGTACATTGACTCTAAATCTCATGGTGGCTGCTTTCAGGTCACTTCCAATCTAGTTGAGTAGGCAAGACATACACATGTGAAAATTTAGGTAATTGGACACAGAGCTGAGAGAGAACAAAAAATAAATTTTTTAGGGCTTAATCTGAAGCTTCAATCATTGTAAAGTGACAGGTGTCTCCGTGCTAGACAACTGCTAAATAAAGCTATCTGGGTATCTTCTCAGCGAAATTTTCTCATTTCTAACTTTTTGGCAGATCAGTATTCTCTGCCTCCAGAGGAATACGATTTATTGATTGTATTAATAAAAGAAACAGGAATTTTCTAAAGGGCAACTATATCTACATTCTAGAACTTTAGGGAACCAATCAGAAATAATTTTTGAGATCTCTTCTTTTTTTTTCCCTTCTAACTATAGCATTTAGCATTGTGTTTTTCATATGATAAAATTTCAAAATTTTATCTAACCATCTCTTTGCCATGGAGTTCTTTTCTTGTCTGGGATTGTAGCTCAGTCATCGCAGCAAAAAAGTTTTAAGAATTTATTGAGAGCCTCCCAGCGATTTGGTATCTTTATCTGTTCTTTGCTACACTCTAGTTTAATACCATTTAATCTATTCCATTTATTTAATATCTAGTTTCAATGTCCCTTTACACCCAACTGATCGAATTGCCAACATCATTTTATTATGTGGAAGGAACAGGGAATATTATTTTAAATGGTATGTTTCTCCTCATCTGTAAAATAGAGAGCTTGAAATAGATGAGGTCAGAGTTTTCTCTTCATGTTACAAGGCCAAGAGTATAATGAAAAGGTGTGCATCCTCTTAAATTTCAGAGCCCAGGACAAGGCAGCCATGCAGTTGAGTGAATTGGAAGAGGAAATGGATCAGAGGATTCAGGCTGCAGAACACAAGACACGGAAAGACGTGAGTTTGTGGGATGGCCCCTTCATGCGACGAATCCTCAGAACACCTTTTATGGACAGGGCACCGGGCATCCTCTGGGTGCAGCAAGTCCAGACTGCCACAGGTGCTCTCAACAAGGGCATTGTTAGTGCTGGTGGTTTTATCGGGGCGGGGGTGGGGGGTAGAGTAAGGAGAGAGGGAGAGGGAGTGGGAGAGGGAGTGGGAGAGGGAGGTGGGGAGGGAGAGAGAGAGAGAGAGAGAGAGAGAAAGTAATCAAATAAAGTGGCTAATTTCAGATGGCAACAAGCACAGTAAAGAAATGGCATGTGTGATAGACAGGCTGCTTCGGGTTGGGAGGTGAGGGGCCTCTGTGAAGAGGGGACAGGAGTGCTGAGGCCTGGAGAAGGCAGAGCCCGCCTTCGTAAAGGATGGTGGCTCCACCCTTAATACCACTGTCTTGCTGCCCACATCCACCGCTACTTTAAATCTAGATTACAATGAAGTTAAAATGCTCTCTGCTAATTTTGGTGTTGTTTTACGATGGGATATACTTTTACTCATCAATATAGGAACTCTCATAGTTGAAAGTTGGGTGCTACCTTCAGTGATTTCCATAGGAGAAATAATTATCTTTTTCCTTTATGAAATATATTTGGGTGATTGATGTTTACTGAAAACAGAAAATAGACATATTTCTTTGAGTAGCTAACTTCAGGTTGAACATTCCCTTTTTTTCTATTCATTTTCCCCATTAACTCTGAGAGGCAGAAAATTGAGTGAGAAGGGCCTGGGTGTTGGCATCCAATAGACCTTAGTTTGCCTCCTGGCTCTGCCCCGTCTCAGTTAAGTGGCACTGGAAAAATAACATAACCTCTGAGCCTTTGTTGTTCCAACTTTAGATGGGATAATGCCACCTACCTGCTTTAAGGAGGGTCGAGCCTGGTGATCTGTATGCGTGCCTAGCGCAGTGCCTGAGGTATGGTAGGGGCACCGTGGCCATTGCAGTTCTGCTCTTTTCCGGTGCTCTGCGTACCTTGTGTCCTTTCAGATTCTTCACCTTAAATTGCTTTACCACATGTATGCCTTCGGGTCTCTTGATTGTCTTATCTCTTAATAACACATTTAATAACTGTTTGGAAGTCATGTTCACAGAGTGAATAGCTCAGAGTCCATGGTCCAGCTTTATTACAATGATTATCCCATTCTTTTGTTAGCGCTCTATTTCTTCTAGTCTAGAAACAGTAACATCCTATTTTTTTCTGCCTTTTTCCCTCTCCATCCATTTAATCTGTGCATTCATTCATTCATCACACACTTATCAAGCATATGCGTTATTCGGTCATCAAATCTCCGCCTCTTCCAGCTAAGCACTTCCCAAACTGGTTGTTGGTGATGGATACCTGACCATGGCCCTACCCCTTATCACTTCATGTTTTGTTAATTATACCATCTTCCTCATTTTCCTTGGCTCTGGTACAGGGGTGGTGAATACATGGCATCTTTCTCTGTTCCACAGCGATGGCATAAGTGGCTGGTGAGTCACTGCACAGATGTGGTCTCTGAAACCTCAGCACACTGCTGCCAATGGAGCAGCTTTGGCCCTGGGATGACACCTATTTGCCAGTCTGCCCCAGTCTCCTAGTCTCTCCGGAATAACACATCCACGCTGACTGAAGGTTTTCCCTAACTCACCTCCACTAAGCGTGGCTTACCTTGGCTCCCCACACACAGTTCTTCACCCTGCAGCTCTGACCTGGCTCATTGCTCTGCTTTCACTCCAGCTGGTTTTTTTTGCCTTGATAACTCCTCTCCACTTTCCTAAATTTTGCAAAGATCAGAGAAAGTCTCCCCTTCTCCCCAGTGCCCTCCCCTAGTCCTCTAGCCACGTTCACCTCTTCCTGACCTTGACTCCTCTTGCACATAGAGTGTTTATCCCATTGTTTCAGTTAGGGTTTTAAAAATATGTTGTAACAGTTTTATTGAGGTATAATGGGCATGCAATAAACTGTACCTACTCAAAGTGTAGACTATGATAAGATTGGATACGTGTATATACCGAGAAACCGTCACCACAATCAAGATAAAGGTAGGTTCACATACTGTTGGTTTCCACGCCCCTGTGTCATGCCATCCTTCCTTGCCCCTCCTTGTCAGGCAACCGTCTTACGTCTTCTTTGGTGAAGCGTCTATTAAAATCTTTTGCTCACTTTTAAAACTAGGTTTTTTGTTTTCTTATTATTGAGTTTGGGGAGTCCTTTATATATTCTGATTTATAAATATTTCCTGACTTATCTTTTCATTCTCCTAACAGTATCTTTTGAAGAGTAGAAATTTTTTATTTTTATGAAGTCCAATGCATCATAGATTTAAAGTAGTGGTGGACGTGGGCAGCATGGATATGTTTTTTCTTTGACGGATGTGTTTTTGATATTTAAGAAATCTTCGCATAACCCAAGGTTGCAAAGATTTTCTCCTGTGTTTTTTCTATAAGTTTTATTGTTTTAGATTTCACATTTAGGATCTATTTTGTAAGGTATGGATCAAAGTTCATATTTTTTGCATATGCATATCTAATTGTTCCAGCCCATTTGTTGAAAATACTATCTGTTCTCTGCTGAATTGCCTTTGCACTTTGTCCAAAATCAGTTTTCTGTATTTGTGTTGGGTTTATTTCTGGGCTCTCCATTCTGTTCCATTGATTGATTTGTCTATCTTTATGCTGGTATTACATTGTCTTGATGATTATTGCTTTATAATGTCTTGAATTAGTTCCATAATGAGTCTAGTATTAGTTCTTCAGCTTTGTTCTTTTTCAAAGTTGTATTGGCTATTTTAGGTCCTCAATTTCCTTGTCAGCTTGTCAATTTTGAAAAACAACAACAACAAAAACCCAAAACCTGTTGGGGGTTTGACTGGACTTCATTGCATCTGTAGATCAACTGGGGGAGACTTGGCATCTTATTAATAATGAATAATCCACAAACCTGATATATTCTCCATTTATTTAGGTCTTATTACACTCAACTCCACTGGTTATAAACTTAAAACTTTATTTGAATACAGAACATAGGATATTAAATTCCATAATGTGTTAAGAGAAAAAGGAAACTGAAAGATATTTGGGCTCATGGGAGCTGCAGCCCCTGACCTCCTGGAGTGCCCTTTTGCCATTCTCTGTACCAGGGGTGACACACATGAGAAGTACCCGCCTATGGGGCAGCACTTTGCATAGAAATTTGCAGGTGATGTGGTTTGAATTTAGATAAGGTGTAAACTCTTGGAAAAACAGTAAACCCATCAGGCCTTCCTGAGTCCTGATGACATGATAGGATTCAGGCAAGCACTGGGGCCCTTGATTGTGCCATAGCTTAAAATTAAACACAGCAGTATTTAATTAGCTAGTTAATTGATGTGCTGCAGCCCTCTATCACAGTTGAGTAGTGGTCTTAGAGGTGTCACCCCAGGTTACGTGTGTATGTAGGTTGTGGGATTCTGCAGTTCTTCCAGTCTTGTACGTTTCCATTCCAGAAGTGCTGGGCATCTAAAGTTTGGTTACTTCTGCTTTACCTTCTCACTGTCTCTGTGTAGGAGACTTGGGGTCAGCCTTAGTTTGACACAAAATGTTTCTCACCTACAGGATTTTGAAGAACCTATTTAAATCAACAAAATCATTTTTTTTTCTTTCAGGAAAAACGCAAAGCTGAAGAAGCCCTCAGTGACCTCAGGCGTCAGTATGAAACAGAAGTGGGAGATCTACAGGTGACAATAAAGAAACTCAAAAAGGTAGGTTTGTGGCAGCTGGACTTTGAGGGATACTTTCAGTATCTCAATGTGTCTACATTTTTTTTAGCAACTAAAAACATACAGAATCATATTGAAGCAGTGGATAGATTAGATTTCAGAATCAAATTGGACTCCTTGGCAAGAATTTTTTTTAAAGGCCTGTAATTTCTATTTCTAAGGGCAGCCTATCTTCTGCATAGATCTAATAAATATTTCTGGTCCCTTGAACAGTTGTCCATCAAACCTCAGTTTTCTTTCCTTGGTCTTTACCAAGTGCCTTCAAGTCCCACGTGTCCAGTGGACTGTCTGCTCACGACAGCAGGGACACTGTCTTTCCTGGTCATGTAGCCCTACACTCAGCTTACTGCAAGGTATATGTATTCAGTGAATATTTATTAAATGAAATGAATACTTCTCTTCTCTGTGGAAAGTTCCAGATCTAGAGGACCACTGATCAGCAAGAAGTGGGAGAGAACCTGTTGACATGAAAGCAGAGGTGTGATTGGTTTGGGCCTCTGCTCTATTTGGTTTCTAATGATTAGGGTCCATTTCACTCAGTGGTATGCTGGTAGATGTTTTACAACAGGCTCTGGAAAGGGGAGGAAGGGAGGAGGCATTTGTAGCATTTGCCGATCTTCATGGTATAAATATTCCCACCATTACCGATTTCAAGCTACCAAGTTGACATCACTGAATGCAGAGTTTGGGAAGAAATGCTTAAAATAAATAGGCTCTCGCCTGCTGGTACACATTGGCTCCAGCATAATACTGGATTCACTTCCTGCATGTGGATGGTCTCCATAACTAATGGAAATACCTTAGCTAAAATGAAAATGGGTACTTAAAAAATAATCGTCCCCAAAAGTGGCATTGTGAATTTAGGCACATCACTTTGCTTCTCTGGTTTTTCATAACCAGAGATAACCTTTAATGCTCCTTCCAGTGTTTATACTGAATGAGATTAAGTGATAATTAACTGCATTTGTGGGTTACTGCAATTTAAACCTCTGGAATTATTAAGAATTCTCCCCAGTATCCTTCTTGGAAAAGTATTATCAACGTCAACCTTATATCTGATTTCCAAAGGTCATTAGACCATAATATTATTCTTGTATTACAGAATTTGAATGGACCAATCCTTTGCTTAATGCTAGAGTTACAGATTCTGCTAGTCACTGTCCTCAATTATTTCTGTGTCATCCAAACCTTTAAACTAAGAGAATGTTTGCAAGAGGAGACACAGAGTTGTTTTTTCATATAGTATATGATGAAGACCAAATAGGCCCTGAACAGTAAGAGTCAGGAGTGACGAGACCCAAGTCCTTATCAAGACTGTGCCAATTTCAGACTCCCCTGGTGGTGCAGTGGTTAAGAGTCCGCCTGACAAGGCAGGGGACACGGGTTTGAGCCCTTGTCCGGGAAGATCCCACATGCCGCAGAGCTAATAACTAAACCCACGCACTACAACTACTGAGCCTGCACTCTAGAGCCAGCGAGCCGCAACTACTGAGCCCACGTGCTGCAACTACTGAAGCCCACGCACCTAGAGCCTGTGCTCCACAGCAAGAGAAGCCACCGCAATGAGAAGCCCATGCACCGCAACGAAGAGTAGCCCCCGCTCGCCGCAACTAGAGGGAAAGCCCATGCGTAGCAACAAAGACCCAACGCAGCCAAAAATAAAAAAAATAATTTAATTTAAAAAAGACTGTTCCAATTTCTTCTGTAACACCCAGGACAATTGGCTTCATCATTCTTTTTTTAAAAAAAATAAATTTATTTAGTTATTTATTCATTTATTTATTTTTGGCTGCATCGGGTCTTCGTTGCTGCACGCGGGGGGCTTTCTCTAGTTGTGGCGAGCGGGGGCTCTTCATTGCGGTGCACAGGCTTCTCACTGCGGTGGCTTCTCGTTGCAGAACATGGGCTCTAGGTGCACAGGCTTCAGTAGTTGTGGCACGTGGGCTCAGTAGTTGTGGCTCACGGGTTTGGTTGCTCCGCGGCATGTGGGATCCTCCTGGAGCAGGGATCGAACTCGTATCCCCTGCCTTGGCAGGCAGACTCTTAACCACTGCACCACCAGGAAAGTCCGGCTTCATCATTCTGATTGTTAGCTTCTCATCTGTAAGATGGGATTAATAATAAACTATCCTGTCTAACCACAGTGACTGACATTTTCTTGACTTTGTAGCTTATTAAGCTCTTCTTCATAATTTAAAAAAATCAAATTCTTAAACTTTCTCTGAGGAAAGTGCAAACTTCCCACTTTTACAGATGAGAACACTGAGTTCCAGGTTAAATAACTTGCACAAAGTCACTCAGCTAATAAGCAATGGGTTGTCTTTCTGTCTTTACACAGTTGGTGCTTTCTCACTTATACCAGACTTCCTGCCTGCCTGATAGGGTTGTTCTGCGAGAGAGTAAGAGATAATTTATGGCAGAACATGTTAAAAGCTGTAAAGGAACATACAGAGGTCTACAGATTTAATATAATCACCAGACATTACCTTATGCCAGTGGTTCTGAGAAACTCATTTTCTTCCCCACAATTTTTTTTCTCTGAAATTGGCATGATCTTAAAATCAGTGGCTCTTTCGGCTTCAGCCACTTGAAAACCTTCCACTGATGCCACCTGGCAAGATGAAGAAAGTCTATCATCAAAGTACTTAGATTTTGATGACATATCGCATTCATTTTGATCAATGCATGCATATTCTATTAATGGACACCCACAAATCCCCACATTTCCCAAGGGATGTAAGCTATGTGTAAGAAAGACATTTTTGTTGTCCATGTTAGGGATGCTTCTGAGCCAATTTAGTCCGGTAATGCTCACTAATCAACCAGGAAGTAAAGCTCATTTGTGTATTTATATAATTTTGTGTGTGTGTCTCTAACTTCATACCATACTTAAATTTTATTGACTTAAATCATTAAATAAGCATTTTTTGACATCACCATGAAGAAAACATAGTTGACTTTTGACACCAATTCTGCTCTTAAAAATCTTGGACTCTAGTAAGAGAGTTAAAACACTCATAAGTAATTATGATATAGAATAGCAAGTGTTAAATGCAGATAAAGTTTAAGAGAATATAAAGGTCCAGACTCATACGCAACATAACTGAAAAAGGGAGGACTGAGTTGCTTGATAGTTGAATGGTTTCCCCAAAACGGCTTTTCAATTGTTTCAAAGAAAAATATACACACTACTATATATATAAAATAGACTACTATATATAAAATAGATAACCTACTATATATAAAATAGATAACCAACACGGACCTACTGTATAGCACAGGAAACTATACTCAGTATCTTATAATAACCTATAATGGAAGAGAATGTAAAAAAAGAATGTATATATATGTGTGTAATTGTACATAAGTACATATGTATAATATGTACTTTACACCTGAAACTAACACACTGTAAATCAACTATATTTCGATTTAAAAAAAAAAAAATGTACCTTGGCAAAAAAAAGAAAATTCATGAAATAAGAAAACCCCTTTTTTAAATGTTTAAATTATTTAAAGCAAATTTTCAAATCCTTCTGGATTATATGTAGTTTAATGATTTATAAGGTTGTATAATGTTGAAAATTGGAGACTTCTAGAATTCCCATATCTACATGCACATATATTCCTAAACTTAACCAAATCAATTCAAAGTGAGTTTGTAAACGCCCAACTTTTATTTGCTTTTTCAGCTAGAAGAACAATCAAAACACATAAGTCAAAAGGAAGATGTAGCTGCATTAAAAAAACAAATTTATGACTTATCAATGGTAAGAATTAACTTTTCACTTACAGTAATATATTTCCTGTTAGACTACTGTTTCCTAAATAAAACCATGCTATGATTTCAATATTCCAGGAATAAAAGCTTAAAGAGAAATTAATACTACAGTTAGAGAAAGTCTTTGAAATACCTCTGACTAAAGGTATTATATTTATGCAGGCTTTTTCCCTCAGTGATACCTATTGTAAATGCTTTTTTTTTTATTCAAAGCAATAATGGCATGGCCTTTAAATTTTAAATAGTTAACTCCTGCATTCTTATAACATCAACTTTTATCTGTTTCCCTGACTTTGTAAGATGAGGTATTATTGCCCTGCCCTTCCTCCAAGTTTCCTGTCTGTCCCTTTTCCATCTTCTGCTGACCATATCTTTAGTATTTCTGTTGCCATAAATGATAACATCTACATCGTTATATTATCGTCATTTTCTTTATTTTGTTTTCAGGTTGACTCTAAAAGTTGAAAACCAATAATGAACATTTCCTTTATCGTGACTCTAAATATTCTCCCTGCAGAGCCAAGAAGTGAGCTAAAAGTGCAGTTCTTTCTCTCCAGTCATTATCCCTGTGCCACTCAAAAGAGAAGGTCCCCCAGCTTTGTGGTCAGATAAATCCCCTTTATGCATTACCAGTTTCAGATTTTGCTACCTCCTAGTTGGCTTTGTGCTTGGATCACAATGTTCTCGTAGAGTTGCTTACTTCTCTTGGATTCTCTGGTGGCGTTTTTGGTTTCTTGTAAAAAGAGCCTGCCATCTTCATGATATTACCTCTACCTTGCAACTTCTTATTTATTCTTTCCAGTACATGGAATTTGTTTTTTTCTCCTTGAAAATATTAATTTTGGAGTCCAGGAAATTTCAATTCTTATTGGACTGGCTGCTTTTTAAACTTGCTACCCAGATGTCATCTTGGAATTTCTGATCATTTTAGGTAGCTGTGGTAGGATTCCTGTACAGCTAGGCAAACATCTGTTTAGCTCAAGGCCTCTCCCCTGAAAGATGGCCTTCCTCAGAGCTCTGTGTGTGAAGCTGGCTGTCAGACATAGGAACCCAATTACCAGATGCATGGGGCCTGGATGTTCAGAGAGAAGCCTTAGCTTTGCTTTTGGGAATCATTCAGTTATTTTAAAAAAGACAAGCCCCGTCTTGTTGCCTTTGGAATCAACTCTGGCTTATCTGCTCTTCTTTCCTAGGGTAAGAGCAGGTAAAGGCTTGAGAGGCAGCATGTCTTAATGTACAGTTTTAATCTCTATTTCCAGACCCCCTTTATCACTCTCTGGGGTTCTGCCTGACCAGTGTCTCTTCTTTGTTCTACAGCAGAACCTTCAACACACATCTTCTGGACCTCCTTTTCCCCTACTCTCTTCCCCTTGTCAGCACATTGCCATCCGGTTTCCTTTTTCCAGCAATATGTTTAAATCACTTGACTGCTGATGGGCCCCTCTTCCATTCTTTTAATTTTTATTGGTTTATTTCCTTTGGTATTTCATGTTAATGGGGTCTCAAAAGGGAAAGAAGACAAATTCATGTGCCCAGTCCACCATATTGAACTGGAAGCCTCCAATGATTTTTTTTCTTCTCTTTTTTGTTTTTGTGTTTGTTTTTTTGTTTTTAAGAAAAATATAGAAACCTCCTAACCACACTGGCTTATTTTCAAGTGCAAAATTTAAAATTTTAGGTGATAGGATTTATTGTGAAAAGTAGCCAGTCTACCTGGTAACAGGTACTGTTAATTCCACAGAATGTCTATCAGTAGTTCCACAGCTCTCATTAAGTAAAACAGATGTTTAAATGTTTGGTCTCCGTTAATTTGCCAATAACATGTTAAAGTACGTCATGATAAACTCTTGACTGTTGTAGTTTCACACCAAATGTCAAGTATTTTAAAAAAAGAGCTTTGAGGATTTAATTTTTGATACTTTCTTTAATACTTTATGAAAATATCAAATTACCTTGAATTGATAATTGGTTCTTTGAACACCAAGACTTGAAGACTTGTGGAGGGGTGAGAGTGATGTGTGGGAAGGTTATACTACACTTGACTTCACTCCTCCCGGGTAGAAACTCTGAGTCTAATGACCTGCACTGTGCCTTTCCTCTAGGAAAATCAGAAAGTTAAGAAAGATCTTTTAGAAGCACAGACAAACATAGCCTTTCTTCAGAGTGAATTAGATTCTTTGAAAAGTGATTATGCTGATCAGAGTCTGAATTCTGAAAGGTATGAAACTTCACATTTTACTTTCCAGTTTGAGTGGAATGTTTATTTAGGTAACCATCCATGTCATTGAAGCTCAGCTATGTAGTAATAAAGGGTTCTTTATTAACTTTACTAATGTGTTCTTTGCTTTCTAAAGATTTTACTTTAGGTGTCAGATTTCCTAGTGATTTTTGTGTTTTCAATTTTTTAAATTATTGGCTGCTCAGGAAAGTGCAGGGCTTAGTAATGTTTGAATTAACTGGCAGCAGAAGAATATACCTAAAGTGTCAAGAGGCAGCGCTAATTGAAGTGCTTTGAAGGTAGGAATCCTGGCCCTACAACATAAAAAAATGGAAAATGAGACATCTTAGGCAAGTCATTTTATTTTGCTGTGCTTTAGTTTTGCAATATGGTGTTAATAACATATGACCTAACACACATGTACCCACAGAGGCATGTAATTATATATAAGGAAGATACACATGTATATTTATATAAGGGTATTTAAATATAAAATTCATCTATATGCCTTAGTATATGTGTATATCCCCTAGTACATGTATACTTGAGAAAAACACCTTGTGTTTTGTTTGTTGGTTTGCAGACTTTAATCAGAATTAAGGTCCTGTAATGGAAAGCAGTGAAACATTTATTAAGGACTTACTATATACAGGTCCCTGAGCTAGATAAGGAGTTATGAGTGTGGAATATATAAAAAAAGAAAAGACGTGGCCTCTGCTCTTTGAGAACTTCAAATTTAGTTGGGAAAAATTAAAAGTTAAAAGCGTTATGGAGTTAAACAGCATAAGAACTCAGCCATGTCAGAAACAATACCACTGCAGTGTCACAGGTTGGGTTCATTGCCATGAGATGGTAGACAGAGTGTTCCTTTAGTTCAGAAAGGTGGAGACTTTATTAAAGAAGAGATACTTGAGATGAGTTTGTCAGCAAGCAACACAGGTCACACTGACAATTGCCCGGCACTGTCTTTAGTACTTTACTAGCATTAACACATTCATGGTTTCCTATGAGATAGGGACTTTCCTTATCCCCATTTTACAGATGGGAGAAGAGTCTCAGAGATGTTCCAGGTGAGGCAGAACCCAAAGCAGGGGCAAGGACATGGGAAGGATGAGACTGGTTTGGGGAACAGTGGTCAGCCTGGTGGACAGAAAAAGATATTTGGAATGGAAAGGCAAATGTTTAAAAAAAGATTAAAAAGTTTAAAAGCTAGTTTAAGGCTATAATGTAAGGCCCCAGAATTTTTGGCTAAGGAACTTAAATTCCTACAGACAATTGGGAACCTTTTAGCCTTATCAAGAGAGCAAATGGATAGCTTATTACAGACAAAATTTGACAGCCTGAGGGTTTTTGGAAGCTAGTGATGGGGTTTTATCTGCTTAGAAATGGGGCAGGTGTGAGGTAGGGGCTGGAGGTAAGTGGCTGATGTTCTGAGTGGACATTTTGAGGAGGAGGCCAGGGCTTCTTCACAATAAAGCAACAGAGGAATCGCTGAGCGTGAGTTTACAGTGAACAGAGAAAGCCTGGTCCTGTGTGTTCCACTGTGGCTTAGGGTAAGGCGGGGAGCGCAGGCAGGGCTGGGAGCACAGAGACAAGAAGGAATCACAAGAAGGGAGAGTACAGCTGGGGCTGAAGTTGCATATGGCTTGGAATGAGCAGAGAAGAGTCAGAGGTGAGAGAATGGATTGGGCGGAAGGGGCTGGTAATGTGAGTAGCTGGGGAGAGGGGACTTAGCAGAACAGCAGGGGGTTCAGTCCCAGTGAAGAACAGAACCGGGTCAGTGGGCTGGGGTGGAGGAGCTGGTGGGTGCGGGGAGGGGGATGGGGGGAGCAGAGCCTTGCGAGAGGAAGCAGAGGCGTGGGTGTGCTTGTGGGTCACAGGAGGAGAGGAGGCTGCTGATGTCTCAGAGGAACCGGGCAGCAGCACAGAGAGATAGAAGACCACGGTCAAGGACACAGGCCTTTGGAAAAGGCGGAAAGAGGGTCTGGGAGGGTAGGTGTCGGTAAGGCAGGACTGAACACCTAATCCGCATTCAAACATAAAATATAATTTTGCAGGGATCTGGAAATAATCCGAGAGTACACAGAAGATCGAAATAGTCTTGAGAGGCAAATTGAAATACTCCAGTAAGTTCTCATATAAAGTCCTCATCACATTTACATTTAACTTATGTTTTGTTAGTAAAACAGGTGCCACATGTAACACGAGTTGCCATATATCAAAGGCTGGGTTCGCGGCTCCACGCGTGTCCCTTCTCGACACGGTGTGTTCAGCACGTCAGCTTGGCTTTCTGATGCTTCTAATCCTACATAAACTATTCAAATCCAGGGACTAGAGTATAATTCTCTAAAAGTGCTCGCAAGTCAGGTGATATGTCTGGCACGTCTTTATGATACCTTTATTTTACTGTAAAGGACAGTGGCCCTGACCTCATCAGCTTTCTCTGCAGCTCAGCACCCTGAGAGGTTTCAGGCATCTCACATAGTGCATGTCACATCACTAGGCATACACGATCATTCTTTGGCAATTTATTGTGTCTGGTTAGCAGTATATTTTTCTTTTCTTTTTTTTTTAACCTCTTGGAAATATTACACCTGCTCTGTCAAATTTGCAGCTAAGTTTTAGGAATTCCATCCTCTGAGACCTTCCCCACAAAACCTCCCCCTTTCCCACTGCCCCTTTCTCTCTTTTTCACCTAGGCAGTATTTTCTTCTGGTTTTAGTTCCCCCAAATGATGCCAGGTCAGATTTGACAATTTTTTTCCATCATTATGAATGCTTATTACATCTCACCTGTGACAATGATAGAGTTGCTATATTACAAGAATCCTGTTAATTCATTTATTCATTCATTCAGCAGGTTTTCACTCAGCACCTTTTACGGTTCAGGTATGCCAGGAGCTGAGGATACAGTAGCAAGTAGGAGAAAAAGGCCTCTCTCCTTATGGGGCTAGTCCAGGGGAAGAGGATGGAACCTGATCAATACTTACAGATGTTAGATGCCAAAGGAGCGGCAGGGGCCAAGGGGAGCCGAGTGTCTCGTAAGGGCATCCTCCTAATCAGAAAGGTCTAGGAAGCGTCTGACTTCTGAAGGACGAATAAGCCTGAAGCAGGGAGATAGTAGCCAGTCTCTACGGCAGAGACTTCATTTGATAGAAGAGGTTGCTCAGTCTCTGATAGCTTAAGTGGCTGCTGTAAGGCATATAGAAAGTAAGTGCCTGAATTGGGATTTGAACCTGAGTCAACATTGGAGCCTTTAACTGGTATAAAACAGTGCCTGGTGGTACAGCACCATGCCACAAGAAGGATGCAGGAGTAGCCAGGAGAAAGAAGTATGACATAACACAGCACATCCGTGCAGCGGGGATAGAGAGTAGGTGGGGCCGGCTGGCTTCAGGCCTTTAGGGAACACAGACCTGCACCAAACCTATCCAAACAATGGAGCTATCTGAAGGAGCAGTGGGTTCCACAGCATAGCTGACTCACTCCTAAAAAGCCTTGAGACCTCTAAAGAGAGGTGACACATTGTTAAGTTGCACTTCTAGTGATGAATTATGATCTCAGTTTATGAGGTTTGAAGGGAAGTGGCAGAAAGATACAAGCGGTGGTAATGCCACGTTCTGAATATCACAGCCTGAAAAGAAGTGGTGACTTGCACCCCCACTAATACTTTTCCTTATCTATTTATTTACTTTGTAGAACAGCTAACAGGAAACTGCATGACAGTAACGATGGCCTAAGGAGTGCCCTTGAAAACAGTTACAGCAAGTTCAACAGATCCTTGGTATGTGATAGAATTTTATAATGCATTTCATTCTTTCTCGTGGTATTTTGATAAAAATCATATATTTTCTTAGAAGAGAACTTATAATAATGAGAAACTATTTCATATAATAAAAGGAGACATTTTCCCAACTTAAAAAAATATGCCACTCCTCTGCATAAATAAATGTCTAGGTGTCAGCCAACTCTTTGTTCAATGTTCCAGAAAACCAGAGCAAGATGTATAAGGTGTGACCTGGGTCCTGGAAGAGTTTATAGTATAGTAGGGAGTTAAGATGTGCACAGATAGCAATAATAGAAGAAAAAGTGAGATGTCTCATGGAGGTTAAAATATATATTGCCCAGTTGAGAGGAGAGAGAGGGTGCTTCTGGCTGAGGAGTTTATTTAGACCCACTGGTTTGTTCTTTCTGGTAGTGAGATCATCAGAGTGGAGGCCTTGGGCTTTAAACCCTCCTACAGAAACAAGCTAAGGCCCGTTTGGAATTTTGAGGACCTTTCCGTAGACTACATGTGCCAGAAAGCCTCTCCCCCCACTTTTGGGGGCCAGCTTCAAGGTTGGGGTTCCAGTGCCACAGCTTTGGGTATGGATGAGTCAGCTACTAAGCCAAATGATGGTTTGAGAAGAGATAAATCCTCAGTCGGTATTGCAGGGTCCTGGCAAATCTGGGGAACCAAGATTCCCCTTTATGGTTTATATGGTAGGGTTTGGACTTAAGACATGATGAGGAGAGAGTACTATGGGAAGTTGTTGCAGTTTTTCCCTTGATTTCTGTGCTTTCGTTTTCTCATGTAGGATACCAAACTTTTAATTACATTAGTAAACTAGTGTGCTACAGTTTTTAAAAATGTACACAGAATTTTTACATGTAATAACAAAATATTACGTATTTTATGTATTACAGCGCATAAATAATATATCACCAGGGAATACAATTTCCAGAAGCAGTCCTAAATTTAATGCTCATTCTCCTCAACCTCTGGGCTATGACAGGTATGTTAACACCTACTTACTTTTTGTTTAAATTCTGGAACAGAGTTAAAAGGAAAGTACATTTCCTTACAGGTAAATTAGAATAACAGAATATATTTGGGGCACTAATATCTGTTTTCTACTATCTTACTTTAAATTTATGAAACATGAAACATGTAAAGATTAAAGTAAAAATGTTTTAGAGAGAGTAAAGTGATTCCTTTAAGATGTTATCGTGACTTGGTTTTATGTATGCTTACCCTTACCTCATGCCTATTAAGTCTTGTTTCTTAGAAGTGCCCTCAGTAAGAGGTGTTTCAGGGAAGCCAGTGGAACTACCATATGTGATGTTGTGATATACGCAGTATATGATGTTGAGACTCTTGGCACAATCTGTAAATGTTTAATAGCTCAGTATAATATTATGCAAGCTATGTTCAAGGAAAGGCAAACTTTCAAAACAAACAAATGTGGCAAGTAGATGTTTACGCGCTAATGTATTAGAGGAGTCACAGAGGCTTCCCAGAAGTGAGGATTTAGCTCTATTTTTAATCAAATGAAGTGAAATATTAGCCCTGCTATAACTTGAGATCTAGCAGTAAGAACTGAAAGATTACATTTGTGTACACATGTGTATACATATACATGTCCAGTGTTGCTACTTAATAGGCTAACTTGGAGTATGTCAAAGTTTGATGGTAGACGTGAGTGCGTAAACTGCAGGTCTCTGGCTCTCCATTTCTGATGCCACTTTCATAATTTATGTTCCTTCCCTTTTCATTTGAGGACTTTTGATCTAAAGAATAATGTACTTAAGTATCTTGGCATTAGCAAAATGGCCATATCCCCTTTCAGGAAGGTCTGTTTCCAAGGCTTACTGGTAATCACTTTTAATAAAATTCTATCCAAGTATCAGATGTTTTTATTATTCACTGATTTGTTTAATAAAAAATTTGAATGGTTTATCTATTTGTAGGAAACTGGCTTCTCTGTTTTTGAGAAATAGATATTACTTTTTTTTAAGTTTAAAAAGGTATTATTCTTTATTTTTAAAAATTGTGATAAAATATACATAACGTAGAGCTTACCATCTTCACTATGTTTAAGTGTACAGTTCAGTGGCATTAAGTACATTCACATTGTTTTGCAACCGTCACCACCACCCACCTCCAGGACATTTTTCTTTTTTCTTTTTTTTTCCACACACACACACTGTATTTTATTTTTACAATAGATAAATAAACTGACACCAGGCATTGTACATGGATGACCACAACAAAAGCAACAATGATTGCACTTATGAAACACACTCATACTACGTCATAATATTGACATTCAGTCCAGTAATCCTCCACTGTAACAGCTCCTTTACTTTGTAATGAAAATTGATTTGTACATTTTTTGCCTCTGGGACCTTGTGGGATTTTTTTTTTATTCAAACAGAAAGTTACAAAAATTACAATCATCCTCATCAGTTCACTCAGTCCCATGTAATTAATTTTTTTTTCATCTTGATCTTTTGTTAGCACTTTTATGAATTCATCAGTTTTCCATTAGAGTTCTGAAAATGCTTCTTCATTCAGTTCAGCAGTATAGTCAGTTACCAGAAACCTGTACTTGTCAGAGTCTTTTCCATGAATTCCTTGAAGATGAAACCCTTCTATAGGAACATTTCTGCAAAAGCATCAGGGTACACCCAGAACTGTCTGTAAATGACAAAAGACTTAAAAATGACCACGGTTAAAGATTTGATGAAAGTTCATAATAATGCAATTGACAAGGAAATTTAGTTATTTCTGAGATATACATTTTAAGGTAATAACTAGAATTATGTCTTATAACATTATACCAGAATGTATAAGAGTTTTAGAAATTTCATGTAATGTCTGAAACATTTATATTAACATATTTCCATACAAATAACCCAAAGAGAGTTTAGCATTAGTTGTTTTTTTGTTTTTTTATACTGCAGGTTCTTACTAGTCATCAATTTTATACACATCAGTGTATACATGTCAATCCCAATCGCCCAATTCAGCACACCACCACCCCCACCCCACCACGGTTTTCCCCCCATGGTGTCCATACGTTTGTTCTCTACATCTATGTTTGCCCTGC
The DNA here is from genome assembly GCF_951394435.1 of Stenella coeruleoalba. Taxonomy (NCBI): domain Eukaryota; kingdom Metazoa; phylum Chordata; class Mammalia; order Artiodactyla; family Delphinidae; genus Stenella; species Stenella coeruleoalba. The sequence continues at coordinate 42,007,604 of NC_137153.1, forward strand.
AAACCGGTTCATCTGTACCATTTTTCTAAGTTCTACATACATGTGTTAATATACAATATTTGTTTTTCTCTTTCTGACTTACTTCACTCTGTATGACAGTCTTTAGATCCATCCACATCTCAACAAATGACTCAATTTCATTCCTTTTTATGGCTGAGTAATATTCCATTGTATATATGTACCACAACTTCTTTATCCATTCGTCTGTCGATGGGCATTTAAGTTGCCTCCATGACCTGGCTGTTGTAAATAGTGCTGCAATGAACATTGGGGTGCATGTGTCTTTTTGAATTATGGTTTTCTCTGGGTATATGCCGAGTAGTGGGATTGCTGGATCATATGGTAATTCTATTTTTAGTTTTTTAAGGAACCCCCATAGGATCCTTAAAAAACCTATGTATCACTTATGAATATAGATGCAAAAATCCTCAACAAAATATTAGCAAACCAAATCCAACAATACATTAAAAGGATCATACATCATGATCAAGTGGAATTTATCCCAGGGATGCAAGGATTTTTCAATATCAATGTGATGCACCACATTAACAAACTGAAGAATAAAAACCATATGATCAGCTCAGTAGATGCAGAAAAAGCTTTTGACAAAATTCAACATCCACTAATGATTTAAAAAACTCTCCAGAAAGTGGGCATAGAGGGAACATACCTCAACATAATAAAGGCCATATATGACAAACCCACAGCTAACATCATTTACTCAAAGGTGAGAAACTGAAAGCATTTCCTCTAAGATCAGGAACGAGACAAGGATGCCCACTCTTGCCACTTTTATTCCGCATAGTTTTGGAAGTCCTAGCCACAGCAATCAGAGAAGAGAAAGAAACAGAAAGAATCCAAATTGGAAAGGAAGAAGTGAAACTGTCACTATTTGCAGATGGCATGATACTATACATAGAAAATCCTAAAGATGCCACCAGAAGACTGCTAGAGCTCATCAATGAATTTGGTAAAGTTGCAGGATACAAGATTAATATACAGAAATCTGTTGCATTTTTATACACTAAGAGTGAACTACCAGAAAGAGAAATTAAGGAAACAGTCCCATTTACCACCTCATCAAAAAGAATAAAATACCTAGGAATAAACCTACCTAAGAAGGTAAAAGACCTGTTCTTGGAAAACTATAAGACACTGAAGAAAGAAACTGAATATGACACAAACATATGGAAAGATATACTGTGTTCTTGGATTGGAAGAATCATATTGTTAAAACGACCATACTGCCCAAGGCAATCTACAGAGTCAATGCAATCCCTAACAATGTAATCACTAACAAAATACCACAGGCATTTTTCTAGAACAAATAATTTTAACATTTGTATGGAAACACAAAGGACCCTGAATAGCCAAAATCATGTTGAGAAAGAAGAACAGAGCTGGAGGAATCATGCTCCCTGACTTCAGACTATGTTACAAAGCTACAGTCATCAAAATAGTGTGGTGCTGACACAAAAACAGACACATAGATCATTGGAACAGGATAGAGAGTCCAGAAGTAAACCCACACACTTATGGTCAATAAATCTATTACAAGGAGGCAAGAATATACAATGGAGAAAAGACAGTCTCTTCAGTAGCCAGTCCTGGGAAAACTAGACAGCTACATGTAAAAGAATGAAATTAGAACGTTCTCTAACAATGTATGCAAAAATAAACTCAAAATGGATTAAAAATCTAAGTGTAAGATCAGATACCATAAAACACGTAGAGGAAAATGTAGGCAGAACACTCTTTAATATAAATCATAGGAATATTCTTTGGATCCATCTCCTAAAACAAAGGAAATAAAAGCAAAAATTAACAAATGGGACCTAATTAAACTTATGAGCTTTTGCACAGCAAAGGAAATTATCAACAGATCAAAAAGACAACCCACTGAATGGCAGAAAATATTTGGAAATGTATGACCAACAAGGGGTTAATATCCAACATATATAAACAGCTTATATAACCAAACATCAAAAAAACAAACAGCCAAATTAAAAAATGGGCAGAAGAACTGAATAGACATTTCTCTAAAGAGGTTGCTGATGGCCAACAGGCACTTGAGAAGATGCTCAACATCGCTAATCATCAGGGAAATGCCAATCAAAACCACAGTAAGATATCACCTCACACCTGTCAGGTGCTATCATCAAAAAGATGATATCATCAAAAAGAACACAAATAACGAATGTTGGCAAGGATGTGGAAAAAAGGGAACCCTCATACACTGTTAGTGGGAATGTAAATTGGTGCAGCCACTGTGGAAAACAGTATGAAGTTTTCTCAAAAAACTAAAAATGGAATTACCATATGACCCAGCAATTCCACTTCTGGATATATATCTGAAAAAAACAAAAACATTAATTCTAAAAGATGCATGCAGCCCACTGTTCATAGCAGCATTACAATAGCCAAGATATGGAAGCAACCTAAGTGTCCATCAACAGATGAATGGATAAAGATGATGTAGTATATATATACAATGAAATACAACTCAGCCATAAAAACTAATGAAATTTTGCCATTTGCAGCAACGTGGATGGACTTGGAGGGCGTTATGCTAAATGAAATAAGTGAGACAGAGAAAGACAAATACTGTATGATATGTCTTATATGTGGACTCTAAAAAATACAACTAACTAGTGAACATAACAAAAAAGAAGCAGACTCACAGATACAGAGAACAAACTAGTAGTTACTAGTGGGGAGGGAGGAAGGGGCAATATAGGGGTAGGGCAGTAAGAGGTACAAACTATTAGGTATAAAATAAGCTACAAGGATATATTGTACAATGTGGGGAATATAACCAATATTTTTTAATAACTGTAAATGGAGTATAACCTTTAAAAATTGTGAATCACTATATTGTATACCTATAATTTATATAATAGTGTACATCAACTATACTTCAGTTAAAATTTTTTTAATTAAAAGCATCTTGTAAATTTAATTTTATTGCTTTTGTGGCCTTATTGGATTTTAAGTTGTATATTTGTTTTAGTTTTGAGTTTTTTTCTAAGAACTCTAACAAAAATATAACTTGTTTTGTATTTTTACATATTTAATTGTAATTAAAATATTCTTCAGGCAGATAAGAATAGTTTACTTTTAAAAGGGTATGTATATAAGTTGAGTTTGAGAAAGTCTGATCTATACCTATATTTTTTATTTAGATCTATATTTTCATGGAGGTGATTTTTCGATCAGGATGTTTTTCTCTTTCATTCCTTATCAAAAATATGAATAGGTTAGGGCTTCCCTGGTGGCGCAGTGGTTGAGAGTCCGCCTGCCAATGCAGGGGACACGGGTTCGTGTCGTGGTCCGGGAAGATCCCACATGCCGCGGAGCGGCTGGGCCCGTGAGCCATGGCTGCTGAGCCTGTGCATCTGGAGCCTGTGCTCCGCAACGGGAGAGCCCACAACAGTGAGAGGCCCATGTACCGCTAAAAAAAAAAAAAAGATTACCCTCTCTTTTCTAAGAACATTCATCTCTTATTATTTCTCATATCTGGAGACCTATATACCCTGCCCATTTCCTCTTTCTGATGACATCATGTAGGCCAAGTGGCTAGGATGGTGCCCAATGTGTAGTAGGAACTAAGTAAGTTGTAACCCTTGTTTTATTTCAGTATAAACTTAGATACTTATGGGAATCAAATGGAAAAGCAAAAGTAAATGAGGTAATTAACATTTATAAAATGCTGGAGTTTCCCAAGTGGAAAGATCCACAGAAGTCAGGAGTTCTAGCCTTTGTATGGGGCATCTCCCTATGAAACCTCTCCCATAGGAGTCTTTGAGACATGTCCACACTTAGTGGCAGAAAATTCATCTTGTATGCCAGACCATTCCAGGGCCACACATTTCTGACTGCCTGGCATTTTTCACCATGTCGATTACAGACGTGATTCCCAGAAAAGTTTATCAGTTGGCCCTGAGAGAATATAGTCTTCCTGTGTCAGCTCTTCAAATATTTGAGGAGAGAAACCATTACAACTTAAGCCGAGTGCACTGAAACATTTCTCAGACTGGAAGGTTTAAAGTCTCAGGTCATAATAGAGGTATTATCCAGAAATTGGACATGCTGTTCAAAATATGGTCTGACCACATTAGAATAAAAAGGTTCAGATGTTCTGTGTACATTTTTCTTAACACAACTTGAGATTACATTTACATCCTGGGCATTCTGATTCTTTTTGTATCAGGAAATAAAGGTGATTTTTTTTAAATAGCTTCCTTTATTAAATGTTTGATTTAAGTGTCTTTATCTTAATTGATTGTTGCATAGAATGAACTATTGCTCTGAGCATTTTATTTCCCCTGTTGCTTAATCATGGAATACACTGAGGCTCTTGGCAAGAATGAGAATATCGGTCTTCTTGATTCTGTTGCTGTCTGATTCCATTGCTGTGTCATCTTGAGCATCGCCGGCCCTCAGGTACAGCAGTCCTCTCCTTTGTCCCCAGGTCATCCCGCTCTTCCTACATGGATGAGGACTGTGACTCTCTGGCCCTCTGTGATCCCATGCAGAGGATAAACTGTGACATTGACAGCCTGCCTGAGAGCTGCTTCGACAGCGGCTTGTCTACCCTGAGAGATTTCAATGAGTATGACTCGGAGGTGGAGTACAAGCACCAGAGGGGATTCCAGAGGTCACACGGCACACAGGAGAGCTCTGGGGGTGATGCTTCAGACACAGACGTAAGCCCCAAAGTCATTTCTCTCCTAGGCCTGATCTTCCGTAGAAATACGTATCTCACCCCGTTTGACCTTTATCTGTCATGGGCATTGTTTTAAAGGTTATACATGTGAAACATAGTTGGGAAAATGTTTCTCCCTATCAAGTTAGGGAAAACTCTCACAGATTCCCTTTTGCAGCCACTCTGTTCCATAATAGCATTGACTGTTGATTCAGCAGCATATTTTTCTTCTTTTTATTTCATGATATATATGTGTAATGAAAGACTTTGCTTTTTAACGGCTGACTTTAAAAAAAAAAAAAAAAACAGGTTCCTGATATCAGGGATGAAGAGACGTATGGCTCAGAAGGCGTGGCTTCCATCCTGGACTGGAAGCCGCAGGAGTCTGCTAGTGAAGGCAGTGTCATCAGCTCCTTGAGGAAGCCCATCTCAGCACTTGCACCACAGGTAGGCGGTTTCAGAGACACTTTTATTCATGAACACTGTTCATCTTCATGCCATGTAACTTACTAGGAAGAAAGCTGGCACTACCTTTGTCACTCACTGTGGCTTCCTTCCCCTAGACAGACATGGTGGATGATAACCATAACTCTTCCAGCTCACAGAAGGCTTACAAGATTGTGCTGGCTGGGGACGCTGCAGTAGGAAAGTCAAGTTTGCTCATGAGACTTTGCAAGAATGAATTTCGAGGAAACACAAGTGCCACCCTGGGTACAGTTCCTTTTTCAGTGGATAATGGGAAAGTGACCTTCTTTAGGTTGATTTCTATTTTTGTTAGGGATTATATACAGACACACAGATCTCTCTCTTTCTCTCTCTGTATAATATGTATATAGGTAGAGGGGGGTGTGTGTGTGCGCACACGCACTTGCACACACACGTGTCCTTCTCTATAGAATAGCCCTCTGTTTTGGCTAAGGCCTAAGTTTGGGAAAGGAAGACTAGCAAAGGACTGAGGTATCTGCTTACCCAGTGAGATCAACCAAAGTTTAGAGCCAGAGATGACAGATTCATTTATTCAGCAAGCATATCCTGAGTCCTGCTGTGAGCCACATTCTGTTGTAGGCACTACGGATACACAGTAAACAAAGTCGACTAAATCCCTGGATGAAAAACACATTTTAAAACATGAGATTGGGGAGAGGTGCACTTTTACACAGGGTGCCCAGGGAAAGCCTTTCTGATCAGGTGTCATTTGATGTTGATAAAGTGAGCTTACCGATAGCCAGTTTGGCATTAAGGTCAAAATCATAGCCAGGTGTATGTTCCCTCCCCTCCTTCACAACGGAATACATGAGTAATACCTCTCAGAACAAGGAAAAAATAGTGTCCTCATTTCCCAAATTTGCACAGTAATCAGTAAAAGGAATTGAAAGAAGATATGCAAATTATCATTTACTTTTCTTCCTTATCTAAAGAGTTCTTATTTTGATAACCAGAAACCTTAGAACAGATTACCTTCTTCACAATGGATGTCTTTCTAAATTTATGGTTCTCTGTTACACCTTTCAAGATAACAAAGCTGAAGGTTCACTTCAATTTGATTCATAAAAAGCCTACAATATTTGGTTCAGTTCCTAGAGAGCCTGGCATATATATACATCGTATACATGTACTTTTATATATATATATACACATATATACACACACACACACACACATATATACATACACACATGTATATACCTGTATATATACATAGGCACATTTATGTGCATGCACACACACAGATATAACTGAGTCCATCTAATTATGTGGACACATAAAACATAGATTTTCCTTTTGTCCATAGATTAAATCCTTCCCCAAGTCAGCCAACCTGCAATAAGCATCTGCACGCACTTGTGTGGTCTGACTTATAATTAGTATGGAAGGTCACTGTCCTTGAAGGCCAGGTTCATTCCTCTCCGTCTTGCCAAACTTTGGCTTATTGGCTTTTGTCTCATCCTAAAGAGGGCTTGAAAGTAAATACCAATGGAATTATTTACATCGTGTTCTCCATGTTCTCTTATATTCCTTTTCAGGAGTTGATTTTCAAATGAAAACTCTCATTGTAGACGGAGAGCGAACAGTACTGCAGCTCTGGGATACCGCTGGCCAGGAGAGGCAAGTGCTTTCCATAATACTTTGGATTCTGCTGAGTTGCACAGACAAGCCTTGTAGGATACTTGGTGGGTTTTGTACTCATATAATTCTGATCGAGCACGTTAGAATTTCAAGAATGCTTGTTTTTTTCCACATCCTTTCCTCCTTCGCTGATCCATCAGTCGTGTGAAGAGGATCTTTAAGCTTCCTTTGAATTGGTGAGCCACTGATAAAAAGAGAATGCCCTATCCTAAGGAGAAAATTTCGGTGAGGCGGCATTCCTGAACGTGGCAACAGTGTGAGGAGCTGCATAGCTGGGGCACCACAGAAGATGGAGAGGAGGACCTGTCAGTTCCCCGGTTCAAGGGCAGGGACACAGACCATTGATAAATAGCAGACTCGCATCTGGCCACAGACAGTACCCTGTCTTTCTTTCACTGCTGATGGCCAGAGCATCAAGCATAGGTTTTAATCATATCTAACTCTTAGGGAACAGACTGTATCCGATTGTGCACCAAACAAGTATGGGGGTACCTGCCGACCTCTGTAACCAGGCACCATTCAGGGTGTTCAGATTCAACGGTGAACAGGTGGACACAGACACCTGCCCACATGGAGCTCATATTTTCTAGCAGCATTTGAAAGATATGTGTGGTTAACATAGCTATTTAAGATCCTGTAAGATACTGCACTTGGTTTAGGACAGATAGGGTGAGGTGCGCTCTTCCCCTGGTGAGCCCCCAACACCCTGTGTGTGTGTCCTGTGGTGTTCCACATGGTTAGTTCTTCTACCACCCACCCACAATACTCCCTACCCACCAGCCAAAAAATAATTTTTCTCTGATGTGCCTCTCCTTCCATCCTTCACACACACCCTTCTGTGTCCCACAGCTGGGTTCTGGTAGTGTGTTGCTGAGGCTGAAATTTTTAGAAATTACGATCTCAACCTTGTCCTGGCTATGCTCTGGGGTATGTAGACTTTCTTGGGATTATTTGGTGGAGAAAATGATTGGCTTTTCTAAATCACTAGCCCAGATTCTTATTCTGTTACCTTTCACCAGGTCATTCTAGGCCTCGGGGATGACTATTTCACAGTAATAGGTTGCCATTAGATTCTCCTCAATTGGGGCTTGTTTTAAAAGGTGAGGGAAAAAAGTGAGCATAAAGGAGATGAAGAATGAGGCAGCACCAAACTGACTGACTGATTAGAACAATTACGTGCTATTCTCTTTTCCAGATTCAGAAGTATTGCCAAGTCTTATTTCAGAAGAGCAGATGGTGTTTTGCTGCTGTATGACGTTACGTGTGAGAAAAGCTTTCTTAATGTACGAGAATGGGTAGATATGATTGAGGTAAGAATTCAAAACAGAGAACCAAAAAATTACATAGGAGAGCTACAGGCTATCTCGGGAAATGCTGTTTCTCTTCTTTGTCAAAACGAACTCAACTACAAGCCACTGATCCAGGCTCTCAGGAAGAAGTGGATGTGAGAAGTGGGGTTCCCAATGGCACTTGGCAGTACTGGTCTCCTCCTCAGTAGCTGGGCAAGTTCCCACAGAGCTAAGGACACTACTAAAGTGAGCTTCTGGGGTGGGGAAGGGGGGCGGGGAACTCCTGAGTTTTCTTTTTTTTTGCGGTAAGCGGGCCTCACACTGCTGTGGCCTCTCCTGCTGCGGAGCACAGGCTCCGGACGCCCAGGCTCAGCAGCCATGGCTCACGGGCCCAGCCGCTCCGCGGCACGTGGGATCTTCCCGGACCGGACCGTGTCCCCTGCATCGGCAGGCGGACTCTCAACCACTGCGCCACCAGGGAAGCCCTGTCTTCATTTTTAAAGGATGGTTTTTCTGACTCTATAATTATTTGCTGACTTTGTTATACAGCAGAAACTAACACAACATTGTAAAGCAATTATACTCCAATAAAGATGTTAAAAAAAAAAAAAGAATCCATACCTAGACACATCATGGTTGAATTGCTAAAAGTCAAAACAAAGAGAAAATGTTGAAAGCAAGAGAAAAATCACTCATTGTGTACAGAGGAACCACAATACAATAATGACATCAGAAACGAGTCCAAAAGGCAGTGAAGTGGCATAATTTCATTGTTTTTGAGGCTCATTTCTTGATGCTGTATCAGGTGTGGTACCAAAGTGGATGAGCGCCTGGATGTTTTTAGGCACCACGAAGAGTCATTTCTCAGTGAGGGCTGCTGCTTCGCTTGTTTAGGAGCTATAAACCTGTTTTTCTAGTCAGGTTGTCTTCTATTCTCATAGCCTGCTCAGGGGGATGTGTCCTTACTGCCCCCTTCGTTTTACAGATAGGGAAATGGAGGCAGAAACAGGAAGAGACTGCCTGATTTCATGCAGCCGGCGAGTGGCCAGGTGGTGGGAGGGACAGAGTCTCAAACTTAACTCTGCCTCTCACATCTTACATTCTGCCAGCCAGCTCCTCTATGAATGCCGGGACAGACAGTGCAACAGTATGCATATGCTGATTTGGGGAGCATTATCCTGAGAATCTGTTAGTTTGAATGACTGCTCCTTGGCTCTTCACAAGAAAAGTGTTGACATTTAGGGCCTTCTGATTTTGCTTTTGTTGTAAGCCAGATAGCAGCAAGTGTGGAACTCTGAGACTCCATTTTTGTCCCATTATAGCTGAGGGAATATTTGTGTGTTTTGTACCTGCGATAATGAAATTGACTTGTAATCACCACTGTTTGAGTGAAAATTATAGAAAATTATGTGGGCACTACAGCCAAATGTAATTCTGGGGTCGCGCCTCTTGAGTTTGGTATTAGTTTGTATAGTGGCAAGGGTGATGGAGTCAGTTTGGACCACCCCTGGCCCTTACAACATCTTATTTAACCTCTCTGAATTTCAGTGTTCTGATCTGGAAATGGGAGAAGGTTTGGCTCCTTTTAGAGATATTTTGAGGTTTAAAGATATTGTCTGTACATCATGTGGCATATAAGGGGCATTCAGAAAGGGTAGCTGTTGTCATCATCAACCTCATAACTTGCCCAATGTTTCATGTATGCACAATTTCTTTCTTTTCTTCATGGTAGGATGCAGCCCATAACAGCATTCCTATCATGTTGGTAGGAAACAAGGCTGATCTTCGTGATGCTGCTGAAGCGGAAGGACAAAAATGTGTCCCAGGGTACTTTGGAGAAAAACTGGCCATGGTAAGAGTAAGAGTGGGTCCAAATTGGGAGGGACCTTTCACTTCTGTCTACATTTGCTGAAGAGGCTGTTTAACAAACTCCACTCTGTTTGATAAGTCTTCTGTCCCTATACAGGCAGAACTCCCAGTGGCCCCTATCCGTCCCATGAATGTAAATAATTATTCCAAGAGTTAAATCCCTTGTGGAGGTAAAACAATCACATGATCATTTTCCCCCACTGAGTACCAGTGAGAAAGAGGATGCAAAATTATTGTGTCTTCCTCCTCACTCTTCCCCAGTTCCTGGAATCCTTCTCTAGTCCTGGAACCTAGGTAGAGGAAGAAGAATGGGTGTCCTGTTTTGAAAAGATGGGTTTGGTTCCAGAGGGTCACTGTGCCAAGGGGCAGCAGATGGTGCAGTGTGTCATCTGGGTAAAGGGGTGAAGAGAATTGGAAGACTCATTCTTTCCTCTACGATTTGTAGTCAGTTGGAATAGTATAAAATTATTTTTGGCTATGCATTTGTACAAAGGATGGACCTCATTTCTGTCCAGATTATTACTGTGGGCAGTGTTTATTCTCTCATTATTATCATTGGGTCAGAATGCTATGTGGCCCTCTTATGACTTGTCTTACCCAAATAAGGAACCAGATGCTCCTTAGGTCAAATATGAAGTTCTTATCATAACAGTCCGATCTGACATCGCTATCATTGTTGTCTGTCATCAGCTTGAAAGGACTGCTCTATAACATATACATGTGAACTTTAAAAAGAAGTTTCCATTCCACTATTCTAAGTTGGAATTGTTTCTTGTTTTAAATTTTAGAACTGTGAGCCAAATATGATAAACATCAAAACTAGGCAGTGAAATATAGAAGAGATCCATTCAACACATATTTAATTGTATCCACCATGTGAAAAAGCACTTCATTGTGAGCTGAGCAAAGGGCAGAGAACAAAGGAAACCGTCCTTGTCCTCACGTAGTTTACTGTCTGGGGAAGACAGATGTTAAACCCACGAAATCCACATATTCCCCTAGAGAGCTCATAATTCCTGGCCACATGCCAATTTTATTCCCTCCCCCCCAGTTTCTCAGATTTCCCAAGGTTTGCTTATTTATTATGCATCTCATGTCCTCCACCCTCCTGCATCCTCAAAGGCCATCTCTATTTCACCCTATAACATCCTGGCTATGAAATTCAGCAGCAGCACTACCCATTTCTACTAGAAATACATTCATTTGGGGTATTTTTTAGATTTTCTATGGATTTGGGGGCTCATGGGTAAAGGTTTCACGGTAGTCTTTCCCCATTGTTTGGTTCTTCCTTCTCTCCCTGCTCCAGAGCACCCATCACATCTTGCCCGTATCCCACACAGGACTGTGTTGCCCACACCCAGCCCCACAGCGCACATAATTCTCCTTTCCTAAAGGAAACTGTCTCCAGCTGTTAGACAAAGACACCCAAAAATAACCTCATCATTTACATCTGCGGCAAGTGCTATGCTGGAAAAATACATGCCTCAAGAGGTTTTACAGTAGGAAGACCTAATACCAACTTTTCAGAGTTAGAAAACACTTAATCTTAACTTCAAGGGAGGATTACCTAAAAATCTAGAAGGTAGGTAAAAGTCAGCCTGGGGAAAGAGTTACTAGGGATACAGGATAACCTAGGTAGTGGTAACAGCAGGTGAAAAGGTCCTGAGGTGGGAGGAAATTTGGAGTGTTGGGGAAATAGAGGGACGGCCAGGGTAACATGAGCACTGTGAGTGAGGGAGAGTGGTGGCAGGTAAAACTGGGAGGTTGGCTGGGGCCACGTACAAGCTAGGCCTTGTCGGCCAGGTAAGCATTCCAACATTGCTTGAGAGGGATGGGAAGCATCGAAAGGTCTGAAGCAGGAGAGTGATATGATCAGTGATTGTATGTATAACCACTGGGAGGTTAAGTAATAGACTAGAAAATGTCCATTGGTTTTAGCAACACAGAGGCTGCTGAATCTTGATAGGAAAAGATGATAGATTGAAGGGGGGGTGGGATGTGTGTTAGCTGCCAGCCAAAAGGAGACATATTTTTGATGGACATTTGATTCCTAAGTGGTTACCTTAAGCTATCATTTTTCTCTCTCTCAAATTATTTGATAGAGAACATTTGGTAGTATGTGTGACACTTGGATATAAGAGCCTTAAACCATGAAATTTTGTATTGTGGGATTTTTTTTTTTTTGGATGCAAAATAAAAATCTCTGACTAGGAACTGTTCCTGGAATAAGTAGGCTCAAACCTGTTTTTTTTTTTTAAAGTCTTGAAACTCAATCCAATTTCTTAACTATTAGTTTTAGCATACTCAACAGGGCAATATTTTTATTTTATTTTATTGGTTTTAAAAGCGAACATTCCAGGAAACCTAATCAAAGCCTTCATTTAATGGTATATATATGTTTTTTACAGACCTATGGGGCATTATTTTGTGAAACAAGCGCCAAAGATGGTTCGAATATAGTGGAAGCTGTTCTCCACCTTACTCGGTAAAGTTTTGCCTTATATTTGGAAAACTGGATGTAGGATTGAATTTTCACTTAGCTGTTGTATGTGTCAAATTTCTTGACCATAATGTGAATCTACATGGGAAAACACTCTTGTCTTTCAGTAGTGGCTGGAGAAACAAACATAGTTTTTATAAAAAACTGGTATGCTGCTTGTTCACTGTGAACATTGGCAAAATACCTCTACTGCCAAACAAAGCAGGTGCATCTGAGGTGTCACTGACATTTCTGCAAAATGTGCCCACAAAGCTAATAGTTGACGTGTGTGAATCACTTCTAGGAACCAGACTTTAAACACAGGAGACTATTATGAATATAACTATCTATTATATTATGACATTTTCCAAGGTAAAGGAAAAAGAACTCAACAAAACAAACTGTATATCATGCCAGTTGGAAGCACTTTGTTTACATTATTTAACCCAGGTAATTATTAAGCTAAGGCAATGGTGTTAATAATATATAACATTTTGGGATGTGGATTAGAATGAAAATTGCATCATTGAGGAACTTGGTTTTAACTGTATTTTAATCCTTGCAGTATTCTTAGGAAATAACAGTGTTTTCTGCTGGATTTACTTCTTCTGCCTAGTTTTCTGCCACAGATGAAAAAATGATTCTTTGCTGATCTAAAGGGATTCAATACGCCCCCAAAAAAGAAAGAAAAAATATAAAAATGTGCATTAACAAAATCCAGCCAATGATCCTTAATTGCTGACAAAGCAAAAACATAATTTTAGGCAAGTAGAGATTTGTGAGATCATTTGTGAGATTCTGATTTTATAAGAATCTTAACTTTAGTACAGTAAGGGGCTCCGTGCTACCTTAGCTTCAGGCAGGGAGTGCTGAATTGCTGCCTGGGCTGAGCAGGAAAGGATGCTGCAGGCCAGGTCCTCCGCATGGCTGCTGGCTTCTGCCCAGCACATTGGAGGACTGTAGTGTCAGGAAGCTCAAAGTCCAACCTTAAATCTACCCCGAACAGCTGTGGAGTCTTGACTAAGTCCCTGTCTTCCTTTAGGCATCTCTAATCTGTACAATGAGGGAAGGGGCTAAAGAAAATGATCCCTAAGGCCCCTTCTAGTTCTGACAGTCTATGATTCCATATATAATAATAGCTTGGACTCTACTGAATAACATAATCACTATTTAACGCGGAATTGTCTTGTGGGGTCATATTACAGTTAAATGACTCCAAATTGCCCTGGTCACACCCAGAGTGCAGAATCGATCCTCTTTATTATATCATAAAGATAGGAGAGCCGACGACAGCCTTTTCCCCTGGTGCTCCAGCTGGCATGTTGGGTCAGCCCAGCAGCCTCCCTGTTTACAGTGTAGCTTCTTTACTTAAAACACCTGTGTGGGGCTTCCCTGGTGGCGCAGTGGTTGAGAGTACGCCTGCCGATGCAGGGGACACGGGTTTGTGCCCCGGTCCGGGAAGATCCCACATGCCGCGGAGCGGCTGGGCCCGTGAGCCACGGCCGCGGAGCCTGTGCTCTGCAATGGGAGAGGCCACAGCAGTGAGAGGCCTGCGTACCGCAAAAAAAAAAAAAAAACCTGTGTGCAGGAGCATTCTGATAACAAGGTCACTTCTTGTGAATCACTTATCAAGGAGCTTTTTAAATTGTTGCTATTGCATTATGGGCTGGTTTGAGGCCTCTAGGTTTGTTATGTTAACAATGTGTTAAACAGGAAAATTATAAATAAACCAAACATGTAAAGACTTTAATTTGCTTTATACTGTGTCATCAGATTGCTTGTCAAAATACCCAAGTCTTAAATAAAAATGGTATCGTTTCCGCAAGTGAAATTACCACTTTAAAAAGTTTTACAGCTTTCAGAATGTTATGTATAATAGTAACTCCCCTTCAAACCATGTTATGTCATAAAACTTGAACTAGAACAGTTTATGGGTTTGCACTGTCTGAAACAGTATTTGTTTTTGAAGGAAGGCCATAAATGTTTGGTTAACAACCTGAACTCCTCTGCTTTTTCTTGGAAAACCCTGTCTATCCCAGGAAAAGTTTCTCCTAGAAATGCAGTTTCCCTGTAGGGCTGATAGACATTCATTCCAACCATTGTCCACTGGTAAGTAAATCTGCCATCACTAGAGCCACAGGCTTTAAACATTTTTCAACAGATTCAAGTACAACAGGCATTAAACTGGTCAATGGCCTAAAATTTGAGAAAAACACGAAAAGCTCGGGCTGATGTATCAGTTCAGCGCCATTGCTGAGCCCATTGGGGATAAATCTGTCCATAAGATTGAGTCATTTAAAATGCAGTTGTTAAGTACATGGCAGTTTGGGGTGAGGTAATTTAATTTTCCCAGCCTTAAACCTGTTTTAGATGTTTGGAATTATATCTTCCTGATTTCCTTAAAGTGGGAGATGCTTGCATCTTTGGTAGATTAAAGAAACTGAAGGCCAGGTGAACAATATGGGTACCTATTTTTTCTCCCTTAATATTTGCTTTCAATGTTCAGTAATGTCTGCATTATTATCATTTCTGCTCAGTATGAAAGCCCTGTAGAGATATCAGGTTATGTAAGATAGGCTGTGCAATTTAACATTAGAGAAAAAAAAGAAAACAAAATACATGACCAGGCAGCCATATGATATGTAATTTACAGAGGCCTTTTAGACTTTCCAGAAGGGAGAGATGTGAGTTGTCTTGTGAAGATGCTATGTTTACTAAACCCATTGTACAGATAAGAAAATTGAAAATTAGAATGCTTCATCAGCTTGCTCAAAGTGACACAGTACTAAATGGCAAAATTGGGACTTTTCACTACTCTGAATCTCTGGCTTGCCTTTTAAATGTTGGTAATCTCAGGATTCTATTCTGCACTCTCTTCCTCTTACTCTTTCTCTCTCTACCTAATGTCTTCCACCACCATGGTTTCTAGAACTGTGTCTAGAAGGTGACTTCTAATTTCTGTATTTTTAACTCCCATCTTTTTTTAAAATTCCACAACTATATTCCCACCCACCAACAAATGAAAATTCCATAGGCATGACTGATCCAACATATCTAAACCCTAATGTGTTCATTTTTCTTTAAAATTGTTCCTTATTCTATACTCCGGTTCTCAGGAAACTACTAACATTATAATTGAAAAAGAGTAACCTAGAGTCAGTCTTGACTCCTTCCTCTTTCTTCATCATCTGCCTCTAGTGGGTTCTGGGGCCCTACTGATTCAGTGACCTCTCTGCAATCTTCCTTCAATCCCTCCCCGCCCCCACCCTGTTCTGCTTCAGGCTTCAAAATTTCCTACCCCGTTTAGTGCAAGAGGGACCTAAGTTTCTGCCTCAGAGTTTCTCCAGCATCAGTTCATCTTCCACCCTGTAATCAGGGTAATCTCTGTAAATAAAAATCCAATTAAGACCTTCTTGCTTGCACCCCACATTGGTGCCCTACCTACAGCATAGAGTCCAGCCTCCTTAGCAAGTGGCTAATGGTCCCCCAGAGCCCAGTTCACCTACCTTTTTATTTGCATCTCTTATCTTGCTTCCCAAATGAATGATAATCTATAGACACAGCAAACTTTGCTTCCGGTCATAGCCAAGTTCTTTTATGCCTCTTTGCCTCTATACATGCTATTCCCTGCACCTGGAATCTCTCTTCCTCATTAAATGACAGTGAATTCCTATCCCACCAAGAGGTCGGCTCCACTGTGCTTGTGTGTTAGCGGCTCTCGGGGACCTGGTAATGATTTATTTAGAAGACATCTGGCTTTCTCTCAAAGCTCACTAGTTGAGAGGGACTCCCCTGGTAGTCCAGTGGTTAATACTCCATACTCCCAATTCCGGGGGCCCAGGTTCGATCCCTGATCAGGGAACTAGATCCCGCATGCCACAACTAAAGATCCTGCATGCTGCAACTAAAAACATCCTGCATGCTGCAACTAAGGATCCCCTATGCCACAAGGAAGATCCCGTGTGCCACAACTAAGACCCGGCACAGCCAAATTTAAAAAAAAAAAAAAAAAATTTACAATTAAAAAAAAAAGCTCACTGGTTGAGGAGCCCAGAGTTTGGCATAAATCGGACATTTGTTGAATGACCAAATGGTCAAGATTTTGCATTTGGGAGTTTGTATTAGTTTTATATTGTCACTGTAACAGATTCCTACTAGCCTAGTGCTTTAAGCAATAAAAATAATAGTTCTGGAGGTCAGAAGTCTGAACCAAGTCTTACAGGGTGTTATGGGGTTGAACTGTGTATCCTCCTTCTTTTCCTGAGTCTTTATTTCTTATCTGTGAAGGGAAGACATTGATGCTCACCTGTTACCTGTCAGCATGTGTGTGTGTTGTGTGTATTAAATAAGGACTATGTGAAAACATGTAACATAGCATTTATTAACTAGTCTCCAGCAAGAACCAGTTACCCTTTTGTTTCCTACTCACAGAGCAGTGGTTTTCAAAGGTTAGCACATATCAGCTCCTTTTGGGGCTGTGCTGACCAGTTTAGTAGCCACTAGCCACCTGAAGTGTGGCTAATCCAAGCTGAGATGTGCTGGATGTATTAAATAAATACTGGATTTTGAAGACAGTATAAAAATTGTATTCAGACTATACTACAAAGTTACAGTAATCAAGACAGTATGGTACTGGCACAAAAACAGAAATATAGATCAATGGAACAGGATAGAAAGCCCAGAGATAAACCCATGCACATATGGTCACCTTATCTTTGATAAAGGAGGCAGGAATGTACAGTGGAGAAAGGACAGCCTCTTCAATAAGTGGTGCTGGGAAAACTGGACAGGTACATCTAAAAGTATGAGATTAGATCACTCCCTAACACCATACACAAAAATAAGCTCAAAATGGATTAAAGACCTAAATGTAAGGCCAGAAACTATCAAACTCTTAGAGGAAAACATAGGCAGGACACTCTGTGACATAAATCACAGCAAGATCCTTTTTGACCCACCTCCTAGAGAAATGGAAATAAAAACAAAAATAAATTTTTTTTATTTGACCTAATGAAACTTCAAAGCTTTTGCACAGCAAAGGAAGCCATAAACAAGACCAAAAGACAACCCTCAGAATGGGAGAAAATATTTGCAAATGAAGCAACTGACAAAGGATTAATCTCCAAAATTTATAAGCAGCTCATGCAGCTTAATAACAAAAAAACAAACAATCCAATCCAAAAATGGGCAGAAGACCTAAATAGACATTTCTCCAAAGAAGATATACAGACTGCCAACAAACACATGAAAGAATGCTCAACATCACTAATCATTAGAGAAACGCAAATCAAAACTACAATGAGATATCATCTCACACCAGTCAGAATGGCCATCATCAAAAAATCTAGAAACAATAAATGCTGGAGAGGGTGTGGAGAAAAGGGAACCCTCTTGCACTGTTGGTGGGAATGTGAATTGGTACAGCCACTGTGGAGAACAGTATGGAGGTTCCTTAAAAAACTACAAATAGAACTACCATATGACCCAGCAATCCCACTACTGGGCCTATACCCTGAGAAAATCATAATTCAAAAAGAGTCATGTACCAAAATGTTCATTGCAGCTCTATTTACAATAGCCCGGAGATGGAAACAACCTAAGTGCCCATCATTGGATGAATGGATAAAGAAGATGTGGCACATATATACAATGGAATATTACTCAGCCATAAAAAGAAACGAAATTGAGCTATTTGTAATGAGGTGGATGGACCTAGAGTCTGTCATACAGACTGAAGTAAGTCACAAAGAGAGAGACAAATACCGTATGCTAACACATATATATGGAATTTAAGAAAAAAAATGTCATGAAGAACCTAGGGGTAAGACAGGAATAAAGACACAGACCTACTAGAGAATGGACTTGAGGATGTGGGGAGGGGGAAGGGTAAGCTGTGACAAAGCGAGAGAGAGGCATGGACATATATACACTACCAAACGTAAGGTAGATAGCTAGTGGGAAGCAGCCGCATAGCACAGGGGGATCAGCTCGGTGCTTTGTGACCGCCTGGAGGGGTGGGATAGGGAGGATGGGAGGGAGGGAGACGCAAGAGGGAAGAGATATGGGAACATATGTATATATATAACTGATTCATTTTGTTGTAAAGCAGAAACTAACACACCATTGTAAAGCAATTATACTCCAATAAAGATGTTTAAAAAAATTGTAAAATAGCTCATTAATATTTTTATTGGTAGCATGCTAAAATGATATTTTTGTAGTACTGAGTTAAATAATATATGTTAATAAAATTAATTTCACCTATTTCTCTTTACATTTTTTACTGTGGCTGCTAAAGAATTTTAAATTACATACGTGAATTACATTCTATTTCTATTGAACAGCGTTGCTGTGCTGGGAATATGCCAATTCCCAGGATCTACTGCTTTGTAACAAGCCACCCAAAATGTAGTCGCCTAGAACAAGACCACTTTTTATTTTTTGAAATTACCAGAAGTGACTGGATCTCACTGGAGGGTCCGTGACTGCTCTCCCTCGGGCGTCTCATGCATTTGCGGTCGTGGACACTGCTGTGGCTCGGTCTGATGTCTGCGGCCAGGGGGCTCCTCCCTGTGGCATCTCAGCCCCCTGGACCTCTCTGCTGCCCTCTCTCCAGTGAGGAACACTGGGCTTCGTAAATGGCAGCTCAAAATGGTCAGGCCTTATTAATGCCTGGCTTGGTAGTTTTAGCACACCATTTCCTCGCCATTCTATTGGTCTGAGCAGTCACAGAGCCGGTGCTGACCATGGGGGAGTGACACAAGCTTCACCACTTAATGGGGGGCACCAGACACTGACAGCGGAGGCAGAACTCTTGGGGGTTGTCTTGGGGACAAGCTGTCACACTCTCCTTACTCACAGAGTTTGCCATTCAGCTTGTCTAAGGTGGGACTTCAGGATGTGTGTATTTCACAAGCATCCCCAGGGATAGGAGACTTCCCTAGGGGGCTTTCATAAGATCATGGAGATCTTTGGTCCAGTGTTGCCTCTAGCAGTTATTTCTAAAAGAAATTTAGGAAGAGGCAAAAGGAAGACATTTTTTCTGGATTTTAACCATCTGTTGTTATCTCCACGATCTTGTATAATTACAGAATGGTTATAAAGTCAATGTTAATGTTAAGCCTTAGCTGGGGGTGGGAGCCAACAGGTTCCAGAGTCCTAAGGAGTGACCTGTGCGTGTGCAGACTATAAGCCATGCAAAACCACAGGAGAGAGCAAGAATAGTCTGTGTGTGTGCATGTGAGTGTGTGCACGTGTATAGGCACCTGGGCGTGTGTGTGTGTGTGTGTGCGTGCGTGCGTGCGCGCGCGCGCATGCATGAGTGTGTGGCCTGGTACTGAGAATGTGAGCACTGGAGCCCACCTGTGTGGCCACTTCTCCAGCTGTGTAACCTAAGGGAAATTTCTTAACTTTTTTTTGCCTTTTTTTCCTCACATAAAATGGGGCACAACAAAATCATATAGTTGTTGTGAGGATTAAATAGGTCAACACCTACAAAGCACTTAGAACACTGTCTGGATGGCACACAGCAAGTGCTCAGCAGTGCTCTTTTATTTCCAGAGAGTTGTTTATGGTTCAGTTTTATACCTCAGTAATCTCCTTTCTCTCTGTGTCTCTCTCTCTCCCTCCAGGGAAGTGAAAAAAAGAACTGATGAGCATGACAGCAAATCCATTACCAATCTGAGTGGGACCAGTTCCAAAAAGTCAACCCAGATGAAGAATTGTTGCAATGGTTAAATCCAAAAGATCCTTGGCCCACGAAGCCTTCATTCCCAGAGTACTGAATGTCCGTGACTTATCTGCTTCCTACATGGAGTGGTACGTCCTACAGGCCCTGTCGTATGGAGAGTTACAGTGTGGGAAATCTGAACTGTGCTCTCAGGTCCCTCCAGAACCTCGGCTCTTTTTTGCTATGTTTCAATGAGTGATTTGGGCCCCCTGGTTAAATATACCTGTCTTATCCTTACAAAGTCTTAATAGATAGTGTGTAAATGTTTTTAAAGGGGTTAAAAAAAAAAAAAAAGCACATGCTCAGATCAGAGCTATAGAAGAAATTCACTGACGTAATTAGGTTCATGTGGTAAATAACTTATGACATTTACTTCCAATATTCAATACTAGCAAACTAATAAAAGGGGGTTACCATCCTAGCTTTGCTGTAAACTAGCCTTGTGGTCTCAGACGTGTTGCCAACCCACATTACATCCATTTCCTCATCTGTAAACAAGCAGCTTATAGCCTTTCAGGCCTAGGCCCTCTCAGCTCTGTAGCTCTTTTAAGGAGTGAGAAGGAGAGCATGATGGCCCACAGTTAATAAGGACTCTGCTTGTCTGTACTTTTAATTTTTATTTTTTTATTTATTTTTTTGCCATACGCGGGCCTCTCACTGTTGTGGCCTCTCCCCTTGCGGAGCACAGGCTCCAGACGCGCAGGCTCAGCGGCCATGGCTCACTGGCCCAGCCGCTCCATGGCATGTGGGATCTTCCCGGACCGGGGCACAAACCCGCGTCCCCTGCATCGGCAGGTGGACTCTCAACCACTGCGCCACCACGGAAGCCCTGTCTGTACTTTTAAAATATTGGGGTATTAATTTTTCTCACTTCTTGTACAAGAACAGAATTTGAGAAAAAATGGTAATGTTTTAAGCTCCAGTGGAGACAGAAAAATCTATTTTTTATATATAAAGAAAGAAAACAAAATAAGTGTTTTGGGGGACAAAAATAGTTTGTATATAAAAGAGGGTATTTTTTAATCTCAGAATACTTATAAAGTCAATGGTTTGAATTCACTGTTAAAAATTCTAATGAAAAAATATAAAGCGACATGCAACTGAAAATACAATGCCCAGGAAAGTTGTCACACTTCACTTAAAAAAAAAACACCAGCAAGAGACTGCCAGGGGCTGGTAAAAGGGAGGAATTGAGAGTGACTACTAATGGGCTATGGTTGCTTTGCGGGATGATGAGAATGTTCTGGAATTATATTGTGGTAATGTTGCACAACTTGGTGAATATACTAAACCCCACTAAACTGTATACTTTAAATGGTGAATTTTATGGTATGTGAATTGTATCTCACTCAAAAAATACACTAGTATTGATTTAACATTTTGCTGAATGAAAATATGCATGCTCAAACCTCCCCATGGTTTACCCATGGTTTAAGAGTATAATCTCCAGAAAAACGCAAATCCCCTAACTCCCTGGTTGCCAGCATTCTCCTCCTTAAATAATGAACAGTGAAAGAAATGTTACATGTAGTTTCGGAAAATCACCTCTTTTGAAGAGGAATTGTGGTTAGGGTACAGGTAACTCAGAGTCCTTTGTTTCAGGTGATTAGGGACTCATCCTCACCAACAGCCTGATAGGTTTTGCCCTCCTAGAAGCCGTACTGCCTCCCAGACTTCCCCACTGAAATGTCTCCAAAAGCCAAAGGAGTCAGTACCTGACCCCAGGGTGGGTCAGCAAGGCATGCTCTTTGGTTTTTGGTTTTGGTTTTCAGTGGCCTGAACCAGCTAAGTTATTCCCAACTAGAGTCTTGAACTTACCTTTGTTCATAGGTCCAGGCCCCAAGTAGCCTGCTGAAAAAACTTAAATAATAGCTCTTATTTATTGTAATACATAAGCTAAAAACATCCCTCTTGTAGAATTAAAACAATTCTATTTATGATTTTTATGATCATGTTAGCACACAGAGATTATAATTAGCCACAACGTCCGTTTAGCTTTTCAAAGTGTGCCTTCTCTCTACTGGTGAGATCTAGTTCGGTTTGTTTTTTGTTTTTTTTTTTTTTTTTTACTGGAAAGTTGGTTCTGTCCTCAACAACTCTACCATGGATTCCTGTTTTCTGTTTTTTGGTCCCAGGAGAAAAAAAAGTTTACATTTTTTACCAAAAAGAATGCCTTGCTGGTGGGGAATTGTCAAACTGAACCAGGGAGGGATGGTTATTTTTGTGCCATGGTGTGATGAAAGTTTTGCCACTGCTGTTTGCCTAGGTGGCATCTATGGAGCCTAGGTTAGAATAGGCCTGACACCTATGTGTTGATATATGGTACTCAAGTTTAGGTGTTTGGTGCAATTGCACAAAACTGTGTTGGTATACATGTTATTGTGTTGTCTTTATTTATTTTCCCACAAAGTGTCTATATTTGTCTTACAATCTGTATATAATAGTATACCTTTGATACAGAAGTATTATCTTGGTCTTTGCTTCTGGGTTGTACAGCCAGTGCACCCAACTTGATTAGATTAGATAGGTGCCTGTGATTAACAAAGCAATCATCTTTAACTAATTGATCCTGAATAGATATTTTTGCAACAAAATCCAAATTAGAGACTTATAGCTCCATTAGAGACTTACAGTTAGCAATCTTGTTTAAAGAAAAGCTACTTATAGCTCTTTCAGTTGCCTTGCTAGGAAACCAAGATTATTACTAACATTTGACTTCATGAAGGTGTTCTCAAATTTAGAGTATATTTTTGGTAAGAACAAAAATAACTAATGTTTTTAAATTGAACTTAATTTGCTACACTTGCATAGTTCTATGCAAGTAACTCACCTTGTCTCAATTTTTCCTTGGAGAGCTTTTAAAATCACAGTTAAACTACACTCTTTTTATGTATCCTGACACAATGGATAATATTTTAGTTTTGTCATGGAAAAGAACATTGGCTATGGAGACATTTTTCACTGTTAACTTTTAGCCTCATGCATTTTCATAATTTATTTTTTCCACTTGCTGCTTTATATGACATATGTGACATTTGATTATTTAATACTAAATATGATTTGCATGAAGCCAAAGCGTACAACCCTCTTGCTGAAGATAAAATTGAGTTTAAAGATATTTATTTTCATATTTGTACAGTGATCGGCTTCAGAGTCACGTTTTTTGTGGGCTTTTATTGTATATGTGTATGAGAAATTTCATATGTATATATTAAGAAGGCCTCTGAGTACTGAATAATTATTTTATGATTTTGATTTACATGGTTGACATTTTCATGGTATCGGCTATATTTCGTTTATACTGTTTATTTCTCTTCAAACCATTAATAATTATCCCGTAAAGTGTAATTTTTATAGCAATGCAAATGTCTAAGGAACTACAAATATTTTCTACATCATAAATTCAATAAAGCATGCTTGCTTTGGCCTTCTGGTGTTTCCTTCAGCTTTGCTGCAGGCATCGCTGAAGTAATTTTAGTCCTACGATGTGCCTACATGAAACCCTGCCTCTAAAACACTGGCCTGGGCAGCTGGCTGAGAGAGAAAAGGATGAACACATGGTGTGTGGTACTGTGGCACATCATGTCATCTCGGCCAGCGGGGCTACAGGTCGACCAGCTTGGGGTGTGACAGCCAGCAACAGTAAGGCTTTCGCAGAAAAATTTCAGGACGTGCTCTGGCAGTTCTCATGACCTCAGGGGTTAGGCCCCTCCTCTGACACCCCTGCGTGGCCCCCCACCCTGCCTAGCTAACTCCGCTCATCCTTCTGCTTTAGTTTAAACATCACTTCCTTCAGGAAGTTTCCCTTCTCAACCCCAAACCAGGATGAGGCTGCCTGCTTTCACCTGTAGAGCCCCCTTCCTAACTGGTCAGCATCCTTATTGCCCTCATACTTGTTTAACTAGACATAGCCTCTGAGCTTTATCCCTCTTGTCTGCTGCTGCCTCCCCTCTGCTATACACAGTGCTTGAATGGGAAATCAAAGAATTAACTGTTTAAAGGCAGGCTTTGCAGAGTTTCTGCAGACACACATACACAGAGACATACATACACAATACACAAGGACAGTATAAATAAGAGGCAACATATTTTGGTGGCCACAGGTCTGAGCTCTGCAGCCAGCCTGCCTGGGTTTGAACCTGGCCTCATGTACCTACTAGTCGCTAACTGTGAATAAGGGGCTTAATCTTTGTGTACCCCAGCTTCTTCATTGGTAAAATAAGGGTGACAACAGTACCTTTCTCATGGAGTGGTTGTGAGGACTAAATGAGTGTATGTATGGAAAGGGCTTAGAATAGTACCTGGCATTTTGATCACCCTCAGTGAAAAAAGAAAAACTTTTGAGGCACCACTGATCCCATTGGTCTTGCTCAGGGCCCTGGGTACTACCATCAATATGACAGAACTCCCGAAATTTACCAGATTACTTTGAGGAATGGGGCATTGTAGAGGATTCACTTGGACATAAGTTCATTTACCTCCCACGTATATTCTTGGTATTTCATTAGGCACAAAGTTGGGGTATCATATAGGACAGAATATTCTGTAAAGAGTAGATTAAAAGAGAAGGAAATCATTGAGAGAAAAATGAGGGCCTGAAAGTTAGAATGGAAAGTTGTGAATGGAGTCCTTATAAGCGTATGCTCTCCGTTTATTAAGGGGTGACTGGATGAAGTAGTTGAAAGGACGAAGAATGTAACAGAGCTCTGACTGGGCTTTCAAATCTAAATGACAGTAAAAATGGTGGTGGGTATTGGGGTTATTTAAATGGAAACTAACCTTTATACTATGACCAATAGCCTGTTGACAAGGATTTCCTGTGTATATATCCAAAAGTCCACAGGATGGGAATGAATCTCCAACAAAGCATATTGTTTTGCAAGCCGTAAAATAAAAAATAACATCTTTTCTTTCCAGATCTAGACATTAAGATGTTTTCATAGCTGAAAATGGAAAATAGGCACAAATGCTTCAACTTGAATTACAGGTTAAGCTAAATTTTCAAGTGCAAAATTCTACGAATAATTACCCAGTTTTAAATTTTTTTCTGCATATCAGGTTTATTTGTGAATTTATATTTCTTAAATTTCTGTAGAATGGGAATTTAGTTGTAAGGCCCTTTAACTCGTGACCTCTCAGGCTGGCAGTTCAGGAACCATGTTTCGTGGTATTTGACATACATTTTTATAGAGTCCCTGACTGTCCTTAGGATTTGAGCTTTCTGAAAATTTCTCAATCCCAGTTTTCTGGCACATCTTCCCACTGCTGTGCAGCAGGGTAGAACTCAAGAGCTGGATAAAGATCTCTTCAGAGGAAGTTCTGAGTTCCAGTGTACTTTTAGGAGTAAAACTAATGCTCTTTAATTCGCCACAAATATCTTCTCTTCTTGATCAGTCATTTCAGAAACAGATATATTTACTCTTAGATAATATCCAAAAATTTCTTAACATGACCCCTCAGGCCCTCTGTGATCTGACTCCTAACTGTTCCTTTGCTAATTCAGTTATGTTTATTGAGCCTGACTGTCATGGGTGCAATTCTAGACCCAGGGGATGCACAGTGAGTAAGATCTGAAGCCGACTGCGTTCTGGTGGAGGCTGACAACAAACTTGTAAACAAATAAAGATCCACATTCTGCCTCCTCCCCCTCTTTCTCCACCCCAAAGTCCCCAGTCGGGCACAGGAAACTGTCCCTCCGTCAAGCCTTGCTCTCTCCCCTCCAGCCCTTTACTCAGCTCCACTCTCTGCCTGGAACACCACTCTGTCTGCTCTCGTCATCTGCTTGCCCAACTCCTGTCTGTCCTGCACATCTCATTTCAGAGACCGCTTCCTCCCAGCAGCTCTACCCAACCCTGGGGTCTGAGCTAGAGCCTCTCCCCCATGATTTCTACCCCCAATGCCCATGGTAGACTTGGAGACTGCATGTCTCACCAAGATGAGCAGGTTACCTGTGTGCCTGGCATGCTGGATGATTTCTGTCTCCTGCAGCCCTTTAGACTTTACTGAGTGGGGGTAACCTTTCCCCACTCTCAGTGCACACTTCAGCAGCCTCATGACTTAAGATTCCTCTAGATCAGGGTCTCAAGGGTTTTCTTAATGTCACAGACTCCTCTGAAGCTGAGGAGCCCCTTGGAATAATGTTTTTAAATGAATAAAATGAAATACATAGGATTATTAAGGAAACCAATGATACTGAAAGACTGTTCCCAGTCACAGATACCAATAATCCTATTGGGGTTTGTTGCTAGCATTTTATATTAAATGAAATGCTAAATTCCAATCAGAGTTTAGTAAAAAAATAAACATGTAATTTTTTCCCATTCAAGGTAGAAATATAGATTTTTACCCATAGACCCAATGGGTCCATGGCCCTAAGTAAGAACCCCTGCCCTGGGTGAGAAGCTGCAAACATAGTATATTCAGAAGAGAATTCCCACATAGTAATCAAAACTCCAAGCTTGATTTAGTGGTATTAGTCCTCTCCCTGATCCAGTTCAGTTCTGCTTCAGCCTGGAAGCTCGCTGTGGGAAGCGGGGATTGGTCCCCCTGCTCTGTCCTACATCCCTGACTACCACTTACTGGTGATACACTCCCCTCCAGGTTCCAAGCAAGGGGAGCATGATGTTAACATTATAGATGCTGTTTTATATGTTAGCAAGCCAAATCTCACAGAAGAAAAAGAATGCATGTGGCCAATTGTTCTTGACCATCAAGTGTGCTGAAGTTTAAGGATAAAATGTGGTCCTTGCAGGAATGTGTAGTAATCCACCTCCTGCCTGTATAACTGCAGCTCTGAAACTAGTCTGATTTAATCATCCCTCTTATAGCCATGAATATGCGCTGAGGAAGTAAGAAAGGTTAAAGATTGAGGATAATTGGGTTAAGAAGCAGAAATAGTGAATGTTGTCTGGGGTGAGATGGCATAGCATTTTTCTCCTCTCTAAAACCCCACTGAAACTAGAATCAAATGGGTTTTTCTTTTAAAGATACAGAGCCACAAAGGCAGAAGACAATAGGAACAAAATAATGAAGCTGGAGAGTAGATGGAAAACTTGGAACCGAGTTAACAACCTAAGAAAGCTGAATTCTAAGCTAGTGGGGGAAAGCAGAGAGCAATCTAGGTTTACATTGCCAATTTCCCAAAGGCAGAAGCACGTACCTCTGGAACTGGGAGTATAAGGGAAGGTGGGGTGAAAGTAGTTTGAGAAGCAGTTTTATCCTTAAATATTGTTCTCTCATGCTACGCCACTACTACTCTGACCAAAGTCTGGAGATGTATTTTCTGGAGTAAAACAGAGGGATGCTAGATTGGGGGCTATATAAGGCACGGTTGAGTGTGTTGGTACTGTTCAAAAAGCAGGGGAGTTAAATGACAATATGTAATCTGAGCGCTCAGTGCTAAAAGCTAATACTACCCACTCAGCTTTCAGAACACTGATGCTTTTATCTTCCAGAGATTGAAAGACTTTTCCCTGGAGTAATGACCAGATAAGAGGAAAGACCTTTTCTAAGAAATGCACCCTACCTCCATCACCCTACAGTAAAGTTCAAAGTTGGCAAGTCGCTCCCATCACTCAGAACTTTCAATCAGGATGTTAGCTCCCCTGAACACCTGAAGGATCACTGGATTTTTGTGGAAAGGTTCTAACATGGAAAACAGAGACCAAATAAAACAGGAAAAATATCAACTTAGGGAAACAGAGCTTATGCAGAGAAAAAAATCTATCATTAATATATTTAGAGAGATAGACAAAACTACTGCAGCCATGAAACAAGAACAAGATACTATCAATAAGGAACATTCATAAATCAAAAATAAGATCTTAGGAGTTCAAAACATGACAGCATAAGTTTACAAAAAAGTAAACAATATAGAGTTTGAAAGACAGATTTGAGGAGTCTTACAGAAAGAAAAGTGCAAAGAAAGAGAAACCAGGAGAGGAAGGAAGTCCAATATCCAAAAATAGCTCTTACAGAAGGAGACAACAGAGAAAGCAAGATAACACAATCAAATGTCAAAAGCAATTGACAGACTCTCCCCTCTCTGCTCCCTGTTGGTTATTGGTTAGATCTTTCTGGAGAACTCACCTGGGAGGCTGCTGTAGCTCTCTTGCCTATATCCCACTTCCACTGCCTAACAGCTGCATGGAATGAATGACACCTGGAATGAAGATCACAGCAGGACATGGAGAGGGGCTTGTCCCCCACCCCCAAGGGTAGGCAGGGACAGAAGCAGAGAGGACGACCATGTAGATGGGGGTCTGAGTACCTGGGACAGAAGCTGGGATGTTCCTAACCAGGGCAGGTAAGGGAGAAAAGCCAATCTGCTTTGCACTCAAAGGAGCTTAGAGCCAGGAAGCCAACTCAAGGTCCAATACTTTTGGAGGAAGGAGCTGAGTAAATCTCAGCTGCAATCTGTTTGCCCATAAAAGAGCAGTGGGTTTAGCATTGAAGCTTCTGGGAAAGAACCACAAACACAAGAGGTTTTCTAAACATAATGGGTTGGCCAAAAAGTTCATTCGGGTTTTTTCCATAAAATGTTATGGAAAATACCTGAGCTGGTCGAGTTCCTGCCAGCAGCCTGTACTCAGCCCTGCGCCGTGTCTCATTTCTACACCACCTATACCTGGGATCCGTCACCACTTTCCTCCTTTCCACCAGCCTTGCCTCCCTGAATATTCATGTATCCTTTTATATATACTTATTTTTATATATGTATATTTATAATATATTTCATGTATATTATATGGTGCTAAACTCAGTCGGCTGTATCCCCTCCCAGGATTTGCCTGGTGCCTTCCCCTTAGAGGATGACTCCTGTCCTTTCCCCAACCAAAGACTGCATCATATAAGCTTGCCAGCTCCAGCCCTTCATTCCTGTCATCCTTCCCCATTTCTTCATTATGTCCCACTGCATTTCAGAAAGCACCAGAACTACTCACCTTGACTGTCAAAAGAAAACTTTAAGGCTTTAGAAACTGTCCTGTCCCATTAACCAGACCAGAAAGTGGCCAGGAATCTAGAATTTAATGCCACACGTAAGTCTTTAACAATCAGATAAAAGGCTCAGAACTGAAGAGGGTCTGTGGCCCCTTCACCTCTTTCTGAAGATGTCCAATAATTGGCTATTTCAGAGAAATATCTGTTTATCATTCATGTAAATATGTGAAATTCTCTAAAACCCTTGGATTGAAATGGAGAAAGCTGGGGAGGGAGGTGGCTGAGAGGCAAGCTGAGATCTGTAAGCATCTACTAAGAAATGTAAGCCCCTCCAAACTACTTGTTGTCTCCACGCTCCCTCACTCACAGACTGAATGAGGTTCCTCCTACAGACTGTTTTAGGAGGTCATCCTGAGACACTCCTAGAGCTCCTTCCTGCTTCCTGTTCAGTCAGCCTGCATCCCACCCCCACCCCCAGCACCACCACCGGATGGGTGATCCACCACCACCGGCAGCCTGGCCGCAGAATGGATCTCTTAATGGTGGCAGTCATATTCCCTTGACCTCCTGAGAAGGCATAAGCGGACCCTGTCCTAGCTTCTTCTGTTAACTGGGTTGGAGCAGGAACTTGTCTCCCTGGAAGGAAGGCTGGAACCCCAGACCCTTCAGAAGGCCATGGCAGAACAGCATAGCTCAGGGCTGTGCTTGTTCCACTCGATGTAGGTTAAGTGTAAGTAAAAGATTCGGCTCACCCCTTTCCCTTTGGAAGGAAACTTCTGGCTGAAGTGGCCAAAGAATGATTTCAGAGAAAGATGATAAACATGAACAAAGGGCAGCAAAACTACAACACAAGCAAAACATTACAAAATCCTTGAGCATGTGGTTTTTACAATTTTCAGGCCAAATGTGTGACCCTTGGAAAGGATGCAAATTTTAAGGTCAAAGTCACAAGGATGGAATGTGGAAAAAATCATCAGAGTTAGAATCCTAACTCTGACATTTGACAAGTTACTTAACATTTCTGAGCCCCAGTTTCTTCATCTGAGAAAGGGAGAATAACTGTACATCCATACCCAAAACATCATTCACTATTAATGTGCTGGTAATTCCCAAAGCCACTTCTCTGCACTATCCTTTCCTCTGAGCTCCAACTGTACAGCCAACAAGCAGGGGAAGCTCCATCTTGCTCCAAAGACAATGCAAATTAATTCAAATTTTCCAAACGTCCACCACCCCACCAAACTGTTTTCTGATGTCAGGGAATGGATGTCACTATACATCTACTCAGACCATACACCGAGTCAGTCACTGGGTTCTAATTTTGGTATCAAGTTGCCCCTTTTCCTCTATTTTTTACTGCCTCTGCTTATAGTTCAGTTTCTCACTCTTTCTTTCCTGAATAATTACAATAGTCTCATATCCCCAGGGCTTAGAATAGTGGCTAGTGTACAGCAATACCTTAATAGTACTTGAATCAATCCGAAGTCTGGACTGAGGGGGCAGATAAATTACTACATCCGTGTGATGAGTGCTATGGTATGTGAGGTCCTGCCACAGGAGGAAGTAGTCAGCTGATGAGGAGGACTGTAGGATCACATAAAGGGGTCACAATGAAAATGACCTTGAGAGGCATCTTGCATTTAACAATTAAAATATTTGAGTACTTACTATGTGCCAGGAACTATGCCAGACATTAACAGTCACCAAGACACAGGCCTTGCCTCCATGGAGATCATTATCTTGTGTAGTAGAAAGTCTCACATGCTCAGATTGTCTAATCAAAATATACACTTGGATGTCCAAAGTTTATCTCAAAAGTGAACTAATTCCCTGTGCCACCACTGCCACCACCCAATCACACATACCAAACCTGCTCCAATCACAGTATTTCCCACATCAGTTAATGGCACCTTTCTCTTGCCAGTTTTTCAGGCCAAAAATATTGGTGTCATCCTTGATTTTATTTCTAACAATCTGCTTCTGATCCATCAGTAAATCCTATTATCCCTACCTTCAAAATGAATTCAGAATATAACCTCTTCTTGCCTCCTCTGCTACTATGATTACTGCAGTAGTTTCACAACTATAATCACTCTGCTTCTTTCTGAGACCATGAGAATGTGGTCTATGTTGAGGATAGGCCATGTCTATCCTCAACATAGAAGCCTTATAGTGCTCAGGGAGGGTACTGGCTACAGATGATAGACAGATGGATGGATAGATAGACAGACAGAGGTATATAAAACCAAGAGACCAGGTAAGGTCACCAAAGGAATGAGTATAAATGAAGGAGAGATCTAAAGACTGGGCTCTGGGACATTCCAACATTAAGAAATTGAAAGGGAGGGACTTCCCTGCCGGTCCAGTGGCTAAGACTCCACTTTTCTACTGCAGGGAGCACAGGTTCTATCCCTGGTCCAGGAACTAAGATCCCACATGCCGTGAGGTGCAGCCAAAAAAGCAGAAAAAAGAAAGAAACTGGAAGGGAAAAGAGGAACCAGTAAGCAGAGGAGACTGAGAAACAGTAGCAGGGAGGAAGGAGGAAATCCAGAAGAGTGTGACATACTGGAAGCCAAGAGGGGAAAATATGGCAAGGAGAAAGTGATCAACTGCATGAAAAATTCTGAATTGGCCAAGTAAGATGAGAATCCAGAGTTGAACACTAGATTTAGCAACACAGAGCTCACTCATGGCTTTGAGAACAGACTCACATGTGATGGAGGTGAAGGCATGACTGGGGTGGATTCAAGGGAGAATGAAAGAAGAGCAGTTGCTGATAGCAAGTGTAAGCAATTCAAGGAGGTCTGTTCCACAGAGGTGCAGAAAAACAAGGATACAGCTGTAAGAGAAAGAGGGGCGCAGAGAGGGGTTTTTTTGAAGGTGAGAGACAAAGTATTTGATGTTGACATAAATGATGCGCTTGAGGAGTGATAAACTGATGATGCAGGAGAGCAAAGGGAGCCCTGTGGTGGTTACAGGTGAGGGGATGAGAGCAAATGTCCAAGTCCAGGAGATGGCCTTGGAAAAAGCACAGAAACTTTGCTGGTGGCTAATAGAGAGAAGGAAGCATTAATGAGGTAAGACTTTGAGTATTAGAAGAAAGATTGCTCCCCCATGTACGACAGTGTCGGCAAAAACTCAAAAGGGTAAGTGAGGAGCTGGGAAGGGACCATGGCTGGGGGTGGGTGGAGGGGTATGAAGAACCAAAGCTGAAAGCCACAGGTGGAGACGGATTTTGGAAGTTACGAGGGCAAACTACTATTACAGCGTACGCAGTGGGTGTCCAAGGTGGCTGAGTTGCTGATCATGTGTGTGAAGAAGGTGTTCTTGGAAGACAAGCAGCAAGAAAGATTGCAGAGAGGTTCTAGATGCAGGCAGCCTTGCGCATGAGGCTAGAGGCACAGTGCAGGTGCGGCATCCTAGTGTCCATCCAGAGACTGGGGATGTCTGAGGGTAGGAGGAGAGAACTGGGAAGCAGAAAGACAAAGAGGCTGCCCTGAGTGATGGAAGGGACCTCTGTTTTGGACACCTCATTTCTCTCAGAAGGTGGCACGTCTGCATTTCCACCTTCTGACCTACCACAGAGGAGCCAAAAGCTGCAGGAAGGGCAGGAAGTGCTGTAGCTTCCTCGTACTGTGGTATGGGGGACTGTGGGATGCCCCTGCCTCACTGATTCCTAAGGAAATCCAGGATGGCTCAACATACCGTCAAACCAGGACGTGGGGCACGACTCTTCCTCTGATAGGACCCAGCACTTAGCACAATGTGTCCTGCTAGCAGGATGCAGAAAAGCCAGGATGCGAAGAAGCATGACTCCTCTGAAGGGTGATTCTGTGCCTAACAGATGGGAGCTCAGGCCCTGCTGTGGCCCCCCAAGGTGAGGAGGCACAAGGCCTAGGCCTGCTGAGCCACACCCTCCAGTGTTTTCCTAAAGCATCCCCAAAGATCATAGGGGGTCCTGTGGCAGGCACATCCTCCATGCCTGCTGAGAGCTGGGCAGAGAGCCACAGAGCAAGGAGAGGAGAGGGAGGCCCGGAATGAAGGGAATTGACTCAGAAGGGTCACAGCAGCATCACGTGGGAGGCTGAGGTTAATGTGCACACATCCTGGCTTAGGTGGAGCGGGTCCTTCCCATGTATCCCACCTGCCACGTGCCGGCATTGGCTTATGCTGCTGACCAAGTTTTGCAACAAAGGGCTAGGGGCACAGAGATGAGCTGGAACCAAGACCTTCAGGATTCTCAGTTCTCAGCAAAATCAAGAGCTGAGAGAAGACAGAGTCAGAGCCTATGATTCATGCAGGATGTTGTAGAAGGATGAAGCCTTGCTCATCCCATCCTATAACCCTAGCACAAGCCCCACCTTCCAGCTCCCCCTCGGCTCAAGAAGTAAAATCAGAATGAAAACTCTCACGGCAGGGCACAAAACCAGGTCTTCACTGCTCCAGAATTGCTGGTAGATGCTAGGGATATAGCAATGCTTGCTTGGGAACTTTGGAGTTCGCCTCTGCCCTCTGAGATACCATACTGTCGTGGCAAATGGCTCTGACCTTCTGGAGCCCTTCTCCTGGGCTCTGCAGAGAGCATTTCAGAATTCTACAGAGAGCATTTCAGAATTCTACAGAGAGCATTTCAGGCAACCGAGTGCCTGCAGTGCGGGAGAATGGCTTCTCCACAAAATCACTTCTCTTGTTAAACACCAAGTCCCAGCAAATAGGGACCGTGGCTGCTTTGTTACTGTACCTCCTCACTGCAGCCCACGCAGGGAGGGCAACAACCACAGGATGCGCACAGGAGTAAACCCCAAGGCGCTGCTGCTTCCTGCACCTGTGAGAGGGGCTGAGCCTCTGCTCCTCACCATTCATCCAAAGCCTGCTGCTCCACCTGCTCCACGGCACAGGCCTGGGCTGTCACAGAATGAAGGACAAGAGTGGTTCCATGTCTACGGCAGGGACAGGAAATAAGGGAGGACAGCCGTGAGGGTGTGTGGGGATGTGAGGAATGAGCACAGGCAGGCCTGTAAGGTGCTGGGGGACGCAGAGGACCAGATGCCTAACGGGGCTTGTGGAGGACTGTCCATTCCCATGCGCACAGACAGTGAGGCCAGGACCCTGAATACTTGATCTGGATGAGAGCGTGGGGAGGAAAGAGGGGGCCTGAAGGAGAGCTCTGTTTCCAGAAGGAGGGGTGCATGCTGCCAATTGCCCCCCTTTCCCGCCTTGTCCCCCTCCTCCACTGTAACTTCTCTGGGTCCACAGCCGGGCAAAGAGCATATCGGGGGCTTTCCAGAGTGTAGCATTCCCAAGGTCAAGCCCCACACGGAGGCCTCAGGGGCAGGGCCCCGGGCAGGCAGCCGGACACATGGGAATCCAGAGAGTGGGAAGGGAAAGGAAGCCAATCCCTTGCAGTAAATAGTGCTGGCAGCTGGGGCGCATCAGGGGAGAGGGTCAGGGGAAAGTGAGAGGCCAGAGCAGAGTCTCACACACAGTCAAAGACACATGCGTACAGACACCTAGCCACACAGACACATACACAGGAGGACATAAAGTCAACAATGCCACTCAGAAGCTAACTCAGAGTACCCAGAGACATGTTCAGGAAACACACCTACATAGACTCATGAAAACCCTGAGTCAGACATGCCCCAGCAGACTCTGGCACCACACACATGCAGACAGACACAGCCCATCTTGCAGGCCCACAAACACAAATGCATTCCCAATCCATCCTTCCCAGCCTTTCTCCCCGATACAACCAATAGGCCACCTCAGGCCAGGTCTGTTTATCCACCTCTAAACTCTGGTTTGTAATTTCTGTCCCATTGCCTGTCCTTTAATAAGGACAGTCTTGGATCCACACACACACCCCTGGTCTCAACAACTTGGCTGTGTGCTTTTAAAGGAACGCCACGGTCAGCAAGTCAGTCCCCTGCCCTCTTCAGCAGCCCCGTCCTTCACCTACACTCCCATCCCTACCCCCGGGAGTGTCCCCAGTTTACCGCAGGCTCCTGACCCTCAGTCTCTCTGATGCAGCAGAAACAGAATCTAAAGGAAGAGTAAACCAGACAGACCTACTCTGTCAAACTGACCCCCAACACAACATTTATCTCCTTGACCCATTTTGATCCCGATTTTAAACTCAAACAGTACCCTACTCCAACCCTAACACAATCCTAATCGAAGATGCACTAGCTCTTTTTTTTTTTAAACATCGAGTTAGCTTTACTGAACAGTTCATGAATTGGGCAGCATCCCGTTTAGCAAGTAGAGGGGAGCTCTAAAAGGCTATAGAAAAAGAGAAGTTTTTAAGAGTATGACAAGGAAGTCAAAAACAAAAACAGATTATTTCAGGGTTAGGTAATCTATCTATAGGGGATGAAGGAGATCTATGTGCCAGGTTACCTCATCTTCCTTTGGGGGATGGAAAGGATTACCTCACTGGTGCGGACCAGAAATTTCCACACCGATCAGTTTGGATTACATTCTTGGAGAAGGCTGTAACTTCAATAAGGTCAGGTATTAAGTCTTCCTTTTAGCATAAGTGACTCCATTTTGGGCCTGTCATTTCTTTTTTAACAGGGAAATGGTGCCAGATCAACTCAGATAGGACACCCCTACTCCACCCACACTTCAGACTGCTGGAGAAGAAAGCAGACTTTTATAGACCCTTTCAATTCTCACCATGTAGATAAGCAGATTCTCCAGCTACTATAGGTGAGATCTACAAGATGCACTAGCTCTTATCAACAGGAACCATAAACGCAATTCCAAATCCTACTTTAACATCACCGTGATTCCAGCCCTATGCTTACCACTACCTACCTCCAATCCGTAACCACTATGTCAGTGCTGTTCCAAGCATAGTCCTAACTCTAACCCTGTCCCTAGGTAGCCACACATTGAGTAAAGTCTGCAACTATGCTGGGCACACAAATATCACACACTTCTGAAGGTAATGGGTCATCTGCAGTCCAGGAAGCAGTAGCTCCCTCAGTAACAGCTGCACAGTCATCAGGGCAGCTTGTCCCTGGCGGGCTCAGTGCTCAGCTGGGAACCCAGGAGCACCAAGGCACCCAGGCCCTTTGACCCTTGTTACGCATACAAGCGTACAGGGGCCCAGCTCACCCCAAGCCCTGTTCTAGCCCAGCTTCTCAGCTGAAATTCCTGCCATACCCCTCCCCGGCTCCTGCCTGCCAAGCTGGGAGCATCTGTTGCCCTGAAAGCCCCACCAGACAGGCACAAATGGGCCTGAGGCCTGTAGCTGAAGGGAATGTGGCCTCTTCCCAATGTGGGCAATTCCAGACTCCTGCAACACCCACACCTAGGACCTCCACCCCGGAGCCAGGCCCAGGTGCCCGTCCTAAAGAGGCAGTGGGTCTGCCGACCCTGGGGGTGAGTAGGGGTGGATTAGCACACCTCCTCTCCCAGGCTCCAGGGTCTCAATCTGGCGTTAGGGTGTGTTCACTCTGCGCTCATCAGCAGAGGTAAAGCTGAAGTGAGCCACGTGCACCTCCCTCACCTCTCACCCTCGGCACCAGGACCTCCGGTGTAGCAGTCCTCTGTACCTCGGCCACCGCAGAGATTGTCAAACACTACCTAGGCTCTCTCGAGCGTTCACACCAAGCCAAAGCCTTCACCCAACAGACTGGAACACTTAGGTGGATACTCACAGGTCAGATGTGTAGCCATCCGAGTCTCTGCGTCCCCTTCCTTACCGTCTACATCCAGGCTGGCCTGAGGACAAGAGAGGGGCTTGGTTCAGGGCTGCAAGCTCCAAGGTACGCACATGAGGTGCTTGATAAATTAACAAAATCAGCTTTAACTTCTAGAAAAATAAGTGATAAGGACTGTCAAGATCTGTGCAGGGTGTGAGATTTTACTCTATTTGTAACTTAACTAGCTATCCTGTTACTGTTCCATGAATGCTGGCAGAGGACACAGGACTCCTGGATCAGATATAAAGGATTTTATTACTCATAGCACAGCCATAGCAAGAGCTTTAGCATGGTTTTTTGCATCAGTTTCCCATGTCTACCAAGTGCCATGGGGGTGGCACAGGATCTATGATAGATGCCTGCCCATACAGTGGGCTGTGTTACAAGAGAGGAACATCTGTAAGGCAGTAAGGCATATGTGTGCAGCACTGAAGTTCCGTGATTCACAGCTTATTTTATAGTAAGAAACAAGCCTGATCTTTTTCCAGGGGGAAATGTTGCCTTCTCTGTCAAGGTTGATTGCTGCAAATACAATCCTGAGAAATGGCATGGAAAACAATCAGGGCCTTGTATTCTTGGCATACCCAGTAAGAAAAACATTCAGGAATACTAAAGGTCCATGAGGGTTTGCCTCTCTCAACAGTGATTAGCAATGCGTAAGAACAAATGGTTCATGAAAAAAACAAAAACAAAAAAAACAGCTTTCCCTATGCTGGAAGAAGTCCCAGGAGAGACACTCTGGTTAAAAAAGAAGTCAATTAACAAAGACCCTACAAATTATGCTTATTCGTTACTTCTTTAGCTGATAGGTGGAACTGGGGATTTCTTTGTCCTTATCAAGGAAGAAAAGAGAGAGGACATTATCATAGGGACAACGTGAACGCTGAAAAATTTGTGGTAACCTGAGAAGGGTTTGGAAAAAACTTCAAAGGTCAGGGGCAGGTGGTGGTAAATAGCAGTGAAACAAGAAAGTAGAATAGGCCCATGTGGCTGAATGAAATGGAAGAAATGAGAGCAGATAACAACCTAAACCTTTCCTTGTTTGCAGAGACAGTCTCCAAGGTGGCTTCCCCTCATGATTCCCACCTCCTGGTATTCATGCTTTGTGTAATCCCATCCTCAAGAGTGTGGGTGGACATGTGATTTGATTCTAATCAACAGCACACAGCAAAGGTGATGGGATGTCATACATATGATTATATTACATTACATAATATAAGACTGTCTTCTAGCATACTCTAGAGACTACTTTCTGGCTTGATGAAGTGGCCACGTTGGGAAACCCCACGTGGAAAAAACTGCACGTGGCCTCTGTGGTGGCCTTTAGATGTTGAGAGTGGCCTCCAGCTGACAGCCAGCAAGAAGCTAGGGCTCTCAGTCCCACAACTGCAAAGAAATGAATTCTGCCAACAACCAGAGGGAGCTCGAAGACTCTTCCCCAGTCAAGCCTCCAGATGAGAACACAGCCCAGCTAACACCTTGACTGCAGACTTGTAAGACCATAAGCAGAGGACCAAGCTGGACAACTGACCCACAGAGACTATGAGATAATAAACTGTGGGTTGTTTTAAACCACATTTGTGGTAATTTGTTACACAGTAATAGAAAACTAATACACTGCTGTAACCATGAGAGTAAGAGAAGCATCTGTAAGGCAGTAAGGCATACATGGGCAGCATGGAATTTGTGTGTATGCAAGGCACACCCTAATTCCACAGTATGAGCTAGGGAAGAAATAGGGAAGGAGAAGGCATCTAGGGAACTCCTCTCCCTCAGCTCATTCTATAAAGACATGTAGCTATGGAGAGCCTGCAGCCCTCCTAATAGGCTGTAACCATCTCATCCTGCATATTAAATGTAAATTATCCTTTTGTGCCTTCATTTGATTCTTGATGTGGGATTGGCAGACATTTGTAAAAGGCTCAGAAATGTAACTAACTGTGATCTTTAGAACATGGGGAGGGGTAAACCCCAGGCAGTAATAAAGCAAAAGAAACCTTTGAAAAGGGAAGTAGGGATTTCTCTGATCACAGGAGAAAGCTACTAAATTTTGGAATTTAGTCAGTTTCCATAACACATCACATTTCTTTTGGATATTTACCCCAGAGTAGAATTGCTAGGTTATATGGAAGTTCTTTTTAACATTTTGAGGAACCATGAAACATTTTCTACAGCAGCTGCACCCTTTACATTTCCACCAGCAATGCAGCAGAATTCTAATTTTTCCACATCCTCGCAAACATGTTATTTTCCTTTTTTTTTTCTTTTTGAGAATAGCCTGCTGTGGATGTGAAGTAATATCTCACTGCGGTTTTCCTTTGCATTTCCCTAATGACTAATGATGTTGAGCATCTTTTCATGTGCTGGTTGGCCATTTGTATATCTTGTTTGAAGAAATGTCTATTCATGTCCTTTTCCCATTTTTGAATTGGGCTGGATTTTTTGCTGTTGTTGAGTTGTAGGAGTTCTTTTTTAAACTGGATTATTAATCCGTTATCAGCTATATGATTTGCAAGTATTTCCTCCCATTCCATGGGTTGTCTTCTCACTATCAAATGATAGTGCCCTTTGAAACGCAAAAGATTTAAATTTTGATGAAGTCCAATTTATCTATTTTTTTCTTTTGTTGTGCTTTTAATGTCATACTTAAGAAACCATTCCCAAATCCAAGGTCACGGAGATTTTCACCTGCTTTCTTCTAAGAGTTTTATAGTTCTAGCTCTTAAATTTAGGCAAACATATACTCTTGCTTCTGTCTCTAATATTTCTTCCCAAATAAAATCTGAAAAACAGATTTCATGATTCCAACCTTTACCACCTTTATCAAGTTGCTTAATCTACGTCTCAGTTTAATTATCCCTCAAGGGATAATTTCACAACGTTATTTTAAGAGTTATACGATTAAACATAGCTAGTATAGTGCCTCGCACACTGGTGCTCAATAATCCTACGTATCCTTTCTTTTTTCCTTCAAAGTACTTTCTTTACAGGACCTGCCAGAGTCAGTTATTCTACCTGATTTTACTGTTTTCTTCCTGAGAGTCAAGCCCAGAGCCTCAAATCTCCTTTCTTTGCTTCAGAGGTCTCTCTGGTCCTCTCCTCTCTTACACCTTGTTCTCCTACTTAAGTTCCTGCCTCCACTAAAATCCAGCTTGAAGCCAACTGGGCTACCACGGAGAATACACATTCTAACGGGGTTCGGGGAGAATGGACAAAGGCGCAGTCCCACAGGGCCCCTGCCTCTCGACCACGTTGGAGGGATCACAACTTAAGGCACACTGAACCCTCAAGGAGGTCAAGGCCAAAGACCTTTGGGCATAAGGGAAGTTACTCCTGAACCTCTCCTTCCAGTTAGAGATTCCTTCCAGGCAGTTCTGAGGAACAGTCTCAGGTCCTCCTGTATATATACAGCGGTCCTCTGTGGGGTCCATCCCCACAGTGCAGGCTCCCGAGGCTCCCCATGTTCCCAAATGCTCTTCCACTGAGACAACACCAGAGACCACCCTTGCCGTCCCGTATGTACACAGCTGGTCTCTCTGGGGCTGGTGTCCTGCACACAGGGACTCCCCGTGGCAGCAAATGCAGAGAGAGCCCTGAGAGTCTCCATTCGCACGTGGGTCTTCCATGGGGGCGGCTCCGCACACCGCTTCCGGGACGCTCCCAAGGGGTAGAGGCAGGGACACTCGTGGCTCATATGCACAGGGACCCTCTCGGGGGCGGCTCCCGTACAACACCTCAGAGTCCGCTGCCCGCAGACCCGCCCCTCACGGTGCCTGCCAGGTCCCCGCCGACCCCGCCCCCGCTTACCGGGACGGCCACGATGCTGGACGCTGGTCCGGCGCTGGCTGACCCTGGCCTACCCGGGTTACCCGAATTACCCGAGCGCTGGGAGCAAGCGGCGCGGGTGGAGCGGCACGGTGAGATGGCGTCAGCCCGCGCGTCTAGAACACACCCACTCTCCGCGCCCCACGCGGGTATGGCGCGTGCGCACGCGCAAGACGAACTCCGCGGGCCTGGAGACGTGCGCTCCGCCCCGCCCCGCCCCGCCCCGCCCTCCTGCTCCTCCACGCTCCTCTCGCGCGCTTCAGTCGGCTACAGCAAGCGGGATGAGGCGCCAAAGGACGGTTGAGGAGCGGCGGCCCGCCCCGAAGAGCTGTGGGTCCGGGTGCCAGTGGGCGCTCCCCACCAGCGCCGCGGCAGGGTTAGTGCCCGCCCGGAGGAGGCGGCCCGGGAGGGGGCTCCTCGGGGGCTGCGGCACCTCCCAGTACCGCCCGCGCCGGGGCGAAGCGTCCGGCCGCCCGCTCCTGCCTGGGGAGGTGAGAATGACTCACCCGGCGGCCTCGATTGAAGCCAGCCTCTCCTACCGAGGCCAGCTGCCCACTCAGGCCTCCGGCCCCACGACCCTGGCATCAGGGCATAGACTTTAGCAGTACCGCACAACGGCGGGTCCAAATGAGCCTCACAAAGTGCTTGACTGGCCCAACTCTTTCTGTGCGCCGCTTTCTGAGATGATTGGTTTTCTGTCTCCATCAGCAAAGCTGTACCCTGATGTGGCCCACTTTTTGCTGCAGCACCCTTGTCCTTCAGACTATCCAGTTAGCCGTTCTGAGGGCTGTAATGTGCATTCTTACCGAACTAGGTACTTTGAAGAAAGTGGGGGTAACAAAAAAAGTTAAAAGTCATGAAGCCCCCGAACAACTAATTATAAAGCAATAACTAAAGAAATACAAACGATATGCTGAGGCTCTTTTTATTTAAATTATTTTTTAATTTTTTAAATATTTTATTTACATTTTAATATACCCCAAGTTTCCAGATGAATTCAGTTTCTATGTCACAAATACAATTCACTTCATCGTGTGGGGAATACAAAGAGGAACTCATTTTGTCCTTACTACCATGAAACTTACCAGTAGGGAAGACAGTACAAGGTCTTAAAGTACAGTGCTATATATTGCTCTCACTTTTAAATGAAATGCCACACACTAAACAGTGTACATATTAAGTAATTTAAACTTCACAACGTCACCATGAAGTACCATACTTTCATTGTTTACATTATACAGATGTAGAAAGTGAGGCACAGAGAGATTAAACAACCTGTCCAAGGTCACCTAGCTAATAAGTGGAATCTGGATATTCTGACTCCAGAGCCCATACTCCTAACCGTTGGTTTTACTGTACAGCCTCCAGGACCATGTTTACAATATGCAGGATCCCAAGTAAATGTTTTTGCAAGGACCCTGATTATGTAAACAATTTGATTAAAATATGTATTATGAAATTCATGACCCCATGTGAAGTATAATATTTTATTAATGAAGATTTGGGGTAATGGGTAAAGAAGTGGGACTTACATATTTGCTTGCTGTCATATCAGTGCACATAAAATTCTTGGTACTAAGAACCATCTCTTTTTGTCTTTATTTCAGATGCATCATTCCTAGCTAATTTCACATCTCACACATGAGAAAAAGGTAATGATGGTATTATTACTCACAAGGTCATAACTTCAGAACCTTTTTGTTTTGAAACAATATAGATCTTCTTGCCTCTCTAGTTTCCTAATACCATTTATTTAACGCTAGTTACATCATTACTTATGCCACCACATCATCCATCTTGCCACCTGTGAATACAGGCTTCTAAAGACTCTTTCATTGGTTGCTACAGTGTTTCATTAATGATGAGCATAAGTGCAAATCTTACCCAGAGTATATAGTCAAGTCTGAATGGTAATTTGTTTTCTAGATTGTTAAATTTACCCTTTGGAATTTTATAATGTAAATGTAGAACAATGTACCTCCAACCATGTCTTTTCTTGAATTCCTTAGGCCATAAACACAACATGCCTAGAATAATCTTTTAGTGCTGACTGAACCCCTAGCTTACTCACACTGCTACCAGCAGGGAGAATAGGTGAGAGGCCATTGGCTGGTCAAGAAGAGCAATCCCATGGCACAGGATTATCCATCTGTCTTCCAGCATGACGTAAGAGCAACCAGGGAACAACCCTTCGTGATAAACACACTCAAAAAACTAGGAGTAAAAGGGAATTTCCCCAGCCTGATAAAGGGCATCTGCGAAAAAACCACCACTAACATCACTTAATGGTAAAAGACTGAATACTTTCCCCCCTGAGATCTTGAAAAAGAAAAGAATGTTCATTCTCACTACTTATATTCACATTGTACTGGAGGTTCTAGCCAGGTCTATTAGGCAAGAAAAAGAAGTAAAAGGCATCCAGATTGGAAAGGAAAAAGTAAAACTATATCTATTCACAGAACACATGATCTTATACATAGAAAAGTCGTAAGAAATGCACTTAAAACTACTAGAATTAATAAATGAGTTCAGCAAGATTGCAGATTACAAGCTCAGTATACAAAAATCAGTTGTATTTTTACATACTTTCAATGAATAACCTGAAAATGAAATATTTTAAAACTTCCATTCTTAATAGCATCAGGAAGAATGATACTTAGGAATAAATTTACAAAAGGAGTGCGAAACGTACACTCTGAAAACTGAAAAATTATTGAAAGAAATTAAAAAAGATCTAAGTAAGGATTTTTTTATGAATCACTTCACTATATACCAAAACTAACAGCACTGTAAATCAACTACTATTTTTTTTTAAGAAATTT
The DNA here is from genome assembly GCF_951394435.1 of Stenella coeruleoalba. Lineage (NCBI taxonomy): Eukaryota > Metazoa > Chordata > Mammalia > Artiodactyla > Delphinidae > Stenella > Stenella coeruleoalba. Next base: position 42,051,101 of record NC_137153.1, read on the forward strand.
AAGGAAAAAAGATTTTTTAAAAAATCTCAGGTTCATGGATTGGAAGACAACATTATCAAGATGGCAATACTCCCCAGATTGATCTACAGATTCAACACAACACCTACCAGAATCTCAGCTGACTTCTTTGTAAAAATTGACAAGCTGATTCCAAAACACACATGGAACTTCAAGGGACTTTGAATAACCAAAACAATTCTAAAAAAGAATAAAGTAGGAGGACTCACATTTCCCAATTTCAAAACTTATTACAAAGCAACAGTAACTAAGTCAGTGTGTTACTGGCACAAGGAGAGACATATACATCAATGAAATAGAATTAAGAGTCCAGGGATAAACTATCTATGGCCAACTGATGGCCAACTGATTTTTGACAAGAGTGCCAAGACCATTCAATGAGGAAGAATAGTCTCTTCAATAAATGGTGCTGGGGGCTTCCCTGGTGGCGCAGTGGTTGAGAGTCCACCTGCCGATGCAGGGGACACGGGTTCGTGCCCCGGTCCGGGAGGATCCCACATGCCGCAGAGCAGCTAGGCCCGTGAGCCATGGCCGCTGGGCCTGCGCGTCCGGAGCCTGTGCTCCGCCAGTGTGTTCATTACATGAGTCTGCCCTTGTTTAGAAAGACACTGATCCCACTGTCCTATCCACACAAGCACCCTCTGTCAGTAGGTACCAAATCAATAAGTAAACCTGTACTAAATGCCTAGTCTACAAAAAGGCATAAGATTGGCTTTGGCTCTGACTCCTCAGCTCTGAGACAGAGGAGCAAGGGCTGGGTAAGTTGCCGTAGAGGAGTTTGCAGCAGATGGTTTTAATGGCTTAGTGGGATGACAGTGATTGTGGGTTATCTGTAAGGTAAACAGTGCACCAGTTGGAGCTGGTGCCAAGTTTGCTGAATCTGATGATTTTGTCTGGGGCAAGAGGTCAGGCTAATGGGAGACTGAGAAATGTTGCAGCAACAAAAAGGTGGCAGTAGCTGCAGGAAGCAGGAGCTGATTGGGTAGGAGATAAAGTATTCTGTTCACCTTCTCTTCATCCCACTGGTGTGGGAGAGTCCCACCCTAGGGTTCTGGGAATGGCCAAACACACAACACCTGACACTGGACCTATTCGATTGACAGCAATTTATTAATCACATATATTCACAGCCCAGGGGAGGAGGACACAAAACACCATGTAGTGCCACACTGCGCTGCTCTCAGAAATAGACTGGACAAACGGGCTACAAGAGGCAGGCTTTGTAGTAACAAGAGGGTGAGGTGACCCTTGGTTCCCATGGGAGGATATGATTGGTTTGTTTGAATAATCCACATGCTGTGGGGAGGTGAAGCCCATTAGGTTGAGGACGGGTCGCGTTCAGCTGGTCCAGCTGACAGGGAAACTAGTGAGTAGGGGACTTTTCCCACTGGGCGAGGGGCATATCTGGTGAGAGTAGAACTCATGGTTAGGCCTCTGGGACCCTGTAAGGCTCAAAGATGTCAAGGCAGCACATGAAACTTTAGGCCTTACAATACATATAGGGAAGGAATAAAAGCTATTTTGTAGGTTTCCTGACCTGCTATTTAAAAGCTAATACAAGCTGCTTTTTACTTGTATATTCACCTTATTTGATTTTTATTAACCAATCATTCAGTGCTGTTTGGTAGAAAGTCTTCTTGTTCTTGTATTATGGAATTTTCAAGTTCAAGGAAGTTGTTGAAGGTTAAAATCCATCCCAGGTTCAGGTGGGACTATTCCTAAATTATCTTAAATGTAAGGATCTATTTTGGTTTTGAATAGATAATAAGAAGAGGTTTTTAAAATAACATGTAGTAATTGTTTCTTTGTATTGATTCACTTTGCTGTACAGTATAAACTAACACAATATTGGAAAGCAACTATACTCCAATAAAAATAAATAATAAAACGATGATACTATATATAGGAAACCCTAAAGACTCCACACGAAAACTACCAGAACTGATAAATAAATTCAGCAAGGTAGCAGGATACAAGATTAACATACAGAAATCTGCATTTCTTTACACTAACTATGAAATATCAGAAAGGGAAAATAAAAAACAATCCTTTTTAAAATCGCATCAGGGAGTTCCCTGATGGCCTAGTGGTTGGGATTCCAGGCTTGCACTACCATGGCCCAGGTTCAATCCCTGTCAGAGAACTGAGATCCATCCCACAAGCCGCCAAATAAATAAATAAATAAATAAATAATAAAAATAAAATAAAATTGCATCAAAAAAATAAAATACTTAGGAATAAACTTGACGAAGGACGTGAAAGACTTATATGCTGAGAACTATAAAACATTCATAAAGGAAACTGAAGATGATTCAAAGAAATGGAAAGATAGCCCATACTCTTGGATTGGAAGAATTAATATTGTTAAAGTGGCCATACTACCCAAAGCAATCTACAGATTTAATGTGATCCCTATCAAGTTACCCATGACATTTTTCACAGAACTAGAACAAATAATCCTAAAATTTATATGGAACCACAAAAGACCCAGAACTGCCAAAGCAATTCTGAGCAAAAAGAACAAATCTGGAGATATAACCCTCCCAGACTTCAGACAATACTACAAAGCTAGAGTAATCAAAACAGCTTGGTATTGGCACAAAAACATATATGGATCAATGGAACAGAACAGAGAGCCCAGAAATGAACCCACACACCTACGATCAATTAATCTTCAACAAAGGAGGCAAGAATATACAATAGGGAAAAGATAGTCTCTTCAGCAAGTAGTATTGGGAAAGCTGGACAGCAGCATATAAATCAAGGAAGTTAGAACACTCCTTCACACAATACACACAAAAAAAAACTCAAAATGGCTTAAAAACTTAAATATAAGACATGACACCATAAAACTTCTAGAAGAGAACATAGGCAAAACATTCTCTGACATATAGCAAAGTTTTCTTAAGTCAGTCTCCCAAGGCAAAAGAAATAAAAGCAAAAATAAACAAATGGGACCTAATCAAACTTATAAGCTTTTGCACAGCAAGGAAACCATAAACAAAACAAAAAGACAACCTACAGACTGGGAGGATATGTTTGCTAACAATGCGACTGCCAAGGGCTTAATATCCAAAATATACAAATAGCCCATACAGCTGAATACCAAAAAAACAAACAACCTATCAAAAAATGGGCAGAAGACCTAAATAGACATTTCTCCAAAGAGGACATACAGATGGCCAGCAGGCATATGCTCAACATCGCTAATTATTACAGAAATACAAATCAAAACTACAATAAGGTATCATCTCACGCCAGTCAGAATTGGCCATCATCAAAAAGTCTACAAATAATAAATGCTGGAGAGGGTGTGTAAGAGGGAACCCTTCCACACTGTTGGTGGGAATGTAAATTGGTGCAGCCACTATGGAGAACATTATGGAGGTTCCTTAAAAAACTAAAAGTAGAGATACCATATGATCAAGCAATCCCCACTCCTGGGCATATATCCGAAAATCTCTTATTCAAAAAGATGCATGCACCCCAATGTTCATAGCAGTACCGTTTACAATAGCCAAGACATGGAAGCAACCTAAATGTCCTTCAACAGATGAATGGATAAAGAAGATGTGGTAGTTTTGGAACCAAGATGGCAGAGTAGAAGGACGTGCTCTCATTCCCTCTTGCGAGAACACCAGAATCACAACTAGCTGCTGGACAATCATCGACAGGAAGACACTGGAACTCACCAAAAAAGATACCTCACATCCAAAGACAAAGGAGAAGCCACAATGAGACTGTAGGAGGGGCGCAATCACAGTAAAATCAAACCCCATAACTGCTGGGTGGGTGACTCACAGACGGGAGAAGACTTATACCACAGAAGTCCACCCACTGGAGTGAAAGTTCTGAGCCCCACGTCAGGCTTCCCAACCTGGGGGTCTGGCAACGGGAGGAGGAATTCCTAGAGAATCAGACTTTGAAGGCTACTGGGATTTGATTGCAGGACTTTGACAGAACTGGGGGAAACAGAGACTCCACTCTTGGAGGGCACACACAGAGTAGCGTGCACATCGGGACCCAAGGGAAGGAGCAGTGACCCCAGGGGAGAGTGAACCAGACCTACCTGCTAGTGTTGGAGGGTCTCCTGCAGAGGCAGGGGGTGGCTGTGGCTCACTGTGGGGACAAGGACACTGGCAGCAGAAGTTCTGGGAAGTACTCCTTGGCATGAGCTCTCCCAGAGTCCGCCATTAGCCCCACCAAAGAGCCCAGGTAGGCTCCAGTGTTGGGCTGCCTCAGGCCAAACAACCAACAGGGAGGTAACCCAGCCCCACCCATCAGTATTCAAGAGGATTAAAGTTTTACTGAGCTCCAGTGTACCAGAGCAACAGTCAGCTCTACCCACCACCAGTCCCTCCCATCAGGAAACTTGCACAGGCCTCGTAGATAGCCTCATCCACCAGACGGCAGGCAGCAGAAGCAAGAAGAACTACAATCCTGCAGCCTGTGGAACAAAAACCAAATTCACAGAAAGATAGACAAGATGAAAAGGCAGAGGGCTATGTACCAGATGAAGGAACAAGAAAAAACCCCAGATAAACAACTAAATGAAGTGCAGATAGGCAACCTTCCAGAAAAAGACTTCAGAATAACGATAGTGAAGATGATCCAGGACCTCGGAAAAAGAATGGAGGCAAAGATCGAGAAGATGCAGACATGTTTAACAAAGACCTAGAAGAATTAAAGAACAAAGAGACAGATGAACAATACAATAACTGAAATGAAAAATACACTAGAAGAAATCAATAGCAGAATAACTGAGTCAGAAGAACGGATAAGTGACCTGGAAGACAGAATGGTGGAATTCACTGCTGCAGAACAGAATAAAGAAAAAAGAATGAAAAGAAATGAAGATAGCCTAAGAGACCTCTGGGACAACATTAAATGCAACAACATTCACATTATAGGGGTCCCAGAAGGAGAATAGAGAGAGAAAGGACCAGAGAAAATATTTGAAGAGATTATAGTCGAAAACTTCCCTAACATGGGAAAGGAAATAGCTACCCAAGTCCAGGAAGCACAGAGAGTCCCATACAGGATAAACCCAAGGAGAAACACGCCGAGACACATAGTAGTCAAATTGGCAAAAATCAAAGACAAAGAAAAATTTTTAAAAGCAGCAAGGGAAAAATGACAAATAAATACAAGGGAACTCCCATAAGGTTAACACCTGATTTCTCAGCAGAAACTCTACAAGCCAGAAGGGAGTGGCATGATATACTTAAAGTGATGAAAGGGAAGAACCTACAACAAGATTACTCCACCCAGCAAGTATCTCATTCAGATTCGATGGAGAAATCAAAAGCTTTACAGACAAGCAAAAGCTAAGAGAACTCAGCACCACCAAACCAACTCTACAACAAATGCTAAAGGAACTTCTCTAAGTGGGAAACACAAGAGAAGAAAAGAACCTAAAAAAAAAACCCCAAAACAATTAAAAAATGGTAATAGGAACATACATATCAATACTTACCTTAAACGTGAATGGATTAAATGATCCAACCAAAAGACACAGGCTCACTGAATGGATACAAAAACAAGACCCATATATATGCTGTCTACAAGAGACCCACTTCAGACTTCGGGACACATTCAGACTGAAAGTGAGGGGATGGAAAAAGATATTCCATGCAAATGGAAATAAAAGAAAGCTGGAGTAGCAATACTCATATCACATAAAATAGACTTTAAAATAAAGAATGTTACAAGAGACAAGGAAGGACACTACATAATGATCAGGGGATCAATCCAAGAAGAAGATATAACAATTATAAATATATATACACCCAACACAGGAGCACCTCAATACATAAGGCAACTGCTAACAGCCATAAAAGAGGAAATCGACAGTAACAAAATAATCGTGGGGGACTTTAACATCTCACTTATGCCAATGGACAGATCATCCAAAATGAAAATAAATAAGGAAACAGAAGCTTTAAATGACACAATAGACCAGATAGATTTAATTAATATTTATAGGACATTCCATCCAAAACAGCAGATTACACTTTCTTCTCAAGTGCACATGGAACATTCTCTAGGATAGATCACATCTTGGGTCACAAATCAAGCCTCAGTAAATTTCAGAAAATTGAAATCATATCAAGCATCTTTTCTGACCACAATGCTATGAGATTAGAAATCAATTACAGGGAAAAAAACGTAAAAAACACAAACACATGGAGGCTAAACAATACGTTACTAAATAACCAAGAGATCACTGAAGAAATCCTCAACAAAATACTAGCAAACAAAATGCAACAGCACATTAAAAGGATCATACACCATGATCAAGTGGGATTTACCCCAGGGATGCAAGGATTCTTCAGTATATGCAAATCAATCTATGTGATACACCATATTAACAAATTGAAGAATAAAAACCATATGATCATCTCAATAGATGCATGAAAAGCTTTTGACAAAATTCAACACCCATTTATGACAAAAACTCTCCAGAAAGTGGGCATAGAGGGAACCTACCTCAACGTAATAAAGCCCATATACGACAAACCCACAGCAAACATCATTGTCAATGGTGAAAAACTGAAAGCATTTCCTCTAAGATCAGGAACAAGACAAGGATGTCCACTCTCACCACTATTATTCAACATAGTTTTGGAAGTCCTAGCCATGGCAATCAAAGAAGAAAAAGAAATAAAAGGAATACAAATTGGAAAAGAAGAAGTAAAACTGTCACTGTTTGCAGATGACATGATACTATACATAGAAAATCCTAAAGATGTCACCAGAAAACTACTAGAGCTAATCAGTGAATTTGGTAAAGTTGCAGGATACAAAATTAATGCACAGAAATCTCTTGCATTCCTATACACTAATGATGAAAAATCTGAAAGAGAAATTAAGGAAACACTCCCATTTACCACTGCAACAAAACGAATAAAATACCTAGGAATAAAGCTACCTAGGGAGACAAAAGACCTGTATGCAGAAAACTATAAGACACTGATGAAAGAAATTAAAGATGATACCAACGGAGAGATATACCATGTTCTTGGATTGGAAGAATCAATATTGTGAAAACGACTATACTACCCAAAGCAATCTACAGATTCAATGCAATCCCTATCAAATTACCAATGGCAGTTTTTACGGAACTAGAACAAAAAAATCTTAAAATTTGTATGGAGACACAAAAGACTCCAAATAGCTAAAGCAGTCTTGATGGAAAAAAACAGAGCTGGAGGAATCAGACTACCTGACTTCAGACTATACTATAAAGCTACAGTAATCAAGACAATATGGTACTGGCACAAAAACAGAAATATAGATCAATGGAACAAGATAGAAAGCCCAGAGATAAACCCACGCACCTATGGTCAACTAATCTATGCCAAAGGAGGCAAGGATATACAATAGAGAAAAGACAGCCTCTTTAATAAGTGGTGCTGGGAAAACTGGACAGCTACACGTAAAAGAATGAAATTAGAACACTCTCTAACACCATACACAAAAATAAACTCAAAATGGATTTGAGACCTAAATGTAAGACCGGACACTATAAAACTCTTAGAGGAAAACATAGGAAGAACACTCTTTGACATAAATCACAGCAAGATCTTTTTTGATCCACCTACTAGAGTAATGGAAATAAAAACAAAAACAAACAAATGGGACCTAATGAAACTTCAAAGCTTTTGCACAGCAAAGGAAACCATAAACAAGACGAAAAGACAACCCTCAGAACGGGAAAAAATATTTGCAAACGAATCAACGGACAAAGGATTAATCTCCAAAATATATTAACAGCTCATGCAGCTCAATATTAAGAAAACAAACAACCCAATCCAAAAATGGGCAGAAGACCTAAATAGACATTTCTCCAAAGAAGACATACAGATGGCCAAGAGGCACATGAAAAGCTGCTCAACATCACTAATTATTAAAGAAATGCAAAACAAAACTACAATTAGGTATCACCTCACACCGGTTAGAATGGGCATCATCAGAAAATCTACAAACAACGAATGCTGGAGAGGGTGTGAGGAAAGGAAACCCTCTTGCACTGCTGGTGGGAATGTAAACTGATACAGCCACTATGGAGAACAGTATGGAGGTTCCTTAAAAAATAAAAATAGAATTACCATATGACCCAGCAATCCCACTACTGGGCATATACCCAGAGAAAACCATAATTCAAAAAGACATATGCACCCCAATGTTCACTGCAGCACTATTCACAGTAGCTATGTCATGGAAGTAACCTAAATGCCCATCGACAGATGAAAGGACAAAGAAGTTGTGGTACGTATATACAATGGAATATTACTCAGAGATAAAAAAAGAACGAAAATTGGGTCATTTGTAGAGACGTGGATGGACCTAGAGACTGTCATACAGAGTGAAGTAAGTCAGAAAGAGAAAAACAAATATTGTATATTAATGCATATATGTGCACTAGAAAAATGGTACAGATGAACCAGTTTGCAAGGCAGAAATAGAGACACAGATGTAGAGAACAAACGTATGGACACCAAGCGGGGAAAGCGGGGCAGGGCAGGGGTCAGTGGTGGTGAGATGAATTGGGAGATTGGGATTGACCTATATACACTAATATGTATAAAATAGATAACTAATAAGAACCTGCTGTATAAAAAATAAATTTTAAAAATTCAAAAATAAAAAAATATTTGCAATGCATATGCAAAGAGCTAATTTTCATAATATTAAAAAGTAGTTGTAAATCAATAAGTAAAGATAAATAATCTATTGGCAAAAAATAGTAACAGAGAATTAACAAAAAAGGAAATATACAAAAAGGTGCCTAGCCTACCTTAAAATAAATTTGTAAATATACAAGATACATTTATCACTTCTCAGGTTGACAAGGATAAAAAATGTGACATGTATGGGAATAGAGGCACCCGTAGGCAGTTTTGGTGAGGATACAAATCCATACAACTGGTGGGGCAATTAGGCAATATCAACACTTAAAATACTCAAACCTCTTTATCCATCAATTCAACTCTTAGGAATTTCTCCTACATATATATTCATACTTGTGTACAATGACATATATATGAGGTTCGTGTCAGCATTATTATTCAGAGCCAAAAAAACTATAATTAACTAAATTTACATATAACTAAATAACCGAATGTGACATTGAAGATAAATTGTGTTGTAGCTCTATCAAAGAAGACTGTACAGCCATCAAAGAAAAGATACACAAGATATATTCATATTATTAAATAAAACAGGATAAGAAGTGTCTGTAATATGTTTCCATTTGTGAAGAAAAATATATCACTTTATTTATGCCTCCTATGCCGAATCAATTCTGAAAGATACACAGGGAAGGAAAACGGCAGACAAGGGTAAGAAAGAGACATACTACATACCTTCTTCTGCCTTTGGAATTTTGTACCATGTATATGTGTGCCTACTTTTAAAAAAAGCAATTACTTTTAGTTATTGAAATAAAATAAATGCCTCCATCAAAAGACCTCATCCCTGCTCCTCCAACCTTTCCCCTCAATCCAATCCAGTCCACCCACCTGCACCTCTGCTAGAGGTAGATTGCATTTCTTACTGCCAAATGAACTCCATGGCCCATGCATCTACTGGTAAGTTTCTCTCCTACACACACTCCTTTCACCCACAGCCTGCCCTTAGACATTCAACTCCAATGTCTCTCCACCCAGGAGCCTTCTCTGACTATCCATCGATGCTTTTTCCCCTCAAGAATGGGATGTTGGGCTTCCCTGATGGCACAGTGGTTGAGAGTCCGCCTGCCGATGCAGGGGACACGGATTCGTGTCCCGGTCCCGGAAGATCCCACATGCCGCGGAGCGGCTGGGCCCGTGAGCCACGGCCGCTGAGCCTGCGCGTCCGGAGCCTGTGCTCCACAACGGGAGAGGCCACAACAGTGAGAGGCCCACGTACCGCAAAAAAAATAATAATAATAAATAAATAAATAAATAATTCCATTGCTGGCTCTTACTTTGTGTGGATTAGTCTTCTTTTGGAAACCAGATAGTGAAAGTGTCTTGAAAGTAGGAAGGCAACATGACTAAAATATCTTTGTACCCTCGACACTGCCCAGCTTAGGACTAAGCACAGATTGATGGCTCACCATGCCAGATGGGTGAAGGACTGGATGCTGGAGGAAGGACCAAGTAGTAACTTCAGAGATACTGAGGCCAAGAATTTTTTGGCTGGGAGACCACTTTTACCAGGGAAAGACTCTCAAGGAAATTCAGAAATTTTGAGATATTGGAGTCATATCACGATATCCACAGACAGCCAAGCAGGTAACATAATGTCTAAATCAATAGTCAAGGTGTAGGAGTGATGGATCCTGGGGCTGGTTGGAAAACACCTGTCATTCCTAAAAGTTAGCAAAATCCAGGTTAAAAAAAAAAACGAACTCCTCAGGTAAACAGCATATATCCAGAGTAGATATATGGAAGTGGCCATATATTCCAATAATCCTTAGTTGGAAGTGGCCACTTATCTCTGTAGGAAGTCATCTTCCTGAGCAAGTGGAATGCTGTCACATGGGTAGAGGTGCTTTGGAACACAAAGCTTTGGATAGTCCTCCAGAAGTGAACCAGATTCATGTGCCTCCATTGAAGGCAGTGTTTACATTCTCTTCCCACCACACAGAATAGAGACTTCCCTTCCGCCACATATTTAAATTTAAAGATGCTGCCACCTTGGCCTTTCCCTGCCACATCAACTATGGTCCCCTTCATGCACCTCTGGTTTCCCATCACCCACTGCCTGTAACATCAAAGTTCTCCATTCCCAAGCCATACCAGACTCTGCTGTCCCTAAACTCATGTGTGCTTTGCACATATATTTCCAGTACAGGTGGAGGAGTTTATAGAGGTTCCTCTGTCCCAGCCACTCTTCCTCAGTTTTCGGGGGATGGGTGACCAGACAACTGTTGCGTAGGAAGAGCCGAGCTGTCAGGCTGGTGGAGGGTGTGGAGAATGAAGACAAAGTGGGAGCACAGACACTGCCTGTGAGCGGCGCCTTCAGTCCTTACAGACAACCAGACACCCTCATCTACAGACTGAATCACCAGTGAGCTTCCCTAGACAGGTAAAGGTCTTTGACACCACACCTGCCTTGTGAAACAGGAGGGCTTTGTGATACAGTCTGGTGGCCTGGTTCTGTCATCTGTGAGGCGGAGGCCACAAGACATAGCACTGGGAGTCATCAGGCACCAGGACCCTGAATGCCTACATATAGGGATGGTTGGTCTCCTTATGCTAATGAGGTTTAGACCATGCTGAGCCTGACTTCTGTTCTGTGGGATTTGGGGTATCCCTTATATACCTATGGCTCCATCTTCATTATTATCCTAATTATCTGGCAGGTGAAAAAGAGTTACCATGGATTAACACTGGAACCTAAAAGGAGCTGCTGCCTGGTAGGGAAACACGATGACCATGGCTGAACCAATCAAGCCTCAGATAAGATACATTCAATTACTCTTTATAGTAATTCTCTTTCTCAGAGCCTAGAAATAATTCTTTGCCAGGCCATCCCTGCAGTGTACTCTAATTGAAAAATCAAGAATCTCTCTATCGGGCTTGGGTTGAGTCCTAGGTAAAGTGGAATCCACCTCACTGGATCTCTTCTGACCTCCCAAAATGGGGGATTTTTCTGATTGGTGGACTTAGTAAGCAAAAGCCCTTGGCTGAGAACCACTGACCATTTAATCAGTTCCATTATTCCTCCTGTGTCACACTAAATCCCCTGAAAATACTGTCCTGGGAAAGGGGACAGGAGGTATGGAATGTGGAGAGCCCTGAAGTAAGCACACAATAAATAGAAAAATGAAATATTCAGGTGAAAGGGTGGAGTACAGGAAGGCAATATAGGACAGTGTATAACATACAGACAAATATATAGAAACAGACTGGGAAATGTATATTTCCTTTGTTTCACTTTAGACATGAAAAAGAAAATCGTGTCCCAGCTTCACACTCTCTTTGACCTTTAAGCGTCACCGGAAAGTCAGACAAAGGGCTAGAGATGCAGCATCAAGAGGTAAAGTCCCAGTCTCTGCTCTGACTCCCCTCCACTGTGGGTGAGATTCCCATGAACCCTGTCCCTCGATGACCCCTGGTGCCAGGAGCCAGGTGCTCTAACCACTGAAGGCTTCAGTTCTCCAAGTTGACAAAATCTGCCAGAAAACTGTTTTGGGTGGGAAATCAGAGTCTGGAAATGTTCCAAAATTCTCTACCTTACCCCTGGGAATGAAGAGTGAGGAAACAGGGAAGAAGTCCTTAATTGTGTCATTTACTAGTTTTATGTTTACTAGTTTCCACTTCCCTGTGGAAGTCACTTCATCTTTCAGTCTTGTTACCATGAAATGGGCATCTGATGATCCTGCCTCACTCACAGTGTAGTTGTGAAGATCAAATGAGAGCAGGTCCAGGAGAGCACACCATACCTGGTTGAGTGGTACACAGACGTGCCTCACAGCACTAACTGTTGGGGTTTGCGGTCTCCTCTCATTCAGAGGCCTTCAGCTTCCTATAGGATGTCCCTGGGTCCACTCCTGCTCCATGTAACACTGTCACCTGGTTTCTCAGCTAGGAGACTTTCCCAGGAAGAAGCTGAAAAGCCATGGGAGCTGCTCTCTGTCATGAAAAGGTGATCTCCTGCTCTTTGCAGTCTCCCAACTCCCAGCCTGGTCTGTGATCATTTCTCTGCTTGGCCTGGGGCAGGGTTGGGGAGAAGGACAGTGGCTGAGAGGGAGCCAGACAGTGGAGCCTGGAGCACTGGTTGAGAGCGTTGCCAGGGCAGAGGGGGATCAGATATTTCAGGAGACAGGAGTTTCCTAGTTCTGCTCTGTGCTAGGCTCACAGTGGCCCTGGAATTCAGAATTTCACTAGTGCATAGTTCATAAAAGACTCTACATGGGTTTGCACTCAGCCACAAGACAAGTTTTACAGTCAGGAGGATGGATAATTGAGTGAATAATTTTCATCATTTTCATATTCTCTTTACAGCTACACCCTTTCAAGGGCAGCCCCCTGGACCCTGCTGACATTACCTCCTCTGGTTCTGTCTTCAGCGGGGCCAGTTCCTGGGACAGCCCTCAGACAGGAGCTTGTCATATATTATACCCTTCTTCTCTAGATCTGGACTCTCAAGAGATGTTGTGTACACCCTTTAATCCCCTTTAATCCCCAGAACACAGAATTCCCAAAAGGATCTCCTTTTCTACAGTTTAGAAATACTGGATACCATGCTGCGGCCTAAGCCCGAAAAGAGAATGACTCCAGGTTCTACCTGGTGATGTTCCTGGTGCTGCCCCATCAGCTAACCATTGGCTCCCCCATCTACCTGGTTCCTTCTAGTTCAGCTTCTCAACACAGGTCAGCAGGGAACTCACCCACCTCCCAGTCTCTCAAGGCCCTGTGCTCCCAGTTGTTGTCTGAGACCTCGCCCAATAAGCCCCAGGCCCTCAGCCCAGCCCACCATAACTTGCCAAATGACATTTCCCTAGGAAAAAAAAAGCACATGAGTAAACACCCAGCGGATGCAGGCCTCAGGGTTTACAGGACTAGGGGAGGGCAGGCACAATCTCCAGGCCACACACTTGCGAAGAGGCAGATGTCACTCCATCAGTAACAAACAGTTGCCATGTTTCCCTCCCAGCCGGGGCTGGCTTCCTCGGGAGGGGAGTGTGCAGCAGCTCCTGTGTGCAGATTCCTGCTGCCAAACCTGCGATGCCATGGCTCTGGAGATTCAGCAGGTGGTGGTGGGTGAGAACACCCTGATCTCCCCCACTTCAAGGAGGCTGTCACAGGGCTGCTCTTACCTAGAGATTTTGTCCACGTCTAAAGTGTCTTCTGAGCAGAGACTGGAGCATCGTTCCCCACACTCCAAAGACCTTTCACTTCCATCTGCAACCTTCACAGTGTCAGAGAAATCCTTAACCCAGTCATCGGCCCAGTCAACAGGTGCAGCTAGCATCCATGATTACTGGGCTGAACACCTCAAGCTAAGGCAGGGATTTCAAGTACCAGAGGTGCCCAGGGGCCCAGAGACTATGTTTTCTTCAAGGTTTGAGGAAACTAAGGTTTCAGTGAACCTGCAGGAGATGATGCAGAGCAACCCCAACCTTGTCTATGGGAACCAAGGCCAGCAGCCCTTGAATTCTCAGGTCTCTCTGCGAACCCTGAACCGAGAAGTCACAGCCCTGACACATGCTATGGCCTTACATATGGTCACTGTCCTCCCTGCCCACCTGTTATTCCTCAGTACTGAAGTCCGGAGGCTTCTTGAGGTACATGTAAAAGGACTGATGCACTTCCAGAGGTGGGGGCTCCCCAGACGTGTGGAAGAGTCCCTGAGGCAGCTTATACCAGATCCGCCATTATTTTACCACCCTGTACGTAACCAACCAGTCTCTTTCATCCAGAATGATACTTCTCAGTTCTCTACTGAGAAATTTGGGACCGTTTCATACCAGAACTGGGGTTCACGTATGGCCGGCCAGCCCAGCCAGGCCTTCTGGGTTTCTAAGTGGTCCATTATGGACCCAGAACAAAGACACTACTACCAGCAAATCCCAGACAATATGGCTCTAGCCTTGCCCTATCCAGCCCTTAAAGAATTAAGTGGCCTTTATCTAATGCCTGGGCAACAGGCTAACGACTCAGTGGGCCATGTGCAGCCGAAATATAGCCAGCCATTCTGTGGCCTCCCTTCTCTGCACAGTGAGTCCCGGGTTGACACTTTCTTGGGTTCTCAAGGCCTCTCCATGAACGGGAGCATGTCCAAGCCCCCCTTGAAGCATCCTTTTCTCTTCAAGGAGTTCTCCTTCCTCCCTCTGATGCCTAAAACTCCACTCCAGTCAGCTCCACCCTCTTCTCCATCTTCCCCAAATTGGATTGCTCCAACTGAGCACCAACAAGCTCAGATCAATATCCCGTTTCTGACCCTGGATGAATGTGAAGCCTTGAAGTGGCACCTGCTGCAGAGGCAGCTCCAGCTTCAGTGGGGCTTGCCAGATGTTTTCCAGAGAAATCAGCGCACCCAGAGCCCCGTGCAGTATAAGCCCTGTGACAAAGCCCAGTCTTCTGAGACTGTGACAACTTCCTGGCCAGGGCAGCCCATCTCAGTCCTCACAAGGGAACTACTCTTGTTCCCAGAGCATGCCAGGAGGCTGCTGGAATTCCACCTCCAGTGACAGTTGATTCACCATCGCTGGGGCCTGCCCCAGAAGATCCAGCAGTCCATCCATTTGCTTCTGTCCCCTGCTGACGAGCAGACTCTCTCCTGGAGCAGCACAGCCCTAGACAATGTGAACGTCCCCCATCCTACAGCTCTAGAGGGCACTGGCGTTGGCAACCCATTCCCAGCCGTCAAGGACCCAGTGTCAGTCCCTATGCCGCACTTGTTTGACCAGGCCAAGGCAATATTGCAGAGCTACATCGACTCCAAATGTGGGCAGATTCACCAGGGCAAGGTTCCTGTCTGCGTATGTGGCTCCTGGGAGTGTAGAATTCCTGGGGTCCTGGAATTGGCTCCCTTTACCTGCACCCCAGAAAGCAAGCCCCTAGAACTACAGGCAGCAAATGATCCAGACAAACAACAGAAAATTACACCCTGGATGCCAACGGCCCTTGAGCAGCAGCAGCAAACCTCACCAGGTGCTAACACTGAACACCCTAAGCTGCCCCAAGCCCTGTCCGAGGGAGCCACTGAGACACTGGAGACAGCTTTACGGCACAAGGATCTGGCCTTCTTGTCAGGGATGCCTGCTCTTTATTATGTGGTTCTCTCCACGGCCATGGCCCCAGCAATAACTTCCCAAGCTATGAAAACAGAGATGGTGCCTGGCCTGTCGAATTTCCAGGAGAACCTCTGACTCAGGTGACCTTACCTGAAGAGCAGGGTCTAAGTCCTGGGCCAGGCTTTCAAGATGCCAACGAGACTTGTGCAGACATTGCAGGTGAATTCCAGGCTGAAGTGCAGATGGAAGGAATAATCAAGATGGTGCCTCTAGAAAGCCAGTCAGAGCCTGTGAAGCCATACTCACTCGGGGAACCCACCTTGGCCAAACTAAATTTCCATCTGAGAAAGAAGATCCTAGAGATACAACTGGGAATTCCCCTAAAGGCAAGGGAGTCCTGGGAACAAACTGTAGCAATGCCAGAGAACATATGGACACAGGAGTCTCTTGGGAGTCTAAACAACCACGGAAAAACACTGCTCCAGGAACTCCCCATCCCACCAGATATGCCACGTGCCCTGGATCCAGAATGGCTCCACCTCAAACAACAACTGGCCACTGAGTTAAAGGCAGTGCATCAGAAACAGAAACAACCCAGGTCCAGGGCAGTACCCCGTGATTCTGTCCACTGGGCCTCCAAGATCTCACAACCCAGTGGGGACATGACAGAGACCCAGGTGCTTTGTGTTCAGCTGGAGGCCAGTGTGAACAACCCCAGCCTAGAGGAGCCCCAAAGCCCTGACAAGAGCAAGGACTCAGTCCAAGACCCCACACTGGCAGAAAAGAGAGAGAAGCCAGGCAAACCCAAAATGGCAGGGGACCACGGAGAAGGGGATGCCGGGTTTGCAGTCTCTTCCACAAGAGAAAAAAGCCACTCTGCTGAAGCCCAGAGGCCAGAAGGGATGCTTCTGAACAGGACACCCTGCAGCCCCTGGCAACAGAGACATCGCTATCACCTTGGTGCTCCCTGTCAGCACAGTCCCCAGCATCACCCTCAGCTTAAATTCCCAGAGATACCTCCTGGAGTCCCTGGGGGGAAAGACTCTGAGAAGAATGACCTGCAAGACAGTCAAGCCAAGCTCAATGTCATCCTCAAACCAGCAAGCGTTCCTGAGAATGTCCAGCCTGTGGTGCCCCAGGCATCATAGGGCCAGCCTTTCCTGGGCCAACTCATTCCAGGTAAGCCATTGCAGGACCAAACTTTACAAGGTCAGGTTTTGCAGGGGCAGATGATGCCAGGCTATACTCACAAGAGGCCCAGCCTTCCAGAATCTGGCTTGAGAAATAAGATGAAATCTTTTCTACACTGTATTAACCCCAAAACCAAAGGCAAAGGGCATGAGGAATCCATGTCCTCCCCATGTGAGAAAGTGGCTAACACAAGAAAAGAAAATGTAGCAAAGAGCCTGGCTCCAGCCAAAAGTCCCAAGGGGCGAACTAAGACAGAGGAGACAAGAGGGGACCCAAAGGCCCAGTTTCTGCCTACTGAGAAGCAGGTGGGCCTGGCCTTCTTGGATGGTCCCCATTCCCCAGACAGTAAGCTCCGGCACCGCTCCCACTCCCATCAACTCCACTCTGCCTCAGTCCTGGGCATCCCCCGCCGCTGCCCTCGGCACTGTCCACGAGTGGCTTGTGCCATCCAACCAGGGGACCCGCCCTCACTCTCACCTCTCACCTCAGATGGAAACATTGGTCTGCTCAAGAAGACCCAGTGCATTCGAAAGACTCTGTAGTCTCCTCAACGTCTGCATCCCTTGAAGAGGACTGCTACTGTCATTTTCATTAATGTACAGGTGGGCAGAGTGCCACCCAAAATATACTCTATATCTCTAAGCAGAGCGGTGTCTGTCTGCTCCTCCTCTCTACTGTGGTGTGTTCAAGGAAGGCATAAGGGAGGTAAATGTCCTTTTTATCTAGGGAAGGAGTTTTAACTCACACTTAAGCTGGGTCGCACTCCACACAACAACACCCGCTCCCCGGACTGTGGATAAAGGAACTGGAGCAGAGAAGGAAGGCCCTTGTCTAAGGTACACTGAAGGTAAAGGTCAGACTTGACTTCTATTATGGCGACCTTGGGCCCAGAGGAGCCATGTGGACATGAGGATAGTACTGTCAAGAAGGAGTGGCCAGGAATCCCACAGGCAAAATTTACTGATGACTTCTATATATGCCCACAATCTGGAGGGGAGTGCCAGTCTTCCAACCTTGAGGAGGCGCTTTGTTTACCAACAGCATGTAGCTAATATGACTAACGTCAAAAGCAAATGGTAGAATCTCCCCTCTCTGCTCCCTGTTGGTTATTCGTTAGATCTTTCTGGAGAACTCACCTAGGAGGCTGCTGTAGCTCTCTTGCCTATATCCCACTTCCACTGCCTAACAGCTGCATGGAATGAATGACACCTGGAATGAAGATCACAGTAGGACATGGAGAGGGGCTTGTCCCCCACCCCCAAGGGTAGGCAGGGACAGAAGCAGAGAGGAAGACCATGTAGATGGGGGTCTGAGTCCCTGAGATAGAAGCTGACATGTTCCTGGGACTTCCCTGGTGGTCCAGTGGGTAAGACTCCACGCTTCCAATGCAGGGGGCCCAGGTTCAATCCCTGGTTGGGGAAGTAGATCCCGCATGCTGCAAGTAAGAGTCTGCATGCCGCAACTAAGAAGTCCGCATGCCACAACTAAGAAACCCGCATACTGCCACGAAGATCCCGTGTGCTGCGACTAAGATCCAGAATAGCCAAAATAAATAAATATTTTTTTTAAAAAGAAGCTGACATGTTCCTGAAGAAGGCATGATAAGAGAAAAGGCTGGTTTGCTATGTACTCAAAAGAAGTTGAGCCAGGAAGCCAACCCAATACCCAAGTGCTTTTAGAGCATGGAGAGGAATAAACTGAGTTTTAGTCTGTTGTCCATCGTGTGATGAAAAGAAGTGAGTTGAGCCTTATTGTCCAAAGGAAATGCAAATTAATTCAAAATTTCTGAACACTCACCCCCCACCCAACAAATCTGTTTCCCAATGTCAGGGATTGGTGTAACTATAAATCCATGTTTTTGCTCAGCCCAAACATGAAGTCAGTCACTGTGTTCTAATCTCGATATATCTCAATTTTGCCCCCTTTCTCCTGTGTTTACTGCCTCTGCTTGTTAGGTTTCTCATCCATAGGTATCTCATTCTTGCCTGAGTAATACAATAGTGTGTTATAACCCCAGGACTTAGGATAGCGGCTGGTGCATAATAATACCTTAATAGTACTTGAATCCAAAGTCGGGGCTGGGGAGGCAGACAAATCATTACATTCGTATGATGAGTGCTATGGAATAGGGAATACTGCCACAGGATTACTGGGGTACTCAGCTGATGAGGACCCCAGAAGGGTCACAATAAAATGAACCTTGATTATGCTGTACACCTTAAACTTATACAGTGCCGAATGTCAATTATATCTCAAAACTGGAAGAAAGGGGAATTCCCTGGCGGTCCAGTGGTTAGGACTCCGCACTTGCACTGCAGAGGGCACAGGTTCAATCCTTGGTCAGGGAACTAAGATCCCACAAGCCGCTCGGCGTGGCCGAAAAAAAACTGGAAGAAAAAAACTTAAAAAAAAAAAAACCTTGAGGGCTTCCCTGGTGGCACAGTGGTTGAGAGTCCGCCTGCCGATGCAGGGGACACGAGTTCGTGCCCTGTTCCGGGAGGATCCCACATGCCGCAGAGCGGCTGGGCCCGTGAGCCATGGCCACTGAGCCTGCGCGTCCAGAGCCTGTGCTCCGCAACGGGAGAGGCCACAACAGTGAGAGGCCCGCGTACCGCAAAAAAAAAAAAAAAAAAAACTTGAGATGTGTCTTATATTCAATTAAAATATTTGCTTACTTACTATATGCAAGGTACTACAGTAAACACAACAAAGACACAGGACTTACACCACAGAGCTCATGATTTGATGTGATAGACAGTCTCACCTGCCCAAATTGTCTAATCAACATAAATACTTGAATGTCCAAAATTCACCTCTATAGAACAGTGAACTCTTGATTCCCTATTCCAACCATCATCTAATTACACATACATGCTCCAGTCACAGTATTCACAACATCAGTTAATAGCAACTCCATCTTTCCAGTTCTGAACAAAAACACTGGTGTCATCCTTCACATTTTTTTTCTAACCATCCACATCCAATCCATCCTGTTGTCTCTACCTTATGAAATGAATTCAGAACATGACCACTTCTCACTCTCTCTGCTGCTATGATTACTGCAGTATTATCATGACTAATCTCCCAGCTTCTGCCTGAGACCACACTTCCAACAGTCTTTTCTCAACAAAGAAGCTTGATGGTCCTCAGGGAAGGTCCTGGCTATAGATGATTAGATAGAAAGATAGATTACATCATGATGATGATGATGATGATGATGATGATGATGAAGAAGAAGAAGAAGAAATGGAGGAAGGGGTGAGGGAGGGGAGGGGAAAAATGAGGGGGAGGGGAGTGGGAAGAGAAGAATTAGGAGAATAAGAATAAGATAGATAGATAGATAAATGGAGATGTAAAACCATGAGACTGGATAAGATCGCCAAGGCAATGACTGCAAATGAAAAACAGATCTAGGACCAAGCTTTGGGATACCCCAACATTAAAAATTGGAGAAAAAAGTGGGAACCAATAAGCAGAGACTGAGAAGTAGTAGCCAGTGAGGTAGGAGGAGAACCAGGAGAGTGTGGCATACTGGAAGCCAAGAGAGGAACGTGTTTCAAGAAGAAAGTGGTCAGCTGCATGAAAAGTTGCCAATCTGCCAAGTAAGATGAGGACTCAGAGTTGATTATTAGATTTAACAACATAGAGATCATTCATAGCCTTGAGAAGACTAGACTAAGGTCAGAGACGGAGGCAAAGGCATAACTGGAGTGGATCCAAGACAGAGAGGAAGAACAACTGGTGATAGCAAGTGTAATCAACTGCTTTAGGGAGTTTTGTTCCACAGAGGTGCAGAAAAATGAGGAGATAGAATCAAGAGGGCTTTTTTTTTTTTTTGTGCGGTACGCGGGCCTCTCACAGCTGTGGCCTCCCCCGTCGCGGAGCCCAGGCTCTGGACGCACAGACCCAGCGGCCATGGCTCAAGGGCCCAGCCGCTCCGTGGCATGCGGGATCCTCCCGGACCGGGGCACGAACCCACGTCCCCCGCATCGGCAGGCAGACTCTCAACCACTGTGCCACCAGGGAAGAAGCCCCAAGAGGGATTTTTAAAGGTAGGAGATATAGCTTGTTGGATGTTGATGGAAAAGAACCAGTCAAGAGGAATAAACTGATGATGCAGGAGAGAAAGGGGGAACTGCTAGAGCAATGTCATGGTGCAGAAGTAACAGAATAGGAGTGAGTCCCCAGGTTCAGGGGTTGGCCTTGGCTAAAATCAGTAATCAGTAATGAGGAGGGACTTTGTGTATCATGAAAAGAACGGTTTCCCTACAATTAAGAGAACAGGGCAGGGGCTTCCCTGGTGGCGCAGTGGTTGAGAGTCCGCCTGCCGATGCAGGGGACACGGGTTCGTGCCCTGGTCCAGGAGGATCCCACATGCCGTGGAGCGGCTGGGCCCGTGAGCTATGGCCACTGAGCCTGCGCGTCCAGAGCCTGTGCTCCACAACAGGAGAGGCCACAGCAGCGAGAGGCCCGAGTAGTGCAAAAAAAAAAAAAAAAAAAAAGAGAACAGGGCAAATACCTAAAGGGGTGAATGAGGAACTGGGAAGGATCGTGGCTGGGGGGAGGGCTGATACAGAGAGCCAAAGCCAGAGATGAAGAGGAATGCTGGAAGTTACCATGGCAAGAGGTTTTTTAGGGCCTAAGAAGTCAGTAGCAGCATGTGAACCCAGGTGGGCAAAAAAAAAAATAGTTGAAGTTGGTGATCACATGTGTGAAGAGGGTGGTCTTGGAATATAGGGGGAGAGATGTCAGAAAAAGCTCTAGATGCACAGAGCATGAAGAGGATGGGGCTTGAGACTGAGAAAAAGGGCAGGTGTGGCATCCTAGTGTTCATCCAGAGACTGGGGATGTCTGAGGGTAGGAGGAGAGAACTGGGAAGCAGAAAGACAAAGAGGCTGCCCTGAGTGATGGAAGGGACCTCTGTTTTGGACACCTCATTTCTCTCAGAAGGTGGCACGTCTGCATTTCCACCTTCTGACCTACCACAGAGGAGCCAAAAGCTGCAGGAAGGGCAGGAAGTGCTGTAGCTTCCTCGTGCTGTGGTATGGGGACTGTGGGATGCCCCTGCCTCACTGATTCCTAAGGAAATCCAGGATGGCTCAACATACCGTCAAACCAGGACGTGGGGCACGACTCTTCCTCTGATAGGACCCAGCACTTAGCACAATGTGTCCTGCTAGCAGGATGCAGAAAAGCCAGGATGCGAAGAAGCATGACTCCTCTGAAGGGTGATTCTGTGCCTAACAGATGGGAGCTCAGGCCCTGCTGTGGCCCCCCAAGGTGAGGAGGCACAAGGTCCAGGCCTGCTGAGCCACACCCTCCAGTGTTTTCCTAAAGCATCCCCAAAGATCATAGGGGGTCCTGTGGCAGGCACATCCTCCATGCCTGCTGAGAGCTGGGCAGAGAGCCACAGAGCAAGGAGAGGAGAGGGAGGCCCGGAATGAAGGGAATTGACTCAGAAGGGTCACAGCAGCATCACGTGGGAAGCTGAGGTTAATGTGCACACATCCTGGCTTAGGTGGAGCGGGTCCTTCCCATGTATCCCACCTGCCACGTGCCGGCATTGGCTTATGCTGCTGACCAAGTTTTGCAACAAAGGGCTAGGGGCACAGAGATGAGCTGGAACCAAGACCTTCAGGATTCTCAGTTCTTAGCAAAATCAAGAGCTGAGAGAAGACAGAGTCAGAGCCTATGATTCATGCAGGATGTTGTAGAAGGATGAAGCCTTGCTCATCCCATCCTATAACCCTAGCACAAGCCCCACCTTCCAGCTCCCCCTCGGCTCAAGAAGTAAAATCAGAATGAAAACTCTCACGGCAGGGCACAAAACCAGGTCTTCACTGCTCCAGAATTGCTGGTAGATGCTAGGGATATAGCAATGCTTGCTTGGGAACTTTGGAGTTCGCCTCTGCCCTCTGAGATACCATACTGTCGTGGCAAATGGCTCTGACCTTCTGGAGCCCTTCTCCTGGGCTCTGCAGAGAGCATTTCAGAATTCTACAGAGAGCATTTCAGAATTCTACAGAGAGCATTTCAGGCAACCGAGTGCCTGCAGTGCGGGAGAATGGCTTCTCCACAAAATCACTTCTCTTGTTAAACACCAAGTCCCAGCAAATAGGGACCGTGGCTGCTTTGTTACTGTACCTCCTCACTGCAGCCCACGCAGGGAGGGCAACAACCACAGGATGCGCACAGGAGTAAACCCCAAGGCGCTGCTGCTTCCTGCACCTGTGAGAGGGGCTGAGCCTCTGCTCCTCACCATTCATCCAAAGCCGGCTGCTCCACCTGCTCCACGGCACAGGCCTGGGCTGTCACAGAATGAAGGACAAGAGTGGTTCCTGTGTCTACGGCAGGGACAGGAAATAAGGGAGGACAGCCGTGAGGGTGTGTGGGGATGTGAGGAATGAGCACAGGCAGGCCTGTAAGGTGCTGGGGGACGCAGAGGACCAGATGCCTAACGGGGCTTGTGGAGGACTGTCCATTCCCATGCGCACAGACAGTGAGGCCAGGACCCTGAATACTTGATCTGGATGAGAGCGTGGGGAGGAAAGAGGGGGCCTGAAGGAGAGCTCTGTTTCCAGAAGGAGGGGTGCATGCTGCCAATTGCCCCCCTTTCCCGCCTTGTCCCCCTCCTCCACTGTAACTTCTCTGGGTCCACAGCCGGGCAAAGAGCATATCGGGGGCTTTCCAGAGTGTAGCATTCCCAAGGTCAAGCCCCACACGGAGGCCTCAGGGGCAGGGCCCCGGGCAGGCAGCCGGACACATGGGAATCCAGAGAGTGGGAAGGGAAAGGAAGCCAATCCCTTGCAGTAAATAGTGCTGGCAGCTGGGGCGCATCAGGGGAGAGGGTCAGGGGAAAGTGAGAGGCCAGAGCAGAGTCTCACACACAGTCAAAGACACATGCGTACAGACACCTAGCCACACAGACACATACACAGGAGGACATAAAGTCAACAATGCCACTCAGAAGCTAACTCAGAGTACCCAGAGACATGTTCAGGAAACACACCTACATAGACTCATGAAAACCCTGAGTCAGACATGCCCCAGCAGACTCTGGCACCACACACATGCAGACAGACACAGCCCATCTTGCAGGCCCACAAACACAAATGCATTCCCAATCCATCCTTCCCAGCCTTTCTCCCCGATACAACCAATAGGCCACCTCAGGCCAGGTCTGTTTATCCACCTCTAAACTCTGGTTTGTAATTTCTGTCCCATTGCCTGTCCTTTAATAAGGACAGTCTTGGATCCACACACACACCCCTGGTCTCAACAACTTGGCTGTGTGCTTTTAAAGGAACGCCACGGTCAGCAAGTCAGTCCCCTGCCCTCTTCAGCAGCCCCGTCCTTCACCTACACTCCCATCCCTACCCCCGGGAGTGTCCCCAGTTTACCGCAGGCTCCTGACCCTCAGTCTCTCTGATGCAGCAGAAACAGAATCTAAAGGAAGAGTAAACCAGACAGACCTACTCTGTCAAACTGACCCCCAACACAAAATTTATCTCCTTGACCCATTTTGATCCCAATTTTAAACTCAAACAGTACCCTACTCCAACCCTAACACAATCCTAATCGAAGATGCACTAGCTCTTTTTTTTTTTAAACATCGAGTTAGCTTTACTGAACAGTTCATGAATTGGGCAGCATCCCGTTTAGCAAGTAGAGGGGAGCTCTAAAAGGCTATAGAAAAAGAGAGCTTTTTAAGAGTATGACAAGGAAGTCAAAAACAAAAACAGATTATTTCAGGGTTAGGTAATCTATCTATAGGGGATGAAGGAGATCTATGTGCCAGGTTACCTCATCTTCCTTTGGGGGATGGAAAGGATTACCTCACTGGTGCGGACCAGAAATTTCCACACCGATCAGTTTGGATTACATTCTTGGAGAAGGCTGTAACTTCAATAAGGTCAGGTATTAAGTCTTCCTTTTAGCATAAGTGACTCCATTTTGGGCCTGTCATTTCTTTTTTAACAGGGAAATGGTGCCAGATCAACTCAGATAGGACACCCCTACTCCACCCACACTTCAGACTGCTGGAGAAGAAAGCAGACTTTTATAGACCCTTTCAATTCTCACCATGTAGATAAGCAGATTCTCCAGCTACTATAGGTGAGATCTACAAGATGCACTAGCTCTTATCAACAGGAACCATAAACGCCATTCCAAATCCTACTTTAACATCACCGTGATTCCAGCCCTATGCTTACCACTACCTACCTCCAATCCGTAACCACTATGTCAGTGCTGTTCCAAGCATAGTCCTAACTCTAACCCTGTCCCTAGGTAGCCACACATTGAGTAAAGTCTGCAACTATGCTGGGCACACAAATATCACACACTTCTGAAGGTAATGGGTCATCTGCAGTCCAGGAAGCAGTAGCTTCCTCAGTAACAGCTGCACAGTCATCAGGGCAGCCGGTCCCTGGTGGGCTCAGTGCTCAGCTGGGAACCCAGGAGCACCAAGGCACCCAGGCCCTTTGACCCTTGTTACACATACAAGCGTACAGGGGCCCAGCTCACCCCAAGCCCTGTTCTAGCCCAGCTTCTCAGCTGAAATTCCTGCCATACCCCTCCCCGGCTCCTGCCTGCCAAGCTGGGAGCATCTGTTGCCCTGAAAGCCCCACCAGGCAGGCACAAATGGGCCTGGGGCCTGGAGCTGAAGGGAATGTGGCCTCTTCCCAATGTGGGCAATTCCAGACTCCTGCAACACCCACACCTAGGACCTCCACCCCGGAGCCAGGCCCAGGTGCCCGTCCTAAAGAGGTAGTGGGTCTGCCGACACTGGGGGTGAGTAGGGGTGGATTAGCACACCTCCTCTCCCAGGCTCCAGGGTCTCAATCTGGCGTTAGGGTGTGTTCACTCTGCGCTCATCAGCAGAGGTAAAGCTGAAGTGAGCCACGTGCACCTCCCTCACCTCTCACCCTCGGCACCAGGACCTCCGGTGTAGCAGTCCTCTGTACCTCGGCCACCGCAGAGATTGTCAAACACTACCTAGGCTCTCTCGAGCGTTCACACCAAGCCAAAGCCTTCACCCAACAGACTGGAACACTTAGGTGGATACTCACAGGTCAGATGTGTAGCCATCCGAATCTCTGCGTCCCCTTCCTTACCGTCTACATCCAGGCTGGCCTGAGGACAAGCGAGGGGCTTGGTTCAGGGCTGCAAGCTCCAGACCCCGACAGCAAACTTAAGGTTCGGGTGGGACTGTGAGGTGAGATGAGCCCAAGCCAGCAACCGAGGGCAGAGGAATGGCTGGATGACAGACCTGGGGCCCCAGATAAGGAGAAGGATAACAACTCCTCTCACCATCGCAGGTCCTTTCCTGGGGGCTGCATCTACATCTAAGCTCCACTTCCTTCCAGGTTCTCTTGGTGCCTCCCTCTCATGCCCCCACCTCCACCCCATAGGCTCAGACACCTGCACCCTAGTGTATGGCAGGGATTTCCTGTCATCCTCCTGCTCTGAGAGTAGCTATTTCCAGCCCTGACTTTATGTCCAGCCAGGTTTCTACCTCCGGCAAAGTCCCCACTCTTTCCTTCCCTTCCTTTAGGGCCCCTAACTTAGGTTCTAAGCCCCAGGAGCAAGTAAGGAGGTCCCAATGCCTCCAGTATGGAACATCTCCCTGAGGCCGGTCTACCACTACAGGGTCAAGTTCAGAGGTAGGGACTTAGGGTAGATCCTAGGAAGAGCTTCCCATATTGAGGAAAGGCAGTTGAGGATGGGACCTAAAGCGGCTGTGGACACCATCTAACAAACAAGAGGCCCTCATGATGGCATAAACAAGGGGAATGGGGCAGTATGTCCTGGGAGAGAAAGGGAACCTAAGATTTTAGAAGAGGAAACGTCTTAGTCCCCAACTCTTCCCTGTCATGTTCTCCCTCATTCCACAAGCTGTGCCAGGGCAGAAAGTCCTCCCCTCAGGAAGATTGGGGGTACATCATCCCAGCTTCCTCTTCCCCCAGACCACCTTTGTTCCCTTCCACTGGCTCTGAGCCCATCTGGAATTTGGGATGGGGAGCCAAATAGGCCCAGGTGGCTCTCCCAGCCCCACCCTACCAAATTCTTGGAAGTACCTGGACAGCTTGGTAAAAATACAGATAAATATATACAGCTTGGTAAAAAATACAGATCCTTTGGCCCTATTCTGAGATTCTGTTTAAGATGGTCTGGGGTGGTGCCTCTAATTCTGTATTTTTAATAAGCTCCCTGAGTGATTCTGAAGTGCAGCCAAGTTTGGAAACAGTGTAAACAATCTAATATGATATGACTCTGGAATCACAGACATGTCCCCCCAAGTCCATGCTATCCCACCTCTCTGGGAACTCTTCAGAGATAGGCTGCTCACTACTTACTTAGCCACTTCCACAAAAGGTAGGGCAGGTGTGGAAGGGGAGATTTTAGAGATGGGAATTAAAAGCTTTCTCATGCCAGGATTTGCCAGAAGACCAGGTAAAAGACGCAAGAAATCTTATCTCCTTGTTTTTTCCCGGTCCTGTTCCAGGAATGCCAGCCAACTTGCCAACTGGGGCACTCCCTGCCCTGCTTAAGGTCTCAGCCTGTTGTAAAACCGCAGACTCAAGATCTCAATGATCTCTCTTCAAATTCACTCAGGTTCCAGCCCCTCTGTTCTGTGGGCCTTGGGAAGGCCCATACCACATCCTCATCCCCATCCCAACAATATCCCCATCTCCAATCCCCATCCCCTCTGCATCCCAACCTTCCCCAACAGCAACACCCCTATTATGGGCACAATCTTTCTATCACTATCTTGCACCTGGCCCATGCTGTCCTGACTGCATCCCTCCCAATCTCTCCTCTCTATATCTCCCTATGGTCTCGTATTTCCATAAAGCTGGGGTGAGCCTGGTGGTGAGGGGCACACTGGGTTTAGCACTCTGGGAACCAGATGGATTTTCCAGTCCTAACCTGGTGATCACAACTCTGAGGTTCTACACTGGTTTTAAACATAGATTCTAAGTCAGGACCTGATAATCCTCACACACTACACTCCAGCATAAATTCCAAATGGAGGGCTTCCCTGGTGGCACAGTGGTTAAGAATCCACCTGCCAATGCAGGGGACACAGGTTCAAGCCCTGGTCCAGGAAGATCCCACATGCTGCAGAGCAACTAAGCCTGTGCGCCACAACAACTGAGCCTGCACTCTAAAGCCCACGAGCCACAACTACTGAGCCCGTGTGCCACAACTATTGAAGCCTGTGTACCTAGAGCCCATGCTCTGCAACAAAAGAAGCCACCACAATGAGAAGCCCATGCACCACAACAAAGAGTAGCCCCTGCTTGCTGCAACTAAAGAAAGCCTGCACAGCAACAAAGACCCAATGAAGCCAAAAATAAATAAATAAATAAGTGTTTAAAAATTCCAAATGGATAAAAGATTTAAAATGTTAGAAATTAAATACAGAAATGACAGCATGAAAAATGTCAGACTAGAAAGCTCTAGGGTCAGTCCCTCCACCGAAGCAACCACTGAGCTGAAAAGAGCAATTGGAATCACCTATTTCAGAATTCTGGAACCTAACTGAGCACATAACAATCAGGGGAGTGCTTGATGAAGGCAGAGGATGTTGATCTTTCATAAGAGAACGTCATGCATGAACTAGCTACTAGTCAATGATGTAGGGACTGCAGCCCACATTCCCAGAGTGGCTGGCTGGTGGCAGAGAACCTTGTCCTCCAAATATTGGGGGTTTTACATTTTGGTTGGTCTGGGGGTTCCCGGAGAGATAGGTGCAGAAGCTTGCCTTGGTTTTAGCCCTCTTGGGCTGCAGTAGCTTCCACAGTGGCATATATCAGAATATTTAAGGGGACATAACTCTTTTGTGGGAGAGGGGGAGAGAAATCTTTATCAGGTCATTGGCTGACCACAGAAGTAAGAGAACAGAAACCTCAGGGACCACACACAACAAAGAATACACTTGGCAAAACTTATTTGGAAAAGTCAAAATGGACAGCTACAGCCCTCAACAAGTAAATATCTGAAACCCCTAAGGAGTGGAAGAATCAGATTTCCAAAGACACCACATTTTAATACTCAGAATGTATAGTTCTCAACAAAAAATTAACAAAGCATACAAAGAAACAGGGAAGTATGACCCATTCACAGGAAAAAAAAGAATTTGACAAAAATCATTCCTAAGGAAGCCCACACATTGGACATATTAGATGAAGACTTTAAATTAACTGTCTTAAATATGCTCAAAGAGCTGAAGGAAACCATGAGCAAACAACTAAATTCTAGAGCCAAAAATACAATAACCAAAGTGAAAAAATTCACTGAGGGAGTTCAACAACAAATTTGAGAAGGCAGAAGAAAGAATCAGCATACTTGAAGATAAGGCAATTAAAGTCATTGAGTCTGAGGAGCAGGATAAAAAGATAAAGAAAAACGAACAAAGTCTGAGAGACCTATGGGATATCATCTAACATACTCACCACAGGAGTCCCATGAGAGAGAGAACAGAGCATAAAAAAATTTTTTGAAGAAATAATGGCTGAAAACATCCCAAATCTGATGAAGGCATGAATATACATATTCACAAAGTTCAAAAAATTCTAAGCAGAATAAACTCAAAGAGATCCATACCAAAACACATTATAGTCAATTTGTTGAAACCCAAAGATAATCTTGAAATTTTGAAAGCAGAAGAGAGAAGTGACTCACTACATACAAGGTATTCTCAGTAATATTAACAGTTGATTTCTTCTCTGAAACTATGGAGGCCAGATAGCAGTGGGATGATATATTTAAAATCTTGAAAGAAAAAACTATCAAACAAGAATTCTGTATCTGGAAAAACTATCCTTCAAGAATTAAGGAAAAATTAAGACATTTCCAGATAAACAAAAGTACAGGAAGTTCATTACCAGTAGAATTGCCTATGAGAAATGCTAAAGGGAATCCTTCAGGATGAAAGGACAGGACAATAAATGGTAACTTGAAGCAATACAAAAAAATAAAGACCTCTGGCAAAGGTAACCACATAGGTAAATATAAAAGATAGTATATTATATTTTTGGTTTATAACTCCTCTTTTTTTCTTTGAGAATTAAAAGGCATAAATAATAATTATAAATTGATGTTAATGGGTACACAATATATAAAGATGTAATCTGTGACAATAACTATATAAAGGAGGTAGAACTAAGATGTATAGGAGCAGAGTACTATTTGTTTGTACTATTGGAACAAAGTTGGTATTATTCAAACTAGATTATAAGTTTAAGATGTTAATTTCAATCTCCAAGCTAACTACTAAGAAAATAACTTAAAAATATACAGAAAAGGAAAAAGAAGGGAATCAAAATGGTACACTAAAAAAATCAACTGAATACAAAGAAAGGCAGTAATGGAGGAAATGAGGAACAAAATCATATAAGACATACAGAAAACAAATAGCTAATTGACAGAAATAAATCCTTCCTTATAAGTGATTTAAATAAATGAGTCACGAGTATGAAATGTACAGTGTCAATATAATCAATAATTATGTAATATTTTGTATGGTGACAGATGGTAACTAGACTTATTGTGGTGATCATTTTGAAATGTATAGAAATAGTTCCTGCACCAGGAACTAACATAGTGTTGTAGGTCAGTTGTAATTCAAAAACAAACTCATAGAAAAAGAGACTGGATTTGTGGTTACCAGAGGTGGGGGTGTGGGAAGGGGGGATTGGATGAGGGTATTCAAAAGGTACAAAATTTCAGTTATATTAATTATGTTGTACATCACATAACTGCATAACACTACTATATGTTGTATATGAAAGTTGTTAAGAGTAAATCCTAAGAGTCCTCATCACAAAGAAAAAAATTTTTTTCTATTTCTTTAATTTTGTATCTATATGAGATGATGGGTATCCAGTAAACTATTTGTGGTAATTGTTTCATGATGTATGTAAGTCAAATCATTATGCTGTACACCTTAAACTTATACAGTGCTGTATGTCAATTATATCTCAATGAAACTGGAAGAAAAAATAAACAACATGAAAAAATAAAGTAAATGAGTTCAACTCTCTAATTAAAAGGCAGAGATTATCAGAATGGATAAAAAAAAAAGCATGATCCATCTATATGCTATCTACAAGAGACTAACTTGAGATACAAATACAGAGCTTTAAAGTAAAAGGATGGAAAACAATATCCCATGCAACTAGTGACAAAAAGAGAGCTGTGGTAGCTATATTACTGTCAGACAAAATACACTTTTTGTCAAAAAAGGTTATAAGGGATCAAAAGGACATTGTATATTGATAAACTGTTTGATACAGCAAGATACAATAATTATAAACAACTGACAGCCAAGCCTCATAATATATAAAGCAAAAATTGACAGAATCAAAGAGGAGAGTTGACAGTTCTACAATAATAGTTTTAGAATTTAATATCTCACTTTCAATAATGGATAGACTAACCAGACAGAAGATCAAGAAGGAAATAAGAGAACTTGAGCAACACTATAAATGAATTAGACCTAATAGATATACACACCAAAAACACTCTGCCCAACAACAGGAGAATACGTATTCTTCTGAAGTTCCCATGGAACGTTCTCTAGGACAGACGATATGATAGGCCACAAAACAAGTCTAAATAAAATTTTAAGACTGAAATCATACAGAGTATCTTTTCTGATCACAATAGAATAAAACTAGATATCAGTAACAAAAGGAAAAGTGAAAAATTCAGAAATATATGGAAATTGAACAACACACTCAAACGATGCATCAAAGAAGAAATCACAAGGCAAATTAGAAAATACTCTGAGACAAATGAAAACAAAAACATAATATACCAAAACTTTTGAGATCCAGTGAAAGCAGTGCTAACAGGAAAATTTATAGCTGTAAATGTTTACATTTTAAAAAGATTTCAGGGACTTCCCTGGTGGTCCAGTGGTAAAGAATCCACCTTACAATGCAGGGGACACGGGTTCAATCCCTGGTCAGGGAACTAAGATCCCACATGCCACAGGGCTACTGAGCTTGCGCACCTCAACTAGAGCCTGCACACCACAATTATAGAGCCCACTCACCGTGGAGCCTGTGAGCCACAACTAGAGAGAGAAAAACCCACACACCACAATTAGAGAGAAGCCTGCGTACCACAATTAAGACCCTGAATACCACAACTAAGACCCAATGCAGCCAAAAAATAAATAAAATAGATAAATAAATAATAAATAAATCTTTTTAAAAAAGAAAGAAAATACTTTGAGGCAAATGAAAACAAAAACATAATATACCAAAACTTTTGAGATTCAGTAGAAGCAGTGCTACGAGGAAAATTTATAGCTGTAAATGTCTACATTTAAAAAGAAGATTTCAGGTACTTCCCAGGTGGTCCAGTGGTAAAGAATCCACCTTCCAGTGCAGGGGACGTGGGTTCAATTCCCTGGTCAGGAAACTAAGATCCCACATGCCACAGGGCAACTAAGCCCATGTGCCACAATTACTGAGCTTGTGCACCTCAATGAGAGAGTCCATGTGCCACAAACCACAGAGCCCACATGCTCTGGACCCCGAGTGCCATAACTACAGAGCCCACGTGCCCTGCACACCACAACCAGAGAGAGAAAACCCACACACCACAACTAGAGAGAAGCCTGCGCACTGCAATGAAGAGCCCAAGCCGCAACAAAAAGATCCCGCACGCCTCAGCAAAGACCCTGTGTGCCACAACTAAGATCCAATGCAGCCAAATAAATAAATAAATAAAAAGATTTCAAATCAATAACCTAACTGTACACTTTAAGAGATTAGAAAAAGTCAATAAAACCAAACCCAAAAATAGCAGAAAGAAGGAACTAATACAGATTAAAGCAGAGACAAATGAAATGGAGACTACAAAAAATAGAGAAAAATAAACAAAACAAAAAGATGGTTCTTTGACAAGGTCGACAAAACTGACACAATTGAGGTTAGACTGACTAAGGAAAAAGAAAGAAGATTCAAATTAGTAAAATCAGAAATGAAACTGGGAGCATTACTACAATTTCATAGACATGAAAAGTGTTATGAGAGGATACTATGAACAACTGTACATCAACAAATTGGGTAATCTAGATGAAATGGATAAAGTCCAGAAACACAAAAATTATCCAAACTTACTCAAGAATAAATAGAAAATCTAAATAGATCTATAACAAGTAAGGAGATTCAATCAGTAATGAAAACATCCCAACAAAGAAAAACCCAGGACCAGATGACTTCACTAGTGAATTCTACCAAATATTTTTTTTCTTCCAAACATTTAAAGAAGAATTAGCATCAATCCTTCTCAAACTCTTCCAAAAAATTGAAGAGGAGGAAACATTCCCTAACTCATTTTATGAGGGCAGCATTACCCTGATACCAAAGCCAGACAAGGACACTACAAGAAAATAAAAGTACAGGTCAATATCCCTGATGAACATAGATGTAAAAAGTCTCAACAAAATACTAGCAAACCAAAGTCAACAGCAGATTAAAAGAGTCATACATGGCGATCAAGTGAGATTTATTCCAGGGATATGAGGATGGTTCAACATCCACAAATCAATCAATGTGATACACCACATTAACAAATTGAAGAATAAAAATCATATGATCATCTCAATAGATGAAGAAAAAGCATTTGACAAGTTTTAACACCCATTTATGATAAAAACTCTCAATAAAGTGGGTATAGAAGGAACGCACTTCAACATAATAAAAGCCATGTATGACAAGCCTTCAGCTAACATCATACTCAAATGTGAAAAGCTGAAAGCTTTTCTCATATGATTAAGAACAAAAGACGAGTGTTTATTATCACCACTTCTATTTGACTTAGGACTAGAAGTCTTAGCCAGAGCAATTAGGCAAGAAAACTTATATATGTACATAAAATCCCAAACACTTCACCAAAAAACTGTTAGAACTAAGAAACAAATTCAGTAAATTTGCAGAATACAAAATCAACATACAAAAATCAGTTGCATTTCTATACACTAACAGCAAACTATCTGGAAACAAATTAAGAAACAATCCGATTTACAACAGCATCAATAACAATAAAATACTTAGGAATAAATTTAACCAAGGAGGTGAAAGACCTATACACTGAAAACTATAAGACACTGATGAAAGAAATTGAAGACACAAATAACTGGAAGGATATCCTGTGCTCTTGGATTGGCATATTAATATTGCTAAAATGTCCATAACTACCCAAAGTGATCTACAAATTCAATGCAATCACTATCAAAATTCCAATTGCATTTTTTCATAGAAACAGAAAAAATTCTAAAATTCATGTAAAACCAAAAATAGCCAGAGTAATTTTGAGAAAGAAAAGCCAAGGGGCTTCCCTGGTGGCGCAGTGGTTAAGAATCAGCCAGCCAATGCAGGGGACATGGGTTCAAGCCCTGGCCCAGGAAGATCCCACATGCCACGGAGCAACCAAGCCCATGCGCCACAACTACTGAGCCTGTGCTCTAAAGCTCGCGTGCCACAACTACAGAGCCCACATGCCACACTACCGAAGCCCACACGCCTAGAGCCCATGCTCTGCAACAAGAGAAGCCACTGCAATGAGAAGCCCACACACTGCAACAAAGAGTAGCCCCCACTCACCACAACCAGAGAAAGCCCAAACACAGCAACAAAGACCCAATGCAGCCAAAAATAAACATTAATTAATTAATTAGTTTAAAAAAAAAAAGAAAAACCAAGCTGGAGGCATCATGCTTCCTGATTTCAAACTATATTACTAAGCTACAGTAATCAAAACAGTACGGTACTGGCATGAAAACAGACACATAGACCAGTGGAATAGATTACAGAGCCCAGAAATAAACCCATGCATATACGGTCAACCAATCTTTGAAAGGGGATCAAGAGCACAAAATGGGGAAAGGATAGTCTTTTCAAAAAGTGGTGTTGGGGCTTCCCTGGTGGCGCAGTGGTTAGGAATCTGCCTGCCAATGCAGGGGACACGGGTTCAATCCCTGGTCCAGGAAGATTCTACATGCTGTGGAGCAACTAAGCCCGTGAGCCACAACTACTGAGCCTGCATGCCACACCTACTAAAGCCCACATGCCTAGAGCCCATGCTCTGCAACAAGAGAAGCCACTGCAATGAGAAGCCTGTGCACTGCAACAAAGAGCAGCCCCTGTTCACTGCAACTAGACAAAGCCCATGCACAGCAATGAAGACCCAACTCAGCCAAAAATTAAATAAATTAAATAAATTAAGAAAAAAAATGGTGTTGAAAAAAAATGGATAGTTACATGTACAAGATTGATACTGGACCCCTACTGTACACCACTCACAAAAATTCAAATTAAAAACTTAAATGTAAGACCTGAAACCATAAAACTCCTAGAAGAAAACACAGAAGAAAATCTCCTTGGCATCAGTCTTGGCAATGATATTTTTGGATATGATAACAAAGGCAGAAATAAACAAGTAGGAGTACATCAAACTAAAAAGCTTCTGTATACTCTTTCCCTGCCTCCGCTGAATAACTCAGAGGTGGAGGTTGGGGTACATTCAAGATTCAGTTCCACCCATTACCCACCACCATGGCCGAGGAAGGCACTGGTGCTGGAGGTGCAATGGACGTTAATACTGTTTTGCAAGAGGTGCTGAAGATCACCCTCATCCGCAATGGCCTAGCACATGGAATTTGCAAAGCTGCAAAGTGTTAAACCAGTGCCAAGCCCATCTTTGGGTGCCTGCATCCAACTGTGATGAGCCTGTATAAGTCAAGTTGGTGGAGGTCCCCCATGCTAAACATCAAATCAACCTAATTAAGGTTGATGACAGCAAGGAACTAGGGGAGTGGGTAGGACTCTGTAAAACTGACAGAGAGGGAAAACCCTGTCAAGCGGCTGGTTGCAGTTGTGTGGTGGTTAAGGACTATGGCAAAGATTCTCAGGTCAAGGATGTCATCAAGAAGTACTTCAAATGCAAGAAATGAACAAATTAAAGACTCGGCTCTTTAAAATAAATAAATAAATAAGCAAGTTTCTACACAGCAAAAGAAACAATCAACAAAAAGAAAAGGCAACCTAGGGATAGAGGAAATAGGAGAAAATATTTACAAACCATATATCTGATAAGGGGTTAATACCTAAAATATATAAGGAACTCCTACAACTCAATAGCAAAACAAACAAAAAAATCTGACTAAAAACTGGGAAAATGACCTGAATAGATAGTTTTCCAAAGAAGACATTCCAACAGCAAATGGGTATATGAAAAGATGCTCAACATCAATAATCATCAGGGAAATGCAAATCAATACCACAGAGATATCACATCACACCTGTTAGGATAGCTATTATCAAAAAGATAAGGGATAAGAAATGCTGGAAAAGGTGTGGAGAAACTGGGAACACTTTTGCATTGTTGGTGAGAATGTATATTTGTACAGCCATAATGGAAAACAGTATGGAAGTTCCTCAAAAAATTAAACAAGAAATACCATATGATCCAGCAATCCCACTTTTGGGCATATATCCAAAGGAAATGAAATCACTACCTCAAAGTGATATACTCCCTTGTTCCTTGCATCATTATTCACAAGAGCCAAGATATGGAAATAACCTAAGTGTCTGTTAATATAATAGATGAATGGATAAAGAAGATGTGAGATATATATATATATACACACAATAGAATATTATGCAGCCATAAGAAAAAGAAGGAAACCCTGCCATTTGTGACAACATGGATGAACCTGGAGGGCATTATGCTAAGTGAAATAAGTCAGAGAAACACAAATACTGTATGGTATCACTTACATGTGGAATAAAAAAAAAGGTCCAAACACATAGAAATAGAGAGTAGAATGGTGGTTGCCAGGGGCTGGGGGTGGGGAAAATGGGGAGATGTCTATCAAAGGGTACAAACTTTCAGTTATAAAATGATTAAGTTCTGAGGATCGAACGTACAGCATGGTGATTGTAGTTAATAATACTGTATTGTGTACTTGAAATTTGCTAAGAAAGTAGATATCAAGCATTCTCACTACAAAAAAAAAGGAAAAGATATAGCTATGTAAAGTGATGGAGGTGTTAATTAACTTGATTGTGGTAATTATTTCACAATGTATACATATATCAAATCATCACATTGTATATTTTAAATATATACAATTTTGTCAATTATACCTCAGTAAAGCTGGGGGAAAAAACATAAGGGGAAATCTTCATGGCCTTGGATTTGGCAATGGTTTCTTAAATATGACACTAAAAACACAGACAACCGAAGAAAAATAGATAAACTGAATTTTAAAATTTTGTGCATCACAGGACACTATCAAGAGAGTAAAAAGGTGGAGCTGGAGGAATCAGGCTCCCTGACTTCAGACAATACTACAAAGCTATAGTAATCAAGATAGTATGGTACTGGCACAAAATCAGAAATACAGATCAATGGAACAGGATAGAAAGCCCAGAGATAAACCCACACACCTATAGTCACCTAGTCTATGACAAGGGAGGCAAAAATATACAATGTAGAAAAGACAGACTCTTCAATTAAGTGGTGCTGGGGAAATTGGACAGCTACATGTAAAAGAATGAAATTAGAACACTCCCTAACACCACACACAAAAATAAACTCAAAATGCATTCAAGACCTAAATGTAAGGCCAGACACTAAAAAACTCTTAGAGGAAAACATAGGCAGAACACTCTGACATAAATCACAGCAAGATTTTTTTTGACCCACCTCCCAGAGTAATGAAAATAAAAACAAAAATAAACAAATGGGATCTAATGAAACTTAAAAGCTTTTGCACAGCAAAGGGAACCATAAACAAGACGAAAAGACAACCCTCAGAATAGGAGAAAATATTTGCAAATGAAGCAACCGACAAAGGATTAATCTCCAAAATATACAAGCAGCTCATGCAGCTCAATATCAAAAAAACAAGCAACCCAATCCAAAAATGGGCAGAAGACCTAAATAGACATTTCTCCAAAGAAGGCATACAAACCATAGATGGCCATAGATGGCCAACAAACACATGAAAAGATGCTCAACATCGCTAATTATTAGGGAAATGCAAATCAAAACTGCAATGAGGTATCACCTCACATGAGTCAGAATGGCCATCATCAAAAAATCTACAAACGATAAATGCTGGACAGGGTGTGGAGGAAAGGGAATCCTCATGTACTGTTGGTGGGAATGTAAACTGATACAACCACTATGGAAAACAGTATGGAGGTTCCTTAAAAAACTAAAAATAGAACTACCGTATGACCCAGCAATCCCACTACTGGGCATATACCCTGAGAAAACCGTAATTCAAAAAGACACATGCACCCAAATGTTCATTGCACTATTTACAATAGCCAGGATATGGAAGCAACCTAAATGTCCATCAATGGAGGAATGAATAAAGAAGAGGTGGTACATATATACAATGGAATATTACTCAGCCCTAAAAAGGAACAAAATTGGGTCATTTGTAGAGACGTGGATGTACCCAGAGAGTGTCATACAGAGTGAAGTAAGTCAGAAAGAGAAAAACAAATATCATATATTAACACATATATGTGGAATCTAGAAAAATGGTATAGATGATCTTATTTGCAAAGCAGAAATAGAGACAGAAACGTAGAGAACAAATGTATGGATACCAAGGTGCAAAGGGAGGTGGGTGGGAGGAATTGGGAGATTGGGATTGACACATATACACTATTGATACTATGTACAAAATAGACAACTAATGAGAATGTACTGTATAGCACAGGGAACTCTACTTAATGCACTGTGGTGACCTAAATGGGAAGGAAATCCAAAAAAGAGGGGATATATGTATATGTATAGCTGATTCATTTTGCTGTACAGTAGCAAATAACACAACATTGTAAAGCAACTGTACTCCAATGAAAATTTTAAAAGAGAGTGAAAAGACAACCCACAGAATGGGAGGAAATATTTGCAAATCATATATTTGATAAGGGTCTATTATCCAGAATGTACAAAGAACTCTTACAATTCATTAGTCAGATTTGTATTTTAGGAACAGTCCTCAGCCTGCTTGAAGGAACAGGAGAGTGTGGAGCCTGAGTGAAACAAGGAGGCAATCACAGTGTTCCAGAGGAGAGGTGGTAAGGCCTGCACCAAGACAGTGGCTGGGGATAGAAGGAGGACCTTTCAGGGACTTCCCTGGTGGTCCAGTGGTTAATAAGAATCCACGCTTCCACTGCAGGGGGTGCAGGTTCGATCGCTGGTCAGGAAACTAAGATTCCCGCATGCCACCAGGCACAGCCCAAAAAAATTAAAATTTAAAAAAAATTTTAATTTTTAAAAAAAAGGAGAGCCTCTCAGATTCAACTAATATTGAGGAGGTAGACTCAGGCAGCTTGGGGGACTGAATGGCTGTGTGAAGTTTTCATTTCCGCATACTAGTGAGGCTGGTTGCCAGGACAGGATCTGTCTTTCAGGAAGGAAAAGGAGGGAGATCCCTATACTTGCCTGGACAGAGTAGCTGGGGATGGGGGAAGTGAAAGTGTCTGCCTGCATAAATAGGCAGCACACCAGTCCCAGCCCACACACGGACCCCCAGTTTGGAGCTCACCACCTCGCCCGAGCTCTACCGTGGCCATGGCTCAGTCGCTGATTCTGAGCATCCTGGTCCTAGTTCTGGCCTTCTGCATCCCCCAGACCCAAGGTATCAAGGAGGGAGTTGCCGAGGATGGGGGCAAGGGGGTGGAGAGGCCGGGGTAGGAGCCTCCAAGCAGTCCCTCACTCCCTGTGAACCCCACCTGCAGGCAGTGATGGAGGAGCACAGGACTGTTGCCTCAGGTACAGCCTAAGGAAGATTCCCACCCACGTTGTCCGCAGCTACCGGAAGCAGGAACCAAGCCTGGGTTGCCCCTTCCCAGCTATCCTGTAAGTGGGTACAAGGGGGTGGGTGCAGGCTGGCAGCTGAGTGGGAAGGCATGATGGGCAAGACTAAGACAGGCTTGCTAACCCCTGAACCCTAGGTTCTCACCTCGGAAACGCTCTCAGCCAGAGCTATGTGCAGACCCTAAAAAGGTCTGGGTGCAGCAGCTGATGCAGCGTCTGGACAAGCCAGCAGCCCCATGGAAACCAGCCCAGGACTGTAAGAAGGACAAGAGGGCCACCAAGTCTGGCAAGAAGGGAAAGGGCTCCAAAGGCTGTAAGAGGTAAGGAAGCTAAAGGGACGGGGGGTGGGAAGTGAAGGGGAGCCTTGATCATCCCCTCAAAGCCCTCTTCTGCCCTCCCAGGACTGAGACCCCAAAAGGGCCATAGCCCAGTGACGAGCCCGGAACCCAGGAGGTCCCCACCAGTCTCATCAGGGCTTGGAGCCCCAGCCCAAGGGACAAGAGGTGGGCTAGGAGAGAAGGAGGACTCAGGGGGCCCAGAGCAGCCACCCCATGCTGGCCTCCCCTCACCCCTTCTCCAGCTTCAACCACCCCTTCTGTATACCCACCCTACCCTGCACGGCTGAGCTGCCCACATCAGGCCAGGCCTAGAGAGGCAGAGAAGGGAAAGTCCCATAGGAAATGTGAGAGGTGGCAGCAGGACTGTCCCCTCTGAGGAAAGGTCACCCAGGGCCCTGGACCTGACCGTGCTCCACACTGCACCCAACTCGTCTTTGTAAATATGATTTATACCTAACTGAATAAACAGCCATTCTGGCCTTCCTCCCAAGTATCTGTTCCTGTGTGTTTGTGTCCACAGAGAAGCCACTGTCACCACAGGGTGGAGTCACACACTCTGGGGTCCTGGCCAAGAGCTCAGGCTGGCAAATTCTATATCCTCACCCACCCCAAGAGTTTCCTTGCTTCCCAGGTGCCCAGACCTGTGGGCAATAAAAGGGAGGCTGACAGGCAGGGTGGGACCTGGGCTGCCCCTGGTCTCTGAGAAATCCCTGCCAATGAAGAGACAGTGGATCCCAGGCACATGTCCCCAACAGCTGCATAGGCCTCTGAGACCCTGAAGAGATCCCTTCCCTGATTCCGCCCAGCATTCTTTCACTCCCAGCTTCACCGGGGACTGCCTCCCCTTTCCTTGGGGTCTACTGGAGGGAGGCGGGAGCCTGGGCCTGCCTGTAACACAGGTGAACACAAGTTCTACCGAAACCTGCCCTACGCAGAGTTCCAGCCCTGGGAGCCCTCGAGAGCCCCTATCTCCTCCCAAAGACCCCAGAGGACTCCCTTCCGCCCTGACCAGCGAAGCAGGGTCTATGACCTCTCCTTATTGTTTGATGGGGCTATGTGCTCTTTATTCCTGAGTTCTCTGTTCCTCCCTCAGCTTCCTTCCAGTTGGGAAAGCATCCTCCCCTTCCCTTTTCTCCTTTCTCCCCTAGGTGGGGCCTGGGGCACTTTAGCCCCTTTAACCTCTTGAGGCCAAGGAATAAGTCTCCAATGGCAGGAATTTGGAACCCCAGAACTCAGATGTAAATTAGTCTCCTCTCCAAGAAGGCTCCAGTCTAACTCTCCTCTACCTCTCCCTCCCCAGAGCAGAGATCCTCCAATTCCCCGCTTCGCCCTTAGGCTAGGAGAGAGAGGACCATTAGATGGGGCCAGGCCACGCGGGAAAGAAGGGAACAGATCCTGGGAGAGGGGCAAGGAACTAGAGGTGGTTGCCACCACCTTCTCCTTCCACCGGGGCCTGAGCATGCCACAGCACTTACCGCTTATTATAGTCATTAAAGTATTTGCTCTCTGCTCCTTCTGAGTACAGTGAAGACAGGGGATGCTCCCTACCTATCATCATGCAGCAGGTGTGATCTTAGTCTACAAACTCAGATGTTCAAGATTTACTGTACTTTAAAATGTTCTTTCAGGAGTTCCCTGGCAGTCCAGGGGTTAAGACTCGGCACTTCCACTGCCAGGGCCGGGGTTCAATCCCTGGTCAGGGAACTAAAATCCTGCAAGCCACATGGCATGGCCAAAAAATAAAATAAAATGTTCTTTCAATGAACCTACTCCAAGCCCCTGCACCAGAGCGCTGGCATTCTTGGGGTCCCATCTGCCAAGGGCTGTGTAAAGGTCAAAGAAACAGCAAGGCACAGGAGAGGCTTCCTACATGCCCTCTACCTCATCCCATCATTGGACATCAGTCTCACCAGTGAATGCTTTGGCCCCTGTGTTCCCAGCAGGTATGACTCCCCAGGTCCTGGACTCTCAAACTCTTAGCTCTGTGCCACATTTGAGCCATGGGAGCTCAGCTATGAGAGCCTCCAGGCTTGGACCTAGCTTCCCCAGACATCTCCCCAGAGCCATCTACTCAGGTGGCTTGCTTGCTTCATCCCAGTCAAGGATTGAAGCCCACTGCCCATACTGGCTGGACATACACACCAATCCCCTCCACAGTCTTCAAGAACTCTCTCCAAAACCCTCCCTCTTCCCAGTCCCTCCAAGGTATAACCTCTTCCCAGGTTTGCTTTAGACTTTTACAAAGGCAGAAGGGACTCTAATATCAGGGTGCTACTACTCTCAGCCCTACCAAAACCCTCGCTTGCTCTAAAGAGAAAAGAAAATCATCAGCAAAAAGAGAAAAAAAGGAAAACATAGGCAAAACAAAACAAAACTTCATATTTCACTAAATTATCCTGCCACACTGCATAGCTGGTATTTGCCTCAAGCCCTGCCCTGATTAGCATGCAATATAATATCTATCTTATCAGAGAATGAGTCCCTACTCTCCTTTTCTGCCTTCATCTTTGACAATACTGTCCTGTTCTGTCTTCTTTCTGTAAGATCCATAATTCAAAAAAATCAAATAATACATACTCATGGTTAAAAAAAATCAGAAAGTACCAAAAGGCTTATTCTGAACAACCATTTCCTGCAACTTTTAAGCTACTTCCTCTAGGACTTAGTGCCATATGTCTAAATACTTTGTTCATACCTCTGTTTCTTCATTTACCTATTTTTAAAGTTATCAACTGAGGGACTTCCCTGGTGGTACAACGGTTAAGACTCCATGCTCCCAATGCAGAGGGCCCAGGTTCGATCCCTGGTTAGGGAACTAGATCCCACATGCATGCCGCAACTAAGAGTTCATATGCCACAACTAAGGAGCTGGTGAGCCACAACTAAGGAGCCTACCTGCTGCAACTAAGACCCGGCGCAACCAAATAATTAAAAATTTTTTTAAGTTACCTATTGACTTCCTATTATAAAAAGTGGAGATTTAGCTCTCTTACGAACCCTCTTCTCCTGTCACCCTATCCTCTAAATATAGCTATACCACTATATTTAGACGATGATCAGAATTTACATTATGATGACCATGTAAATGTTGTTCACTGCAGAGCAAAGTAGCGTACTGTGCTTACTTTCCTTTTGTCACTGAGCTTTTTGTTTTTCATAAAGATTCAAATTGTTCTTCCTTTATTTAAAATACCTCTACCTTCCCATTATCATAGCCTCAGTATTTTTCAAACACTTCATCATAGGATTAAAGACCTAATGTTTAAAATATATGTTATAGAAGACAATATAGGTGAGGGTGGTTATAACCTTGAGGTAGAAAAAGAACTTGTTAAACATAAAACCATAAAACACAAACCACAGGGGGAAAGATCAACACCACCAAATTCAAAGACAAGTAGGAGTTCAGGGTAAAGATGGCAAATTAAACACAGGAATTTATTTTCACTCCTTCTTGAGCCCCAACTAAAACTAAAGTAAGTGTTTCTAAGGACTTCCCTGGTGGTCCAGTGGTTAAGAATCCGCTTTCCA
This sequence comes from Stenella coeruleoalba, assembly GCF_951394435.1. Lineage (NCBI taxonomy): Eukaryota > Metazoa > Chordata > Mammalia > Artiodactyla > Delphinidae > Stenella > Stenella coeruleoalba. Next base: position 42,094,778 of record NC_137153.1, read on the forward strand.
ATGCAGGGGATGTGGGATCGATCGGGGAACTAAGATCCCAAATGCCACAAGGCAACTAAGCCCGCGCTCCACAACTAGAGAGGCCACGCTCCACAACAAAGACCCAGCGCAGCCAAAAAATAATAATAATAAAATAAATAAAGTAAATGTTTCTGGTGTGTGTATACATTTGTAAAGGCATCAAATCACAAAGACCCGAATGGGAGGGGAGATAAAAGTAACTTTCCAGAAGATTGCTGTTTAGGTAAGTAAATATTTCAGTAAAAATAAGTATAAAGCATAAAATGGAATTATAAAGTTGGAGGACTTCCAAATTGATGCTCATGCATACAGTAAAAAGAAATATTTTACTGAATATTAGTCTGCCAGTGTTCAACAGTAAGACAATTAATGGCTTTTACTAGAAATGTGAAAAGAAAAAAATTCCAAAGATCAGTCATCCCCCAAATTTACAAAACCATCATCAAACACACATGAAAACTCACTGTAACCCCTGGAATTTCCTTTAACAGTAATTACTATCTTCTAACAATGTCACCCTCAGTGCCATTCAGAAAATTACTAATACCATGTTTTCAAATGATTTCAGCACTATCTCTTCCATGAAATGATAACACACCCACACACAATTACGAAATGGTGGGCCAGCTCCCTCTTGTCAGTGTTGCCTCAAAGTCTGAAGCCTTCTGCTTCCCCTGGCTCACTCCTTCTTTGTAAATCCTTTAAGGGCCTCTTTGACACAAATGTAAAGGATGGATGGGGCTAGTAAGAGCTCCCAGAATTACAGCTAATAGAAATGTCTTAACAACCTCAGTCATATGAACTGGAAACTAATTCCAAACTGAGCAACCAGATTTCTTAACACTCCTCTCCCTCCATGGTACCTGGGCCACATGTTCGCTAGCCACTATTTCATTCTTTACTCATCAGTCATTAGAGGGACATGATCACCAATGACAGGATCTTTCTTTTGACATCTTCAAAAATGGGGTACTATGGGGCTACCAGCACAGCACCACTGACATATTTGGCATCTTCTGCCCAGCTTTATGGCACAGGAAGGTCAGGGGGACTGGGTCTATACTTGCTATTTATGAAAGCTCAAAATTAATTTGTGTCCTAGCTTTAATCATTTACCTGTGAAAATGTCTTCAGCTTCAACTGACCTCTTTTGTGAAGTTCTTTTTCTTTGCATGTCCAGGTGTTATTTATCCTTGTATGTGGGGACAAAGTGATGCTATTTTGTTAAAAATCATCAATGTATCTTTCCTTTGCCATCAATGAATTACCACTTTTATGGGTGTTGAAATTGCCAAGCCTTTTTCTAATGCCTATATTTGGTATTCTTCTAGCGGTGGCTCTTCTGCAGTTCCCCTACAGAGATTGTGTTAGCTAGCTATGTCAGGAAGCTGAAAACTTCATTTTCTTCAAGAAATCCATTTCCCAGTTGGTGGCAAACAAAAACACCCCAGGGAAACTCTGATGCCATGTTCTTGAAGACTTTTGTTTTAGAGTCCTGGATTGTGCTAATAATAAATTTCAATCTAATATTAAATGAATAACCGAACTCCACCTGTGATTACCTGAGCAGCCGGCGCCAATTTCGGTTCAGAATACCCACAGCGGACGGGATGTTAAACTCCACTTGGCCTCATTGCCCGACTCCGCCACTAGGAGGCAGCATCGTCGTCGCGGTCCTCCGTCCTCCAAAGGCAAACAGGCTTGTGGGTTGAACACTACTGTTCTCATTTCCTTCATCTTTCTGGGATTTTTTTTCCCCCTTTATTATTTGTCCTCAAATGTGTCTCATGCTAGACCAGGGGTCTGGAATTTTCCCATGTCCACTGATGAGCAGGACAAACTCGTTTTCCGTCCCTGTCCAGGTGAAAGCACTTCATCCTCCGGCACCGAGCGAGCGTCGCGCCGGGCACACAGTTTGGCTTTCAATAAACCTTGAAAGCCTATGGTTTCAACCTAAAGGTTGAAAGAAACCTTTCTTAGAGCTGGCACCGTAATTACGTGGTTTAAGGAATCAATCGGGTGCGGGTTATTTATGTTGCGAAGGAAGTCCCGGAGGTAATGTGAACTTCCTTCAGCCTTTAAGACAAACATTGCTTCCTGTCTTCCACGTTGGGCGCCCTGGCCTCAGGATAAATTGGGAATACTTGGGGTGGGGAAGACAAATACTCACGGAAAAACACCGGCCTCCGGCCGCCCATGCGTCCCAGCCTGCCCAGCCGAGTATCCGCGGATTCAGGGGCCCGAGTGGCAGAGATTTGGCGGGACAGCCGCTGTGCTCGGCCCGGGGTAATCGCCGCCCGGGGGCTTCCCGAGCCCACGCCGACCCCAGGTCCTGGAGCTGCGGGTCCCACCCGCAACCCGAGTCTCCCTTCTGCACGTTCCGCCCGTGTGCCGGGACCCGCGCGCTGGGAGCTGGGGCCGGACCCTCGGCCTCGGGACCAGCTGGGGCCTGGAGCGGGGACAGAACCAGAGGCCGTGCCAGGCCCACGGACTTTGGGCCCAACGCCCTTCTCAGTCTCTCTGGGCAGCCCGCCAGGTCAGGGCCGCAGCCCGCCCTTGCTAGAGCACCCCCCACCCGCCAGCGCCCACCCACCCCTGAGCCAGAGCGGCGCCCACTCCAGAGCCTCCCTTCCCAGGCTGGTGCGCCCTCTGCAGGCCTGGGAGAGGAGACACATCAGGCACAGACGTGGACACAGAGCCACAGCTCTCGCTCTCTCTCTCTCACACACACACACACACACACACATACACACACACACACGCGGATGACGGGCACACCAGTTACGCTCAGCCCCAGGGACACAGCTCCTGATACTCACATTCATCCATTCAACAAACATTTATTAAGCATCTAATTGAGATGCTCTCCACAACCGTTTACTCCCTGGTACTCCCACTCCTACCATGGCCTTGGTTGACTTTCCCGGCCTCGCTGCTGCCTTACCTGCCTCGATGGCTAAAGTGCCCTCCACCCAAGATCTCCCACCCCTGCGGCATGGATTTGATCAGACCAGGGAGCATGAAGGCTGAGCGGGCTCCTTGGGAGAGTGTGGTGCCAAGATGAGCTGAACTGCCCTGAGCTGGGAGATTTGTCCAAAACTCACACTGAACCAGGAACCCCAAGAAGGCCACGTGGCTGAGAAGAGGGTGAACTAGGTAAAGCAGGTAGCACACTGAGGGCTCTATGGGTGTGGTCAGAAACTGTTTCAAACCCACCTCCCTGGTCTCCACCACCCCACCACTGGATCATTTAAACCAATGGCTGGGGAGTTGGTGCCTTAAACCTTCCACCCATAGGGCCTATGCCCTCCCCCTTTTTGCCATGATAGAAGGTACCATCAGAACACCTGACAGCTGTCACCTTCCCCGATTCCTCTCCTTCTCCCTGATCTGTCAGTGTTAGGGAGCTCCAGGTCTTGGAACTTGACCCCTTCTATCTACACTCACTCCCTTGATGACCTCATTGTCTTATGGTTTTAAATACCATCCATATGCTCCCAAATTTTTATCTTCAGCTAGAATCTCTCCCCTGAACTCTAGACTCATACTACCAACTACGTACTTAACATCTCCACTTATATGTCCAAAATGCAGCTTCATTTAAAAAGTCAAAACAAGGCTCCTGGAGGGCGAGATAAATTAGGAGTTTGGGATTAAAATATACATGCTACTATATATAAAATAGATAACTAACAAGAACCTGTATAGCACAGGGAACTATACTCAATATCTTGTAATAACCTGTAACGGAACAGAATCTAAAAAAGACCAGTGGACCAGCAGTCCCCTGTATATATACAACTGAATCACTTTGCTGTATACCTGAGACTAACACAGCATTCTAAATCAACTATATTTCAATAAAAATTTAAAAAAAAAACAAGGCTCCTGACCTTCTCACAAACCCACTCCTCTACAGTCGTCCACATCTTGGTAAATATAACTCCAACAATCACATTGCTCAAGCCAAAAACATTCAAGTATTTTCTCTGTCTCTCTTTCTCTTCTTTCTCTCATATCCTATGCTGAACCCCTCAGCAGAGCCCACTGGCTCTACATTGAAAATGTCTCCAGAACCTGACCACTTCTCACCAACTCTCAGCAACCTCATGTCCTCCCTGGATTATTGCAATTGCCTCCAAGCTGGTCTCCAGGCTTCCATTTTTGCACCACTTTTGTCTATCTTCCATCCGACAGCCACAGGGAGCCTTTAACACATGCCAGATCATGTCACTGCCAAGAACAGTGTCTGGAACATAGGACGCCCTCAATAAATATTTATTGAATGAATGTGGTGTAAATCCCTTGTTTATTATTAGTTCATGATTTCACCCTTTGCTGCTGATTCTCAGGATCTTTCCCAACAGGCATTCCAGGAAGACAGTATTGAAATTTATGTGAAACCTTTATGCCAGCTCTGCACTATACTCTTGTATCATATAAGACCTTGGAGGGAAACAAATGGCATGACCCAAAAGTCTTAATAGAAAAGAATTTAGTGAAGGGTCAATTTACAGAGGTGAGGGCAAGGTTGTTGTGGGAAGCCACTGCACATGATTTTGTATAGCTCCAAACTTCAGGCCATCTCTCCTTCTGACAAAGTGGACATTAAATGTACTGCCTGAAATTCTGCCCACTGAGAGGTCTTCCCTTCACCACTGTCTTTCAGGGCCACACCTGAATGTAAGCAACTGTCTACTTTTGACTGATGCCAGCATACCTTAGAGACCCATCTGAAAATCAAGACCATACACTTCCTCTCTCTGTTAACTGTTTATAGAAAACTTCTCCATGAAGGCGTAAGTATAATCAGAAGAAGAAGCAGAAAACAATAAAAGTAGGAATCTGAGTCACCTCCCCACACTTTTACTCATGCCTTCTGAAATTTCTAAGGCCTGGTCTCAAATGTACAATGTTCCTTTGAAGTGGAACGCTGGCCATGCACATCCAACTATATGACTTGCTATAGATAACACCCTAGGTTGTGTGGTCACTGGGCGATCTATAGTCTGAGTTTTAAACCAGGGCCCAGTGGCAAATCAGGACTGATTTTCAAAGAGTAAATAATCGTTAGCAGAAGAGGTATGTCCTTACTCCAACACCCTAAGGGTCTTTCCTGTAATGCTCCTTCTGGGGTTCCTGTCGCACCCTTCTCTGCCACAGACAATCTGAAATTCCCTGGATTTGTGAGTCATAAGGCCCAAGTAGACAGGCAACTTTTCCCCAGAGCCTAGACCTGCTGCAGACCCCTTCCTTGCTCTGGGCCTCATTCAAAACTGTCAGCTTGGGGCTTCCCTGGTGGCGCAGTGGTTGAGAGTCCGCCTGCCGATGCAGGGGACACGGGTTCGTGCCCCGGTCCGGGAAGATCCCACATGCCGCGGAGCGGCTAGTCCCGCGAGCCATGGCCGCTGAGCCTGCGCATCCAGAGCCTGTGCTCCGCAACGGGAGAAGCCACAACAGTGAGAGGCCCGTGTACTGCAAAAAAAAAAAAAAAAAAAAAAAAAAACTGTCAGCTTTATGCCATATCCAATAAATATTTTGCTGTACTACACCTAACTATGATGTATGTTGCCTCCAAAATCCAAACAGCTCTTTAAGCATTGTGCCTCTTCACGGTAAATGTGCAACATTCCCCAGATCACTGGTTTTCAGCTTCTCCCTACCTCTAATCGCCTAGAAATTTTACCTATGTTGCAGGATCCTGAATTTTTGGAAGATTTCTTTCTCTCCCTCTGACATACATAGGTCTTACTGAGGCATTTAGGGCGACTGCTATTTCTTGTGCGCCAGTAAACATAATGTCATCAGTTTAAAGGACTGCTTCGATATTCTGTGAGATATCCAGATTATCTTATGATAATCAGAGCAGGAAAGCTGATAATATCCCTGAGGTAAAACAGTGAAGGTGTATTTCTGTCATTATAGAAAACGAATGGATTTCAATGGTCTTTAAGTGACAGCTACAGAAAGAAGGCACGTGTTAGATGATTAGCTGTAATATGCTGTACCAAGGGCTGAAGCATCTTTAAGTCTTTGAAGGTGCTCTATTCTATGCACATCCTCTAGCAACAAAGCATTGCTTTAAGTTTACTATTGTAGGGGGGAACATGGTGGGGCAGGCACAGTTCAAAGGACTTCCACTTGGCCCTTCCTACCATAATTTTCCTCACTCCATGGTCAAGGAACCAGTGTGGAGACCTTGCTAATTACTAAGTATAGTTATTCCCACTATGCATTCTGAAACTAGAGAAATAACCACTGGATAGGTCTTACAGGTTCACTGTGAGATGGACCTGAACCAAGATCCTTCTATCACCTGAACTCCATAAACCCTTACTCTGACTAGTGGACCACAGTGGGGTTTTGGGTCCCCAAGACTAGTATTAACATGAGACAGTATCTAATAATCCCCCAAAGATCTGAATATTTTCTGTTCACCATTCATATTCACCCTGGCAAACGGCTACAGATCTCTCTAGGGAAGGCTTAGAGAAGTGATTCTCGAATTTTAGCATACATCAAAATCACCAGAAAGGCTTGTTAAAATACAGATTGCTAGGCCATTCCCAGAGTTTCTGATTCAATGGAGTTGAGGCAGAGCCCAAGAATTTGCATTTCTGCCAAGTTCTCAGCTGATGCTGATGCTGCTGGTCCAGGGACCACACTTTGAGGACAACTGACTAGAAGAAAGATATATAGAGTCCACCTGTGAAAACACTCAAGCCTTCCCACCCACCCCCACCATCCAGTCAAGGGGCTTCAGGTCTGGGGAACTGATCTAAGTCAAGGAAATGGGTAAAACACTGTAAATCCCCAATACAATTTGAATCAAGTTTCTCCCTACCAGGCCTAGACATTTTACACTTATATGGGTCAGTAAGTTGTCCATCTATTTCATTCCTAGGAAAACTATGATCAATTAGCTACCACCACAGATCCTTATGGGCAAAGCACAATGATTACCACTTGTCCCTGCAGCTTATTTAATAATTTCATTCATCTTATTGCTCAGAAGGTGAGCATCTAGACTCTACCACTCAAAGATTCCATTATTCTCCTTGAAATGAGATTGCCCAGTCCCAAGAGAACATCTCCCATCCTCATCTCCTGCCTACTAAAGAAACCAATACAGGGCTTCCCTGGTGATGCAGTGGTTAAGAATCCACCTGCCAATGCAGGGGACACGGGTTCGAGCCCTGGTCTGGGAAGATCCCACATGCCGCAGAGCAACTAAGTCCATGCGCCACAACTACTGAGCCTGTGCTCTAGAGCCCGCGAGCCACAACTACTGAAGCCCACGTGCCTAGAGCTCGTGCTCCACAGCAAGAGAAGCCACCGCAACGAGAAGCTCCCGCACCTCAACGAAGAGCAGCCCCCGCTCGCCGCAACTAGAGAAAGCCCGCACGCAGCAACGAAGACCCAACACAGTCAAAAATAAATTTTAAAAAAATAATAAATTTATTTTAAAAAAAAAGAAACCACTACAGTGCTTTTCATAGTTAGTGTTCTCATCACCAGTGCTTTTCTTATGGCCTTGGAGAAGGAATTATCTTCCTGGACCCTTCAGAGTTAGTGGTTGCACATAAGAGGGGCCTCCAACATTCCCATCTCTGTAACCTTTGCATTCTTTCCTCTGTTTTGCTACTCAAGGTATATTCTGAGGACCAGCAGCATCAGCATCACTTACAACTTTGTTAGAAACACAACATCTTGGACTTCACCCAGACTTACTTAATCAGAATCTGCAGTTTAATAAGACCTCCCAGTGAATCATATGCACCTCAGATTCTGAGGAAGACTGTTCTACAATATGCCAGTGAGGTTCTAGCACCCCAGCCTCACTGATCATAGGCCACTGTTGAGTCCAGGCTTCCAGTAACCAACTCAACAGATTATTAACACCATTCCCAGGTGCTCAGCTAATACAGTAATACCCAAATCCTGGATAAGGGCATACATATCAACAAATTTGTCCACACTGGTCCCCGAGATTCTCCCAATACGGTTGACAAGTTCTTGCAACTCCTTCAGTGTACACGCTATTGTTCTTGGAGCATACCTTGTACATTCCCATCCAGGCTATGTTAGAATCAAACTCGCACTATGGGCCTGGAGGCTATGAAGGGTGGTGAGGGTGGATCCTGAAGAGGACCCCTGCATGCCTTTTGCCAGGGAGTTATTAAAAATATTTTTTAATGGATGGGAAGGCTGGATCATTCATGGTTTGCAGGGGGAGGAGTGTTCTTCTGCCAGCAAGGAAGGTTTAAGGGAATTAAAAGGTCCAAAATTCTCAGCTTTGTTCATCTCTGCCTAAATGTCCCCATCCCAAGTCTCAGAGCCCTTCTCCTTCCCAAGAGTGCGCTTATTCTAATATTAGGAATATGGTGGGGTTGTGCATTTATCCGGTGTTGCAACTCTACCACACATACAATCGGTTTTGGGGTTTGAGCCATATCTGCCATGTGGCTATGGATGACATAAATTAAAGATGACTTAAGAATTCCATAGTGAAGGGGGATAAATTAGGAGGAGAGGGATAAATTAGGAGCTTGGGATTAACAGATACACACTACTACGTATAGAATGAATAAACAACAAGGACCTACTGTAGAGCACAGGGAACTATATTCAATACCTTGTAATAACCTATAATGGAAAAGAATCTGAAAAAGAATAGATACATAGATATACATGTAACTGAATCACTTTGCCGTACACCAGAAACTAACACAACATTGTAAATCAACTGTACTTCAATTAAAAAAAATTCCATAGAAGTTGTCTGAATCTCTACCCATAACTTGAATTAGAATTTCATGTTCTTTTTTTTTTTTAACCTTTACTGGGTTTTTTTTTTATTTTTTTTTTTTACATCTTTGTTGGAGTATAATTGCTTTACAATGGTGTGTTAGTTTCTGCTTTATAACAAAGTGAATCAGTTATAGAATTTCATGTTCTTAAACTTTTCTTTTTCTTCTGTAATTGTGCCAGCACAATCAGAAACAGGCAGCCCACCCAACCATATATGTAAGACCCTTTGAAATCACCATTTGCGGCCATAGCAATTAAGTACCTGAGGCATTTTATCTCCTAATGTCTTTCCCTCCATCAGCATCCCACACTGCACCTCACTTAGTGATAGTCTTAAGTGATGGTGATGCTTCTTCATGTTCTGGATTTACTCGTGTCCTCTTTCCCCATGCAAGGAGGTTTGTGCGCTCAGCAAATATATGAGCAACACAATCCCAGGATCCCATTTTGGAAATCTATTTCCTGGGATGTCTTCTGGTACCATTTACTGTATCAGTTAGGATCCTGGCAGGAAACAGATGGCACACTCAAAAAAAGTCTAACCAGAAAGATTTTAATAAAGGGGCTATTTAAGAGGTGGGGGTCAAGATTAAGGAACCAACAAGGAAGAGTGAGGCACTCAGGGTTCAGCGATAGTGGGAAACCATTACCATACCAAGGCCTGAAGGGGTCAGAGGAAGGAACAGTGTTTTGGGAGCCTCAGAGATAAACCCACGGAGAGGAGGCAGCCCAAAAGAAGCTAACTGTAGATCAGTGGTTCTCAAACTTCAGCATGTATCAGAGTCATCAAGGGTATGTTAAATACGGATTGCTCCAGTAGGTCTGGAGTAGGACCTGAGAATTTACATTTCTAACAAGCTCCCAGGTGATGCTGATGCTGCTGTCCGAAGACCACTCTTTTTTTTTAATTAATTTTTTTTTTTTTTTGGCTGCGTTGGGTCTTCGTTGCTGCACGTGGGTTTTTCTCTAGTTGCAGTGTGCAGGGGCTACTCTTCGTTGCAGCACATGGGCTTCTCATTGCGGTGGCTTCTCTCGTTGCGGAGCACGGGCCCTAGGTGCGCGGGCTTCAGTAGTTGTGGCATGTGGGGTCAGTAGTTGTGGCTCGTGGGCTCTAGAGCACAGGCTCAGTAGTTGTGGCATACGGCCTTAGTTGCTCCACAGCATGTGGGATCTTGCCAGACCAGGGCTCAAACCCGTGTTCCCTGCATTGGCAGGCGGATTCTTAACCACTGCACCACCAGGGAAGCCCCCAAAGACCACTCTTTAAGAACAACTGCCACAGAGTAAATTATTCACTGTCAGAACTATAGCAAGATGAAGGATTTGGAGAATTAATACCCCAACCTCTCTCTCCTACCACTTATATCCTGCTGCTGTCTCCCATGGCCAAGCCCAAACAGAAGCTAAAGGATAAGGGATCCTGAGTAATACTGTCTGTAGAGGTCACTCTTCTAGAGAACAGAGCAGGGCAGAGAAGAGTGGAGAATGGACGGGGGTGGGGCAACAGAGAATAATCAGAACCACCATAAAGACAAGGATCCATGGAAAGATGGAGAGATAGATGCACTGACAGACATCTGAATAAAAGGATAGAATAATAATAATGGTTAATATTGAGTGTTCATTGTGTACCAGCCTCTAAACTAAGGGTTTTGCTCAGATTACCTCATTTAATCCTAAGAATTAAAAGCTATTACCATTCCTCTTTTACAGATAAGGACACTAAGACACAGAAACCAGATACTTTGCACATGGTCACACAGCTAGTAAGTAATGTAATCTAAATCCCAACCTAGGCATGCTATGTGTAGAGCCTCACTCCCCTGTGCTGTTGTGTGATCAGTGGCAGACAGGCAGTGTGGGATGGTAGGAAAGAGTGTAAATCTTAAAGATGCTTCAGTTCAAGACACTTATTTCCTTTGTGACCTTGTGCTCTGAGCCTCATTCCTTATGTGTTAAAAGAGATAATAATATGATAATAATAAAAACTACTTCCTAGGGCTTCCCTGGTAGAGCAGTGGTTAGGAATCTGCCTGCCAATGCAGGGGACAAGGGTTTGAGCCCTGGACCGGGAAGATCCCACATGCCGCGGAGCAACTAAGCCCATGCGCCACGACTACTGAACCTGTGCTCTAGAGCCTGCAAGCCACAAGTACGGAAGCCCGCGCACCTATGCTCCGCAACAAGAGAAGCCTCCATAATGAGAAGCCCGCGCGCAGCAACAAAGACCCAATGCAGCCAAAAATAAATAAATCTATTAAAAAAAAAAAAACTACTTCCTAGTTTTTTGGGGAAAGTTAAGCAAGGTAACAGTGGTCAAGTCCTTGGTATGAAGTCTAGCACCTAGTAAACATCAGAAATACTATTATTACTATTATTATTAATGGATGGAAAGGAAAATAAGTCAGAAACTTATGAGTGAAACACTCTCCCATCCAAAAGAGGGTTCAGAGCTTGGGTAGGGATGGGTGAATGGGTGTCCCACATATTAATTTCTCTTCTGAGGACTTCTGATCTATCTCCAGTTTTTCTCATAAAGATGGGAAATCACTTGTCCCCACCCCCATCTGTCTATTCCTTGGAATTTGGGGATTTGTGTGAATATGAGCTGGCCAGCCCCCTCTCCTTAGAAATCCCCTCTTGGTTTCCAGGATCCAGAGGAAGGGAAAGATGAAGGGAGTTATGCCAGGCCAGGCTCCCTCCAGCTGTTCTGTTGACCCAGGTGTTGGGCATATGAAAATGGTAACTCAAGAAAGGGACAGTGCTGCTGAGTCAGGAGGTTGAATCCCAGAGGTCTGAGATGTGGGAAGAGGTGGTGGGCCTCCTTCCAAGGAACATTCCTTCTCAACTCTGCTTGTCTCAAGGGAGAGACTGGTTCCCAGACCATGGATGGGCAGGCACTGTAATGACCTGGGGAGGCTACCCCAGGCTCCATGGTTGTTCTGAGGGCACCAGGGAGTCTTCTTCATCACCACCAGCACCAGAGAGAAGAACCACAGAGAAGAGAGTGAGGATAAGGGATAAACCTAGGGAAAGGCACGCAGCTCCTCACTCAGACCCCTCCATCCCAACCATCATCTAGAGGCCAGCCCTGTGGCTGATGACACAAATGCCACCAGGGAGGTGATAGTGCAGACTCTCTCTCTGGAGCTGACAGCACAAGGTCCCCTTCTCTTGGCCAGACTGCAGGCTGCTTAGGTTCTTAGAGCTGAAACCAAGGAAAGCAGAAGAGAAGAAAAGAGGGAGGGCAGGGTCAGTTTCCATCAGAAAGAGGGGGGCAGAGGGGAATCCACAGAACGGACTTGGAGGGGAATTTCTGAGCAGAGAAAGTGAAAGTTCCGGGCCATAAATGGGTGGAAGGGACAGCTTCCTCCAGCTTCATCCACTCTCGCATTCCCAGACCCCTTCACACACCGCACTTCTCGGCACTCTCACCCACTCCCAGCCAGGCCTCGGCTTCACACAGACTCTGCCCAGATTCACTCACGCTCACAGCTTGCTGGCAGTCAGTCTCCGCTCATCCTCCATGGCATCCCATGCAGCTGCACTACTAGCCCTCAGCCTGCTGATTCTCTGGACCTCCCCTGGTAAGGCTGAGGGGAGGCTTCGGGTGGGGGGCAAGTAACAGGGGTGTCTAGGGCTCAGACTGCTTGACGCTGGACGTGAGGGACTCTGTGAGTTAGGATTGCATGTTTCAGTGAACCTGGGTTGTGCCCCGTGTGTGTGCCTGTGAGTGGCGGTGTACCTGGGTCCCTGAATTCCCATGTGTATCTGTCTCTTGGTGTATCCAGGGCCTATGACTACCCCCCTCTCTTCAGGCTCTATTTCCTGCTACTTCAGTTTCACAGGCGGGAGAGAACAGTATATACTTTCTTAAGGTGGAGAGAATGGGAGACACTGGTCTAAGAAGGGTCAAAAAATTTAACAACTCCTAAGTTCTGCTAATGCCCCCCTCCTGTTACCCACCCCACCCCCTTCCCTACCCCACATCCTTCCCCCAACTGACACTGTAACCAGCGTGAACTCTCCATTTGTGGGGAAGTTGAAAGGACTTGGGAAAGAAGTTGGGGTGATCAGCAGGAGGGCATTTGTGGGGCTCAGGACAGCGGTCGTTTGCCGAACTGCTTAGAAGTGCTTCAATATATTTAGCGAATATCAATCAGGTCTAGCTGCCGCCACACACAGACAGGCATCCTTAATGCCAGTGAGGGCTGTGGCCTCCGTTCCTCAGTGTCCCTGTGTCCTGACACTAATCCTACCCCAGCTCTGGGAGATGCCAACGACGCTGAAGACTGCTGCCTGTCTGTGGCCCGGCGCCCCATCCCTGGATCCCTGGTGCGAGCCTATCGCTACCTGCTCATCAACAATGGCTGCAGTGTGTCTGCCGTTGTGTGAGTTGCGGGACAAGCCTGACTAACCTCACCTCCTCCATCAGCCCCTGGGGAAACCCACCCCCACCTTCTTATCTCTCTTCTCTTTGCCAAGCCCAACCTCTGCAAGGAAGCCCCTGAAACAGGTTCCTAGGTGTGGTCCCCAGCCGCTGCCCCTCACACCAGGGTCTGCCAGGAAGCTGGGTTCCAGGGCTCTATTTTCTCTGACCTCTGACCTCTGTCTCCAGGTTCACCACACTGAGAGGTCACCAGCTCTGTGCACCCCCAGACCAGCCCTGGGTGGGCCGCATCATCCGGAGACTGAAGAAGAACTCAGCCAAGGCAAGCCTGGCCCTCCCCAGCCCTGCCTCCTCCCTGCAAGCCCCTGTCCAAGACCTCAGCCCATGACTTTGCCTCTCCTTCCTCCCCCAGGGAAAGCGCTACAGCAGGTAGCCCATGATAGCCCCAGAGGGAGCCCTGTGTCTGAGGGAAAGAATGTGAATCACTGAAGCCCTGGGGAACCAAGGACCAGAAGGGAGGACCAGGCCTCCTGCTCCCCTGCCCCAGACCTGACCCAGCTGGGGCGGGGCAGGAGTGTGAGTGTGAGTGTGAGTGTGGATGAGTGTGGTGGAAGCACAACTTCTCCATGCCCAGACTGCAGTGTTTCCAATAAAGCCCAGCTGGTACCCACGAATCCGTCTGTCTGCTGTCTGTTTGCTGTCTGTCCAGGAGGACTGTGATAGGAAGGGGGAGGTGGGATGGCCGGGTTAGTTTCCACCCTGCAGCCCAAGCAACGTCCTCATTGACCTCCACCTAATATGCTGTGTTCTCAGGATCAGCTCCCACGATCAGGGCCCCACCTCACGTCTCCTCACAGCCCTATCACACTCCACGGCTCAGCAACACTAAACCTGTGTCCGTCCCCTGAATGACCCAAACTCTCTCAGGCCTCTGAGTTTTTGCCCTCCAGGACAGGTGCTCAAGCATCCAGGTGTCTCAGGGATCTGGTGTCACTGGGGGCGGGGAAGGGAGTTGTTGGGAACCAGCTCTCATGGCTGGAGGAGGGCCAGGAGGCCCAACTCTGTTGCCTGGGGAGAAAGAACCCATCCACCCAAGCCATTCCCTCTGTCTGGAACACTCTTCTCTCTCTTCTGCCTGCCTGGCTTCCCATCTGGGTCTGGATGACTCCTCCTCCAGGAAGCCTTCCCTGACTGCACACTGGGTTAGGCAGCCTCCCTCCCTCCCAAGCTCCCAGAGCCCTCTGCTCCTCTCCTCTTGCAGCACTCAAGATGCTGAGTTATAATTGTTAGTTTGTCAGCCTTCCTGAACAGGGATCTTGTCTATTTTGGTTTCCACTGTCTCCCTGGCATGAAGTACACGGCTTGGCACAAGGTAGTCACTCAATAAATATTTGTCTTGAGAGCAGATAAATATGTAAGAAAAGGGTCAGCAGCCAGAGATGAGGGCCCATCTGTCCATATAGAATCTGACCTCCAGTCCAGCCCTCTTCTCTCACCCAGTCACTCTGGGCCAGGTCCAGCCCCATCTGGGTCCACGTGGCAATCCTGGAGCCATGCTTCTCAGGGATACTGACAGACAGACCTGGGAGCCAGAGGTCAGAGTGGGAGAGGAAGGAAAAAGGAACAGCCAGAGAGCTGGGGAGATTCAGCATGGGGGGACCCCCACCACCTCATAGCCACATGGGCTCCAGGGCCAAGGCAACACTGAGACCAGAGGAGTCACAGGGAAGGAGTCTCAGCTCTGGGAGACAAAAGCCCTCGACTCTTGGAACATCTCACAAGACTGCTCTGGGAGGAATGAACTCCTCGTGCCCGGGAAGTCCTCTGGGAAAGCTGGCTGGTTGCCCAACTATGGCCCCTAAGGGCCTGTCCAGCTGGGAGCAGCAAGTCTGTGCCCCTGGGGTTGGGATGACAGCTAGTACACCAGACTGAGCATCCTCACCTGGGAACAGGGGCCACCACTACACCATATACCTTATCTGGTAACAAAAGCAGGCCTGGGCAGGCTTGGGCAAACTTGGAAGGGAAGCAGCAGTGAGGGGTTGTGCCAGCCCCTCCTCACTGAGCTGAGAGCATAGCAGCTTCTTCCTCACCTCTGCTCCTAGGACAAGGTGTCCAGAACCTCAGATAAATCAGGTCTTGGAGTCACAGGAGTGGGTGGAATGGGGAAAGTTTGCAAGAACAACTGGTATAGCCAGGAAATTTGGCTCCGCTACCTGGGGGAAATTACCCATCCATTCATGCATGCATGCAGCCATCCATCTAGCTGTCTCTGATCCATTAGACCTCCACCCATCCATCCACCCACCCCCCACCAACTCATCCATCCATTAAGTCAGCCAACCATGGAGTTCCAGAGGTCACAGCTGTGGACACTCTTTGGACCTATGCCCTGCACCGCAGCAGGCAGAGGACAAACACAGGTGTGAGGAGGGGGTACATCCCCTCAAATCCTTCTGGGTCCCCAGTGAAACCAAGCAAAGTTCAGCCTGCCACAGAGGCAGAGACAAACTCACCCTCTGGACACTTGCAGAAACACACAGATGGAGTAAAGAAGGTGAGGGTGGGAGCACTGAGGAGGTGCTACCAGGAGAGAGGCACCTGGACACCACCTCCCTGACACTGCCACAGGTGGGGGGGGGGGGCAGGGATGCAGGAACAGGTCATGAGCTCAATGCCCGGTCCCCAATCCCCCAATCCTGTTTCTGCCCCTGACTGTGCAACTCTGGGGAAGTCCCTTCCTCACTGCCCCCTCCAAGACCTTACTTTCCCCATCTGTCAGGTGGGGGATAGGGGGCTTCACTTTTAAGAGCCCCTCCAAACAAAGACTTAATTCTTAAATCTTTGGATCTTAGGCTAACCCTCCCCAGCATTCACACAGTCTCCCCAAAGTCATGCACATTCAGAAAGGTCCCCACTCGGACTTCCCTGGTGGCGCAGTGGTTAAGAATCCGCCTGCCAATGCAGGGGACACGGGTTTGAACCCTGGTCCGGGAAGATCCCACATGCCGCGGAGCAACTAAGCCTGTGTGCCACAACTACTGAGCCTGCGCTCTAGAGCCCGTGAGCCACAACTACTGAGTCCACATGCCACACTACTGAAGCCCGCACACCTAGAGCCCTTGCTCCGCAACAAAGAAAAGCCACCGCAATGAGAAGCCCTCGCACCGCAACGAAGAGTAGCCCCCGCTCGCCGCAACTAGAGAAAGCCCGCACGCAGCAAAGAAGACCCAACGCAGCCAAAAATAAATAAATAAATTTATTTAAAAAATAGAAAGAAAGGAAAGTCTTCACTTCCCGGGGCCCCAGGGACCACCCTCTGGGAATAAAGGGGAAGCTGAGGTTCAGGAAGAAAGAAAATAATCTAGGTGCTGGTGAAGTGGCTGGAACAGCCCCCTGCTGGACCCTGAAGGCCTGGAGGGTGAAGAATTTCGAAGAAGCCTGAGCCCTCCCCACCTCTTCTCCAGCCAGTGCCTTTCCTCCCAGCTTTCTCCTTCCCTGTTTTTCCCACCCCCAGCCACCAACCCTCCCAGACACTAGGTCTTTTTCCCTTACCTCCCTGCCAGACACAGGAGGGCTTAGCCCAGCAACCTGTGACTTGTCCTGATCCACTTAAACATTCTCAGCACTCTGATTTCATCTAATCAACACCTGCCCTGTTTCACTATGATTCACTGACAAGTGTTGAGTCTTTATTTCAAGTTCTGACGGGCCTGCCTACCTGACAATGATGAAGCTGCCCGCTCTCTGAGGGCTGGGGTGGACTCCTAGCTCCCTAACCAGGATATGGGGGCCTTGCTGCCTGCCTCTAAGTAGACACCTTCCTCTCTCGGGCACACGGCACTTGCTACAGGTCTAAGGCAGGCAGCTGAGTGACACTTCCCTACCTGAAGTCCTGTGGTCCCATTAGCCAACATCTCCCTAAAGGGACCTGACATCCCTACTTAGAGAGCTTCCAGCCTTTTTGTCCACCCCTATGGCAGACAAAAAGCTTCCTATCCACGGGGGAATTCCCTGATGGTCCAGTGGTTAGGACTTGGTGCTTTCACTGCCGGGACCCCAATTCAATCCCTGGCTGGGGAACTGAGATCACACAAGCCTCTCAGCCCAAAAAAAAAAAAAGGCTCCCTGATAGAGTTCCCAGGGAACTGCCAACATTGCTCTGCCCAGGGCCTGGCACAGAACAAGGCCTAGTACACATCTGAGTAACAGAAAATGGAATTGAACATGACCCTTTCCCACGATTACCCCACCACCGCTCACACCTGGAGCACATCCAGTTCTCGGGATGGGGGCTCTCTCAGTTACATGGCTAAGTGTTTGGTCAGAGCCAGCTCCATACGGTTTTGATCAGATTTTCATCATCTCATGTTCAATTTCTCGGCAAGCCTCCACGACATACCCCCTTCTCCGGCCTCCGGGAAACTCAGAAACAGCCAGAAAACCTTGGGAATAAGAGCTTCACAAGGGAGCAGGACTCCCAAGTGGGGAGTTTCCTCCAAGAGGCCCTCTGTCAGAAGAAACAGGCACTTTTCTGGTCAGAGAACTTTCGTGATGGCTCCTGAGGCTTTGTCCACGTGGGAGGGCTTGGCTCTGTAGTACTAGCTATATCACCACTAGTGCTTACTAGGTGCTGGGCACTGCTTTAAGCACTATTATCATTCCTGTGTTGCAGCTGAGGAAACTGAGGTGCAGAGGTTAAATAACTTACCCAGGCTGGATGGCCGGTAAAGTGGCAGAGCTGGGGCTCCTGGCTGGGCAGACGGGCTCCAGAATCTGACTCTTAGCTACCGCACATACCACCTCTCTGAGTTGATCCACCTCCTAAATGAAAATGGGAAATAGTACAGCAGGTGCAGGTCTGAGGAAGTGGCCCTCAGAGAACAGGGAAAACCGTTCCTTTGAGGTGCTGACCATGTGCAGGCTCCAAGCTGAGTCCTTTATGTGCATTATCATTGCATCCTCAAACAACCCTGCGAGGTGGGGATCACTAGTCCCATTCTATGTATGAGGAAATGGAGGCACAGAGAGGTAGAGTGATCTCCCAAGTCCACGCAGCTGGTGAGTGGCAAAGCTGAGACTGCAGCCCGTCTGCCTGACGGGTAGCACTTAGGCTGAGGGCTGGGGGCTGGGATGTCCAGATGAGGTAGAAAGGCTTGGCTTCCTAGGAAGAGCTGGGGAAAAAACAAGAGAAGAAGCTGAAGGTCTCAGGCAGGACCCCAGTGCTTGAGCTCAGACACAGATATGCCCCTTGGAGGCCTCCTGGGCCGGCCTCTCCAGCAGAAGGGGAGCCTGCTTCCCCAGAGCCTCCAGGAGGAAGTGGGCACAGGTTCTCAAGGTCTGCTCAGGCCTCAGTTTTTCCAGGAGTGGAGCAGTGGAGAAAGGGCTCAGCCTACAACTATGCCCACCTTCTTACCTCCATTCCCAGGGGAAGAGCAAAGGCCAGGACCTGGTAATGTTGAAAGGAAAGGAGGAATGGAGGGCAGGGTTGGGATCTGGAGGGCAGGGATAGGGGAAGGACTAGGGGTCTGTGGGCGAGACTTCTGGAAGGACTGGGCCTCTCAGGGGGCCTCTGAGCCAGCCTGGCTGGGGCCCCTGCAGGGCAGAGCTTCTGAGGACTGCAAGCGTCGGATCAGATCCTGAAGGACCTGCTTCTGAGGGCTGCTTCCATCTCCTGAGGGGCCAAGCATGGGGTGGAACCTCTGAGGATCAGAGTAGATGGGGGAGTCAGACCTCCCAGCCCACTTCTATTCCTAGGACCTTTGAGTCTTCCATGGCTCCGGAGGGGAAGCATAAGACCTGAGCTGCCCTGGGCTCCAACCCGGCCGAAGTAGGATGGCTGTAACCCCAGCAGCTTCGACACTGCCCTATCAGACAACAGGACCCACCCCCCACCCACCACCCCCCAGAGTTCTGGATCTCAAAATCGCACTCACTGGAAATCTGGACCCATTACCATCAAAACCACAATCACCTTGCCGACCTCATACCTGTCAGACCATCACTTCAAGGATCCTCCCCCAAGAGGAAGACACCCCTTCCTACCAGGGACCCAACACTGTAAAGCTCTCCATCAATTCAGGAATCCTGGCAGGACATCCCATCACCTATTGGCGTCCCCACTGCTGACAGGAGCCCCATTCATGTCAAGGTCCCCCCATTACTATCAGGCCACCATTCCTCTTGGGAAATCCTATCACTGTCAGGAACACCCAAGCCCATCAGGCAGGACAGCAGCGATGCACCACTCCAGGAACACCGTTTTCCATGTAGTCTATGTAAATGGCACCTCTTGGCATGGCAGCCCTAAGTGTCAGAGCATCTGTTAACACAGGGTCCCCAGTGGTCTTAGGGCTGCCATGACATAGAGTCCCAGCCCTGGCAAACCCTTGTGTTTAAAGTGACGCTACATCACTGTCTGGAACCCAGAAATAGTTATTCACGCCAGGCACTGTTCTGGGTGCTGACGGTACAATAGTAAGCGAGACAGATATCTTCTTGGGATTCAGGGAGCTGAATGTAATCCTTTGGGGATTCTACGATGGAAGGCAACATCTACTCGTAAGTAAGACTAATATAATAAGAAATTCCTCAAACACAGAAAGGGGTTAAGACTGTGGGCAGTGAAAAAAAAGATAAATACCTTGATAATCCACCCTACGGCTGTCCAACATCAACATGCATCCTTCTTACCAAACCCTAGACTTAACATTTTAAGGGTGTCACCTAACATAAGATCACTTTTGTTTATACAACCAAAAAGATTCACTGCTCCCCAAAAAGAGACTCTTCAGAGCCTTAGCAATTACCACACCTGTCTTTGCTTGGGCTGCCATAATAAAATACCATGGACTGAGTGGCTTAAACAACAGAAATTTATTTTCTCACAGTTCTGGAGGTTAGATGTTCAACATCAAGGTGCCGGCATGGTAGGTTTCTATTGAGAGCTCTCTTCCTGGCATGTAGATGACCACCTTCTTACTAGGTCCTCACATGGCAGAGATCTCTCTCTCCCTTCCTCTTCATTGAAGGCCACAGTCCTATGAGACTAGAGCCCTACCCTTATGATCTCATTTAACCTAAATTACTTCCTAAATACCCTATCTCTAGATATAGTCACATTGAGGGTTACGGCTTCAACATATGAATTCTAGGGGACACAGTTCAGCCCATAGCAAAAGCCAAATCTAAATCCAAGAACTCAGAATGACATCCATTCCTCCTCTAGTTTTGCTGTAATCTCATCTCTCTATTCTACAACACCTGGTGACCACCAGCAGCACACCTGATTGGTCAGGATAGGTTGGGTGAGGCTGCAAGAACAAATGACACCTAAATCTGAGTGGCTGAACACAACAAAATTCTGTGCTGCACACATACCAAGCCTGCTGTGAGTCTAGGCAATCTCTAGCACAGCTGTACTCCATGTGGTGGCTCAACATTCCAGGCTGCTTTGATCTCTTGGCATGTTCTTTCATCTCAACACATGTTTCCGTGCTGACTCCAGCCTGGCAAGACAGCAAGGGGAACCCTTCCTTAAATGCTTCTATCCACAAATGGCACATGCATTTCATTGGCCAAAGTGGGTCATACCTCCATGCCTAACTTCAAGGGAGCAACTGCCAGGAGGAGAAGCAAACCAGAATCTTGGTGAGTAGTAGTAATATTACCACAACAACCTATATTCAAGAATGGAATAAAGGAGGATGAAAGAAAAGAGGAGTCAGTTAAAGAAATGGGGACATTTCAGAGCCAGGAAGGAAATATGAATAAAAGTTGTAGTCAGTAGTTCTGAAACTAGTCCTGGGGCTTAACTAGAATTTATTACTTCTTTCTTATATTAGTTTTCTATTGCTGTGTAACAAATCACCACAAATTCAGCAGCTTCGAACAACCCAAATTTATTATCTCACAGTTTCCGTGGGTCAACAATCTGGGTACAGGTTAACTGGGTCCTCTGCTCAGGGCCTCACCAGGCTAATCTCAGGTGTCAGCCAGGCTGCCATCTCATCTCAGGCTCTGAGTCCTCTTCCAAATTCACTGGGTGTTGACAGTTGTGGTTTTAGGACTGAAGCCCTGAGTTCCTAGAGCTGCCTGCATCTCCCTGCTCCATGGCCCTCTTCACAACATGGCAGTTTGCTTCTCCAAGGGCAACATGAGAGCATCTGCTGCTGCTGTTTATTTCTTAGCCCTAGACACTTTTTTAAAGGGCTCACCTGATTAGGTCAGGCCCACCCAGGGTAATCTCCCTTTTGACTAACTCAAAGTCAACTGATTTTGAGTCCTTAATTACATCTGCAAAGCCCCTTCATTTTTGCCATAGAGCATAACCTAACCACATCACTGATATCCCATCATATTCACAGGCCAAGAGGCCAAGGGGATCCCCTCAAAGCGAGGAGATTATACAGGACATGCACACCATGAGGGAGGAATCTTAAATTCTGTTTGCCACACTTCCTCTATGATTCATTCCCTTTACCTCCAACTGGCACTTCAGCTGGTTGACATTCTATGCCTGCTAAGGGACCCAAACCTCATGCCCAGGGAATACTGGTCCCTGGTGGTCCTGCCTGATTAAGGTTACAGGGGTCTTCCATGAACTTTGACCACTGAGCATGGCATCACCAGGAGGTATCCCAAGTACCCCAGGGATTACCCCCACATACATAGCTTCTCACACCACTTGCCTTCTGCTGCCTCACACACATCAGGATTAATCACAAAGCCCTGTCCCTCCTGAACCTCTGTGCTTGATGTTCATTCCACCTGGAATGTCCTACCTCCTGCCTCACCCATCCTCAAGGCTCTGCAGAGCTCCCTGTTACATGTAGCTTCCCTTGCCTTCCCTCTGGCCCCCCTACCCCCCAGGCTCATCACCAGCGACACAGGTCACCTTCTGCTTGGTTTCAGAGGCCCTTGCTTCCTGCACGTCTCCTGAGAAAGCTCAGTCCAGGCCCAGAAACCCTGGGGCCCAGAGTGGCCCAAACTGCAGAAAATGAAGGAGAGGGAATGTTCAGGAAATCCTGGCAGTGGCTGAGGCAGTCCTTCAAGCTGCTGAGGGCAGGAGGCAGAGAAGGAGGGTGTACTGTTGCTCAAGACTCCCCCCAATCCTGATGTCCAGTCACCTCCGGAAGTGCTGTGCAATATCCTACCCACACTTGGACTAAAGGGACAAGCTCTGCCCTGCAGGCTGGGCCGGGACCCTCTGGATATGGACAGAGGGTTTGGAGAAGGATTTGCGGGGTGAAGCAGACCCCCTCCTAGGATCAGGGACTTTCAGAAGCTGAGTCATCAGGCTTCTTGCCCATTTCCAGCTCCTTTCTGGAATAAGAGAGCCCAGGCTCCTCAGACCAGAGCTCCACTTCCACAGGCCACACAACCCATTTTTTTCTAGACACTAGATGCCCTCTGCAGGCCCCATGAGGTTGGAGCACAGGCCAGGAGCCTCGCATCCCCTTTCCCTATGCACTGGATGCCCCCTGCAGGCCTTGTGAGGTTGAGAGCCACAATGGGATGGATTAAACAGAACACACATATACACACAAACACAAAAGTGGGGACACCCTTACCCACACACATACAGCCATACCCACACACACATACACAGGCATATAATCAAACACAGTGCCAATCACTCACATCTACCAAGGACACACCACAGACATTTAAGCATATAATCACAGTACGGACACAAGGGGACATATAGACACACATACACAATTACACACAAACCGTCATGGGCACACAGACACAAAGACACACATGGACACAACCTTTCCTCCTAGAGAAGAGTATTTTTTTGGAAGAAATATGTTAAAAAGCCACCTGGGGAACAGGGTAATATCATGAATGGTGGACTTAATAAAAGAAGGTACCTAAACGGCCTCTCAGTCTAATGGGGTCTGTTGACTAGAGAGCCTTTTGTTTTGCTGGGCACTGGAGTGGTTACAGTTGTGGAACAGTACGGAGAAGAGTTGGGGTAGAGCTACTAAAAAGAGAAATTTGGAGTTTGCAAGAGCTTAATCTATATAACTCGTATGAAAGCGCATTCTTAGAAGTTGGGCTCCTGAACTCAGAAAGCCAGGTTGAACTATCCTCACTGCATCCCAGGACACCCTAAAAAGAGACAGCCCCCCTGATGCTGGTAATATATGGGAGGTGATGAATGAGAAAAGGGGATGGACCTAACTACCACTGAATGCACCCACTGTGAGTCAGGCACATGGACTACCTCACAAGATACATATTATGCCCATTTTACAGATCCCGTTCCCTCGACTGTCCAGGGTTCTAAAACCGGATTCAAATACAAGAGTTTGAGTATAAAAACCCTGTTGTTTCCACTACATTAGTAATGGCAAATGCAAGGAATATAAGTTTCCATTCCCTACTCATGTTCCCAACAATGACAGAACGTATGTGTCTTCCCCACTGATCCAGATCAGTGATTGGCAAACTATGGCCCAGCCAGCCTGCTGCCTGTTTTTGTAAATAAAACTTTATTGGAATATAGCCATGCCTGTTCATTTACATATTGTCTATGGCTGCTTTGGGGCTATAACAGCAAAGCTAAGAAGTGACTACAGAGACAGTATGGCCTACAAAACCTTATTTATTAGCTGAACCTTTAACAAAAATTTTGCTAACCTCTGATCCAAACCCAGCCTCAAATTGGAGTTGGCAAGTCTGCTTGCCTTTGGTGTCTTAGCATTGAAGGATGGTCAGATAAATAAATAACTGGGATGGATGGATAGATGGATGGATTGAACCAACAGATGGACAGACATATATGGGTAGTATATCAGAGTTTTGCTCCAAATATGTACCAATGTTCTGCCATTTATAAGCGATGAAACATTGGGTAAATTAATCTTTCTGGATCTTAGTTTCCTCATCTGTAAAATGGGGATAATAATACAATGATCATTATCTAGGGCTCTTTCTATTGCAAATGACAAAAACCTAACTTAAAGTAGCTTAAGCAAAAAGTTAAATTTGTCATATCACATAACTAGATCAAGATTTGGTCTACTTCAGCACTGGTTGGACCCAGGGATGCAAATGATGTTATCTCCATCTTTTAACTTGACTTCTCTCTAATTCTTTTTATGTGGAGGCCTCATTCCTGTTATAGACAGGTGATCTTCTAGCAGCAGAAAATATGGCCACTGGAAGCCTCAAGTCCACATTTGTATAGTGAGTGATCCAAAACAGAGGACCTCTTTCTCCTAACATCAAAGCTCATGAAAAGCTTTGAACTGTGCTTGTGACACATACTCAGTTCTTCAATATATTACAGTGGCCAGGGAATGGAGTACTCTGATCAGATCACTATGGTGAACACAGCCACCAAGACCACGTGAAGTGAGAGAGAAATTCCCTAAAGGAACCAGGAAAAGGAGTATAAAAAAGTGTCTGCATGAACAAAAGCATCACTCACAGCATTCTACTTCATAGATTTGTCATGAGAAAATGATTTTAGAGCATTTAGCATGGTGCATGGCACTTAAGTATCAACAAATGTTCATTATTACCATAACTGATAAATAGATGAATGGATGCATTAAATAGACAGCTAATGGTTAAACATACAGATGAATAAATGAAGAAGAAGGTGTGAAAAGATAGATGAAAGGAAAGATGGGAAAATGGACTGATGAAGAGACAAGATGGGGAGACATATGGACACATGGATGGGGAGACATATGGACACATGGATGGACGGATCGATCAGTTGATAAATGGATGGATGATGGAAAGAAAAGGCAGACAAAAAAGGGCTCACAGTTAAGTTTGTCATATCATATGCTCTAGGGCTGGGAATGGGAAACAGAATAGCGCTCCACAATTGGTGTCTCCTGAGGGGTCTCCTCCTCTGGTCTCTGTCTCTTGGGTCCCTCTCATCAGGTGGGGGAAACACTTGCTCCCCTCCCTCATCTCTAGTTTCCTTGTGTCCCTGTGAGTTAACCAGCCCCTCTCCTCAGAAATCCCCTCTCAATTCCCAGGATAGGGAAGGCATGGCAGAAGGGGGTGTTTTAAGCCAGGTTCCCCTCATGCTATCGATAATTCTCTGACTCAGTTTTGGGCACAGGAAAATAATGGGGGAGAGGGACAGTACTGGCTGGGCCAGGAGGGTGAAGCCCTAGAGTCCTGAGATGTGCGATATGGGAGCTGGACCTGCTTCCAAAGAACTTTCCCTTTAGCCCTGCTTGTCGAAGAGAGGAGTAGGTCTCAGATGATGGATGTGTAGTCACTGTGATAGGCCTAGGGAGACCTGGGAGGAGATCTTCTCCAGCCTTACCCTGCTACCTGTGATTGTCCTCAGGGAATCTGGGGGACCAGCTGGGTCCCATCTTTCCCACTCCAGTAGTCTTAGGACCACAGAGAAGAGGTGGGAGTAAGGAGAAACCTGGGAAAGAGGGAGGTCCCCTCCACCTTGCTCTGACCTCTAATCCTGAACCAAGCTCTGACCCCTAGCCTTAAAACTGATGTTCAAATGCCTTCAAGAGGACGACACTGCAAACCTTCCCCTAACAGGGACAATGCAACCCCCTTCCCTTGTCCAAAATGTTGAGCGCTGAGGTTCTCAGAGCTAAAGACAAAGAGCGGGAAGTGGGGACAGGGAGACTACTGAGGAGTTATGAAAGGGAAAAAATGTTCTAGATAGATGGAGACAGTGGGGAGTGCACTCAGTGGAAAGGTATTCTGCTACCAACTCATGTACTGCAATTCAATTCAGACACTAACAACCCAGAGCTAGTGTTAGACTTCACAGGTTTAAGGGCACAGTCCCAACAAGCCTGCCCCCACTTGAGATGCCAGTCACAAGTGGGGTCCCCAGGCCACCTGCATTTCTGCCTAACTAGCTACAAGTCCAGAGGTCTTCAAACCCCCCTCAGGTCCAATAGTTCACTAGAATGACTCACAGAACTCAGAAGTGCTATACTGACAACTACTTTTTTGTTTGTTTTTTTTTTTTTTTGCTGTACGTGGGCCTCTCACTGTCGTGGCCTCTCCCGTTGTGGAGCACAGGCTCCGGACGCGCAGGCTCCGGACACACAGGCTCAGCAGCCATGGCTCACGGGCCCAGCCGCTCCGCGGCATGTGGTACTTTCCCGGACCGGGGCACGAACCTGTGTCCCCTGCATCGGCAGGCGGACTCTCAACCACTGGGCCACCAGGGAAACCCTGACAACTAGTTTTTTATAAAGTATATATATCAGGAACATCCAAATGAAAAGACACACAAGGAGAGTCTCAGCGCAGAGCTCCCATGCTCTCTCCCCATGGAGACACAGAGGGCATGTCACCCTCCCAGTACATCAATGTGTTCACCAACCAGGAAGTTCCATGAGCTTTGGTGTCCAGAGTTTTTACTGAGATTTCATACATAGGCATGAATGAATTGTTGGCAACATGACTCGATCTCCTCTGATGGACTGGCTCAAAGCCCCAATTCTGCAATGATATGGTTGGTCTTTCTGCTGACCAGGCCTCATCCCAAGTCACCTCATCTCTTAGCATCAACTCAGGTGTGACCCAAAGGGCTCATAGATAACAAAGACACGCGTATTACTTGAGATATTCCAAAGATTTAGAGTCTCCCTCTCAGGAACAGGGACAAAAGCCAAATTCCTTAGTATACAACAGACAGAGCCCTGCATCTGAGTGAAGGGATGTGAATTACTGAAGCCCTGGGGACCAGGCCTCCTGTTCCCGTGCACCAGACTTGACCCAGCTGCAGCAGGGCAGGAGTGTCACTGTGAGAGTGAGTGTGAGGGTGAGTGCGGTGGAAGCACAGCTTCTCCATGCCCAGACTGCAATGCTTCCCACTGGCATCCATGGATCTGTCTGTCACCTGTCTGTATGTAGCCCAGGCAGGGGAAGATAGGTATGAGAGGGGAAAAGCGTGTGGGATGGTGGGAAGAGGATAGGTGAATCTATTCTCCACACTTCAGCCTGAGGGAACTTTTACTTCACTCATTTCTGGTCATTCTCTCCCATACCGTCCAGCCACAAGGCTCCCTTCTCCCCTCCCCAGACCAAATAGGGCAGCTATTTCCAACCTCCCACACCGGGTTAATTGCTCTTTCTTGGCTTTACCAAAGCACCCTCTACTGCCCCCAGCCAGTCAGTTTCGTCTATTGTAGTGATCTTATTGTCTCTTTTGATTGCCCTCACCCCTCCAACCTAGATGACAAGCTCTCTGAGGGCAGAATCTGTGCCTGTCTTCTCTGCTGTATCCTCATGCCCAAGCACATCACCCAGCACATAGTAGTCACTCGATAAATATTTGTTGATTAGTGACTGCAGGAACAAAAATCGCAAGAAAGGAGGTCTCAGCTCAGAGAGGAAGGGCTGTGACCCTCTAACTATGAAGTGACTTGGCCAAGGCCACTCAGCCAACAAGTATTCCCATAGCCTGGCCTGTCTAGACTGGGCCCTCTCTGGAGCCCTATTCCTCCTCTGCCCAGAATCATAAAAATAGAATGGGGCAAACAAGAAAGGCAATTGTCAGAGCAGAAGCCAAGAAGACAGAGAGGAGAGGGGATGGCAAAAGAGTACTGGAAGCGTCCCAAAGCTCTTTTCTTGCTGCCTGGTACTGAGGTCTCCGTCTTCCCAAGGTGGAGCTCCGAAATCTGACTCCGCCCTTATAAAAGAGGGTCCGTGCCCTGCCTCTTAGAAATAAGCCCTGACTCCACCCCTTTATTGATAGGCTCTGGCTCCACCTTCTGGACTATGCCTCCTCTGAAGAAATGCCCTGGCTCCGCCCCTTCCGGGTAATAGGCAAGCCCCACCCCTAGTGCGTGACGGTGTCCTTGTGACGTAACGTACCGGCCTGTTTCCGGGGTGGAGCCAGGGAGGGTGGGCGTTTAGGCTGCGTCGACCCCTCAGCCCCCCTCCAGGTGACCCCAATCCCCGAAAATCCTCACCCGGGGCCCCAAATATCCCAGCCCCATGACCTCGAAGGCCTTTGGCTCTAACCCCCTAAATGCCCCATGCCCCCGAGGTGCCCGACCTCCCAATCCCTTAACGTCTAGTGCCTCCCAAATCTTCAATCCTACCCTGTCCCGATGTGGCAACTGAGTCTTCCCGGGGGCACCTGTCTCATATTACCCGAGAACAAGTCAGACTGGTCCAGAGAATGACAGAGAAGGGGATCCGGGATTGGGGAATCCTTGATCCAATCATGCCGCTCCCCAGGAGACGTTCGGAACCCAGGACATGTCGGGATTGAGGAGATACGAGGTGGCGCTGGAGGCTGAGGAGGAGTGAGTGGAGGCGGGGTTCTGCGGAGGAGGAACCTAGCCGCTCCGGGGTGGTGGGGGAGGGGCGGGGAGGGCGCGAGGTTTCTGGGGCGGGAGAAGCGGGAGGGGTGGGGCCTCTTAGGGGGCGTGGGCTGGAGGAACCGCCTCTAAAAGACGGGGCGGAGCCTTCCACGAGAGGGGCGAGGCGTCCAAGGGGCGGAGTCGGTGGGGTCAGCCCCGCCCCGCCCCGCCCGGCTCTGCCTTCTCTTTGCAGGATCTACTGGGGCTGTTTCTACTTTTTCCCCTGGCTGCGCATGTGGCGAAGGGAGCGGAGGTGAGGGGGCTGCGATACCGCGGACCCGCCCGGGGCATGGACGAGGCTCAGTCCGGGAGAACCGATCGCGGGAAAGCCGGGAGCCCCCGCCCCGCCTCATGCCTGTGTCGGGTCGCCCCACAGCTCAGCGCACCCTCGGGAGCAGAAGCTGGAGCCTCTGCGGGGCCTAATGAGCTGTCTGTCAAGTGGACTGGGCACTGCTCCCCAGCGCTCCGGTCGCAGCCTCCCCCGCCGCACCCCCGCTGCCACTGCCCAGCCAGCTGGTGCATTAAAGATTTAAACCAAAGCCATCGTCCTGCCCTCCTGATTCTGCCGCCGCTGCCGCCATTCGGGCTGGGAGCCCCTCTCCACGCCGGCTGTTTCCGTATTGACAGGGCCTCTGTCCTTGATAGGGTGTCCGTCCGTGTCCAGGCTCCCATTATTCCTAAGGGTCTCTCATCAGGGTCAGGCCTCCCCTTACTACCAGTGATTGCCTTCCACCACCTAAGCCCCCCGCCCCACCACACACACACTCATCTCTATGAGTGGTCTGTATGGAGGGAGCTAAATAATCCTGGCTTTATCTTCCTCCCAGCCTTGTCCCCACATCCATAAATCCTCACAATCCCAGCTCTCTGTTTCCACCTTCCTCCTAGACAGGACTTTGCCAGGTGCCTGAAGAATCTTCTCCTGGGAGTGGATCTAAAATATTTTAAGCCCATAGTTGTAGGAAGTAGGCTGTGAGAGGAGGGAAAGATTCCTAGAAGCTGCTACCCTCGGCCTGCCATAGGGGAATGACTTAGAACTGTTGGAGGTCTTTCCTACAGTTAACACCCCAGCTTCTGGCTCCTCCAGTTGGATCCCAAGTTTAAAGATACTTGGCATCAGGGACTTCCCTGATGGTCCAGTGGATAAGACTCCATGCTCCCACTTCAGGGGGCATGGGTTCGATTCCTGGTTGGGGAATTAAGATCCCGCATGCCGCACAGCGCAGCCAAAAAAAAAAAACAAAGGTACATAGATACTTGGCATCAGCCCCCCGAAGTGTAACCTCCCTAGGAGAACCCAAGGGCCACTGCTCCCCACCTTTCCTTTCGGTCTTGTCACCGAGTTGGGCTGAAACCCACTAGTTCCTGAAGTGATGAAGGGTCAGGGACTCCTAGTGGGTCTGCTTTCAGTTAGGAACTGGCCCCAGCACCAGGGAGGGCACCACAGAATTAAGTTAAAGGGACTGCCCAGTTTGTGGGTGGGGTCAGAGCTAACTTCCAGCCTGGTGCTGACCCTGCCATAGCAGGTTGTAGCTGGGAAAAAGACTTGGCCCGGGCTTCCCTGGTGGCGCAGTGGTTGAGAGTCTGCCTGCCGATGCAGGGGACACGGGTTCATGCCCCGGTCCAGGAAGATCCCACATGCCGCAGAGCGGCTGGGCCCGTGATCCATGGCCGCTGAGCCTGCACGTCCGGAGCCTGTGCTCCGCCACGGGAGAGGCCACAACAGTGAGAGGCCCGCATACCTCAAAAAAAAAAAAAAAAAAAAGAGACTTGGCCCTATCTTTGGAGAAGCCAAAGGGGAGAGATGGGTGCATACCTGGAAGAATTTGTTTCTTCCTTGCCAGGCCTCTGGATTGACTGGTCCAGAAAAGACTCCAAAGTGTGTGACAGCCAGCCAGCTGAAGATTTGTGACAAGATGATGGTGCCTCAGTGGGTGCACCCGAGCTCTGGGGTACAAGTCCAGACTGGAGGGTGGGTGAGAGACCCTAAGGCCTCTGGTACTAGAAATTCAAGATGAGTGACCTCTGGGTTGTGGCCACCTTCAAGAATGGACCCAGGCTCTTGAGGCATTTCCTCACAATGTCTACATTGAGAACCCTGACAAAAGAGTACCCTGTCCAGCCCTGGGCCTACACCTCAGAATCCCTCAGGATACTCAGATTTCCTGAGTATCCACAAGACAAGCTCCAGGGAAGAAGCCCCCAAGCCTTACCCTGGACAGGAGCGGGAGAAGCTCGAGTCGTTCAGCCTGGGAGGGGGATTAGTCCCTACTCTCCGAGCTTAGGGTCGCTCCTGATTGTTGCAGCCGCCCTGCAGCAGAAAGATGCCCAGGGAGGTGTGAGTCCCCATCCCAAGAGTAGGCCTGCCCCATAGAGGGTAGCTGGTGACAGAGCAGAAGGTTGTAGAAGGTACCCCTGCAACAACCAGATAAGGGCTGGATTACTGGGTGATGATCAGTTTATGTTTAAAATATAGAGCAGGACAGGAGGGTTCAAATCTCCAGACCAGGAGTGGGAAATTCTTCAGGGTGCCAGGGGCAGTAAACTTAGCAGCTTGCCCCCACCCTAGGCTGTCCCCAGCTTCCTGGAAAGGACAGGAGGAGGAAGATAAGGAATAGTTTTGCATTGGGTGGGGATGGGGGTGGCTAGGGGAAGAGGGGGTGAGGGCTGGATATGGGATTTAAAAAGAAGGGACAGGAAGGTAAAGGGAGGTCGGGGCTTTAGCAAGAGGATGGGATGCAGAGGGTGTAGGGGTTGGGGAGGGGGGGGTTTCTTCCAGGCCCACAATAGAGAGAAACTGGCATTTGAATAGAACAAAGGAGAGGTAACTGAGCTCTTGAATCTTATGTCTCAGTAAGCCAGGGGCTGGAAACCCCAGGTCCCTGCTGGTAAGAGGCTGGCATGTCTGGGACAGGACTAGGCAAAAACAGGAACGTAAGATTGCTTGGGTCTCTTACCTGTTGGACAGCAGCAACCTGGCACCAAAGAACTTTTATCTTCCCTCACCTGCCCTCCATATCCACCCCATCCTTCCTCCCTATCTCATCTTCCTGGGGAAAGCAACCCACACCTCAGTATCCCCAAGGCAACCCATTACCACCAAAAAGGGCCTTCTCCCAGCTTCGCAGTCTGAATGTGACCGGCCCAGGCAAGACTCCTCCTCAGTCAGAAGGGCTTGCTTTAGGGAGCCATTCCCATCAATTTTTCCTAATAAGACAAGCAGGCTAGGGCAGGAAGCGGGCAGGGGGAAATGAAGGCAAGTTGGTGCTGGCCTGCCATCTGCTCCCAGCCCACCCACAATTCCCCCATCAGAATTTGGGTGTGCTAGTGTGACCGTGTGGTTGGACGATTGTGAAAACACAACCGTGTGGGAGTGGAACTTTGAGTATAATTGGGACTGTATGATTCCATCCGGGGTTGTCTGACCATGTGAGGTTGATCGAGTGACTGAGGTGTGACTGTGAATGTGTAACTATGAGTATGTGAGTGTTAATGTCCATCACTGGATGCCACTGTGGATCCTTGGCCGCCCTTACTCAGTTACTGTACCATCAGTCCCCATGTGCACAATCCCCTCCCCAGCTTCTCTGCCCAGGATTTAGGAGCCCATGGGAAATTACTGTCCTAAAAGAGGAGGGGGTCTGTGGCACAGGGGTCTCTGGTAATTAGGGCCCAGGAGTGTCACAGGATGAGCAATACATCTTCACCTGCCGCTGACTCACCTGGTGCCCCAGGTAAAAGGCACCCAGATAAAAGGTAGGGAAGGAGGCAGAGAAAGAAGGAAGTATCCAGGCTGAGCATCATGAAGGGGCCCTCACCCACCAGCAGCCTCCTGCTGCTACTGTTGCTCCTAAGCCCAGACCCTGGAGGAGGTGAGTGTTTGGGGGTCTAGAAGGCCAGGGGTCTGGGTGAATGGGATGGAGGGAAAGGGGCCCAGGAAGCCCAGCCTCCAGCTATCTGATGGAGCTTAGGGTCAGAAGCCCTCCGAACACATGGTCCTGTTGTCCCCTAGCATTGCCAATGGCACCCAGCACTACATCATGCTGTACTCAGTTCTACCGACAGCCACTCTCAAGCAAACCACTGAGGAAGGTCATCCGAGTGGAATTTCAGGAAGCTGATGGGGACTGTCACCTCCAGGCCTTCGTGTGTGCTTTGACTCTGCCCCTGATTTGACCCCTGACTCTGACCTCAGTCCCAACCCCTGATGCTGATCTCAACCCCGCCCCAATTGCTAATTCTGATGCCAACTCAGGTGTTCATCTGGCCTTTGCCTCTAACCCCTGGGCCTTACCCTCATCTCCAAGCTACGACCATGGCTTTGGACCTTTCCTTTCCCAGGTTTCACCTGTCTCGACGCAGCATCTGCATCCACCCCCAGAACCGCAGCCTGACTCTGTGATTTGACTGCCAAGGGAAGAGGCTCCAGGGGACTCTGCCCAACTGAGTTTGGAGATGATAGGGAAAATGGGCCGGGGCCCCCAGTAGCCAAAATAATAAAGCAGCATCGCCCAGTAGTCTCTGACTGTGGTCTCCAAGTTCTGTGTATTCTCCTGTGAGTCCCGAGTCCAGAGCTGTGAGACATGTCAATAAACAGAAGAACCTCCTCATTCTCTTTATTCACACCTTCACAACCCCCGCCAGGGGCAAGGCCGAGAGCCAAGGACCCACACACACTCCCCAGGTACCTATATACATACATGCAGAGAACACATGTTCCCTGCCTCACATACACGTGGACACACATGGACACAGACATACACATCTACACACATTCCTCAGGTGGGCTGCCAACTCTGAGATGAAGCCAGAGGTCCAGGCACCTTTCAGCTGGCAAGTTGGGAACACAGAGTCTCATAGAAATGAGCTCCAAACAGAATTTCCAGCTGAGAACCCCACTCCGTGGGGATCTACTGTCCTGCCTGGGTTCCACCTGTCTGTCCATCCACACCAGCAAGACAGAGTTATAGGTGGAATCAGCTGAAGCCTTCCAAGATCCTCTACAGGTTTGGGACTCCTAGAAGAAGGAGGAAAATCAAGGGAGATAGTAGGACTGGATCTTGTCCCAGATTCCCTGAGAATGAGGGAGGAGACCCAGCTCTGAGCCCAACACTCCAAAAATGAATAGGGGAGCCCACCTCTGTGTAAGCCCCAATACCCTGAAGATGAGGGAGTGGACCTAGCTCTGGACCCAGGCACGTCAAGAATAAGGCAGGGGATCCAGCTCTGAGCCTAATACCCTGAAAATGAGGAGGGAATCCATCTAGGAGCCCCAGTATCCTGCAAGAGACAGAAGAGACCCAACTCTGAGCCCGGGACTCAAAAACGAAAGGCCCATCCCTGAGTCCAGAAGTTACAAGAATGAGGAGACCCAACTCTGATTCCCAAAACCCTTATGACTAAGGCACCTGGCTCTTAATCCAGACACTCAAAATGAGGGCACACATCTCCAAGTCCAAACCTCCCAGAGGTCATACTCACCTGGAAGCTTGTCCACCGGAATCATCGGGGCCAAGAACCCAGACTTTCGGGGTCCATCCTTCTCACATGGTCTCAACCTCAGCCTGGAGCACAAAAAGGAAGCTGTCTCCCTGACAATGTGGGGCATCTCAGTCTCTTCCAAAAAGGTTTGTTAGTAAAGGGTCAAGAGAGGAAAGGGTGAGAATCATGAAGTTGGGGGTGGGAGAAGGAGGAGGAATGGTTCCAGAATCAGACACGTTCAGTGCAAAGTCATGAGGGGTGGGAACGGGTGTGGTCTATGGGTATCAGAGCCCTTGTGTGGGATCAGAGGATGAGAGGCCAATGGCAGTCACTTACCAGAGCCCCAGTGCCAGGGCCCCAGCCACCAGTCCCAAGAAAGAGAATATTCCCAAAGATGCCAGCATAGCCACCTGCTCCAGGGCGTCTCTGTGGTCTGAGGGGGAGGGTCATGTGCCAGCTGTGAGAGCAAGGCTGCCTGACCAAACTCGGTGCCCGCTTCTCTCTGGGGCTTTCCCATCCTCTACCACCTTTGCCCATCTGCCCAAGCTCACCAAGTGGCCGCGGGTCTGGTAGGAGGGACGGTCTTGGGGGAGCAGGGCTAACCGCCTGAGGTTCTTCCTCTGGCTGCGCGTGTTGCTGGCCCCCAGCTGGTATCTCCTTCGGTAGGGGTCCTGGAGGGAGACGAGACCTGAGGAGAACTATCCATGCGGGGTCGGGGCGGAGGCCAGGGCCCGCCAGGCGAGGCCAGGGCCAGGGTTGGACACAGGGGCGCCTCGGAGGCGGAGCTTGAAAGGGCAGAGCCAGCTTCTGGGGATGTAAGCAGGGGTGGAGGCTGAAGGGCGGAGGCTGAGGGGCGGGGTTTAATCTGGGGCAGGGTTTAAGCTAGGGCGGGGCTGCAGGCAGCTACAGGTGAAGCCTGGGGCCGCAATTGCCACGCCGCCCCGTAGCGCCTGCAGTTCCGCCGATAGATGCTGGGCAGCGGGGCCTCTGCTCTTTCCCTAGGCTCTGTCTCTCACCGGTGCTCGGAGTACCCCAGGCCTCGGGGCTCCAGGCGCTCCAGGTGCCTGCGTCCAGAAAGTCCCGGGCACTGACCCGCACGGCATGGGGCAGCCCAGCCACAGCGTCCGTGATCACCTCCTCCAATCCAGCCGGTTCCACCTGTCAGTGCAGATGGTTCGTCGGCACGTTATCCAGGTTATAAGCACTCAGCCTATCTGCCCCCCAGAGCCAGTCTGCAAAGAGCACCCCTTCCTCCCAGTCCTGTCCCTGTCAGCCTGATGCAGCCGTCTGGGCCTCACGTAGGGTGGCTGGTGGTGTCAGGCCTACACCTAGTGTTCAGAAGACAAAAGTGCACAGTGGTTTTGTAGACAGGCTGTGACTTCAGACTGCCTGGGTTCAAATCTTTGCTGTACCACTTACTGAGTGACCTTGGACCTCTCTCTGCCTCAGTTTGTTCATTTGTAAAATAGAGGTGAATACACCTAAATGAGATAATACATGTAAAATGTGTGGCACAGTGCCTGGCAGACAGATGGTGTTCCACAAATATTGGTTATTGTCTGAGGCAGCGCTCCGCAGGCCTGATGCTGGCCAATCTTTGCCATCTCCAGATGTGGGACTTCACCTCTATCCACATCTGAGTATATGAGTGTTTGTATGCGGCTGTGCCTCTGGCTGAAAGGCACTCCTTTTCCTAGAAAAGTTATTTTTAAAAAATCACTGCTGTCTTCCCACAGATGGGCTGAGATCAGTTACAGCCCTGCAGGGCAGAGGCCCGGTCCCTCAGGCTCTGCTACAACCCCAGCACCCAGCACAAGGCCTGGCCCATGGAGAGTACGCTGTAGGGGAAGGCCACGGGGCGTCAGTTACCTGCCAGATCTGGTCACGCAGAACACCCAGGAACATGAAACTAGAGACAGGACCCACAGCCCCAGATTGGGACGCACTCCAGGGGCCTCACCATGGACCAGGCTGGATGCTGTGCTGGACGGTACTGCAGCCGGAACTTGAGCAGGAAGTGGGGCTGGCGGGGCCAGGAGGCAGGGTACGTCCAGCTGGCACGCAGGCGGCGAGGATAGCCAGGTACCGACTCTACCCGCAGCCCCTGGGGTGGGTCAGGGCGCACTGGGGGTAGTGGAGACACAAATTCAGGGCACAAGACAGGTACTCATCCCTTCCCCACCACCTCCCAAGGGAAGATGGGTGTGTGCCTAAAGGTCCCTGAGGGGAGGCACTTCCAAGGAGGTTGGGGAAATCTTAAGCTTGATCATCCATTAGGCACAGGACCTATCTGTCATCCCTATTATAAAGTAAGCTAAGATCTGAGGACGGATTTTTGAAATGTTTGTTGAGTGAGTTAAAGAGTGATTCTGGGACTTCCCTGGTGGCTCAGTGGTTAAGAATCCACCTGCCAGTGCAGGGGACATGGGTTCAAGCCCTGGTCTGGGAAGATCCCACATGCCACGGAGCAACTAAGCCTGTGTGCCAGAACTACTGAGCCTGTGCTCTAGAGCCCACGAGCCATAACTACTGAGCCCGCGTGCCACAACTACTGAAGCCCACGCGCCTAGAGCCCATGCTCCGCTACAAGAGAAGCCACCGCAATGAGAAGCCCACACACCGCAATGGAAGAGTAGCCCCCGCTCGCCACAACTAGAGAAAGCCCGCATGCAGCAACGAAGACCCAATGCAGCCAAAAATCAATAAATAAAATAAATAAATTTTTTAAAAAAAGAGTGATTCTGCTTTCCATCCAAGGAAGATGAGTTGGCCCAAATTCCAGCCAGCGCTTTGGTGACCCCCTTCCACACACAGATCAAGAGGAAGGAGAGGCCAGCAAGGGCTTCCACTGGGCAGGGAGGACATGAGATAGAAGTGCCTTCAGCACAAGGCCTAGAAGCAGAGAGGCAGCACTGGGGCTAGGCAGCCAGGAAGGACTAGTAGGGAAGGGGGTAGTGGCAGCAGTCTCTAGAAGCTGATGTAAGCCTGCCTCCTGGGCTCTGATCTCCCTGGGTTCTTAGTCTCCATGGGGGCCATCTGTGTGCCGAAATGGGTCTATGTTGGGAGGGAGCTATGTGGGAGCTCAGGGGAGGAGAGTTCTGAATTTGGGGGGTACCTGTACTCTGGGGTCCGTTTGGGGTCTCTGTGGTAGGGATTTAGGGAGAGTTCTAGGAGTGGGTACTCACAGATGCTCTGCAAGCTCACATCCAGCAGGCGTGTGCTGGCCCCCAGGGGGTTCACTTCAGTCACATTGATCCGGTACTGGCTCCAGAACTCTGCCCCATGGACCACACAGCGGGCAGCCCCTGGGGGGTCCTGTGGGCATGGCCAGGGCCCTGTGGATGGACTCATCCTAGGAGAGAGGATGTGGTCTTGAGCTTTGGAAATGCTCACTGTGGTACCCAGCTAGAGCCCCCAGCTTCCCCCTCATGTCCTACCTTTGGCCATCGGCTCCTGGTACCGTCTTCTTCCTGGCAGGGAGGAGGCCATCCGAGGTCAGGAAGGAAAGGAGGGTCCTCCTTCTCTCTCAGGCCTTCCTTAGGACCTCCTTACCTACCTCCCATACCCACGTTTTGCTAAACACCCAAATATATAGGTATACACACCGATCATGCACACACCTGTAGGAGGTGAGGTAGCGGGTGGGTAAACCGCTAACCTGGCTGGGACTCCAAGTGCAGGAGAAGTTCTCATAGTCAGCTGCTTGGCAGGAGACAACAGGGCGGACTGGGGGGTCTAGAGGCAGAGGGTGCAGCTGGAGACCGAGAAGTTCCCAGCCCCTACCCATCCCAGAGGGCTTACTCAGGGCCTGGATTCCCCCAGGAGCCCCATGTCTCATCACTGCTACCGCCAACACTCCCTCCCCAACTCACAGCCCAGCTGCAGGGTCACCATGCCCCCAAGTGCACCATCCAGGGTCCGGCAGATATAGGTGCCCTCGTCAGTGCTTTCTGCCCGGGCCAGGACCAGTTCGTGCCCTAGATCAGAGTCAGGTCCCTGGAGCAGCCTTGTCTCCCCGTCCCGAAACCAGGACACCGGGGCCCTGGGGGTGAGATGAGATGATGACAGATAGAGGGAAGACTTAAACTATGAGTCCGACCATGTCACAGCTCTCCATTGGCTTCTCAGTGCTTGCAGTAAAGCTCAAACTCCTTTTGCTGGCTTACAAAGCCCCTGGTGATCTAGCCCTTGCCTTCCTTTCCTTCTTCATCACCTTCCTGTCTCCCCCTCCCCCACTGCACTCCAGTCAGGTTGTGCCTCTTTTGGTTCAAGAGTGCAGAGCTCACTCCCACCTCAGGGCTTTGCACTAGCTGTTCTCTCTGTCAGGAATGCTTGCTTATACCCCAACCTTCAGAAATCAGCTTCAATGTCACCTCCTCCGAGAGGCCTTCCCTTATTACCAATAAAAAGTGGTCACTCAGTTACCCTCTTCTACCTCACTCTCTTTTGATTTTCTGCCCTGCAGGTATTACTACCTGGCATCTTGCCTGGCTTGTGCACTGCTGCATCTCAGGGCCTAGAATAGACCAGGCACTTAGCAGGTGCTCAATACATGTTGGTTGAATGTTCTGTTGAATAAGGATGGTTTGAGGGTTAAGACAGACAAAGAGGTGAGGATTACAGATACAGGGGCAAGGATGGGAGGGGTGTGAGGACTGGGCAAGGTCAAGAAATGGGTCGTGAAAGGGTCCTGTCAGCCCAGCAGGCTGGTGGAGCACTTACCCAGCAGTCACTCCAGGGCAACACAGCGTCATGGCCCTGCCAGGCTGCCCATACTGGACCCCTGTTGAAGGCACTTCTGAGCAGAGGCTCTTCCTTTCCCTCTCTCCCACCCCACCCCACACTTTGTGACAGTGACAGGATAAGGGGTGGACTTTTAAGACCTGAGTGGGGTCATGGGGTCAAAACATCATGTTATAATCTGGAGACAGAGGTCAGAGAGCAGGGTAGAGAGATGTTGCCAGACTGGATTTCAGGGGTTGGGAGGATGACAGGTTAGGCATGAGAGGGGCCACGGTGATGGTGGCAAGTCACAGGTCAGAGTTGGGTCATAGAGCAGAGTTTTTCTCACCTGGGGGGCCCCAGGCCTGGGGGCAGGGACAGGAGGCAGACACCAGGGCTGTAGCCACGGCCACCAGGACCCTGCTCAGCCCTGAGCAGCTGCTGCTCATCTGTGGAGAGAGAGGCAAGGTCAGCGATCCCCCATTCCCAAGATGGGAGGCTAAAGTCTGCCTCCCCCTCTTCCAGACTGAGGCTTTCTAGGAGGAAACCAGGTGCCCAGTGGGGTAAGGACATCAGACATCACTGGGGGCTCTGACGTAAGGTCCCCTTTCCACCATACGCCCAGCGCTGTGTGTGAGTACACACACACGCACGCACACACACCCTCACACCCCCCCTTCTCAGTCGTGGGCTTAGGGCCCAGAACAAAAGCTGGAGGCGACAGACTGTGCCAGCACCGCCCCCTGCACCACCCTTGGCACCCACCCCTGGCACCAAGTGTTGGCACCGGCTCAGTCACTCCCATTAACTCCTCCAATCCAGCTGTTGGGAATTCCGTGTCCATCCCACCTGGCCCAGGGATAGTCGTTGCCTCTGACCGACCTGAGGCAGCCCTCATCACCCTGGGGTGGGACTGTCATGGTGGGTCTGAGCCCACCCTGTACCCCTGCCATGAGGCCTAGCCCTGCTCTGGCTGCCAAGCCTCTTCTCGCCTGGGCCTGGCTCCTTG
Source organism: Stenella coeruleoalba (assembly GCF_951394435.1). Classification (NCBI taxonomy): domain Eukaryota; kingdom Metazoa; phylum Chordata; class Mammalia; order Artiodactyla; family Delphinidae; genus Stenella; species Stenella coeruleoalba. Next base: position 42,134,544 of record NC_137153.1, read on the forward strand.
CTCTGCGCCGCTCATCTGGGCCTGACTCTGGAATCTTGCTGGTCTTGAGCCTGTGAGGCCGGATGGGGCTAGGGTGCAGGCTGAGGCTGCGGAGTTAAGCAGATCCAGATGCCCTGACTGCTGCCAGAGGCTGGGGGTGGGCGAGGAGCCAGAAGATGGAGACAGGGTGGCGGGACAGGAGAGGAGGCTGAGAGAAGCTGGGAGGCTGCAGGAACAGGAGGCTGGGGTGGAGGCCACAGGACAAAGAGATGCTCAGAGATCAGGACTGGGAGGCAGTGAGAGCTCAACGAGGTGAGGGCTGGGCTGGGGCAGCAGGATCTCAGAGAGGCCAAAAAGGTAACCAACCATGTGTGTACGGGGGATGGAGGTGCTAGGAGAGAGGGAATCCTGGATGGGAGAAAGCAGGATGAGGAACGCAGTGGGGAAGAGGGAAGGGGGGTGGGAGAAGGCGCTGATGGGCAAAGGGCCCTGGGCGAGGGCTCCAGAAGAGGGAGAGCCCAAATCCCTCCCAGGTAGAGCTGAGCAGCGACCTCCGCGTGTCTGTGTGTCTGTCTGAGTGTGTCTAGTGGCTCACCCCGGCCTCCCGGCCACATTTACCCTGCTCAGCCCTGCCCTACCTCGATGATTCCAGTGGTTGACTGTCCATGGCCTCCAGGACTTCCTCCCACCAGCTACAGCACCCGTCTCAGCTCTACTCAGTTCTGGGACCCCAGAATCGTCCCCTCCTTCCCCTTCCCTGCCCCCGCCCCTCTGGGCCATGGAGCTCAGCCGCCCCTAGCCAGGCCCCCCTCCTCTCTCCTTTCTCCTCCCTCCTACTCTCCCACCCCCTCCCACCCAAGGCCCTGGGAAGGGAAGAGGCCTCCCCCGAGTCTGGAAAGGAAGCCACAGGCAGAGCCAGGCACAGCCAGGCACAGCAAGAGGGAAAGGAGAGCTGCTGTGTCCCTGTCAGCAAGAGGTTCCTGTGTTTTCACACAGCAGAACACAGGCACATTCACGCGTGGACTCCCCAGGCACAGTCAACAAAGATACGCCCTTGAACACACGCGGACACAGTCAAATCAAAAAGCAGACACATACTCGTGCTCCCACTCTTTTCACTCCCCAGCAAATATTTCCTTAGGGCACAGCTGTCTGTATTTTAAGGGGAAGAGGGCCCCATGTTGGGGGATATAAAGAAAAGCCAAAGAGTCCAGTTTCCCCCTCCCCTGGACGTTCCAGCCATTTCTCACCTCCCCCGCTACTCTTCAGGCCCCAGCACCAGGAAATGCCTTTGGTCCCTTGGTGCCAGATACACAAGACCCACACTTACCCTCAGACACACACTCTCAGACACAGCCACTCACAGTTACACCGATACACTCAGACATCCTCACCCAGGCTCAGACACTTAAACATTTACACATACCCAGACACACACACAGACACACATCTCCCTCTTCCTTGCACAGCCAAACACACACACTTAGCACTCCGCCCTGGGATGGGGGGGTCACAGCACTCTCTAAAAGCAACTCCTCATCATAGCGTAAGCCCCCTCTTCCAGGGAGCTCTTAGCACGGCAGATCCCCCATCTCATCACCATTTCAGGCCCCCAGGTGGCCAAAGAGACAAAGGTGAACAGGGGAGTCAGGCACAGGGGCACAGAGAGAGAGACAGAGATGCAGAGAACATGAGAGGCAGGACTAAAAAGCAGATACACAGAGATACCTGGGGAGACGAAAGTGTGAAGACACACAGAGCACTAGCTCTAGGAAGACAGTAGTAGAGAGAGAAAAAGAAATATAAGGAAACTGAGTCAGACAGGGAGACAGAAAATAAGGAGCACTGGACCAGTGACAAGGATTCTCAAGCACTAAAAGAAGGAGGGAGAGCCAAGTGTGCTGGGGATGGTCTGCTTACCCTGGCCACTAAGTAGAAAGGTCAGTCCCATTGGCTACTGAAGTGGGTCCCCAAAGTGCAAACCCAGCTCCACTTCTCCTCAGTCTAACAGGATACAGAACACACGCCGAGTGCAAGTCTCATTCCTCCTCTGCCATGCTGAAGTCACACACTGGCACACGCAAACCCAGCCATCCACTCTCACGCTGTCAGACACAGTCTCAAACTCCGCAGAGACCTTCCCAAAACACATTCCCTGATGTGGTCACAGGCCCTCTCACACACACACAAACGCACGACCCGGTCTCTGCCCGCAAACTGCACACTGACACACACACATAATCCCACACAGGCACAGCCACATGCAGACTCAGCCTCAGCACAGCGACACCCGCAGTCACACTAGCTGAGTTTCACCAAGCGACACTTGCGAAGTTTCGCACACTGACAGCGTCACACACAGCCTTGCAGTCTCTCTCTCTCTCTCTCTCTCTCTCTCTCTCTCTCTCTCACACACACACACACACACACACACACGCACTGACATTCCGTCAGTCACTCCGGGCCCTTCAAATCCCACACCCCCAGGCCCCGCCCTCTCCTGGCAAGGCTCCCTCGAGCTCACCCACGGCCCCATCAGGCCTCACCTTCTGCGGCCGCCGCCGCCAGCGCCCTCCGTCCTCACCCTCCGCCCCGGCCTCTACTCCCTGCCGCCCTGGGGCACGCCGTGGGGCGGCTCCGCCCAGGCACCAATGGAAGGAGAGGGTTGAAATGGGGGGGCTCGACCCATTGGAGCCTCCAACTGCCAATCATCCCCACACCCACCTCTGCCGGACACTTCCTGTCCCGTCCGGGACTGAGGAGGCTGCCGGGGACCGAGTCTAGAGCCGGGTTCCTGGGTTCTGGCCTGAAAGCCTCTCCTCCTGGGACAGCAGGACCAGAGCTCTCAGGCCCCGCCCCGTCCACCCCCCAGCTGTCCTCAAACAAAGCCTCAAGTTCAGTGGCTTAGGAGCTACTGGGCAGGTGACCAGAGAAGCTGAAGGTGCCCCTGACTCCAGATAAGGAGGTGGACTGGTTGTAAGGCAGTGGGTCTCAAACGTCGCTGGACACTGTGGTTTTAAAACTCTCAAGCCACACTCCAATTAAATCAGTACTGTTTAAAACTCCCCAGGTGATTCCAAAATGCATGCAAATAAAAGGTGTAGGATCGGGGGGGGGGGGGGGGGGGTGGGGGGGGGGGGTGGTGGTGGTGGTGTGTGTGTGTGTGTGTGTGTGTGTGTGTGTGTGCGCGCGCGCGCGCGCCTATGTATGTCTCCCATCCAGGGTTCCACTCCCCAGCCAATGCGGGCTCAAGGGAAATGTGTACATTTGTCTGAGCTTCTTCCAAACCAGGGTAACACTCCAAGTTGACCCTTCCCCTCCAGGGTCTCTAGGAAGAAAGAATCCTGGACCGGAATGCAGGCAGCCAAGGTTCTCCTGGGTCAGATCATCACTGTCCAGCCTTGTGTGATTTCCCCTCCCAGAGACTCAATTCCCTTGAGAAGAATGGAGACAAAAAGTGTTCTGGCCATTCCCGCATTACTCACAAGCTCCTGTCCTCACCTAAAAGTTTGGAGGACCCTAGGTAGCATCATGTCTCCTGGGTTGTATGACTTGTTATTCCCACAGTTACAGTCTTGCCAGGGAAATAGCTCCAGAGGGGAGGGGGTAGACCCAGGGTCACTCCAAAAACCATCCCCTCCTACCATGGCCCTGAGGCTCCTAACTCTGGCACCCCTTCCCTGCCAGAGCTGTCTTCTGCCCTGTGCAATGATTGGGGCACAGGGGCAACAGAGGTGTACAGAGCCCATGCATACACGCTGCACGTGGGAGTCTGGAAAGACCAAGGACACAAAGCCACGTACACGTTCCCTACCCGCCCCTTCAGCCTCTGTGGGCTGGAGCAGAGCCAAGCTGCAGCCACTCACAAAGCCAGGGTTCTGGCCAGGAGCCTAGGGTCTAGCCACTGACCAATGGGACAAGGATCCTGCTCACCCACTCCGACCAAACCTTCAGTCCCAAGCTTGGTGAGCTGACACCCTAGGGATGGTAGTAAAGGGGACTCTGGCCTTCCCAAAGCCTCAGCCAAAGACAAGAACAAAGGTTTCTAAAACCATTTTAAACTGGGATGCCTTTGTTACTCTAGGAGTAAAAGCCAGACATGACACTGAGTATTAATTTTGTTCAGAGATTTGGGGCAAAGAGGTGGGGAGGTCGTGCCCTTAAGTTTTTGCACATCTGCTGGCAAAGAAAAGTTGTGGCTGGAGCTACGCCTTCGGCCTTTAACCCCAGACCCCCAAGGATCAGAGTTCACACTCCTCTGGTGTTAGAATATGTGATTAAAGTTTGAGAAGCACAGTTTTATTGATCCCACATCTGCCCAAACCCTAGGCCCTAGTTCCCTCAGGCAGAAGGCCCTGTGGTCAGTGTGGTCAGGCGATGGCTGCTGTCTCCCTGTCCTTCTGCCCCAGGCGGTAATGAACCTCAGGAAGCGCCCTTAGTCTCTCTGCAGCCTGGAAGGGGGAAAGGGGATAATCAGAGAGGGTAAGGGCTGCCCAGAATGGTGAGTGCTAGGAGACGCTAGACACTGGGGGAGAGCATGCAGGGTGGGGAGGCTGGTGAGAACGACCACTGAAATAGCCAGAGGATGAAGGAGTCAGCTTCTGAGTCCCTAGAAATACCCAGGTCGTGGGGATTCTCAGGGTCATGATTGTTGGGATCCCTTGAGGAAATAGGAGGGAAAAGGGGACCCAAGGACCCAGGGTGCTCCAAGTCCACACCTGCTCAGGGGTGAGGTCTCTCTGGGCCTGGGCAAGCATTTCATAGCCAACCATGAATTTCCGGACTGTGGCAGAGCGCAGGAGTGGAGGATAATAATGAGCATGTAGCTGCCAGTGGTCCCAGTTGGCTCCAGCCTCTGATCCGATAGGAGCCCCTGGTGGGAAGAAGGCAGAGATAGTTGGGAAGGGTCCTTTCTTAGTTCTTCAGCCTAGCTCTTACCCCCAGACCACAGCAGGTACCTGAAAACTACATCTTCCAGCATTCCCTGCCAGAGAGGAGACAAGGCATTGGAAAGCCCACTGGGAGACATAGTTTCACCACATTCACTTCTCCACTCTCAGTCCCAGCATCCCTGCCCTGAACACTTCCCCAGCAAGTGTTCCAAGGCCTGCTGGGAGTTGCAGTCCACTAAGCTGGGACCCAGGAGCCCAGAAATGGTGTTGGGGTTAGATATGGGTACTCAAAAAGCCTCACCGTGCCAGCCCATGGAGTAGGGAAAGGATGTCTCAAATAGGTTGTCATACTTGGTCAAGAGCTTCTTCATGATGGAGGCTAGATCTGGAATCAGAGCCTGACTCTCAGTCTGGGGCCCAGATGCTGGCCCCACCAGAACCATCCCCATCCAAAGCCTGGCCCCAGGGTCCCACCTGGGAGACTCACCGTCACGCTCAGCCGGGGTCAGCTCAGGCAGCCGCCGCACATGCCGACGGGGCAGTAGTAGTGTCTGGAAGGGCCACACTGCCCAGAAGGGGACCAGCACTAACCAGTGCTCACTGGTTAGGACCAGACGGTCCTAGGCCGACCAAATGGAGATGAGGTCATCAAGGTGGGTGTGAGGGGGGTCAGCAAATAGGCAAGGGAAGGAGAAGAGAAGACGTACCCAGAAACCGATGGTTTCTCACCACTCCACCACTACCACCCTAGTCTAAGCCATCATCACCTTTCCTTTAGCTTACTGCTATGTCCTCCTAGCAAGTCTCTCTGCTACTTCCCTTCTACCCTCCTCCTTCACACACCTCTCCTTTTTGGGGTGAGGTTACGGGCTTCCTGGGGACACAAGATCCAGCTTTCTCCCACCTTCCTGAGCAGCTCTTGGCGGCCGTACTCCATTAGCAGGGGCTCTCCGTGCTGACTCTGATAGGCCCGCTGAGATCGCTCCTCACGCTGGGCAACATCTGGCAGGAAACTGCTGGCCCACACCTGTCAAGGGGAAGGAGAAGAGCAGACAGTATCCCTCACCTCCAAGCCTCCACATCACTAGCATACTTCCTCTGTTTTCCCTTACTCCAGTTCCCCACCCCACACTGTCTTGGACTCAGTCCAGATATCCACTGAAGCCCCTGACACACATACCTGGCAGTGGGGATGGGGGTTGGAACAGCCCATCATGGCTCCTTTGTTTTCAAAGATCTATGAAGTAGGGGTAGGGAGCTTTATAGCCAAAAGGACAGCAAGTCAACCCCTCCGAAACACAACCTGTGGAAATAAAAATGCCACTTCCCAAAACCAAACTGTACCACCCCCACCCTGCCCATCTAGGGGAGGGGGCGACCTCACAGACCTGCACCCAAGGGTACTGGGCACCCAGCTCCTCTGTGACTGAGGCCCATGCATCAACGACAGCTCGGATCTCAGGGACTGACATGAGTGGCAGTGTCACATCCGACCAGGGGTGGAAGCACATAACCTTACTAGGTGGTAAAGGAGGGAGAGATGACAGAGATACAGGGCTCGTTGAGCTGGGGGCAGGGCCCAACCCCCGTGCTCAGTCCAGGCCTCGGGTTGAAGGGTGTAAGAGTGGAAATTCATAGTTACCAAACTCCTCGAGCAGCCTCTGCTTGGAAAAGGGGGTGATCACTGGGTCCTAAGACAAAGGGGTATCACTCTCTGCAACAGAAGTCCCCCAACAAGGTCCAGCCTCTTTTCTCCCCAACAGCAGCTAGATCCAACTTACCTGGACTAGGGGCATCAGGCTGCAGAGCTGGGAAGTCATTGTCAAACAGGAAGGTGCCTTCATAGTGGGGATTCACCTACAGACAAGGATGGGCTAGAAGCATTTGCTGGCCCATACCACCAGTCATCTGATGGGCTTCAAGGCTACAAGGCGGGAAGAAGGCCACTCTGAGGTCAAAAAGACTTGGTGGGATATGACTCAGAGGTCCACTCCCCTGTGGGGCGAAGGGCTAGGGTCCACTCCCCTGTAGGGTGAAGAGAAGCTCTAAGGGCAGTGGATGGGGAACTACTCCCCCCGGGCCCAGCCTGCAGATGTAGGATCTAAAGACTTACCTCTCCATTGGCCCGTGTGGCCCCCGGACACAGAGGGTTGTGGGGGTCATGGCGGGGTACTGTCGTCAGAAGCGGGGGTTCTACCTGCCCCTGCCAGGGCCGCTTCATGCGGTGCGCTGACACCAGCACCCACTCATCTTGTAGCGGGTTGTAGCGGATATGCTGGTGCTCTGGAGGCAAACCGTCAAGATCAGTCACAAAGCCCTATGCCCCTTTCTCCCCTGGGTCTTACCCACCAGCAGGCCCAAGCTCGGATGCACCCTGTTATCCCCACCCTACTCAGGAGCTAAAGGCCAGAGCTTGGGCGTTCCCAGCGCCAATCAGCCTGCAGCCCCAACACCGGCGTGTCCCTTCGCCGCGCGTGCCTGGACGGGTGGGCGCGCCGACCTGCGGGCAGGGACGACAACTTCCTAAGGAAGGGGAGGGCTCAGCTTTGCTTCCCAGCGAGTCCCGGCCGCCCTGCGGTTACCGCTCGCCCGGAAGGTTGTAGCCATGGCGTCCGCCTCCGACGCCTGCCGGCGCTGCTCAGGACACGCTCCCCTGCGCGCCAGGAGGCCACCGGGTGGAGATACCTTCGGTAACTTCTACCTGCTCACCTCGCCCCCACCGCCTAGTCGGCCCGGCTCTGCCCCGCCCTCGCCCTCGCCCCGCCCTCGCTGATTGGACAGCCGCAAGCACGTGACTGTCTGAGGGCCGGCCCGGCCACCTAGGGGCGGAGTTCAGGACTGCCTACAGCTACAGGGGGCGACTTTGATGATCCCACTCTAGGGCCAAAGCCACTAACTACCCTGGAAGAACGTCTGTGAAAGCTGCTTACCACAGATCCCTCGGCTCCAGGATGCTTACAAGAGTTATTTGCTTTCTTAAAGTCATTCATTTGGTCATTCAGCAAATATTTACTATCTACCACCACGTGCCAGGCCCCTAGGCTCCACATGGCGCAAAGGGATGTTCCTGTGTGCACGAGTCAGGCATAGACTCAGCCCTCCCAGAGCTTACATTCTAGGGTAAGTCAGAGTATAACTCTGGATCCACAGTCACCTCACTCACCTGCTTGGTGACTCTGGCAGAGGAAAGGCAAGGAGGTGGGAGTGAGGGGCTGTGGGGCTTGATTTGCTTCAGCTAAACCTTGGCTTCAGGTATTATCTGGAGGAGTGGGTACCTCACCGTAACCATGCCCTAGCCCCACCAGGCAGCAGAAACGGGTTTGGGAAAAAAGGGCTAAGTAATCATATTCTCTCTCTCTCTCATATACACACACACACAAAGCACAAGAAGTGGTCAGGGTAAGAGGGCTATAAGAAATCTGAAAATGTGGAGAGGACAGGACTATCAGTAGCTCCAACCACAATCTGGGTGGGGTCAGAGGTGTTTCCTTTGCACACCCCTGTCCCTTCTCCAACTTTTCCTTGGAACAAACCAGTTGGCTAACACTAGGATAAACTTCAAATTAATTCCTCCCCTGACACTTTATAGAGCCATCTAAATATTGTCTGAACCTCCTCCCCATTTCACAGTGGAGAACCGAGGCCTCAAGATCACCCAGAGGATAAGTGGCCAAGCTGAGATTTCAACCCAAGTTTCCAAGCTCTTCCTGATACTTTGAAATGCCTCTGAGACTTCAGTGAGTTTTTGTTTGTTTGTTTGTTTTTTGGCCATGCCGTGTGCAGGATCTCAGTTCCCTGACCAGGGATTGAACCTGTGTCATAGCAGTGAGAACCCAGAATCCTAACCACTAGGCCACCAGGAAACTCCCTCAGTGAGCCTTAAGATAGAAACCTAGTGAGCTAGGAGCTGGGAAGTAGCAGTGAGGGCCCTTCCCCCAAACCAGGCCAGGACAAGCCAGGTGTTTTGCTGAGCTCAGATGTAAAAACTGGGTCATAGGTCATTTACCTTATCTCTGCCCAGGGGCCTCAGACTGGAATCTAAAGAGGCCACTAGGTAGAGGGCAGGGAGCAGGGAGCTAAGAAACCAGAGTTTTACATGTCCCACTGGCTGCACGTGTAATAGGGATGTAAGGGGGATAAAAGATACACTTTTTGTGGAAAGGGAATGTTGCCTTGCTATTTCAGTAAACAACAAATTTTGCTACAGCATCAGTGCTGCGGCTGCCCCCACAACTGTGGTGCGCCCTGAGGGGAATTCAAGATGGAGAAAAACAGGAAGCATTATCAGCTTTTTTTTTTTTAACTATTTGCTTACTTACTTTTGTAAATGCTTTTTTTTTTTCTTTTCTTTTTTCTTTTTTGGCCACGTTATGCGGCGTGTGGGATCCTAATCCCCCGACCAGGCTTCCAACCTGCGCCCCCTGCATTGGGAGCGTGGAGTCTTAACCACTGGACCGCCAGGGAAGTCCCAGCATTATGTGCTTACTTCACTTAGTATGATAATCTCTAGGTCCATCCATATTGCCGCAAATGGCATTCTTTTTTTTTTTTTTTTTTTTTTTTGCGGTACGCAGGCCTCTCACTGTTGTGGCCTCTCCCGTTGCAGAGCACAGGCTCCGGACGCGCAGGCTCAGCGGCCATGGCTTATGGGCCCAGCTGCTCCACAGCATGTGGGATCTTCCCGGACCGGGGCACGAACCCGTGTCCCCTGCATCGGCAGGCGGACTCTCAACCACTGCGCCACCAGGGAAGCCCTAAATAATCCCTTTTTTATCATTCCCTTCTTGGTCAAATTTCTCAAAAATTAGTTCATCTTCCCAGCCTCTACTCTTACCCGCACAGTACACTATAACATGTTTTTTGCCCTGTAGTAGTCGGCGTAAATAATCTTAGCTGCTGTAACAAACAACCTCCAAACTCAGTGGCTTAGTACCATGGTCCATTGTGGGAGAGAGGGAGAGCTCTGTCCCATGCAGCATTTGGAATTCTCCACTACTTAATTGTATGTAACTATATTAGATAAGACAAGAAAGTGAGTGTCAAGAATTTCACAGATTTTACGAGCCAGACCTGGAAATGGCATATGTCATTTCTGCCTATACTTCATTGGACAGAACACAATCACATGGCCTCACCTAACTACAAAGTAGACTGGCTGCCCAAGAGCAAAAGGAATGGATTTGTGAATGTATAGCATAATCTCTGCTACATGCCCATACTGAGAAACCCAATGACCATTTCCAGTCTTTTCATAGGACCACTCAATTATATTTGACTGTGTTGACCATTCCATTACTCTCACATGTGAGGCTACACTCTTCCAGTTCTCTTCTGCTTTATGTTTTATTGATATAACTAACACATATGACACCACATGCCAGACACTAATTGCTTTGTAAATATTAACTCATTTAGTCTTCATCACAATAAAGGTATGTACTTTTATTCATCCCATTTTACAGATGAGAAAACTGAGTCACAAAGAGTTTAAGTAACTTGCCCAAGATCACACAACCAGTAGGTGGCGGGAGCCAGGCTTTTAACACAGTCAGTCCTGTCCAGAGTGTCTTTCTTATCACAGCACTATGCTGCCTCTTTTCTCTTCTGTTTCTTTTCTGCTTCTCTTCCTTTTTCACTCCCTCCCCCCACAATCCCCGCCGCCGCCGATAACCTTCAGTTGGCTTACAAGGCCCTCCTCTCATATTTTGTACTTCAGAATAAAGAATGAATTGTTGGCCCCCGGAAGACCCCACGCTGTCTCTCCTTGGTGCCTTTGCTCTTGGAGTAGGTCTCACTGGCTCACTGGAATGCCCTTCCCATCGCTCTTAAAGACACTGCTCAGGTGTCACCGCCTCCAAAAGCCTTCCGTAACGTTCCCAAGTAGAAGAGCCTCCTTCCCACCTCCTGTGCTAGCAAAGGCGGGCCTTAACCATCACAAGTCCGGAAGGCCCTGCTTCCGGGTTGCCTGCTTCACCAGTCAGTGAGCCCAGGCGGGCCAGTCCATTCTGGGTCTCACCGCCACCCCCGCAACCCCAAGTAGAACGGCGCTAGGCGAGGCGTGCCTAGATACCCCAACGCCTGCAGCTAGGAGAGCTTGGCCCCGCCCCCTTTCCTGACGCGCGCGGCACCGCCCCGCCCTTCGGCGCACCCGGCTCTCCGAGAGATAATGGTTCGACCCGAGAGGCGGTGCCCCGGTGCCCTGGCAGTTCCGATTGGCCAGGGCGAGCCGTACCACGGCGGTGGCGGGGGAACGGGTCGTAGACGGCGCGCCAAGAGACACGGAGGCAGTGAGGGTCACAGCCTTAGGCCCCCACCTCTCTCTGCGCTGCGCTGGGCCAGGCCGCCCTTTGGGATGCAGTGGGCCGTGGGCCGGCGGTGGGCGTGGGCCGCGCTGCTCCTGGCGGCCGCGGCTGTGCTGGCCCAGGTGGTCTGGCACTGGCTGGGCACTCAGAGCTTCGTCTTCCAGCATGAAGAGATCGCGCAGCTGGCTCGGCAGTACGCCGGTGAGGCGGCAGGTGGAGGGTAGGGGGCTGGGGAGGGCCGGGCGTAGCTGGAGGTTCCGGGGGCACCGTTCCCCAGTTCGTGACCGATGCTGGCCCTGACTTGGTTGTTCCTCTGCCCCCGCCAGGGCTGGACCACGAGCTGGCCTTCTCTCGGCTGATCGTGGAGCTGCGGCGCCTGCACCCAGGCCACGTGCTGCCCGACGAGGAGCTGCAGTGGGTGTTCGTGAACGCGGGAGGCTGGATGGGCGCCATGTGCCTTCTGCACGCCTCCCTGTCCGAGTACGTGCTGCTCTTCGGCACCGCCCTGGGCTCTAGCGGCCACTCGGGTCAGTGCTGGCGGCGGGCCGGACTGGGAGGCTGGGGCTGTACAAGGGCCCATGCCCTCCATCCTGATGTTCGGCCAGGCCGTCGAGTGGAGCGGATACCCTGATATTCAGTGTCCATTTGATTGTCTCTCAGGGCGCTATTGGGCTGAGATCTCGGACACCATCATCTCTGGCACCTTCCACCAGTGGAGAGAGGGCACTACCAAAAGCGAGGTCTTCTACCCAGGTGGGTAAGGTGGCTCTGTTAGAGAGGTGGGTCTCTTCATTCTTGGATGCCTATAGTTGGAGGAAAGAGCCATGGCATGGAAAAGGGGTGCGTTGAAGGGCCCTCGTCCTAGTTCCTTTGCCCTCTAGTTAAGCCCCAGGTGGTTGGTTGAGGCAGGGTTCAGGGTCTCTGTTGCCTTCCTCTGTCAAATGGAAACAAAACATAACAGCTCCCTGTTAACCACGTCTGATTTTAATGATCCAGTATTCCAGCAGTTGTTGGGGAGATCAGAAATGCTCTCATGCCCCCAAAGACAAGGCAGACAGTTGTCTTCCCTCTTGCGTATAATGAAACATTTGGACTTCTAAGTAAGTTTGAGGTTGAATATTACAAGCATATTACAAGTTACGACAAGCATATTACAAGTTACAAATATACAAGCATATTACAAGTTACGACATTGTAACTGAACAGGTGCATTTCTCAGAAAGCCTGGCAGGTCTTATATTCACCTCTCCCTATCTAACAGGCCCAAGTTTAGCTAAACTTCTGCTTGACATGAGTTAGGCTTGGGAATGCAGACCTCCATGACTCCCAAACAATGGTGCAGGGCCAGGTGAAGCTTCCCCCAAGAGAGGACATGAGCCAGGTGATGCCACACAGGAAAGTTTAAGAGTGGCCACCTTAGCCTCGTACCCTTGCAGATGGGCAGCCAGGCCAGTGAGGTAAGGCTTTTCCTTTCCTGAAGCTCCCTCTCCATTCCCTACCCCTAGAGAGCCCACAGGCTAGGGAGGTGGTGGCAATGGGAGGGCAGGGCCAGGCTCTTCATGTGGGTGTTCCCTGTCCCCCCAGGGGAGACAGTGGTGCACGGGCCTGGTGAGGCAACGGCTGTGGAGTGGGGGCCAAACACATGGATGGTGGAGTACGGCCGGGGTGTCATCCCATCTACCCTGGCCTTCGCGCTGGCTGACACAATCTTCAGCACCCAGGACTTCCTCACCCTCTTCTATACTCTTCAAGCCTATGCCCGGGGGCTCCGGCTTGAACTCACCACCTACCTCTTTGGCCAGGACGCCTGACCAGCCAGGCCTGAAGGAGGACCTGTGGATGGACAGGAGCGGGCAGGCCTGCACACATCCACTTGCTGGAGCCCACGTGAAAAGACATGGACATACTCACAACATGCAGATACTGAGTTCCTGGTGTATGAGCAGGGACACACATGCATACAACCAAACATAGTCATGGGAACACATGGGACACACATTCAGATACTGAATCCCGTGTGTACGGCAGCATTACGCATTCACACCCATGCAGAGAGGGACCCCCACGTATACCAAAGGGGCCAGTCATGTTCGAGCACATATCCCACAAGCTCGACTCACTAACTCAGGCCTTTCCAGAGCTTCTCTGCCCCTAGTCAGGCTCTGGAGTTAGGGATGGGGGTGGCTATTACAAACTGCCTGGGTCTGACCCTTCAACCCAGCAGCCATTGGGGGGGATGAGGGAGAAGAGGAGCTGCCTGTGGAGGCTCCCTTCACCTGCAACTGTGATGCCCTTCCCCTTCATCTCCTTGTCCTCACCATATGCCTTACCCCATTCTGTTCCCCTGCTATGCAAGTACCCTCATGGCCTGTCCCCACCCTCGCAACCAAGTTAGCTGGAGAACCAGAAGAATGTGGCAAATGCTGAGGTTATACCTCCCTCCAGGGTATAATGGTGAGGCTGGCCTCAGCTGAGGGCCCAGTGCTGGGGTGAGGACCTAGACAGGTGGGCCCAGGTCCAAGGGGTTGCCGCTGGCCTAGAGAAAGCCTTTTCTGCACGCACACACACAGACACTTACTACAGCTTCCAGACACTGCCTTTGCTGCATTCTCTGTCCATCTATCTGTGTCTGTCAATAAAGACCTGTTGAACAGTTTCATTTCTTTTCGTGTCTGAGCAGCAGGAGGACCTCTAACTCCTGGGGGCCTCAGGAAGGCCTCTCCCTTGTGTGATTCAGTTTATGACAGCAGCTTTTTACTGTATACTTTAGTGTTCCCAGGAATCACCTGGCAGGCTCGTTGACTCTACAGATTATTGTGCCCAATCCCCAGAGATCAGTTCTGGGTTGAGGCCTTGAGATCTGCATGTTTAATAAGATTCTCTCCACCAGGTTTGAATGCCACAATTTCAGGAATTCATGGCTGGGTGAGGTGGTGTGTGTCTTGCTCTTGGTCTCCTCTCTGCCAGTGCTGTTCTGGGCACAGTCCCGGGACTCCTGCCCTGGATGACCACGGGGTGGCAGTGTGCAGCCACTTTTGGGCTGAAAGGCATAGTCACTCTCCAACTCCTTTTTTCTAGGTTTCCAGGGTATCATGTCCATGTCCACCCAGAGCAGTTCTTTCTCTCCAGTCTGCCTTTTCCAGGACCCCCCACTTCTGTGGAGGCTCCCGGGGCTGGGGAGCAGGCACACTATCTGGTGGTGTCTAAGGTAGTGGGGGGCTGGGGCTAGGATGAGGCCAGAGAGGTGCCTGAAGTACACACTCCCAAGGGTCCTGCACTTGCCTCACCCTCCTCCTGGCCCTGTTCTGAAGATGAGCAAGGCCCAGGCCTCTCACTTCTTAGGATTCTGTTATATTAAAAATGGAAGGAACATGATTATAAAAAAATGTACATTCTAAAAATTTGATATTCTAATGAGTAAAAATATAAAAGACTACATGTATAACCATCTGGAAGCAACATCAAAAGTCTAAATATGTGGCTCAGAATGAATGTGAGGCCCAGGCAAGGTGGCCATCCTGACACCTTACCACCACCACAGTGTTGGCCATGACAGGTCCTGTCTGGGGCCTCTCCGTTTGATCACAGGTTGCAAAGCCAAGCCTCAGGATTTCTCCCACCCTGTAACCCAGCTTTGCCTCTAGGCTTAGAGCCCCCACCTGTTACGGATGCCTCAGCTCCCTTTGTCATCCCTACCTTTCACATAGGACTAGGCTCCCAGGCCCCTCCCCATCTCTGTTGCTAAGTCCAGTGTTTATTTCTTCTCACTTTCATTTGACACAGTTACTCTTAAAAGACTCCTGTGGCTTACAGGACACTACTCTCTTCCTTCATTGCCTCCTTTGCTAGATCTGGCTCATTTCCTCAACCTCTCACTTCCCAGGTTTACACTGCTCTGAGGTGATCTCAACCATTTCATGACTTTAAATACCATCTAGGGAATTCCCTGGAGGTCCAATGGTTAGGACTGGATGCTTCCACTGCTGGGGCCCAGGTTCAATCCCTGGCCAGGGAACTAAGATCCCCACGGTGTGGCCATAAATAAATAGATAAATACCATCTATATGTCTATATACTAGTCTTACTGAGATACAATTGACATGTAAAATTTTATTAGTTTAAGGTATACAACATAATGATTTCATATATGTCTATATTGTGAAATGATTACCACAATAAGTTTAGTTAACATCCATCACCTCACATAGTTACAAAGCTTTTTCCTGTGATGAGCACTTTCAAGACCTGCTCTCTTAGCAACTTTCAGATATACGATATAGTATTGTTGACTATAGTCATTATGCTGTACGTTACATCCCCAGGACTTATTTATCTTAAAACTGGAAGTTTACCTTTTGACCACCTTCACCCATTTTCCCCCTGGCCCTGCCTCACCCCTGGCCTCTGGCAACCACCAATCTGTTCTCTGTTTCTGTGACTTGAGTCTTTTTGTTTGTTTGTTTTAATTTTTATTATTATTATTTTGTGTGTGTGTGTGTGGTACACGGGCCTCTCACTGTTGTGGCCTCTCCCGTCGAGGAGCGCAGGCTCAGCGGCCATGGCTCACGGGCCCAGCCGCTCCGCGGCATATGGGATCCTCTCGGACCAGGGCACGAACCTGTGTCCCCTGCATTGGCAGGCGGACTCTCAACCACTGCGCCACCAGGGAAGCCCTGTTTGTTTGTTTTTAGATTCCACATATAAGTGAGAACATACAGCAGTTGTCTTTATCTGATTATTTCACTTAGCATAATGCCCTCAAGGATGAATGAATAAAGAAAATGTGGTATATATCTACAATGGAATATTATTCGGCCATGAAAAAGAAGGAAACCCTGCTATTTGCAACAACATGTTTCGATCTTGAGGACCATCTATGTATCTTATGCCTAATATTTTGTCTCAGTCTAAACCTCCTCTGAGCTCGATTCAGATATCTGACCACTTTCATCTCCACTTGACATCTCCACTTGGTCATCTAATTGGCATCTCAAACTTAAAGTGTTCAATGCGAACTGATTTCTCTCCCAATCCTGCACCTCCTGTAGTCTTTACTGCCTCAGTTAAGGGTACCTCCATTTACCCAGCTGCCTAGGCCAAAACACCTTGGAGTCATCTTGGATACCTCCCATTCTGTCACATTCTACATTCAAGACATCAACAGATCGTGTCTGGTTTATCTTCAAAGCATATTCAGAATCTAACCACTTCTTGCCACCCCCACTGCTATCACCCTGGTCCAAGCCAGCATCATCTCTTGCCTGGATTACTGCAAAGGCCTCCTAATTGAGCCTCATGCTTGCATCCCTTGTGGAGGGTTCTCCACACAACAGCCAGAGTCAGACTTTCAGTCTTTGCTCAGACATTTGCAATGCTTCCCATCTCATTCAGGCCTTTCACTGCCTCCAAGAACCTGCTCCAAGGTCTATGTTACCTCTGACCAAACATCCAACCGTTCACCTTGGCCATTGTGTTCTAGCCCAGTGGCCTCTTTGCTTTTCTTCTGACACATCACACTTCCACCTCAGGATATTTGCACCTGCTGTTCTCCTGACTGCATGGCTCTTCCTCCCCTCCTTCAGTTTCTGCTCAGCGAGTCCTTCCCTTAACATTTGGGTAATATCAGCCCTTCTGTGTTGGTTTTAAAATACCTCCAGGGGACATCCCTGGTGGCGCAGTGGTTAAGACTCCAAGCTCCCAATGCAGGGGGCCCAGGTTCGATGCCTGGTCAGGGAACTAGATCCCACATGCATGCTTCAACTAAGAGTTCACATGCCGCAACTAAGGAGCCAGCGAGCCGCAACTAAGGAGCCCACCTGCTGCAACTAAGACCCAGCACAACCAAATAAATAAATAAATAAAATGAAATACCTCCATACAATTTTTGATACTCTTCCTTTTAAGAAGTGAAGCCTAAGTCCGTTCCCCTTGAGTGCAGGCTGGACTTAGTTATGTACTTTTAACAATATATGGCAGAAGTGACGGTGTGAGACTTCTAAAACTAGGCCATAAAAAGCACTCTTCCCTCTTTAGTCACTCTCTCCGGGGGAAACCAACTGCCATGTTGGGAGGACACTCTGGTATGAGGTCCTCTCCCATGGAGAGGCCCACCTAGGGAGAACAGCCTCCTGCCAACAGAGCATGTGAGCAAAGTGGATCTTCCAGTCCCAGTCAAATCTTCAGATGACTGCAGCCCTAGCCAACATGTTTACTACAACCTCATGAAAGACACCACCACTCAGCTAAGCCACTCTCGAATTCCCTATCCACAGAATTGTGAAAACATAGATGTTTTTTCAAGCTTCTAAGTTTGAGTGTAATTTGTTGCACAGCAATAGGTAACTAATGGCACCCTTCCCTTTCTATTCCCCCCAACCCAGATTTATTTTTCTACATTTTACTTATCACCATGTGACACAATATACATTTCCCCCACTGGAATTATGCCATTATAATAAGGACTTTGTTTTATTTACTCCTGTGTCCAACAGTGCCTTGCATAAAGTAAGTGCTCAGTAAGTATGTGTTGGATTAATGGATGTCTAGGTCAGTCTGTCTGTCTCTGTGAGGTATAGGATCAGAGGGGGCTGTGTGTGGGTTTGAGACAGCCTTTCCTCTTCACAGATGGAGAGAGAGAGAAACCAGGTTCCAGTCAGGTTATTCCTTCCCCTTTGCCCTCCCCAGTTGTACCCTCCTGGCTCAGACCCCAAAGGTGAATTTACTATGCTTGATTGATTCTTTTCTTTTGGGAGTAGCGTCCAAGTCCCTTGCCCCTCTCCACCCCCTCCAAAGCAATCTCCAAACCCTCAACTGGAATGTCCCCAAGCCAGTTCCTACCTTTCCAACAGGAATCTTACCTTCATCTCTCTCCAGGCACTTTCTCTCTTCTGAGCAGCTAGGGAAGCTGGGTGGGGGGCGCAGTGGGGAGGCAAGCTGAGCACAGGAGTTGCCTTGGAGAGGGATGGCAGCGGAGGAGGCTGGACTCTGCCCCAGGAGAACTTATACCACGCCAAGCTATGGGGGCAGGGGCATTGGATCTGAAGGTGGTTGGATCACCAATGCCTCTTGATGGAAGAGGGATCTGACTGGCTGTCAGACCTGAAATCTGAGCGGGTGGGCACTGGAGTGTGAGCAGGACTGAGCCTCAGTGTGGCTGGCCAGAGATGGGCCACAGAGAATGTGGACTTAGTGCCACAGTGGGAGCTGGGCTGGGGACAAGGGTGGAGGCTGGAGACAGAGCAGGGGGCTGTCACCCACCACAAGATCCTGGTGAGAAGAGCTGGTGGTCCAGACCAGGGCAAGCTGGGTCTGAGAGGAGCAGACTCATTGGGAGAGGGCTGGGGAGGAGGCAAAAGTTACCTCTGAATTTCTGCCCCCTAGAGGAATCTTGGCCCTGAGACCAGTGTGCCTCACTGGGTATGAATGAGGTCAGGTGGTGCTCCCTGGTGCTGAGTTTGATACAGCAGAGTTTCACACCTATGCCAGGTATCACTCCTACAGAGGCGTGTTGTTCACTCACACACTTGGCATCACCTCCCGGTGACTCTCAATGCTTTTAGTAGGTCGATTCCCTTCCGCACAGGAAGAAACTGGGGAACGGATGAGGGTGCTTAAGAGGAGTGGGGTCCAGGGCTGCTGAGGAACAGCATCTCAGCATCTGGAGGATAACTGGGAGTAGGGTGGGCCTGGAGCAGTTGGCTAAAGGTGTCTGGAGCTAGAGATTGGGGAGTCATGCAAACATGGGTGGAGGATGTATGTGAAGATGGGCAAAATGCTGATCACTATTGAAATTCTGAGGATTGCCAGAGGTTCATTATATTATTCACTCTTCTTGGGTATATGTTTGAAAATTTCCATAATAGAACGTCAAATGAGCTAAAAGCCGTGTGGCTTTGTACCTGCAGGTGGTATGTGTGCCCTGCTGCTGGTGTGGAATGAGCTCAGAGACCTCTGAGTGTGTGGGTGCAGAAGTGAGTTCACCACCATGTGCGCGTATTGTGCAAACTGCAGCGTGCGTGCAGTTGGGGACAGCACCTGGGCAGGGCAGGGGAGAAGCTTCTGTTCTGCCCAGGCCCTCCAGTCTCACCCCAGCACCCCACAGAGTGAGTCCCCTCAGATCACAGCCTGTCCAGGCCTTTGGCGCTGTAGTATTTATGTAACCAAGTATGTGAGATAGGGCGGCTGTGTACCTTGAACTTGTGACAGGGTGTGTTGGTGTGTGAACACGAATGTTTGTATGTGGATTCCGGGCACTGAGTAAGGGTGTGGGGACCCCGCCTCCCCCGACTTGTGAGGCTGGGAGGGGCCCTGCTCCGGAGTTCGGTGGTGGTGGACTCCTCACTCTCCTTTGCACGATTCCCAGCAGCACTCCAGCGCCCTCTCCCCCCCACCCCCGAATCTGGCTGTATGGAGGGTGGGAGACACCTGTTGGGGGGCTGGAAGCGTCAGAGCCCATCGGGGCCTCTTCCGCTGCGCCCCCGCCCGCCCTGCCCCTCGCGGGTCCCGCCCCCGCGGCCGCAGCCGGCAGAGCAGCAAGTGAGCGCCCCGCGGCCAGAGGAGCGCGCGACTGCAGGAGCGCACGGCAGGGGCCCCGCACAGGGAACCGAGCTGAGACAGGGGCCGCCCGACAGGCGGGCTGAGCGGAGGGAGCGCCGTGGAGACGCCGGGGGCAGCGGGCCGCGCCAGGCTGGTGAGTGTGGCCGCGGGGAGCCAGAGAGCGGGCGTGGAGACGCTGCTGTCCCCGTCCCGGGCTCTACCCCCGGCATCCTCTGTTCCCTCTCCTCCTCGGTTCTAGTCCTCTGCGTCTCTGCCCCGTCTCTCCGTCTGTTTTCCCTGTCTCTCTCCCTCTCTATTTACTGTCTTGCCCGGTCTCTATTTCTAATCTCTTTCTTCTGTCTCTGTCTCCTGCTGCGTCGGTCTTTGCCTGTTCTCTCTCAACCCCGGCCTCAGTATTTGTCTCCCTCTGCCTCTGTCTGTCTGTCAGTCTCCCTGGACTGCTTGTCACTCAGGTCTTTGATATTTATCTCTTGCTCCTCTATCTCTCTTACCTTCCCGGTCTCTCTACCGGATATCTCTATCAATCTCATCTCTCCCCGTCTCTGTTTCTCCATTCTTGTCTCTGTCTGATATTTCTGTCACCCTCCACCTTGGTCCCTCTCAGTCTCTTGTCTCTCGCCATCTCTCATTTCTATCCCCATATCTCCCTGTCATTGTCTCTCTCCCTCTCTGTTGGATCTCTCTCTCCTCCATCTCTCTCTGTTTCTTGGTCCCTGTCACCCTCTTTGATCTGCTCAGTCTCTACCTGTCCTCGGTCAACGTCTGTTTCTGTCTCTTTGGGTCTGGTCTCTGTCTCTCCTGCTCTTTTTACCTCTCTGTCCACCTCTGAGAAAGCTGTCTTTCTGTCTTTTTCCTTATGGCCCCCCTGCACTTCCCTGAATCCATAACCACCTCCCCTTGTGTTGGGGGCTTTGGGGGAGCGGGTGCAACACGCATAATTCTCTCCTCCACAGGCAGCCCTTTCCTCAGGGCAGCGCCTGGTGCCAGCCGGCCCACCAGTGGGGGGACTGCGCCTGGAAGCTGTAATGGAGGCCCTGCAGAGACAGCAGGCAGCCCGACTGGCCCAGGGGGTGGGGCCTTTGGCCCCTCCACGCCCACCACCACCACCGCCGCGGCCTTCCTTTCCTGGATCCCGGACCCTGCAGGCCCCTGACGGGGGCTTGGGGGAGGTTGGAGCTGAGGAAGAGGAGGATGCCCAAGAGGATGAGGAAGGAGAGGAAGCTGGCACAGAAGAGGAGGCAGCCGAGGAGAGCCACCCAGGGACCCGGGGCACCAGCTCACCTTCCAGCCAGCCCCCTGGACCTCATCCCCATGAGTGGACCTATGAGGAGCAGTTCAAGCAGGTAGGACCCTCTCAGTGTCAGGCCCTCCCCCTTCCTACTCTCTGGGCAAAAGCAGAGCAAGGTGATCAGTAGCCCCCCACCCCCACCCCACTGCGCTCTGCAGGATGGAAAGACAGAGACATAGAGACCTGGAGAGAGACAGTGGGAAGACTGAAGGCTAGACGGGGACTGGGAGGGAGAGACAGACATACTGAGACATGGAAAGAAGTGCGTAGGCACACACTGTGAGGTGCAGGAGACGCCCAGAAACATGGAGGCTGACAGACTGGAGGCTCTTGGTGAAGCTGGAAGGGAAAGTGGGAGGGGTGCAGGAGCCTTCAAGGATTCTGAGGGAGGGGGATCTGGGGATTCCAGTGCCAGCACTACCATACCTTCTCACACATCAAGTCACAAGGTCATATTCCAGTGACCAGTGGGGGTGTCCTGGGCTGTCTACTTCTGTCTTGGAAGTGGAATGGAGGTTGCCGCTCCTTTGGCAAGCTGATACCCACCTCATCTCTTCCTTGTCACATTCTCCCCACCCATGTCCTCTCCCTGGCCTGAGTTCTATGGGTGACAGTTCCCAGCCTGTGATGGCCACTACAGCCGCAGTGTGACTAAAGGGCTCCTGTACAGCTGGGAATGATAAGACTTTACTCACAGGGCCTTAATTTGAGGTACTTCATCCCTGCGGAACCCATCTGGATGTTATTCGAAGGCACTACTCTAGGCTGTCATTAAGAAGATGTTATGCAGGGCTGAGATTCTAGGTGTGCTATTCTGGTGGTGTTACTCGTAGGGTGTTGGTTTTGGGTATTTTCCAGAGGTGTTCATCTATGCTTAGACTCTGTGGTGTTAGTGTAAAACTGATAGTGTTACTCGGGGCTCTGTTACTCTGGAGATGTGACTCTAGCGACTGTTTCTCCTGGGTGTAATTCTGGGGATTATTACTTGGAGACTGTGTGTGTTTTTTGTGGGTATCCATTTAAGACGTAGGGCTCAGTTCTTGTGGGAGTGTAGATCTAAAGGTGCATCTTTGGGGTTTGTTACTCATGGGTGTTTTTTTGCTCTGAGAGTTCTTATTGGCAGGTGGAGTGTTACCTATGGGTGTTATGCAGGGACTGTCACTCTGGGTAAAAGACTGTTACTTTAGGGATTGTCCCTCCTGGGGGGTATTTGAGAGCTGATACTGGAAGTAGAGCTCCAGGTGACTGAGAATAGGTGGGATAACCCCTGGACCTTTCAAGTCCTGACCCTACAGATCCTGGGTGGTTCAGGGCCATTGCCTCTGTGGGGCAGCTTCTGTAGTGCAGGAAGCTGTTCCTGGAAGATATGTGGGCTGAGGGGCCCAAGGTTTCCATCCAGGAGCTTTTCTGAGCATCCACCTTGCCTGAGGGATGGGTTAGAGGCATCTCTGCCCCTCATCCCCACCCCTGGCACACAAACATGTGAACAGCAAGAAGCCCTTGCAGGTATGAATGAGTGAATGAGTGGCTCAGATATATCTTCGGTTTCCTCAATGTGGAACACAGCGCCAGCCTGACTTCCTCCCAGGGGCTCTGGAAGGCAGGCTAAGCCTCCGTAGCTTTCTCTCTTCCCCTACTTCCCAGATGGGTGGTTTGAGCTGCCCAGGGCACCACTGGCCAGTAGAGGGGTCTCTGTGTATCAGGAAAAAAAGTGCCCACACCTGCCCTCAGGGGAGAGAACCCAATGCTCTCTCAGGAAGTCTACATTTCAGAACTTACTTACCCCTTCAGCTGGGGATCCTTAATCTGGGGGTTGGAGTCCAAAGGGTCCCGGGGTGGGGTGGGGGCTGGGTAGCAGAGCTGGAAAATGACCTCAGTTTTTCCCCAGCTGTACGAGCTCGATGCAGACCCCAAGAGGAAAGAATTTCTGGATGACCTGTTTAGCTTCATGCAGAAGAGGGGTGAGTGGGTTGATGTAAGGGAAGGACCCCCACTTACCAGGCTTGAGGAAGGGAAACCCCAGGGTTTAGTCCTCAGTTTGGGTCCTCTTTGCAGAGGCCTGGGCTTGGCAGCATGTATCCTTTGGGCCCTCAACAGCGTCTTTAACCTCTGACCCTGCCCCCCTTCTCCACCCAGGGATTAATTAGTGGCCAGCCCACTGGCAGGTTAATGAGTGTGGGATCAATTGGGAGGGTGGGAGGGGGAACTGGCAGGAGGCTGGCCTGGGGTGGGGGGGGTTCCCAGAATTGGGGGAGTGGGATCGGAATGCCTTGGTCCTCTTCCAGCCTTGTCTCTCCTCAGTTTCCCCTTGCTTCAGGCAGGAAACACCCAAGGTGTTCTGCATCAGGAAGGACTGGAATTAGACTGAAGGGAGGACTTCTCAAGGGGTAGGCAGGGGCTGTGGAGGAGAAGGAATTCCTTTCCGGGAATCTCAGAGCCAGAAGTGAATGCAAGAAGGGTCCAGGAGGGGATCAGGCTGGGCGGCAGTCCATCACTTAGGCTTCTCCCCAGATTCATGGGTCGGAAGACTGACTCATTATCTCTCTCTACAAAGCTAATTAACTCACTCCACGAGTGCGGCCTGATAAGCTGCTAATTAACTGGCTTCACTGCCCCCCTCCCTTAGTGCAGCTGCTGGCCAAAGTCTCTCAGGCCCCCACCGCAGGCCCAGAACCCCTTTCGGGTCCCTTCCTAACCAGAAACCCTCCGTGGGGCTCCAGGTCCTTTGGCTCCCCAGAAAGGCCCGGTCATTCTGGTCCCAACGTCCCCTCCCTGCCCCTTCCTCCTGGTCTCCCCTCCACTGGGGGGTGGGGTAGGGTGGTCTCAGCAGATCCTAGCGCCCCCTTCCTCCCAGCTCTGCTTCCCTCAGGTCCCTGCCTTCCTCTGCTCCCTGTGCGGGGGGGAGGGGATCCCGCGGGACCGATAATTTCCCCCCATTAATCAGGCCGCAGCTAATTGTTCGGGTCCAAAGGCGGCAGCGGAAGGGGACGGGATCGGTAAGGAATTAACTGGGGCCCATCGCTCAGCGCAGACAGGCCCCTTTGTCAGGACTGGCCGGCGGGGGCGGCGGGGACTGCGGAGTCGGCGAGCCGAGGCGGGGGTTGCTTCTTCTCCCATCCACCATCCTCCCGCCTCTGGCAGCCACCCCGGGCCGCTGCTTAGGGGAGTCTGGCTCTTCAGCACAGTCAGGAAGTCCTTCCTATGGTCTACCCCAGAGGCTGGCAAACTAAAGCCTGCGGGCCAAATCTAACAGCCCATGAGAAAAGAATGTTTTTCACATTTTTAAATAGTGAAAAAAATTAAAAGACGAATAACATTTCTGGACGTGTGAAATGCGAATTTCAGAGTCTGTAAATAAAGTTTTCTTGGAACAGAGCCGCGTTCATTCCTTTAAATATCCTCTATAGCTGCCTTCAGGCTGCAGTTGCAGAGTGGATTAGTTCTGACAGACTGTTTGGCCTGCAAAGCCTAAAACATTTACCATCTATCTGGCCCTTTACAGAAGAAGTTTGCCAACCCCTGGTCTAGCCTCCCACCCTTCCTACTACAATGGAGGCCTTGGGGGCTCTGTGGGCTCTGCCTGCAATCCCACCTCCCCATCCCTCCCTGTTCCCCGCCTTTCTTGACGGTCCCGCCCTGTACCTGGGGCTCACCCAGGCAGGTCCAGGCAGCCGACTCCTCGAGTCCCTGAGGATGCCCGCAGACAGGGTCTCCGTCTTAGTGTCCTGACTTTCTGCCAACCCCCCGACCAGGTACGCCAGTGAACCGTGTGCCCATCATGGCGAAGCAGGTGCTGGACCTGTACGCGCTGTTTCGCCTGGTGACGGCCAAGGGCGGTCTGGTGGAAGTCATCAACCGCAAGGTGTGGCGGGAGGTAACGCGCGGCCTCAGCTTGCCCACCACCATCACGTCGGCCGCCTTCACTCTACGCACCCAGTGAGGCCAAGCGCGCGCGCGCGAGCGGTGGGAGCAAGGCGCGGGAGCGGGGGTGGGGCGCGGGGCGCGGAGGGCCCCGGGGGTTCGTGTCCGGGGGTGGGGCTTGATCAGCTGGGCCCAGCCTCCCACCCCACCCCGTCCGCCCTTAGGTACATGAAGTATCTGTACCCGTACGAGTGCGAGACGCGGGCGCTCAGCTCCCCGGGGGAGCTCCAGGCCGCCATCGACAGCAACCGGCGGGAAGGCCGTCGTCAAGCTTACACCAACGCCCCACTCTTCGGCTTGGCGGGGCAGTCCCCTTGGGGCACTCTTGGCCCCGCCTCGGGTTCCAGGCCCGCCCCTCCCGCGCCCACGCCCGGCCCCCGCACTGCTCGGGGCTCCGCCTCCGGCCTGCCGGCGCACGCCTGCGCGCAGCTGAGCCCGAGCCCCATTAAGAAAGGTGTGAGGGGAGAGCGGCTGAACTTTGAGGGTCTCGGAGATCTAGGGGGAGGCTGAGATATAGGGAACATTAAAACGTGGAAACTCTGAGGTGTGGGAGCATCGAAGTATGGGGACAGTAAGGACTGACAGGGCACTGAGGTTTGGTGCATG
Organism: Stenella coeruleoalba; assembly: GCF_951394435.1. Taxonomy (NCBI): domain Eukaryota; kingdom Metazoa; phylum Chordata; class Mammalia; order Artiodactyla; family Delphinidae; genus Stenella; species Stenella coeruleoalba. The sequence goes on from NC_137153.1 coordinate 42,160,088, forward strand.
CTTAGGTTTAGGGGTCCTGATGTTTGGGGTCAATGAAGCCTTGGGAGCTCTGGGTTATGGGTTACTGCGGTGTGGGCCTGAAGCTCAGGAAAAGGTACTTTATCCAGAGCAGCTTCATTCAACACCAGGGCTCCTATTTGCATGTGGTTTATGCCTCCTGTTTTTCCTGGCTTATTTAACAACCGAAAGCAAGGAAATCCCCCAAATTGTCTGGGACAAACCTAGTCAGATATATTGGCCTTCTGGGGCTCTCCAGCTTCAGAGCCTCTATTCGGAGACTGGAAGGGAGGGGAGATTGAACTTGGTGCTTGAGCTTGGATGACCTCCCTTGGTCCCAGGCCTGTGGGGAGAACCAGATGCAGAGACAGGGTTGGTTGGGTCAGGGGAGCTAAATGACCTGTCTTTTCAGAGGAGAGCAGAATTCCAACCCCTCGACTGGCACTGCCTGTGGGCCTAGCCTTTGGACCTGCACGTGAGAAGGTGGCACCAGAGGAGCCCCCAGAGAAGAGGGCTGTGCTGATGGGGCCCATGGACCCACCTCGACACGGCGCACCCCCCAGTTTCCTGCCCCGTGGCAAGGTTCCCTTGAGGGGTGAGGAGGGGCTTGTTGCTGAGAGGGCTTAGGGCCTGTACAATGAGGGAGGACAGACCCATCACCCCATAGGCATTGGAGGTGGGGCAGATAGATCCCTCAGTAGACAACTCTGTGATTACAGGTGTGGGGCGGAATTGGAATGGGGGCTCTCTATAGGGATGGAGGGGGGAGCTTGTAAGTCTGAAGTCTGATTCCCCAAAATGTGACTCCCCTGCCCCCTCCTGGACAGAAGAGCAATTGGATGGGCCTCTCAATCTGGCAGGCAGTGGTATCAGCAGTATCAACATGGCCCTAGAGATCAACGGGGTGGTCTACACTGGTATGGGTACTGCAGGCTGTCTATACTGGCATGAGGTCAGGGGTATTTACACTGGCATGGGGATTTTAGACTTTTTCTACTAGCATGAGGTTCAGAGATATCCAAACTTGCATGGGTAACATGGGGTTCAGGGGATTGCTACACTGGCATGGATTAAAGGGGGTGTCTACATGGCATGGGATCCAAGGCATGACCTCTCTGGCATGAATACCATGGGATGTCTTGTCATGGGCCTATGTATCAGTGTAAATATTTCTTGTTTAGTTGTTGGAGGGTATCTGTATTGGCACAGGAGTCTCTAACTGACTCGAGGGGCTTTTCGTCATTGGTTACGGCAGGGCTCTGTGTGTGGTGTTCTAGCAATCAGGACACTGACTTTTTTTTCCCCTCTTCTGTTTCTTTGCCTCGCCTTTTTCTGCTTGTGTTTTCCCTCTACCATCTCCTCACCCCTTTGCCAGGCGTCCTCTTTGCCCGTTGCCAGCCCGTGCCAGCTTCCCAGGGCCCAGCCAACCCTGCACCCCCACCCCTGATGGGGCCCCCTTCCAGCGCCTCACCCTGAGAGCTCACACCTGAAATTGAGAGTCCCAACCCCATTGCTGAGGGGGGGAGGAGACACCCCTCCAACCCATTCTTCCAAGGTGCCCATTCTAGGACCTGGGAATGGCCACTCCCCCCCTCAACCATGCCATGTGGACTTGAAGCCAAAGAGATTTCTTCTGATGTTACATCTACCTCATTGCAAAAGGAGGGCATCTCCTCCCTGGCCAACTCCAGCAGCATCTACCAAAGAGTTCTTCCCCCGGTAACCCCCATCATCTCCTCATGTGCTCCCTTGTGTCAATATCATCTCTAGGACTCCACCTCTTCAAGTCAGACCTGCTTCTCTTCAGGAGCCAGGTGAAGGGTTGAGTTGGGGTGTTGTGAAGATGTCCCTCAGGTCACATCTGCATAATAAAGCTGCGGTCCCTCCCTCTCCAGTGCCTCCTTTCCTTCTTGTTTGGGCCTGTGGGTCGGGGAGGAATTATGTGGTATGCACAGGCTGTGTTGGGCCAGGGGTTCTCAGAGAAGACAGAATAGCAAAGGCCATGAGTAGGAGAGCTCAGTCTCATGAATCAGACTGCCTGAGTTCAAATCCCGATTCTGCCACTACAATGTTGAGTGTCCTTGGCACGACACTTAATCGCTTGAACCTTAGAAGACTCCAACTTGAACCTTAGGAAGACTCACGGGGCTTCCTACTATTCTATGGGAATGGACCAATCTTAGAATAATGGGTATATTTATATATGCAACCTCGGAGAATGGGGTAGGGAAACCTCTTTGGTACCCTGGAATTTGGTACCCTGGAATAAAGGCAAAGTTTGTTTTGACGAGCAGGGGCTGGAAGTTAAGGTAGAGCCTGACGGGTAGCCGTCGCCTAGGTTACAAGACAGCTTTTGACAACTTTCGTCGGCCCTGCCTGCCGCTTCCGGCATCGAAGGGCTGAATCGTGGCATCACTTCCTGTATGCAGGGGAGCCCATCCACTCGGATTGGCCCGCCTTCTCTATTTGGACGGACGTCCCGCCCTCTGGCTGTTCCTGGCTGAGGCGGAGCGGCGGGAGCTATGGCGGCTGTGACAGATGTGCAGCGGCTACAGGCCCGTGTGGAGGAGCTGGAGCGCTGGGTGTACGGGCCGGGCGGGTCTCGCGGCTCGCGGAAGGTGAGCTATCTGGGGTCCAATGGTCCCTCTCTGGGGCAAAGCAACAGCCGTCTACTGGCCTGGTCCTCGAGATGGATGCTACCGCTCCAGAGTCCCGTTGCCCGCAGCCCGACCTTTGAAATAACAAAGGTTCGAGACCTCCCGGAGCATATCGGGCCCTCGGAGGCCATTCCCACGGAGGGCACTGTGAGTCCGAGGTGGGCTCACTGTGGAGACTCCGCCTTTGCCCTCGCGGGGTAGTTGGGGAGACCTGACACATTCGAGAAACTGACTAATCAGAGTTTCAGTAAGAGCTGAAGCCCGGAAGGGCCGTTGTGGAGCCCTGCGTAATTGCTAAGTGAATTGTGTAAAGAGAGGTCCATAGGACCCCAAAAGAGGCAGACCGGAGGTGGATAAAGAAGGCTTCAGGGGGTTAGAGGTGTGGTCTGGGAGGGCCGGGATTAGGAGGGGAAGGGATTGGGTACTGAGTGTTCAGATATGGACTGGCACTCCTTCCCACCAGTGACTGAATTTTGACAACTGTGCAGCTCAGTTTCCCTTCCATCCCCTTTTTAACTATGGAAAGACTTTTCACTGAAGGTGGAGTGTCAGGCACACCCTGGAGTTGAGTGCCTCAGAGGTAATGATGTCTGTTTGTACACTTCTTGTGGAATTAGTTGTCACTAACAGATTGTGTCCCATGTGAGAACTGACTTCTCAGAACATTCTCTCCCTTTCACATCTATGACGCAAACCCTCCTGATTTTCCTCCTACGTCTCTGGCTGCTTCTACGCAGTCTTATTTGCCTCCCCCTATATCTGACCCTTGAATATTGTCATTCCTTACCCTCTAACCTAAAACCTGTGTGATATCATACACTTCCGTAGCCTCTCCCTCTATTCAACCCTTTAATATTGGAATTCCTCATCCTCTACCCTTAAAGCCTAGGTAGGTTCATCCAAGAGGAGGAATCAGGGAATAGATAGTATATGCTAGTGCCCCATAAACTCTAAAGTAGTTCATCACCTCCCCAGTCACACTTGAAACTCCCCAAGGAGTACATGATTATCTCCCCCTTCACACTGAGGATTCCCGGAAGGTAGGGTTGAATCTCTTTTAATACTAGAGAAGGGGACGATAGCTGGGACAAGGAGGTTTGGGAGTCTGAGGGAATGAGGGTTCCTTATGTCTTCCAAGACTTGAGCCAAGTGGTAAATCATGGAATTAACTTCCACTCCCCCAATAGGTGGCCGATGGCCTGGTCAAGGTGCAGGTGGCTTTGGGGAACATCGCCAGCAAGAGGGAGAGGGTGAAGATTCTGTACAAAAAGAGTAAGTGCTTCCATGAGGTGTCTGCCTGTTCTCCTTCCCAAGCCTGTGCTTCCTGGTTCCCTGCCCAGGCTCTTCAGCCTAGTAGGTCACTAGAGTTGCCCTTTGGGGATAGCAGGTGAAGACATTGCCCTGATGAAATGGTGAATTGGGGTGTGCATTCTACTTTGTGGTGAAACCCCAAGCCCATGGCAATGTCCTAAGTTATGGGATAAGAGCTCTGCCTGAAAGGTCCCCTGGGGGAAGGAGGGACGAGGGGTATGCAATTTCCACAGGCAAGGTTCAGAGGCAGGAAAGAAATCAGGCACTGAGAGCCCCAGTCTTGGCTCAACCAGCCCTTTTTGATTATGTCAGAGCTAGCAACCTGTTGAGGAAGTAGAAATCAGATAAAGCTCTGGCATGTCTTGGTGGCACTGAGGGGCAAGGTGCCTTCCAGCCTTGAGGATAGATCAGTGGGAATGCTGAGGGCCCCAGGGTTTTAAAGTTTGAGGCTGGCCAGCAGGTGATCAGAGGGTAGAGACAGGGAAGTGGGGATAGGGGCCCTGGTGGAGGCCTGCTGGACGCTGAGGGTGTCAGCTCCTCACTCAAGGGTCTCCCCAAGGCTGACACCTCCCCTAATATCCCTCACAAGACAGATCCCCACTCCGCAACCTTATTCCATTTTCCATCTTGCTACTTTTCTAGTTGAAGACCTGATCAAATACCTGGATCCTGAGTACATTGACCGCATTGCCATACCTGATGCCTCTAAGCTGCAGTTCATCTTAGCAGGTAGTGCTGGACAGTATGTGCATATGCATCTGGGGATGTGGATTGTGGGGGAAGTCGGGCACAGAGATAGCTTCCCTGCCCGCCCTCTCCTGGATACAGCCCTGGAAGCTGCTTTCTGGAATCTGGCCTGGTTCTGGACTGAGGCTGGAGGTGGTCCTGTGGTCCTCTAGTAGGCACTGGGTACAGTATATTTCAGGGCCAGCTGCAGACCATGGTGCCTGCCACAGTGGAAGCTACTCCGGTATTCTATCTATGGCCTGCCTCTAGGATTTTCCTTCGGAACCTTCCTTACTTCTGCTCAGTAGACATAGGAGCTTCTAAGAAAGGGTAGGGGCAGAGAGCATTGCATTTGGGAGAGGCGAGGTTATAGGCATGAGTTTCAACATCTTTCTTTCATGTGAGAAAGCGCTGGGATTTCAGAATTCTAGGCAGGAACTATTGTCTTAGCAATGTCTGCTTATCAGTTAGTTAGCCACTCCACGAGGTATGGTTTGCCAAGCACCTGTGTTTATTCATGCATTCAAAAGTGATCATCTACTGTGATCCAGACTATCCTAGGTGTGAGGTATACAATGGCGAACCAGAACATACCTGAGCCACTGCTGTGGCTTAGACGCCAAGTTCAGGAGGTCTTCTCCTGCTCCGATTATTATTTTCTTTAATTAATTAATTAATTTATTTTTGGCTGCGTTGGGTTTTCATTGCTGCGCGTGCACTTTCTCTAGTTGCGGTGGCTTCTCTTGTTGCGGAGCATTGGCTCTAGGCGCACGGGCTTCAATAGTTGTGGCACGCAGGCTCAGTAGTTGTGGCGCACGGGCTTAGTTGCTTTGCAGCATGGTCTCCCAGACCAGGGCTCGAACCCGTGTCCCCTGAGTTGGCAAGCGGATCCTTAACCACTGCGCTACCAGGGAGGTCCCTCCTGCACTGACTCTTAAGTCCAGCCTCTCCATGCCTCCCTGTCGCCACTGCCTCAGTGTTCATCCCCTTGTACATGAATAGTTGCAGTCTCCTAAGTCCTCTTCTTGACCCTAGTCTTCCCCTTCTTGCATGTGGTTCAGTATCATCTTCCCAAAGCACATTTCCAACATGCCATTTTGTTTAGTTTGGAACCTCAGTGTGTGTGTGTCTCTCTCCCTATTAGGATAAATTCCTAATTCCTTAGCATGCCATTCCAAGCCTTCTATAGACTTCCAGATCTACCCTCCCATCTAGCTGTTTCCTGTGCTCTCCTTGCTCCAGTTCATCCAAATGAATTCTTTTTCCTCGACTAATTGACAAGCATTCTTGCCTCCAAATGTTTGACATAACAGTCCTCCCTTCTTGAATGCCCTTCCCACTCTGCAGCCACTGAAACCCCCTGTGCACAGGGTCATTCCAGTCCTGCTTTCCTCACTGGACTGTCCTGTTAGTGTCCCAGCTCTCCAGGAGCTTGTAATTGTCTGTGCCTCTCAGATCCACTGAGCAGAACCTGCCTGGTAGTTTTCCACGTCTCCTCTTTCAGACCTTCCCAGGAGCCCTTGCATGTGGGTACCCAAGTCTGAAGTACTTTGTTTCCTGTGGCCTAGGAGGGGCTCTGAGTTTGTTGATAGGAAGCTAGAGGAAGGGGCCTCAGAGTTAAAACTTGGAGAAAGGTAGGATTTGGAGGAACTTAGAGGCTCCTTGGGCTCGATAGGTCAGACCAGAGGCATCCAAGAGAGGTGGAGGCAGATTGGGGGAATGTGCACATAGCGAAGGGGGCAGTGGGCAGACTAGCTGCCCCAAGCTCCAGGCTCAGCCATCTCATCGGCCCCTTGCATGGGAGTGGCTGTGCCCAGGCTCGCCTCACTGCCACTGCCTTGTCTGTTTATGCCTCAGAGGAGCAGTTTATCCTCTCCCAGGTTGCGCTTCTGGAGCAGGTGGAGGCTTTGGTGCCCATGCTGGACAGCACTCATATCAAAGGTACCTCTCTGGGGCTGTAGCTCCACTACTCTACTTGGGGAGGTGGGTGGATGGGCAGGACTTTCCTGGGTTCAGGCTAGCTCTGCTCCTTGTCTTTATCTCACCCTGGGGGTACCAGACACCTGCACTGGGATTAAAATTTCCAGGGCAGAGTGCTCAGCTTCAGAATGTCAGGCAGTTTGGCACCAAGGACACTCATGTAAGGCCAGCGACCTCCAACTCTGGGATTCCTTCTGTCTTCTACCCCACCCCTCAGCATCTGTCCTTCAGGGTGCTGCAGAGCCCAGATTTTACTGTAAGAGTTCCTGCCAGGTGTGTCAATGTGTGTGAATTCTTCCTGCCGCACTGCCTAGTGCAGTTCCTAGGCCTGGGTTTTGACAAGCAGACAGTGACTTTAATTGAATCCAGATAGCCATCTTGTCTGTCTCTAGAGGTATTTTTCCCAGCTCCCCCTCCCTACCCCTGATCAGCTTTCTGCTGAGCATCTGACACCCTTAAGCTGTGGGCCCAGCATGGTTGCTGAGGCTCTGGGTGTTGGATTCCAGGTGGCCAGCTTAGGGACCTGGCACTCATCCTCAGTCCACCTGCAGGCTCCCTGTTCCCTAGGCCCGGCAGACCTGGTCCCGCTGGGCTGAGAGCAAAGGAACAGATCCCATGATAATCAAAGCTTCCTTTACTTGGCCCTGCTCACAGCCCTGGGGTGGGTGTATGGGGCAACTCTGGGAACCCCAGGGTTTTGTCTTCTTCTAGGGGCCTGCACCTTCCCCTCCCCTTTGGGTCCTAGAGTAAGACTGAGGTGGGCAGGGAGTCCCACCACCACGTCCAGAAGCAGTGGTCGATGAAGCTGGCGTTTGTTTAGCTTCTCCACTCAATACTCTAATCCTACCGAAGACCTAATAGACTATTGAGCAGTCCCGGGGGAAGGCACAAGCATCACTAGGCAGTGTGCGTTGTGTTTTACAGCCGTTCCTGAGCATGCCGCCCACCTGCAGCGCTTGGCCCAGATCCACATCCAGCAGCAGGTATGGGAGGGGAGAGGCCTGGAGGGGAAAGTAGAGGTGGTGAGGCTCCTAGTCCCCACCCCTGCCTCCTGGGGAAGCAGCCTCAGGCCTCCCTGATGTCAGCTTCCGGGGGAATTTAGGGTTTATCCTTTGTCTTCCATCTGCCTTCCAGAAGGGAAGGGATTTGCCTACGGTCACATCCAGGTCTCCTGCCTCCCAGAGTAGGGCTACCCGGAGGTATCAGATTGATGTTGGGAGGTACCCATGAATTCCTGGGGATGATGTGTCCTTAACTATGGTAGAAGAGCTGTTTTTTCACTATTCCCAGGCCCTAGTGTAAAGGTCAAGGAGGGTTCAGAAATAGGGGACAGGGAGAAGGAGGCATATTCTAGCAGGAGTATTTGCTTATATGTGTGGTTCACCGCCCCCCCCCTTCTATCAGCCTTAGGACTGCAGTTAGGCTACCCACACTGGAGCCTGAAAGTGCCTCTTTAGAAATTTGCTCCTTTTGGCACTGGGGTTAAACATTACCTTTTCTAGGCTCTATGAGGAGCTAGGGTCCCTGATGAGGTGGGCAGTGGGAAGCGGGGGCTTTGTCCAACTCCTTTCTCTGCCACACCTTGGCTCCACAGGACCAGTGTGTGGAGATCACTGAGGAGTCCAAGGCTCTCCTGGAGGAATACAACAAGACTGTATCCTTTCTGCTCAGCCAGGCCCCTGAGGAGTGCTGTCCGGAGCCCTGTCCTTTTATTCCATTTCTCGCTCTGTTTCTCATCCCATCCCAACCAGCCTGCCTATCCCCGTGCTCCCCGACACTTTAGGCAGATGCAAACCTCTCCACTCCCTCTCTCAGATGCCCGTTCTCACCTTGACCTGTGACCAGACAATGCTTCTCTCCAAGCAGTTCGTGCAGTGGGATGAGCTACTTTGCCAGTTAGAGGCTGCCAAGCAAGTGAAGCCAGCAGAGGAGTGATGGCTGCTTCCCATCCTAGGGTGGGCCGGGGCAGCCAGGCTCCAGGCCCTATGCCAACCTGCCCTTGTAACAGGACAGAGCAGAGGCAGCTCTGTATTTATTGGATTCACAGCCTACCAGTCTGCACTCAGGTGGGGCTCTGGGGTCAGAGGTCTGGCTACTTGAGATTTGCTGTTTGCACCCCCTCCCCTCATCAGTATCCTGTTCCAAAGACAATAAACTGTACAGATCACTGGAGGTGTGTGTTAGCTTCCCGATGTTGTATGGGTATGGTGGTGGGGATGAGGTTGATAGGCCAGAGTTGTTGGCCTTCCTCCTAGTTGGACTGAGAGCTATACTCGTCCTAGTCTGGCTTTCCGGGAGAGGTAAAGCTGTCAGGATGAATGCTCTCATTTGCTTGATGTGAGTGGAACATTCCTTTATGTATCCATTTATCCCGCATTTACCAAGTACACTCTAAATGTCAGATGCCATACCAGGTGGGGAGGACACAGGTAGGGTCCACCTGATTCCTACCCTGTACAGGCTAGGTGAGGAGACAGTCAAGGAAAAGGGGAGGGACAGGTGGCACCAGGGTTCTTTGGGGGCACAGAAGAAAAAGGAATGTGGGAAGCAGCCCTGGAGGGTGACATGCAGCGTTTTGAGAGCCAAGGGAGCAGCATGTGCAATGCAGAGGGGAGCCTTTAAGTTTCTCTCTTGGGAGCCTACTTGGTGCTATTAGCCGAGAAGGGGAGACTAAAAGAGGTTTGGATGCAGGGGGCTTTTGGGGGGTGGGCCGTGGGGGGCGGTGGTACGGTTGGAAAGGAGAGCATGTTAAAGAGCAGAGAAACTGATGGTCCCTCACTCCACCAAGTGTTTGCTGCCCCCTTGTGGTCTCAGGGACTGCTGTGGCTCCAGGCCCCTTTCCATCTGGCCTGCCCACCAGCCCACCAGCCCACCAGCAGGGTCTCACTGGCATCTCAAATTCAGCACGTCTGAAACTGGGAGTCATCCTAGACTCTTCCCTCCTTCTTCGTCCGAACAGTCGTCAAATCTACCTCCTGGTATCTTCCAACTTAATCTACTTTTCCCCATTCCCACTGCTGTTTCTCTGGTTCATTCTTTCAATAAATGATTTATAACAAATATTTGAGCGCTTATTATACGCGGAGCAACGTACGAATCTCCGTGGACATGCCCCCGGGATTTTGCGGGCTGGAGTCACCAGCGGTTGCGGCCCGCCCCCGCCTGTGCTGCAGCCACAGTGCGCTGTGCACACGAACTGGTTTGACTTGCGCCTGATGAAAAAGCCCCGTGGTTCGCCAGTGCCCACGGGGTGAGGTCCAAGCTCAGAACTCGCTGGCCAAGGCTCTCGCCCCCGCAGCAGCGGCCACTTCAAACGGCACCTCTTGCTCTTGTCCAAAGTGAAAGCCGCTGCTCCGCCTTCGCTGCTTCGGTGTGCTCAACGGGTAACGCCCTCCCTGTCATCTTCTAAGGGCCAAATCCTCCGCATCCTTCGGACGCGGGACTCCTCCGACGGCCGCTCCTCTCCTCCGCAGGGCTCTCTCCGCCCCAATAGGAGTGCTCCTTGCCCGGGGCTGAACAGCTGAGACAGCCCGAGCGCTCCGAGTCTCCGCGTCCTGGCCCAGCTCACTCTCCGGCGTCCCCCCACCTCTCGGTTTGCGGGCGGAGGCGCCGGGGTCCCCGCCCTTCAGGCCCCGCCCCGTCCGGCGAGCGCGGCCTCGCGGCCTCGGCGCGCTCCCGGGAGACGCCATCTTGGCTTCGGATCGAGCTTGTGGAGTGTTCGGATGCGGTGGTGAGAGCAGGAGCCCAGTGGGGTGGGGGCTCCTGGAGGTACGGGGAGGAGAGGGGAGGTCGGCTGCTGGGCCGCTGCGGCCTGCCGGGCACTGAGGGCGGCCCGTGGCGGTGGGGACCGCCGAGCCCGGCCGCCGGCGAACTCGACGCCAGGGTTAGCTCGAGCAGCCCTCGGCGTCAAGCCCCTGTTCCTGGGTGTCTGAGTGACCTGGGTTGGGGGGATCGACCCTGGGAATCTCCGGGTGAGGGGTGCTCGGCCCTGTCCTAAGGGTCCCGGAGTGGGGGAGGGGGTCACTTCTGTTTTTGAGGAGCTTTTGGATGAGGGCTCTTGGCTCGGTGTCGGCGAGCTTGTGGCGTAGGGGCTTGGTCCTGTCCTCTGGGGGCACGAAGTGAGGGGCCTTGTCCCTGTCACCGCTTGGAGAGCCCAGGGTGAGGAGCACTCAGCCTTGTTCTCAGGGAGTCTCGGGTGAGGGCCCGGGCCCTGTCCCCAGGAGCCCCAGATGAGGGAAGTTCATTCCCAGTGCTAAGGAGCTTGGGATGAGGGGGCTTGGCCAGCGTTTGGGGAATTTGGTCCTGTCGCAGGGACTCCGGGGTCGGGGGCGGGTTATGGCCCTGTCCAGAGGAATGGGGTACAGCCCCCTCCCAGGGTGAGGCAGGCGTGGCCCCCTGTCCTGGGCATGAGGGCATATGGTCCTGTTTCTGGGAAATCTGGGATGAGGAGTGGGCCCACGTCCTAGAGAGCCGGGCTGGGGGGTGGGGGGTGGCCCAGGGCACCCTGCCTAGCATTCCTCTGACACTTCCCTGCAGTGGGCAGCAAGATTCACACACGACAGCAGCCGGATGGAGCACTACCGGAAGGCTGGCTCTGTGGAACTCCCAGCACCTTCCCCGATGCCCCAGCTACCGCCTGATACCCTGGAGATGCGGGTCCGAGATGGCAGCAAAATCCGCAACCTGCTGGGCCTGGCGCTGGGGCGGTTGGAGGGCGGCAGTGCTCGGCATGTGGTGTTCTCAGGTTCTGGCCGGGCTGCAGGCAAGGCTGTCAGCTGTGCTGAGATTGTCAAACGGCGGGTACCAGGCCTGCACCAGCTTACCAAGCTGCGCTTCCTGCAGACCGAGGACAGCTGGGTGCCAACCTCACCCGACGCAGGCCTAGATCCCCTCACGGTACGCCGCCATGTGCCTGCGGTATGGGTACTGCTCAGCCGAGATCCACTGGACCCCAATGAGTGTGGCTACCAGCCCCCGGGGGCACCCCCTGGCTTGGGCCCCACACCTACCTCCAGCTCTGGCCCCCGACCCCGAAGAAGGGCTCGAGACACCCGGTTTTGAAGACCTGCTGGCAAGCTGTTCTCGAGGCCTGAATGTCTAGGATGGCTGGGCCTTCTTTGAGAAGCCTCTGTAACTGCTCAACACCCCCAACAAGACTTGAGTCTACAGAAGTGGGCCTCCCTGTCCTGCTTCCACTTCCCTCTGGCTTGTGGAAAGGGACTGCTATGAAGAGTGACAGGTGTGGTGTCTCTGCCGGGTTCTGGATTGCCTTCTACCTACGGTGCCTCTGATCTACCTTCTGACAGAGGTCCAAGGAGTGGGTTAGGAAATAAAGGTTCTGCCCATTCGTCTGATGAGCCTGTGCTTGGCCTACTGTGTGGAGGTGGGATTAAGGGAGTGGGAGTCCCTGCTCTTGACCCCCAGGAGCTCACAGGCTAGAGACAGGAAGGGTAGGCTCAGGTTGGTGCTGGGAGGATCTAGAGTCCATAAGAAGCCTCAAGCAGTAACCTGACTGTGTCTAGACCCCTGGGTGGCTGGCTGCTTCCTGTTTTGGGCTGGTTTAAGGACTCTGCCAGGTCATTTTTCTCCATCTGCAGCATATACCTCATTTTATTGCACATTGCAGATAATGCATTTTTTACAAAGTGAATGTTTGTGGCAAGCCTGCATTGAACAAGTCTGTCAGTGCCATTTTTCCAGCAGCGTTTGCTCATTTCGTATCTCTGTCACATTTCAGTAATTCTCACAATATTTCAAACTTTTTCATTATTATTATATTTGTTATAGTGACCTATGATCAGTGATTGTTGATGTTACTACTGTAACGCACTGAAGGCTCAGGTGATGGTTTGCATTTTCTAGCAATAAAATATTTCTAAATTGAGGTATGTACATTGTTTTTTTAGACATAATGCTATCACACTCTTAATAGACTACAGTGTAGTGTAAACATAACTTTTGTAAGCACTGGGAAACCAAAAAATTCATGTGACTCGCTTTATTGAGATCTTCTTCATTTTATTGAGGTGGTCTGGAAGTGAACCCAAAATATCTCTGAAGAATGCCTGTATTATAGTATAGTGGTTAAAATCATGGTCTTGGGCACCAGGCTGCCTGGATTTTAATCCTGGTTCTGCCACTCACTAGCAAGTTACTGCTGTGTGACCTTGGGCAAGTTACTGCTCTGTGCCTTAGTGTTCTCGTCCATGAAACAAGATATAGTGCTCACCTCGTAGGCTTGTTAGGAGGATTAAATGTAGGAATATACATATGATTCTTAGATACCACCTGGGCCTGTATACACTCAGCCCTCCATATCTGTGGGTGCAGAACTCGTGGATACAGAGGGCTGACTGTACTACATCATTTCATATAAGAAACTTAAACATTTTGGTAAAAAAAAAATCCATGGGGGCTCCTGGAACCAATTCCCTGAGGATACCGAGGGATGACTGTAAATGTTAATTGCTCTCATTATTAATGACTCCAGCTTACAAATATGCCTTTTCCTTAAAAACATAACCTCAGTCCCACATTTTCCCTTCCGGTCTCATCCTTTCCTTTTTACCCCTTGCTGTTCCTTTTCTGTCTCATCTTGGCCATAGACTCTCAGGTTCACCATGGTCAGGTCAGGGGCCTGAGGAGAGCGGTGAAGATTGCACTGGTAGCCAGTGGGGTACAGGAACCAGAACAGGATTGTGGGCAGTAGTAGACTCAGTGAAGAGTTGAGTGAATTGCGTCTCCCACTGGATTTTAAGGTCTTCTCCGTTGTGTCCAGTAGCCTGGGTGTCCAGTCACCAGGAAAGCACAAAGTTCGGGCTCTTCTGGGCCCATGTGGCAGGGTGGGCACAGCAGTTTGAGTGTTGAAGTGATAGGCTGAGGGGATAGGGCCAGTAGGGGCTTAGAGCAGGGATGAGGAGACCACAGGGCCAGCAGGCTGTGGTCAAAACTTTGAACACTGCATCTTTTGCTTTCTGAGGTCAGTTGCCCAGAGTGGAGGGGTGGGTGCTGGAGATTCAGGGGATATTAGGAGAGACAGGAAACCCTCTCAGCAGCTGCCCAGCTGGGCCTCTCAACTGCAGAGGGCCATGAAGCATGTCACGCACTCCTTGAGGCTGTGGTCATGACTGCGGTGTCTTGCTGCCAGCAACTGTGTGGCTTCTCCCCGTTCTCTTTGTGGCTAATTCAGGGTTTTTCTTCCCACCCAGCTTCTGCATAGTGCCTTTTCGCTGAGCGTCTCCACTTGAGTGTCTTCTACCGTCAACAACTCTCTGAGTATCATTGGTCTCCAGAGCTCTGGGACCAGGCTTCTTGCAGACTATTGATCTGTGGCTCAGCATCCCATCCTGACCTAGCCTGCTGTGGCCTGGTGGAATGATCAATGGAATAAGCATAGTGACCTGTGTTGAGGGAATGATTCAGTAAGGTGGCATCACAAGCTCTGGGAGTCCTAGGATGGGCTCCCAATTGGGCAGCTCATCACTAAGGCACCACCTGGGGTCTCCAGGGTGATGGCAGGGGTAGTGTGGAGGGAAACTGAGCTGGGGTCAGAATCCCTTGGGAAGAACAGGATCTGCAGTTCAGAGAATCAGGAGATAGGACACAGGCTGAGGGAGAGATGGCTAGGTTCTGGGGCCTTTTCTCTGTTTGACCTCTACAGGGCCTAGTTGGGGCCTACAGGAGGAATTGCAGGGAGGGAGCCAGAGAGAGGTGAGGCCTTTAGAGTCAGAAAGCCTGACCAGGCTTAGGAGGGAGGGAGCATAAGAGTTACGTATAATTGCTGATTCAATTTCTTTACTTCCCACTTTCTCCTTAATTCACTGTAGTATGGCTTCTTCCTCCATAATCTCTTAGAAAAGGTAAGGGCACAAAAAGTAAGGAAGTGGAGATAGCTTTTTCAAGAAACTATTGTGATGGGAGGGGAGAGGTGACTGGGATACAGAGAGAGTTTTATTTATTTGTTTAATGAATTAGCAGAGACTTGTTTGTAGGCTGATGGGGGAAGCCAATAGGGAAAGGGATTAAAGGTGCAGGAGATTGTGGCTAACTCAGAGTGAGACTCCTGGGGAAGATGAAAGGGAGTGGGCCTTGGAGCATGGAGGTATGGCTGTCACAAAGGGAAGAGGAGAGCAGACTCCCTGGAACAGGAGGGAAGGAGTTGAGGATGGCTATGCCTGCAGATGGGTGAAGAGGTAAAGGTGGGACATAAGAGAATTCAGAGTTCAGAAGGCTTTTAATCTCTTGAAGCAGGAGTCCAGCTCTGCTGCTGAGAGTAGAGCAAGGAGGCTGGTGAGATAGTTGTTGCAATTGGGAAAGATACCTAGGGAGGTACAGGAGGATGACCAGTCAGGGCTAAAAGCCCAGTTGAGGCTGATGATCATGAACTTGTAATATCAGTCAGGGTGTGTGCGCTCCAGCAGCACCCACGGGACAAGTGAAGACTCAGAGGAAGCACTGTTGCATTCTTGTACTAGGTTAAGATGGGCAGAAATGATGGAAGAATAGTGAGGAGACTAGCAAGAAAGTGTATGTGGTGAAGGCCCAAGGAATCCAAACTGGGTCAGGAAAGAAGTGAAGATAGAAAGGGGTAGGGGTCAGTGGCCTAGACCCCATGAAAATGGGTGGGGTGGGGTGGGGTGAGGTGGAGTAGATGAGAGAACTGGGATAGGGTATCATAGCTGTACCAGTTTCTAGGGCTCCCATAACAAAGTACCACCAACTGGGTGGCTTAGAACAACAGAACTGTACTGTCAGTTTTGGAGACTAGAAGTCCAAAATCAAGCTGTCAGAGCCATTTCCCTCTGAAACCTGCAGGGGAATCTTTACTTGACTCTTCCTAGCTTCTGGTTTGCCAGCAGCCTTTGGCCTTTTTGGCTTTTGGATGCATTACTCCAGTCATCCATCTTCACACTGTCTTCCCTTTGTGTCTGTTTCTGTGTCCAAATTTCTCCTTTTTATAAGGATGCTGGTCATATTGGATTAGGGCCCATCCCAATGACCTCATTTTAACTTGCTTACCTCTATAAAGATCCTATTTTCAGATAGGGTTACATTCCGAGGTACTAGGGCTTAGGACTTCAATATACTTTTATGGAGGCATGCAATTCAACACAACAGTAGCTGAAGAATGAAATGGAGTCAGTGAACTTGAGAGTTTTACGAGCTGACAGGACTTGCTAGCGGGCATGAGAGTAGATAGTTGGGTGGCCTGGAGGGAAAGTCACTGAAGATGAGGTTGAGGAATTAAGAGGCTGGGGAGGACAGTACGTGGAGGAGGCAGGGAGCAGCCAGGATAGAATGTGCTGAGCATTCTCACTACCTGCCTTGGAGGTGGCACGTACAGCGAGTCCCCTTGAAGTGGGGCCTTCAGACCAATATGATAAGGAGTTATATACCTCCCATATGCAAACAGGCACCAAGTCCTGACAATTTTGCTTCCTAGGTCTCTCTCCATTCCCACAGCCTCTGCTGATTTGTGCCCATCATTGTCTTAAAACAGTCTCCTTGTTGGTCTCCCTGCTTCACTCCCCTCTGAGCTGTCCAAACCAAGCCAGTGGCTGTTGCCTTTGTTTAGAATGCCCTTCTGCCAGATACCTGCATGGCTGTCTCCCTCCCTCCTTTAAGTCTTTGCTCAAATGTCACCTCAATGAGGCCAACTTTGACCACTCCATTTAAAACTGCAGTCAAGTACTTCTGATATCCCTTACCCTGCTTGCTTTATTTTCTTTTCTTTTCTTTCTTTCTTTCTTTCTTTCTTTCTTTCTTTCTTTCTTTCTTTCTTTCTTTCTTTCTTTCCTTCTTTCTTTCTCTTTCTTTCTTTCAAATATAATTTACTTCTTTAATGCTTTTGTTTACTGTCTGTCTCCTCCTGATGAGAATGTAAATTCCAGATGGGCAGGAATCTTTGTTTTGTTCAGTGATATAACCTATGGATGTTGAACATTGCTTGGCACATAGTAGGTGCCCCATAAGTATTTAATAAGTGAATGAATATTGAGTCTCCAAGTGTGTGGCTAAGCCTCTGGGCCATACCCACATCTGTCATTCTTTTGTTCCCTTAGTCTCTCCATGCCCAGATTAGAAGACAAGATCCAAGTTCATTCATTGCATGGCCTTAAAGGATCCCCTTTATTGGTCACTTACATGCCACAGTCCATCTTCAGCTTGGTCCCCTTGGACTCTGGGCTCTGGCCACACTAACTCCTCACTCTTCCCACTTGCCATGAGATTTTTCTGCCTTCTGTCTGCTTAGAACTCATCAAGATTGTTCAGAGGATGCCAGTGGCACTCTGAACTCCTCACTCTCCTCTTGTTTGCCTGGAACTCTGGGATCAGGCCTGATGCTATAAGGCATCACCACTCCCAGGTGATGTCTGGCTGCACTTCTGAGTCTGTCCACAAGATGACAGCATTTGTGAAGAAATGGCCCATCCCTTCCCTTTGTAGGGTCTGTGCAGAGTCGGGACACAGGGTAGTAGTGGCTTGATATTTGGCCTTCAGTAGACTTAGTGACCTCTCAGTTATTCAACAAATAGCTAATTATCACCCATAATGTGACAAATATAGTCACTGGGCTCGGAAGCTCCAGCCCCATGAGGGCTATAAGCCATGTATATAGGTGATTTCATTATTGGTGCGGTAAGTATAGAAATTAGGGAAGCTCATTAGATTTCAGGAGTTCAGAATCCCTCGTCCAGTCCTTAGGGACAGGCAAAGCTTCAAAGAGAAGGAGGTAATGCCTGTGTTGAATCTTGAATAAGAGCTTTGACTTCCCTGGCGGTACATTGGTTACATTCCAACGCAGGGGGCACCGGTTCCATCCCCTGTTGGGGGAACTGAGATCCTGCATGCCGGCACAGACCAAAAAAAAAAAAGCTGGAAGAAAAGTGGAAAGGACATTCGGGGTGAAGGGCAGGCATGAGCTAAGGCACAGAGGTGAGAAGAGCTTAGAGATCACTGGAGCATGAAGTTCAAAGCGGGGAGTATGAGGAATGAGGCTCAGAGGAGGGTGGGGTGCTGGACTGGAAAGGCCTGAGTGCCTGGCCAAGGAGCTTGCACTTTTTCTTGAGAGTGATGGAGGTCTCTGAAGGCGATAAGGAGGGAGTGATGTGGGATATCAGATTGATGTTTCAGAGGGAGCTCTGGCTGCTACAGTGTGGAAAGTGGATTGGGGACACAGGGCAGGGAGAGCAGTGAGGAGGCTGCTGCAGGGATCCAGGGGGAGATGGTGAAGCCAAAATTATGGCTGGAGACGGCCCTGGAGAAGCCCCTCCCAGCCCACAAAAGCTTTCAAGGCTTGGCACTTTGAAAGGGTTCTTGGCCCTAGGCAGCCTCTCCCCTGCCATTTGAGCCACCTCAGCCCTTCTGTTCCTGAGACTCCTTTGGGCTCTATCCTAGCTCCTCTGGTTATTCTGGCTGGAACCAGGTCTCTGTCAGTTTCCACGTGGAGGCCGCAATGTCCTAGGTCCCTCTCAGTTGGTAGATCTGTAGCCGTCAGCTCAGCATACACGCCAGTCCCTCTGAGTGTTATCCCTTCATGCACCTTCTTCTTTGACTCCAGATGGGAGTGTGACTGAGGGGCCTCCTCCACCAGGGAGCCAGGGTGAGCACTGGTCACTCGCTGCCATGCCCCCTCCACCGGAGTTCATGTGCGCACATGTGAGTGTGTATGCAAGTGCATGCATGTGTACTGTCGGCAGGACTGATGCCGAGGGAAGGGCATCCCTAGAAAGCAGAGGGGCATCACCTGAGGAAAGGTCTGGAGGTAGGAAGTACAGGGGGGGTGTTTGGGGAGCAGGGGAGATGTTGTTAGCAGGGTCTGGCAGGGACGGGTCAGGGCCTGCGAGGTTGGGCCTGGAGCCATGACCGCATACTGCCAGAAGGGGGCGCCACAGCCAGGTTTTGAGCAGGGATTGAGAGTCACCTTCATTCAGTCTCATGAATATGCACGGACCTGTTGAATTATGCAGATAGAAAGGATGTAAATGTATGTGCAAATTTGGTGCTGCCCCCCCCGTTGCTATGGAAACCAAAGAATAGCAAGTGGGGGGTCCAAACCCTAGGGAGACCAGGCTGGAGAGACTGGAGACCTGGAGACTCTCCTCTGTCGCCTGCTTTCCCCATTCCTGCTGTTTTGATCTCATTTTCTGTCTCAGTCTGTCTCCCTTTGCCTTGCTCTCTCTCCATCTCTCTGCCTCTCTCGATATTTCTCTCTGTCTTCTCCATCTCTACTTCTCCCTCCTAACTGTTTTTCCTTTCTGTCTCCTAGTCTCTGAGTGTCTGTGTCTGTATATTGTTGACTCCATGTCACAGTTGCTCTATGACTCAGACACTGTTTCTCTCTGACTCCATGTCTCTCCCTATCTTTGTCTCTGTGTCTTTAATTCCACAGCTCTCCCTCCTGCATCTCCCTCTCTCTGTGTCTCTGACTCTCCCTCCTTCTGCATCTCTCTCTCTCTGTGTCTCTGACTCACATCTGTATTTCTCTGCAGCTCTATTTTTGTGTCTGACTCTGTCTATTTCTTGGTCTCTCTCCCAGGTTCTCTCTCTCTTCTCTTTTGCTCTGTCTCTCTGAACCTCTTATCCCAATGCTTGTCTCCATCTGATGGGAAGGACAGGAAGCTGCACATCTGCCCTTGCCTGATGGGATGCTCCACCCCTGGCCCAGCTGCCCACATGTTCAAGGATTCCTAGGCGCTCTCCCCACATAAAATCCTGTTTTTGGTCTGGCCCTGTCACAGTGTTGCCACAGGATCCCCGTGACAGACCCAGGCTGACTGCCAGGACACCAGGGCTCCCAGCCTCTGCCTGCTGTGTGACCCTTACTTGTGTTTCTCCCTCTCTGGATCTGTAGCCACAGCTCTCTCTCCTTGAAGCTGGTGGGCACCTTGAGGCAATGATGTGCTGGGAATAGGGAATTGAGAGACAAGTCTTAGTGGTTCACCCATCTGGCCCTCTGCCCAAGGGCTGACTTGAGGGGCCTGGTGGGGCCCCAGGTATGGGGGCGTCTGGGGCTAGTTGAGACCAATCCTGGCCCCCAGAGAAGACTCCTTGCTGAGCCACAGAGTCAAACAGCAGCCTTGCCACAGCCTATCCATGCTCCTGCCTGCTGCAGCCTCAGCCATCCAGTTCCCTGTTTGGGGTCTTTTGTTTGCCTCTCCTTCATTTGGTTTATGTTTATAGAATATCTATTTCACAGGTGCCTTCTGCCTTCACAGATAAACAGTGATATAGAAGTGACATCTGGACTTTTTGTATCCCTGCCTTCCCAAGAAGGGGCTCTTTGGTCCAAGTGAGGAGCCTAGACTCTTCAACCCCCAGTTTCCTATCCCTGGTGGCCTCAGTTTGGGGGTGCAAGAGTCATGGATCAAGGTTAAGAGAGACAGAGACACGCCTCCATACAGTTTGGAATGGGGTATGGGAAGCTCAGAACAGGACTTGGGGTGAGGGAGGGCCAGAGTGTTTTGAGGGCAGGTAGACCACCCTATGTAGAGGTGGAGGGCTTCCCCTTTTGGTCCTGGGCTCTGGGCAGCTTGCCTTACCTCCAAGCAGGCTCTATATATGGCGGATCTGGCTTAGGCCCAAGTACAGGGGTGGCCAGAGCAGTCAGGGCAAGTCCCCCCTCCTCCAAGAGGCTGCTAGGCTGAGCCCCCAGCAATCCTGCCCCTCCAGAAAGGACACAGACACAATCACTCTTCCCACTAACTGTGATTCACCCACGTTCAGGCCCGGGTGTGATCCCGCTGCCAGGAATTCCATGTGTGAATTCAAAACCTCCCCGGACACCCCACCCCACTCGACCTGGGCCAGTTGTGCCAACCCGGCTTGGAGCAGGGTCAAACAGGGTTGTCTGGGGGGCTGCAGGCAGAGCTGGACACAGGGAGAGGACAAGGGGTCAGGAGAAAGGTGGAGAGACAAAGACTGAGAGACAGAGAATGAGGTAGCTAGCTAGATGGAGAGAAAGACTGACAGACGAGACACAGAGAAGGGATGGGGTGAAGCCAGAGCCAGAGGGGGCTCTAGTACCCACCAGGCTGGTGCTTGTCACTTGACTGGATTATCTCATTTAACTGAATCTTCACAACAGTCTTAGGCACTAGGCATGATTATGATCCCATTTCACTCCTGGGGTAATTGAGGCACAGAGACATTAAGTCACTTGCCTGAGGCCCCAAAGCCATTAAGTGGTGGAGTAAGTATTTGATCCCTTCAGTCCCTCTGAAGAGCCAAGGAGAGAGGCAGACCTAGTGACAGGTGGAGACAGGCTCCCACAGCAGCACTCCCAGGGAATTTGGGAATCCTGGAATCATCAGGCAGCTGTGCAGGCCGAGGGCCTTCCCATCAGGCCAGCAAACATGCGGGCGGCTTCCTGTCCTTGTTGTCGGAGATAAGGACTGCGACAGAGAGAGACATCAGAGCAGGGAGAGAGACGGAAGGGGAACTCTGGGCCACAGAACTTATGGGACCTTCCTTCTCCCTGCCACCCTGGGGTGCAGCCTGCCCTGCTCCTGCTTCACATCCAGCCCAGCCAACACCTGGTTCTGGTGGGGCCCAGGCTTGAAGACTCCTTCTTTCTTTCTCATGTCCTTGTGGAGCATGCTAGTTGAGAGGCACTTCTGCCCCACATCCCTACCTCTCTCTTTTCTTTCACTATTGAGAAATCCTTCCCATTGTCTTACTTCAGCCCCCTACGATAGCTTTTGCAATAAGAGATCAAGATTAGAATTTGGGGATGCTTTGATATGGGGTGTCAGCCTAGTATACACTGAGGTTGCCTGAGCACACAGGGGAGGTCCCCGAGGGCTGGCCTTGGTTGCCTTCTGGTTGGATGCCCTTTCTGGTTGGTATGGGGAAGAGGATCATCGGCCCAGCCCGTGGGGACCTAGAGGGCTGAGCTGTCAGCGGCAGGGAGGATCTGGCAAGAAAGAAATCAGGAGCTATCCCGGGGGAGCTGGGGAGTCAGCGTTATGGTTTCTAATGTCTTAGCCCTGGTTTCAATTACCCCCAGGGTCTCCAGGGCTCCCTGACTTCTGTGGGCTTCCGAGCTCAAGAAGGCTCAGGACCCTTCTGAGAAGACCAGAAACCAGGGACTCCCGTATGGAAGTGTGGAGGCAGGGGAGCTTTTCCGTTCTCTGCTTCCCCTGCGCTTGGCTGAGAGGTGCCAGACCAAGTAGGGCTCCGGGACAGCAGGGAGGCTGGGGAAGGGGGGCCCACCCTCTGCTCACAGGCCCCTGTGGAGGGGCTACCTCAGCCAGCTCCAGAGCACCAGCTTGGCCCCGCTGGCCGCATCCCACTCCTGGCTGCTAAAGCCCAGGGCTCTTTCTCAGCCTCACCAGACTCCTATTTGGTCCCGTGACAACCCTGACTCCTGGCTCTCCCTCTGCTTCTGGGGCTAACCCTTTCCCTGCCCTGTCTGTCTTTTAATCATGCTTCCCAGGGTTTCAGCCTCAATTTTCTCCTCCCCTCCCCCTCGTCACTCCCTTTCCCTGCTGCCTGATCTATCTTGTCCTCTTCCAGCACCCTCATAGTGCTCAGGTCAGTCTGAGATGCTGATGAATGTCTGTGCAACCAGCACGAGCCAGAGTAGAGGGCCCTGGGAGCTGTGGAAGAGAGACTGCACACCTCCAGCCGCCCGCCCTCTCTCAACTTCTCTGCCCTCTCCATCCTCGCCCCTGCTGGCTGTCATCCCACAGACGCTTCAGCTGGCATGTCAAGCCCCAATCCCCTCTCCAGCTCTGTGCCACTCATGCCAAAAACCTGGGAGTCCTCTGTGCTTTTGTACACAGTGTTCCCTCTGGGCCTGGCACACAGTAGGTGCTAATAAATGGCTGTTGAGCTGAATTTAACTCAATTTTCCCTCTTGAACTCCTCCGCTGCCTCTGTCTGTTTCCCTGGGGCTTGGTGTCTCTGGCATTCAGTCTCCAAATCTCTAATCTTTGTCTTCTGAATCACCACGGTTGAGTTTCTGGGGGGAAGTTTCTCTATTCTCCCTCTGCCCCAGGGAATCACAGGGTATCCAGGAATGGAGCTGTGGGAGACGAAGTCTTGGGGCCACATGGCCCTCAGTCTGGTTTGGAAATCCCAGACTTCTGATCAGGGAGGCAGCTCTACAGCAGCAGGGATCAAGGTGCGCTGGCACTGGACAGGGACAATCCTTTAAGGACATGTGCTTCCCCCATGAAGAATGGGAGGTGAGGGAGATCAGGGCTCACAGGAATAGGGAGAGAGAGGGAGGGAGGGAGGGACTTTGTGTTTCTGAGCAGGGAATTAGTTTCAAGCAAATTTTTGCAACACAAGATGAAAAACTTCATCTGTGATTGTGTAAGTTTGTGTTCTTGCTCCCATCTTCCGACACACAGAGCTGCTAACCCCTAGTTTCCCTGTCCTCCCCTGTCCCTCTCTCCCCAACACCTCTGGATCCTCTACCCCCTCCCTGACCATCTGCTTCTCTTTCCAGACAGCCCGGAGCCTGGGATCACCTGGGGTGAGGGGCCTTGGGAGAGCCGACCCCGGACTGAGTGTCCAGGGGTCCTGTTCTCTGTGTATAGGGCAACATGGGGGTGCCTCCAGGGGCCATGGGAGCAGATGAAGAAGATGAATCTGAGTGCCCACCCTCTGTCCCCCAAAGCCCTGCACCATCTCTTCAGCCCCATGGCCCTGCCCCGATCAGGCTGGAGGTCTCTCTCCCACGGGTCACTGCAAACACCTCCTCCCCAGCTGTCCCACCTCTAGCCTTAGCCCTTCTCCCCACCCTCTACCAGCAGACTCAACTTTCTCGCTAGAAGGCAAATCTGGTTCTGTTCCTCACCTACTTTATGCCTTTCCAGGCCTGTGTGACCTTGGCACCAAAGGCACTTCAGGATGTGGTCTCTGAGCCACTCAGGATGCCTCATCCTTCTGCCTTCTAGGTTTCTGCTTAAACCCTTACTGGATACCAAACCCTGTTTCCTATCCCTCGAGGCTGTGACCCATTCAGATAGGCTCCCTCTCCTGTATCCTGGGACTCTACTCCCCCAGGTTCTGCTTGCATCATTCATTTATTCACTCATTCAACATTTATTTAGACCTATTTCACATGGTAGGAGCGCCTGTTCTGTGCCAGACCCAGCTCTAGGTGCCTGGAGGTGGAGGCCACAGGGCTGCCCTCATGGAGCTCACAGGTGCCACGCAAGTAACTAGGTAGGTGAACATCACACTAACTGCTCTAAGGAAAAAGTATGGCACTCTGGGGGAGGGCAGAGGGGCTTAGTCTAGGCTTCTCTTAGGTGACATTTAGGCTGTCATCTCTTCCCTGAGGGGCCTGTGGAGTCAGACACGGCACTGTCACATGGACAAACTAAATACTTACCTATTTTTTTTAGTATCCATCTTACCTGACTAGAATGTGAGTCTCATGAGGGCAGGAGATTTTTTAAACTTTTTTTTTTTTTTTAGGCAAGAAGTAAACAGTAAAGCACACAAATCTTAAGGGCACAACTTAAATTTTGACATATGTACGTACACTCTTGGAAACCTCCCACTCCCCCAGCAAAGGTAACTGCAGTTCCAGCTTCTATCGCCATAAATGGGTTTTGCCTGTTCTCCAGCTTTATATAAATGAAATCATTCAATGCATACTCTTTTGTGTTTGGTTCTCTTTTTTTTTTTTTCCTTGCTCAACATTCGGCTGGGAGCTTTATCCATTTCTGTTGTGTGTAGCTATAGCTGGTCCTTTTCCCTTGCTGTATCTATATCACAATCTATTCATTCATTTGGTTGTTTCCGGTTTGAGGTTATAATGAATAAAGCTACTAAGAACACTCTTGGTGAACATACACAATAATTTCTTTTGGGTATATATCTAGGAGAGGAATTGCTGGGTCATAGGCTATACATATGTTTAGCTTAGTAGATCCTGCCGAACAGTGTTCCAAAGCGGTTGTAACGACTTATACACCCACCAGCAGTGTGTGGAGTTTTAGTTGCTCCACATCCTTGAGAGGGAAGGGATTTTTGTCTATTCGGTTCATTACTATATACCATCTCTTAGATCAATGCCTGGCGTATGCTAAGTGCTCAATACATATTTATTGACTGCCTTATGAATGGAGGAGCCATCAGCATTCCTGGGGTCCTGTTCTGGCTCTGGCACTAACTTGCTGTATGACTCTGGGAAGGTGACTCCCCCCTCTGAGCTGTTTGCCTGTCTGTAGCATAAGGGGAAGGACCCTGGGGGCTTTGCCTTCCAGCACCAGCTGGGTGCTGTGAAAGCTGGACACCTGTTCATTCATTCACTCCACTTGTACTGACGAACATCCTTTTATATACCAGGGTGGTGAAGGTGTGATCTGTGACGTGCCACGGACAACCTCTTTCGAGTCAGTCAGCCAGGACCAGGGGTCACTGCCCATCTTATCCCCAGCTCATCCTCCTGGAGACCGCTCGTCCTCTCTCTGTCCAGCCCTGACCCCAGGGGGAGGGGCTCTGGACTGAGCCTGCAGATGGAAAATGTGATTAATAATCAAAAAAAACATCCAAGAGGAAGAGACCAGGAAAACAACTTGGGGAAGGCTCCTCGCCCAGGGGAGGGGGGCCATGTCCTGGGCTTTGGGACAGCTCCGGCTGCCCTCCCGCCGCCCTTTCTGGGAAGCTGCCACAGGAGTGGTTGATTTTAGCCAAAAGTGAAAAAAAGCCACCCTAATTATTTATGAAAAAGATGCCCCCTCAATGTAAATTACACTTCCCCTGGGAGCTGCCCCCTACTCTGTTACTCACCTCTTAGTGGTAC
Source organism: Stenella coeruleoalba (assembly GCF_951394435.1). NCBI lineage: Eukaryota > Metazoa > Chordata > Mammalia > Artiodactyla > Delphinidae > Stenella > Stenella coeruleoalba. Next base: position 42,185,525 of record NC_137153.1, read on the forward strand.
CCCTGCTTGGTCAGGCTGGGGGGCCCTGGAGACACTGGGCTGGGGCAGAGGAGGAATTTCAACATGAAATGTTTTGTTCATTAACAGAGAACATAGGGGGAAATTCCCTTTCTGCCTGGGCCTGGGCAGCCCAGGCAGATAAAAGCTATTGTGAAAAATTGAGTCTGGGCTGCAGAGTGGGGTGAGGGTTATGCTGGGGTGGGGGTGGGGGGTCACAGACAGTCTCTCCCTTTCTCTTAGACTCCTGACTTTCAGGAGCTTCCTGAGCCTTAATCCTTCCTCCTTTCAGGGATTTCATTCCCAATGTCTCAGGTTGCCCTCAAACTTCCTTCTTAGCAAAACAGGAGGAACTGGGGTTAGACTGGAGTTAGAACTTCCAACTAAGGAGGAAGGAAAGATATCAAAGAGAGGGAGGGGGGCCTTGGAACTATCCAGATAATTTAGAATTCTGAAAGAATATGTTGGGATCGGTAGGCAGCAAATCTGAGGGGGCCTGGAGCAGGAGTGAAAGCATCTCTATCTCTCAGTGGCTTTAGAGAACCCCAGGGAGGAAGAGGAGATGGCTCCAGAGAACTCCTGGAGTATTCAGCAATTCCAGGCTGACTACTTAGGCACCAACATCATGGCTTCAGCTCTCACCCATTCTCTACCTTTAGGGGATCTTTGCCCTTTTCTGGTGCCAGAGATTAGAGGGTTCGGGGCACACTCAGGTGGCGATACAGATGACAGGATTCCAGAAGGGGGTCTGCAGGGAGTGTTGTAAGTGGGGCCTAGATGCTGTCCCGGGATGTGTGTGAGTCGTCTCTGGGGGGCTGAGCTGGACCCTGAGTGTGTTGGGGGGGCGTGCTCTGGGTCCCCCTCCCTGGCTCAGCCTGGGGCTGTGTCGGATCAGGTTTCTCGGCGCCTGGAGCCTCTGCGAGGCCGAGCTGTTCCCGGGCCCCAGCCAAGCAGCCCCGGGCGCTGGCACTGCATGAGGAAGCAGGAGGGGGGTGAGGGGGAGCGAGGAGGGGGGCTGTGAGGGCGTTTACGTAACCGCCTCCTGGAGCCCGCCCGGACCCGCCAAACCCCAGTGTGGGACTCCGTGTGATTGAGAGCGTGTGTGACTCTGCGTGTGTGCCTGTGTGACACGTGGTGTGACTGAGTACATGATTGTGTGGGTGACTGTGTCTATGTGTGGTATGGTGTATAAGTGCGTGATTCGGGGAGTCCCGCCCTTCTGAGACCTCTAACCCCCAGCCCCAAGCTGGGGTCCCTGACTCCCAGTGTGCCATAGTGAGGTTCAATATACAAGTTTGACTCTTTGAGGCCAGGTGTGTGACTTTACATAATGTGTGTCCGGCATTTTTTTAAAAATTTATTTTATATTTGGTTGCGTTGGGTCTTTGTTGCTGCCCATGGGCTTTGCTCTAGTTGCGGCGAGCGGGGGCTACTCTTCATCGCAGTGCACGGGCTTCTCACTGCGGTGGTTTCTCTTGTTGCGGAGCACAGGCTCTAGGTGCACGGGCTTCAGTAGTTGTGGCACGCAGGTGCAGTAGTTGTAGCTCGCGGACTCTAGAGCGCAGGCTCAGTAGTTGTGGCGCTCTGGCTTAGTTGCTCCGCGGCATGTGGGATCTTCCCGGACCAGGCAGGGCTCGAATCTGTGTCTCCTGCGTTCGCAGGTGGATTCTTAACCACTGCGCCACGAGGGAAGCCTATGCCTGGCATTTGTAGGTGAGATAGAGGCTCGTGTGAGTGTTTGTGATGCTGGGTAGCCAGGTATGTGCCTCACGGTGGACCTTTTTGATGGCATAGCAGGTTAGAAATAAACACCATTTCCCGAAGGAGTACTGGAAAAGGTAGGTGGGGTGGGGGCTCTCTTTCCTTGAGGACAGCAGGAATGGGGAAGGGTCCTTGCTACCCAAAGGCTTGGGATGGCACAGTTATCTTCTGGGGAAGGGGGATGGGAGGTGGTTCAAGTTAAGGTCACTTGCCAGGGTGGAGCCAAAAGTCTTTCATGGTGGGTGTAAAATTCCAGGAAGTTTTACAAAGTCAAGGTTCCAGGGAACCTCTCCCCTCCCCAGTTTCCCAAGGCCTTCCAGAATTATCAAATCTGGGATAACCATCACTTGCAGGACACTAGGGCTCTGAACTGGGGGCGTTATTTCCCACTGCCCCTCATAGGAGAGGCAGATGGTGAAGATGGGGTAGGGCTGGGAGAGGGTGTCAGCGAATTGGGGTTTGGCTTAAGGATAGCGGTGCCATGAGACAGAGGGGGGCTGGTGCAGAGCTGGGGATACTGGGGATAGGGGCGCCTAATAAAGCTGGAGAGGAGACAGGGCCAGTTCTTGCAAGGCTTTGAAGAGCCGCCAACAAGGCTTGGCTTTGCCCCGGGGAAATGGGGTCCAGGAGGGTTCAACACGGAAGCTTAGAAAGCTCAGAAGCTCATGTGCAGATAAAGCATTGGAGCCAGCAGGAGCAGAAACCCACGAGTAATCTGTTGCCCCAGCTGAGATGCAAGGAGAATCGCTTTTGGACCAGGCGGTAGCGGAGGGAGGGAGAGGGGGGCCGCACCCCGGTTGCTCAGTAGGTGGGCGCTGCCTCTCTGTTGGAGCCGCAGCTTGAGAGAGAACGCGCGTCTCGCACCGCCCGCCAGGTGTCGCTGCGGCCCTGGGGAAGCGGGCGCGGCCGCCGGGTACTGAGCCGGGAGAAGCTAGAGATCGACCGACGCCGGGATCCGGTCCGACGTACGCCTCTGGTCCTGGCTAATCCTCTGACACACCGATTTATCCGGCTGCCAGACCCCGGTTACCCCGCATGGACCCTGCCCCAGCACCCGCGGACTTGGGCACTGCCGTCGGCAGCCCAGGCGTCCCCAGGTGGAGAGGTGACGTTGGTCCGGGGCGGAACTCCCCACTGCTCTCAACCTGGCAGAAAGAGGCTGAGTCCAGGACACGGGGGTATCCGGAGGTCAAGTCACCCCACCCGCAGATCTCGACGCCCGTCGGCGCCTCGAGGGGAGGGGCCCCCCCGCCCCAGAACCCAACCTCTCCCAGGCCTAGTTTCGGCGCCGGGGGAGGGGTAATTCCGCCCCCCCCCCCAACACAGATTCTGTCGCACCGTCTCTATTCCTTCCTGGTGCCCACCACCTCGTCCCCGCCCGCGGCCTGGGTACTTGGAAGCTCCGGGCCCGGGGAGACCAGATAAAGGACACCTACTGTGGGTGGGGGTGAGCTGGATCTCAGCTGGGCGCCACTATTTCTCTGTGTGTCCCTAAGCCCCAGCCGGCTCTCTCTGAGCCACAGCCCCGACTGACCCCTGCCGGTTGCACTGAGGGGATTCTGCGGCCACGGAAGTGAAAGTGAAAAGCCCGGGCAGTGGCGGGAAGAAGGTTTTTCCTCTGCAATGGGAGTCCCTGAGGCATTTGTTGGGAAAGGGCCCGGGCGCTCTGGGCAGCCTACTAGGGAAGGGTGTGAGGAAGCAGCGAGATACTTCCTTCCCCGCTCCCCGCCCCCAGGCCTTGCGCAGCTCCTGGGAGGGGCTAGGAGCAGGGATTATGGGTCAAAGGTCAGGTGAAAAATCCGTGGGGTGGGAATGGGGGCGGGTCACTCGTTCTCCGCCGCTGGCATTCACCCTTTCTGTTGCGCTCTCCTGTGGCCTCAGAAGGAGTCAGGTTGTCTAACCTTAATCCCCCATGTAATAGCCAGACCGGAGGCGCGGGGGCCAGTGCAGTGAGCACACCCGCCCCTCACAGGCCCAGGCTGCGAAGGGAAACTCGAGGGGTGAACCTCCAGCGCCAAACTCTGGCACTCGCGCTCCGGCACTGCAGGTCCAGGCATAAAGGGCGCACCCTCCCTAAGACCCGCATCCCATTGGCGGTCACTCCTCAGGCCGTGTGTCCAGGGGTGGGGGGTGGGGTGAAAAAGGAGAGGGTAATTGTGGCGTGTCACCGGAGACTTGGTGGGAGGCAAGGGCCTAGGTTCCCAGCCTGGTCCATGCTGGGTCATGCGAGCAAATAGCCTCCTCCCTTCAGCGCGAGGGGTGTAAGTGTCTGTGCCTGGGCGGGGTGTGAGGTGGGGTCGTTGTTGGGGGGCGATAGGAAGAGGGGAGGCGCGGAGACCTATGGCCTACCCTGACCAAAGTGGGGCCTGGGGGCCCTGGCTCGCGCTCTTCTCACGGAGATGCCGGCCAGAGGACCCCGAGAGTTGGCCCGGGGTGTGCCAGGGTGTCGGTGCGAGGCAGTCAGGGCCTGAACGTGCGGGAGTGTGCGCAGCGGAGACCTGGCCAAGGCTGAGTGAGCGAGTGAGTGTGAATGAGCGACCCGGGGGGACTGGGTGTGCGCCCAGCGGCCCTGGGGGAGCCAGCGGAGTGGGTGTGGGTGTGTGTGCGTGCGCGTTTTTGAGACTCGCGGTCGGGGCTGCACATGAAGCGCGGGGACTACAGCAGTCTGGAAGGCGTTTCCGAGAGAGGGCGAATGCGAGGGGGGCCAAGCGTGCCAGTGCGGGCGAGTGTGCCCGCGGTGGGGAGGGTGCGTGCCAGCACGAGGCGAATGGGAGCGGGGGCTCACAGGCCTACGCAGGATGAGTGTGCCCGCTCGAGCGGGCCGCGCGTGCCAGGCGCGGGAGCGTGCCAAGGCGGGGGCACGCGGGGGCCGTGGCCGGGAGGGGGTCGTGGCGCGCGGCCGCCGAGGCGCGGGGAGACCAGGCGGGAGGGGGAGGGGAGCGAGGGCGCGCGCGGCCGAGCGGGCGCCCGCGGTCACATGGGCGAGGGAAGGAGGGAGGGAGCGCGCGAGGGAGGGAGGAGGATGGGGGGGTTAAAGCCGCCGAGCGCCGGGGAGCCGGTGCAGAGCGGGCGGCGGCGGCGGCAGCGGACGCGGCGGCTCCAGCCGGCGCGGCGCGGGGCTCGGCGGCAGGATCTGGCAGCGGTGCTAGCTCCGCGCTCCCTGCGTCGCTCCCTGCCGGGAGCGGTCGAAGGTCGAGGCGCGGAGCCCCGGCGGCCCGAGGGCGCGGTGAGTACCCAGCGCGGAGCGCGCGCGGCCGGACCCTCAAACCCTCCGGCTGACCTACAGACCCGCGGCCCTCGTGCGCGCGGGAAGAGGGGGGGGACGTGCATGGGCCCGAGACCGGGGGGGAGGGGACAGGAAAGTTCACGGGAAACTTTGCCCGTAAACTCGGGGGCGGGGGCGCAGGAGAAGCTGCCCCCCACGTCCGGGCGCGCCGGGGGTTGGGCGTGGTGGGAGGGGGGGGCGGACAATCGGCTGGCGGGAGGTGGCAGGGGCCAACTGCCCTAGCCTCCCTGTTCTCCCTCACCGCTCAGCACCGCGCGCAGGGTCTGGGAAAATTACGGAGCTGGGGGGTCGCAGTGACCCCCGCGCGCCCAGAGGCGGCTTCTTTCTCCAGCAGAAATCTGGACTTCAAAGCGCCCAGGGGTGTGAATGGACGGTTGCGCGTCTGCCAGTGTATGTATGTCCGTGTGAATCCGCTTGTGTGTGTGTGTGTGTGTGTCAGCGTGAGCCCGCCTGTGGTTTTCTCGTGAGTCCGCCTGGATGTATCTCCATTTAGTGGGTCTCCTCCAGTAACTCTTTGTAAATGTTCCTGTGTTGTGTGTCCGTGTGGGTCCGCCTGTGGTGTATCCCCGTCTCTTTGTGAGTCCGCCGGTGTGTGTCTCCCACAGTGCGGCTCTACATGAGCCGGCCTGGGTATCCCTGTATTGCTCGGAGGAGTGTATCTCCCCGTGCGTGGGGGCTGGGCCGCGCGGAGGTCACCAGACGGACAGCTCTCCTCCTCGCCTCCTCTTCTCTCCTCTCCCGAGCCTCTCCTCTAGCGCTCCCTAGACCCCCTCCCCCCCTTCAGTAGCTTCAGGCGGGTAGGACTATTTCACGCCTTGTTGAAAATTCAGGATTTTCTTTCTCTTTCCGTCTAGTCTCTCTCTTTGAGAAGCCTCTGTGTGTGTCTGTGTGTCTGGCAGCTTGTCTGCAACACTGGGTGTGTGTCTGCATGCCGCTGTAGGAGTGTGTCTGCAACACTAGTTGTGTTGCCTGTAATACTTGGTATATTTGTGTCTGTGTCGGTAGGGTATTCGTGTGGCTGTAATCACTGAAGTGGTGGGAGTATGAAATGCTGGGTGTGTTTGTGCATCTGTAACTGCTGTTTGTCCAGGGGGTCTGAAACACTGAGTGCATTTTTGTGTGTCTAACTCTGGGTGTGATGGTGTACCAATGTATGTACGGGGGTGGTGGGACTTGAACAATTGGATATTCCTACGGCTGTAGGGCTAGCCGGGGCTTGGCGGGTGGAGGGGGCTGTGTCTCAATAAACTGCGCATCCCTGCTCCACTGCCAAAACCCACACAAATCTTCTGGACTGGTTCTTAGGGCTCCTGGTCAGGATCAGTGACATGCAGCCAAAGTTCACACTCCATCACAGTTAATACTCCAACTGGGACCCTGAGCCTTATGTGAAAAGTAGGAATTTAAAGTTAACACTCAAGACTTCTAGGGGCTCTGGAATTCATCCTCAGCTTTCCTCTGGGACACTTAAACTCATATGGACGCGCACCAAGAATTACACCAGGACAATGGACTTGCACTCAGATTCACACTTATGTTCTTGTCATATCCAGTGATACACTTCAGTCCTGTAGTTTACACTCAGACTCACATTGGGACTCTAGGCTCACACTTTAGATTCACATTTCTGTCCTGAGGCTCATAGGCTAACATTGAGACCTAGAGCCCAGGCTCAGAACACACTGGAGTCCTAGGGCTCACAGTGGGACTCACACTAGGACCCTGGAGCTTTCTCAGATTCACGCATTCTGAGGCTCACACTCAGACTCACATGGAGAACCTGGGGCCCACATTTGAACTCAAGGACTCACGTAGGACACTGGGGATGATACACTCATGCTCACATCAGTTCACCCTCAGATTCACACTAGGACATGCAAGATTCTCACTTCCATCCTGGGATCACTTAGGGACCCAGACTTATAAAGGGACCCCAGCGCTCACACTCAGACTCACATGGGGAAACGTAGCTCACATTCAGAAAGCCGTGAAGACCAGGGGCTCACATTCACACGAACACTAAGTCTCTAATGCCTATACTGACTTGTTTGGGAATCCTGGGGTTCACAGACTCCTACTTCCGTCCTGGGGCTTACAGTCACATGCACACTGGGACCTACATTCACAGTCAAACGTATACTTGCCTCTTGGAGTTCACACTCAGATTGACATCCCTGTCAATTACATTAAACTTGCTTCCATCTTGGGGCTTGTGCTCAGACCCACACTAGGGACCTAGGGCTCACACTCAGACTCATGCTTGCACCTTGAGGCTTTCATATTCACATGGGAGCCCTGGGGTTCACACTTAGAATCACACACAGTTACCCTTCCATCTGGGGCTCACATTCAAACCCACATTAGGATTGTGTTCACACTCCCAGTGGAACTTAGAACTCACAGTTAAATACACCCATGCTAAGGTGTGTCTCAGGGAAGTTGGGGACAGGAACAAGATCTGTCCTCTCCAAAGGTGGAGAGGGGAGGAGATAACATGTTTGGTCACATCTCTTACTTGGGTTGTGGGCTGATGGAGGGGGCGGTGGGAAACACTGACCCAGTTAAATTTTTCTGCCTTTTCTTCCAGAGGAGACTAGGCTCTCACAGCAGGAAGGTTGAGTGGCTTTTTTGGTACAGGGGTGACATGTACCCTTAGAGTTCCCCATGTACATGCACATCCCCCTTAAATAGTTTTGGGTACCCTTCCTGTGATAGAGAGGGTCAGGTATGGGGAAATGAGATTCATGTCCTCCCAAGGCATCTCCCCCATCCCAATCATCCTTAGGTTGGGAGAGGTGTGAAGGTTGACTTGGTGAGGGGTAGACCTCTGGCTCCTTTGACCTTTCCAGGTTGGTGAATCTCTGATTCTAAGGGAGATGGTAGCCCCAGATCTGTGGTGAGAAGGTGGCTGGAGGAGGAGACTGGACTGGAACCCACCCGCCTCTCTCTCCTCTGCCCTGGCTGGAAAGGGGTTGGACCAAGTTATGTTATATCTCACAGTGTCTCCTGGAATGCCTGAGTCCTTATCCTGTCTCCAGGGTATGCCCAGCGTTCTCCACTCTGCTTCTTCCCAAAAGAGCAATAGCCCTGGGGAGGGGGGGCAATTGAGTCAGGTTGCAACCAACCTTAGGCCTCCACCTGCCTTGGAGACACTGCCGGGGGCTTTATATACCTTCCCGCTGTGGAGGCCAGTGGGCGGGGCTGCTGAAGTACAGGAGCACCCCTTGGGAGCCAAGAAGTAGGGACCTGGCCCTCAGGCTCAGATGGCTAGGCTGTTAACTGCTCCTTGTCCCAGAGGGGGACACGTGCTCTCCAGCCCCCCTATGGGGGTGGTGCGCTCGAAGGCAAAGCACCCTGCTCTGCCCCCCCGTGGCGAGCTGAAGTGTAAATGAATCGGAAACAGATGGAGCGTATTTTCTTTGAAATGCAGATGGTTGTGGGGGGGAACCCTGTGTGCCTGGTTGGGAGGGGGGGCGTCCCAGAGAACAAGGAGGCTAAGAAGAGAGAGCTGACCCCTCCTCCAGACCCGCTGTGGGGTTGGGGGGAGTGGTGGAGACCTCAGCTGTGTAAACTCCCGTGGCCCAGGGTGACCACACCCACCCTGGCTCCTGGCTTCCTGTGGGGAGGGGCTGGGGAGCCTAGTGGTCCCTGTGAGCTGAGAGCCCTGAGGTCGTCACCCCCCTTTGCCTCTGCAGAGGGCAAAGAGAACCCCCAAAGCGTAGGGCATGCTGGGTTTGGGGTCACCAGAGCCAAGGAGTGGGAGGAAGAGCTGGGGCAGATGTGGGGAAGAGTTAGACCCTGCTGCTGCGGGGAACCAGCTCCCAGAAGCTGGGGCTGGAGCTACAGTGGAAGGAACTGAAGTTAGACTACGGTGGTGACTTCTGGGCAGTCCAAGGGCCCGTCCTGGGGTTTAGGAATGGACTGAAGCATCCTCAGTCCTGGAAGAAGTCAGCATGCCCCACCATACGCTACCTGTACTTCCTCTTCACAATACTCACCAAGGCTGCATAGTAATTGCCTGTGAACTCTGGGACCTAGGGACTGGGGTCTGCTTTGCTTACCACCCACCCACCCTGCCCCTGTCACAGACCAGGGGCACAGTGGGAGGGCACTGCTGAGTAAATAATACATCTTTTTCTCTCCTGCCAGACTGAGTGTTGTTGGTGGGCAGGACCATGTCCCTAACTCCTGGCACAGGACCTGGCAGGGATTAGGTACTCAGGAAATGTTGAGGAATGAACATTGAGTGGGACAGACCATGGGGAGAGGGGACTCTCTGGGGTTTGTGTCTTGAGACCCAACAGCCTCTGTTGTATAACCCTGTTTGGCTCAAAGGACCCCTGAGTGATTTGCAGCTAGACTAAAGGAAGGACTTCCCTGCCTTCAGGGAAGGAGTGCAAAGGATAGGCAGCTTCTTCCTTGAAAAGGTCTGGACTAGGTGAGACTGGGGCAGGGCAATGACCCTGCTTCTGTGGCAGAGGTCAGAGGTCACCTCTGTCCTCTCCTCAGCTTCAGGATTTTTCAGAAGATGGGAAAGTCCTTTTCTCCCCACGTGGTTGTGAGCATGTCATGTCCCTTGCTC